>NC_072791.1:147282822-148532822 GCF_028583425.1 Eublepharis macularius
CATCCCTGTAAAGCTCTGAATAATATGTTGTGGCTATACAGAGAATGCTAGAAGCAAACTAATTTACTAGACGCCTGTTTAAGTGGCATCTTTCCCTGGCCATTCAAACAGGCAGTTATCCGTCCGCTAATTAAAACATAATTTATTTTATTTTATTTTATTTGACTTATATCCCACCCTCCCCACGAATGGGCTCAGGGCGGCTCACATCATAATTAAAACACAAACATGAATAATACACATAGACTACAATAACTAACACACTTGGTATAAAAACAATGAACAGCAGCAAAGCAAGCAGTTCAAGCAGTCCCCGTAGGCTGGAGCAGGCAAGGGGTGGGGCCGGGCAGATGGAAAAGCCCAGCCCTTGATGGAGGAAGCTCCCTTGGCAGGTATTATTAATAATAATAATAATAATAACATTCAATTTATATACCACCCTTCAGGATGACTCAACACCCACTCAGAGCATTTTACAAAGTATGCCATTATTATCCCCACAACAAAACACCTTATGAGGTAGGTGGGGCTGAGAAAGCTAGAAGCTGTGACTGACCCAAGGTCACCCAGCTGGCTTCAAGAGGAGGAGTGGGGAATCAAACCTGGTTCTCCAGATCAGAGTCCTGCGCTCTTAACCACTACACCAAACTGGCTCTCAGTTCCTAGACAAAAATAATGTGGCCAATTATCACCCAGTCTCTAATCTGTCCTTTCTGGGCAAAGTGATTGATAGAGCAGTAGCTGACCAACTCCAGACTTTCTTAGACAACTCTAGTACTCTGAACCCTTTCTAGTCTGGATTCAGATCAGGGCATGGGACAGAGTGCACTAGTGAAATTAGTAGATGATCTCCATCTGAACATAGACAAAGTCATGCCTTCTTATCTATCTGTAGCCTTTGACACAGTAGACCATGCCATCCTGTTGAGACATCTAGAGACAGAAGTGGGCATCAAAGGACGTTCCTTGGACTGGTTTAAATCATTTCTCATGGAACAGACAGACTCAAAGGGTTGCTGTCAGAGATTAGCTATCTCCAGAATGGGAGCTATCTTGGGGGGTTCCGCAGGGCACAATCTTATCTCCCATGTTATTCAACCTCTACATAAAGCCTTTAGGAGAACTCAGTTGCAGTTATGGAGTTGGATGTCACCAATATGCAGACAACACCCAACTCTATATCTCACTATCCAGGTACCCACAAGATTCAGTCGAAATCTTGGATCGCTGCCTGAAAGCTGTGGTGAAATGGCTGAAAAAGAACAAATTAAAATTAAACCCAGACAAGATGGAAGTGATGCTTCTTGGGAAGGCAGAGATCCTGAAGGACATTGTACTCTCCACTTTTGATGGAGTTTCTCTGACCCTTGCAGACTTGATTAAGAGCCTAGGGATTATACTGGATCCAGTGCTATTACTAGAAAAACAAGTTAAGGCAGCTGCAAAAATGCTTTCTACAACCTCTCTCTAGCCTGGAAAATGAAAATGGCTTCTTACCTTGACATGGCCAACCTGGCTACCTGGATCAATGCTATGGTAACATCAAGAATTGACTATAACAATGCACTATACATAGGTCTCCCATCTAAACTAACTAGGAGACTCCACTTGGTGCAAAATGCTGCAGCTCAACTGTTATCAGGAGCGGGCAGGAGCATGAACATCACGCCCATCCTGCAGTCACTCCATTGGCTACCCATTAGTTACCATGCTCAGTTCAAGGTATTGGTTATCACTTACAAAACTCATCACGGCCTTGGTCCGGCAAACCTACGGGACTGCGTCCCTTTCTATGCTCCTCCACAGCAGCTTTGTTCTTCCAAACAGGGCCTCCTGCAGGTGCTATCCTGTACATCAGCAAAATCAACAGGAGCCCATACACGGGCTTTTTCTGTGATGGCCCCCACCCTGTGGAATGACCTGCCTGAGGAGGTCAGGAAAACCACTTTCCTGGCTTTCTGAAAATGATGCAAACCCGAATTATTCAAAAAGGCTTTTTACGCAGATAGCAGGGCTGTATTGTAGGGAGGGGATCTCAGATGATCCACTAATGAGTTAGGAATAACAACTATGTTGTATGGATTCCTACTAATACTATGGTCATAGATCCAGAGGAGTTAGCCGTGTTAGTCTGTAGTAGCAAAATAGAAAAGAGTCCAGTAGCACCTTTTAGTCCAACTAACTTTACTGCATCTGACGAAGAGAACTGTGATTCTCGAAAGCTTATGCTACAGTAAAGTTAGTCTTAAAGGTGCTACTGGACTCTTTTCTATTTTGCTACTAATACTATGTCTTTGTGAACTTGTATCTATTTACCCTATGGCATTGTTTATGGAAATGTCCTTGAAATTAACTGTACTAATCTCACACTGTGTAATCCGCCTTGAGTCTCAGTGAGAAAGGCAGACTATAAATGACATAAAAATAAATAAATAAAGACCCCTGAATGCTTGCCCCTAGCTTTTGGCCCATCCTGGACTTTTTTAATCAACTGTGTTCCTGGTATTTACCTTTATACATCTTATTTATGTTTTCATTCTGAAACATATTTGACCTTTAGTTGACCTTTGACCCTAACCTCATGAGACTGTTAATCTTTCTATATTTTGTCTGTATATTTGTACCTCTGATAAGAACTACAAACACTTGGTCTTCTGTAGGGGGAGATATGAGATTTCTCAACACATTAATTTTCTTAAAAATCCCACCTTGTTCACATGAGAAGCAGTATAATGTAAAGATAAAATCTGAAATATCCTAGCAAAATGCTACAAAAAATTATGAACAATATAAAAATCTTTTAAAATCATAAGTAGGATGTTACAATTCTTTCCCACTCACAGCAACACTTTCCTTTGGCACAAAGAGGAGCCTTTTGCCAGCACAAGAACTACAGACCACTACAAAACATTTAACTACACAACACCAGACTTAAGGTCTCCCTTTTCCACACAAATCCTGTTTCTGAACTCCAACAAAGCTGGAAATAGTTTTACTATTTCTTCCAGCAGCACAATGTATCTTTCTTCTGTATTATCACCTGGTGGATCCTTCCAATGGAATGTATTTAACATTTAGCCATCTTTACAGGTTAAAACAGCACAAACCTCATCACTTTAAAAATAAAAGTGGCTCAGAAGCTTTCTCTGTGTAGATGTGGTGCACTGCCTCTAGAAGCTTTGCTGGAGACAATCTCACTGCTGCTAGAAGTGGATCAGCTAATGGGGAAGGGTGGGTGGGTGGTGGTCATAACCCAGGGAAGGATGCTCATATAATTGAGATGTCAAGAGAGGAAAGGAACAGGTGGGAATCAGCTGGGGAGCCAGAAGTTTCTCCTGATCACAAGGCTCTTCCCCGCCTCCTGTAATAAGCACAGAAGTGGCATGGATGAGGGGTGCTTTGGGCTGAGAACTCCAGAGAAGAGAGGCACCATGGAACAAAGCTGATCTCAAGGTTCCATGGAAAAAAGTATGACAAAACCTCATCCCCCTAAAAACACTTCCACTCATTCTTAACACATGATAAACTTAGAGCCAAGCTACAAGTGACGCCTTACACAGGTTGGACACTTGTCAGCTTCCCTCAAGTTCTGATGGGAAATGTAGGTGTTCTGGTTTTACAGCTTGGCTCTCCATTACAGCTGCAAGACCAGGATGCCTACATTTCCCATCAAAACTTGAGGGAAGCTGACAAGTGTCCAACCTGTGTCAGGCGTCACTAGTAGCTTGGCTCTTAGTCAACATTCCCTAGAGGGACATGGAGCTTGGGATCCTGGAAGGCAACCACCTAGGGTCAGGGCTCTGTTCTTTGAGGACATCAAGGGAGGGCAAGGGAAGGGACCACAAAATCTTTCCTCTGGATTCTAATTTGATTTAAATGCATATCCTGGACACACGTACAACCTTATTAAACCTGACTTTGTAATGCTGGACTTTGGATCTGATGCCGACAAAACTTACCAGTGTGGCTGCTTTCCACACAACAAGGGAATGTTAGAAGTCCAGAGTTATATGAGAAGAATCAATAGCACTGCTCCTTCCCATTCAAATGTCATTCTTACCATAAATTGGTTAAGTACTGGCATGGAAGGAGGCATTTTGTGGACCTGGCCTATGTGATGCAGGGTGCTAAACACTACCTTTATTGTGCATGAAAGAGCTACTGTGCACTAGTTCCCACAGTATGAGCACTGGTCGAGTCATTCTAGTCAGTGAGCATGCTATTGCCTGCTTGTGGTCTGAATAAAAGTTGACACATCAGGATCTGAATGGTTGACGCAGGACTACCAACCCCAGCTCCCTTTGTATTCTATAAGGAGATAAATTTGAGTCAAAGCTTGTTATGTACACTGAGACATGTTAATAGGCTGAAGATGGGGTGGGGAACTTGATAAGAACAGGAGTGCTGCTCCCTGTTCTAAGATGGCAGCAGAGTATCTTGAGTCTCTCTCATAGAAACAATAAATTGGTATTGAAGTAGGTTATTTGTTGGCAACTCCAGTTTCAAAGAAGAAGGATAAAATAGTATATATCTCTCACCAAAGATTTGGTCAGATGTTTCTCAATTGCCACTGAAAGGGATCCAGAAATAATGAACTATCCAAAAGAAGAAGAAGAAAACATTATTAATATATGTGGAACTATTCTCTCTATTCAGAAACAAAGGGTACTATGGGACAGATACTAGACAAATAGAATATTTTTTCATTAAGTCCAAGTAGTATCATCTTTAAAGCAGAAGAAACACTGATCTTTTGATTATCTTAGTTTTCTACCTGTTACTCCAGCAGCAGTACATTCAGGAATAATAAAGAGGCTGCACATTTTTATTAGCCTGCCTATTTTTTAACTTGCGATTGTGGTTCTCACATGAAGAGGAGCCCTTTTAAATACTGATTTTAATTACTATAAGGGCTCTCCTTCTTAAGGTTGTGTATTTCTCAAATAAGAGTGTTGCCATACGTAAGAAAAAGGAAATTTTAAATCCTGATTTCTGCATTCCTTGCATAAGCCCTTCAGTGAAAGTCTGACTCCAACATCATTTCAAAGAGCCTTCCATCATCTAATCTGTAAAGTACCCATTGTTGTGATGGCTAGAGAGTATGTAGAGGACTCTGGCTGCATGTGTGTGCATGCAGTATGTTGCAGGATGCTTTGAACTTGGAGAGACATGTGAGGGCCTAGGCCAGTTACGGAAGACAACATTGTGTGTCAACAAGCAGATCTGCATTCAGTTCTCCAAATAAGTTGATGGCTGATATTCAGGGAGAAAAGGATTGATTGGGGCTAAACCAATTCCCCATCCCTGATGAACCTGGCCAATGAGAAGCCAGCACCAGTCTACATAGTTCTGATCTCTTTTTCATAGACATGTTAGTGTGTGATAGAAAGTTGAGAAAGATGCCCAGTCTTTAGTTAGTTGCCCAAGGCAACTAACTTTTGCTTCATTTTCAAAATAATCATTTTCCTGTACCATTTTACCAAAATTAATCCAAGATAATCAAGACACAGAAAATCAACAGCTGAACAGGAATTCAGGATTATCAACAATGAAACACTTTAGCTCTCAAAACCAGTTTAGTACTCACAGATAGTCCACCCCAGAATGGATAACCTCCTATTGCAGCCATAGAAATGTAGTGATGATGATAATGATGACCACTAGTAGAAAGAATAAATGCCACAGCCCCAAAGCCAATGTGTGTCAGTCCAATCATGATCTGAATGGCCTGCATGAAGAAAAGACAAGGCAACTCCTTTAGACATTTTATTTTATTTATATTTCAATTTATATACCGCCCATCCCCAGGGGCTCTGGGCGGTGAAGACACAAGTTCTGATCATTTAACATAGTCTAGAGAATAATTTTAAAACTAGGGAATATGCTTGTTTGGTCTCTTCCTTTTGATCTATTCCAAACTGAAACAGGATATTTCCCAAGAACTCACCAAATTGTCTATGCATGCTTGTTATTCCAGTCATGTTTACTGATCCTTTCTGGGAATAATTTCAAGTGATTCATCCTGGGGATGTTAATAAACCATATAAGCTACTCGATGCTTGTGCACAGCCACTGCCACATCTGTAGCTGAAAACACCAACTACATTAAAAAAAATCCTAGTTTGGCTCTTAAAATTAATCTGTGACAAACAGCCCACTCTAGCTACAGCCATTCTTTTCAGGCTCCATGGTCAAATGCCGCCCCCCAAACAGGCTCGCAAGTGTCCCTTGTGTGTTCAGTCCCACAGCACTAGAGATCTGCCTCTAGGTTGTCCTTCTTCAGACTTTTTTTAGTAATTGGGGTGTCCTGGTCTACGACTAACTTCTGCTTTCTAGCTAGTGTGGGAATAACTTCATAATAATGGAGAATATTTTCAAATCTCTTCTTTGTGGAAGAATCCTTTTCAGACTTTTCTAATAATTGAGGTGCCTTACACTACCAAATATTAGGATTCTACATCATTGGGATGTATTTCAGAGATTTCTCTCACTCCAAGAATATTTAAATTGGTCTGGTTTTGCCCTTAAGGGTGTGCATTCTGGAATTCCTAAACTGAAGATGAAAGTATACACAACAATTGCTATTTCAGGTCCTTGCCATGATTTTCTGGAATAGTTACACAGATCCAGGATTCTTACACATTATGAAAAATAATCCGCCAAAATTGTGTTCAGGTGCTTACCATCAGCAGCAGCAGGTCTCTTTTTTCTCTTTGATTCTCTGCATTTCCCAGGTAGTGGCCTTGGGAAGGCGGCTCCTTGCTGCTGCAAGCCAGGGGCACATCCCAGCAGAACTATAAGCCTGGATGCCTTGTTCTCTTCCCTCCCTCCTTAGTGGAGGTGGTGCCCTTTTTCTTTTGCAAGTAGGATAGCTGGGGCACTTTGTTCAGGAGCCCATATAACTGCATCCCTTAGTCCAATTTGCTTGAAACTTAGGGGTTCTTTAGTGGACATGTAGCAATAACTTCACCGCAAATTTGGTGTCATTTCATTGAAAAAAAGCCACTCTAACCCCACCCTTCTCAAGGCCCCCCATAATGGAAACAGAATAATTCTGGAATCCCAGAACCCCTGACCTAAACCCCAGAATAGTACGGAGGGATTCAAATACACTTGAACAATGTTCCCTCTAAGCTGTGCAGTGTTATGAGCTAAAAATCTATTTTGTGAGCCGAAACAACAACTTTCATTAAAGTTTTGAGTGTGCCTCCTTTTTTAAAAAAAATAAAAATTCAGTCTACAAACATACAAAAACATACAAATATAACTACAAACTAATTTGTATTGTTTCTCACTTTGAAGCAACAATTCAAGCAATCATTCAAACAATTACTCTGCAGGTAAAGTTATTAATACTTCTCCTTCCCAACTATTTGATATACAAATATATCTGAGAACATGTGCTAGGGTCTGCATCCCATCCTGGACACGTTAGCCTTCTCTATTCCAACAAGATTGCAGCAGGTAGGTGGAGAGATTTACAGTATAAGCTTGTACAAAGTTACTCCAGTCTAAATCCATTGATTGCTAGCCTCTCTAGAATCCAAACACAAAAACCATGTAATACATTTTGATTACAATCAAAACAAATTAACAATAAGTTAATTTGTTGTCCGAGACCATCTAGTCCCATTAGGTGTAAGGGCCACAAAAATCAGAGAGCCAGTTTGGTGTAGTGCTTAAGTACGTGGGACTCTAATCTGGAGAGCCAGGTTTGATTCTCCACTCCTCCACTTGAAGCCAGCTGGGTGACCTTGGTCTAGTCACGGCTCTCTGGAGCTCTCTCAGCCCCACACACTTTACAGGGTGTTTTGTTGTGGGGATAATAATGACATAGGCCGAATCCATACTTCCCTACCTTCAGCTTTTCATACGCAATAATTGCGCTGGATTCTATCCCACAATATCTCAGTCTGTGTTCACATCCCCTTTTACTGTGCCAGCATCGCACTATACTCCGTTCACATCCCTGGGAGAATCGCACGATACGGGGCGGGTTTAGATCCACTGTTGCTGATGACGACATCACGTAGCCTTTTTAAAATTTAATGCTAGCTTTTTGCTATATCGATTTTCTGCTCAGTTGCAATGGTGGGGCCACATCCCCATTGATGCCTGTGATTGGGTAATGTTACCGCTCAACTATAATGATAGGATAGCGTTTTTTCACTATACTGATAATTTTAATTTAAAAAAAAAAAGCCGGAAAGAGTCAACCTTTGCAGGCACAGTCCACTTATCAGAAATTACCTAGGCTCTCCTTTGGCAGTGAAACATTATTTACTGTAAAAAAAATGGCAACCTCCCCTTGGTGCCTCCAAGGACTTTTTACAATGCCACTTCCCAAACCAGTTGTGGGTGATCTTCATGAACGGGATTGCGCAATAGCACTAGGAATGCCCCCCCTTAAAAAAAATAAACAGTACGGGGGTGCAGGCATGCCTCGGACAGAGTTGGGACCATAAGAATTGCTTGGCAAAGAGGGACGGTGTTCCGGAAAGGCAAGAAACAAGGAAGTGTGGGTGATTAAGAGGGGGTGGTCTCTTTGGGAACCACTTCTATTTGTTCACATCCATGGTGAGAACTGCGCAAGAGAAGTTTTTGAATGTGTGACAACGTCTGAGGCGCAGCGCAGCAGATACGATAGAATGGCGGGATTGAGGTAAGAGTATGTGAACAGGTCTCTGAGAAGCGCATAAATGGCAGGAAAATAGCAGCAAACTTGAGCCATGTGGATTCGGCCATAATTTGTAGACCGCTCTGAGTGGGCATTAAGTTGTCCTGAAGGGCAGTATACAAATAGAATGTTGTTGTTGTTATAAAAATGGATATGTTCATGCTGATTGTTATTCTGTTGCTACAAAATAAAGCAGACACCCAGTGGAACCTTAAAGACTAGCACATTTATTTCAAGATAAACTTTTGTGAGTCAGTGCTGACTTCTTCAGATATGTATGGAAATCAACCTGAGCATCATTCTCACATTTTCTTTTTCCACATAATGAATCTGCACTTGAAAGACTCATGACAGAATTCATCCTTGATCTTAATCCCCACCCCACCCAACCTGCCCCTTAAGAAGCATTCTAAGTTTGATTTCCACATCTGAAGAAGTGAGCAGTGACTCACAAAAGCTCATACTGAAATAAAAATTAGTCTTTAAGGCGCTACTGGACTTTTGTTTTACATTCATGCTGACTGGCTTTCTTGTGCTTCAGATACAATTCTGACTGTGGATTTCTCGACTCAGGCAGTTAGCCATTACCCTATACAAGCACCTGGAAATCTAACACCATACAACATTTGGAACAATTGTGCTTTAGACAATTACAAAATACATAAAAGCTGTCCAAATGCAGTATCTCGCTCATAGACTTCTATTCTTCTCCATGTCACAAAGAAAATGTGGTTCATCTACCCAGGGCTTTTTTTCTGAGAAAAGAGGTGGTGGAACTCAATGGGTTGCCCTCGGAGAAAATAGTCACATGGCTGGTGGCCCCACCCCCTGATTTCCAGACAGAGGGGAGTTTAGATTGCCCTCCGCGCCGCTGGAGGGAAATCTAAACTCCCCTCTGTCTGGAGATCAGGGGGCGGGGCCACCAGCCATGTGACCATTTTCAAGAGGTTCCGGAACTCCATTCCACCGCGTTCCCGCTGAAAAAAAGCCCTGCATCTACCCCTTTCATTTTAGACAGAAGCTGAAGAATGGCAAACCTGGCACCTTAGTAACTTTGTGCATGCAACTTCGATAGCCTGAAGTCTATTTGCCAGTTTTCTGGGGCAAATAAACAAGATCTGCACAGTGTTGCAGCTCAGAGGGATAGGACGTGCAAATACAGAATTGCAAGTTTTGATTTTTCTTTAGAATATTTATGTACCACCTGTACAGAGAGCTGCTTAAGGTGGCTCACAAGCAAAAAACAACATAATTTTTAAGAAGTCAAGATGACAGGAGGAAACATTTCCAGAATGCTTCGATCTAACATCATTAGGATACTCTAAAACTGGGTCCATCAGCAGGTTGCAAGCCAGTTAACATGGACAGATCAAAACCTAAACCTCTGGAACTGGCCAGTAACCACTGGTTTTGGACAAAGCAAAAGAGGAAACTTTGTGGCACCAAAGCTTTTGAGAATGAAAGTTCCCTTTTTATTTGTATCTAAAGAAGAGAGCTTTGACTTTGGAAAGCTCATATCCTGAAAATCTTGTTGGTCTCTAAGGTGCCACTGGACTCAAATCTTGCAAAATCTTTGAGGCTTCCTGTTTAATTCTGCACCTACAGACTCCTTTGTGAACAAGGAGTGAGAAGGTAAGTCAGGCACAGCTGCCCTTGGAGTCTCACTTTAGCTTCAGATCCAGATTAGAGGTGGGGGGCAAAGAAGGCCTGTGAGCCTGTGATCCTGCAAAGAGGAAGGCGGCTTAAAAAAAAGAAAGAAAACAAGCCAAGATGGAGCCAGCCCCAAAGCGGTCGTGCTAAAATAAACCCCCAACATCATGATCCTATGCAGTTAACTCTGGTCTACGTCCATTGATTTCATTTTAGATGAAGATGCTCAGCTTGCCGAGACAGGATGGCCAGATCCAGTTCTTGGCCAAATCTGCATTTCAGGCTGTAAAAGCCGCTTTGGAAGAGCCCTCAAAAAGGAGGCCTCATCAATGGTAAAGTCCAACCAGCCTCCTTCAGCACCGCAATGGTCTTCTCCTCCTCATCTGGCCATCAGTAGGCATGGTGAGCACCTGGCCCAGCTCTCTGCCTTCCTTCCCTTCCTCATCCTTCTTTTTTCCAGTCTCCTATTGCACCAAGACCAAGTTAAATGACACTTTCTCCATGGCGGTGGCTGAGGTGCCACCTCCTCTTCTCTGCTCACTGGGGCTAAGGGGATCCCAGCGGGGTCAGACTGGGCCCTCATCACTCAGCTCTGGTCTGTTCCCCAGCTAGAGAGCTAGTGGCAACTGGAGTCGTGTTCTGGCTCCGCCCTGAGTGCTAAGCCAGCCACAGCTGGGAAGGAACGAGAGAAGCGGGATAAGGCTCCATCCCTGCTCCGTCCCTATTGGGCCTGCCTACTGGTGCCGGCTGAGTGGGAGGGCGGGGCCACATGAGAGTTAATATCTGTGAACTACAGCTGAGAATCCGTGAGCAGAGGAGTCAGAATCTGTGAGCAAGTGTGCATGTGCTCACATTATTGGGAACACTGCACTTGAATCCTGGTATTTATGCCCTTCCTGAAATCTGAATCTGAAAAATACCATTTTTTCCCTAGCTGCACTGTCTCTGTCAAAGTATGCTCCCAAAGCAGATTAGAGAAATATATATAATAATAATCTTTGATCTTTCATTAGGTTCCCTTTTGAATGAATCCCTCTTGTTCAGTCTTTCTTGGACAGAGAGCCTTTCATATGGGGAAACCATTGGAATCACTGGAATGTGAATAGAAATTAAAGGCACCTACCCCCAGAGTTTTAGTCTCTACTCTGAGCATTTTCTCCAGTACCCCCGTCTGAAGGTTCTGGTAAGGAGGGCGGAGTGGCTGGCCTGCATATTGTATGAGCCCCTCTGGTTGGATAACAGTGCCAGGGATGATCTGGCCTGCTTGAACTATGTTGGCACCATTAGGGGGAACAAAGAGCATTGTTCCACTAGCCATTCTCTGTGGATCTGTTGCCATAGGTAAGGTATCTGTGTGAAAAAAAGAAAGAAGAAACCCAGGTGAACCATCCTCTCACAGATTTGAAGAAATATTACACAGACCTCCACTTAAGAAGACGGGCTCTACGTCAGTAAATTTACTCATGAGAGAGCATTCAGTGAGTAATTTCTATGCTGATGTTTTTCCATGTATGGACAGCACCCACAGAAGGAGAAAGGGATACTTAACGTGGAAAATTAAAGAAGGTTTGCCTCTGTATGCATATTTATGAAAGCAAGATTTGGAACTCCTTGGGATTGCCATCCCCTCCTTTTTATGCTCCTTGTATGCAGATCAGAAGCTAAAGACATCCAGTTTTGGAATAAACCCTAGCTTGTAGTTACATTTGAACCACAAATTATCCCCTTCAGCCACATAAAAAGGATTCCAAACCACAATTTAATCCTGGTTTGCATTGGATTGTGGTCAAAAGAACAAACTACAGTTTGTGGTTCAGCTATAATGATACGCAAGGTTTTGTTTTGAACTAAAAAATCTTCAGTTTCTGGATGGCACATGAGAGGAAGAGTGGGGAGGGCAGAGGGAGGAATTACATGACCCTAAAGATGCCTCTGCAATTCATCTTTATATTTCATTGTAGGCTCTTTGTCATAGAGCCCCTGCCCATAAACACAATTTAATGTTTAGAGTGACATTGCATACAGATCTTGTGTTTCAGAAAGGGAGAAGCAACAATGAAATTCCCCAAGAAAGAAGGAGAGATTCACAGTCTGAGCCAAATAGGAGCTCTTGGGCCTATTCAAGATTCTAATCCAAAAGGTGAATTTTAGAAACTGGTTATTATGATTAATTTCAAATATCTCATAATAATTTTGTGAGTTTGTATGTGAACATGCACTCCTTAGGAATGATATGTGAGGTATGAAACACTACGGTTCCTCCAATTTTAGAGTGGAGGTGGCCAATGTTTTTACTAGGCCTTGAATGCCCCTCCCAGTTAAACTGCCCCATCATTTTTCTCTATAACCACCATGTGGGCTCAATGTTTTCAGCATAAATCATCATCATCATCAATATTTGGCTATCTTCTGCTCTTAATAGTAAAGCTAACCCCTAGAAACAAGGAAAAGACTTTACCCTTCTGTTTTCACAAGGATGAGAATTTCACCCAATAAGGCCAGTAAAGTGCTCAGAGGAAGCAGCATAACTTTACCCTCATGAGAAACAGGCTTAATCTATGAAGGCTCTCATGAGAAGATTATATAATACCAGTTTGGGTCCTCAGAAATGTTCTTGAACCGTGGCTGGTCCAGTTTGGCTTGATCTAATGCTGCTCCAACTTGATTATTTTGTAGTGATGCTAAGGCCCTCTGTAGATGTTCAGAGGCACTTTGGCATTCATTCAAGCATTTCAGAACTGAGTTCTCATTCAAATTAGGTGCTCTACCCAAATTTATGTAATTCTCTTTTAAAGTACTTACATTTCACTCTGTGAGGTACTTGATCTCAGTCTCTTAGTGTAACTTCAGCTTCATCAGGAAGTGGTGAGATGTGAAATCTATACAAGAGTTTAGTTAGTGTTAGACTTTTGACTTTTGCTCTGAACTGTGCCCTTATCTATCAACAATCCATTCTGCTATGAACTGTACAGTCTATGTAAGATTTCAGATTCTTTTCTTCTCCCTATCACAGGGCTCAAATTCTCTGCATCTGTTCTTTTGTGTACATTGTTAGGGCGGGGTGGTGGTGATGGTGCTGCTGCTGCCCAAGAGCCAGTCAACCTCTTCCTTCCCTTTCATATGCAAGGGCTGTATAAATGCCTCATGTGGGCCAGGCAGGCACCCATCTCCCCCACACTGTATGAGTGCTAGATGAGCTATGCAAAGGCTGGTGGGCACCACTTCTTCCTCACCATGTGAGGGTCCAGGGCAGCCCTTCTGCCACCGGTCTGGCCCAGCCCAAGTGTAGGGGGAGGCAATTGACCAACAAGGAATTGTCTTGGTAGACACAATGGCTAGTTAGCCCTTTTATCTCATCTTAATATGAAAGCTCTTCCTTTACTGTCATATATCTTATTTTTCTTTCTGTGCTGCTAACAGAAGTATTAAGGAACCACCATTAAACACCTCCTGTCAATTAAAGTGGTAGAAGGTGGGTTCGGCTTTGCAAGAAAAGTGGTCAAGTCTCACTTGGGGGATTTCAGAGCTGTGATATGGATGTGTAACCAGAAATTTTTGCTGGGCTGGTAAGCTTGTTATCCAGGAGCTAGGTCTCCAGTGTAGTGTAGTCTATGAGACTGAACAGTGAAGCAAGCATTTCTTCACCACCACAACTTCACATGGAAGTAACCTTGAGAAAACCACCATATCTCAGTTCCCCCCTCTATAATATGGGGGTAATGATACTTACCTTCTTTATAGCAGTGCTGTAAAGATAAAGTGCAGCCTTTTGCATATTCCAGCCTGGAGTACATGTTATATACAAACATGGATAGCAGTAACCAAATGGCCATTTTAGAACAGGAGCAGCCACTTCCCATAGGGGTGACTAGGAGTGAATATGCAGGGGAAAGCAGGTTTACAAGGATTTGCATGAGTTTTAGAAAGTGTCAGAATGCTGAACATTATCACTGATTGTTCTTTTATAAATTGTGGTCATGGCCAATATCACTACCAAAATCTGCATCAGCACATATTAGACATCACAAGTGGCTATATGTCAGATTCCCAGATCAACCAATGCATTCTTCGATATTCCATTGATGTCAGATCTTGCCAGGTACTTCCCCAAACACTTCACTGCATCACTCCGGTGTATGAGTTAAAGATGTTTTATTAAGGAGAGATACCAGTATCAAGATGCTGTAACAATTGAATTGACTGGAATGCCTAAAGGTGGGAAAGTTAGATCAGTTATAGGTCACTCAGAGGCCCTGAAGTAAAATACATATGATGCATGATACATGGCAGATAGGCTGAAAGCCTATCTGACATTCTGCTTCCCCACAGATTCTTTGTAGAAATGTAGAACTTGTCCTCCACTTTCAGTTCCCAGGGGGAGGAGCGCTTTCGATCAGCTTGCTTTTTGTAATTCTCTTTGGCTTTGTTCAACGTTTGCTTAATCACCGGTTAGTTTAGTCCACCATTCAGTTAAGCCCCCACCCCCACCCCCGGACATTGTTATTGTAACAATATTCTGTGAAAACCAAAAAATCGATCCAATTACTTTGCTGATAATTAATGTAACATCTCAAAAATAGCTCCAACTCTTGATTAATCCTTTCAGTTTGTCCATCGGTCTCGGGATGATAGACCGAACTTAATCCCTGTTTTATCCCCGCCACTTGCCTCAGTTCTCTCCAGAACTGTGATTCTCGGTTGGATATTAACTTATCAGGGAAAGAATGTAAATGCACCACATGTTCTATAAACAAAGCAGCCAGCTTTTTGGCCATAGGTAACTTGGGACATGGTATGAAATGGGCTTGTTTTGAGAATAAATCCACCACCGCTAAAATCACGGTTTTCCCCTTAGAGGGGGGGAGGTCCATAGTGAAATCCATGGGGACTGTGGCCTACTGCTGAGCTGAAGTTCAAGGGGCCGCAGCAAGCCAGGAGGCTTCCTTCTCCTTTTTTTCCATTAAGCATAATTGGCAAGCGGAAACATATTGCAACATATTACGCCTTATTTTAGGCTACCAAAATTGTCTCTGCACTAGGTGCAATGTTTTCAGGTATTCAAAATGTTCAGCCAATTTGGCATTATGACAAATTTTTAAGACCTCCCCTCTCAGGCTGGCAGGAATGTATAATTTCCCTTGTTGGTAACAGCTTTTATGTTTGCCTTCCTCTAGTTCATCCCTGGGCATCTCCTCCTTCTCCTTTTTTACTTCAGCATTTTTTTTTAATTTCGTGAGGTTAGGCTGCGCCACTTTTTTTTTATTTCATGAAGATAGGCTGCCCCTCCCAGCTGAGCAGGCAAGAACATAGTGTCCACTACCGCCTCTTTTTAACTGTCATGTTGGGGGAGGCGCGAGAGGGTGTCTGCCAAGAAGTTTGATTTGCCAAGCAGGTGTTTGAGTACAAAATTGAATCGGGAGAAAAACTCTGCCCACGGCAACTGCTTAATGGCAATTTGTGAAGGGCACGTAACACTTCCAAATTTTTGTGATCGGTCCACACTTTAAATGACATTTTAGCCCCCTCAAGACAATGTCTTCAGGTGCATAATGCTAATTTGACAGCAGCCGCCTCTTTATCCCAGACCACCCAGTAGGGTTCTGCCTCAGAAAACTTCTTAGACAAATAAGCACAGGGGTGCAACTTCCCCTCATCATCTTCCTGTAAGATTACCGCCCCCCCCCATCGCAACATCACTGGCATCCATTTGTACCACAAATTTACGATTTTCATCGGGGTGGCACAGGACCGGCTCAGATGTGAACAACTGTTTTAAGTTCTCAAAAGCTTCCTGGCACTCTTCAGTCCAGGCTAATTTAGTGCTAGGCTTTGTCCCTTGGGGTCCCTTCCCCTTTGTCTTCAGTAAGTCTGTTAATGGTAGTGAAATCTGCACAAAGTTCTTTATGAAGGGTCAGTAAAAATTAGGAACAATTGCAATTGCTGTCAGGTTCCGGGAGCTTCCACCATGGCTCGGACCTTGGCAGGGTCCATTCCCAACCCCTGGCCAGATACTTGATATCCCAGAAATTCCAGCTCTTTCTTATGAAAGTCGCATTTGGACAGTTTAACAGGTAGCTGGTGGGCGTGCAAGGTTTTTAATACCTCCCGCACCAATTTCACGTGAGAATTATAGACTTGTGAATATAACAACATGTCATCTAAGTAATCCACCACCCCTTTGTAAATGTGTTTGTGGAGAACTTCATTGATCAAATTTATGAAAACCACTGGAGCCCCTTGTAATCTGAAAGGCATCACTAAGTATTCATACTGTCCCAAAGGGGTGTTGAACGCCGTTTTCCACTCATCTTTTTCTCTTATCCGTACTCTAAAGCATCCCGCAAATCTAACTTAGAAAAAATCTTTTTTTGAGCCATTATTTTCAACAAGTCTCTGATGAGGGGTAGGGGGTAGGCATTAGACATCAATACCACATTGATTTCCCTATAGTCACTGCACAGTCTTTTTTTTTATATAAATTTTTTTATTTTTCATAACTACAAAACACTACACAGCACTACACAAGACTATCACAAGGAAAGGGGAGAGGGAAGGGACAAAGGGGGGTGGAAAAAGAAAAAAAGAAAAAGGGGGGGAATTAACTACAAACACTAAACACTACACTTCAATGTTTCCCTTCATACTGTCATAATACAAAAATAGCTCCATAGGATAATGATGGAGTGGTTAATCATACAGAGAATAAACATTTCAAATTCTGATTAAACTTTCCTCCCCCTTCTAGGTCCCGGACGCAGTTCTCTCTGTGCAACCGCTGTTGCGGTGCTCTCCTCCTCCTCCCCCCCCCCCGGCTCCTCCTTTTCTTCGTTCTCGGTGCAGCAGAGTTCTGGGTTTTTATTCTCAAAATCCTTTAGTTGATCTTCTGATAATATCTTATAGGCCTGATCTTTATATCTGAACCATATTCCTTCCGGGAATAACCATTTGTACTTTATTCCATGGTCCCTCAGAAGAGCTGCAAACTTTTTATATTTAAAACGCCGTTTCCGGACTAGAAATGGAACGTCCTTCAAAATCTTGACTTTCAAACCCATAAAGTCCAAATCCGCATTGTATGAGTTATATAGGATGGTGTCCCGAATCTTTTTAGATGAAAAGTCAATAATGATCTCACGAGGCAACTGTCGCTTTGTTGCATATTTTGAAGAAGCCCGACGGACCTCCAAAATGGCGCTTTTAACCTCTTCTTTAGTCGTCCTCGCGGGTATCGCCAATAGTTCCGAGACCACCTCCCACAGATCCTCTTTTTCCTCCTCTTTCACGTTTTGGAGACGCAAAATTGTCTGCGTTCGTTCCATCTGTAGCCCGATCAGCTGGTTCTCAACCAGCTTCAGCTCCTTTTTTGTAGCCTTCACAAGTGACGCACTTTCCAGAGCAGACTTCTCTGCCCCCCTCCCCGCTGCTGCCTTAATGGTTTTCACTTCGCTTTCAATTAAGCCCACCCTTTGATCAGTTTCGTTCAGCTTGTCAACAAAGGGTTTTATGGCTTCCACCACCGCCCTGCGCACCAACTCTTCGAGCGACTCCCCCTTCAAGGTAGCCGAGATTGACTTACCGAGAGCGGGACTTTGCTTCTTTGCTGCCATTTTGGGGGGGGGGCGCCAACAAAATTCTGGAACTCAACGAAGGGGAAGAACGAGTCTTCTTCAGATCAACCTCTCCTTCACAAACGCTTGTAGAACAGAAGGGATTCGCTTGTTTACGGGCTTCCGCCTGTTTCTTTTATTTGCCGTTTCTCGTTGCCCGGCGGCACTCGAGGCGCCGCGCACGTCTGCCGGCCTCCATAGGGACAAACGGGCAATTCCCCCCCCGCATTGATTTCGGGGAGTTCTTCCCGCCGCGTCCCGGACCCTGGCTCCCTCCCTGGGAGTCCTGGGGGCTAATCCTTGCGGATCAGCCGCCCGGTCAGGGTGCCCGGTCGTTTCCTCCCGGACCAGCCGAGAGGAGCATCCGGCATGGCTGAGAAAATGAAACCGAATGAGTCACTGCACAGTCTTAATTTCTCATCTTTTTTCTTGTGGAATAGTACTGGAGCAGTGTGAGGAGAGCTCGAGGGTATGATAAAGTCTTTTTCAAATTCTTATCAATGAACTTCACAGCTCTGCTCGCTCCCCCAGGCTCATGGAGTAGAGCTTCCTCTTTGGCAACTTCTGGCTGGTGATTAACTCGATAGCACAGTCCGTTGACCAGTGAGGAGGGAGTTCATCTGCTTCCTTTTTATCAAACACTTGAGTCTCTGTACTCAGGGGGAATCTGCTCCATCTCTTCTCTTGTCAGCAAGACGGTCTTTGGGGTTGCAGGAGCTGTTTTTCCCCATCTTGTATCCCGCACATGGTTGTGAGACTCTTCCCCTGGGAAGCAGAGCTCTCCTGCTTGCCAACATACATAGGGGTCATCAGGGCTCATTTCGAGAGGGAATGTGCCAGAATACCATTCTCTGGCCATTCTCCAAAGAGGTAACTTGTCTGGTAGCTCTGCCCACCTGTTTTAGGGCCATTCTGGGCCCGTTTCAGCCTGGATTGGGGCCCGTATCGGCCGGGATCAGGGCCAAAACTGCCAGGATTGGATCGGTGCCTAGTGGGGGAAGCCTCTTTTGCCTGGCACTGACCTGATCCCAGCCATTTTGGCCCCTGTTGGGGTCAAAACGGGCCCAAACTGGACATTTTGGGCCATTTTGGGCCCGTTTCTGCCGAGTTCAGGGCCGAAACGGCCTGGATTGGGTTGGTGCTGGGTGGGGGATGCCTTCCCTGCCTGGCACTGACCCAATCTGGGCTTTGGGCCCAATCCAGGCCAAAATATGCCTAAAATGGCCAGTTTGAGCCATTTTGGGCTCATTTCATCCTGGATTGCATGGTTTTGTCCCGAATTGAGGCCAAAATGGCCCTGATTGGGCCACTGCCAGATGGGGGAACACTTCCCCATCTGGAAGCAGCCGAATCCCGGCTATTTTGGGCCCAGTCCTGGCCATTTTGGGCCCCTTTCAGCCATTTTGGGCCCAAAATGGCCAGGATCAGGCCCCAAACAGCCAGGATTTGTTCCCAAACGGCTAGGATTGGGCCTGTGATGGGTGGTGGATCACTCTCCCGCTCAGCAGCAGCCTGATCCTGACCATTTTGGGCCCCTTTTCGGCCATTTTCAGGCCCTTTTGCCCTTTTGGGCCCAACTTCCGCCCTGAATGGCCAGGATTGGGTCCAAAACAGCCAGGATAGGTGATGTCAGGGGGGGGATATGCAAATCAGTTATGCTAATGACACACTTCCGGTGATGTCAAGGGGTGTGGCATATTCTAATGAGTTATGTTAATGATTTATGCTAATGAGTTCCTGCAGCTCTTTTTCTACGAAATGACCCCTGGGGGTCATGATCCCACAGCCAGCATATTTTTAACACCAAAGGAAATTTAGTAACAGCACTGACTACAAATGCCTGGGCTTCCCAGTGGATCCCCATCCCCACGGGAATAAGCTCAGTCTCAAACTCGGAAGGATTTCCATTTATTTTTTATCCATCTATTTGCTCAAATATAATGGGCTGGGATAGTTTTATTACATCTCGCCCCAGACCCATCACCAATGCCGGGGCTATTAAGTCTCTGGTAATTTGGGCTCTCACTTGGATGTGGGTCTCTCTCCGGGAGTTCACTAAAGTAACAGGCAAACAGAACAGGGCCCCCTTCGGTCTCACCTCTTGTGGTACCGGATCCTCTGTGACCTATTGGCGGGGCCCCTTCATAGGGGATCTTTTCTCCTTCATTCTTGGAGCAATTCCTGCTAGACGGTTCCGATGCCTCCTCCACCTCCAGGCCAGTCGCAGCTTTGTCCCTCTTGCACATCATTTTCCGGGCTGGCTCCGGCGGTTCTGTTGGACCTCTCTTGGTCTTCCGTTCCCGTTTGGGAGCTCCTCCCCTCTGGCCTGGGCACTTGGCCATGAAATGACCCACTCCCCCACATTGCAGACAGAGGCCCTGTTTAAACCTGAGGGCCCTCTCCCCTGTTGGGAGGAGGCTTCGGAAGTGTTTTCTCTCTCGAGCTCCCGTGTCTGAGGGGAGGTTATGCTGACCTGCTTGATGCTGCATCCACAGCAGCTTGACAACTTGATCTCAGTTCTTGATCTCACAAGCGAGTTGGATCCACCCCAGCAGAGTTCTCGGATCATTTTGCACCATAGTTTTTTCAACCAATTCCGGGTTCAGCCCCACACGGAAGAATTCGATCTTTACTCCCTGGGGGGACATGATTTCTCTCTTTAATTATTTGAAAGGCTGTCATTTGGAGGAGGGCAAGGAGCTGTTCCAGTTGGCAGCAGAGGGTAGGACGCGAAGCAATGGGCTTAAATTTCATGCACAAAGGTACCGGCTAGATATTAGGAAAAACGCTCAGAGAAAAATACTGTCAGAGTAGTTCAAACGGTTAGAAAAATACGGTCAAAGTAGTTCAAAAGTGGAATCAGCTGCCTAGGGAGGTGGTGAGCTCCCCCTCACTGGCAGTTTTCAAGAAAGGCTGGATGAATACTTGTCAGAGATGCTTTAGGCTGATCCTGCACTGGGCAGGGGGTTGGACTAGATGGTCTGTATGGCCCCTTCCAACTCTATGATTCTATGATGATTCTATGATCCAGTCCTGCACCTTGGCTGCATTAGCCCTGAATTCTCTGATGAATTCTCACACTGAACGGTTTTCCTGCCATAGACTCCTCAACTTGAATCTCACCCTCTCCTCCTCAAGAGGATCCTCATTTTTTTTAAAGCTCAGAGAAAAGCCTTCATGCTTCTTAACTCCAGGGCTCGAGCGACATACAGGCAAATGGCTACTCCAGAAATGAAATCCGAAGAGCAATCAAACTCAGGATGAATCAAACAACCAAGGAAAAACAGTCTCCTACAGGAAAAGTGTTTTTGCCATATATCAAAGGAATTACTGATCAGATGGGAAAGCTTATGAAAAAGCATAACCTTCAAGCAGTATTCAGACCCACCCGAAAAATACAACAGATGCTACGATCAGCAAAAGACAGTAGAGACCCCCTCACCTCTGCAGGAGTATACCGTATACCCTGCAGCTGTGGACAAGTTTACATCGGGACCACAAAGCGTAGCATCCAGACAAGAATAAAAGAACATGAAAGACACTGCAGACTTGGACAACCTGAAAAATCAGCAGTGGCTGAACATAGCCTAACTCAAACAGGGCACAGTATCTTATTCCAGGACACCAAAATACTGGACAACACTTCCAACTACTTTGTCAGACTGCACAGGGAAGCCATTGAAATTCACAAGCATAAGCAAAACTTCAACAGGAAAGAAGAAACCTTAAGGATGAACAGAGCATGGTTTCCAGTTCTGAAAAACACCAGGCTAACAAAACACTCTATACCCGACAATAGCCCTGCAGAGAAGATTAGCACATCAAGTACCAATCCATATGCAAAAGAACCTCCTCAGGATACAGTGAAGCCTCCCGCCATTAGCATTCCACACCCTGGGAAACTCTTACAGGATGACTCAGCTCAACCCCACCCCTCCTGAGTAGATACAAATGGCCTACATCTTTTCCACACTGTGACACTGAGAGATCTCTGTCTTTTGGTGCTACACCTCTGAAGATGCCAGCCACAGCTGCTGGCAAAACGTCAGGAACTACAATGCCAAGACCACGGCAATATAGCCCGGAAAACCCACAACAGCCATCGACATACAGGGTTACATACTACTTTGCTGCACCCCCCCCCCCCCCCGCAGCCAGGATCCTAAATAGCTTACTTGGCTGGCTTCATCTGGGAAGGTGTGGCCCCACTCCCTGAGAAATTCCACCACTTGCACCAGGAAATATCCTAGCTCCTCAGGATCACTGTCGAACTGAGCATCCAGGTTGTGCCACCCGGGTGGTGGCAGGGCCAGGAACTCTCCTCCCTCTCGTGGTTCCCTCTCCAGCAATGGCCTGGGTGCTTTCAATCCTCGTGGGGCATTTGCGGGTGTGGGTGGTTCTGGCAGCCCTCTGGGTTGGGCGGTTTGGGCTCCCGCCTGCAGCAAGCCTCAAGTGAGTCCCGTCAGGGCAAGTAGGTTGCACCTCATCACCTGTAACTCCTCCCAAAGCACTGTCACAGGGCTCGGCTCCTCTTCCCCCGGCTCCCCTTCTTCTCTGGGAGATTCTCTGTTTAAGAATAGACTCCTTTTGCAAATACTCCTCCATCGACTTCTCTGCCATTTCCTCGTCTCTCTGTCTACTGCCCCGGATGGGGTTGCTCCAGGCGGCATGTCTTCCAACCAGGGTAAGGATCTGGCCTTCCACAGGGGTGAGCTGATAGAGTGCTCCATCGACCCCCCACTTGCTTCTTGCCACTGCCCCATGCGGTGTCCAGCATCACTGCCAACTACGGTGGGGTATTGCTCCCTCATCCTGGGATTGTTCCAAGTCCCATCAGTACCTCAGCACCAAACCCACACAGTTCTGTGGGGTCTTTTGGTAATCCTTCAGGCTTCTCATGAGCTCCTGTATCCACTCCATCTGCCATGGTGCAGATAACGGGGTTCAGGACTCTGGTTCCGAAGGCAAGTTCAGGATTCCAGTCAAAATGTCAGGTCTTGCCAGACACTTCACTGCATCACTACAGTGTATGAGTTAAAGATGTTTTATTAAGGAAAGATACCAGTATCAAGATGCTGTAACAATGGAATCGACTGGAATGCCTAAAGGTGGGAAAGTTAGATCAGTTATAGGTCAGTGTCTCCCCCAGTAGGAAGAAGAGGCAGTTAGGAGTCTTGGCACACATTGCCTGGGAAGAAGGGAGGGGGAGAAAGAGGAGCTCAGCTCAGTCACTGTAGTGGATCCAAGGTCACATTCCCAGGCTTCTGCAGGAACTCGTAACCAAAACACCTTGCCTGGAAGATAAGCAGTTAGCAACAGGTCTACACAATTCTGGTTCTCTCTACACTCACTCAGAGGCACTGAAGTCAAATACATATGATGCATGATACATGGCAGATAGGCTGAAAGCCTATCTGACAATTGACAGATATCTGGAGGAACAAATATGAGGAGCAAATCACAGGCTGTGTTCCAGATAAAGAATTCTTAGTCAATCCAGTGACTATAATTGAATAATTGATTGATCAAGCAATTCATTCTGCATACATCTCAATGGGCATACAAATATGCTGAAGGAAAAAGCATTCTTTATTTGTTTATGGGTGATGGATAAGCATGTCTCAACAAGAGGTGTGAACTGGCCACCAGAAATTCCCCAGTAGGGGAAGCTAGGGCAGAGGAAGCTAGGGTTGCCAGGTCTCCTTACCCTCCAGGCAGGAGTGGGGAGCCAGCCCACTCCCCGGGAATCCTCCTCACACTTGTGCGATGATGTCATTGTGTAGGCATGGAAGTAACATGATTGCATAGGCACGAGGGTGCATGCACTTCACAGGGGGTTGATTTGGGCTCCAAACAGGCCTGTGTTTGCCCATTTGGGGACCAAATTGGCCTGCTGCAAAGCATGCGAGCACTCTCGGGGTGGTGCAATGATGTTACTCCTGGGAAGTGTCATCATCGCGCCACCCCGGGAGCATGCCTGGGAGGCCTGTTCCCATGCCTTCCCCTCCCGGCCAGATAAGGGGGGGGGCGAAGGGTGGAAGTCGGGTATCCCCAGCTCCCACAGAAGACCTGGGATTCCTAGAACAGCATTATGAACAGAAAAAAACCATGAACAGCCTAATCTGCTGTTCTTGAACAAGCTGTTCATGAGTCCTGTTTTTGCCACTGTGAAGAGAAAATGACAGCCAATGGGGAGACCCATGGATCATGCCTTTCCCGAGGTGCAATCTTTCTGAAACTTGGGGGGTCTTCAGAGGACAGTGAGGACTATGTCCCCTGCAAATTTAGTGGGTATTGGACATTGGGAAGGTCAGTTTGTGGGGTGTTTAAAGGGCCCTGCCCCTTGCACGTGGCAGGAAAGGGCCCTTTAAACTATCAGCTAGTAGGCAACAGGGAGGAATCCCCCCTGCCACCTGCCAGTTGATAGTTTAAAGGGATCTTTAAAGGGCCAGGTAGGTGGGTTGGAGGGGAAGGGGGACTAAGTGGGGGGGTTTGGGGTTCTGGCCCCCACAAAAAACGAACAACGAACATGTCGGGGAACAGTTCATGTGCATCCATGTTCGTTGTTCGTGGATGGCACCGAACGACGAACAGGGTGTTTGGGTTTTTTCCCCATTCATGCCCATGTTTACTTGTGAAATACTGGTTACTGCTAAGCTGATCAGTTTGGGGACTTATCTGGTTTGAGATCGGAAGATGTTTCTCAGTTTGTCTGTGGGACGTGCTAAACGAAATTTCTTGTTAGTTAACATGCAGAGATGTAAAGTTCTTCTGATACCATTACAAAAATCATTGGAAGAAGAGGTTTTGCTCTGAAATGGGAAGATTACTATATTCCTGTTATAATACATATACTACATATTATGTAAAATCATTGTATTTTAACATGTACGTTTGGTATTACATGCTGCATACATTCTAGTTTAGATACATTTTTTTTGGAATGGTGTGTTCCAGTATCTGTGTTTTAGGTTTTATATAAGGCTGAGCTGAAAAATCAGAATTACATTTTTGATTGTTTGTTTTGGAAGAGTTGGCCAGAGAGAGAGAGTGATCGCTTCCACACGTCCTCAATGGGATGGCCTGCCAACTGGCAAGTTATCTCACTCATTACACACATCATCATTTTCCATGCACGAGCGGGTCATGATGATCCCAGTTTATAAGCATTTTTTGTAAGACCTATTCTGGTCTGTATTTTTGATGCTGCTTTTTCCATGCAATTATGTACCATATCAATGCATGTGGAGGCTTTTTTGCGCTTTTGAAGTGCCCTCCCACAAATCTCCAACTTCTCCTCTCATCATTCCCCTCCCACACATGCATCCGGCTCACATGTGCGATCGTATAATCTCCCCTTTTTTTTTTACTTTTTAAAACAGTCCTTGTGCTATTACGATATCTATGTATACAAAGGGAATCATACTGCAGTACTTGCTACACTGGATCACTCAGCAATCAGACTATGTCTAGGAATAACGTTGAGAAAGGAATGCCATTTCTAATCTTATTTTAAACTAGCAATAAGGCCCATTGTTTGGGAAAATACAATGGGCCCTAGCAGCGCTTCCCCCCCCCCCAGCATCAGTCAAGGGGGAGATCGGGGAAGAGAGCGGGGGCTCCCTCATCCTCTTACCCCTTGGCTGCCACTTGGCTTGTGTGTGGCCCTCCCAAGGCCCTGCAGAGGTGGTGGGGTGGCCCACCCCTGCTTCTGGGGACCTTGGGAGGGCCTCGCTGCTGCACTGAGCCTTCCCACAGCTGCGTTGGGCCCTTCCGGGCCTCTGGAGGCGCCAAGGAGGCAGAAGGAAGGCAAATTGTTCCCCCCCTTCCTTCTTATCCCTGTGTACTGCGCCTCTGCAGGGATAAGGAGTGAATGGTGGGGAACATGGTTTGCCTTTTATATAGTAGGATATGGAATCACACGATCATGCTACTCTACTGTTCACATATTTATTAAACACTTTTGCATTTAAAACTTTGAGTGGGAAATCAACGGAAGAAAACAGAGTACTACACATGCCCAATTTCTACAGAAGCGAAAAGACAGGAAAATGGTATAATGCAATCCTGCATGCACTAAAAAAAAAAGTTGGGCAGGAATGTGTCAACGTCATTTGTGATGAGGCGCAGATAAAGAACGCATTTCCTGTTTTGAGACCTTTTTTCCATGACAAACACCCACAAAACACGCATGAGGACAATGCATATGAAAGGTGAGTTCTCGAAGCAAATCAGACACAGCTTTAGGACAGGGAAAACCCAAAATATTGGAATGTGTGGAAGCGGCCAGAGTAAACAACCACTTGGTCACATTTTAAATATTATTTATTTGTTTATTTAGAACATTTTAATGTTGCCTCTTCAAGAACCTGCACAAGACAGCTTACAAAATCAAGGTGGTAAAAACAAAACATTTAAAGATTAAATAAAATCCAGCATTAAAAAGCCTCAGCCTAGCATAAAAACTTAGATCATAAAAACAGACCACAGACATCTTAAAACAACAGTTTCCATGCTAAAATAGTGTTAAAAATTAATCCCTTGATTAAAAGCCCAAGTGAATAGAAATGCTTCGGCCTGGCACCTAAAAAAAAGCAATATAGATACCCAGCAAGCCTCAGGGGAAGGGCATCCATAAGCGAGGTGCCACTATTGAAAAGCCTGTCTCTGGTTGCCTGTCTCTGAAGGTGGGGGCACAGAAAACAGAGACTGTTGTGAAACTGATCTGCATGGGCAACTAGACAACATGGGAGGGGTGGTCCTTCATGTACCCTGGTCCCAAGCCATTTAGGGCTTTAAAGATAAGAACCAACACTTTGAACTGGGCCAGGAAACAAATGGGTAGCCAGTGCATATCTTTAAGCACTGGTGTGACCCCTGCCCCTGACAATAGCCTGGCTGCTGCATTTTGGATAAGCTGTTTCTGGAACATTTTCAAAAGAAGCCCCAAGTAAGGCTCATTACAGTAATCTAACCTAAATCTAATCAGAGCATGGAGACTGTGGCCAAATCATGCTTTTTGAAGAATAGCTGTAGCTGGTATTTTAACCAAAGCTGATAAAAGAGACTATGGCAGTTTCTCCACATCTTTATAGGGATTGCCCGCTCATGGAATGCTGGCGGCTTTCCCCCAGGAATCCAGATGTCTCCATTTGCAAAATGGTTGCAGGCTGTTTGATTTCCGTTCTTTCAGCGCCTTTTCTGGGACTTTGGGAAAGTGCAGTCACAGAAAAGGCGCCAAAAAATGGAAACCAAATAGCTGCTTCAGTTTTATTTTCTAGTTGGTGTTTTTTTTGCAAAGTATTTATTTCATGTTTCCAGGGCTGTGAGGTACCATAGGAAATAGAGTACCCACAGTTCCCAGTATCTATGGGTATTACCATAGACATGTGTGATAGTGTCCAGAAATTATAGAAATCATGGGAAATGATGTTTTCACTGTTCCCTTAACACCTTGCATACCTCCTGTAAATGTTTATTGTAATTACTAGAGTCTTAAAGTGGCCCTACTACCTATGGAGTGCTCACTGCCACTGCTCCTTGTATTTTGGAAAATTAGTGGGAAGAAGGGCCCCAGTATTCTATCCTTTTTAGGTCAGTCCATATTCCACCAAATTTGGTTTGGAATGCCCTTCCTCCATTTGAAACTATTTCCATCATTTCTTAAATAATGGATTACCCTACAAAAAGGTTGTAGCCCTGTCACATTGTCCTGAACAATGGCTATTTTTCCAAAAACTAAAGGATATATTCTGTGCTAACCTGATAACTCCCATAACACCTCCCTTGGTTTCTTGACCAAGCCTTTAATTAAGGACAGAAATTTGCATTGTCATGAGCTGGATGAGAAAGATTAGCTTCAGCAGGGACGTCTTCACCAGAAATCACACCATCTCTGATGATGGTGTAGGGAACAACAACTATGGTCTGAAACAAAGAAGAATTATTCACTGTCAAAAATATTCTCACTGGTATCACCTTTGTCATTATAAACACTGGCCTTACACCTGTAGATATTTTTCCTTCTGAAGCTGGAAATACACAAAAGATTCTTATAATCACAACTATTATGCTTAAACTGTATGCCATTTGGGAGGCAGGAATCCAGATTTATCTGTGACTGCTCAAGTTCTTTAAACAGCTGGTGATTGGCAGTGCAGTCCTAAACAGAACAACACCCTTCCAAGTGCATTGAAGCCAATGGGTTTAGAAGGGTAGCGCTCTGTTTAGGACTGCACCTTCAATGATCAATATATTTGTTTTATCTCTTATTCTACATCCTCTTTGCCCAGATAATGGCTTGGATACTGCATCTTATTTCCTTTTGCGCCCCTCTTTATCCACTGGAATGATTGTCTTCCCCTATGGAACATGTTAATCTAGTGCCAAGCATTCATTTTGCCTTATTGAAAGACATTGATCTTGCATCTGCAGAAATGCCTAGTGCTGGAGGAAGACATGCACTCTGAAGCAAAGGACCTCCCCAACAATGAGAAAGGATGCACTGCAAGCAGAAGCAAGTAAAAAAAGCCACAGTTACTAGCTTATTAATCTGGAACCCTCGTAGCACACTCAACATTTTCAGGTTTTGCTTAGACCATTTGTATGGAGATGGTGGTTGAGTGTAGATAAACTAAGTGGGAAGAAAGCCCTATTCTGCTGCTGCAGACATTTTATAGCAGAAGGAGGGAACACACTGCAAACCACTCAGGGATATAGCAAGAACTACAGTAGAACTTTGACCTGAAGCCCAGTGTTCATGCTGTGAACTGCTACAGTGTTGCCCTAGCAAGAGGAGCTTAATTAATGCAATGCTGATCAAGCCTGATTTCTTATACAAGGTATTGTTGCCAGCCTCCAGGAGGAGCCTGGAGGTCTTCCAGAATTCCAACTGATCTCCAGACTGCGGAGAGCAGTTCCCCCGGAGAAAATGACTGCTATGGAGGGTAGACTGCCTGGCATTGGACCCCACTGAGGTCCCTCTCACCCCCAACCCATGCCCTCCACAGGCTCTATCCCCAAATCTCCATACAGTGCCTGTATGAGGCTTTTCTTATGCCTGGCAATAAATGCCAATAAACCAATAGTCAAGGATAGGATGAATGCATTACACCCAGAAATCTAATATATCTGTGAGAGGGAATTCATCCTTTCTCCAACTAAACAGCAAGCAATGTCCCTACAGTCAACATTCAGGCAGCTGTTGTTGTGCCCCCAAAGTACATTTTGGCAGTTTTTGTCTTTTGGCCAGTTTATTGTGTTAGAGTTTTGTATGCTCTCTGTGTTTTAAAACCACATTTTTTGTGACTGCCCTCAGCTATATGTTATGTCCATATTTCATGGCTCATATACAGACTGTTGATTGTCTATCTAAATAGCCTATACATAGAAGGTGCCTGAACTATTTTAATGGCTTTTTAAATTACTGATTTTATAATTTTTTATGACTAATTCATTTTATTGTATACATGCTGTGTGCCACCCTGAGCCCATTTGTGGGGAGAGTGGGGTATAAATAAAATAAATAAATAAAATCTTTGTCTGTGTTCTTAAATTACATGTTTCAACTCTGAGTATTCAGGAGATTGCACCCAGATTCTTCTTGCTCAGTTTTATGCTTTTAATAGCAATTTCAGGATCAGAATGTGCAAACTGGGAGCCACAATCTGCTGGCAATCTGAAACAGGGACACTCATGATCATTCTTACGCCTGCAGGGTGAAGATTACATGCACCTCTCAAAAAAGAAGACTTCCTAGGCTGGGTCATGTTCCAGACCCAGCATCTTTCTCAAGCAGAGGACAGTGGCCCTTTTCACACTACTTGCCTGCTCCCGGAACGTTGCAAAATTCGCGCAAAAAACGTGGAAGATAGTGTCTTCTCGCGAGAGTTTTGCGCGATGTCGCACAAAACTCTCGCAAGAAGACGCTATCTTCTGTGTTTTTTGCGCGATGTTTCGCAACGTTCCGGGAGCAGGCAAGTAGTTTGAAAAGGGCCATTATCCAAAGAGTTAGAAGAAACTACAAGAGCTCCACAGCTGCCTCCAGATGTTTTTTAAACTCATGTTTAATTCTGTAAGTCAGACATCTCCCCTGTGCACTCCTTTCTTTGGGCTTTGCAGAATGATTGTTTAGACTCTGGGTATCAAACACTTACCATGTCATTTTTGCAGCAGGTTGCCTGGCATCCAAAATGAGCCGTTGAAACTGTGATGCAAAACTCCAACAAACTGAATATGAGAAGCAGAAAACCAAGACCAAAACCTACGGACTGCAGAACATACAAGCATGTAGGTCACCTGCTATGCACCTCTGGCATATTAAGTCAGTTGCAAGATCAAAAAGAGTGGCCCAGTAGCACCTGGTGCTACTGATCTGAAAACAGGAGTGGAAAAGATGCGGGCTGTAGTGTCAATCTAAATCATTTGACCAAAGAGTCTGCACGACATGCAAATGGCTCTGAACATAAAATTTAAGACCTAGAATAGTGAGTTAAAACAAAGGGAGGGCAGGGACCTTCCTAGCATGTTTGCAGAGCAGTCCTAACTAGAGATGGGCACGAACAGAAAAAAAACCCCAAACATGATGTTCGTTGGTTGTTGTGGGTTTTCCGGGCTGTATTGCCGTGGTCTTGGCATTGTAGTTCCTGACGTTTCGCCAGCAGCTGTGGCTGGCATCTTCAGAGGTGTAGCACCAAAAGACAGAGATCTTTTGGTGCTATTCTTAAGGTTTCTTCTTTCTTCTTCATAACCTTCAAGCAGTATTCAGACCCACCCGAAAAATACAACAGATGCTACGATCAGCAAAAGACTGCAGAGACCCCCTCACCTCTGCAGGAGTATACTGTATACCCTGCAGCTGTGGACAAGTTTACATCGGGACCGCAAAGCGTAGCATCCAGACAAGAATAAAAGAACATGAAAGACACTGCAGACTTGGACAACCTGAAAAATCAGCAGTGGCTGAACATAGCCTAACTCAAACAGGGCACAGTATCTTATTCCAGGACACCAAAATACTGGACAACACTTCCAACTACTTTGTCAGACTGCACAGGGAAGCCATTGAAATTCACAAGCATAAGCAAAACTTCAACAGGAAAGAAGAAACCTTAAGAATGAACAGAGCATGGTTTCCAGTTCTGAAAAACACCAGGCTAACAAAACACTCTATACTCGACAATAGCCCTGCAGAGAAGATTAGCACATCAAGCACCAATCCATATGCAAAAGAGCCTCCTCAGGATACAGTGAAGCCTCCCGCCATTAGCATTCCACACCCTGGGAAACTCTTACAGGATGACTCAGCTCAACCCCACCCCTCCTGAGTAGATACAAATGACCTGCCAACATCTTTTCCACACTGTGACACTGAGAGATCTCTGTCTTTTGGTGCTACACCTCTGAAGATGCCAGCCACAGCTGCTGGCGAAACGTCAGGAACTACAATGCCAAGACCACGGCAATACAGCCCGGAAAACCCACAACAACCATCGTTGTCCGGCCGTGAAAGCCTTCGACAATACATGATGTTCGTTGTTCGTTGCCATCCATGAACAGGGACTCACAAACAACCACGAACACAGGCCTGTTCATGAACATGTTCGTGGTTGGCTGTTCGTGGGGGCCAGCAGGCTCTCCTCCAGCCATCATCCAAGTCAAGATCCCTTCTGCACCACTCCCAGAAACCTGACCTGAGCAGGCACCAGGAAAGGTACCAATAATAAATAATAGCTTGGCCCCAGAGCCTGGCAGCAGCCCTGGAACCTGAAGGGGTAGATCCCTATCTCACCACACACAAAGAAAATTCAAGCTCCAATGAACTCTCCCTGTCTCTCTAACAGCAGCTGTCTCTCCCTTCACTGTCTGCAAACTAAGCCAGAGCTGGGAGCCCCCCTCCCCCCTGCTCTTTGCTCCCTTGTAATAAATTTGGAGCTTCACACTTGAAAGGTAGACCTATCAAGCTAAATTGGGGTTTCTGAATGTGTGATTGAAACTGCAGATTCATTCAGGTACTAGTCCCGTTTCATTTGTAAACTGATTGCATGTTGGCTCTTTCTTACAGACAGAAGCATGCATGAACAGCCAGGACGTATGTGTGTTCTCAGTACCATATGAACAGAACTACTATCTCAGTGACAAAGTACCTTGTAAAATTCATGGTTGCTATTGGGAACTAGTGCAGTGAAGCAACATATACAAAGCCCATGCTGTGTGTGGATTTCTCTCCTATCAATATCTGTGTGTCCCTCCTTTGGATTCTATACCTAAAATCAAATATCTTAGTAAAATGTTCACTTACCTCTGTCAAATAATAATCTAAATCTAATAAATTTGTAATTAGCTCTGTTGTATATAGGATTGCACCAATTAATGCCATGATAGCACTTGTGATATTCATTCCCACAGAGCATTGCACCTGAAAATCAGACACAAAGAATCAGATTACCTTCAAGGACAGGGAGAGACAGAGCACAGATTTCCTTAAATAGCTGAAAATAAGAGTCACACCAAATCAATATCTAGCTAAGCCAGTGTGCAATAGGAAGCCCAAGTTTCAAGCTGCACTGGTGTTTTCCTCAAGGAAAATTTAAATCCCAAACTAGAATCACATATAAATGGATTTTTTGCTGCATGGGTACTATTGGGAAGCAGAATTTGTTTCTTATTTCCCTACAGTTTTGTGGTGCTTCTATTCTCCTCCTGAGTGTCTCCATGTTTCCTGAGACTTTTTTGAAACCTGCTTCAATGTGATTTTCTGGGAAAGATCACAACAAAACCATGGTGGCACCCAGGGTTTTTTTCCAGCCAGAACGCAGTGGAATGGCATTCCAGAACCTTTAGAAAATGGTCATGTGGCCAGTGATCATTAAACTTGAAAATGCCCCCCTTGCTCCAACTGACTGGCACCAGTCAGCTGGAGCAAGGGGGAGTTTAGACCGCCCTTCGTGCCACTTGCGAGTCAGCTGGAACAAGGGGGGAGTTTAAATTGCCAGCGCGGAGGGCAATTTAAACTCCCCCCTTGCGGGAGCGCCCCCAAAGGTGGTTGCACCCTACGCAATGATGTCACTTCCCAGAAGTTATGTCATTGCACAGTCCCAGGTACACAGTGAGTTCTACCACCTCTTTTCCCAGAAAAAAAGCCCTGGTGGCACCTATGTGTATTGGAAAGTCCAGATCTTCTCATTCCCACATACATCAGTGTCATTTTCCCTTCCCTAGTTTCCCACACTATTCATCCCCTCACCACCATGGGACTTAAAAAAAACCCAGCAATTGAATATTGTTATAACAAAATATCATTTTGTCTGCCTATTGAGTGCTCAGAATTCCCAGCTTTCATTTTTAAAAAGTCGCTAAGCTTTTCTGCAGAGATAGGCATTTCCGCTTATATCTCTGAAATGAAAATGGCTAGAGACTTACTTTAAAAAAATGAAATCTGAAAATTCATAGCACTCAATAGACAGATTGTTGTAACAATATTAAAATGCAAATAAAAAAAAAAGATCTGAAAAAGCTCTCTGTTGGCAGGAAGAGGGAATGACTACTGGTAAAGACGGAACTAGGGAAAATACAGGGAAATCTGCCATGTGGTAGCCCTGTGGGGTGTATTGGCAGTCACAGTCACACAGTACTGTCCTTGTGTAAAAAGCACCTAAATCTGTAGCTGCCAAGGTCCTGTAAACTACAAGACAATGTGCAGCTTCATATTCTTTTCGCAATGGGCCAAACAACAACATTTGATTTATATACCTGCTGCTTACAGATTGGGGAAAGGCAGGGGAAGGCCTGTCATGCCAGAGTCCCACTTAAAAATAGGACTCCCACACATTTGATTTTTAAACACAGTTGGGTCTCTTTTTTATTAAAATGTGTGTCTCGTTTTGATGCTACTTTCATAGTATGCTTCTCACTGCAATGGGCTCCTTCCCCTATCATTAAGATTACGTCAGAAGTCCCTAGTTCTGCAGATCTCACCAAGCAGGTGTTCCGAACATTCTCAGCTGATACTGAAAGGGATCCAGAAGCAATGAACTGTCCAAATATGAAAAAAGAGAAACACATTAGACTTCTGCAGTGCAATATATTTACAGAAATAATTTCTCAAATAAACTGAGTGCTATGGAAATGATGTCAGTTACAGTTTTTGCTTTTAAGGCTGAGAGTTACTTGAAAAGAATGAGCACCATTGGGCTTTTGGACCTGGGAACCTACCTGTACACAAATAGCAGCTGAGGGGGGAGGGTTAAGTCTTTCTTAGAGCCAAGCTACAAGTGACTTCCTTCATGTGGAGAACACTTGATTGTTCTTGCAAGTTTACCTGGGAAGTGAAGTTCGAGTGTCCTTCCCCTCTCTGTTAGAATCGCTGGCTGAAGAGCCAGAGAAAGCCGGCAGCAACAGCAGCTTTTGCAAATCGTTCCTCCAGTCACAAGCCTGTGGGGGGGGACAAAAGGGCTCCCAATGATCGTTTGGGGGCAGGCAGCTGCTACTTTCTCCCAGGGCATTCTGCGGGCTGCCTGCTCCTGGGGAGCTGCTCTGGAAAAAGCCACCGTGTTGGTGAAGCTCCAGCCCCAGCGACAGTGGAAGGATCTGCTGCTGCTCTAACATGCACTCATTCGAGTTTTTCTCCGGGAACTTATGAGTCAGGAGTAGGGGAAGGGCATGTTAGAGCAGCAGCAGATCCCTCTGCTGTTGCTGCAGCTGGAGCTTCACCAATGCGGCGGCTTTCTCCAGAGCAGCTCCCCGGGAGCAGGCAGCCCGCAGGATGCCCTGGGAGAAAGTAGCAGCTGCCCGCCCCCAAACAATCATCGGGAGTCCTCTTGTCCCTCTTACTTTTAATATTTTTCTGTAACCCTGAGTGGTTGCTCCAAGTTTCAGAAGCCTCTGTTTCATTTCCAAGTGGCCCCAATCCATGGGTTTAAGTATCTGCAGATTAGGGCCACTTGGCTGTTAGTACATACAAGCAGGACCCACAAAAATTGTGTGGGGAGGGTTCAGAAAGCCATACCAGGTTTTTGTTCCCCCTCCATTGCACAAAGCCTTCCCCTTTTGCACCTCCATTCCAAATATCATTCCCCTTTACGACCCCTCCATCCAAAGGGGGAGGGGGTTGAGGAGGGAGGGGTCTGAAGGAGAAAGGTGTTTGATGAGGCAAAGTGGAAATGTGCTTGAGAAGGGTCGGGTGTATGTGGAAAAGGTTAAGATGTTTGGGGGAAAGGTGCTTGGGAAAGGGGGAACCTGCAAGGAAATTGCAGGAGCAGCCATTCCATTCCCTCCTCTTTTGCTTCCTCCCCTCTCCCCCACTACTTCTCTCACTTTGTCTCTTTCTCTCTCTTAATATTTCTCTCTCTTCTCTCTTACACAATGCTCATTGTATCATGTACACATGGGGTGTTACTCACCCCATAACTCTTTCTCTTTCACCCACCCAACTCTTTCTTGCTCCATCCCCCAAAGCCTTCTCTCTCTCTCTCTCTCTCTCTCTCTCATTCTCTCTCTCTCTCACACACACACACTTTCCTGCTCAGTCCCTCAGTGCCCACTCCCAATGACCCTTCCCTATCCTCCCCCACCTTGTGGCTCCTGTGTGGGTCTTGGACCACTCAATGCCACCATACCCAGGCTCTTTTGGCCTTGGGGAGGCTTGTTTTAGCAGCATCCAGCCCTGTCGCAGCTCACTTCTGAGGCAGCCAGGCTCTCCCTGCTTCAGAGCAGTAAGGTCTTGCCATGGCCTGCCTCAGTGCAGATTGTTTCTGAGAAACCTGGTCTCTCCCAGCCTGAGAGTAGTTGGTTCCTGCCATGGCACTCAGTGTGGCTCATTTCTGTGGCACCTGCCATTGGCACAGCTTGTTTCTGAGGTGCCTGGGCTCTCTCAGCCTTGGGGGGGGCGGGGCTGGCAAGGAAAGTCAAGGGCCAGTGGCTCAGACTGTCTCATCTACATTCTGTGGCTGCCGCCCCACCCTCAGTGCCTGCTTAGAACAGTTAACTGAGATTGTGTATTGGATTGTTCTTGGTTTGGGGGAGATGAAATCCCCACCCCTCCTTTCTGCTTTCAGAGTTTTCTGCAAGACTTGGGGGGGGGGGATTCCCCAAGTTCAGATAAAAATCTCCCTTGTGTCAAGGTGGCCCCAATCAGTGGATTTAAGTATCTGAGGTGGGGGGGCAAGGGCTTGGCTATTTGTATATAAGATGATGAGGATGGCTGTCCCATTTTATCCTCATAGCAACCTTGTAGGGCTGGTTAGACTGAAAAACGACTGTTTCAAGGTCACTCTTCCTTAGGGTTGCCAGGTCCCCTGACCCCTTGGGTGGGAGGTTGGAGACCTGGCACATACCTTATGGCTTTGCCTGTTGCGTGCAAGTGGAGTACCGTGCACCCCTGGCCTGCGCAATGATGTCACTTCCTGGAAGTGACTCCAGCCGCTGTGGAGGGCAGGAGCACTCCTGCGCTCTGCAGCAGCCCAATTTGCGCTGAATCGGGCCCAAATTGAGCGAATTCGGGAAATACTGAAGCAAAACTTTCCAAATGCTTCAGAGCATTTTGGAAAGCAGCAGCTGCAACACTTTTCTTGCTGTTTTCCAACGGCAAGAAAAGTGCTACTTTGAGCTTCCTGCTTGTTTTAACCCAATGGGAGGGGGAGGGGGGTTGTAGTGACTCACTACAACTCCCTCCTTACCCTCGCATTGGGTAAAAAAGGCGGCAAAGCGGGAAGCCAGTTGAAAGCAGCACTTTTCTTGCCATTTTATGCTCTGATAAGGTGGTTACAAATTCTGCCAAAATCCTGAGATTTAGTGGGAACAACTTCATAATGTCATGGATGGTTCCCGGAGTAGCATGGGGTGGGACTTAATGATATTTTATTTTATTGTTCTGGTAATAGTAGTACTTTCAAATGGCACTAAGTATGTGTCATTGTCAAGAATGCAAACATACTAAACATGTTCTGAACATTTCCTCTTCACTGTACAGGATCTACAGAATCCACCCACCTGGTATTAGGAAAGGAATTTCTGGGCGGGAGAGAGTGATTTGAGGGCAAGTGTAATTCAGGAATCTCCCAGTTTAATAATTACATTAATTAGTAATTCATCAGTAATTCGTTAGTTTTGAATTCTACTGCACAGTCTTATGCCCCGCAACATCTCTGGAGAAAAATATATAGGTATACTAATTAAATCAATGGACTCATAGTCTGATTATCTGATATTAATAGCTTGACTGCATTTTACATTTAGCACATAGTTAATTTCCATTTTACATTTTAGTCATGTAAATAGCTCATTTCTTCAAAACTACATGATTGTGACTACACAAATTTACAGACCCCCCACATAGTTCAATTCTTAGTAGTATGTGGAAATGTTATCATTAATATTGCTATTCAATGTAGTATAACCAGGTCCCAAATCATGACACCATCAGGCTCTCCTGAGAAATCTCAGGGTTGGGAAATAAGATTCCCCCCCACCACTAAAATTCCTTGTGGTTATCCCACTTGTTTTCATATAACCTTATTCATATCGCATTTTACAAAGTATGATAATCAGCCAATCACTTTTATTGACTATAACCAAAGTTCATACAAGAAAGCTGAAGTGACAGAGATAACAGCTTGCTTAGAAGCAATTAATTTTCATCAAACAGAAAATAAAAGCTGAACACAAATTTATATATGGATCGTTTCTAAAGTCTAACCTCAAAATCATGGACACTGAAACACATTTGGCTCTCCAATGGACTTCAATAGATTTAGAAGAGGGTAACTCTGTTTAGGATTACTCTGATAACATAGTACTTACAAATGCTCCCCCCCAGAATGGATACGCTCCATGAGTGGCCAAAGGTATGTAGGGTCTGTACTCATTCCAAAGAACAGCTGAAACGCTGCCAAAGCCAATGTGTATCAGTCCAATTATGATCTGGACAGCCTGTGAGAAGAAAATACAGCAAATAAGAGAACTCAGTTCCTCAAAGTTTTGGAAGAACAAAAGTTCTTCTAACCCACATTTTTTAAATCATGGGGAATATAACATTTTATCTGCTCCTGTTTAGGGCTTTCAACTGTGGGTTAGGAAATTCCTAGAGACTGGGGGGTGGGAGTAGGGGCTGGAGACAGTAGCATTTGGAGAGGTGAGGGATCTCAGCAAGGTATAATACCATGGGTGTCATTTTCCCCAGTGGAACTGGAGTTTTCCAGCTTTTTGAATTTCTGATTTGCATTTTTAATAAATAGATTTTACTTTTTGAGTAACAAAATGCGCTTCTGTCTACCTGTACTATATTCTGGTTAAGCTTGCTAGGTTATTTTTCTCTTAATATTAGATATTTTTTAACAAAAAAAACTTTAATAGAAGCTTTTATTATCCAAAGGGGTTAAGTTTTTTAAGCGTCCTTACAGGGCAATTCTAAGAACACTTCCCTGGATATTAAACCCCATTGAATAGACCCGAGTAGGATTCTGAGTAGACTTGCTTAAAATTGTTCTTTTACAATGCCGTCATAAGCAGGCCTACTCAGAATCCTATTCAGATCTCTTTAATAGGGCTTACTCCCAGGGAAGTATTTTATTGTTAGTCTCCCATGTAAATACTTGAGGAACTGGCGGCATATTTTAAAAGCTAAACGCAGGAGGGAAGGCACACTATAAATTTACAGTGAAGGAGTCTGGTGCTGAAAACCATTCTGCCTACTCAGAGGCAGACCTCTGTCAGAGGTTCTCTTTTAGACAGAGTGGCCTACGAAAATTGTCCTGTTCCTTTAATACAGGCTTAATGTGTGGAAATAGGCAGCTGAAGCTTTTCATGGCATGGAGGTAAATAACATCAGTAAAAAAGGAGATCTCCCAAAGCCGGTGGGCCTTGCCTGTCAGCATTCCAGTCAACAATGGGAGAAAAAAAATTGCTGACAACACCTGGAAATGATGATAGTCCTCTCTAGGAATTGTTAAAAACTCTCTGGTTTTACCATAGAGTTTCTGGCAATTCCTAGATGGGTATGTCACTTCTGTTTTTTCCCAGAAGTGACATCACACCATTGTTGAGGGGTGCTCCCCATACTCCATTTATCCACTGGTTGCATGGCAACTCAACCAGTAAATAACATACCATTAATCCTCTAGTAAAGAGACAGGACATATTTTCTCCAAGCAACTCTACCTTTAGACCAATCTCTATGACTTGTTTGGTCTTTCCTATACAGACACTATTCTTACAGGCAAAACACTGAAAATCTGATGTACTGGAACAAGAACAGAAATCCAATGCACTTACCCCCAGAGTGCTGCTCTCTACTTTGTGAAGCTTTTCCCATAACCCCATCGGAGAACTCTGCTGTGGGTGGTTGTTCAAGCTGCCATGAAGCTGGTTTGTGTATTGTGTTGCTGTTACTGGTTGGATAATAGTACCAGGGATTACTCGGCCTTCCTGGATTATATTGGCATCAATTGGGGGAATTAACATAGTTGTGTCAGTAGCCTTTTCCCCTGGATGTCTTGCCATAGCTAAGCTGTTTGAAAAACAGAAAGAAAGAGAAGGAGAAAGAAATTAAAAAATGAACAGCTCTCTTTCAGATTTGGAGAAATACTCTACATGGTCTCTTCCCTACCCCCCCTGCCCCCCCCAAATACATAAAATAAATAAGAACTCCTGAAGGAGGGCTCCCTGCCACTATGAGCGGAACTACAGTGACAAAAGGCATAGGTTGGACACTTGTCAGCTTCCCTCAAGTTTTGATGGGAAATGTAGGCAGCTTGGCGGAATGTTGGACAAGTGACAGCTGAAAAGTCCATTGGACAGCAGTCAGAGAGCCAAGCTGCAAGACTAGGATGCCTACATTTCCCATCAAAACTTGGGAAGCTGACAAGTGTCCAACCTGTGCCTTTTGTCACTTGTAGTTCCGCTCTATATGAATTCAGAAATAAACACTCAGTAGGATATTTATTCCAGAATAATTCCTGTGCTGCACTTTGTATATATGAACTACACAGGAATTTATCTGGGCAACAGCAGATTAAATAGGGTGGGGTCCCCAACATGGTGCCTGTGGGTACCATGGCATCCGCCAATACCTTTCCTGGAAGCCACCAAGTGTTTTTAGAAAGTGAATGGGCCAAATGGGGCTTTACTGCTTTGGCAGCAGCTGTCACCACAACACAAGGATTTTCACTGAAGATAAACTATATGTAAACAAAAAAATATTTTTAACAGTATGTTCATTTTTAAAGTACCCCGTTAAGCAGAACATCTGCCGTAATGTTGAAAAGTTACTATCAGAGTTATGTATGACCTCACTCCTTGATATTTTGTAATTAGCTCCACTTCCTGCGGCAGACATTTTGTGGTTGTGCCCACCACCCTGTGTCAAAATTCCAAAGATGCCCTCGGGCTCAAAAAGTTTGGGGACCCCTAAAAGAGGGTTTGCCTCTGTCCATTCCATTCCATTCCATTCCATTCCATTCCAAAGAGACTATGTGAATAAAGCCAAACAATCTGAGTGATATTACATCACAATTTCTGAAAGGAGGTGGTGGCGGTGTGGTTGCCAGGTGGCAAGCTATAATCCTGTACATCAGGTTTTGGGGCTCATTCACAGAAAAAAGGTTCATACTCATGGACATTGAGCTAGCCCACATGATGTTGTTTTTTATTTATATGAATGCCTTCTTGGTGTTAGTCATGTAAACTGGGAAGCAATAATCTGGACTAATCCTCGAAGAAGAGAACAGTTGCCAAGCTTACTCTCTTGAGTGCTACCGACAATTTACAATCACTCTCTCCCCAGCTGCTCTCCATTCCTAACCACAAAGCTAACTCCAGGAAAGAAGGCTAACACTGCACCTTCCATTATTTGAAGACAGGGATATCATCTGATATGGACAGGATAGTAAAAGACCTCTGAAGAGAAAAACTTTAAGCCTTCCACGCTGCCTGTCCTGGGTGCATGTCTTCTGTTCTTAAGGTGGATTTCTGACTATTCTGTTGTAAGAGAAAAGTTCAGAAGCAGCCCAGCATTTCTTCAAGTATTTCAAAGCTAAGTCCTGTTTTAAAGTGAGTGCTGCCCCCAAATACTTGTATCTCCCAACGTACTTACATTTCACTCTGTGATGTGCTTATTCTCAGTCTTCCAGCATATCTGCAACTTCACCAGGAAGTGATAATAAGTGAGAACAACACAGGCAATGTTCAGACTTTGATTCTTGCCCTGCCCATGGTACTGTGTCTTTCCTCACCACAGTGCCATTAAGTTAAGACATTTTAAATTGTTCTTACACTTCAGATGTTCTCTTCTGTCTTCTGTCTTCCTGTCTTTCTGAGTTCTTCTGTATCTAGACTTCTATTCCAAGTCTTGACTCAGGAAAGGCCTTTATGGACACTGATTCTTCATTTTCCTTAAAAAAAAACATGGTTCACACTGGTGGGGTGAAATGGAGAACTTTGCCCTCTGAAACGGCTTCATATCATTGATTTGTTTTGATACCGCTTCTCTTCCATTAAGAGCTCGAAGCAGTGAGATGTGTGAGAGGGAAATGTATGAGGGCAGGATGGCTGCAGCGGTTGCAGTGGATGTGCCTTGCAAATGCAGTAATATTGGTGATTAGAGGTGGCGGGCATGATCCAAAAAAAATTACCAATCAAGCTGATCGGGGATCGGCGCTGGCAACGACCCCAAACCACCGATCCACACTGGTCATCTCCCATTTCCGATCCGTGGATCAGGGACCGGGGATGCCAAAGCGGAGGGGTGCCCTGCTGTTCCCAGCTTTTTTAAAAAAGCAGGGACAGAATGCTCCATTCTTCCCCACCCGATTTTAAAAGCAAGCAGCCACTGGTTCAGTTCTCATACTGCAGCAGTTTTTTTGTGACAGTCTGCAGTAGATTTGCTGCCATGAATAGTCACTCCAGCCATTATACAGCTTTTCTCCAGCTTTCCTGGAAGTGCTTACACCACAACTTTTTAAAAAACCGCTTTGCAGTAGGCTGTTTCCTCATGCATACTCTATTCAATTTTTGGTGTTCCACCCTCATCCCCACCTCTCCTGCCCCCTGCCAGCCCACTGTGTTGTGATTGGCTACTCTTGTCTAGCCAGCCACTCTCTCTCCCCTCCTTTTCATTCTTCCCCCCTCTCCTCTTTCCTCTTTAAAAAAAAATTAAATCCAGCACAGTATTACTGAAACACTGGTTTGAATGCAGGCAGAGAAAAGTTCCATTTTTATTTATTTGTTTGTTTGTTTGTTTTGCTTTGGCACTGGTGGGACTATTGTATAGGGGGCTAAACATCTGGGTATCAGAAATACTTGAGTTTTAGATTATGTTTTTATCTCATGGTGGAAAACAGATGCTTGGGGGTAACAGAGAAGGAGGCAGGAATGTAGCTTTGCCAGCAATTCATCGCTGCTCCAATGAGAGGTATGAATGGCCACATACAAGCTGATTCCATGCCTTTTGGCTTGACTTCTGGGAAAGTGAGGAGTTATGTCCCCAGTGCAAAAGGGGCCTAGTTAACTACCTGATTTGGGTCAGATGTATAACAACAATATTAATCTCATTCATATTATGATTAGGCTTTACTTTCTCTATTTTCCATTAAATTTGATAATATGTTTAGGACTCGTACTTTACATTCAAAGGTTATTACCATTAAATTTCAGGCAGATTAAACAAAAGTCCCAGTTTTATAGGCAATTAAAATTCATGCTTTCAAAATGGTAAGAATAGATATTTGACACATCCATGGAGGGGCTGGCAACCCCAAGAAAGGCGGGCAGACTGACACAGTAAGCAAAAGACACTTTCAGCTCCCTAAGGAAGGTAGGCATCAGTACAGAGAGGCAGGCATGGGATGACATGTGGCATCCTTCTGAAGGTAGAGAGAGATGATTACAGTGGCAGGCTTTTTGACAGCCCTAAGAAGAGGAATATGTTGTTTTTGTTTTTGTTTTTGTTTTTGTTTTTGTTTTTGTTTTTGGTTTTGGTTTTGGTTTTGGTTTTGGTTTTGGTTTTGGTTTTGGTTTTGGTTTTGGTTTTTGTTTTTGTTTTTGTTTTTGTTTTTGTTTTTGTTTTTGTTTTTGTTTTTGTTTTTGTTTTTGTTGTTGTTGTTGTTGTTGTTGTTGTTGTTTGGATGTTAAAGATGTTGCTTAAATCTATCTCTGGGAGAACAGATCTGGAAGGGAGAGTACTACTTCAGTGCAAAAAAAAACTGAACAGAGTCATACAGCAGACAAGGCTGGCATTTTGCCACAGGAGGGTGTCTTGCTGGCACCCCTTGACAGTGCCTCATTCCTTGAGTGCATGGATGGGGATGAGCTCTGCTGCAGTCAGCAAGGGCAGTGAGGTACAGCAACAGCAACCCCAAGAATGGCCTGCTTGGCATAACCTTCTCATGACTTGCAGATATGCTGGAGAAGGAGAACATTCATTTAAACTGTTCAAACCCCAGCAGCCATTCTTAATATCAGCAGCACTGTGCCCACCATCAACAGGAGCAGCAGACATTCATCAAGACAGGATGATGAGGGGGGGCGGGGTGGACTATAGATTTGGGTTTGGAACTGGCTCCTTTGAGAAAGGGAACTTTTTCAAATAAGAGTGATAATGAGAAGGTTGATAATGTTGGGAACAAGGAGTCCCTTCAATCTCTTCTCCCAAATACTCCTGCAAGCCTTTCAGAGGAAACAGCAGCAATCTCTTCCAATCCCACTGTGGGGAATGGATCTCTCTTGTGGGGGAGCATTGTCCACCAGAACAAGGATCCTCAGTTAACAGAGTCCCTTGTGGTAGAGGGGAAGGAAAGTGATGAGGAAGATGGTTGTGGCGCAGTAGGGAGTCTGCTGCAAGCTCCCCCTTCCCCTTGAATATAGGATGAGTATAATGATGATGTCCCTGACTGATGGAAATTATTGATAATATCTGAGAGTATTTTGAATGATGGAATACTAACACCATTATTATTAGGATAATATTCGTTGCACAGAATGCATCATTTGCACAGAACACATTATGGGTTTTTAAAGGAGTTTTATTCATGAACTGTATTTCCATTATATGAATATAAAATTGAAATATTTATTGTAAATTTATTGTAAATTTGTAGAATTGTTAATTGTAAATTTATTTAATTAACCTAATATTTATAAAATGTGTTCATAACATATGATTAGGAGGTTGATGCGGTGCAATTTTTTATATTGAAGGGGGCGTATCATCCATGGATTTATTATTGTTTCCAAGATTGAATGGGCTATCGTGTTTTATGAATATGACTTTAATTCTTATTTGGCTGTCAGTGATTAATATATATAATTGAAAGTGGGCAGCTAGCCCTCACCCTCGGACAACCTAGAACGCTGTTGCATGGAATCAAATACAAACTTGACTCTTTTGAACAACATTTGTAAGTAGAGCGATCCGGTTGTAGTTCATTGGATGCATTGATTGTTGGGCAGTTTATGTTATTGCATGTTATTGTGGTTAATTATAGATGCTATGGCCTGAAGAAGGAGTTAAATATCTGAAACAAGTGAAGAGATAAAAGGCCGGCGCGGCTCGTTGCCTTTCCAACTAGTTTACGGCTCTGTAGCTGACCTTTACAGCAGCTTCGTCTTCTCATGTGTAACAATCTAGTAGCTGATAACGCAAGCAGCCTGGAGCACTGCAGCAAATTTACAGACACCAGCAGAGAATCTAGCGGGATGTATCTTACTACAATCTCTGACACCGGACTTACTCTAAGACTCTTTTCTATTCATTATGCATGCCTTATAAGGAGCGTGGGTCTGGATGATTATTTAATGTCACATGGTAACAAGGTTGAATTACACACCCTTTGGTGTTATATCTTGACCACATGCTGTGTTGTGTTTTTTCTTTGTCCATTATACACTTCCTTGAGCAAGGTTGCACCCTTGGTTGTTTTCTGTATGTAAGGAAGTGGTTTCCCATTTCTGTTGTTGTTGTTGCAAGCTCAGACCACCAGTAGTAATCAAAGTTAATCAGAGTACCTCATGGCACTGGCCTTCTCCCACCCAGTGCAAAACGTCCAATGTACCATATTTTGCAGGAACTTACCAGGATGCTGTTTGTTTGCTGCTTTTGTATTCTGGAAGAGCCTCTGTTGTGTTTACTCAGACATTCCCCAGATCATCAACAGCATGTTGGCAGAGAGAAGCAGATGATGTCATGAGGGGCTTCATGGTGACTTACAGTTGCAATGCCCTTGATGGTGAGGGAAGGGAAATTTGTGGATACACAGATACCACTTGACCATAAATATTGGGGCAAGGTGTCATAATGTATTCAAGGGTGACCCCAAGATCATCACTGTTGCCACCTGCATCTTGATCCTGTCCATCTTCATCCTAAAGTTCCTGGGCTTCCAAAGATGGATGTTGTAGGGTCAAATATTATAGTGGAGCAACCGAATGGGAGGAAGGAGTATATGCTGGCTATGGGGTGTGATCACAAGGTGAAGGGGTACATGACATTTCTCTCTGCTTCATTTGTCTGTTGGAAGCACAACCTGATGCAGATCTACGTAAGGCACAAAAGTAGAGGTACAGACAGGAAGGAGACTCCATGCTTCTGCAGCAGCAGGTTCACCAGCACTGTCAGCAGAATACACATGAACTCATGGAGCCACCTTCTACTTAGGGTCACTCCAAACGTTACTTCCTTCATGAGTTCTCCATGGAGCCAACGCAGGCTTGCACAGACACACAGAAGCTTTTGGGAATGGGCTCAGAAATGGGCTCAGAAAGCTGTAGCCAGGGGGTGAAGAGCTCTGGCCTTTCTCCCGAGCTTTTCCCTCCTGTGCCAAAAAGGAGGGGAGGTAGGTTCCCATTTCATCTGCTCCACGTGGAGGTATTTTGTGTACGCAAGGCAGCAGAAACAGGAAATTTCCCCACATCCTTGTTTCTGCACAGGGGGAAAAAGCTTGGGAGAAAGGCAGGAGTTCTCCTCCCCACAGCAGCAGCTTTCCAAGCCCATTTGGGCTCTCCTTTTTTATGCAGGCCATTCCCCAAAGCTGCTATGAGTCTGTGCAAACCCAGGTTGGCTTCATGGAGAACTCATGAAGGAAGTAATGTTTAGAGTGACCCTGAGACATGCCCTTAGTTTATCAAGATCAGGTAGCATAATTATGTGGAGTGGAATTCCTTTTTCAACAACTCTTTTTTGATAAAGCCATTGATTACTCTTATTTCCTTTTTCTTTTTCAAAAGAGGAATTCCTCTTTCAGTTCTCTTTGCTTTCTACTTGTAGTTTTCGGTTATACCATGCTGGTGCTCTATGTTCCCTTTTGTATCTTTGGCCCTTTGTTTGTGGAAAATGTTAAAGACTGTAGACTAGTGCTGTAGCAGGACAATAAGGAAGGTCTTGGAAGATGTTGCTTGCCTCTGAGCATCTGCAGAGTGAAATTCTGCAGAAGCTTTGTTCCTGTCCTCCCATTCATTCTACCGGGGGAGGGCTAGCAACCAAGCCACAAGGCTCGGGGTGGGGGGACCTGACTGAATGATCCTGGAGTGTGACCGCTGGAGTGGGCAGGCACCCTCTGCGGCTGCCCCACATCCGACTGAATTGATGCGATGCTGCAGTAACCAAACTCCTGAGCTCAGATGATCCCTCTGGCCTCAGTCTCTCGAAGACTGGGATTACAGGCATGTGTCACCATGCCTGTGCCCCTGTGCTGATGGAAAAATAGAATCCTTAGAACATATTATATTTGAGTGTAAAATGTACAATCAGATCAGAAAAGTCTATATAATGCCTATACTTGTAGTATACCCAGGAAGACAAAGAGCTTTTCTTCTTTCAAAAATGCTGTCAGCTAAGAAACAGGATATAACATTCAAGGCTGCTAGATTCGGATGGTTGGCAATGAAGAGCAGGAAACATATTACTAACTAAAGGGAGTTTTCTTAATTTTGTATTTATGCTGGATTAAGTTTTACGCAGTATTGGGTTTTAAAATAATTTTAATGTGTCATTTTTCTGTACTGTTTTATTGTCCTGATGCTTATTTACCCATAAGTTTTACTATCCATTGTATCTTGCTTGCTGGTCTATGACCGTAATAATAAAAATTGATTTGATTTGATTTGATTTGATTTGACTGAAAGATCCAGATTCTCTATCCAATAACAGCAACACAACCCTGGGGATTTATAAGACTGCCCACATTTTTTACTGGTAGAGTGCCTGTTGGGGACACCCTGGGAAGCACAGGCCAAAGCTGGGAACTATCTTCTCCTCCTTGTTAGTCTTTGTTTTTATTTATTGTTTACTTCATTTTTACCCCACCTTTCCCCCAATGGGAATGCAAAGCAGTTGACATTATTCTCCTCTCCTCCTTCTTATCCTCACGATAACCTTGCGAAGTAGGTTAGGCTGAGAATGTCTGACTGGCCCAAGGTCACCCAGCAAGCTTCTATGGCAGAGTGGGGATTTGAACCTGAGTCTCCCAGAGTCCAACATTCAAACCATTATACCACACTGACTTTCCAGTCAGTTCCAGTCAGTCACTGGCAGTGACTCTTTAGAATTTCAGGCAAAGGTCCCTCCAATCAACTGCTACTTGATCCTTTCATCTGGAAATGCTGGTGACCGAGTCCAGGATCTTCTGCAGGCAAAGCAGATGCTCTGCTCCTCCTGAGCCACAGCCCCACCATAAACAATCAACACTCTTAGCAAGGTGTGGTGGCCACACATCACTTCAGGACAGCATCCTCTGGCTGTTCTGGCTGTTCTGTAATATAGATGTGTGAGGTTTTTCCTCCTTTCCCTTCTTTCCTATATGCATTACTCATTCGTTACAATGCACACAGTGCGGACCCACTGAATCACATATCATTTCTACCAAGCAGTCCTGTCACAGTCTCTATGTTGTATGAATAATGGTGTTTCATTACTTAGTTGTAAATATTTTGAAAGACAAACATATCACAATAACCATCTTTGGTGGCATTATTCCGGTTTCTTTTCTGACTAGAAAACATATCAGTTGCATACAGACATGGGCACGGACCAAAAAAAAAAAAAAAGAACCATGAGATTCATGGTTCGTAGATTTTAAGGGACCGAAAACCACGAACTGGCATGGAACTGGGGCCAGTTACGACCCAGTTCGTGGTTTGTGGTTCGTGGGGTTTAAATGCCCCTTTCTGGCTGCTTAGCAGCAGCAGAGAAAGGGCATTTAACAGTTTAAAGAGCCTTTCCTGCTTTGCAAGCAGCAGGTCCCTTTAAACTATCAGCTGGCAGTTGGCAAGGGGGTGATCTCCCCCCCGCCGACTGCCGGCTGATAGTTTAAAGGGACCTGCTGGTGGCAGGGCCCTTTAAACTGCCCTAACCTCAGCCCCCCACCCCCACTCCCCCTCTCCCCAGCCCCAACCCCTGCCCCAGCCCCACACTTACCTTCCCCTGTGGCGTGGGGTACTCTCTCTCCTCCTGCGAGGGGCAGCAAGGCTGTTTTTGGCCTTCTCCACCCCTGTGCAGGCCCACAGAGGGATGAAGGCCGAAAAATGGCCATTTAAACTGCCCCTGTAAATACGACCCAACGAACCAGTATAAAGTTTGTGGAAGTTCTGGAAAAGGAGCTTCCACGAACCCCGGTTCGGGAACCCCGAACCAGCCTGTTTCGTGGGGGGTTTTGGGTTGTATTTCGGTTTGTGCCCATCTCTACTTGCATATCTCCTCTCTCCTCCTTCTGCAGAACTTTATAGATAGCCAGTTGCCAGAACAAAAGGGCAGACCTGAAGATTTCCAGATACTACCAGCTGTTACCTTTTTTTGCAGTTGAGGTTATTTATAATTATTGTATTATATGAGTTTTTAAATTAAAGTCATAATTAGCTAGTATTTGAATGCACACCCCAAATTATTATTTATGATTATTTGTATAAGTTGGGATCTTGGCCAATAGCAGTGACAAAGTCTGCCTCACCCTTATCTCACACACTAAGAGATCTACATCAGACTCCCAGATTAGCAAAGACAGAAAACCTATTTCAACATTCTATTGACAAAGCTGATCGGATAAACATTTTGGATAGGGATATAGTCACCCTATTAAAGAATTCTTAGTCAGTCATATAGATTTTAAATGAAAAAATGAAATGGAATATTGATTAGTTCATTCTTTTATTAATCAATTACACCTTCATACTTTGTGTATGAATAAAACAATTACTTAAGGAATATTTAAAGAATAAGTATTTTTTCCTTGTGCATGGATGATGCACACAAGTTGCAGCATCTTAAATGAGACATTCCCTCTCATTTTGGAGAGAAGGCCTCATTATGATAGGCTGGAGGAGCAGGATTTTCTTCAGCAGGAGCCACACCATTTCCACTGATGGTGCGGGGCACAACCATCATGGCCTGAAACACACACACACACAATTTATGATAGCAAATATTTTTCTTTGTCCTCATCTTTATTATTGTCATCACAGTGACCTCAAAAGAATGAATACCAAGTATAGATTCAGAGTCAGCTGCAGGATACTCACGGTGGCATGAAGTGAAACATCTCCCCTCTCTATCTTTGTTGGACCTTTCAACATGAGCTATTTAAGCTCTGGGCAAGGGAGTAGATGCTTACCATCTCATTTTTGTAGCAGGTTGCCTGGCACCCAAAATGTGCAGTCCAAACAGTGATACAAAACTCCAGCAAGCTGAACAAGAAGAGCATAACACCAAGACCAAAACCTATAGCCTGCAGAGTATAGAAGCATATGGATTGCTAGATATGTATCTCTTACTTACTACTTCTTATATTAGTTATATAACTCATTTCTTAATAAGGGCCAAACTAAACATACTTGTTTTTAAAGAGCTCAGTCTGGGTTGCTCGGATCCAACTTAGGTCACACAGTATCTGTGGGGAATGGCTTTTAAAAATCACAGGAGAGCCTGTTTGGGCTCAGAATGCCTCCATGGGGGAGGAAGGGCACCTGCCTTCCCCCCAGCAGTTTTCCCGTGCCAAAACAGTGTGGGAAGGGGGTATTTCCCCATTTTTACTGTTCCACATGAGCTGTAAAAATGGGGAAATAACTCCCTCCAGGACAAAGGAAAACTGCTTGGGGAGAAGACAAGAGCCTTTTCTTCCCACAGCAGCATTCTGAGTCTAAACAGGCTCTCCTTTATTTTTTAAAAGCCAATTCCCCACAGCTGCTGTGTAACCCAAGTTGGGTCCAGGCAACCCAGACCCAACTATTTAAAAACAAGTAAATCTAGTCTGACCACTAGTTGAATCACTAAAACATTAAGAGGTGTGTGTGTGTGTATACACACATATAAATTTTATTTTACTTCATTTATATCCTGCTTTTCTCCCTAATGGGAACTCAAAGCAGTTTCTCCTCTCCTTCAATTTTTCCTCACAACAACCCTATGGGGTGGGTTAGGCTGAGAGTATATGACTGACCAAGGTCACCCAGCTAGTTTCCATGGCAGATTAGGGAATCAAACCTGGGTCATCCAGATCCTAGTTCATCACTCTAGCCATTACACCACAATGGCTCTTCAGATATAGGCCGTTTCCACACGGCTTACCTTGTTCCGGAAAACAGCGAAATCTCATGTGAAATCTCACGAGAAGACGCTGTTATCGCGTCTTCTCACGCGATAACAGCATCTTCTCGAGAGATTTCATGTGAGATTTCGCTGTTTTCCAGAACAAGGTAAGCCATGTGGAAACAGCCATAATCTTTTGGTGCAATTGATGGATAATATTGAATCATTTGATCATGTGGCCTGGTCACATGAATGCTTCTTTGAACATAACATTCTGAAACCTATGTCAGCAGGAAAGAATTTGACAGAGACCATCCCAGAATTTTTAGCGTTTTGAAGTATCACAAAGGTTTTAGACAAAGATTTGCAAAAAATGAAATGTACACACACAATGTATATATACACACACAATGTACATGATATATTTTAAATGTACACACAAGGCTAAATAGCTCACTTCGGCATATATATTTTCCCAGCAATAGAATACTACAGAGGAAAAATATTTTGATCCTGCATTATTGAATAACTATTGAATAACAGCCAGGCTAAAAATATGCTAAAAATTGTGTTTTCCAACACAATTACTGTGCTGTTATTGAACTTCCTCCATAGTTGGGATGGCTTTCAAAGCTGAGGTTATTCATGGTAGAAGAGCATTCCAGTGAAAGAGTTTGTAGTTAATGGGGCCTCATTTTCTATATATTTACTTTAAAAAGACAAATATGGGGTGGGAGGTTTGCATATTGCTTTTGCATTTCTTACCTTTGTGATGTTCAGATTTTTGTACAGTTGGAAAGTCATGAATGAAAATGTCATCCACTTTCACTTGTTATGATGAATGAATGTATTCTTTGATGAATGATAGAAGAGTTACAGATACTGATTTATTGAATAAACTGTGCTCCTTAGCCTATAATGAGCTGCATATACAGAGCTCTCTTTCCTTGGCAAGGAACTACGTTGGGGAACCAGCATGAATGCTCACGTTACTTTCCTTTCAAGGAGAGACACGTAAATCCCTCATGACAAATTTGATAATCTTATTTAATTTTTTTAACAGCCATTAAAATTCTCAAAGACATGTCACATGACCAGAATTTGCTTTTGATTAAATTTAACGACAACCTGAGGATTTGTGAAACTGCCAATAAGGATTTCAGAATCCTTTTCACTTATTTCAGGATCCCAAAAATGTTTCAATCATGCCAGATCTCCTATTCAAAATAATATGGCCACCTTACTTTAAATCATAAGGGAGATTCAAGAAAGGAAACTAGTTGTGACACTGCTTGCAACTACATTGGCTATTTTCAAAGCCACTGAATACCTGTCTCTGGGTAGCAACAGTGGGGAAGGATATTGCCTTCTATCCCTATTATCACTATGGGAGGCAGGATGTTGGATTGGATGGACACCAGATTTGATCCATTGGTATTTTCTAATGTTCTTATCATGGAGAAAAAAATGTTTGTTCATTTGGTTTTTCCATAATCAGAATATTTAGCACCAAATGGATATCAAACTTTGCAAGAATTCCCAGTTTCCAAATCCAAAATTTAAAAGAGACCCCTATGAACAATCTGAGCTTTACTTGCTGTTTTCCCTTAGTCTCAGAGGGAAGGCACCTTTTAAATTAAGAGCTGCTACTTTCTTTGGCAGTAGGAACCAATGTAGTGAAAACCGCTCAAGCTATGGGTGGTTTCTCTCTGTGATGCATTTGCATCCTTGTATCTGGTTCATAAATCAAAGATCTTTATGAAATTTATTCACTTACTCCTGACAAATAAAGATGAAAAGAATACAGCGAATTTATAGCCAACTCTGCTATATATAGAATCATGCCAATTAATGCCATGACAGCACTTGTGATGTTCATTCCCACACTGCACTTCACCTGAAAATAAGACACAAAGAATAAGGTAACCACAAGGCACAGAGAGTGATAAGACACACTTTTGTTTTTTAAAAAAGCCACACCCAATCATGATTTAGTTATGGACTCCAAGTTTCAAATTGTATTGAAGTTTTCACCTGGAAAAATTCAAGCCATAAGACATTCCTGAAGAATCTCAAGACTCTGTAGAAGGATCTAAAATACAAGCTTTATATATTTTGGCTTTACGTTTCTCCTAATGAAAAAGAGAATAGGCATAGCACACATTGCAGAGAATGTAGGTTGGGCCTGGGGTCTCCACACTGTGTCCTGTGTTAAGTCAGAGTTCTTCTCTAATCCTGCATGTGGGCTGCCCAATTTGGATAGTGACTGTGTTATACATGGAGCAACCCGCCCCCCCCCCGCCCCATCCTCCTGACCTGAGGTTGTGCTGAGGGGAAACACATGACTGTACAGATGTATTTCCCCAGGAGGCAAATAGCCCCCCACACACACACACACACCATTTCAGGTTTGAAAATGATACGGGGGGGGGGGGCAGGAGGCTTAAGCTCCTTCTCTACATATGCCAGAGTGGCAATACAAACTGGACACCTTGCATACAGGAATTGAGGAGAATATACAAATCACATCTGATTTTTACACAAGACTTCTGTAACTGTTTCCTTCACACTTCAGTGTTCTAGTTAAAGAAAATCCTATTTTATTTATGTGGGACAATTATATAATCTATAAATAAACTAAAAAATGAAATCCCCTTTAGTAAAGTGCTGCAAAGAAACATTCTAATAAAACAAACATGAATGAAGAGAACCATAGGATTACACCAGTTACCTAAGTATAACCTGGTCCCTTCCCACACACGCACACACAAATACACACTGCATAGTTCTCCCCGCCCCCCTGTATCCTTTCCCATTTCTTCCAGAACTTTGATGACTATTTCTCCTACACTATCATCTGATTTGCTATCTTGCTAATGCATGCATGTACTGCTTAGTCCTTTTGTAGGTAGACTATGTTAGCACACTAAAAAAGATACAAATATCAGTGTAAACAAGAGGAAAGGTATTAGATTAGTTTAGAGAGCTGTCTCTAAATGGACTTCTAGTTTCTCCAGTTGGACCTCCACTAGTCTTTTCTATGATTCCTAACCTGATCTGATTCATAATCCATCCCTGAGCTATATTCATTCTTAAAAAAATAAATTTTCTAATGTTGGGTGCTGGATCCAATGGACTGCTTGTGATGTAACTGTCAAATCATGTGAATCACTGTAATGTGGCTTCTTTTCATACCACAAAGGTAATGTTAGATGTGCTAAGTTTAATGAGAGAAGTTCACAACTTGCTGCTTCCAATACTAATGTGCCTGGAAACTGGGGCTGGAATAGGAAGAAATCACACAGAGAACTTCCAAATGGAGCTTCTGAGATTATCATCACAGATGGTAAGGAAGAAACTGTCCTGGAAGGGCTGCCATGTTGTCAAGGTAATGCCAGAAGGTACCAGGAGCGCCTGCTGTCTTGAACTGTGAAAGGAGGAAACTGGGCCAGAATCTGACACTAGTGCTTCAGATTCTTCCATTTTTAAGGACAGTTTCAATTTCTTCATTGGCTGTGTTTAGGAAAATTGGATTTAATTTGTCATAGCTTCCCTTTGTCCCAGCAGAGTTTGTGGAGCACCAGTCCAGCAAGGTTTACAGTACATAGATATTTTCTCTACAACCAATATGGTTGTAGAGAAAATAAGAGGGAAGGCTATTTTTATACTTCCAAGCTTTATAAATGAGAAGAAAAAGTTATATCTCACCAAGGAGGCACACATGGGATTCTCAGCTGACACAGAAAGGGAGCCAGAAGCAATAAACTGTTGAAAAGAAGGGTAAATGTCTTATATTGCATCCCTCTGCTAGAGATATGCAAAAAATAAAGCTGCATTTAAACTCAGCTGATTCAGTTAAAAACAAAGTGTGAATCTAATTACTTAATATTGAAATTAAAACCTGTTGTATTAGGAAATCAATTTAATAGATGTTTCCATTGGTTTAAATAGGAAACATATTTCTGGGTATTACTTCTAGTGAAGCTGCTTCCCTCCCCATACAAGCTGGAGCTTTCCTGCCATGCACTAGGGATGTATACCAAAACAGCAACTGGGATCTCCAAATCCAGGTTTCAGGGATCTCAAATATCCAGGAAAGAATTTCTGACCTGATTCTGCAAGATTAGAGAATCCCCAATTTTTCTGGCCATTATACCCTATGGGGGAAACTATCCGGGGAGCTGGAGGGGAATTTGTCAAGCAACTTCACTAAATTTACAGGAAACCTACTCCTGGCTGTCCACTACAAATGCCCCCACCAAGTTTCTGGAAGATTGGACCTGGGGTCCAATTCTATGGGCCCCTAAATAAGGTGCCACCAGCCGCAATCCATTGTTTCCTATGTGGGAAACATTTCCAAGGAGGCTCTTAGGGAGAAACAGGGAGTCGAGACTTCTACTGGCCAGAGGCACACTCCCAAATGCAAGCTCAACCCAAAGAAAGTCCAACAGAATCAAACTGAAGTTGTCCTAAAAGCCAGTGCCTGCTGAACAACCTGCCCAGCCAATCGCCATTGTTTCCTGTGATGGGAAAGTTTCCAAGCTGGTTCTCAGTGCAGAAAAACAGGTGCAAGACTGCTGCTGGCCAGAGGCAGACTTCTAAATGCAAGCTCAACCTAGAGAAAACCCAATAGAACCAAACTGAAGCAAGGGAACAAACATCAAACCAAAGAATCATGTCAAAACAAAGCATTCCATCCAAACCAAACTGAAGCAAGGGACACTGTTGCAACTTGGCCGAACAGAACTAGCATTACTCACAGAAACCAGGCAGACAAGGAGAGCTCTTGCATGGATCAGCCACTCACTCCCCCCACCCTCTTGTCTCTGTGTGGAAAAAAACACACAGCTAGCCAAGCTGAAGTCACGTTTCCCAGGTTTACCAATTAAACTTGCTTTATCTGGGGGGCCTGGATCAGATCCTGGATTCTCTAATTTGATCCAGGAAAGCTGGATTTAGCCAGAGCAGCTAAAATCGGGCTTTTTTGCCCAGTTCTTAAACCCAGATCACACACCTCTACCATGCACACTTGTTTCTCTTTCCCCTCTAATACAAGAAGTGAGGCAGTAAACAGGCAGGAAGGGGGGAAAGGTAGGCCAAAGTGGAGGGGTGAAGAGGGGTAAGTGGCATGGGGAAGGAAGCTGAAGTCAACAGATAGAAGGAGGGAGGGAAGCCAAAGCAGGCATTGGGGGGTGGCAAGAAAAAGCTGGCATGGTGTGCTAGTGGGCTAGGAGTGGCAAGTCAGAGGTAGCAGTATAGAACAAGCCAGAGGCAGCAGAGAGGGTTGGTGGAATGGGATTTCCACTCTCTTGAGATTTCTTCAAAGTCTCCACTAGGGGTGGGCATTTCGGGTATATGATACCCAAAAAAAGCACTTTATTTCTTTAACTGCTTTAGGTTATACAGTAGGAAGGCGCAACAGGGCATGAAAGCAGTGTACTACACAAAAATAACACAACTCACTTCACATCAGAGAATCACCCAAACACAATTGCTGTCAAAAACGGTGAAGTGGGTTGTATTATTTTGTGTAGTACACTGCTATCATGCCCTGTTGTGCCCTTCTACTGTGTAACCTAAAGCTGTTCAATAAATAAAGTGTTTTTGACAGGAATTGTGTTTTTGTGATTCTCTGATGTTAAGTGAGTTGTGTTATTTTTGTGTAAGATACTGCTGTCATGCCCTTTGGTGTGCCCCCCTGCTGTGTAACCTAAAGCTGTTCAAGAAATAAAGTGTTTTTGACAGGAACTGTGCTTTTGTGATTCTCTGATGTTAAGTGAGTTGTGTTAATTTTTCTGTGTGGGGGACTGCTGGTGTAATGTGTCATAATGCTTTGCCTACTTGTACTTTGAAAGGGAGAAAATAATTTTTTAAAAACTTTATTTTGTGTTGTTCGTGTTTTATTCTTTGTTGTGCAGTTGGTTCCCATCATAGGGAACAATGGGGCTGGCCGGCCAGCCATCTCTGTAGGTGGTGGGGGAATTTGAGAGAGGGTGTCTGTGGTTCAGGTGCTCTTTCACAGGGACCAGCTGGCACTCAGAAGTGTGCCCACCATTGTGGTACCCCTGGGCTGTGCAGAATTGCCCAGGGAAAGAGAGTTTAGAAGTTCCCAGCATAGGGAACAAAGGGAGAGGGCTGGTCTTTGCCAGCCTGTTCCTGGGGTTATGGGTGTGGGGTTGCTGGGGGTGGATTTGGGTCTGTGAGGGGCTAATGTGGGGATTTGGGTCTGTGTGTGGCAGCTGGGGGGGAATTGGGTTTGTGTGGGGCTGTAGGGGGTGGACTTTGGGGGCTGAGAGCACCTGCTTGGGGAGGCCATGAAATGCCCCCCCAAGTGGGAGCAGGCTGAGCCTTGGTGGGGGGTGGGAGTAGAGGTGGGAGAAGGGCCCCTGAGGGTTGGGGGGCATTTTGCATGCAAAATGCCACCCCTGGCAAGACAAGCCTCCCCGAGCTGTAAGTAGTAGAGAAAAGAGCACCTACTTGGGGAGGCCATGAAATGCCCCCCCAAGTGGGAGCAGGCTGAGCCTTGGTGGGAGGTGGGAGTAGAGGTGGGAGAAGGGCCCCTGAGGGTAGGGGGGCATTTTGCATGCAAAATGCCACCCCTGGCAAGACAAGCCTCCCCCAGCTGTAGTAGAGAAAAGAGCACCTACTTGGGGAGGCCATGAAATGCCCCCCCCCCAGTGGGAGCAGGCTGAGCCTTGGTGGGGGGTTGGAGGAAAGGTGGGAGAAGGGCCCCTGAGGGTTGGGGGGCATTTTGCATGTGAAATGCCACCCCTGGCAAAGGAAGCCTGCCTCTTCATTTTTTCCCCTTAGGAAAAAATGAATGAAGATCAGCAGCAGCAACCTAAAGCTATGCCCTTTTTAAGGTGAGGATAGGGGGACCTGGTTTTGGGGGCCATAACGTGGCCCCCCAAAGTCCAATCGGTCTGAAACTTGGAGGGTTGTTAGAGGGGAGTTAGAGGAAGGAATCCACCAATTTTAGGTTGATTCGGTGGGAAAATGCCTCCCCCAGGCTTCAGAGAAGCCTGGGGGAGGCTTTTCCCATTGAAAAAGCTAACCCGAATCAACCCGAATCAACCCGAATCAACCCGAATCGGCATACCCGAATCGGCTGGGCGATTCAGGTTTCTGCTATACCCGAATCGGCTTCTCGATTCAGGTTTTCCAGATTCGGGAAACACGAACCAGGGTTCCTTTGCTCACCCCTAGTCCCCACTTTTAGATAATGTGACTGCAATAATTTCCAACATTCAGTAAATTTGCAGTGCCTATGCAGAATTATACTCTTCTGTTTTGTTTTGTTATATTTTAGGTATTTATTTAAACATTAGTGTGCCACCTTTCTGCCAACTTAGGATTCTCAAGGCAACAATACTCTGGAGAAGTGGGCAGCTGTGAATAGGATGCAATTCAACAAAGACAAGTGCACAGTATTACATCTGGGCCACAAAAATGAGAAGCACAAATACTGGATGGGGGATACACTTTTGGGCAGTAGTATATGTGAAAGGGATCTTGGGGTAAGAGTGAACTGTAAACTAAATATGAGCAGTCAGTGTGATGCGGTGGCAAAAAAGGCTAATTCAATCTTGGGTTGTATCAAAGGGGCCATAGCATCAAAATCGCAGGAGGTCATAGCCCCTCTCTATACTGCCTTGGTCAGGCCACACCTGGAGTATTGTGTGCAGTTCCGGAGGCCTCACTTCAAAAAGGGTGTGGACAAAATAGAGAGGGTGCAGAGGAGAGCGACAAGAATGATCAGGGGTCTGGAGACTGAGCCCTACGAGGAAAGGCTGAAGGCCTTGGGAATGTTTAGTTTGGAGAAGAGGAGGTTGAGGGGGGACATGATTGCTCTCTTTAAATATTTGAAAGGCTGTCATTTGGAGGAGGGCAAGGAGCTGTTCCAGTTGGCAGCAGAGGGTAGGACGCAAAGCAATGGGCTAAAGGTACATGCACAAAGGTACCAGCTGGATATTAGGAAAAACTTTTTCACGGTCAGAGTAGTTCAAAAGTGGAATCAGCTGCCTAGGGAGGTGGTGAGCTCCCCCTCACTGGCAGTTTTCAAGAAGAGGCTGGATGAATACTTGTCAGAGATGCTTTAGGCTGATCCTGCACTGGGCAGGGGGTTGGACTAGATGGTCTGTATGGCCCCTTCCAACTCTATGATTCTATGATTCTAACAAACTATTAAAAAGACATTAAAAACCAACTTTTAAAAACAGTACACATATATAAAACCATAAATGAAAAACAAACAAGAAGGAGGGTCAATAAGGGCAAACCAGACAATACAGAAAGGTCTTCACCCATCCAGATGGACTTAGGAGGAGGGGAAGCAAAGGAAAAGAGTAACTCAGCACTTAGCACATGTATCTGTGAAATCTCCAGTGTAATCTCCACTGGAAATGTCTCCATTTCCACTTTCTGCCAATCATTTGGGATGGATTTGTAATCCTACATATGCATGGTTGCTGTTTGCCATTAGCTGCACTGTCTGCTTTCAAATGACAATGTTTCCCTGTGTAACAGCAACGCCGTGTCCATATGGCAGTTTCCCCCATATTTCCCTACTTCAGCTGCCTGTGGATGCTACCAGAGGTCTTTTAAAAATTGGTAATAGCTAGATAGTTATAGTAGTATAATAATGATCGGTTGTTATAATGCACTAGTCCCTCTAAATCCCCAGCTTTTCTTTACAAAAGAGTAAGTTTCTAGTCCTTTTCACTGCAGAGATTTAAGGGGGAAAGTGTGTCTCCACAATGGAAAGCACTAGAGACTTTTTAAAGAATGAATGCTGGGAATTCAGAGGAACTAGTTCATTGTTGTAACAGGTTGTTATAATGCCATAATGATCTAACAGCTTCTGATTTTTTAAAAAGCCCTCAAAGCTCCCTGGCATTACAGCAGGGAGAATAGTGGCTATGAGGGACTGAGACAAGGAAAATGGCACAGAAGTAGGACTTGGATAATGTGCACCTTCCCATCCAGACCATTTGATAATGCATTTGGATAATGTTCTTTTAAAAAAATAGAGAATAGCATGTTTCGAAAAAAAATCATACTGAAGACGGAGAAAGGATTATTGTAGCACGACTGAATCCAGCTCCATGTGTATGCTCCAAAAAAGTTGGTGCCGCTTGCAGGTGAAGCAGAGATATACTTGAGTGTGGAAGCAGCCTTTGCTATTTAGAATGTGCCTGCTAGGCAAAGGCCCAGCTTTGTTTGTACCTATTGGTAGGCAGCAGGGCTACAAAGAATGGGCGAGGGATAGTTGCAGAAGCCCAGGAAACCTGCCCCCCCCCAGTGATAGCAGCTCCTGCAGGTGGCAACAGAAGCGAGCACTTTGCTTGTACTAGCTGGCAAGCGGGCAAGGCTGCAGAGACTGGAGAATGATGAAGCCAGAAGAACTAGGTAGGGTCTAGTGAAAACAGAGCCGAACATATAGAACAAGTAGAACAGAATAAAAAAGAATAGGAACAAGATGTGGGAAGAATTTTGTCCTACATGTTTCTACCTATCACAGTGATGTGGGGAGTGAGATTGGCCCCCTAGAGCCACAGTCTAAGGAACTAACAAATTGGCAGGGGAGAGATGGATAAACTTGCACATTAACTACCCTGCTAGCATTAAATTAATTTACTTTTTTTTTGCTGCAGAGCTAACAACATGGCCATCATATCTAAGAAGAGGTGAGACTAAGTAGAACTTCAGTCGGTAAGCAACAAAGAAAATCTTACTGCGTGTTTCCTCAAAAGTGTTATATGTTGGTAAATTAACATCTAAAAGAAGAATCATAAGTATAAGATCACAAGGTGGCAGCAGAGATCATACAGAGATCACATTCAGAGTAAGTGTTCCTTAAACGAGCATTTGAAAGTCTTTTGATATACATTTATTTATGTATTTATTTATTTACTTTATTTAATAATAATAACAACAACTATTCTTATATACTACTATTCTAGACAGATTAGTGCCCCACTCAGAGCTGGGAAGCTGGGACTGAGAGAAATGGTTTACCCAAGGCCACCTGCAGAGTTCATGGTAGTAGTGGGATTCAAAACCAGTAGAGTGTTGACTTGCAGCCCAACCACAATCGTTGTGCTTCAGCAGAGTGCTATAGCACTATGCTGTAGTCTGCCATTCTTGCTTACACTCATGGCAGACTATGCAATGTGAATGCATGAAATAAGTGATACCTGGGTCTAGATCTTCTGTATCTATTCTGGGAGCCATATCCTTATGCATGCCTGAGCACTGGCCAGTTTGACTCAAATCCTGCTTGCCAGTCTCATGCAGTGAGCTGATCATCTGGAGGGCTGTTGTTTCTGAGTGAATTTGGATGAGTTCATTTTGCATAATTATGCTATTTTCTCCCTTTTTTGCAGCAACAGCACCCCCATTTGCCACTACTGTCAATTTAAAAGACACATAGTAAAGAGGGGGGAAATCTCTTTGAGATTGAGTAGATGCCCCTGACTGTGCAGTGTAGCTGATTCTGGTCATTTAAAGGATGCATTCAACTGTGCAGGTGCAAAGAGGAGACAAACTGCAAACATTTCTCTGCTTTACAATATAGTTAGGTCACCTTAATGATCCAACCACGACTCAGAGAGATACATGTCTCAATTTCATTTTCAGTCTGGGAAAAAGCAGATGCAAATTATAAACAACCCTGCCCTGCAGAACAAGTGCTGGCAAAAAGCCCCTCAAAATAAACTTCAGCAACAACCACCAAGGCAATCTAACTAGGAGCTCACCTCTCACATAATCAAGGGAACTGAGCTAGGAAAGTTCACATAGCAATCGTGTTTCTGTCAAAGTTCACAGCATGCATGTGGTCCTCTTCTTCTCTGTGTATCTCTTTCTGATATAGATCCCATCCATTGCTGATCTCCAGAACTTATAAATTTACCACTCACAGCAACAGTCCTTTCTTAAGATTAAAAATCAGTCAAGTGTTGTCTTTATGAGTGATTCTCAGCATGTATGGGCAGCCAGCCCCAGGAGTAGAGAAGATCAGCCCCTCTTATAGAAGTCCCTGAGGCATTTGCATCTCAGAGTCTTCACTATCCATGCTGAAGTTTGTTTGATTGCTGAAGAACCAGGAGAAGGTAGACTACTTGGTAGCCTGCTGTGACTGTTTTGCTCAGCATGTTGCAGATAAATTATTTTGCATCTTTTCCAGCTTGGACTTTACATTAACAATGATGGAGTCAGATGGAGTTGAGGGGGGGGGGCGCAATCTGTCCAGTTGTTTGGGATACTTCTCAGTTTATTCAGCCTGATGATATAGACAGAATCATTGGAATTTTATGACTCTTGCCTAGGATTACCAGATCTATCCTAGGAAGAGGTCAGGAGGGTGAGGGGCAAGGAAGCATGTAGTTATCCTGTGGAAGTGATATGATCACATGGGGGGCAGAAGTCTGCATTCTCTTCATGCCAGAGCATGAAACAGTGTTTGGGCAGAATCTTAAGGAATTGGCCCTTGTGTGATGCCATTGCTTTCAGTATAACCAGAAGCAATAGCATTGCACAGGGTGCAGAGCATGCAGGTGGATTTTGCCCAGGGCAGCCTGCCTCCTCCTGCCAATTGCCAGTGATCAGTGGGCAGATGGGCAAACTGCCAAGAGTTTGCTTCCCATCAACAGGCACCTGGCAAACCTACCCTTGCTCTTCCTGGCAACTTAAATCTGCTGTAAGGCAGGTGGCGGGGTGGGGGTGGGGAGTTGGCTGACTGAGTCTGAGAGGTTGTTAATGCTTCTTTGAGAGATGGGCTGGTTGCCCCACCTTTGAAAAAGGCTGTAGTGCTCCCAGGGGCGGCGCAAGGTTTTACGGTGCTCGCGGCCGGCTGGCCGGGCGCCCCCCCCCCGCACGAGCACCAACCTGCATGATGACGTCACCCGTGACATCATCACGGGAGCGCGCACACCGCTGCTGGCCCAATTGCTGCGGCAGGCGGCCTCTGAGCTCTCCTGCTCAGTTGTCTGCACCACAGATGCCTGCCCGCGGTGGCTGCGCCCGGCTGGGGGCTTGTGCTGACGGCAGCGGCAGCGCGGGGCAGGAGGGATAGGAGACTGCTGCTTTGTGGCGCACGCTCCTGCCCCCCTGCGCCTCCTCCAGCGCTCCCTCCAGCACCCCGCGCCTGAGGCCACCACCTACCTGGCCTCAATGGGCGTGCCAGCCCTGAGTGCTCCCTCTTCATAAGGAGATCTTAATAACAATCAACCAGTCTCAAATGTTCCATTCTTGAGCAAGGTGATAGAAAGGGTGGTGGCTGGACAACTTCAAGCTTTTCTGGATGAGGCAAAGTGTTTAGATCCTTTCCAGTCTTGTTTTAGTCCTGAAACAGCCTTGGTCACCTTGGTGGATGACCTGCTCTGGGAGTAGGCTTGTCTCCCACTGTAAGCCCCATTGCCCATTTGCTTGGCGTGCTGGCAGAAGACAGCAGAAGAAGTTTTGTGTAGTGGTTAAGAGCAGCAGGATTCTAATCTGGAGAGCCAGGTTTGATTCCCCACTCCTCCACTTGAAGCCAGCTGGGTGACCTTGGGCTAGTCACAGTTCTCTGGAGCTCTCTCAGCCCCACCCACCTCACAGGGTGTTTTGTTGTGGGGATAATAATTAGCACAAAATATAGAGCAACACGGTAAGTATAGCAGCAACAAAACACAATTTCCCGTGCAATAACAATGTCTCCCTATTTTATTTACAGTAGTTGCATAATTTAACAGAAAACTATACCACATGTAACCAGTCCTAGGAAAAAATATTTTGCAGGCGTCATATATGCTCCAAAGTCAATACATAAAGTGTCCAGTGCTTCAAGTGCTCTATTAATATTGCAACAGGTATTAAAGTGCAAATGCTTCCTAGCACCATGTACACACTAATTCTTTCATTCAAGCTCGCCTTATGTTCCAACTGGAATTGGGTATAGTCCAAGATTTGGTTCCAATAAACTGTGTAGTTCACAGATTACAAGTAGACCTTTGCGTGTATTCTTTAGGTGTACATTGATAATTCTGTGACATCAGTATTCTAACGGAAGGTCCAGATCACCATTGTATCCGTTTCCAAGCTCTTTCTCAAAGAACACAGTTGTCAAAGGTTCATGCAGCTACCACTCCATACTAGTCATCAATTTTCCTAGTATGGAGTGGTAGTTGCATGAACCTTTGACAACTGTGTTCTTTGAGAAAGAGCTTGGAAACGGATACAATGGTGATCTGGACCTTCCGTTAGAATACTGATGTCACAGAATTATCAATGTACACCTAAAGAATACACGCAAAGGTCTACTTGTAATCTGTGAACTACACAATTTATTGGAACTAAATCTTGGACTATACCCAATTCCAGATGGAACATAAGGTGAGCTTGAATGAAAGAATTAGTGTGTACATGGTGCTAGGAAGCATTTGCACTTTAATACCTGTTGCAATATTAATAGAGCACTTGAAGCACTGGACACTTTATGTATTGACTTTGGAGCATATATGACGCCTGCAAAATAATTTTTCCTAGGACTGGTTACATGTGGTATAGTTTTCTGTTAAATTATGCAACTACTGTAAATAAAATAGGGAGACATTGTTATTGTGGGGATAATAATGGCATACTTTGTAAACTGCTCTGAGTGCATGTTAAGTTGTCCTGAAGGGCGGTATATAAACCATGTGTAATTATTATTAAAATAAAAAACAGCAACGTCAATGATGTCATTACATCACTTCCAGGTACAACACAGAAGTGACAAAAGATAGCTCTAGGAATTGCCAGAAACTGTATGGTAAAACTGGTTGTACTTGGAAGAGATGAAGCAATTTTGGCAATGTTTCCAGTGCCACAAGCATGCACTCTTGTCCGGGGCCCCACACCCCCACCGGTTGCCAAGCTTGGCCTGGCAACCCCATCCAAGAGATGGACAGGTGGAGGGAAACTCTGTTGATTCTCCTTGACCTCTCAGTGGCTTTCAATACCATTGTTTATGGTATCTGTCTGGGCTGCCTCTGGGATTGGGAGGCACTGTTTTGCAATGGTTCCAGTCCTATCTGGAGGGTAGGTTTCAGAAGTTGTTGGTGGGGGACTGCTGCTCAGCTCCTTCGTTTTTGGCCTATGGTATCCTGCAATGTTCCATCTTATCCCCAATACTCCTTAACATCAACATGAAACCACTGGGTGAGATCATCCAGAGATTTGGGCTGAGTTGCCACCAATGTGCAGGTGGACACCCAGCTCTATTTCACACTTCCAACTGATCCCAGGGAGGCGGTAGAAGCCCTGAAACAGTATATGGAGGCAATTTTAGAGTGAACGTGAGCTAATAAACTGAAGCTTAATCCCGACAAGATGCTATTGGTGAGTCTGACACAGGATTTAAGGTGTCGCCTATTCTGCATGGGGTTGCACTCCCCTTGAAGGAACAGGCCTGTAGTCTGGGAGTGCTCTTGGACTCAGGCCTACTGCAAGATAAACAGCTGGGAGCTGTGGCCAAGCATGCCGTTTACCAGCTTCAACAGGTTAGCCAGCTGTGGCAAGAAAGATCTAGCCACTGTGGTGCATGCCCTGGTTACATCCATATTAAAATACTGCGACTTCCGGCTTGGGGATTCATGGAGGTCTAACGCAGCTCCATTTGTGGAGCTGACCGGACTGCCGTTTTAAGCGGCCGGCGGGGTGAAAAATAGCCCGCGGCCGACTGCTCTCAGGCGGAGAGCAGGCAAAGAACGCTCAAGACCCTAGGGTGAGTTAGATCTCGGACGAGGGGGGGCTCTACATAACGGGTCCCCTCCCGATCCTTGAGGTCCCACCTTGCGACGGGTCGGCTACAATCTCTGCGGCAGTTTTGGGGCCAATTCGGCTGGCATAAGACCTACATACCCAAGCTTCGATTGGGGGAAGAAGTGGAAAGGAGAACTTGAAATCGAAACAGCGATTACAACCCGAGGAAAGTGAAGGGAAGGTAAAGATCACTATCTTCCGATACGGGACAGATTGATAAAAACAGAGAGGAAAAAAAGTAGACTTTTAAACTGCAACAGACTAGTGAAAAGGAGGGGAAGCTCCGGCAGGAGTTGTATTAGAAAAGAGACTAAGTTTAAAGAAGTTATTAAAGAAATCGGATTATTGTTTTGAATACCTGTGGCTTTGGAGCTGTGAGAAAAAGACACCATCGCGAGACCTGCTGTGGGAAGACGGGAGACAGGAAGTGCGTAACAACAATAGAGCGGCTGGAGAGAAGCGGCCCTTGCTGGAGGGCAGGAAGAAGGGAATCGCCATCTTTGAGAGGGGAAGGGTCGCGGCTTCAGCGGAAAAGGAAGTAGGCCATATTGGATTATAAAATCATAGAGAGACCATAGAGAAAAGACGCCCGACATTTTGGACCCTTTAAAATTAATTTATGCAAGAAGACCAGGACATTTGAAATAAAAAAGGTACTAAATTTAACGCCACGGAGCTAAGGAAGAGAGCGGATTCGTGGGAGCGAGCTAAAGCAAGCCCCACGATGTCGAAGAAAGAGTGGCAATCGGCAATAGAAAACCTGGATAAAAAACTTTTGGAGGTGATTAAAGAATTTAAAGACATGAAATTGGAGCTGATCAAAGAGGTTAAACAGACAGTAAAATCGGAGCTGTCAGAAGTAAAATCGGAGCTGTCAGAAGTGAAGAAAGGTATGGAAACAATACAAAGTGAATTACAAGGGACGCAGCAGAGAGTTAAAACAGTAGAAGGAGCGATGGAGAACTTAGCAGATACACAACAAACAGAGATGAGGTTGATGAGGGGAAGGATGGCGGTTGCGGAAAGTAGACATATGGAGAAGCAGCTCAGATTTCGCGGCCTGCCGGAAATGGAAGGAAAGACAGCGCAAGAGCAGATGACGGAGGTGTTAGCTGAATACCTGGGGAAGGAGGAGGAGGATGTTGTGGCTATCCTAGATGTGGCATATCGTGTGAACTCGAGAATTGCAACCCAGAGAAAAGTACCAAGAGACGTGATTGTACAATTTACAACAAGAAATATGAAAGAGAAGATTGTGACTAAACAGTTTCAAGATCCCTATTTTATTTACAGTAGTTGCATAATTTAACAGAAAACTATACCACATGTAACCAGTCCTAGGAAAAAATATTTTGCAGGCGTCATATATGCTCCAAAGTCAATACATAAAGTGTCCAGTGCTTCAAGTGCTCTATTAATATTGCAACAGGTATTAAAGTGCAAATGCTTCCTAGCACCATGTACACACTAATTCTTTCATTCAAGCTCGCCTTATGTTCCAACTGGAATTGGGTATAGTCCAAGATTTGGTTCCAATAAACTGTGTAGTTCACAGATTACAAGTAGACCTTTGCGTGTATTCTTTAGGTGTACATTGATAATTCTGTGACATCAGTATTCTAACGGAAGGTCCAGATCACCATTGTATCCGTTTCCAAGCTCTTTCTCAAAGAACACAGTTGTCAAAGGTTCATGCAGCTACCACTCCATACTAGTCATCAATTTTCCTAGTATGGAGTGGTAGTTGCATGAACCTTTGACAACTGTGTTCTTTGAGAAAGAGCTTGGAAACGGATACAATGGTGATCTGGACCTTCCGTTAGAATACTGATGTCACAGAATTATCAATGTACACCTAAAGAATACACGCAAAGGTCTACTTGTAATCTGTGAACTACACAGTTTATTGGAACCAAATCTTGGACTATACCCAATTCCAGTTGGAACATAAGGTGAGCTTGAATGAAAGAATTAGTGTGTACATGGTGCTAGGAAGCATTTGCACTTTAATACCTGTTGCAATATTAATAGAGCACTTGAAGCACTGGACACTTTATGTATTGACTTTGGAGCATATATGACGCCTGCAAAATAATTTTTCCTAGGACTGGTTACATGTGGTATAGTTTTCTGTTAAATTATGCAACTACTGTAAATAAAATAGGGAGACATTGTTATTGTGGGGATAATAATGGCATACTTTGTAAACTGCTCTGAGTGCGTGTTAAGTTGTCCTGAAGGGCGGTATATAAACCATGTGTAATTATTATTAAAATAAAAAACAGCAACGTCAATGATGTCATTACATCACTTCCAGGTACAACACAGAAGTGACAAAAGATAGCTCTAGGAATTGCCAGAAACTGTATGGTAAAACTGGTTGTACTTGGAAGAGATGAAGCAATTTTGGCAATGTTTCCAGTGCCACAAGCATGCACTCTTGTCCGGGGCCCCACACCCCCACCGGTTGCCAAGCTTGGCCTGGCAACCCCATCCAAGAGATGGACAGGTGGAGGGAAACTCTGTTGATTCTCCTTGACCTCTCAGTGGCTTTCAATACCATTGTTTATGGTATCTGTCTGGGCTGCCTCTGGGATTGGGAGGCACTGTTTTGCAATGGTTCCAGTCCTATCTGGAGGGTAGGTTTCAGAAGTTGTTGGTGGGGGACTGCTGCTCAGCTCCTTCGTTTTTGGCCTATGGTATCCTGCAATGTTCCATCTTATCCCCAATACTCCTTAACATCAACATGAAACCACTGGGTGAGATCATCCAGAGATTTGGGCTGAGTTGCCACCAATGTGCAGGTGGACACCCAGCTCTATTTCACACTTCCAACTGATCCCAGGGAGGCGGTAGAAGCCCTGAAACAGTATATGGAGGCAATTTTAGAGTGAACGTGAGCTAATAAACTGAAGCTTAATCCCGACAAGATGCTATTGGTGAGTCTGACACAGGATTTAAGGTGTCGCCTATTCTGCATGGGGTTGCACTCCCCTTGAAGGAACAGGCCTGTAGTCTGGGAGTGCTCTTGGACTCAGGCCTACTGCAAGATAAACAGCTGGGAGCTGTGGCCAAGCATGCCGTTTACCAGCTTCAACAGGTTAGCCAGCTGTGGCAAGAAAGATCTAGCCACTGTGGTGCATGCCCTGGTTACATCCATATTAAAATACTGCAATGTGCTCTATGTGGGGCTGCCCTTGAGAAGTGTTTAGAAATTTCAGTTGGTGCAGAATCCTGCAGTCAAGATGTTGACTGCAGTGCGTTCTAGGGACCGTATCACTCCAGCCTTGGCTCATCTACACAGGCTCCTGATTAATTTCTGGGGACAATTGGAAGTGCTGATGCTGACCTTTAAAACCTATACAGCTACAAGTTCTTTGTACACAGAAAATGAATATCTGAACAAGAATTTGATTGGCACTCTCCCAATGTATATATTTTAAAAATCATGGCCATCCAAACACATGAGCTCTCAAAGACAAACGTTATATTACTTACAAATATTCCACCCCAGAATGGATAAAGTGCAACGACGGCCAAAGGTATGTAGTATAAACCAACAAGAACAGCTGAGACCCCCCCAAATCCAATGTGCATCAGCCCAATTATGATCTGGATGGCCTGTAGAAGGAGAAAACAGCAAGCAAGGTCAAATAATTCAATGAGCAGTGGATAGGTTGCATTATGACCCATTAACACATTCTGGAAACATTAAAAAATAATGTAAACCTAGCTAGTTCATTTAGTCAATTTCCTTTTATAATAGAAAACTGAAAAAGACTAAGCCGTACACGGGCTTTCCGCAAATGATGCAAAACCGAATTATTCAAAAAGGCTTTTGTATTGTAGGGAGGGGCTCTCAGATGCTTTGCTAATGAATTAAGGACCATAGACTTCTCCACTATGTTGCCTTATGTACTACCTGTTGTCTTAAATATGTGATCCTATGAGCTACTTGTGCTTCATGTGGTCTAATGTCAGCCCTAGAACTGCTTATGTTCTGTTTCAGCATTTCTTCAACTCTGTATTGGATTCTTACTAATGCTTTGTCTTTGTAAAATTGTGTTTATTTACCATATGGCATTGTTTATGGAAATGTCCTTGAAATTGACAGTACTAATCTCACACTGTGTAATCCGCCTTGAGTCTCAGTGAGAAAGGCAGACTATAAATGACATAAATGAATGAATGAATGAATGAATGAATGAATAATAAGTTCAAAACATATTAGTTCTGATATAGATGAATTACAAAAGCTGAAAAATGACTTCATTTTAGCAAATAAAATCTTTTGGGCTTGTTGTGATGGAGAGTGTCCTCAAGTTATAGCTGACTTATGGCATTCCCTGGTGGGGTTTTCATGGCAAGAGAAATGGTTTGCTGTTGCCTGCCTCTGTGACTCTAGTCTTCATTAGAGGAATCTCATCCAATTACTAACCAAAGCAAACTCTGCTTAGCTTCTGAGATGATGAGATCAGGCTCACCTGGACTATTGAGATCACAGCTTAGGCTTGTTACAACCGTAATATTTACTGATCCAATCTGGCAATAATTGCAAGGCTTTAACTCCAGTATATGAATTGTAGCTCCCTGCAGCTCAGGCCCATCTCTTTGGGTTAGCCCTAAAGTGCCCCAGCTTCTACAAATGTCCATTATGTGCCCACTGTAACATCACAGATTTCTTTCTGAGTCTTAGTTGCACGCTAAGAAAATATTCTTCAGACCCACTTTCTTAATCCAACTCATTCCCTATGTAAATAGTTTCAGGTGGGTTGCCATGTTGGTCTGAATTAGAAGAGCAAGATTCGAGTCCAAAAGCATCTTTCTAGGGTATAAGTTTTAGACAGTCAAGCTCCCTTTGTCAGATATATTGAACTTTAGAGTGTACTCGATTTGAACCTTGCTCATTCCCTATTAGTTCCTCTTTCAAGTCTTTTCCTTTTCTGACCAGCTTCTCCTAAATCTGAGCTTCATATAATATATAAAAAAGATCTCTGTGTTGTACTCTTTTCTGATAAGAATGAGAGAAAGAGTTGGTATGCTGCTGTCAAACAAATCAACTCTTTGTTGGGAAGGAAGCAAAACAGATCCCTATGTGAAGGGGGGGGCGGACACTACCACCAAGAATCTTTGGTCTCGCCTCTACTGCCTTACAGCAATTATGCCAATGTAATACAGTATTGACCAGGAAGAGCCAGGTTGAAGCCTGGCTCAGACATAAACTATGAAGATAAAATTGGGATGGAGTGGGGGAATATGCGGTACAAGATAATAATGCCATTAATATTAATTTTTAATAAATATTATAATATACTGGAGTATCCTACCACTCAGCTTGGCTATGGGCAGTACATTCTGGCAACATAAGTCTTGTTCCAACTGCACAAGAAGCAACCCAACAACGTAAGAGTCTCCTGCATTGGCAGGACTTTGTGCTGAGGAAACATGTCACCCGTAGCTAAGTGGAGTGGTAGGCTGCAAACCATGTCTGTGCCTGGAAGTTCCTTTGGAGGAAAACTAGCCATTGTTGGAGTAGGCTCATCATATTGTTGTTTTTTTACGTCCCTTATTCTTGGGCAGAAATACCTTTACTTATTTCTAGCAAGTGGAGTACTTGAACTACCAAATACTAGGGCTGTCGCTCACCAGGAATTAACCTTAAAATGTCGATATCTTCATAAGTAAGTTTATACAATATCCACAACTAGAACCTGTTGGCTTCCCTTTTGAACAACTTCATTTTTCCTGCACTGCCATCACTGTGCCAAAGAAGCTATTAAAATTACTGTACATTGGTCCATGAGCAGGAAACCAAATACACTTACCCCCAGTGTCTTGGTCTCTACTTTACGGAGTTTCTCCTGTACCCTCTGCTGAGGGTTTTGCTCAGGTTGGCTGTTGGAGTTTCCAGGTTGCTGTCCTCCATATTGTATCACCCCTCCTGACGGGATAACAGTTCCAGGGATTAGCTGTCCTCCCTGGACTATGTTGGCACCATTTGAAGGAATGAAGAGCATTGACCCATTAGCCATTCTTAGTGGATCTGTTGCCATATCTCAATTGTCTGCAAGCAGGGGAAGGGACCCATAAGGAAATAAACAAATGATAACAAAAGTTGCAAATCCCCACACATTCACCCACTCCTAACTCAGACTAAAATCTGAAACAGAGCCAAGGAAGGTGAGCTCTGTGCCAGTAGATGTTCTCATGTAAATACTCAACTAAGTCAATTACTCATGACTAATCTTTATGCAGCTTTTTGCACTTATGGAATGTATGCACAGAGACTACCCCCCAGCGTTCATCAGGGTAAAGGAAGATCAAAGAGAGTTTGCCATTTTTTGTAAATAGATGCAAATAAACCCTAGTCTTTAGAACAATCAGGTCTCAAAAGGAAACAAATGGAAAGTAATTTGGGGAGAGGGGCAAAAATCAAGATGGACCATTGACAGAGGCCTCGAAATGGGGGCCTAGAGTTCTCTAGAATGACAAGTGATATCCAGACTACAGAGCTCAGTTCCCCTGCAGGAAATGGCAGCTTTGAAGTGCAGGTTCTATGGAACCAAACACCCACTGAGTTCCCTCTCCAAACTCTGCCCTTCCCAGGTAGCACCCCCAGATTTCCAGGAATTTCTGATTCTGGCACTGGCAAGCCTATCCAATACGGCCCTTAAATATATAAAAAATTAAATTGTAGGGACATCATGGTGGAGTTAACAAACTTGTTCTTGAACTGGTTTTCTCCAAATCTGCTCAAACTTTATGTGGGAGTACCATTGCTAGCTGATACCCCCCTAAAAAAAAATGTGATATACTTTTGCCCCAGTAAGAGAAGTTTGAAAAGGAGATGAAGCTTTTCACCACATGGAATGAAAGAGCATCAATTGTCCCTAAAGAAACATCTAATGGAGCTTATTCAGAAATTGGCAGCCATATGGAAATGCCCACCAGTGCCACACAGATTTCCAGGTCTAGGGAAAGACTGAAAATTTCTTTATTATGCAGCTTGCAGAGTGGCTACATAGTTCTAGCATTCGTCTGTTACATAGACCACCCATTTTTCTTATCTACCTAAAATTTGGAATGGAGAATTGCCAGGTAATTTGCTTTCATTTTTTGAGCAAAAAATATTATTGTATGCTCATAAAGTGATGAGATTTCAGAGGTCCCATTTCAACACATAATTTAAGTAAATAATTTGAAAGTCTATATCTTTTGATAACAGAAAACATCATCATAGAATTTTTCCCAAAGGAAAAATGGCTAACCTTTGGAACTTGAGAAGGAAGCCTGAATCCTCCAGGGGGGGGGGGAGGTCAAAACATATTTTTAATGTATAGGGAACTCTTCTACTTTGTCTGGAGGTGAAGGTGGCTAAATATTGCCCTCTGCCTACTTGACTTTAATGTTTTTTTGATGCTTCAGCATTTTTTTCTGACCAAAAAATACCTCAGTCACTAGAGTAAAATATAGGACGGGGCAGCATTTACCACCTCAGACCTGAGCACTCCAATTTTGTTTTAAAATCATCCCTCAGCTTGGTGCTTAATGACACGTGGCAGCAGGGGGCAGCGGGGGAGGGGTATCTTTTCTTTTAATCCTACTGGAGCTAGAAGCAGTTGAGGGAGGCTTTTTAGCTCTTTTACATGAATTTATAAGCGTTGAGAGATCATATCCTGAATCAGTAGCTCCTTGCAGAAAGAGATGGTCTAGTCCTTCCTCATCACTTGTCTCCTACATCTAATCTGGCATGCTGTGTTTACTGTAGGGGATGAGCAAAACCTTAACCACTTCTGCCCCCTCCAATCTGTCTGAAGAAAGCTGTGCTGACTCTTGGGGGTGGGGAGTCTGGGCATCTGTCCTCCCCATCTCTAAAGCCTTCTCTGATGCCAGATACTACAATGAAAACATTTTCCTCTGTTTCCTGCAGGGCATGCAGGATGGCAGGCATTACTGAAGGATGGGAAAGCCAGCCTTTTCCCTAGCCTGCTATACAGCGCACAGTGTTTCCCCTGTCTGTTTAGCATCACCCCAGATAGTGGGATAGTGCAGGCAAACAGGATGTGCTAATACAGAATCAGCAAGCCTCCCCCAAACCTGCGAGACAATACAATGACTGGTGATAAGGAAGCAGTGAGCATAAAAACATCAGCTGGGACAATACTGTTCCTAGTCTCCCTGTCAGCAGCACATATCTGCCGATGTTAATTCTTTCTCCTCATGGCACCAGTCTCTCCTGCTGCCTGGGAAATCAGAAACAGACATATTTATGATGCTTGTATAAGGGATCAATGAGGTATAGTTATGGCACCACTGTATCCACTACTTATAAATCCAACACAATAATAGGAAACTTAGGGCCATACTAAAACAAGACATTGGGAGACCATGAATGGATCTACCAAGATTTTTTTAAAAGTTCATAAATAGCAGCCATTGAGGGAATAGAAAAGCAAAAAAGCAGAGAGGCAAAAAAAAAAGTTCCATAAAAGTAATTGAAGTCAGGAAAACAGGCCAAAGGAAAAGGGTTAAAATCCTCTCCCTCCCCAATGCTGTGGCTCTGATCCAGATTTCTGTTTCTCCACAGCTAATATTTCCCATTCACAGATATCCCATTATCTTGTCTACTTTGGTCTGTATTGCACAATACCTGTCATGATGTTAGAGTCACCCCAGAACACTCACCAGAGTCTTCGGAAAGGAAAGATTCCAGCTTCAGCGAATTGATAAATAATCTATCCACCTCAAGAGGAGCCTGACTAGCCACAGGAAGGCCTATCAGATTCCCATGATGAACTAATTTTGAGACGTCCTGTCAGGAAGACAAAACCTCTAGAACAATCGGTAATGAATTAGAATAAGGTATTGAAGATAACTTCTTTTCTGTCAATATTGTTATAATTGGTAATTTTTACATGCACATTTAATTGTTATGTTTTTTTAAAAAGAATTTGGCAGAAAATGTAAAAGCTACAGTTGATAATTCAGATATATTCACTTTCATTGGGCAGGGCGCTCATGAACAAAATGTAATTTGTCACACAAGGCTGAGGGCCACCCCTGCTGTATTGGGAGCATTTCTGCCTGAAGGAGTTCTACCCAATTAGCATGGTCATAGATACAGAGGAGTTAGCCATGTTAGTCTGTAGTAGCAAAATCAAAAAGAGTCCAGTAGCTTCTTCATGCATCTGATGAAGAGAACTGTGATTCTTGAAAGCTTATGCTACAATAAAGTTGGTTAGTCTTAAAGGTGCTACTGGACTCTTTTTGATTTTACCCAATTAGCAGAGGGCCTTTATGAGGGACGGAAGGAAAGTGGTGAGACCCAAAAAAACTTGTGGTGTGCAGTGACTTGTCCAGGCAGTGAGTGGCAATCAGGATCACCAGATGCACGGATGATTTTATTGGGCTGTTCATTTTTGCTTCACAAAGAATAAGCATAGACATGATTTCTCTGTTTCATTTATTAATTGGTTTTAAAATGACTGCACACCCTCATTGCTGTGCTCTTTGTTTGATGTGCAGCATGATTAAGGCTGCGAACTTTGGGTTAGGAAATTCCTGGATATTTGAGGGTAGAGCCTGGGGGAGGCAGGATTTGAGGAGGGGAGGGACATCGATGGGGTACAGTTTGGTGAGCCAGTTTGGTGTAGTGGTTAAGAGCACAGGACTCTAATCTGGAGAACCAGATTCCCCACTCCTCCGCTTGAAGCCAGCTGGGTGACCTTGGGCTTCTAGGAGCTCTCTCAGCACCACCCACCTCACGGTGTTTTGTTGTGGGGATAATAACAACATATTTTGTAAACCGCTCTGAGTGGGCGTTAAGTTGTCCTGAAGGGCAGTATATAAATTGAATTTATTGTTGTTACAATGCAATAGAGTGTACCCTCCAAAGGAGCCATTTTCGCCAAGGGAACTGAAGCCGTTCGAGGTGCACACAGGAAAAACATTCAGTAAATTTGGTTCAGTAATACTGAACTGGAGAAAAAATTCCATATTCCCTGACTACTGAATGGATTCTCTAGTTTGGTTTGGTATTACAGAGCAAATTCGGTACAATTCAGCCATTGTTTCCTATGGGAAACTCGATTTTGGTTTATCTGGTGTTCTGGATTTTTTTTCTTTCATTTTTTACCTAATTTTACCAAATTTGCAGCATATCTACTCCTGACTGTCTTCTAATGACTCACCCCCACACACAAGTTTCATGAAGATTAGGCCCTAGGGGACCATTTTATGGCCCCAAAGAAGGTACCCCCAGCCACCTCCATTATACCCAGGGCTTTTTTTCAGCCGGAACGCGGGGGAACGGAGTTCCAGAACCTCTTGAAAATGGTCACATGGCTGGTGGCCCCGTCCCCTGATCTCCAGACAGATGGGAGTTTAGATTGCCTTCTACGCCGCTGGAGTGGCACGGAGGGCAATCTAAACTCCCCTCTGTCTGGAGATCAGGGGGCGGGGCCACCAGCCATGTGATCATTTTCACCGAGGGAGATTTAAACTTTGAACCCCCCCCTTGTTCCAGCTGACCCAAAGTGATGTCATTGGCCCTGGGAGCATGCGTGAACTTTGCACGTGCACATGTGGTACCAGGGGCACCACCTCCCGCCAAGAGTTGCCCCCTGTGCTGGCAACCCACTGAGTTCCACCACCTCTTTTCCCAGAAAAAAAGCCCTGATTATACCCTATGGGGAAAACTATGGGGGAGATCCAGGGAGCTGGGAATGGCATTTTGCAATAAAAATCCACCAGATTTGCAGGGCAGCGTCCTGACCGTCCTCTGAAGACCTCTCCTCAAGTTTCTGGGAGATTGAACCCCGGGGGCCAATTTTGTGAAAGAAAGTAGAAGGAAAATAGATACTACATTTTGGAAAGATAGTGAAAGAAAGTAGATACTACATTTTGTGAAAGACAGTAGATACTACAATTTGGATATATTTCTATCTATTTCTATTTTGGAAAGATTGTGAAAGAAAGTAGATACTACATTTTGGATATATTTCTATCCCAAGGCAAATTCCAATGTTTCTTGGGTAGAAAAGTCCCACAAGACTGTTTTTGTTTGTGGTGGCAGAAATCATTGTATACTAGAACACCCAGATCTTAAAAACACATTTTGGCATGAGGTAGAAAATTTCTTTTGTGTAGATTCACCCATCCTTTTTGCATATTGAATAGTTCATACCAGCATGGTTCTTTCCAAAGACACATTTTAAAAAAAAATGGAACAAAGCAATCCTATCTATTGAACCTAAGATATTATACAACTAACATTAACATTCATTAATTTAAACATTTTAAAATTATTAGCTGGTATTCTTTATACTTTAGGTATTTTACAGCCCCATGGATATATCTCTCTGGGGTGAGGTATTTATTCTCTAGATTGTAAGAAACAGTCTTCAAGTTGTCATGAATTTCTGTATCTCTCTGGATGGTTCCCTGGATTGGAGTTTTTTTAGAGCACAGTGCTGAGGAGGGGGGCAAAAGTGCTCAGGGAGTTGATCAGCTGCTATGTCAGCATACCTTCATTGCCATAGTGCCCTGCTGCTGCTGCACTGTGGGCAGGCACTGGTGATGTAACACCATGGCCCCTGCCAAAGAACTGCTAGTAACCCCTCTACACTGGCAGGGGAAGGCGCAGGGGAAGACATGGAAGCATGGCTGGATTTAGCCACAGCAGATTTAGCCACAGCAGATTTAGCCCCCCCCCCAACTGGCATAATTTTGCCTGCCCAAATCATAGTGCCCATTCAAAAGAAAAGGCAAAACACCACCCACAGACACAGAACCACCCACAAGCCCTGGCTCAACACAGGATGCTGACTACGGCCACAGCTCATCACATCCTTCCCCAGCAGTGGCCCAACCTCCTCCCCCACATGCATACCTGGTTCAAGCAAAATGTGTCAATTCGGATAGAGAATACATTGTCTACTGGCTACAAGTAGGAAAAATTATGCCTTCAATATGTGATAGAAAAATATGTTTGGGACCAATGGTTTATTAATATAAATTCAATAAACCTCATCACATACAGGCACAATCTGGCATGGGGCTCCACTGAGCATGGGAGGAAGGCATTAGCTGACAGCAGGTAAACAAGGTCTCGGCAGAGTACACAGAACAAATATGATAAACAACACATAAGAACAGGAACAAGAGGTGAGAAGAATCTTCCTAACTTCTTTCAACCCTTGGATCCCCTCCTCCAGTGGCATGGGGAATGATATCTGCCCCCTAAATCTATTGTCTAAGGGAATGACAGACAGTGGTAGCAAAGGAATGGATAATCTGATGTGTGCCACAAGCTCCTCTCTGGCATTAACATATTTATTTTTATATTACAGCAGGTCTAACATCACACTTTTACATGAGATGAATAAGGTAAGACTAAAGTATTCAATAATGCAAAAGGCAACAAAAAGAAAGTTTTGTCCCTACAACACTTTTATTAAATAGCAATTAAATATCCCAACGTACATATTCTGTACTTGATAATGCTACATAAAATCAAATATAATCACAAGATGACAGTGCAGGTCATTAAGGGATCATATACTGTTTAAATTATATAGAAAATAGATGACAGAGAAATCATCTTTGGAGTATCTTAAAGGAAAGTCTTTCAAACAATACATGTTGCAAAGTCATTGATGACCAAGTCTACCTCCTGCTTCTTATGGATAGGGGGGAAATGGACTGAAAGTCTTTTAACTTCTTCTGTTCAAGTTGTCTAGATTCCATTGATTGCTGAATTCCAGGTCTCACATATTCAACTGTTTCAGAAACTGAATTCCTTCTTCAGGTTAGAAATTTGGCAGATGTTATCTTTATAGGTGTCTTTATAGGTATCCTATAGGTGTCTATGAATGGATAGCTTCAAGAGTTGAACAGGTCTTTCTCTATTGGTCCCCAGTGTGGTGTAGTGACTAGAGCAGGGGTCCTCAACCTTTTGGAATTCTGACACAATGTGGTGGGCACAGCAACAAAGCAGCTGCCACAAAATGGCTGCTGAAAGAGGTAGAGCCAGCCACAAAATGGCTACTACAGCTTCAGTCACACAGTGAAGATCCTTGTGCCATAGAAGCAGTTTCTGCCAAACCAATGTTTTTAAAACTCTGCACAGCCAATTAATACTCCAATGGCCAATCAGAAGCCATGCTTTGCAAAAGCCCGACCTAGCCCCACCCACTTTCTAAAAACACTTGTCAGGCCCCAGGAAAGGTTCTGCTGGCATAATTGTGCCCACAGGCACCACGTTGGGGACTCATGGACTAGAGTGTTGGATGGCAACCTGTGAGACCCAGGTTCACATCTCCTGTTTGGCATGAAGCTCACTGGCTGACCTTAGAGCAGTGATAGTCTCTCTCAGCCTAACTTAACCTCAGAGGGGTACTGCGTGGATAAAACAAGGCAGAGAAGAGACTCATGTAAATCATTCTGAGGTCTTTGAATGATGGGAGGGATAAACATTACAATAAACAAAAGACAGATGCACAAACTGAAAGGTAAATCATTGATACATTGTTTGCTTGTGAAAGATTTAGGAGTTTAGGACTAAATCCTAAGCATCTCTCTACCACCCCCTTCCTACCACAAACCAATTGGTTAGCTGGTGTTGAGGGGAAAATCACTATGACGGGTACATCTCTGGACTCACTGTTTATACTCCCATTTTCAGGTGCATATCAAATGATTAAATGTAGAATTTTGGATGTTTAATTCCAAAATCTATATGGCTAACAAAACTTGCTGTCCTTTGAGTTTGGAGATTTCATTGGTAGTGGGTCGTATGGCCACATACTTCTATTATCTGCAAATTCCACAACAACACAGAGCTAGATTTAACGCTTTGTCATCTGTGACTTTATACAGCAGATTCCCAAAGATACCATATGCGGCCAGATACTGTCTTTGTAATACCAGCTGTATCGAGACAATTCCACATGCTCTCTTCTATTGCCCTTTTTATACTGATATCCATTCTAAATATCTAAGCTCTATTTTGGCTAATATGATGGGTTTTTCTGATCCCTGAAAGGTTTACAGTCTCTTAAATGATTTCTCCTCTGATATAACTGAGAAGGTAGCAAAGTTTTTACAATTTGCTATAAAGCTGAGCCAGGAGAAGCTTCATAAATAGCTGCTAATATCACTCAATTTTTTATAGTATATTTTGTGCTCTTTTTTCTGTACCATCTTGTTCTGTTTGTTATATGCCAATAAAGGCTGATCAAATCGCACCGCCAATACCTTTCCTGGTGGCCACCAAGTGTTCTTAGAAAGTAGGTGGGGCCAAGTGGGGCTTTTACCAAGCTTGGCTCCTGTTTGGCCACTGGAGATTTGAGATGGTAGTTCTGGGGAAACGGAGTGGCATAATTTCCTTGCTCCAAAACAGGAAGCTACTGTGTAGAGAGGAAAGGGGAAACAAAGGACACTGTGAACTCCTCATGTCTCCAGGAGTTTTTCTTGAAAGAGGGAAGACCTGTGTTCACCAGGTCATGGAAAATTCTCCCCCCACCAACACTTGCTGTGCCTGTTGGGGGAAAAAGATGCAAAAATGAAATATTTTGAGATGCTAGTGTGATATCTCCCTTAATGTCTCTCTTAGCTTCTTGACAAAGCCTCTCACTTTTGAGCAGAAACCACATAATCATAGGGAGGAGGAGCAGGAGTGTCTTCAGCAGGCATCACACCCCCTGCACTGACAGAGTAGGGTACCATCATCATCGTCTAGAACACAGAAAGATCAAGCATTACAAGAAACTCTTTCCTTCACTATTGTTGCTGACATTCTGCAAAGCCACTACAATGTGGTAGGCAGGCAGACATTGTTCACCCAGTTATCTTAATTCCCCCAATTATTCTGCATCCACACTCCAGTTCAGTTTCTACTACATTTATGAGAAATACGTTTATCAACTTCCTTATTGCTCTGCATGCACGCACACACACGCACGCACACAGACACCTCAAGATGGAAAATGAGCAAGATTATTACATGTATTAGGCAGAAGCCATTTTACAGGAATAAGATGCCCTTTGAGAGCAGTATGGATGCTGAGCTGTGATGACCAGGGAAAACCAGGTTCAAACCCATGCTCACCATTAAGTTCTCTGAGGGACCTGGGGCCAGTCAGTCTCTCTTAGCTTAACCTACTTTACTGGATTGTTGTGAGGATAAATGTGAAGAGTGGGATTAAAAGGTTTCCAACTGACTGCTGGAAATTTTGCAGGATAAATGTGTTTAATGCATAATCAATTATTTAAGCAAGGCATTAAAGTCCTAGGAAAATGGACAGGGAAATCTGTCCTCCTTAACTGTGTTAGCACAGATAATGCCAGTCCTCTGTCTTATGTGGACATCTTCATGACAAAACACTGCTGCAGAAGAGATAGCTGTTACAAGATACAGTCAGCTAAACTGGCAGTAACAATGTTTCTTAACCCCATAGAATGCTCATGTCAGGTATAACAGAGAATCTCCTAACAGGATTTATGATTATGTCTACCAGGGCTTTTTTTTCAGCTGGAACGCGGTGGAACGGAGTTCCGGAGCCTCTTGAAAATGGTCACATGGCTGGTGGCACCGCCCCCTGATCTCTAGACAGAGGGGAGTTTAGATTGCCCTCTGCGCCGCCGAGCGGCGTGGAGGGCAATCTAAACTCTCCTCTGTCTGGAGATCAAGGGGCGGGGCCACCAGCCATGTGACCATTTTCTCCGAGGGAAACCCACGGAGTTCCACCACCTCTTTTCCCAGAAAAAAAGCCCTGATGTCTACAATCAATATTCAAACTGTGGATTCAGAGGGAACTGCAGAACTCCACAATAGCCTGAAGGCATATTTCATTCATGTTTTATTCACATGCATGAGTGAAACTTCTCCCTACCTACTTCTTCATGGACTTTGCAATATGATCTGCTTAAACTCCAAGCAAGGTATCAAATGCTTACCATGTCACTGCTGGAAGAGGTTGCCTGGCACCCAGAATATGTTGTCCAAACGGTGATGCAAAACTCAAGGACGCTGAACAAGAGAAGCATGACACTAAGACCCAAACCTGCAGACTACAGAACACAGAATTGTGTGAATTACCAATTATTCACCTCTCAGTTCTGGTAAAGTAACTCAGTGGAAACAGTATAAAAAATATAACCACCATCTCAGTGAAACTAACTTGAAAACATCTCTGAAAAATTGACCTAGAACTGCCAATCTCTGGGTGGTGGCTGGAAATCTCCAGACAACAGAGAACAGTTCCCCTGTAGAGAATGGCTGCTTTGGAGGATGGACTCTGTAACATTATACCCGTCTGTGGTCCCTCCCTTCCCCAAACCTTGCCTTCTCCAAGCTCCACCCTCCAAATCTCCTGGAATTTCCCAACCTGGAGCTGGCAACCCTACGTAGACCTGAGGAGAGTAGTGAGCACTTTGAATAATTAGGTCAAGTTGTCTGCATGACATATGAATGCTCCTTTGAATATATTGCTGCAGAACCTATGCTAGTGGGTAAGGATGTGGCAGGGGCCTTCTTGGCATGTGTGTTGTCTTCCAACAAATTAAGACTCCAGACATAGATAAAAGCAATAATGCTTGAATAATGCTTGAACATGCACACACCAGGCTAAATGTCTAATTTGTACCCTATTTTTAATGACACATGTGAAGATTGTTAATACAGAAAAGAACACAGAAGAAAAATCAAATAGACTCCAGTCCTCAAGTATGCTTAGACTAGCAGCAGAGCCTGTTTTTATTTATTTATTTATTTTTAAACAAGCTCTAGAAAATGGAACACAGGAACGCTGGCCTTCCTGGCATGGAAGTGGACTCTGGAGGGACAGACCACCTTGCCTGGGCATCTACCTGCAGCAGGCGCACCAGGATAAAAAGTGAGTCGTTGCGAATATGGCTTGTCTTTTATATAATAGGATTATATACCAATGAAAGGATCCTGCACTGTTGAATAATAACCACACATTTATTATGATAAAATGTGTCTTTTTCTAATGCAGTGATTATACTTTTATTGAATTGGGTGGGGAGTTGGGATGGTTTTCAGAGCTGATGTTCTCAGTGAAGAAGGCATGCAAGTAGAAGAGCTGGCGGCTAATGGAGTCTCATTTGCTGCCTCCTTAATGACAGAAGACAAATATTAGGTGGGACAGGAAGGGTCATTTGCACATTGGCTTGAATCCTGCCTACAATTTCCGTAGGCTCAAGAGGGGCAATTTTAACAGATTCTCCCCTTCTACTTTAATTCCTTCCTTCCTCTTCACTAATGGCTGCTACATTTTGATATCGGTAGTTAATTATTCAGTTCCTGTTCCCTGGGGGCGGGTGGGGGGGGATAATGTTGTTGCCAAATCAGCTGCTCTTTTTTTCCTTTTGTGTAATTACAATTTTGTATCTGTATGACCCAGTTTATCAAAACATGTGGATTCATACCATAGTAATCCAACTCCAGTTCAGAAAATTCCTGGAGATTAGGGGGTGGAGCCTGGGGAGGGACTTCAGTGGGCTATAATGCTATAGAGTCCACCATCCAAATTGGTCATTTAATCCAGGTGACCTAATCTCTGTAGTCTTAGAAATCAGCTCTGGGAGATCTTCACCTGGAGATTGGCAACCCTAGTACACACTTTCTTTGTTGTGGCTCCCCTTTTGTAGAACGGCTGCCTGAATAGATCAGGAAGGCTCCCACACTTCTATCATTCTATAGATTGTGTAATATGGAATTATTGAGGACAACCTGACTATAAAGGGAATGAGGTAAATGAAATGGAGGACACCTTTATAAAGGGAATAGTGTTGTAGTTTATTTCACTGTTCGTTGTATGTAGTATCTTGTTTGCAGTGCATTATTTTCAGATGTGCAGGAAGGCATATTTATAAAGAGATAAGGTTTTGGTAAATTGAATTTGGTCAGGAGGGCACTTTCATACAGGGAACACTGTTATTGTTTATTACACTGCTTGCAACATGTATTATCTTTGTACTGCATTGATTTTGAATTTTTGTAAACTAATAGCTGCATTGTTCATGGCATGTCTTATACTGTTTTCTCTATCCCATTGTTTATTCTATTTCTGTAATCCTCTTTGAGACTTAGCACCGGATCTATCGTGTTCAAGCCCCACTGCTGCCCTACTGGTGGGCCACTCTGGGAAAAAGGGATGGCCTTTGATCTGATCTATCAGAGTTCTTGTTTTGTTTTTATTGTTAAAAAAGCCATGCTGAACTACGTATAGTAATTTGTATGTTTGTGTATAGTCTGCCTTTCTCACTGAGACTCAGATTGGATTACATATTGTACATCAATGCAATCAACAGGATGAAGCATTTAATAAGCAATGTAATAGAAATATAATCACAGAAATCTAAAACAACCCATGAAATATTAGACATGGCATGTTAAACAATGCAGAAAATTGTATTTCATAATTATTAAACAATACAGAGAGAATAAGATAATACCCACAGCAAACAGATAATACATACTAAACATAGTACTGTTGCCTTTGTAAAAGTGCCTTCCCAAATCATTTTGTTATAATATAGCCCTGTAAATTTTATAAATACAAGAAGCATGGGAGCCTTCCTGGACACCTCAGGTAGGCCTTTCCACAACAGAGAATAGCATCCAAATGTTCAGACTCCTATTCGATAACCTGAATGCTTAGCACAGACTTAGCAAAGCTCGCAAGAATTCTAGGTTTTAAAGCCAAAGTCAAAGAATATAAGAAGAGCCCAGCTGGATCAGACCAGTAGTCCATCTAGTCCAGCATCTGTTTCACACAGCAGCCAAACCAGTTGCCCTAGAGGCCAAGACCTTCCCCTGATGCTAACTCTTTGCACTGATATTCAGATAATTTTGCTACTCTGTATATGGAGGTTCCTTTTATTGACTAGTATCCATTGATGGACTATTTTCCACAAATCTGTCTAATTCTCTCATATAGGCATTTGTTCTCATGAGTAGAGATGGGCACAAACAGCAATATGAATGAAAAAAAGCCACGAACAGCCCAATCTGCTGTTCGCGAACAAGCTGTTTGTGAGGCCCCATTCTAAACAAACAGGTGGTCGTTGCAAGCCTCATTTGTTGCTGTTCGTTGCTGTTCATCAAGGCAGACAGTCTGGCATCTGCAATCAATTCCCTTGGCAATTTAGGCAGGGATTGTCTGAACTCTGTCAGAACTCCTGCTGTTGCCCTGGAAACCCCAATCTAAGCCCAATTTAGCTTGATAGGCAGGTCTTCCTTTCAAGTGTGGAGCTCCAAATTTGTTACAACAAGGGAGCAAAGACCAGGGGGGAGGGGGGCTCCCAGCTCTGACTTTGCAGACAGTGGAGAGGAAGAGAGACAGTTGCTGTTGGCATTTTGATAGAGAGAGTACATTGGAGCTTGAATTTTCTTTGTGTGTGATGGGATAGGGATCTACCCCTTCAAGTTCCAGGGCTGCTGCCAGGCTCTGGGCCAAGTTATTATTATTGGTACCTTTCCTGCTGCCTGCTCAGGTCAGGTTTCTGGCAGTGGTGCAGTAGGGATCTTGACTTGGATGATGGCTGTAGGAGAGCCTACTGGCCCCCACGAACAGCCAACCATGAACATGTTCATGAACAGGGCCATGTTCGTGGTTGTTCATGAGTCCCTGTTCGTGGATGGCAACAAACAATGAACATCATGTTCGGTTTTTTTTCTGTTCGTGCCCATCTCTACTCATGAGTAGAAAAATAAACACCTTTTGACTTTCCTGTGCCTGTTGTTCTAATATTATGGAAGAGGTGGGGAACCCTCTTTCTGGCTGCTTCCACACACGTTGGATAATCCACTTTCAGTACTCTTTACTGAAGATTTGAAACTGATTTTCCATGTGTGGAACAAAAAATCCACTTCTAAAGGATTATGAAAGTGCATTGAAAGTGCATTATTCAATGTGTGTGGAAATAGCCTCTATCTACTTTCTGCATCACATACATAATTTTATAAACCTTTATCATGTACTCCCTTAGTTGCCTTTTTCCTAAACTGAAAAGTTCCAGACTTTAGCTTTTCCTCATATGGAAGGATCCATCTTCTTATCCCTTGACTGCCAACTTTATTTGAAAGTTTCTTAAAAGATGTATTCTCAAAAGTTTTGGAAGTCCATGTATTTAAGGTCTGCTTACCCACATGCTTGTTAACTTGCTCAAACAGCTCCAGTATCTAAACAAGGACCACAAAAAAAGATAGGTACCCCCAATCCAAAACGCTAGATACCTCGGTGGACAAACCACACTTGGAGGAAAAGCAGTAAACAACAATAACAAGAATCAGTGCATACAATTATAAAGTGTATTCCAGAGCATATAAATTTGTATATAAATACAATCAATACAAAATGGTATCAAAACTGAGTCGGCCATATATAAAAATAGAAAACCGACTTTCTAGCATTCAATAAATATCTTCTCTTCTATCCACTCATGAGCACTGCTGTTAGTGAATAGATGTGTCTTTTTTTCCTTTGCATGGCTTTAAACGAACAAAGAATATACAAGCACCATGAGTGAGTCATTGGAAGTTTTACCCATTATCAGAGTTTGAACATCTGTATTGATTGTATTTATATGAATATCTATTGGGTACTTTGAATTATTTATATGGATATTTATTAGGAACTTTGAATTATTTATTAGAAGCACTAGACAGTTTGCACTGGAATACACTTTATAATTATATGCACTGATTCTTGTTATTGTTGTTGTTTGCTGCTTTTCCTCCAAGTGTGGTTTGTCCACCGAGATATCTACCAGTAGCTAAACAGACAGATAGGCAGGCAAACATAGGAGAACCCTGTGGACAGCTTGACTTGTATGCTGTTTTATCCACAGTTCCCACTGTCTCGGAGACAAGCCACCTTTTAAAATGAACAATGGTTTCTTTCTTTGGAAATGGGAACTACTTCAGTGCAAACAGCAAGCAAAGCTCCAGCTGTGTGTATGTTTCAGTCTCATTAATGTACACCCCTTCTTTGGATCCCACCAATAAACATTCTTGATGATATTTGTTTACATACCCTTAGAAAAGTAGAGTCATATGAAAAATAATAATAAAGTGGATTTATAGCTAAATCTGTTATATACAGAACAACTCCGAAAGCTGCCATTACAGCACTTGTGATGTTCATTCCCACACTTCTTTTCACCTGAAATAGAGACAAAGAATTAATGCACAAAGCATAAGCACAGGTCTCTTTAAAATCAGACCGATTTTAACTTTAAGAGAAAAAGCCTTCATCCAAGCCTGAGCTTCAAGAGATGATTGTTCCAGTTCTGCACAGAGGATCACCCCCTTTCTGTAGCCCCCCTACACAATTCAGAATTCCAGAGATGGATTGTTGGAATTTAAGGAGAATTGAATCAAAAGACTCCCCTATTTTATCAAGCCAAATACCTGCTCCATATAAATTTTGCGCAGCCACCTTGGCATTGAAGAGTTTGATGGTGGCTGGGATATATTGAGCTCCAGATGAATAAAAAAAAGACAGATGATATTTGTTGCCATTGTAGCCAATCATTTAACATGAGCAGCTTGTGTTGACTAAGTTAATCGCTGATCAAACCAAACCCCATGGTATTTAAAACAGGGAACCTTCTTGATGTTATCACCATGAAATTGCTGCTTATGGTGTGCACAAGAGTTTTTACCAAAGACAATGACCTTGGATGTTTTTAGTTAACTATCAGGCTTTCTTCTAGACAATAAGAGATAGAAGTCTGTATCAGAGAGGACAATCCTGATAGGAGAACTGCATCATCAGCAAAAAGTAAAATAGGAACTTTCACATTAATAATAGATGGAGAATAACAACCCAGGATGGAAACAGCAGAACTCATGTCATTAATATAAAAATTAAACAACTAAGGGTCCAGTGCACCCCTCAATGGACTCCCTGCTGTAGGGAAATTATGTTGGAAAGTTGTCCATCTAACTGACAGCGGACTTCTGCAGTGGGGTTAGAATACAGAATCTCAATCAAAGCTCAGGCTCTTGTCAATCAATGTTGATTTTAGCTTATGCCACAATCTGGTACAGGGTACAGTATCAAAAGTCACCTTCAGATCCATGAAGGCAGCTGCAAGAATCCCTTGGCTCTTGGTTGTATATTTTAAAACTGTAGTGCCAAAAGATGATCTTCTGTACCAACCCCTTACCTAAAACCAGCCTGTTCCCTCCCCAGGATTTTATTATTTTCCAGCCAGCACACAAGTCGATAGTAAAGAGATAGAGCATAGAGTTTCCTGACCACTGATGGAAGACTAATCAGCCTGTAATTGGACGAGTCTGCTCTGTCCTCCTTCTTAAAAACAAATATTATGATAGCATGTCTCCAAACAGCATGATTCATGTTGCATTTATCTGATTTGTCTGGGGTCATAGAACCTTCCCCCTGGACTTACTTCAGCCCCTGCTGGAGGGTCCAGGAGAGACAGGGATGCTGTGGAAAGGGGCAAGCACCACTGAGTCAAAGCCTCTGGAGGAGCCGGCCAACAAGCAAGGCTCCAAGAGCTGCAGCTACACTGCTGACACTCTGAGAGCAGTAGCTGTGCCATTGAAGCAGCTGTGACTGGTGGTGGAGGGGCAGCCAATGAGCAAAGCTCTGAATGCTGCAACCATGCCAGGACCACCCAAGGCATGCTGCCAGCAGCGGCTCAGGCCACCACCACCCCAGCATTGGTGAGCGTGGCCTGGCCTGCCGGATGCTCCAAGGAACAGGGCCTCCATGGTTGACCAGTATGGGGCAGACAGAAGGCCCACTGATGCAGCTGCCCAGCCACACTATCTAGAAGGGGGCCAGCCAGCCCCTCCCTGCAGGGAGAAATTAAAGGGCCAGGGAAGGGGAAGGGGAGGCCCCTAGAAGCCACTGGATGGGGCTTTGTCCCTGTTGGTCAGCCCAGGGGAGGAGTGACCACGCCCAGAGTAGGACAGAGTCTGGGGGAGGGGCAGGATTCCCCCCAGGAGTCTCTATAAAAGGCCACCCAGGGGCGCTGGGGAGGAAGAGCTGGGTAGCTTCCTGGCATGCAAGGGAGGAACAACAGGCTACTCAGAGGGGAGAGAGGGTGCAAGGGTACTGTGAACCCCATTCTTCCCTGTTTCTTTTTTTTCTTTTTTTTCTTTTTATTATCTACATTAACTAACAATACAGAGGGAAAGGAGGGGAGCAGGGGAAGGAAAGAAAAAAAAACAGCAACATATAACAACACTACACTACAAATAATGCTTTTCCTTCATACTGCCATTATTAAAAAAATAAAACTTTGTAAGATATTGATGGAGTGGTTGACCTTGCAAAATACAGATTACAATCCAAATTAAGTCTTCCTCCCTCCCCCCTGGGCCTAGGACGCAGTTCTCTCTGAGCAACTGCAACCGCAGTGCTCGTTCCCTCCCCCCCCCCTTCAGACTTCAAATCCTTTTCTTCTTGCTTGGTGTCTTGCTGAAATTCTTGATTTTTGTCCTCAAAATCCCTTAGTTGATCTTCTGATGTCATCTTGTAAGCTTGATCTTTGTAACTAAACCAGATACCTTCCAGAAATAGCCATTTATACTTTATTCCACGTTCCCTCAGAAGAGCTGCGAACTTTTTATACTTAAATCTTCTTTTCCGAACTAAAAATGGAACGTTCTTCAGTATCTTAACTTTATTACCCAGAAAGTCCAGATCCGCATTGTATGAGTTGTATAGGATAGTGTCTCGGATCCTCTTAGATGAAAAATCGATGATGATCTCGCGAGGCAGCTGACACTTCATTGCATATTTTGAAGAAGCCCGACGGACTTCCAAAATGGCACTTTTTACCTCTTCTTTAGTTGCCCTCGCGGGTGTCGCCAATAGTTCCGAGGCCAGATCCCTTAAATCCTCATTTTCCTCCTCTTTCACATTCTGGATGCGCAAAATTGTCTGTGTTCGTTCCACTTGTAGCTCGATCAGCTGGTTCTCCACCAGCTTTAACTCTTTATTCGTTGCCCTCACGAGTGACGCATTTTCCCGAGCAGACTTCTCTGCCCCCCCCGCTGCTTCCTTAATGGTTTTCACTTCGCTCTCAATTAAGCCCACCCTTTGATCTGTTTCATTCAGCTTGTCAACAAAGGGCTTTATGGCTTCGATAACTGACCTCTTCACCAAGTCCTCGAGCGACTCTCCTTTCCCCTGCAGGGCAGCCGAGATTGACTTGCCCAAAGTGGGACTCTGCTTTTTCGCTGCCATTTTAGGGGGGGGGGACCGCTGACCAAATTCTGAAACTCAGCGAGGGGGAAGAACGAGCCTTCTTAGCTTCAGATCCCACCACTCCTTCGCGTGCGCTTGTAATAACAGAAGGGATTCGCTTACTTAAAGGCTTCCACCTAGTTCTGCTCTTTGCCGTTTTCCATGGCCCGGCAGCACTTGAGGTGCCGCGCACGTCTGCCGGCCTCCATAGGAACAAACGGGCAATTTACCCCCTGCATCAATTTCAGGGGGCTCTTCCCGCCACGTTCCGGACCCTGCCTCCCTCACTGGGAGTTCTGGGGGCTAATCTTCGCAGATCAGCCGCCCGGTCAGGCTGCTCGGGCGCTTCCTCTCGGACCTGCGGGGAGGAGTGTCTGACATGGCCAAGAAAACGAAACCGAATCCCCCCTCCATTCTTCCCTGTTTCTGAAGCACATCCGGTGACTGGCCTAGGTAAATCAGCCATCCCGGAGGGCGAGCCCCTCCCCTGGCTCCGAGACCCCTACTGCAGAGTCTGACATGGGTGAAAATGGTTGCCAAAATATCCTTCCACCAAGAGATTTTGGCTTTAAAAAATGCAGGAGGAATTAGATCAGCACTGGGAGAACTTCCCGTTCTTCAGAAAACTAATTTCAGATGGTCGAACAGGGGGGGCCACTCCAGTATTTCAGCTAGATTCCAATTCCTCTGATAATTGTAGTTGCTGCAAAAGCTAGCAAAAATATTAACAAAATGTTCCTCCTAGACATGCAAAAGAATATAGGATAAAGATTCCTAAGATGTAAAACAGAACTAATCAACTTCCAAAATTCATCCAAATTTCTATTATTTCTAGCTGCTCTGATTAGCTTTTGCCAATTATTAAAGCAAGCCTCTTCTTTATTCATGTGTATAGCTTATTTATATGCTTTTTTCCAGAAAAGAAAAGCTTGTATGGTAGTTGAAGAGCTAGAAAATCTATATTCCGTAAGTGCCTGATAGCAGACATTTTAAAGACACTTACACTTGCGGGCAGCAAGTGAGAGTAAATTTGATCTAGCTTGTAACAGTTGTCTTACACACAAGACCCTAGAGCGATTTCTCTTTTAAGAGTACAACATTTATCTGAGAATATCAGAGTTCTACACAAAATGCAGTTTTCAGAGCTCTGTTTTACTGGTTCCTATTTGTTATAGTCTTGACAAACAAGATCAAATGACTATTTTGGATATAGAGATTATTCTTCAAACTTATTAAAGGCATATGGTCACTGGCAATAGCCTTCTCCACTTCAAGATAGTTTACCCAATCAATAAAATCAGCCGAAGTAAGAAAATTGTCTATAACAGTTGCCCCAAAATTGTTCAGAGAGGTAAGCTCTCCTTAAGGCCATTTAAAATAATCAATTTTCTACTATCTACAAATATAGCCCTTAATTTACCAGGCAAGTCAATTTTATTATCTTTAGATGATCTGTAAGGATAATTATAACAGCTTTCCTCCACTGATATTTATCAGTGTTTCCTCCACTGATATTTATTTTATTATTTTATTTTATTTATTCAATTTTTATATCACTTCTCTTTAGTTAAGATTTTGTAGCAATTCACAACAATTACAGTGGTTAAAAACAATACAGAACTATAATATTTAATAATGTTGTATGTTGAAAAGAGTCATTACACAATTTAGTTTGTCCATTTGCAGGACTAGATTGCTTAACAATTAAGAGGAATCAAGAGGAACAGAAAAATTCTGTTTAACACGAAGAAAAGGCCATTTGATCCTGTTAAATATCCACCCTGGGCCCCCAGAGCCGGATAGAACATTTGTAAGTAGGCTGACAACTCTGTATTTCACCAAGAGGTGCTTGAGATCTATGATTTATCAATTGCTCAGTAGGGCCCTCCAACATTACTAGTGACTGACTAATAGGACATTGGGCAAGCTCAGAAGAATTAGCATCTACCTTAGAATAAGCAATTCTTTCCAAGGTTTTCTGTAGTTTTCAATCTGTCGATTAAATGGGTTTGCTCACCAAAAGGTAAAGCCCCAAATGATCTAATCAAACTTGCAGTCTCATCCTTTGAAGCCTTTGTCTGATGATTAATAGAAAGTGTAGATGGTACAACCACTTGCTGGGAATGTGAGTCAAGATCAGTGAGCATAGGCTTTTTCTGCCAGGCCTATGAGAGTGGTTATTATTACTATTACTATTATTATTATTTTGTTATTATTTGTGTCATTTATAGTCCACCTTTCTCACTGAGACTCAAGGCAGATTACACAGTGTGAGATTAGTACTGTCAGTTTCAAGGACATTTCCATAAACAATGCCATAGAATAAATAAACACAATTTTACAAAGATATGGCATTAGAAAGAATACAATACAGAGCTTAAGAAATGTTGAAACAGAACATATGCAATTCTAGGGCTGACATTAGACCATATGAAGGACAAGTAGCTCATAGAAGCACATATTTAAGACAACACATAGTACGTAAGGCAACATAGTGAAGTCTATGGTCCTTAACTCATTAGCAAAGCATCTGAGAGCCCCTCCCTACAATACAAAAGCCTTTTTGAATAATTCGGTTTTGCATCGTTTGTGGAAAGCTAGAAGAGTGGGGGCTCTCCTGATCTCCTCAGGCAGGTTGAGGAGCTGGTGAACTAACCTGCTGGTCCCTTGCCTGTTTTGTTCTGCTCCACTGTCTAATGAGATCCATTGCACTTATCCAGAGTGACTGCAATTTATTGACTGTAACTTTAATTTATTGTATGTATATTTTTTGAAATTGTGGTTTTATGATGTTGTGACCCGCCCTGAGTCCACTCGCAGGGAGGGTGGGATATAAATCCAATAAATAAATAAATAAATAATAAAGACGTTTTCTTTCCAGTCTGTCCTAGTTTAAGAGACTTACTAGGAAAGCCAGTTTGGTATAATGGCTAAAAGCAGCAGGACTCTAATCTGGAGAATCATGTTTGATTCCCCACTCCTCCGCTTGAAGCCAGCCGGGCAACCTTGGCTGTCTCAGCCCCAGCCATCTCACAGGATGATTGTTGATTATAACAATAACACACTTTGTAAACTGTTTTGAGTGTGGCATTAAATTGAAAGTTATTATTAAATAAACGAACCTCTAAGAGGATATATATTGTGTTTAAGATGTAATGCTTTAGAGCATATTAAAGATAGCAATCTTGAAGAAGAGAAATAAAAGGCTATACAGTGCCAATGAGTCAAATCTGGGACCCTTTCCATATATGGGACGCTTTCCATGATCAATCAAAATTAAATGCTGGTTCAGAAGAAAAGCTAAATGCCACTTTGCTTCCCATTTGTTGTTCCAAGAGATAAGTGTACAGCAATAAGGAAATATATTTAAAACTATTATGTTTCTATGCAAAAAGAGAGGTCCAAAGTTCTCAGAATTAGCAGCTCTGCTTGCACTCTCTCTCTCTCTCTCTCTTATAGAGGAATGAAAAGAAAGCAGAATGAACTCAATGCAGCACACATACACACACAGCCCCACCCACCCTCTCCTCCAATGAAAATAAAACAGAATGAATTCAAAGCAGCACACACATACACAGAAACCCCTGAATGAAAAGAAAGCAGAATGAACTCAAAGCAGCTTAACCCTCCTCTGCAGAGCCTGCGCCGGGCCCCAGAGCTCTCTCTCTCTCTCTCTCTCTCTCTCTCTCTCTCTCTCACTCACTCACTCACTCACTCACTCACCGAAGAATGAAAAAAAAGCAGAATGAACTCAAAGCAGCTAAATCTCCTCTGCAGAGCTCGTGCTGGGCCCCAGCTCGCTTGCTCTCTCTCACTCACTCACAGAGGAATGAAAAGAAAGCAGAATGAACTCAAAGCAGCTTAACCTCCTCTGCAGAGCCCGTAGGGCTGAAGGAGGGAGGAATCATGTGGGTAGATTCTAGAGCTGCTGGAATGCTGTTCTGGAGCAGTCCCCCTCAAAAAAAGCCCTGGACAGCCCTTATTTTCTTCTCTATATTCTATAATTATAGATTACCAGGCAGATGTCCTGATGTTTCTCAGCTGCAACGGAAAGGGATCCAGAAACAATGAACTGTCCAAAAGAGAGAGGAAATGTATTAGATGAAAGTCTGCAATTCTCTTCTTTTACACCTATAGTCTGCCTATCATAGGTGGTGGTGGTGAGGATTTGGATTCTGATTTGGTTCTTACATAATTTTAAAAGCAAGTCAGATTCTTTAATATCATATTAGGAAATCTATCCAAATGTTATTTCAACTGATTTTACTATTTTTTAAAAAATCTAGAACTAACTTCTACATGCCCACCAAACTGGGATGAAATTCTTAGGGAATTTGACTGGTGACTGGCAAGTCAGCAAGGTGACATGGACTGAATGGTGGGTAGAAATAGAGGCAGAAGATCAGGTCCCACCCCCACTCACCCCCAATAGCAGGCCCTGCAGGACATGACAGCGGCCAGAGCTTCATTTTTGTTAGCTAGTGGTCAGGCAGAGCTGCAGAAATTGATGAGGGAGGGGGAAATAGTGGCAAAGGCTAAGGCTTTACACTCTCAAAAAGTGAACATACTTGCTCCCACCCCAAACCAAGAAGGAACAGCAAATGGTACAAAAGGAAGAATTCTTTAATAGTAAGTAACCCCTACACATTTTGCATCAGCTTCATCAGGGAGATCTATTAATAAAACAATGTATGAATTAACAATTAATACAACATCTTAAAAATGATGAAACAGTATTCAAAAGGAGGACAAAAGGAGGCAAAGTGCAATTCATAATACATTTTAGTGTCTACAAACCATGTGCCAAGCTACAAGTGACAAATGACACAGGTTGGACACTTGTCAGCTTCCCTCAAGTTTTGATGGGAAATGTAGGCATTCTGGTCTTGCATCTTGGCTGCTGTCCAATAGACTTATCAACTGTCACTTGTCCAACAAAACTTGAGGGAAAGCTGACAAGCGTCCAATCTGCGTCATTCATCACTTGTAGTTTGGCCCCTAGACTAACATTAACATACATACATTAACAACATTCCATACCTTACATTCACAGAAGATGTTTTATTTAGATTCCTTGCAAGTTAATATAGTAAAATTTTGCAGACCTTCAGAATTCATTTTAACATCTATTCCGTAGGTGCACTTATTGCAGAGTGGCTTGTTTGAGATATCTCAGTTCTTATCTATATTAGTGCTTGCCAGGAGATGATCTCATTTAGCCCATTAGGGTGCAGAGTTCTTAACTTTAAAATCCATCCTGACTCTTTTTTTAACAGGGCCCTCTCCTGTTTGTTGCATTTAGTTATGACCCAAAACAAAAAATCTGTGGGTTTGTAATTAAACTCTAGAGAATGTTGTACCAGGAGAGCACTAATTCTGTGGTGTAATGTTACTGTTGTGCTCTGAAAGTCGGATTTTGAGAGATCTACTGTCTTCCCTACATCGATCTTACCACATCCACATATTATTGCACACACCACATGATCACTATTGCAGGCAGTGAATTCTTTGAGATAGTACTGTTTATTATCAATAGTGTTGATGAAGTATTTCATTGCCTTGGTATTCTTACAGAAGCAAGAATGTCCACTGGGAAAGTAGCCCATGGGCAGGCTGGATCCTGGAAACACCAGCTGTAGATTCTTATTCTGATAAGTGTTGCTATGTATTAAAGGGCCTTTCAAACTAGCTGTTTTCTTATAGACAATAGGTTTTTTTGTTACACATAGCTATGTCATCTAGTATGTTCCAGTTCTTATATATACTCTTTTTAAAGGCTGCACTTATAGAATTGTAGGTTAAGCTATATACAAGACTTCCAGGTCACTTGCTTTCTTGTCCCTTAATAGTTCACTCCTGTCTTTGGCAATGGCTTTGGTGAGAGATGTGGGTATCCTCTTTGTGTCCAATTCTTTTGTAATATTGAAGCCTCAGTCTGAAAATCCTGTATCTCAGTGCAATTTCTCCTAATTCTGAGAAACTGACCATAGGGTAAATTGTTTCTCACGTGTGCTGGGTGGTGGCTGTCATATCTAAGGAGGGAGTTAGCAGTATTTGTTTTTTTTAATAAAAATTGGTGTATATTTTGTTGTTTTCCATGAAAACCATAATATCCAAAAAGTGTATCTGTTTACTGCTTGCATGTATGTCAGACTTTAGATTTACATCTCTACTGTCAAGCCAGTTATGAAGTTCCCTGCCGCAACACAAGAATGTCATCAATATAACATCACCATTTGATGATATGCCTCTGAAAAGAATTATTTCAAGAATACATATGCTTGTCTTCAAAGTTACTCATATATGAATTTGCCATCTTTGGAGCCATAGGTGACCCCATAGATATAGCTCGAATTTGCCAGTAATAGTTGTTATTGAACTTAAAATAATTTCTGATAAGACTGTGGGAAAGGGGGGGGGGGGTAGCCTGCACAGTCATATATATTCTTAAATGATTGGCATTACATAGAATACATTTCCTGCTTTTTGTGTCTGCACAGCCACTAACATCTATTTGAGACTGCAAGAACTGGCTAATCATGCACAGACACCACTGGCACAAAAAGGCACTGAAATGGCAAATCTCATTTCAAATATTTCATGAGATTTTTTTTTAATACTGTGCACCTTTTAAAAATTGGAGGCAGGGGCAGAGATTAGAGAAAGCAAATGACCAGCAAGCAGGTTATGAGCCAAATTAGTCAACCATGACTATTCCTCAGTACTGGAGCCCTGATCCCTATCATCCTCACCCCCTAATCTGGAATTCCAGGTTGACTGTAATCTTCAAAAGAATGGCATCAGCTGTCCTGGCCACAAGATGGCAGTAGAGGGTAAGGTTTCAGTCCTAAAAATGCTGCCGGATGTGGGTCTGTACATCCTGCATATTGAGTGATGGTCCAGAAGCTGGCCAGTGGCCACTTCTTTAGTTCTCAGAGCGGAACCACAAGTGACGCCGGACACAGGTTGGACACTTGTCAGCTTCCCTCAAGTTTTGATGGGAAATGTAGGCATCCTGGTCTCGCAGCTTCGCTCTCTGACTGCTGTCCAATGGACTTTTCAACTGTCACTTGTCCAGCATTCCGCCAAGCTGCCTACATTCCCCATCAAAACTGGAGGGAAGCTGACAAGTGTCCAATCTGTGCCTTTTGTCACTTGTGGTTCCACTCTCAGTCTACTGGGACAGTCTTTGTAGATTTATGTACAATTCTACCTTTTCACATGTAAAAAGAAAGACGGTTGGGAGGATCTATTTTTAAGCAAAAGAATCATATGGATGAGCGGTAGGGCTGCTAGTCCCCTGCTAGGGGCGGGGGATCCCCTGCTTCCAGTCTCTGCCCCCCACCCCCCACTCACCTGGCCAGAAGGGGGGGGAAAGACCAGGAGAATGTGCCCAAGAGACAAAAAACCTCCAGGGCCAGCACACAGCAGGCACACTCCCAGAGGACACGATGGGCTTGCTGGGACCCTGGGCTTGCTGGACACTGGGCTTGCTGGGACTGCATACTGTGCATTTTCCTGAGTTTGCCTGCAAGTGGAGGATGATTGCTGGGTGGCTTGCCACCTTCTGCTGATTGACAGCCATCAGCAGGCACTGAGGAAAACTGCTGGGAGTTTGCCTGCCACCGGTGGGCATATGGGAACCTTAATACCCCACTGAGGTCCATCCCCTCCTCAAACCCACCCCTCCTCAAGTTCTGCCCCTAAATCTCCAGAACTTTGGAACTGGCAACTCTGTTCAGAGAAGCTGATTTCTGTAGTTTGGAGATCAGTTGTAGTTCCAGGAGAACTCCAGGACCCACTTATTATTTTTTACAGATGCTATATAGATGACGTCATTGTGATCCTGAGGTCGCATAACATGGCTGAGGATTTCTGCCAATGGATTAATACAATCAGCACTGACATTCAATTTACTTGGCAGGGAAATTTAGAGTGCATTAGCTATTTGGATGTGACCATCTACAAGTATAATAATAAATTGCGGGTCCATCCCTTTAAGAAGGCTACGGACCGCGCATCCTATTTGCACTATACCTCTTTTCACCCGAGGCGTTTAAAATATAATATTCCCATCAGCCAGTTTCTAAGAATTAAGCATAATTCCTCCAATTTGGAGGATTTCAGACAGAGTAGCAGGCAGCTATCTCAAGCATTTGTTAGCAGAGGATACCCACAGATCGCCATAACATCAGCTAGGAATAGAGCAGCTGATACACCACGGGAGGAATTGCTTAAACCCAGATCACGCGAAACTGACATGCAGATTAAATGGGCAATAGACTACACTGCTTTAGCCACCCCCATTAGCCAAATTGTACGTAAACATTGACACTTAATTAGTAGTATCCTGGGCTGTGAGCAGTGTCCTGCTATCGGCTATCACAGAACCAATAGTCTGAAAGATATGCTTACACATTCGGAATTTGAAACCAGGGAACCATCCAGACCTATACCAACTGGGCATTTTTCATGTGGGGATTGCAACATCTGTAATTTAATGGTAAGACTGGACAGCATTATTCCAGGCAGATTGGGATGTTCGAGAGGTTTCTCCACATGCAGAACTGTGAATGTAGTATATGTGATTCAATGTAGCTGTCTGTTGAACTACATGGGCAGCACCACGCGCCCTTTAAAAATCAGAATTCAAGAGCATGTTTCTCGGATTAGAAACAAAGTCCACGAGGCACCCTTGGTTACGCACTATCTGTTAGCTCACAATAACATCAATGAGTTTAACGTTTCTGTGCTAGATGCATTGCAGGAATCCTCTCTTTATAATGATATGAAGAAGAAAAAATTATTACAACTAGAAACAAAGTGGATCTTTGTACTCAAGAGCCTTGCCCTGGAAGGCTTGAACCAGGAGATAGATTTCTCGTGCTTCCTGGGCTGAGGATGACTCAGCATTATGTTAGAACGGTGGCTGATAGATCCATTGTTTTTCTCTTTTTTGTGTCTACAATTGGAATTGTATGTTAGATTATAAGCGGCCTTTAAGATTTTTGTAAAATATATGTATTTAAAATACATGTACTTGTTAGTATTGTATATTAATACCATGAGAATATTGATTAGGTGACCGGTACCTTTTAGATCAGGCGGGTGTTTACCGTTTTAATTAATTAGTCCCACACAATGTATTTAATGGGGTGTTTCTCCACCCTATTGATTCATTGTCCGTTCGGAAACTTTGCAGTAAGATATGATATGATCCAGGAGGGTATGTGACCAGGAGAACTGTGACTTGTGAGTAGTAAAATTATCTAATACCCCTGAATGGTGGACTGTATATAGTTGTTGATGCTTTTAAAATTTTATAATTGTATAATTTATTCCAGTCCGTGATTAACGTGCCCAAGAAGAAGTGTTTTACCACGAAATGGGAATTGGGAAATATATGCACGCATGAGCCCGTCGGTACGTCTATCTTCCATTCCTATTTGGACTGTGGTCTACTCATCTGATACCTTGGCATACTGCTCTCCTACCTCCGGATCTCCCATTGTGGATGATTTATGGATATACCATACAGACATTGAAATTTTGTAATAACATTATTTATTATTATTGTACATTATTTACATTGACTGCACCTTGCACTTTGCACTTGGCACTAAAACAGTATTGAAATTTGGTAAACTGTTTGATTCCCAGCCTTTTGTATTTCGTGCTATTGACTACCCGGGTTTGTCTCCCCTATTTCTGGTCCCACTTGAAGGTTGGCAATCTAGTAGATACCTCAACCTCACCCTGTTTGCAAATTCTGGGAAAGGCTGAAAAAGTCATTCACCCACCATGTTTCCTTTTGTGACAGACTGAACGTTTTATAAAGCCTGGAGGTGCTGTACACATAGTTGCAGGACTGTTAAAGGTTAATTCCTCACAGACACAGAGAGCATCTGATTGGGGGAAAAGTTGGCAAGGAAGTCTGGGAAATAGGTGCAGACTCCCATATGGGCTAAAGAAAAGGGGATAAATCTTCTAAGAAGAGGAGACTTTCCCTACCCAGTCAAACAGGGAGGTAGCTCTGGAGAGTGAAGAGATCCCTGGTTGGGTGTGGTTGGAAACTGTTTGACCTTCAGATTCAGTTAAGGATTGAAGGAAAGCACTTGTGTGTGAAGAGAAGGGGACTGGGGTACTAAGATATCAGCATTCTTAACCCCAAAAGGGAGAGGGAATAGTAAAAAAAAAAAGTATACTAGACTGTTTGGGGAAAACAAGGGAACAAAAGCCTCAAAACAGAAGCCTTTAAGTATATGTAAAGAGCATAAGAACTAAAATCTGCGCAGGTTCTGATTTTACCTTATCTATGTTGAACCATCTCAGAAATTTTCAACTCCTGATTTCACCTGACCTTTCCCTTCTAAAATAAATAAACTAGTTAGTTATTTTTGAATTTTAAAAACGCCTCTAGTGTCATTTCTGTTGTTAAAGGATAAGGGAACGTCATTCATACTTTTCAACAAGGAATATTTAATGTGTATTAAAATGGGGACACACTAACCTACATTTCTCATATTTGGCAGGCAAAAGGATCCCCCTGTGGGAGGTGGGAGTAGCAAGATATAATCAATTTGTGTTCTGCTCTTCTGTGCCCCTGGTGTGTGTGTGTGGGGGGGAGGCTAATTATGGATGTTGGGGTTTTGCCCTTTTTGCAAACATGAGTACGCAGCTCCAATCCTACAACATCATCTTAATAGGAGATATTACTGCTCTCTTTATAATATGTCTTTATATCATTCATCTTCATAATAATCCTATGCTTTTTCATTTTTCAGAAATTAAACTATTTAGAACACAGAAAAGCAGCAGCTGAACAGCACTTTGAATTCAGATCTTCTCCATGGTCTAAATTCAAAACCATGGACACTGAAATAGACTGCCTGTGAATAATCGGGGCTTTTTTGTGGTGGTATTGGCAACTTTGGGGGGGCTTTCTAACTCTTGAGGGAGGAATTGATGGAAATCAATGCAACCATATATATTAGTACTGGTATTTTCTTTAAAAACTAAAAAGCACTGCAAATAATATACTACTTACAAATAGTCCACCCCAGAATGGATAACCTGCTACCGTGGCAAAAGGAACATAGGCCATCCTATGAATAACAACTGAGACACCCCCAAAGCCAATGTGTATCATTCCAATTATGATCTGGATGGCCTGTGGGAGAAAATAGAAAAAAAGTAGTCCTAGAAAGGCTCAAGTTCTTTTGGCCTCTTAGGATACTCAAGAAACATTTTAAAACCATGACAAACCCAGCTAGCTCATTTGGTCCAATTCTTTCGGTCAATTCAGAAGCAGGCCTTGTTTTTCACCCAGAATGGGAATATTTGAAAACAGGTTTATGTTAGGAATAATCTCAAGTCTTTCAGCTGGGTGACTTTTTTTTTTTGCCTCTCTATATTGGCTATCTGAGCATTGTTCAAGTACCATCTCCATTCATGAAAATCCTATGGGTCTCAGCTCAATATTTGGCTGATTTTGAAACCCAGCTCCCTCCAGCTACAGGCTACTATTTGGGCTGTGGTAGAATTGATCTCACCTAATACACAGATGCAAAAGCACCCTCAAAGCAAGGAAATGGAGCCCTGTAGTAACGACACGAGACAGGATCTGGATGCAAAGTCTGTCCCTCCAAAGATGGAGGCGAGAGTTTTATTAGCTTGTATTCAGGAAGTCCCGGATGCCCAAATATGGTTATAGCAACAGTTACAAGTTACACATTCCATTCTCAGCCAACTAAGCAAAATAGGCTGTGTTCAGACTTTTGTCTTATCTAGGAAGTATAACGGAAAGAAAGGTACATCATGAGCCTCTGAGCATAGGAGAATGTTACTTAGAGTGTATGGGAATGTTGTGCTCTGTGAATGGTGAGAGACTTATTGTTACACATTTAAACTACTCCCTGAGTCTTCCCGTGTGGCATGCCAACTGACCAGGAGATCAGGAATGTAGAAATGTAAAGAGCAATTAATGGAGGCTGTGTGGCATGCCTACTCCGGCCTACAGAGCCCCAACATCGCAAGGGAACAAATGCCACCATCACAGCAATTTATTTATTTATTTATGTCATGTATAGTCCGCCCTTCTCACTGAGACTCAAGGCAGATTACATAGTGTGAGATCAGTACAATCAGTAGCAAGGACAAAGGTAGGCATTTCCATACAGTGTCAAGAACATTTCCATAACCAATATCATAGGGTAAATGAATACAAGTTTACAAAGACATAGTATTAGCAAGGATCCAATATGGGGTTGAAGAATTGTTGAAACAGAACATATTCAGTTCTAGGATTGACATTAAACAACATGAAGCACAGGAAGTATATAGGAGTGCATATTTAAAGCAACAGATAATATGTAAGGCAACATAATGGTGAAGTCTATGGTTGTGAATGTCTCTGTAAACCTGTTTAGCACTCAAACTTGCCTTGTTTGATTCTCCTATTAGACTGTGAGCAGATCAGGTATATGTTCAGTTTGCACTGAGCAACTTGAACAACTGCTGAATAAGTTTGCAGTTGCCAGTAGGTGCATTGGGAGATCAGCTGGGAGTCAGGTTGTCTGACTAAAGATGGGCACAAACCGAAATATGAACCAAAGTTTGTCACAAACCAGGCCGGTTTGTGGCTTGCGAGCCAGTGGTTTGCCAAAGCCTATTTCTGACAAACCGCCACGAACTTTAGGGTTGTTCGTTTGGTTCGTTTTTTGGTTCGTCACTGCAGACAGCCTGGTGCCAATCAATCAGTTTCCTAGGCAACGGGGATTGGGCTTCCTGCAGGCCTTATGCTGACCTGGAAGTGACTTTCTGCTGACCCGAAAGTGGTGGTTTGCTGGCCCGGAAGTGAAGTTTTCACAAACCAAAACAAACCGGTTTGTGAACTGGGGCAGGTTCATGAAAGTTCATGGTTCGTGGTTCATGAAACGTGATGAACCATGAACCACATGGTTTGTTTTTTTTCTGGTTCGTGCCCATCTCTACTTCTGACACCGCTCACTCAGCAAAATAGCTACAGAGTGAAGTTGCAAAGGGAAGAGGAGATAGTGCTCCTTTCCCACCCCTCCCCTCCTCTCCCCTCAAAGCTGCATGGGGACAGAAGCAAAGCTTTTGATGTCTGTATTGCAAAAAAGAGGGGAGAAAGAGCTGGTCTATCTCCCCACAGTCCCAGTGGGATGGGGACAGAAGCCATGTTTCTGAGTTCCCCATTATCAAAGGAAGAAGAGAAAGAGTTTCTCTGGGAGGAAAGAACTCTGTGCCAACCTTTTAAAGTGCTGAAACAGCTGCAGGGATGACCCTCCATGGCTGTTTTGGCACTTTAAAAGATACAGGGTGGGAGGAAAGAATTCTGTGCCATAGGCCCACCTTACTGCATTTTAAAACACTTTAAATTGGCAGCAGCAATTGTGTTTCAAGCATGAACTAGAATACAAGCATAAATCAAGGACACTTACTCCAAGAGTCTTGGTCTCTGCTTTGTAGAGTTTTTCTCTTAACCCCACCTGATGGTTTGGCTCCGGTAGGTTGTTGGGACTTCCAGGCTGGAGGCCTGGATACTGTAGAATCCCTGATGTCTGGAAAACAGTACCAGGGATTATCTGGCCTGCCTGGATTATGTTGGCACCATTAGGGGGAATGAACAGCACTGTTCCATTTGCCATTCTTAGTGGATCTGTTGCCATAATATCTGCAAGGGGAAGAAGGAACCCCAATGAAAATAAATGAAAGCCTTCTCCCAAGTCTGGAGAAATCTTATTAATCCCATCCCCAACAGACTCACTGAAATCTGAAACAGAATCCATAAGCGTGGTTCTCTGCCACCGTGAAAAGAACAATTATTTTTTTCAAGATTCTGTCAATGAATAGTAAAAGTCCCTAAAGTGCAAGCCGTTTAATGTACTCCATGTAAACAAGATAGAATCAAGGAAGACTTAAAATTGTTCAATATGATCTGGCCATCATGTATGCACTAGGCAAATATTTGTTTCCTGCTTGAAAGCTACACCAGGAGAAACCAAATGTAAGCCTCTACCTGGTTCCAATAGAAACAGTGAGTCCACATCCAATTCTGCAAAGAGCATACTAGAAGGAAAGCAATGATTAATTCATTTAGCATTCAAAGACTTTTTTTTTAATAATCACAGATTATTATTTTCTATATCTAGAAACATGTCTGCTAAGAATTAGTGGTAGTAAAACAAACTTAGCTGCTTGAAACACACATTTGCTAGGCATAATAGCCCATGTGAGGTTTTCAGCAAAAAATATCAAACAATTCTCTCGTGCGTAGTTCAGAAACTACATCCAGTTAAAATTTTCTTTGATGAACTTGATATGCAGAAAATAGAGGAATGAAAAAAGTTAAATTGTGAAATATTTTTAAACACTCGAGTTTCTTTAATATTGGTTTTAAAGCCAGTCATAAAAGGAATTCAGTTTAAGAGGGTTTTTTTCCCATGGAAAAATATTTATCGGATATAACTCAGCTTCAATGCTGGAAGTCAGTCAGGTTGGCGGAAAATGTGTCAGGCCACATGGAACGTGGTAGGCTTTATCTCCTCAGACCTAAGCACCCTGGTTTTGTTTTAAAATAGACCTTTTAGCCTTCCTTCCCTTAGTTTTCATTTAGCCACATGGAGGAGATTGCCTGTGTTTCTTCCCTTAAATTGAAGCTAATAGCTCTGGGCTAGAAGGGTTGACAGGCCCCTTTACCCTTCCAGTGGGAGGGGGCAGCACTTACCTTCTTTGTTTCCTTTTGTGTGCTGTTTGGGGGCCAGTTGGGGCTGAAATCGGCCTGGTGAGAAGCATGATAGTGGTCCTGGGGCCTGTGCAATGACATCACTCCCAGGAGTGACGTCATCACGCCACACCAGAAGCACATTCAGGAGGCCTGTTCTCTCGCCTCCACCCCCCACCCCCGGCTGGCCAGGTGAGTGGCAGCAAAGGGCAAAAGCTGGGAGTGGGGGATTCCCTGCCCCCACCAGGGGACCTGGCAGCCCTACTAGAAGTTTGGGGAGAGGACAGAGCTCAGCTTCTGCTGCCGTGGAGTCTACCCTCTGAAGCTGCTATTTTCTCCAGGAGAACAGATTTCTGTAGTCTGGAGATCAGTTATAATACCGGAAGCACTCCATGTCCCACCTGGACATTGGCAACCTGTGTTATTGGTACTGTTGTGGAAATTGTTGCTCTGCAACCAGGGACTAGTCCACCAGTTGCTGTCGGTTTGTTGCTTGGGTTTGCCTCTTACCGTAGGCATGTAAAGAGTGCAACCTCACTTGATCTTTCCCTAGTACTAAACTGATGTCTCTGCTAAGAATAATGTGCCAGCTGCAAAAGGGTCTTAAGCAAGACTGGAAGTTTTTATTTAAAAAGGCAAAAGAGAATACAAGCTAAGGGTTTGAGATATCTTGTCCTTCCTGAAGATAAGCTGTTTGTTGTTTATTCTTCTTTTGGTGATTTATATGTAAAAGGCCAGAGGACCCTTCAAAAGGTTCCAAACAACTAACAACTTTTATGGCCTTATCTGTTTCCTGTCGCAGAGGGTGAAATCTTGTCAGGAAATGCAACTTCATTCTGCAGGGACAGAGAGAACTTTTGGAAGATTTCTTTTTCCCAAACTATAGCTGGTGCCCTATTTCTAACATAGGCCAAAAAGGCCTGGTTCCGACCCACGAACAAAATTCTGACAACAGGTACTAGGAAAAAGCTGTTGCTGCTCAGCAGCTTTTACATGAAATCATTGACACTGGGTGATGTCAGATCCTGAACAAGCAGTTCTTTCAGTATTCTCTTCCTTGCTGTATGTGTGTGTACCATTGGGGTTGGCCAAAGTCTTAACCTCTTACTTTATCCACCCTTGTTCCAGTACAGGTGAGCTACACATTGGTGGTATGTGCATGAAGGGTGGGGATCATAACAGCTTTTTATAAAGGGCTTAGGGCAGTAGTAAAATAGAATTGTTCAGGGTTTTATTTACAGAGACCAGGGCTGTAGTTTATGGCACTTTTTATTGCATGCACTGTCTTGTTCTTGCTGCATTGTTTTCTAATGTCTGTAATGCAGTTTTTCCATTGATTATGATACAGCATATTTTATACTGTTCCTACTGCATTGTGTTTAAATTTTGTAATCTACCTGGAGGCTCAGTGAGAAAGGAGGTCTATAAAGTAAGTAGGTATGTAGGTAAGTAAAAAAACTTCATTCCTTGATCTAGATCCTTATTTTGGATTGTCATTGATCACATGCTCGTCAATTCCAGAATGTACAGTGGACTAGCAAGATTTGAGTCCAGTAGTACCTAAAAGATCAACAAGATTTTCAAGAGTCATGTGCTCGTGGTATCTGTCAAAGGGAGCTTTGATGCTCGAAAACTTATACCATTAGAATCTTGTAGGTCTTTAATCTTGTAGGACTCAAATCTTGCTGTTCTACTGCATACCAACATGGCTACCTAAATACAGTGGAGTAGGAAGACAAAAAAGAAGTTCTAGAAACAAGTTAAGTGTTGGGGGCATTATTTTAAGAAGGAACATTTCTATTAAATCCTGTTATCTGTTTAAAACTATGCTTTGACCTGATTTTCATACCTGGTCTTGTGGACAGAACAAGTGGAGGCCTCAGCATTGGCCTCTGTTCCTCTGCCCTTCAATATCCGCTCTCTTACCTGAAAGCCAGCTAGTAAAATGAAATATTTTACTCTCTATCCCTTGCAAGGCTGGAGCGGCTTAAATATCACAAGTAGAGTTGCCAACTCCAGGCTGGGAACTTCCTGGAGATTTGGATATGGAGCTTTGGGAGGGCAGGGTTTGGGAAGGAGGGAGATGTCAGCAGGATGTAGGGTTTCCAGGCCTGGCAAACAGTGGGTAACAAGGAGGGGTGGGGATATAGTTGTCAGCTCCAGGTTGGGAAATTCCTGGAGATGGGGGGGGGGGGGTAAAGGTGGTAGTGTTTGGGAAGGGACGGGATATCAGCAGAGTATAATGCCATCATCCACATTCCAAGACATCCATTTTCCCCAGGAGAACTGGGGTCTGTCCTGGGGATCAGTTGCAATTTCAAGCCATCTCCAGCCACCATTTGAAGGTTGGCAACTCTTGGTGGGGAAGTGAGTGGGATGCCATTAGCTATGGTTTGGTATCATTTCTAGGGGGAAATCCAGAAGTGACATCACAGCTTCCTGGGAATTTCTGGAGCAGCAGCAGGAAAAAGGATCCCTGCCTCACCGGGGAGCTGGCACCCCCAATATAATGCTATAGAGTCCACCCTCCAAAATAGCCATTTTCTCCAAGGGAACCAATCTCTGTAGTCTGGAGATCAGTTGTAATTATGATTCCAGGCACAGCCTGGCAACCAGCATGAAAACAGGTAGGACACATCTCCAGACTTCACAAATCAGTTCCTCTGGCATATTTGGAAGTTAGACTCTATGGCATTGAATACCCACAGAGCTCCCTCCCCCAAACTCTGCCCTCCACAAGTACTACCCCAAATCTCCAGGAATTTCCCAAACTGGAGTTGGCATACCTACTGGGTGCCCCCTTATGAGGTCTGAGTGCATGTAGAGTCACCAAACACAGAGCCAAGTCTCTGTGCTTCCAGCTGCTGTATGACTGCCTGCTCTTTCCTCTCCTTCCTTCCTTCCTGGGGCAGGGTGGGGAAGACAGAGCAGGCAAGCAGGCCCAGGCAGCAGTGCTGCTGCTGCTGACGTCTCCACCGGGGGCTGCTTGCAACCCCTGGCACCACTCACCCTCTGGTGCCCTAGGTAATCACCTAGGGCCACCTCATGTGTTTTCCCCGGCAACCCTACCTCCAGTCTGTCTCGCCATATGGCTTGTGCAAGCAAATTCTTTCTGTGCTTGTGTATCATGCACAGAGCCCTTAGTACAGAAAAGCTCAAGAAATAGGATGTGCTAACATAGAATAACACAACCCTCCACTAGTCTAATGATGAGATGGCACCCTGACTGGCAGAAGTGGAACTTCTGAGCACAGAAGTCTTGATACAACCCCATTCCCAGTACCTGGTATGTTCATTTCTATGTAGATGTTGAATCTTCACTGTATTAGCCCCTCCTATCTCCCATAACCTTGGAAATGAAAATGTGATCTCACGAGTAATGATGGGTTGCACAAGAAGTTTATTGAAAATTGACCCCTGCCCAGCCAAAGCTGAGTATTGGGGAAACTCTCAGAACTTCCCATTTGGTGCCTGGTACTTCAGTTAAGAATGGGGAAAGGCCCCTTCCTTTTGCACTAATGGAGCAAGCTCTCTTTGAGCGCAACAGGATTTCCTTCACTTTGCCCTACTTGGAGTATGGGGTGCCACAGCATCTCTTTCCGTCACCTCCCCAGCTAGCCAGGCAGCTTGTCAAAGCAAATCCTCTCCCCCTGCCTGCCTACAGTGTCAGTGTGGGGCCAGAGGTAGAGAGGGATGAGGAAAGGCATCTTAGCCATTGGGAAAGAAAGAAAATGATTCAATAGAAGAACAAATAAAATGCACAAAAAAAATATCCACAACCCAATTGAACTGTAAAAATTGCTTAACCCATCTGATATTCCCAACACTAGTAAAGCATTCAGAGTAAATGGTGCAACTTCGACCTCATCTGAGAGATCCTTCAATTTTTTTTCTCAATAAGATTGAACAGTGAAAATGGAACCTCAGAAATATCCTTGAATCACTCTGGCTCTTACCTGATCCAATGGGCCAACAAACTAAGATGCTGAAAGAGAGAATATTCTCATTCACTGGTTAATTTCTCAACAACAAATACACAAGCTACCCATACATTGATATACAAAATGTATCCTCTAAATGGGTTCTTAGCGGTCAGGGAAAATGTTTTGCACATGTTCAAAAGGAACCTGATATTCATTCAAACATTTCAGAGCTGTGCCCCGGTCAAATTGAGTACTGCCCTTCAAATATCTGTATAAGCCAAAGTTACTTCCAAATGACTTACCGTATACTTCTTGCCGTGCTTGGTCTCACCCTCTCAGTGCATCTGTAAACTCACCAGGAAATGATGATATATAATGCAGGAGGAGTTCTCTTGGCAGAATTCTCCATTCCCATTTCAGTAGAGCTGTGTGCCCTTCTCTGGCTCCACCTCCAACCCTTTCTGCTCTGTCAAAGCCTTCACCCACTTCAAATAATCTTCTAATCCCTAATAAAGAGCTAAGATTCACTTTCTGGAGTCTTCTGCATTTTAACTTCTATTCTGAATCCTCATTCAGGTCTGGCATTTGGGGGCAATGATCTTTAAGTTTTTCTGAAAGTGAAATGTATTAATCACCATGAGTATTTCCCTTTTGTATTCCCACCCTACCAATCTTCAATGTTCACTTTTCTATCTTTTGTGAACTTTAAAGGCCTCATAAATCCTGGTCTTTCAGACTTAGTTCATACAGATGAAAGATGGTTTGGTAAACCTAAGCGTAGGCTCTGACTCGGTGTGGGAATTATTTTTTGGGATTCCACAACTGCAATCTTATCTCCCATATTATCCAACCTCTATGTAAAGCCTTTAGGAGAATTCATTTGTAGCTATGGAATTGGATGCCATCAATATGCAAATGACACCCAGCTCTACATCTTGCTAACCAAATCCCCTGGTGATGCTGTAGTGGTACTGAGCTGCTGCTTGACAGCTGTTGTCAAATGGATGAAAGCAAACAAATTGAAATTGAACCCAGAAGAACATGGTGCTTACACAACCTTTGATGGGATCCAGTTGACCCTGGCTGACTCAGTGAAAAGCAAAGGGGTTATATTCAGGGCTCATTTTGAGGGGGAACACGCAGGAACGCAGTTCCGGTAGTTCTCCAAAGAGGTCACATGTCAGGTGGCCCCACCCTCCTGATTTTTGGCCATTTTGGGCCCGTTTCGGCCTGGATTTGGCCCAAAATGTCCAAGATCTGGCCTAAAACAGCCAGAATTGGTCCCAAAATGGCCAGGATTGGGCCTCTGATGGGTGGTGAATCACGCTCCCGCTCAGCAGTGGCCCAATTCTGACCATTTTGGGCCCAATTTCGGCCCTGAATGGCCAGGATTGGGTCCAAAACAGCCAGAATAGGTGATGTCAGGGGGTGTGTCATATGCAAATCAGCTATGCTAATGACACACTTCCAGTGATGTCAAGGGATGTGCCATATGCTAATGAGTTGTGCTAATGTGTTATGCTAATGAGTTCCTGCAGCTCTTTTTCTACAAAATGACCCCTGGTTATATTAGATCCAGCACTACTGCTAGAGAGGTAAGTAAATGCAGCAGCAAAAAAGGCCTTCTCCCAACTCAGATTGCTGTGGAAAACGGCCCACTACCTCAACTCAGCTGATCTGGTCTCCTGGATTCAAGCCATGGTAACATCAAGACAAGACTACTATAATTCACTTACATAGGTCTCCCCCTCAAAGTTGACTTGAATACCCCAGCTGGTGCAGAACACTGTTTACTCTTAGGAACAAGGCACAACATGCATATCACTCCCATTTTGCAGTCACTCTATTGCTTCCCATCAGTTGTTGTTAGTGGAGAGTGCCCTCAAGTCATAGCTGACATGGCATTCCACCCCCCCAGCGGGGGTTTTATGGCAAGAGACTAACAGAGGTGGTTTGCCATTGCCTGCCTCTCTAACCATGGTCTTTGCTGGAGGTCTCCCATCCAATTACTAACCAAGGCCAACCATGCTTCACTTCTGAGATTTGACGAGATCAGGCTTACCTAGGCTATCCAGATCAGGGCTCTTCATATCTGTGTGACCCTCTCTCATTCTATGTTCTACCATAGCAGCTTCACTCATCTGAACAGGGTCTTCTGCAGATACTGCCCTGAAGTTGGGCAAAAAAAAATCAACAGTGGGTAGGGTAGGGGAGTGAAACCTCTGAATAAATCCCAATTCTTCTGTTTCATGCTGGAGTCTTCCTCTAAATTTTTGTTGTGGATGTTGTTGAAAAATAGTGACTCTTGGGTCAAAAACAAATTATCCTGGTATACTGAAGCACTGACCGACTAGTTTCTGAATACTGGATTTTTGATGGCAGATTTCTATCTGTTTGCTCTTTTAGGAGACAATGGACCTGTTTGTCCTACAAAGAGACTAGTTCTGCATTGGTTTGCAGTATAAAACAAGATTTTGTTACATACATGCATTTTACACAAAGGTTTGGGGTAACATTTTTGTTGGCTCACAATAAACTAAAGAGGTCAAGAAAACAATAGTAAAGGGAAACATAATGGAGAAGATATCAAAAAGTATTTGCACAAACAGTTGGCTACTGGGATGTGAAGTAACATTTCTCTGGAGCTTTGAAAATCACCTTTTATGGCAATTTCCTTAATTCTATCTTAACCAAAATTAGTGTTTGTGGCTAAGAACAAAACTAGATTTTCAATAATAGTATACACATGAGTAGAATTGTGAGCCAATTTAAAACTACTCAGGGAAATGAAATTAGAACTGTAATATTTTTAAGCATTATGAGGTGGTCAAATTTGTTTCCTGAACCAAATACTTGTTAATTTTGTCAAAATCATTATCCTCTTCTAAATAATGTACTTCTTTGCAGGCGGCAATTGTCATCATAAAATTAAAAGATCCCCTTGGGATGCTTGGAGTGTGACGTAGGGGTGTGCAAAGGCACACTGTGAGAATAACCTTCTGTCTCCTTTTCAGATTCATAATGCATCCCATACAAATTTTTTCATAACAGGACACACAAGTGATTTAACAAACAAGGATGCAATTGTCACACTTTTTGGTCCTAGTTTGGTGTAGTGGTTGAGAGTGTGAGACTCTGATCCGGAGAACCGGGTTTGATTCCCCACTCTTCCACTTGAAGCCAGCTTGGTGGCCTTGGGTCAGTCACAACTCTTTCAGAACACTCTCAGCCCCACCCACTTCACAGGGTGATTGTTGTGAGGATAATAACACACTTTATAAACTGCTCTGAGTGGGTGTTAAGTTGTCCTCTGTGTGTGTGTGTGTGTGTGTGTGTGTGTGTTATGTGCCATCAAGTTGTCTCTGACCTATGTTGACGCTATGAATGAAAGTCCTCCAAAACATCCTATCATTAACAGACTTGTTCAGAACTTGCAAACTGGAGGACGTGGCTTCTTTTATTGAGTCAAGCCACCTCGTTTTAGGTCTTCCCAATCGAATGTTATTATAAATACCATTCAACATAACAAGCTGCACCATTTCTTTTCTTCCCTAAGTTTGCCCACATTTCTCTGGAGCTCTGGAAGTCATCCTTTATGGTCATTTCCTTAATTCTATCTTGCCATTTGATTTTTGATTTCTTAAAAATAAATCTGTTTATGACATCATTTTGCTTGTGGATTTACTATCCCCATGCCCACCCTTGTTGAAATGTTTCATTATACCCATTCTATTGGCAAGCAGTTATTTGGAGGATTTTTATTTAAGGGACAAAGAGATCCCTCAAATACCTAGAAGACAGAAAAAAACTGCATTGATTATTAAACATTTCTCAGTAAGGCTCATGATAATGGTCACTGTGAAGTTTTGAAGAAGCCCTCGTGCTAGTATAGGGGATTAAATAAATAAAACCCTGCCTACACCTTCCTATAAGACCGCACCTACTTTCTCTCCTCCCCCAAATACCATTCATTGTTCATTTACAGTTGTTTATTCTGCCTCCTCCCCTTTATATAATGTAGTTTCCCCAAACATTCAGGTTTAGCTTAATTAAATTCCCAACACTATCCAGTGGTACAAAGTCTCTGTTAGAGTGGGAAAAGTCGAACTTGGTAGCAGTCCTAACATAACAATTACTTGTGTACATATGCCTCACAATACCTAGGCCAGGCACTGTCCTTTTTTATTCCATTCAGACAATATAAACAGCCTTCCCAGCATGCCTTCTCATGTTTCTTCAGCAGTATAATCAGACAGACATAATTTGAGAAAACATGTTTCATAATATGCTTCTGTCACTCCCAGTTTGGTAATTAGTTTTTTTTTAATGCAGTAAAACAAAAGTACACGTGGATGTGGTCTTCAATGCATTATGAAGGCATTCCCGCAGTTGAACGTGCTGAAATCATTGACAGTTTCCCCTTTCATTAAGAGCTTGTATTGGAAGTGTTCTTGCCAACCAAAGTAATCTGCTATGTTGCACCCAAAAAACAACTGGAAGACAATGCAAATGTTGGACACCCCATTTAGGATGAAGGTTTTACATCCAACTTCAACAGGTGCTTCTAGTTACTTGAGGATTTCTGCATAGTATAAACATCAAGGATGCTGACTGGAGGCTAAGATTCCTCAGAATCAGCAAATGATCGTGAAGGAAGAAGTAAGCACAAACTATAGTTTAAAATTGATTTGACATTCTGGAAGAGCTGATTTTGATACGACTTTTCTTCTTGGGTCTTCTGCTCAGCCTACCATCCAGAGTCGTCATCACCTATATAGACATATGCTTCATGAGGCAGATGAGCAGCTACTGGCAGAAGAACTCCTCATTGTGTCATGACTTCATCTTTCAAATCTGTCACAAGACATATCGCCTGAAAAACAGATGATAATGGAGAACTGCAAGGACACTGTGGCTACTGTAACAATTTCCTGCATTCTTCCCCACCCTCTCCATGTTGCCTTTGTAGCTCAACTCTATTTATTTTTGTAGCTAAGCTATTTTTATTTTATTTATTTATTTAAGATATATTTTAGTTTAAGATATATTTTAAATATAAAATATATATTTAAGATATTTCTATCCCACACACTTGATTTGGTTTGTAGGAATATGATAAAAATAATAAACAGGGAAAAAATCAGCAAAAATTTAACTGAAGAAATGTTTAAATGAGCATTAGGTAAAATTAGATTCCAGAAGCAAACCAAAAACAACAAAACAAGCCTAAAAATTAGAGCCAATCTTGCTTTCCAAAGAAATTTAGCTAAAGCATACATTTTTTTCTTCTTCTGTCTAGAGAGTACTTACCTCTTCATCTTGGTGGCTCAAAGCATTATAGCTAGAATGTGAAGCAATAATTCCAATGAAGAACTCCAGGATGGCGAAGAACAAAATTGTATTTGAAAGTCCTTGGGCCATTTTCTACCAAACATAAAAGCCATACTGTCAGATAATATTATAGTCATGTGACTACCAACAAGTGAACTCATCACAGGAAGTAATTTAGTCAAAGATAATCAAAGAGATTGAGCCACATTCTGTTTTGGTAGCAAGATCCATCAGGACAATAGTAAGCATTTTGCATTGATCATTATTTTGCCTGGTTTTGAAAAACAAGCAGGTTTCAGTTTCTTTTGAAGCTTTTGAAACTGTAAATACTTTCCCATTTTTATGTATATGAAATTCAAAAATGGGTTTTGACAAACATATGATACATAAATGGAGGTATTTTCAGTATTACATGAGCTGATTTTTAAGGGAAGCAAGTTAAAACTGCTTGTAATATTATGGAATCACTATAAAAGAAAAACCAAATAGAAGAATGATTAAACTCATTTTAGCCAAGTTTATTTAATACTTATTTGTCTTATCTTACTGAGGGGTCCATGGTTTGCTGAGGGGCTGCAGGTGAGGAAAAGACAAGACTTGAACAACAATGGAGGAAGATTTGGGATGGATCCCACAATACACGGGCTGATAATGCTAATGTCAAAGCTCAGCAGTGGTGGCAAATAAACAATTCTATGCCCCCACCATTGCATTTGTACAGTGTAGGCTGGTGGAGCTGTTCCTGCTAGTCAGAAGCCTGTTGGAATCTGGCCGGCAGGAGGAAGTGGATTGCTAGGAGGCTCAGGGTTTCTCTAGACATGCAGTTTTTTAGAGAGTTCCCTGGGTTTCCTGCAGCCACATGGAAGCGGTTTGGAATGGCTGTTAAAAATAAGGGAGAGCATAAATGGCCTCAGAATGCCACTGCAGGGGAAGAAAGGGCTCCTCCCTCCCCCCTCAAGCTATTTCCCCATGTCAAAATAGCACCGTGTGTGTGTGTGTGTGTGTCCATGTGCACAGAACGCTTTACAAGGAGCAGTAAAAATGAGCTGCCCTCACTGTTCTGGAAAACTTCCCTCTTACTTTCTCCTCTTATTTTTGATCTATGTTTGGAACCTCTGGCTTGTGCTATTAGACAATATAATAATATACATAGTTGAACATACAAGTCTTTAGAATTTAAAATTATTTTCTATGCAGATGATCTTCTATTATTTCTTTCAGAACCTCAGTCTTCCATTCCTGAATTAATGAGCGTGATTAATAATTTTGGTGATTTGTCAGGTTATTCAATTAATTGGACAAAATCAGAACTGATGCCATTGGGAGACAATATACCACAGAGTTTGATTTCAGATGGATGTTTTCAGTGGTGCCCAGATGTTATTGCTTATCTTGGAATATTGATTCCAAGAAATATTAAACCCATGATTTCATAGAATTTTAATGTTGATTTTGGATATATCCTTGGGTTTGGACAGATGGATCTCCTCTCACTCATTCTTAAACCTCTTATTAAAACTAAGGGCCAAGCTACAACTGACAAATGACACTTGAACGGCAAGTGAACAGACTCATGTGTATTCCTCCCTGTTCACTTGCGCTCCACTTGTGCTCCACTTGATCACGTAGTGAGGGAGGAATACATGTAAGTCTGTTCACTTGCCATTCAAGTGTTATTTGTCACTTGTAGCTTGGTCCGTTGAAGCCATGCCCCTCACAGGCACACACCTCTTGCAAGCATATAAACGCACTAACGCACAAAACAACCAACCATCACAGAATACATGCACCGTGAAATGAATTTTTTAAAAAATTTAAAACTACAGACAGTGGCCTACAATTAAAAAAATTAGTCACCAAATGAACCAAAAGTCAAAAGCCAACACCCTCAAACAAAGAAAACAAAACAGATTTTAAAATCCATAGCCAAATAACAAACCAACAGAAAAGGAGCTCACTGAATCACCAGCGTGCAGAGTTGTCGCCGTTGTGAAAGACGCAGTGGAGGCGTCACACCCAGGATGGGTAGGAGTGCCCAGACCACATCTGGTCAGCAGCGTGGTGGGTGCCATTCCTCCCAGGACTTCGGCAGAAGCAGCGCGTTTCCCACCCACCCTCTGCTCAATGGAAGGGAGTGAGGACTGTCTGTGACTTTATGGGTTTGGCGGGTTTGTGGCATTGGGCCGGATCCCAACAGGGTGAGTCGGCCACAGGTCTGCTCACCCCGATGGATTGGAAGGAGAAGGCCGCCTGGTATGTGCTGGTGGGGGATGACACTTGCTGTGTCGGGCCAGCACGGGACTGGCGGAAGATGCATCGTTCGGCAGGATGGCCCCCAATGCCAACGGGGATCCGTGCCCAGATGCCGGGCCAATGCTCCATCTAGCTGTAATCAATAAAGTTGTGGCCATTTTCTAACCCAAGACAGGTGTCGTGTGAGTCATTTGAGCCAGAACGCAGACTGATATAACACATAGGCGACAAAAGAAGCAGGAGAAAAAAACAGATTAAAGAATCCAGCACCACAACACACAAACGCAACAGTAAAGTAAGTGACAAAATATAAAGGCTTCTCCCTTTCCTTCCAAATCCAGAGAACTCAAATGTATTCCCTTCCTAACTAAAGCCTAACTTATGATTCCTGTGATTATACAAAGAAAAATCTCTTATCTCACTAGCCTCACCTGTCTTCCTGCCTTCCTAATAGTTGTGGTAACAGAGTTCGTAATTTAGAGATATTGCCTTATTGAGAGTGCTAGTTAACAGCAACTAGTAATTCATGAAAGCTACCTTTGCTCAATGTCTGTGTTTATGGACCCAAAAACATTACACCAGTGACAGTTGACCATTTTTTTTTGTGGCAATCTATTTAGAGATAGAGGAAGTGAGTAAATAATACTTAGTAATATAAAATATGTAAGAGGTTGGCAAACAAACCAGGTTGTCATATCCAGATTAAGAGACCTTAGATTCAGACTTCAACTGCTACTGAAATAAATTAAGAATTCATAACTCCTCCCATATGCTTACCCAGTCCACTGCATGTTGTTCATACTGATCACCAGGGAAATAAAGTATGTCAGCAAGGAAAAAAAATACCCCAATAGCTGAAGCAAAACTGCTGATTATATTCAGGGCAAGGCTGCATTTCATCTGAAAGCCACAAACACAAAGACACCCAGAACCCAAGTTATTACAGCAATACAGATCACCAGATTATTGACATCCTGCCTCTGTGACTACCTTTGGAATGGAAGCATTTTTCATCTTTTTTACTGCCTTGAAACTCACTAGTGTGTTTGCACAGGAGTAGAACATTCATTACACGCCAGTAGAGTGGTTGAATGTGGTAACAAGGAATGTTTCTCCATTAATTGATACCACTAAAAACTTTCTCTTCCTGTTCAGAGCATGAAGACTTGGTGATTTTCTGTTGGTCGTTACCAAGTAGGCCCAGGAGGCCCACTCTCATGCCTTTCTCCCCACTTTTCCCCCCACCAGCCAAAGGTGAGTGGTGACAGGAGGTGGAGGGTGGGAGCTGGGGTCCCCCATCCCCACTAGGGGACCTGGGATCCCTAGCTGTGAATCAGCACTTTGCTGGTTTGAATCCCACTACTACCATGAACTCACTATGTAGCCTTGGATAAGCCACTCCTTGCAGCCCCAGCTCCTCAGCTGTATTGGGGAAATAATAATAACACTGACTTTGTTCACTGCTCTCAGTGGGGCAGTCATCTGCCTAGAATACTGGTATATAAGTGCAATTATTGTTGTTACTACTACTACTACTACTACTACTACTACTACTACTACTACTACTACTTCTTCTTCTTCAGGAGTCCCATATGTTGTGCAGGATTAACTGCTGAATTTTATATTTTCAAAGATAGAATAGCCATTTCTTCTTGATCTATCCCGGTGTACATGAAACTGCTTTATACTGGGTCAGACCATTGGTCTACTCTGACTGGCAGTAGCCCTCTGGATATGACAACTCCACATACTGACTGAATACAGGGAAAGCGGGAGCATGTATGAACATGCTGAGCCTACACCCAGCCTCCAATCAATCACTAGTTTGAGAGCATGGCACCAACATGAAGAACAAGTGTCCATGCATAAGCTTCCTACCCATGATCAGGAACATTCAGACAGCGGCATACCCCAGTTACGGGATGGGAGCTTATACGTGGGTATTCCACACACAGGTGCCATGTTCACAAGCTGGCAATCATGCAGAAGAAGGGGCAGGGCCAGCACACTCATGCACAATCTTGCTCTCCACACATCCTGTTTTGGGGGCATATTGCCCTGGTTAAGAATAACTGATTTAAACCCATAAAGATGACAGCACCTTGTGTGTATGTTATGTGTCATCAAGTCATTTCTGACTTATGTTGACCCCATAAATTAATAACCTCTAAAATGTTCTGTTATTGACGGCCTTGCTCACATCTCGCAAACTGAAGGCTGTGGCTTCCTCTGCCTTCTGTACTCTATTTTCATTCTGCCACAGTCTACAGCCCCTGACCTAGATGGCCCAGGTTAGCCTGATCTTGTCAGATCTCAGAAGCTAAGTAAGGTCAATGTCAGTTAGTATTTGGATAAAAGACCACCAAGGAAAACCACGGTTGCTATGCAGAGGCAGTCAATGATAAACCACCGCTTGCCTTGAAAAACTCGGCAGGGATTGCCATAAATTGGCTATGACTTGACAGCACTTCACAGAGAGAGAGAGAGAGACAGAGAGAGAGAGATACTGTAGACTGAGATCTGTTCTACCATGCCCAACACTTCTTTCTCCACTCCCATTTTTTCTTTTGTCTAATGAATACCAAGCCTAATGACTTTTGGGAAACTTGAAAGCTTGCTTACTACTCTGAGATGCTTTAGTTATGCCTTTAAATGGGTATCACTCCCTGGTGCATGTAGACCTTTTCCATGAACCAAAACAGATCCCTGCAATTTTCATTAAGCCTACTTATTTTTATCTGCTTTCATTACTGAACCGTGTCCATGCCATAAAATATGGGACAACACAGAAGGTATCAGAACACAGTTGAAGTACATATACTGGTCTACATTGTTAATGCACAGAAGAGTTCACCTACTCAAGTGTCTAGATGTAAGGTGTTCTTAAATTCCTGACAGACAATCAGGAGATACATTAATAATGAAAAAAAATTGAACTCACCACACAGGATGTTTGATAGTGTGCAGTGAACACTAGGAGAGATCCAGAAAAGATGAACTGAATCACATAAGAAAAAGAAATTTTAATATCAGAGTAAAACATCATTTTGAATTCAGACGGGGAAAGTCATCTACAGTACAAAATGGATAATAAATGGCATGCTGTTCACAGAGCTGGGGGGGCTACAGCACAAAATTTATGCCCTCCCTCATTATCCTTGGGGTCAAGGAGCTGGTGAAGATCGATTCAATGGCCCCTATATTGAGGGGGGGAGGGGAAATGTGACTTTGGGCCATTCCCTCTCCTTGACGCCAATATACCTCATGAGGTGGTTGTAAAAATAAAATAGGGAGACCATGTACACTGTAGCAAACCTTTCTTGGTAGACAAGATGGCACATTTAAGATTTAAAATATTTTTATTCCACCTTTACTGTTCAGCACAAGGCAGCTTACAAGTATGATCACAGGCTCAGCATGATCACATGACTCAGTTAAAACTAATGCAAAGCCACACTATAAAATCATAAAGCTTTCAAAGAATGCAAAATCAGTTGTATTTAATTTAAAATATTTTTTTCTTAACTAAAAACGTTTAAGATTTATTTTAGAGATCTTAAAAGTTTTTAGTTAAGAAAATTTTTATTTTAAAGGCCATGGGAGATTGTTTGCAAGATCATTTAAGCAGTGATCTTAAAAACTCCAACCTGAACCTTCGTTGAAAAGAGCTGGAGATCTGATGTTGATGGAACTGAAAACACTTGGGAGATGGTCATCTCTGATTTTTTAAACAACAGAAATTAGAAAATCAAATTCCCATTTTTCCACTTTGCATCCAATTGTCACTTTATAAGTTGGTATAATGTTAAACTAGAAGAGATGCTGGAAGACCTGCGTTCAGATTTCCATCATGGTTTTATTGCTAAATAGCAATATAGCAAATGAGAGGCCTCAATTTGGATTGGGGTCATGATGTGAGGGGATGGAGATTTAACTTTTCCCTCCATGCTGTTTTCCAGATCTTAAGCACACAAACATGTACACATAAAGCTTCTGTTCACCCCATTGAAGGAAATATGCAGGTTGCCTGAAAGGAAAAATCTGCTGAGGTGGGGAGATCTAGGGCATTAACTCTCCCCAAGACAGAGAGACACTCATAGATCTCCCTGCATCTTATCTAGTTTGGTTCTCAGTAAAGGCTAAAATACTATATCAGGATTTATTTAGAAAACTTATATGCCACCTTTCCAAAAAACATTCTCAAGGCAACTCACAAATTATAACATAATAAAATCATAAAAACATAAACATAATTTTAAAATAATTAAAATCAATTCAGTATTCTTGAGCTTCTTGAGCAATGCCATTCTCCCTCTATTGGAGCATGAGAAAAACTTTTGCTTGCCTTCATCTGCCACCAGACAAATAGCTGCTATAATGATGTCAATGGTATTTTATTATTTTTTTAATTGAAAATATGGTGACTTTTTATATTTTTGTAAGCCACTTTGAGGGTACTATTTGCCAAAAGGTGGGATAGAAGTATTTTAATAAATACATAATAAAATATACTAGTCTCTTTAATTTTTATTAGAGCTGGTGCTGCTTACCAAAATTCCACCCCAGTACAGGTATCTCAGATACATGATGTATGATATATACAGTCCACTGAACATAACCAAGAGACTTCCAAAAGTCAAGTGTACCAGGCCGATGAGAATCTCTATGGCCTATAAGAACAGCACAGAAAGGTTAGTTCTATTCTAGAAAAAGAGTGGAGGTGGGAAGTGCAAAAATCTCGTATGCTTGGCAGGTATCTTAAATGCTGGAATGTCATTGCGGCTAACTGGAGCAGCTTCTTCCCTACATTGGTGCCACACAGTACAATCCTGTGTATATTAGATTGGAGTCATTGCATAAGACTGAACAGACAATTTGTCAAGCAGATGGCTAGGCTTTCTTATAGCAGCGCTTGGACACAGGGCTGGAGTCAGGGCAGGAGTGGTACAGATGGGCAGCTGCCAAGGCACAGGTGGCCTGGGCTACTTGGGAAACTGCACTTTAATCAGATAAAACACATAGATGAAGATTGGTCTGTCATTTACTTTCAAGGGTTTTCTTGTCTACTCGACCTCATTCATCCCATGTGCCCACATTGCAACAAATATTCACTTAATCCTCAGAGGTCAGGAGATTCTCACTTACCCCCACCACCTTTGGGCAACCTCCCAGGACGGCGTCTCCATGACCCTTGTATCTGTTCCCAGCTGTCCCAGTTCCTCCAGTGTGTTGGTCCATTTGATACATTGTCTGAAGTGGCTGGTCAGTATCCTGGACCTTTCCTGGAGGTTGGTTGATGGTACTGGGGAACAAAGCCTGGTTTTGGAGGATTGTTGTCATGCCAGGTGGAGGAATAATTACAAATGTTTGATTGTTCATACTGGGTGCTTCAGCCACTGCAACAGAGAGTTTATACAGATATGAAAAGAATTCATCAATAGAAAGAGTGTATTTTTCTTGCACTGAAGAAAACAATGTCAGAAGATTATATATCTGTATATCAATCCTTTGTTTCAGAAAATTATCATGGACTCTGAATGCCACATAGATCGGTGTCAAGGTTGTTGTGGGGTTCACTTAACAGTATACAGGAAGGGGAGTACAAGTTACTGTACTCTGGCAGACAACTTTAATCAAAACCATGGCACAAACCATTCCCACCAAGCCAGTTATAAAGCAGTATCTTTCTCTCTAATGCCTGTTGTACAATGTTCATCTCTGATAAAGAATATACTTCCCATAGATGGCCAGGAATGCTATAGTCTCTCTACACAAGACATCTGACATGTGAAGAACACATGTTGGGAGATGCAATGACAGCCAAGAAGGATCCGTGAAATGCCAGAAGGGAAACTTCAGCTCATTGTACCCTCACTAGGTTCAAGCCCAGGTCTGGAAGGCAGCTCCAGTCAATTTCCATTTCTCACTGCCCTCTGGTTAGAACCCACAGTTTTAGACTGGAGAGGTGAAATTGACAGTCTTCAGGGAGGCAAAGATGAAACTGACAAACATTTTGAGGAGCGATCTCCACTGGCTCTATCTTTTTAAACTACTCTTCCTGGCTAACATTGCATCTCTCTGCACTTGGAGAACATGCGCTGAGGCATCTCGTGTAGATATTCACATGATACAGGAGCTGTCTGCAATCTTGATTCAGCTTCAGCATTGCCCGTTTGTTTTTTGCACAAATAATGTATGCCTTTAACCATTACATGATGGGCAAAGCACTCCCACATTAGTGCCTCCTCATGTCTGCCCAAAGCTTAACTGCTTTGGGGCAAAAGATTTACAAATGTCTGTTTTCAGATCTTTCCGATAACCTGGTATTTCTGACATTATGGGAAAGTACCCTTTACCTCTATGAATGTATGAACAAATCTTTCAAAATTCAGTTTGCATGCAGCAAGTGTAGAAATATCAACATTCCCAGCTGCTACAGTAAGCCCTCTTCATAAGGATGAATTGTGTTTGTGAAGGGGCAATGAAATTCCAAGAGTCCACCATTTTACCTTTATTTATTTATTTAGTTATTTGTCATTTATAGTCCACCTTTCTCACTGAGACTCAGGCGGATTATGTAGTGTGAGATCAGTACAGTCAATATCAACAACATTTCAATAAACAATGCCATAGGGTATATAAATACAAATTTGCAAAGATATAACATCAGCAAAAATCCAATACAGAGTAGAAGAAATCCTGAAACCGAGCATAAGCAATTCTAGGACTGACATTAAACAACATAGAACTACCCAATAGATGATACTTAAAGCAGCAGATAGTACGTAGTAACACATACTTAAAGCAACATATAGGACATAAGGCAATAGATAGTACACAGTGGTTAAGTCTATGGTCCCTATCTCTTTAGAGAAGCATCAATTTAAGACCACCTGCTTACAGTACAGCCCTCTTATCTGAGTAGAAAGCCCTCTTGAATCATTTATGGTTTTGCTTTTTTTCCCCTCTTCCTGAAGTGTTGCCCTGTATTATGGGCAAATTTTGTATCCTCAGTGTGTAGCAGGAAGGCACCATTTTCAGGCTGTTCTAGCAGTTACAGCCTCTTGATTTACCTGTATATCAACTTTCAGCTTCCTGTGTAGTATGGGAAGAGCTTAAAAATTAACAGATATCCTTTGTGCTCATTTCCAGAGACAGGTGTACAAATGCTACTTCCTTTACTTTTCTAGTACTGCTGATGTCTCAAACTACTTGTATAACAAATGTTAGTTTTCTCAATCATGTGGAAATTTTGTAACTATTTTGATATGCTTACAGGTGAATATTCCAGCTGAACGAAGACTGTTAATTGGTATTTCCTTTCTTTCTTCTTCCAGTCAGTGTGATTCTTGTGTAGAAATTATGGAAGTGTGAAACATATATGTGGCTATATAAGCCGAGCATATTGATTTGGTTACATAAATTAATAACAGCAATGTTGTGGCTGCTGGCTGACTATTCCTTTCTGAGACTTGAGTGTCCAGAATATTTAGCTACTGCTTTATCAATGTGGTGCCAAAAATCAGCACAGAGATAGACATCCAGGAGCTCTGTTCATCCCTGCCGAGTTTGGAGATAATGATGCTGCCTTGCCTCACAGTGAGTAGGGCACAGTTACACTTATTCGGGAATTACATTTTTGGCATTACTGTGTAACGATACCAGAGGAGCATGTTTTGTGCAATCATATCAGTACGTGCAATCATTATTTTGTGTGAAAAGGTTAATGGATGCATTTGGTGCACATACCCTCATACATGCAGGTTTCAGATTGTGTATACTGTAGCTGGAAGATACGCATATTACTTCTTTCACTCAAAATGGCAGTCACGTATATTGGGAGGATCAAATGTAGCATGCTGTACCATGAGGTAAAAGCAGCAGAAATGTAACACCTGAAATGCTGTGTCCATGAAGAAACACTAGTGTGAGAGCAAGACACAGAAGGCAGGGAGCAAGCTCTGATTTGTTCAAAGCCCCCTATGTTGCAGAATCCCCACCCCCTCCCTGCTTCTCTGGGTCTTCTGTCCCGTGTATTGTTGCCTGCACCTGTGCTATATTAGTATGTTTTTAAATAAAGCAAATATTACAAAGATACCATCAGTCTCCAGTGGTCTCACAAGCTGGAAGCATTGCTTCTGGAAGTTCTCAGCACTCACAGAACAATGTAACAACAATATCATAACAACAACAGTTTACCATTTGTTACAAATGAAAAAGACATAATCCTGTGCCCAGAAAACTGAGATGGGCACTCAGGGAACTACTACGTACTACCCCTCCCATTCACAACTCAGTGGCATGTCCCAAGTATTTATCATGACCAGTCCAATAATTTCCCCAAGGTACTAAGAGTTAGTTGCACTCACTCTGCATCCTAGTTTTGTAGGATCAGTTTTCCTGTAAAGTCCCAAAGGTTCCCTGCTCTCAAAAATGAAGTTCGCTGCTTTGGAAACAGTTTTTATTGATATTAGACTTTGACTTTTGCTTAGGTAGTCACATTGTTCCACTCCACCCCACTCCTGCACTGAACCCTCAGTTCTCTACTTTCTGGTGTGTCCACTCCTAAAGAAAGCCTTATCTAGAACCAGCAGTGTTGAATAGCTACCATCCTGTCTCAAATGTACCTTCCTTGAGCAAGGCGATTGAACAAGTAGTGGCTGGGAACTTTCACAATTCCTAAGTTGTGAAAGATGTGGGCAATTTTATATGTGAAATGCAAACAAGTCAGAACAAGCTATCAATGCTTCTCAGCTTACATCTTCAGAAGCAAAATGAAGAAGCCCCTTGAGGACTTGGAACACCATTTGGAAGGCTCTAAGAATCTGGAATTGTGACAGAAAGAGAAGTACTAGGGTAGTTAGTCTCCCAGTGGTAGCGGGGGGATCCCCTGCATTAACCTTTACCTGGCTGGCGTGGGGAAAGGTGCAGGAACAAGCCTTGTAGGTGCACTCCCGGGTCGATGCCACTTCCTGGAAGTGATGTCATCACACTTCACAGAAGGCCGAAATGGACCAATTTGAGGCCCAATTCAGCTTGCTGAAAAGCGTGTGCATGCTCCTGCACATGTGCAATGATATCACTGGAAATGACATCATCGCGCAAGAGCAGGAGCATGAATGTGCTTTGTGCATGAGCGAGGGGTACAGAGAAGGTGAATGCCTCCCACCGGGAGTGTAAGAGGACCTGGTAAACCTAAGAAGTATGTATCACCACCACATAATGTACACTTTCCTATAATTGATCTTATTCATCAATAGTTTTCCTCCACTTACATTATAACCCCCTATAATTTCTGCCACTTCCTGCACCTTACGTCACTGTGCTCTGGTGCTTAGAACATTTTTTCTTAGCCCTCTTCCAACACCAGATGTGAGCTGGGCTGGGCTGTAAATACCCAGCCCAGTCCAGCCCAGCCCAGCTCACATTTTGAGTAAAATACCTCAAAAACTACAACACAGTGAGGCAAAATTTGTTCTCTTTGTATCTCAGACAAATCATAATTTCTCATAACATCCTCATGAAGTGCCCCTTAATTAGCTAAAAAGATTGCCACTGTGGCTCTTGTTGCAGGCAACTTTGACAACATCCAGTTTTAACTTTTATTGTTACTTATATTTTATCTTTTCTGGTTCAGTCCACAAGTGCTACCACAGCTCAGGAATAATGCCAAAATATCAGCATTCTTGGTGAATCCATTTCTGGAATTTTCTATAATGCTTTGGAGATGTTGCAGGCATTTGGAGTCAAGTACTGTTAAGTCCTTCTTGGTCCCACAAACCAGTTGTGTGCTGTCAATGGAAAAAGCAGTTACGTTCTTGCAGGAACTTGGACAACATCTACATATTACAAAATCTTTGTGTTTCTTACAAGGACTTTGTATTACAAGTGTGATAGGGGTTTTGTGTCTCACATCACACAATGTGAAAAGATGCACACTGTCTCTTTTTTGTTTGTGACTGAAGCATGCAAGGAGAAGCAGCTTTAGTCTCCTCCCCACACTCTGTTTTGTATCCTCAAAACTATCCCATGGAGCAGCTATTGGCTTAATGGCTGCATGTAAGTTTCACAGTGAAGCTAACAGCCACTCCATGAGGGGGTTTGAGGACACAAAAACAACAGTTGGGAGTGGGGGAGCTACAGCCACTTGTCCCTGTATGCTGTGGTTGCATCTGGGAGGCACAAAATTCCCATTACGTATGTAATATCAAGTCCTTGTGTTGTTCCCCAACTAACACAAGGACTTTGTAATTTGTAGACTGAGATTGACCATACCTTCATAGTTGGTTTCGGTGCGGAAGGGGGGTGGGACAAACTGCATCGACTATATTTTCATTGGCCTTAGATACTGATTTTTCCATAGAAGAAATCTGCCCAGTTTGTCCACTAGTCAAGATTGACAGACAGTGCTTTCATGCTTTCATTATGGTAGGACTGTTCCAAATGCATCTACTTATTGAACATATTTGTATTCCATCATATCTCCTTAGTCACTACTTCTCAATTGTCTCATTCTGGTAAATAGTTTCAAATTATTTTGCAATGGGAGAAACTTATCAGAATATCAAAAATAGTGTTAGTATTTCTAGAAACTTAAGACATGCTCATTTCCTACATTTTGACAAATATGCGCAGCCATTATCTTTCAGACCATGCTTGATGAAGCTGGAAGCTAGTTTCATAATGTCCTTATGCCCAGACTTGGTTGGCTTACTCATAGTTCTTTCAGCGTTTCTGGCAGTGTATGCTTCCCCAGCAACCTCCTGATTGTTGATGGAAGCAGGCACATATGAAAGCCGGGGTGCTGGAGTGACAGCAGGCACCACATCCGCAGATTCTTGATGTTCATCAGAAGGTGCAGATGAGATCATAGCTTCATATGCTGTTTTGGCATGGTATCGGTGCATTGTTGTATGCTACTAGCCACTGTTGCAGAGGCTTTTCTGTGAGAGTAGCTGCAAGAGTCACTTTTTTGCTGCCTTACCATTTCAGCCTTTCTTGCTGTTTTTCCTCCCCACTAGCTCTGCTAGTGCCAGGATTGGCAAATAGTCATGATGATGACATGTGCTGTTCTAACTCCTCATCTTTGGACTTTGAGCAACTGTTTATTTACATTACACATCAATCTGACCTTGGTAAGGGAAAAAAAAACACCTTTGCAAAGTTTCTTAGATCCTTTTGTCACTCTGACTTGGCACAGTAAAAAATGACGTACACTTTCTCAGCATATTGGTTTAAAGACTAATTCACATGACCTGTTCTGAATGCTGAACAAAAGTTGTCTAGTTGTGTAAACACTTGAACATATATCCACATTGTGATTCAGATATAGACTGAGATCTTTTCTGCACACGTCTTTTTTATGATGCCTGGGCCCGTACTGCATCGATTTCTCTCCAGAGTTCTGCACACATAATTAAAATACCCCAATTCAGTCTCCAAACTGCTTTCCAGACTTTTTTACATTCTGCATAGTGAAAGGCTGCATCAGCTGCAGGATCGATTTTTCCCTGGGGTTTCTGCGGTTTTTCTCCCAGCTCACATCTCCCAATGTTTTTTTTCCCAGCAAAGTCAAACTGGGACTTTTTTGAAGTGCGGAATGCTTTTTTTTTTTTTTGGTGCGAGGCCTGGCCCTGGCCCCGCCTTTCACCCTCCCCTTTCTCCTTCTGAGTCCTGATTGGTTGAACAGCAAGCAATCCTTTTTTTCTTTTAAAATGTTTTTTAATAATAACAACAACATTCGATTTGTATATTGCCCTTCAGGACAACTTAATGTCCACTCAGAGTGGTTTATAAAGTATGTTATTATTATCCCCACAACAATCACCCTGTGAGGTGGGTGGGTCTGAGAGAGCTCTAAGGGTGCTGTGACTGACCCAAGGTCACCCAGCTGGCTTCAGGTGGAGGAGTGGGGAATCAAACCTGATTCTCCAGATTAGAGTTCCACCACTCTTACCACTACCCCAAACAACAATGTTGCAATATTGCAACACTGGTGCATTAAAAAAAAAACCTTTGCAAGTTTCCTCAGCTTATCAGCTGTAATGTGGCTAACTGAACTCTGTCCCACTGAACTCAGTGAAGCTTACATCCATAAACACATGCTAGGGATTAGACTGTCAGTCTTATCACTCTAGTTACCAGAGAATATTTTTCTCTTAATCTAACCAGGTTCTTGTACATCACTTTTTTAGATACGGTGTCATGGCACTCCAGGGTATCCTCCTATACATTTTCAGAATCATATTTCAGCCTTTTTTCTTGCAAGGCTGTTCCTTGATGATATCTAGTCTATGCAAAATTGCTTGAGTGGCTTTGATTCCTCCAGTTACACAACTGGTCGAAGAAACCTGGAACTGGGCCACACATACCCCTTGAGCACCCTCTACTGGTATTATATTGCATATAATATACTTCTTTCCACAAGGGCTTTTCTACACAAAGTTTTTGCTGCAGCTCAGAGCAGAACCACAAGTGACAAAAGGCACAGGTTGGACACTTGCCAGCTTCCCTCAAGTTTTGATGGGAAATGTAGGCAGCTTGGCGGAATGTTGGACAAATGACAGTTGAAAGTCCATTGGACAGCAGTCAGAGAGCCAAGCTGCAAGACCAGGACGCCTACATTTCCCATCAAAACTTGAGGGAAGCTGACAAGTGTCCAACCTGTGCCTTTTGTCACTTGTGGTTCTGCTCTCAGCTTCTTAACTGCAGCACCCACCCACCCCCCATTACACATGGTATCATTTGGTCATTGTTCTCCCAGTCTTTCTTCAAGTCTCCCCCGCCCCTTTTTTTTGCTGCAGTCTGAAAAAACATGTTAAAACCTCTAAAAAAAACTGGGTGTGGAAAAGTCCCTTACCTAAAAATTATCTATGTTTCTTCAATACACCTCATCTTCTATAATGTCACTTTAACATTGCACATACTCATATAAAATAAAACATGGAATGTCATATACATAAATCTTCTGGAAGGAAAATAATCTTGCTTCATATATGCAGAAATCATTACTGCAATACACCCACTGCAAGCCAGCCCAGCACTGATCCGGCAGGAGTATACTTTGTGGTCATTTACCATCAGTGGTAGTATCCTTTAGTTCAAAGTATTTCTAGATGGTCATTGTTTTAGCACAATAAGTGTGCAGTTGTTAGTCTCTTCCTGCAGACAATTTAGATGTATTCGCTTGAAGATTGATTGATTGATTTGTTCATTTATACCACCCTTTCCCCCCAGTTGTGACCCAGATGGACTTACATCATTGTTTTGTCCTCCTCCATTTTATCCTCACAACAACCACCTTGCGAGATAAGTTAGGCTGAAAGAGAATGACTGGCCCAAGGTTACTCAGCAAGCTTCTCTGACAGAGCAGGGATTTGGACCTGTCTGTCTCAGACAGATACATTTGTCTTAAATGCATATAGCATTCTCCCAAGTGTAAATGCAACTGACACAGGATAGTGTTGCATTTAATGTTGGATTGGGACCAGGAAAATCAGGATTTATATCTCCACCCTGCCATGACGCTCATTAAGTCACTATGAATTAGTCAATGTCAACCTCACCGGCCTCACAGTGTTCTTATGAGGGGAAAAACTCCAAGGAGCAATCTTAAATAGGTTTACTAAGAAGTAAGATTTTATTTCATGGGGCTTACTCTCAGGAAAGAGTTCCTAGAATTATAGACTAGCTTGTGTTAATACACTGTACACAGGTCTGCTGAGAGTCTGAAAATGTCAAATGTTCTAAAATGCAGCAGCTACTACATGCAGCTTGCATCTGATGAAGTGGCTGTAGCCTACAAAACCTTATGCTAGAATAAATACTTGTTAGCCTTTGAAGTGCCCAAGACTCTTGCATATTTTTTCTTCAATTTTCCTCCAGAACAATATATTGTGTTATAAACTTCTGTGAGTTTAGGTCCATTGTGTCAGATGTATTTTACAGAATGTGATTTGAATTGAGCAGAAACCTTAATCCTTCATTAGGCTGTAGCAAATGACTCATTTGTAGCAGACTGCAAAAGATGCTGTTAACAAGAATGCAGTTTATAGGAAATGAAGGCTGCATTATGCATTGCAAATAATATGTTGTTCCATGATAGCGCAGACCTCCAAGATTCAGACATTCCCCATAAAATGTACTCATTTTGCGCACATACTTTTGGAATTCCAAACATTGAGAGTTTCCACACATCCTTAAAGAGACAGTCCACTTACCAACAGCAGGCAGCTTTTCTACTTCACTCCAGACATTTTCAAAATAGTTGCTGGCTCTTTGGCTTCCGTTTTTTCGACACCTTTTCTGGAACTGCACTTCCCTACAGTGCCAGAAAAGGAGTAAAAAAAAGAAAGTAGCCAAACAGCCTGCAACCATTTTGAAAACGTAGATGTCTAGAGTGAAGTGGAAAAGCCACCAGTGTTCGGTGAGTAGACCATCCCTTTAAGGACGTGTGAAAATGGCCATTATGTTTTAAACATATGCAACACTGATAACTGCCTGAAAAATAAAGAACAAGAAAGCCTTGAATTTTACCTGAATAAAGTACATAAAAGCCTCTTCAAGCAAAATACATATTGTGGCTGTAGAAGGAGGTTGGTGGTGTGACAGGCTATACATTGATGTGAAGCTCTGCCTTACTCATAGAAGTAGGGGAGTGGCACCAGTGTGCACGGTCTGCTGTCTTCCATTTACACATTCATATCCCAAAAATATTATATCAACTATATAGGTTCTTAGGATGGCTTACAAAAGATATAAAATGCAAAACATTAAAAGAGAATAGAAATAGAAAACAGTTAAACATTTTTTAAAAACCCTATAAAACAAATCAGCTTCAAAACAACAGCAAACTAGCTTGGGAAACAGTGGCTAGCCTAACACCAAATAAGCAGGTCACATAAAAATCAGGTTTAAAAAGTTCTGCAGGCACAATAGGGAAAGAAAAGAGAGAAAAAATCTCAGTGAAATCAACAATAAACAAAAGTGGTTTTCCTCTGGCTCTGTCTCACATGAGAAGCTCTGTCCCTTTGAAGCACTGCAGAATACCCAGAGATTTGCTGAAATTAGGTCTCCAAACTGAGTGAGCTGGTAAGCAAACAGATTTATTTAAAGTTCTTACCCTCAAGACTTACAAATCAGGGCAGAGTGGTGGTGGTGGTGGTCCTGGGCCGAATCCACACTTCCCTACCTTCCGCTTTTCATGTACATTAATCGCGCTGGATTCTATCCCGCAATGTCCCAGTCTGTGTTCACATCCCTTCTCTTACTGCCGCTGCCTCTCGCTATACGTCGTCCACATCCCTGGTAGAATCGCGCAATATAGGGCGGGTTTAGATCCGACGTCGCCGATGACGACATCACGTTAATTTTTTTTCATTTTTTCATCAGATTTCCACGATAGCTGTTTTTTTGCTAAATTGCTATGGCGAGGCCACACCCCTACGATGCCTGTGCTTGGTTAATGTTATTCTATGCCTTCTTCTTTGAAATCCATTGGACCATTATTCTGGTGGGCTAATTCGAACTGATATTTAAGGTGGGGGTGATCCAAACTCTCCAAACGGGCAGACTAATGATTTGACGCTTGAATGTAATGTTAGAATGACGGATTTCCACTATAACGGTAATTTCAACAGTTAAAAAAAATTAATTTTAACAGCCACTGATATTTCTGACCGGCTTCCTAAAAATGACACGGAAATGGAAATGATGCCACCCCTTGATGTCTCCGTGGGGATTTTGGAGCACCCCAATTAAGATTTATGGACAGGATTGTGCAACAATGCTGGGAAAGTCCCCTTTAAAAAAAAAATTAAAAAGGGAAAGGGGGGGCAGGCAGGCATGCTGTGGAGAGAGTGGAAAAGCTTGATAATTGCACGGCAAAGAGGGATGGTGTTCTGGAAAGGCTGCAAACACAGAAGTGGGGTGGTTTGAAGGGGGTGGCCTCCTTGTGAAACGCTTCTATTTGTCCACATCCACGGTGAGAACCATGCAAGAGAAGCGTTTGAACGCATGACAAATTCATCTGAGGCACAACGCAAAAGACGTGAGAGAATGGCGGGATTGAGGTAAGAGTATGTGAACAGCCCTCTGAGAAGCGAATAATGGGCAGGGGGGAAGCGGAAAACTTGAGACGTGTGGATTCGGCCCTGGTGGAATGGGCATTGCTCAATGGCGTGCAGAAGGGTGGAATGGGCATCTGCTTGGCGTGCAGAAGGTCCCAGGATCAGTCCTGGGACTTATTGTCTGGTAAAAGTATCAGGCAATAAGGTTGCCAGTTCCAGCTGAAGAACTTCCTGCAGATTTGGGGAAGGCAGATATGGGGAGGGAGCTCAGTAGGGTTTGATAGCACAGATCTGCCCCTCTGAAACTGTCATTTCCTCCAGGGGAATTGATAGGGTTTCCATCCTCCATGTGGGTCCTGGATAGCTCTGGGAATCACAACTGATCTCCAGACAACAGAGATCAGTTCCCCTGGAGAAAAGGGTTGCTTTGGAGGGTGGACTCTGTTACTATTCCTGAATATGATCCCTCCCCAAATTCCACCTTCCTCATGCCTCTCCCCGTGAATCTCCAAGAATTTCTCAACCTGGAGCTGGCAACCCTGGGAATTGATGTCTGCAGACTGGAGATCAACTGTAATTCTGGGAGAACTCCGGGCCTCACCTGAAGGTTGGTAACTCTACCTCTACCTGAGACCCTGGAGAGCCACTGCCAGTCAGAGCAGACAATACTGACCTAGATAGATCAATGGATGGTCTGGTTCACAATAAGGCACCAGGCGTGTCTAATACACTGTTTATTTAGAAAAATGCTCTCCTTCAAAACTGTGATTTGGGCAGGCTATTTTTCTAAATCCTTATCTTATGCACTCTTAATAGTTTTGTGTGTAAGGGTTCCTCATATTTTTCAACCACGCAGATATGGAACTGAGGCTGAGAGACACGTTTTGCCCCAAGACTGTACAGTGAGCTGACCGAGTGGAACTACAAGTGACAAAAGGCACAGATTGGACACTTGTCAGCTTCCCTCAAGTTTTGATGGGAAATGTAGGCAGCTTGGCGGAATGTTGGACAAGTGACAGTTGAAAAGTCCATTGGACAGCAGTCACAGAGCCAAGCTGTAAGAGTAGGATGCCTACATTTCCCATCAAAACTTGAGGGAAGTTGACAAGTGTCCAATCTGTGCCTTTTGTCACTTGTAGTTCCGCTTGTAGGCTGCCCCTATTAAGCACTTCATATATTGTAAAGCTTTTCACGACTTGAGATTCTCATCCCTGAAGAACAGCCTCTCCCTGATACTGCAGATGAGCAGGTCTAGGGCGAAAAATGCTTCAAGTAATAGGGGAAGAAGGGAGCGTGGTTACAGGTCAGTCCTGTCATGAGTTACTGCAGCGAAGCAACTCTGCATAGGATTATGCTGTTACGTTTCCCTCACCCACACACTCCATTTTGTGTAAAAAGAGATCTCCCATCCACCCACATGAACAAAGCAGACACAGAGTGGCCCTAAGGGTCTGACTGTTCTTAGAGGTGCTTTGGGCTATGAACAAGGAGTCAAGAAGCTTTCATGCTAGAGGCACCAGATCTTTGGAACACCTTGCCTAGGGAGCTTCTCTGGTCACCCCACTGTTCTGCTTTTGGTAATAAATAAATGACACGCTGTCCAGGAGGTCTTTTTTCCCAAGGGAAATCGATCAAAATAGGAAGTGTTGTTTGAAAACGTGTAGCTTTTGTGATTTGTTTGGTTTGTTATTCTGTATTTGGATTTATTTTTAAATTGCATCAGTAATGTGCTTTGTGTTTTGCTCTGCAAGCTACTTTGAGACCATTGCCAGCAAGTAAAGTATAACTGATTAAATAATAACAAACATTGTAATATCTGAACAAAAACATCTATGCCCAGAAGCCCAGTAAAGAACACTGCATATTTGAAAACCTCGATGCTTGCATAATGAAAGGTATCCCCTTACAGTGATTCTCTCCCAAGAAGACAGATAGAGTTTCAAAACTGAATAGGACAAGCAGAAGCTTCTGCATTATGCATCAGCGTATTTACAGGACTGATCCAGGAATGAAAACCAAAACTTCTGGGCTAAATGCTCTTAAGCATTATGTGCATTCTTTTTTTCATTTGTTTAACGGTGTAATTCCTTATTTCTTGTTAAAGAGCAGCAGTACATGCATGGCTCATACTCAAAGGTATTGATGTGATGTGTCATTTACCACCACTGCTACTCAGGAGAGTTATGGAGACAGACATTCAGTGACAGGGAGTAATTACCATAGTAGAGTCTGCCCTCCAGGCTTGAAATTACTGGCCGTGTTTGGTTTAGCATTGTCTGCAAAACCGCTTTCTATGTATGTCCCAGCTGAGTACATGTCCCAGGGTTTGTCTTTCCTTCTATTTACACCATGTCGTCCCTGTAGGTCGCATTTCAGCTGCTCTCCACTGTGAGGGATTAGATTCTGGTGCAGTGTCTGCTGCACTGCTAAGTTTCCATCTGTTTCCCCTCTCTCACCTCTACTGGTGATTGGGCAGAGACAACACCTGTTGTATTCTGGGGTTCTTTGCAGAGAAACCATGGCGCTGCGAGCAGTTGGGCTTCGGAGTGTAGACATACCATTAATGAAGACTCTGCAGTTAGCATAATTGCCTGGCTTTGTGGGAGGGAAGCAGGCAGACTTGTTGCCCTGCATGTTCAGATGTACCTCAGGGTAAAGTTGCAGGATTCTTAATGTGCATAATTGTTTTAATTTTTTTAATTCCTTTATAGTGTTGGCTTTCTCTGGGACTCTTTGAGCCAAAAGAACAGTAAATGAAAGTTAATCTACTGTAAACTTTATTTTAAAACATGCACTTTTACCATGAGGAAGGTGCACAGCTGTGTGTTTGTATTCATTCATATAATCTAGCAAAAAGTATGCTTTCTATTCTAACTAGATATATCCACCTTTTAAAAGAGAGATGCCATTGAGGCTTGGAATGTAACAACACGTATAGTTGATAATATAATCCTGGAAATTACTGCCAAACTTAAAAAAAAAATCTTTGCAATACAATAAATCAGATGCATATATGTAGAATATTTTTCTCATTATCAGTTTAAAAAATCTTTGCCTATTTAAGGCTTATGTTACCTGCTGGACAAAAAAGTCCACCAATTTCACTCAAGATTTTCGACTACTGTTTTCTGTCAAAGTTACAAAAAAACCCACACCAAATTTCACCTCTACCTTATTAGTCAAGTGCTGGCATCTCATCAAAGGTTTCACATCAGACATCTCATTTTAGGGATGGTTGAAACCACTGGTTTGGCTCACATCCTGTCTGCCTGTAATGAAAAAGGAGCTGGTTTTTTGATAATTGGTTAGATTGTTCATTGACCTATTAATGTCTGTTTGACAGACTGCTCCACTGTATCCCTGCCTACCAGTGCAGTACAGTACAGTTGACTTTTCTTGCAGCCATGTCTGCAATTTTTCTCTGTCATGCCAATGGAAGGGTTTGGGAGATTTTTTTAAAAAATTGGTAATTACTATCATTCTCTAACATTCTAACAATGCATTGCTATAATTGCTGAAATCCTAGTTTTTGTTTTCTTAAAAAGTAAGTTGCTAGCTCCATTGTGGAGTAAGGTGCAGACAGCATATTTCCCCTTAACTCTTCAATGGAAGGGGCTACAGGCTTACTTTTTAAAAAAATGAAAGTTGAGATTTCAGCAATCATCATGACAATACTTTGTTGAATATCAGGTTAAAATAATGTAACAGTAATTTCTGATATTACTAAAAAGACTTATAATGACTTAGTAGGCAACAAATGCAGAACAAATGGTGGCTTATGTGTATGTAGCTATAGACAATCATAAATCAGATTGTAAAATTTTTCACTGAAAATTGCTGAGAGGCACTGCACTTTCTGGATTTCCTCCCCTGCTTTAATCAAGCTAATTACATTTTACATTGTACCTCCGCAGCCTATATTCTTCACAACATCCCTCCCAACTTCTTACTTGGATAAAAAGACTTGGAGATCTCCATTCCTACTTGTAGCTGATGAAGGGAGCTTGACTTTCAAAAGCTTATATCCTGGAAACTCTTGTTGGTCTTTAAGGTGCTACTGGACTCAAACTTTGCAATAAAATAATAACAACAATTGTACTTATATGCCTCCCTTCCAGATTAGTGCCACACTCAGGGCAGTGAACAAAGTTAGTATTATTATTATCTCCAGGGCCGGTGCACCCATTGAGGCCAGGTAGGCGGTGGCCTCAGGGCGCAAGGGCACCAGAGGGGCACCGGAGGAGGTGTCAGGGGTGGAGGCATACGTCGTGGAGCTGGCGTGGCTGGGCCGCAGCTGCTGCAGCCAGCCAGCCAGCCCCGTGCCGCCGCCACCACACGCCCCCAGCCACCTGCAGAAATACTCCACAGGATCCTAGTCAAATCTGGTTGATATTTTAGTACCAGTAAGTCGGCTTATTTCATTCAAGAAGACTAAAGTCTAAGTCTCCCTTCCACCTAAGGATGGATGGACTGGCCATCCAAACTTTACAGCAGGTCCACTGACTGAGAGCATTCTGTGTTGATTTCTATGTTCTTGTAGGCATGTAACCGTTGTTCTGTGTAGCTACAGTAATTTGAATTACACATTTTCCTGCTGGCCTGGATTTCTGTTATTTGGTCCTAGGTCCTTTTGGAATAAAACAGAGGCTTTCCCCCTACATTGTACTCCATTCAGGGAACTACCACACAAGCCATCTTTTAAACTAAGCATGCTTAAGTAGGGTTTCCAAGCTACCCTTACAGGTTTGAGGGGCAGGGTATTGATGCAGCAATGTCACTTTTGGGTGAAAACCCAGAACTGACATCACAAGGCCAAATGATGCTCTAGGAATTCCCCCAATCTTTATGGTAAATACCATAGAAATTGGGGGAAATCATAGACTGTTGCTTGACGTGGAGATATCACTTTAGGGTCTTCCCACAGAAGTAATGTTATCATGTCATGCAATGTCATATCCCTCTCCATTTTTGCTCCCACTGCCACATTCAGCGGTGATAGGCAAAAGTGCAAGGACTTAAGGTCTCTTACAGGCTAGCAACAAAAGTGTGAAATGCAATTATACTTGATGGGTCATCATTAATAAAAGGAAATTTGTCTGTGATGAAAAATAAAACAGGAGTCCAGTGGCACCTTAAATACCTGTACTTGTACTTCTCTGCATCTGATGATGTAGTATCTGACTCATGAAGCTTAGAGTAGAATGAATATTCTTAGTCTTCAAGATGCCACTTGATTCATATTTGTTTTGCTGCTACAGTCTAACAAGGGTACCCATCTGAAATTATCTGTGATGGTTGCCTGTTCACTGTTTTTTTCTCAAACTACATTGACATCTGCTTCCATGCCAAAGATTCCAAGTTCAAATGATGTGGCCATAAGCTTCATTAGCTCCCTAGTCTCTGCCAAGATATAACACCAGACAGGGTCAGTTCATAAACATCAATGTCCATAACCTATTACATATACAATGTCTCATCAGTCAATGTTTCTAAGCTAAGGTCATCCTGTAAGAGTTTCCCAGGGTGTGGAATGCTAATGGAGGGAGGCTCCACTGTATCCTGAGGAGGTTCTTTTGCATATGGACTGGTGCTTGATATGCTAATCTTCTCTGCAGGGCTATTGTAGGGTATAGAGTATTTTGTTATCCTGGTGTTTTTCAGGACTGGAAACCATGCTCTATTCATTCTTAAAGTCTCTTTCCTGTTGAAATTGTGCTTATGCTTATGAATTTCAGTGGCTTCCCTGTGCAATCTGACAAAGTAGTTGGAAGTGTTGTCCAGTATTTTAGTGTCCTGGAATAAGATACTGTGTCCTGTTTGAGTTAGGCTATGTTCAACCACTGCTGATTTTTCAGGATGGCCAAGTCTGCACTGTCTTTCATGTTCTTTTATTCTTGTCTGGATGCTACACTGTATGGTCCCGATGTAAACTTGTCCACAGCTGCAGGGTATGCGGTATATTCCTGCAGAGGTGACGGGGTCTCTACTGTCTTTTGCAGATCGTAGCATCTGTTGTATTTTTCTGGTGGGTCTGAATACTGCTTGAAGGTTGTGCACAACCCCGCCTTCCTGAGTAGATAAAAATTACCTGCCAACATCTTTTCTACACTGTGACACTGAGAGATCTCTGTCTTTTGGTGCTACACCTCTGAAGATGCCAGTCACAGCTGCTGGCAAAACGTCAGGAACTACAATGCCAAGACCACGGCTATACAGCCTGGAAAATCCACAACAACCAATGTAAACTGATTTGGGTTCCATTGGGGAGAAAGTCTGAGTATAAATTAAAGTAAATAAATAATAAAAGTAAGAAGAAAGAACATGGATAGAGAGAACTTTTCTCCCTTTCCCAAGGTACCCAGTGAAGTTGTTGGGCAATAAATTCAGGAAAGGAAAAAGAAGGCACTCCTTTACTCAATAAGTAACTAAATTGTGAAATGTGCTGCTAGTGGACAGAGAGATAGCCACCAGCTTGCATGACTTTAAAGGGAGATAGACAAATTCATAGAGGATAGGTCCATTAATGATGATTACGTATAGTGACAGCTCCATATTCAAATGCAGTAAATCTCTGAATAACAGTACTAGGAAACTACATGAGGACTCTCCACCCTATTTCTTGGCCTCCAGGGCAACTGGTTGGCCAATGTGTGAAACAGAATAATTAACTAGATGGACCACTGGACTATTCAGCAGGCCACCTCTTATGTTCTTAATATACAGTTTGGAATATACAGCACTGGCATTTATCTTTGTGTTAATTTTATTCTCCTATCCATGCAAGCAATGTTGGCATGCACAGGCAAGCATTTGTTCTGAGTAGTAATGCAACATCAAAGCTTTCTTTGCTGGAAAGCTCACTTATATACAAAGTATTCCCTGCTCGTGCATGCTTTTTTGGGCCAGTGATCACCACAGAAGCTTCCTTGCATACAATGGGGAAAGTAGTGAGCATCTGAAGGTACTAAAGAAATATAAGGGTGGCAGAGTGGTTCAGAAAGAGCAGAGCGTGGTGTGTTAGGGAGTCCAGCAATAGCAGTCCCAGGAAACAACTTTGAAACATGAGAGCTGCCATTCTTACCTTGCGGGTGTACAAAGACAAGAGATCCCCACTTAAAACTGCCACCAGCCTTCCTCAGTAGGCAGGGTTGCCAAGATCCCAGATAGGGCTTCAGGGAAATCAGTGATTTTCTTATAACCAATAGACATTTCTCCAGGGAGATGCCCAAGCCCAGCTGTGTATGTGTGTCTTTTAAAATCTTAAGACTTGCAAGCACAAAGAATATATATATTGGATAAAACAGCTATTTTTGAGCACAGAAATGTTTACATAAGCAATACCGTTTTTGAATGAATAGGAACTTACTTAAATTACCCCTCATCTGTTTCTTTACAGTGCAATCCTGAGAATACTTTCCTGGGAGTAAGTTCAATTGAGTAAACAAGTAGTATTCAAAGCAAAGCTGCTTAGGATTGCACTGTTAATCACACTGTCATGTTCATAGTGATAGTATCTAAAGGATTTTTCCCAAGATCACTTAAGCAATGACGAGTGATCATGAATGATCTTGAAAAATCCACACTAAATGTGGGAGCATTTTCAGTTGGCAGAGCAGAGTAGAGCAGCTGGGAGTAGCTGAAGTTTCCACTGATTCTTTTCAATCCAAACAGTTTCCTGATCTAATACTAATCTCTAATTCTTTAAATGGAAGCTCTCCTGTATAACAACTAAAAATCCTAGTATGAATGAATCAGTGCTTCAGGTGGGTCAGCGTACCAGCCCTGATTTCTGAAGACACTGTTTGCTTATTGCGTTTTGTGCCACTCATGAAAACCCAGGAGAATGTGCCATATTCCCAGAACATCCATCCTGGGCTAATGATGAATGTCTAGCTTTGAGCATTTAGCACCAGTAGCACATGAAACCTTCATCCTCATCCATTTGTCATTTAGTCCTAGACAAGCTGCATACTCCTAGCCTCTGCTTTGTCTCTGTCCCCATCTGTAAAGTGGACTTCTGTTTCTTAGATGGATGGAAGAAGGAGGAGACAGATTGATCCTAAAACTGCACTAATGTATGCTTCAGACATTCTCATTTGCCTATCTGTTACCCAAAATATTATCTTTTCATCTTTTGGGATGGGTGGAAGAGGAAAAAGGGTTCCACAAGTGGACTTCTTGTTTGGCCTTTTGCTGCCTACTTCACCACATTGGTAAGGAGCTCTGAGCAGGTATTGGCCATTATTGCAGAATAGTAGTCTTCCAAAAGGAAGCTTTGGAAGGAGTGTAGTGATTAAGGCTGCCAACTGTTTTCCTGGCTCTGCTCCTAAACCTTCAAGAGCAAACTGCTATGCACAAAGAAAAGTAAGTCTATGCCAGGAAAAGCATCACCAGCTAAAATGTCAGCATGCCAGGCTGCTGTTAAAAGCAAAGGGATAGAACTAGTAAAAATGTTGGCAGCATTATTTCTGGTGCCCAAGTTTAAATATAATATTAAGGCTAATTTTCAGCATGCTGATTACCCTTTTTCTGGAAATCAGACAGTGTTTAGGTCTTTCAGATGAAAGAAAGTTTTGCTCAACCCCTTTGGCCACATCATTTGTTAGACAGGAGAGCAGGCTGTGTCATCCTTATTTGCTTTGCAAAATATATTAGACAGACTCCTAAAGTAATCTTGCTGCATGAAAATTCAACAAATTAGAATATAAAATGAAAAAAAATGTTAAGTGACTCTCACTGATGGTACATTTTGCTTGCTGCTTGACTGAGAATACAGCCTGGGTTCTTTGTAGCTATGTGTAGGTTAATTTCTACAGAACTGTACTGTGACTGTTTTCTGTTGCTTTATATCCTGATTAAGAGGAGCCCCACACAAACATTCATTGCCGTTTGAGCCAGGATTTCTATTCCTTTCCCCTGTCAGAGCAGCTGGAAGGTCAAATTCCCAAGTGGGAGAAATCAGCCTCATTCCACAAGAGAGCCAAAGCCACTTACATCAGATGAAGCCTGGCCCTGTGTTTCTATATTAAGCAGCCAGCCTCATATAGTTTCCATTTAAAAAGAAGCCATTTCCACGCATGATTTCTTTTACCAACCTCTAGTCTCCTCTGAGTTGCTTATCCACTGGGCAATGATGTTAAAACAGGACAGACACTTTCAAGATCTGTCCAGCCTGCACTCTAATGAAGACCAGTCTAATATAAACCATTTCAGTACTCAATATGTTTGCACAGTGGAAAAAGAGGAAGGGTGACTAGCAGCATGTCAGCATTCTGAGTGTATACAGGATCAATTCTGTTGGAATGGGCTTGATTTGAATGTTACAATTGAAATTTTGACATTGATTCCTGAATTCAATATTAAATATTATTTTTGAATCCGAAGGAATATTTAATATTGTATCTAGAGGAGGACCTGTAGCTCTGCTGGAGAATACTTGCTTTACATGTAAACAATTCAAAGTTTGGTCCCAGTGTCTCCAGGTTGAAGGGAATTGGGGAAGACCTTCTTCAGCTCAAGACCCTGAAATAGGATTCCCAAATGCTTGCTGGTGGTGGGCAAACTTCCAGGGGTTTGCCTCCTTGCCCGCCAATCCGCCAGCAATTTGTGGGAGGTTGCAAGCCCCAGAAGGTCGACCCTCCACTGGCAGGCCCCCCAGAAACATAGATGATGCGTGTATTCCCAGGGGGTATGACGATGTTACTTCCAGAAGTGACATCATCGTGTTGCCCACTGGAGCGCTCCCACACTTCGTTTGGGGCTGATTTTGGCCCCAAATGGACCAAATTGGCCTTGCAAGCAGCGTGGGAGTGCTCCCATGGCCAGCATGATATGTCACTTCCGGAAGTGATGTCATAGCGCAGGCGCCAGAGTGCGTGCATGCACTGCCGGCACCAGGTAAGTGCCAAGTCCCCCGCTCACTGGGAGGGTAGAGGGACCTGACAACCCTCCCCTGAAAAGCTGGTAGAAGAATAGGCCATACTGAGAGTTAAGCTACAAGTAGGGTCGCCAGGTCCCCTGGAGCCCAAACTGGGGGTTCGCCAGGTCTCTTTACTCCCCCAGTGGGAGATTGGGAGCCTGGGACGCATCTTGATGCTCAGCATGGTGTGTTTTTTGTGTGCGCGCATAGTGCGTGCACGCTCCTGGCTTGTGTGATAACGTCACTTCCAGATGTGACATCATCACACGGGGGTCAAAGGCTGGCTAGGAGCGCTCCCACACTCACCAAGGGCCAGATTGGGCCCTGTGGGGCACGATTCTCCCAAAAATGGGCCTGCTGTGGGTGCAGGAGCACGCGGTGTGGCTTGGGTGTGCGGTGCAGCTCAGGTGCATGGCACCACTTGGGGGGCACACCCCTGCCAGCCAAGTAAGTGGGCGTGGGGTGTGGCACAGTGGGAGCAGGGGATCCCCTGTCCCTGGTGGGGGAATGGTAACCCTAGCTACGAGTGATGCCAGACACATTTTTTTTAACGTGTCAGGGGTGCAATTTTACCTGGGAACTGTAGTTTTCAAAGACAGATCCGTGCAGGATTGCTGGGGGAGAGAATCTTTGCAATGGTTTTCTTGCGATTGCAACAGAGAGATGAACTACCAGCTCTTCTCCTCCCATCCTTTCTCTTTCCCTCCCCTCCCCTCCCCTCTGTTGCAAAGTTCCTCTTCCCCAGCAATCCCATGCAGCTCTGTCTTTCAAAACTATCGTTCCCAGGTAAAATTACAGCTCCAACACATTAAAAAACACATATCTGGCATCACTTGTAGCTTAGCTCACAGTTAGATGGAGCTGACAGTATGATTCAGTGTAAGGCAACGGGATGCTGAATTCTAATCAGTGTGTTGTAACTGGTGATGTGTTGATTATTCCCTGTTCTTTTAAACAGTAATCTACAATGAACTTCTAATAGAAATATAGAAAGAAAATAATAAATCATTTCAGAATTCTGTTTGTGGAGCAGTTTCTGGGATGCAATTAAGAGGGCCATAGGATAGCGAGCTCCCTCCTTATGATCCAATTTGTTTAGGAGAAAAAGGTCCTGCAGGAGACGGTAACAGACAACAGAGAATATTCAAACTACAGAAATGAGTTTAAGAGAAATGTTTTTATTTTCCTTTTTAAAAAAATCAATCAAAAGCAAGATTCATCAAATATAGATCAAATTAGCCATAGAATCTAAAATCTAAATTTGTCCTTTGATGGACCAAATGAGAAATTAACAGCTCTGTAAATCAGAACTCTGCAAGGTCACCAAACATTTGGTATCCCTAGATCACAGACAGCCATTTGATAGTAGAAAAAATTTCCATGAAAACATGCTCTGAAGAAATATTAACCAAGATGCTTGGAAGCCAGTGGAATGAACTCCTATCCAGCCATTCCTAATTTCTTAATGACAATGATACAATCTCTGAAAACGCCAGCTACTACTTACACAATATGCAGCCAAAAACACCCAAACCAAATCCATCATCTTGGAGACCAGGGACATAGTCTGCCACAAAGTACTCCTTCGTAAACCCCATTGGAATGAATAGGAGCAGCATAAAAGCATTACTTTTGCAGCTCTCATTCATTTTAATGGTACATGCACAGGAGAATTTTCCAGAAGACATTGTCTAAAGGCTACAATTCTGCACTTCATTAGGCACACTGAGATTGCATTTAGTTCAGTAGGACTACATGCACATAAAACTAATTACGGGACTGCAAACTCAATGTCTTCCTACTTGTCGGAGAATCTTTTTTGCTTAGAAAGCTACTTCCTAGTACTAAACCAATAGGGATTGCCCCTCCTAGCTGTGAATGTTGGAGCAGAGATCAGTGCCAGTGGGACCTGGTTCTGGGTCTGCATCTCTGGCTCATAACTGACCTTGAATGGTCAAATTCTAGAGGTCCATAATGGAAGCCAGTTAATATAAAAACTTGCTCAAAGTTTTCCAGTATTCACCAAAAAATGCACCCCTAGTGAAAGGGAGTGATACATAACTGCTATGTTAGCACACTCATAGCTGCCAGCTATACTATCACAAAGAGGTTGTGGTTTGATCCCTTTGGGGACTAATCCTGCAGAAATTTCTCTGGGACAGAGTTGCCGCCTTCAGCCTCTGTTTTCAGAGTAACAAGGTGGGGTATGTATTTTTAAATAAATAAATTGCATGTATGTACAATGAGTAGAAATACATGTAGTAGGCAATGCCCCAAAGATCCAGCATTGCTGATAAGCTTTTAAAACCAAACAGCTTTGATTTGCTTTTCAAATTACTTCCAAGGTGCAGCTTTTCACACTGAACCCACAGTCCCATATGGAAGCACAAGAGGGACAATAGCAGAAATTGTGGTGATGTTGTCCCATTCACCAGTTGCTCAGAATGAGCTCAATACAGACTTCAATAAGGAGCCTTGTCAACCAGCTCTAATACTGGGCACCAAACCCAATCAAATCAACATCACAAACTTGTGCTATAAAGCTGGGTCATCATCAGAGCCAGGCAGAGGCAGAAAAGACCCATTCGTGACTTACCCATGCTTCTATGTGCTTTTGTTCCATGTTTTCCTCTGGATCCCCAGCAGTCCTGTGACCACCCCATCTAGACAGTCCTCACGCACATTTTTGACAAGTTAATGTTCCATTTGCCAGACTTGTGGCAAGTTCCATACTCAACCTACACAAAGAGGAGTCTGTGTGATACCTCCTAGTCCAAGGCAGGACATATCAATCCACATGTTTCTTGGTCTCAGCGTAAGACTGAGTCTGTACTGGAGAAAGACAAGAGATAACCCCTTTGGCCTCACTGGCCTGGCAGCTAGGAGGTACTTGAAGAAAATCTGTCATGCAGGAAAAGGGCCAGCTTTTTGCCTCAAAAGACGTATAATTTCTTCAAACATGTTCCTCCTTGAGTCTTCTATACAGTCTCTACTTTTAGATCATAACTTACATCATTGGTATTTGGTGGATAATTTGCAGATGACTCTATGGAAGGGATCTCAGCATCTGTCCTGATAGTGTTTGGTTCAATCAATATGGCCTGGAAAACAGAAGCAGAAAGTCTCATTTGTATTCCCATCATCTTCCACATCCCTAACTCTGGAATTATCATACTGCTTATCCCTATCCCAACCAAAGCCATCTTCTTAATTGCCTGAAATAACTGACCCCCTCAATTGCATGGTGTGTACTAAATCCCAGTAGAGCCTTGGCATCTTCTTCCTTGCAAATTATTACATATACACGTATCATGCACTTAAAGCAGAATACATCAAAAGCAAGCACTGTTGTTGAATTCCCAGACTGGGTGGATACAATTAGAAAGATGTGGTTATCATCCTGGTGAGTATCATAGTCACCTCGTTGGAGTCAGAGCGAGTTGCCCGGCACCAAAAATAGGCAGTGGCAGATGCGATGCAAAATTCCAGAATCGTGAATGTCAGCAACACAATGGCAATCCTGTTGCCCGTCTATTCCACAAAGAAAACATAAGAATATTACAAGCCATTCAACAAATTGAAAGAGATCTCTACTTAGATTTACACATATTTTTCTTTTATGAGTGAATATACCAGAAAGATCTTTCATGCAGTAAATCACATGTCAAAGAGAGGTTTCCTTTTTATAATGGCAGAATTCGGCCCTGGTGGACATTGACTTTGTGTGGGTGTCGAGCTGCTAAGAGCAGATGATACTCTAATTCAGAATGTTCTTCTAGTCTAGATTATTTTACTTGAGCAAACAGAGTTTTTAATGTGCAAGCTCTCTGAGATTGTGTTTGTGGCTGAAAGTATGAGTAAGAAGATGGGGCAGTGGAAGAGGCTGTGTGTTGTTCCCAGCACTATCAGTCCCCAGAATCAGGAGGAACCTTTCAAAGTTTTTAATGGTGTTAAATCAGTCAACTTGAGATGGGAAAGATGAAGAGATGGGGAGTAACACCAGCCCTTAAGGGCATCTTCCTCCACAGAATAGTTTTAAGTGGGTAGCTGTGTTGGCCTGCAGTAGAACAGCAGGGTTTGAGTTCAGTGGCATTTTAGAGACCAATAAGATTTCCAGGGCATAAACTTTCAAGAATCAGAGCTCCAAAGTGTCTGAAGAAGGGAGCTCTGACTCTCAAAAGCTTACAATGTCATGTCATATAGCAGCGAGAGTAGTCACTAGTCCTTTAGCTAGCCTGCTCGGAAAGGAGGGTTCCTCCTGCCCTGGCCACATGTGGGTCTCACTGAGGTCTGGCCTTGCCTCAGCCCTGGCCACCCACCCTGGTGGCATGCCTGTCTGTGGCAGCAGAGCAAGGCATTGCAGCTTGAGCCCCTGCATCATCCACCACCTCTTCTGGAAGTGCTGAGTGAGGCCAAGGAGGATTCACACTTCCACAGGAGACCCTGTATGGACTCTGAACTTCTGCATCTGCCATACTGGAATATGGAGGGCTTTTGAAGAGTTTATCTGTTTTTATTTTTACATCATTCATTTTGAACATTCAGTAAGTAAAACATTCATTCTAGACTTCCCACTTTTCTTCTGTAATAAGTGGGGGGAGGCACAAAGTTCACTTAGGGTGCAAAAAACCCTTGGACTAGCCTTACAGCCTGACTGATTGATTGTTGATAGTACTGATTCCTTTTTTACTGACTCTTCTTTTATCCCATTTTGAGGTACACTTCTATATTATTTTGTAACTTTTACATATGATTACAATCAGAGGAGAAAGGCAGCAGAGAAAAGTTGCCAGCAATAAGCACCTGGATCTGCATCTCTGATAACCCTCCCTCCTAGTTTGCCATCTGGATACATCCTAAGCAACCTGCTAATGCTATAAGTATTTGTTCTCCACTTTTTTCAAATAAAAAGAGAGACATAAAAATGTACAAATCCCCCTAAGTCTTTTGCTAGTTCCCAAAAGGTTATTATTTCTGGGGGCAAGGCTGTTATTAAGGTGTAGAAACCTACCATGACCAAGGAATAGTGATGATTATCTTCAGAATGAAATTGCCCATTTATGCTCAGATCTACTATAAAAGTCAGTATTCCAAGTAATGCAAAGATGGCACTAATGATATTCATGGCTTGGGAGCCCTTCACCTGAAAAACACAAATACTGAATGCAAGTTACTGCTGGAAGGAGGACAGTGTGAAATAGTGTGCTAGTGGTTGTGCAACTTGGAAGGCCTACTCAATCTCTTCTTCACCATCTGAGGTCTTTTGGAATCTCTCTGTGCTTCAAACCCTATGTCAATTGTTAATCATGGCACCGCACTGCACACAAATAACAAGACTGTCAGAGACAGAAACTGATTAGTTCAAGCTTGCCAGGTCTCCCACTGTAGCCGCCTCCTGTTGCAAACCACTGATTTCCACCATTGCTTAGTAGGCCACTGGGATTAAAAATAATGAATTAAAAAGTAACTAAATAATTTTTAAAATGCCATTGCAGCAATGATATGATGTCATTAACGGACCCAACCCGGAAGTGATGTCATATCCCTCTAGGATTCAGCAGAAACCACACAGTTTCTGTTGAACCCTAGAAAAGCCAGGATTTAGCCTGGAAACGACACCACACTGGCTGCAACAGCTTCCACTCCCCGCCCCCCATTATCCCCACCTCCCTGTCTCCAGCCAGTTACCTACTATTAGTGTGCAACACTAGTTTGGTTTCTGGACACAGAAGAATATATATATATGACTCATCAACACCCAGCCCAAACCCCTGGACCTAGAAACATGAAATTTGGGGAGAACATTCCTTTCATGATGTAAACACCCACTAAGAAGGGATTTTAAGAAATTCGCCCCCTAAGGGGGTAAACAGGGGTAAAATGTTTTTCCCAAAGGGATATAGCTTCCCTGTGTGGCTGGCAGGCTGCTGCCTGCTTGCGCCCCTACCCAGGGCCAGCTTGGCCACTCTTCCCTGATTGGGCCAGTCTTTCAAGGTCAAACTGAGAGCCAGGTTGGTGTAGTGGTTAAGAGCGTGAGACTCTAATCTGGAGAGCCAGGTTTGATTCCCCACTCCTCCACTTGAAGCCATCTGGGTGACCTTGGGCTAGTCACAGTTCTCTGGAGCTCTCTCAGCCCCACCCACCTCACAGGGTGTTTTGTTGTGGGGATAATAATGGCATATTGTCAAAGGCTTTCACGGCCGGAGAACGATGGTTGTTGTGGGTTTTCCGGGCTGTATTGCCGTGGTCTTGGCATTGTAGTTCCTGACGTTTCGCCAGCAGCTGTGGCTGGCATCTTCAGAGGTGTAGCACCAAAAAACAGAGATCTCTGAGAGATCTCTGAGAGATCTCTGAGAGAGATCTCTGAGAGAGATCTCTGTCTTTTGGTGCTACACCTCTGAAGATGCCAGCCACAGCTGCTGGCGAAACGTCAGGAACTACAATGCCAAGACCACGGCAATACAGCCCGGAAAACCCACAACAACCAATAATGGCATACTTTGTAAGCCACTCTGAGTGGGCATTAAGTTGTCCTAAAGGGCAGTATATAAATCAAATGTTATTATTATAATATTATTATTTGCATATGCGGGCTGATTGGGGCTCACAACATTCCACACCTCATCCCCTCAACACGCTTTGCTTTATTCAAACACCTTTCTGAAGCTCGGGTACTATGGTACAAAATCAACTGGAAAAACCCCACAAACCAAAAAATGTTACATACCCATAACTGGATTTAAAGTATGAAATACCGTAGCGAAGCACAGGAATCAAGCTAGTAATCAATATAGGAACTGAAGGTGTTATGATAGAGACTATGATTTGGATCTCATGAAGAATCTCCACTGATGGAAGGGATTTGTGTCAGTTGAATGGAGCGTACTCCTTCCCCTCCCACTGCAGCTGTAAATCCCCCCATGCTACTCTTGTGGGACAGGGGACACCTAGGACAGGGGAGAATTGAAGATCTGCTATGGGAGGGGAGAACTGGCAAAAGTGCCCCCCAGCAGAAATCTTTGCTCCAGAGGATCCATTGTCGTACCATTTCATGTTCTGTACATTCTCATTTCTTTTGGTCCATTGACATCTCTGATCAAATTCTTTAAGTGGGTTTTGAAATACCCCCCAAAACCTTCATTATCTGTGTACAACAGCAGGGTGGGTGTGCATGCCATGTGCACCCACAACTCTCTGAAAAAGCTATTTTCTATATAGCCTTTGATGACCTAAGCCTACACTCCTCTCAGTGCAAAATCTCAGTGTTCCATGCAGTGGATTAATCTGTTTCCCCAGAGGTACAATACCTTATCCCAAAGACTTCCTTCATCATTTTTCTCGTAACAGTGGAGACTGAAAACACTCAGAAATCACACAAATGAAAGTCTTGCAGCCCAGTCCTATGTATGTTTACTGTGTGGTGTCAGTCTCATTGATTCAGTGGGAATGACTCTGTTATGTGTGCTGACCTAAATCTTGGTATTCCTAATAATAATTGGCAGGGATGGGCTAGAATGCACTTTGCAGCCTATGGCAGAAACAGGAAATGTCTTCCTTATTTCCATACAGAGGGAATTTTTAAACAGTAACTGGTTCAGAAGTCACTATAAAAGGAAATAAAGCAACAGTTGGCATCCACATATTGCTTTGCAGGGATTAAATCCTGAAGGGAGCAGTAAATTTAATTTGCAGTAAAGGAAGAGGAAGGGATATTACAATAGACAGACTGTGTGCTTTGGTATCCAATCAATATGAATAGATATGGCCTAAGAGAATTGGAGCCAGGGTGACAAAAGAGAACCTTAATGCTCCTCAACAACTGTGAATGTTTCCTCAGTGTGGGGATAATTGTTAGGAGATAGGAGTTAGTTTCTTATCAGAGCTTGGACAAGGTTACACCTCCCAAACAGGTAGGGGGAACATGTCTCTGTGTGTGATGAAAAAACAGTTGTTAGTGAGTAACAGAGAGGCAGAGAAGCAGACATGAGTTAAGTTAAGCACTTTGTGCATACAGGATTTTCTCTGTGGGATCCTAAAGTGCCTCTTTGCTTCCTCCTGACTTCTACATGTGTAAACAAAGCATTACAGGAACACCACAAGATTCTAGACCTTTCTCCTCCAAAGGGAACCAGCTAAGGATGTGCTTCCCCTGGAACTCAGTCAGGAGAGCAGGGAGCACAGAACAATATGTCCCATCCTCTCATTGCCCTCCGACAAATGGTCTGCACATAATTAAACTTCACGTAGCAGCCTACTGAACTCTGACTTCATATGGACAATGTGCCAGTTCACCGTTACACAAATGAGACTGAAGTAAACTTACTCTAGGATATAAGCTCCATTGCATAAGAAATAAACCCACCAGTGTGTTCCCTTAAAAAACCCTCTCCTGTTTCATAAATATTTGCCAGAGTATTCCTTGGATGCCTTGTCTGCTCAAGAGCAAGTGTGGTATAGTGGTTAGTTACACTAGGATCTGGGAGACAAGAGTTCAAATCCCCACTCTGCTATGACATTTGCTGGCTGTGCTTGGGCTGGTCAAATACTCTCAGCCTAAGCTACCTCTCATGGTTATTGTAACGCTAAAATGAAGAAGAAGCATCAATACCACCCTGAGTTCTTTGGAGGAAGGGCTGTGTAAAACACACCAGCTAAGAAAATCCTGTCAATCCTATTGCCCAATATATTAATCATTTAGTCATACTATTTAAGATGATTATATCCCCCTCCTTCTAGTAGGTGGTATCTGTACTCAGAAACCATTTGGAGTAATAGATTTCTCACATTTTGGAAGAGCCTAGCGATTTATGTGCAGAGTAAAGCAGAACTTAGTGTGAATGTAGACAAACAGCTGATCACAACTATTCCTGGAAGGCACCACTTCATATTTCAGGGATTAGACTGCATGTGTGCAGAAGCAGCACTATCTAGAAACAGTTATGTTACATGGGTTTCTCCTTTTGAAGACTTATCCTCATTGTTTGAGTATATAGAAATAGATGCACCTACAATAGCCAGTGCAGTGTAGTGGATAGATTGTTGTATTTGGACTGTAGAGAAGTGACTTCTAATCCCTAATTACAAATGATCTCATCGGATGACCTTTGGTCAATGACTATTTCTCAGCCTAACTTATATTACATGCTTTTGTGTGATGTATGTGTTGCCCTCTTCTGCAAAGGTATGAACTCCTCCTTGGAGTTAAGGTGGGACACAGATGTGTTAAATAAGTGTCCCTCTACATATAGGAACTGTTCAAATTGCCTTAGTAAACCGTTTTGGCTGCTGTTTGCTAATGGATCTTTTGTGTGATTTCAGATACAACTGTTTTGCCTGATGGTGCTTAACAGATTTTTTTAACCTTTTCATGCAAAGCTGTTTGTGTCCCAGACCCGTATGCAATGCAGGGTTGAGGCTTTTAAAAAACACATTTCCCCTGTTATTCAAGTGTTCTGTCCATTTATGATTCATTTCAGACTAGTGTTTGAAATGTCTGTTGTGCTTTTAATAGCACAGCCTTTTTTATTTTCATGCCCATTTCCAGTGTATTCTTTCCCATTTAAAAAAACCCTGATAATTATTGGTATATCAATATATTACAAAAGTTGAAACTATTTTTTATTTTTAAAAAAGCATGGCACCAGAAAAAGCTGTGAGATTTGAAAGGGAAATAGCACTTCACATATGGTTCATAAATGGGTATTAATGCTGTTTGAAACCACTGTCCACACATCACTTTACGTGATTCAGGGCAGCAACAGATTAAAAAATATATATTAAAACAAAAATGTGAAAGGATAGTATGAAACCCCAGTGGGATTCCATGAAATAAGATTACATACTTAATGAAAAACCAATCAGGCCCCAATTCTTGCTTTGAAAGGACACTCGTTGACACTAACTCTTCAGATGATTCTCTATGATCCATTAAACCCAGAAATCTTATCTGTTCAATCTGAGTGGGATGAACAGTTAAAGAACAATAGCAGAAAAGGGGGAAAATATCAAACTGACTCACTGCACATTCAGTAGGGCTCTTCTCAGCACCAATGGAGAGGCATCCAGAGACAATATACTGTTTGGGAGGAAGAAAGCAAGTGAGTGATTGACACTGTTATTTTCCTTCCCACCATCACAGGACCCACCTCAGACAGCTGTGGTAGAAATGAAGAAGAAGAAGACTGGTATCATCCTTATTGGTGATCTTCATTATTCAGACCCAAGATTAAGAGAAACAGAGAGAGGCCATACTTCTTTTATCCTTTACAGCAAGCTCACTATTTGAGCAGACTATCAGCCTTTCTATGGGTAAGTAATCTCTGTGTTCTAATATTTTATTTTATTTTTTAACTTCCCAATCTTCTCCTTCAATCTTCAGGGTTTCAAAATCAAAAGTAAGGCTGTCCTTCACTTTCCTTTGATGGGAAGTAGCTATGAGGCAGAAGCTAGAGATGCAGGATGTATGATAGTTGACACCTCTGTCCTGTCCTGGAGCCACATGAAATCCTGGCACATGATTGCTCAAGTCTGAGCCATGATATAGAACCTATGGCTTGAAGTCACAGAACAGTGCAGAGTGGTTGCTGATGTGATAATAGGGATGAGCCAAAACTGTTTTGTGAGTGTTGAACAAGTCTCCAATTTTCAGCAATATCTAACACATTGAGCACATGTTTGCAACATCTCAGTATTGTTCTTCTAAATACCATTTTCCTTCTTCTTTGTCTCACAGTCCTTGGCCTCATTGACTGTTAATGTCATTCAATCTGATTTGTTGTCATGACTCATATGATTTTAGTCAATACTAACAGAATCCTATCTCAAAATGTGATTCTTGACCGTTTGTAAATAGGAACATCTGCTGCTGCCACCACCAAATGGATTTTCAAAAGGTGTGGAGCAAATGAGACCAAGGTTAATGAGGGCAGAACTATGCCAATACTCAGTGAAATGATTTTCCACCCAATATTTTCTTTGGCTATGCTAATTTTGAGCTGAATTTTGAAAATAGAAAATATTTGCACACAAAGAAGGTGGCTGTGCAGACAGTACCTAAAAAACACATGGTTATTGTTAATGAAGCAGAGGAGAAGCATTTGTAATGCCAGTGTGCATTCTGCCCAGTGAAGGTTTCCTGTTCAAATCACAAACCATTTAAAGCAAGAGCCATTTTAAGCCTTGCATATGAAACTGTGACACAATACAAAAAATGCTAAACACATCTAGGGAAAAACAGGCTGGCAAGTGGGAATGTAAGGGTGAACAGGTTAGAGAATGGCAGATGGAGAAATGAGGATGCATCAATAGACAGCAACATGACAATGAGGAAAAGAAGTTGATGAAACTGCTCAAAAAAGACAGTCACAGGTTGACAGTAGGAGAGCACATAGACACTGCACAATTCCAGCCCACATATCCCTAAACAGCAGGTTCTATTTGCAGTTGTTCTAAACCTAGTTCAAAATGCCTCCAGTTTGAGGATGAGATGGTTGTTGTTGTCTGCATGGTTACTTACAGAAAACTGCAGGCACTTTTCTAAATCACAATCCATATTTAGAACCTTTTCTTTTTCAAATGTGAACACTTGCATAAGATTTTTCTGTAAGTGGTCTGGGCACAGTTGCATGCTGTCTTTTTGCTGGACATTGTCCCCCCACAAACCTCCACACAGTGGCACTTGTTCCTTTGTTTTTTCAGATCCTAAATTCATGCCATTGCACTCATACAGTTTTTTACTACAGACACCTTTGTAATGGCTTCAGGCTGTTATTTTTAGCAGAAGCTCAATCTAGCTTCATAAACTCAGAATGGAACTACCCCACAATCTCTCCTCAAAGTTTTCTTTCCCCCTTTTCATCACATGACATTAAATGTGGATAGGATGTACATGAATACAGTTTTGCAAATTTAGAAAACTAACAATGAATACCCTAAGCCCACATTTCCAGAAAGGGGAAAGATAGAAGAACAGGCAATTAATTAGTAAGGAAACAGTGAGGGACAAAAGTGGAACAGAAATGAAATGTGACAAGAGTCCTAGTATGGCACACCTTTAAAAAATTAAAAGAATTGAACACACGCACCCAATAATATAGGACCTAACTAGACATGATGGGGGCTGCCACTAACCTGAGTTTCTTTCATGCAACACCCCAGTAACATTCAGCAAAAGAAAAATATGACATGACATCATTCTGCTTAGCATTCCCACCACCATCACTCCACTTATTTGGCAGTGTTGCATGTTGGGGATAGGGAACATTGAGCAGATGACCACAATCACATATTTCTTTTTCTAGATGTTACCAGGGAAACACAGGAAGGGGATATGTGGGTGAGGAACAGCCACATTTCCTCCGTCATATTCACGCTCTTTTCAGACATTTTAAGAATGTACAGTGAACAACTGACAGGGAGGGTAAGGAGATGATTGCAGCAGTTAGAATCTGTGCATAGGTAGGATTGCTTGGGTGGCCCAGGCTAGCCAATTGCATCAGATCTCAGAAGCTAAGTAGGGTTAGTATTTGGATAGGAGACCACAAAGGAAAATCAGAGTTGCAACACAGAGACTGGCAATGGCAAACCGCCTCTAAACATCTCTTGCACTGAAAACCCTATGGGGCTGCTATGAGTCTGCTGCAACTTGAAAGCACTTTCTGCCAGCACCACCAGGGTTACAAGGTCCCTTCTGGCAACTGGTAGGAATTGGGCGGGGGGGCGTGAGTACTTACTCTTTCTGACTTTGTGCATGCACTAGTACATGCATGCTCCCACACCCTGTGTGATGATGTCACTTCTGGTTACACTGTGAAAATGCTATGTTTCGGACTGATTCTTAAGGAATCAGCTCTTGTGAGATGCCATTGCTTCCAGTGTAACCAGAAGCAATGTCATTGCACAGGGTGCAGGAGCACACACACGACCATTTGCCTGGGCTACCTGTCAATGGGGGTGATGTCCAGGTAGCCTGCCTCCTCCTGCAGATTACCAGCAATCACCAGGCAGAGAGACAAATCACCGAGAGTTTGCCCACCTCTGAAGGCAGTCGCACAAAGAAGAGGGCTTGTGAGGCAGATATTAACTGGCATGCTAGACAATATGGGAGGAGACTGTTCTTCAGCTGCCCTGGCCACAAGCCATTTAGGGCTTTAAATTTAGAAAACAGTATTTTAAATTGTGTCCTTTGACATGTGCTCTCATTGTGTGCACCTAAAATGCCTGAAGAGGATTGTGGTTAGGCATAAAGGTAGCAGAGGAATAAGTATGCATTGTCTACTGTATAATGAAGGCTGCAATCCTAAAAACACCTTCCTGGGTGTAAGTCCCATTAAATAAAGCGGGATTTACTTCCAAGCAGACTTGTTTAGGATTGTTCCTAAAGTGTCCAAACCTAAAGCTACATACAGCTGCATGAAAACAGCAACTTTCATTCTTAAAAAACATGTTTCTAGTCTTTATGGTTGTGGGCATGTTTCAAAACATTTGAGAATCCTCCTCTGGAAGATCAGGAGAAAAAGGTGTGAGGGAAAGGACTTTCACTGGTACAAGGATGGGACTGCCTTACTTTGCACAGTTTCACCCATATATCCTAGTTTCAATTCCCACAGTCCTATTACTTCCAGAGATCCCTGTCCTTTCTTCTTTCTTGCATTGCATCACTGCAAAGTAAAAATCCAAATTGTGTAAAATCCAACTCTGGCAACTGATAGGTTCGCTCAGAATTAGCTATATTCTGTGAGGTATCTAGTTCAAATGTCACCTCACAAATTCCTGGGGGAACCTTCAGAAAGTCATTTAGTCTTCATCTGCAATATGGAAACAACAACAATAATCCACAAAGCCTGGGTGACCTTAGGGCAGTCACTCTATTTCAGCCTAACCTACCCAAAAGAGGTTTTGTGAGGATAACATGGAGGCAAGAAGAATGACATGGGCTGCCAGGACTTATTGCGCCAGTCCAATTCTTTAAGAATAGGCCTGTTTGGAGCTGAAATCAGCCCTGCATGAAGTGTGGGAGCGCTCCCACAGCCAGCATGATGACGTTACTTTTGGAAGTGATGTCGTCATGGCCAGTCAGAAGAGTTCATACCACGTGTTTCCCAGGTTGCTTGCCAGTGGCAGGAGATCACTAGGTGGCTTGTGGCCTCCTGCTGATCACCAGCAATTGTCAGGAAGAGGGGGAAACTACCAGAAGTTTGTCCACCGCTAGCACGCCTCTGGGAAACTTACATGAGCTGGGATAAAAGTATACTAAATAAGTGCTCCATAATTGAATAGGATTTTCTGCCTAATAAGTATGCTCAGAATTACTAACACACTATTCAGTGTTGATGCTATTCCTTTTACTTCAGGCAGTGACAATTTGATGGAAAAATTGAACATACGACATAAGGTAAGCATGAGGTAATACTGTACAAGGATGGCTGTGCATTAATATCACAACCACTACAGAGAAGCCATATGACATACCAGCTTGAAGCCAGTACTGCAGTGGCAGAGCCAGATGGTAGCCCAACATGATCCCCCATCAGACTTCAGTTTGGTGTGCAGGTTGGCATTGGCATAGAGTACTCCTGTTTTCTTGCACCGCCTCTTTTCAATGCAAGGGAAGATGGCAGTAAGAACAAGTCCACCCCACTCTATTGTAATGGGTCATCACTATAAATTAATAGCTAAGTAAAGAGTGGCCGTCATCACATGGCCATAAATTTAGCGCCAAACTAGTGCCATCTCCCGCTGAATGCTCACCTTATTCCAGCTCTCTTGCAATTTCGCCATTCTCCCCAATTCAAGCTTTTTGACTCTTTATGTCGTCTTTATCCACTTCCATGTGAATGCCCTGGATCAACTATGAACGCTTCGCAACACCAAAACGCTCACTCTCCCCGATCATCTGTCTCACCTAACACTGATTCTTCTGCCCTATACTCCCACAAGCCCCAGCGCGACCCGCAATTAAGCCTCAAAGTAATTTTTTTTAAAAAAACGTCAGCCGTATAGCGCTATAGCGGGAAACCTCTGCTACCTATCACGGTTGGCTTTTGGGTTGGCCCAGAACAACACTGGTATAATAGAAGAGTGATATAGCGCAAATATGCGATTTTTTTAAGGGGCGGGATTTTTAGGGCCCCGTTTCTGGAGGCACTTTGACTGAACGTCGAATTGCGCTTTTCCCTTTTAATGTGACTCACTGGAAACACAAGCAGTCATCAAAAGATGGGAGAATCCATTCTAATAACGATAACAGAAGAAATGATTTCTAGTGCAAAACTGACGAAATAAGGGCCCGTGTGACGACGGCCAGTATCTCAAATTGTGTCTTCTGTTCCCACAACACACTGCTGCCTAGAAACCATACTCAGGCCTACAAAACCACCAACATGCCAGTCTTCCTGCCTCACAGCCAAATAAAACCACAAACTTCCCTTTAATGAGTCAATCACCCCAGCTTGCCATGGAAATCACAATGAAAATAGACCAGACCTATCATACAGCGCCAGCAGGTATTGACTGAGGGCCAAGCTACACATGACGAATGACACTTGAACAGCAAGTGTATTTTTCCCTGTTCACTTGCCCTCCACTAAATCCACTTGCCGTTCAAGTGTCATTTGTCATGTGTAGCTTGGCCCTGAGAGTAATTAGGCACAAAGGTGGTAATGTAAGTAGGATTGCCAGCCTCCAAGAGGTGACTGGAAATTTCCCAGAATTACAACAGATCCCCAGGACATAGAGATGAGATCTATTGAAGAAAATGGTTGCTTTGGAGGGTGGACTCGATGGTATTTTACCCTCCTGAGATCCCTCCCCAAACCCTGCCCTCTCCAGGCTCCACCCCCAAATCTCCATGAATCACCCAACCTGAAGCTGGCGACTCTACTGGTAAGCCTTGGGGAAACAGAAAAGGGGGAGAGTAGATCCTCAGGCCAGAAAGAGAAGACAGAGGAAGGTATGAATACATATTGCATTATGTTAGTACAATATAAATATAATGAATAAGCAAAGAACATTAAAACATCATGATAAGACCCTGAGGAATTAACTAATTTCACATTTCCTTCAGATGTGTGTGAGGGGGTTCAGCTGCTGCCCACAGTATGGAGTTGTTATAACAGAGTGTTCACACAGCGGTAAGCATTTCACTCACATCAGAAGATCTGAAATGAGATGATCATCCAGGAGTTTTAATGTTTAATGCTCATTTATAATATTGCATACTTATGTAAACATATGCAATACATGTTTATAGCTTCCTTGGTCCTTAGCCCTCTGCAGATGTTTCAGTGGCACTCCATTCACATGTTGCAGGAGCCTTCCAGCTACACATTTTGAGAGTACAATGCACGCGGTCCTGTAATAGGATCATGCATATCCAGTGTATCATGGGAACCTGTGAACTCCTGATAGTGCACCTTGGGGTCCCACCACCTGTGAACAGAATGCCACTGTAATATCTTCAGGTGATTCTTCTCTTTCAGGATTTGTACTAAACCAGTCCAAGACTGTTGCCGTATGCAAGGCTTATGCAAGACTTAAATTCACAGCATCTCTAACGGACAAACTAGACATTCACTTTTTAAAGAGTTGGGTCCACATTCTCTGTTGCCACACAGCACCTGTGGGGGGATGTTTTTTAAAAAATAAAACAGAGCCCTTTGGGGCTGAGAACCCCACTGTGGAAGGAGGAAGGACTCCCTCCCCCCAGGTAGTTTTCCTGAACTGAAACAGCACTGGTGGATTCCTGTTTTTCCTGTTTCACTCCCCCCAGTGCTGTTTCAGCACAAGAAAACAGCTCGAGGCAGGAACTATTCCTCCTGCCCAAGAAATGTTCAAAGCTTAAAGGACTTTGCTGTAGTTTTAAATTTATTTTTAAATAGCCATTCCCCGCACTTTAAAAAGTGACTGCCTAGATTGGCTTTAATCAATGCAGGAGAGAAGATGAAGGCAATAGAGTTGGAATGTGAATGAGTATTCTGGCTAATACTAGCTTCACATTTGCATTGCAAATGACTGACACTAAAGTCACTTTAATAGGGCAAACTTAACCAGAGTTACTCCAGTCTTAGGAGTTACTTCTTAGGATTATACTGTAAGTCTCCTTTGTTAAAATACCCCTGGAGTATGGAAAATGTTTTGTGCGGGGAGGGAGTTGTTTTCCACTGGATTTCTATTGTATATGTCATATGAGCACTACTATTTGTGTAGAGGAAGCTTTGTGGTAGAAGGACAGCAGGTTCAAGTCCTCTTTTCCCTTCATAACATCATCCTGTCATGACTTCTACAGTTTGCGTATGTGCCCGTGGCTTCAGAGCCAATTCACACATTTTTAATATGAAGTGTCCTTATTGAGTCAGATACCTGTGCTATTGCTATAGCACTGACAGGCTGCTGTGTTCCCAGGTCTCAGGTGAAGGTCTTTCACATCACTCACTACCCTTTTAACTGGAGATAGGATTCAACCTGGGACTTTCTGCACACAAAAAGATGCTCTACTACTTAGCCACACCCTGTCCAAAAAACTCATTTGTTTCACTTGCACAGTATGTACTGCATGCACATATTAAAACCAAGGAACATCTTCCGATAAGGAGTGTCAGGTCAATTTGGGTCTCAGATTTAAACCCCTGATTGATAAAAATATGCTTAGAAATGCAGATCACTTATCCTGCACCAGAAGGAATGGGGACAACCTGTTCCTATCTCTATTATTCCCTGGTTCCGCAGCTGCCCTGTCTGGTAGATCTGCTGCAGAGTTTTCCTTGGTTAGCAGATCCAGAAAAGATTTTAGGTCTTGGGGGCAACCCAAAACCACTCTCTGGAGTCTGCAATTTTTGAGTAAAGGAAAGAGAAGGGAGGGAAGAAAGGGGGTCTTTAACCTTTCCCCTGCCAGCTGTTTTTCTGTTCAAAATTTACCTCATCTGCTTTTCTCCTTATATGTTTTTATATCTATAATCTTTCAGGGATGAAAAGAAGCTGGAGTTGCAATGTTGAGTGAAAAAACTGCCAGTGATGATGAGTTAAATGCCCCTTTCCCCTTCCCAAAAGCATTTTGTGTTTTTAAAAAATCAGGGTTTCATTAAATGCATGTACATGTTGTGTAGTTTTGTCTCAGATGCTCCAGGCATAGCCTACACTTAATACATTTTAATAAGCCTGAGTCCCAAGGCTGTTGCAATAAAGGGAGAAGCTCAGCACAGCTCCCTGGGTAATGAGGGTTTGTGTAGAAAGGGAATTGTGTCTTTGGAACTTGGTAGGTAGTGTGTAAACACTCACACATCGTTCTGAAAAGTATCCAGTTACTCTAGCATGAAACTGATCTGAAAACCCTGATGTTGCTTTCTTAGGGGTAAATGATATATTCATTCCTCAGAATTCACTGGATCTCAGTACAAACTTTGTACAGTCATCTCTTGTAGGAGATCTTCTGATCAAAAACTCTGATCAAAATTACTTTTAAAGAAATCACTTTAAAAAATCAGAAATGAACATATATCAAAAACCAAAACATTTTCATTTTTAGTAGCAACCATATCAAGAGTATAATAAAATTAAATAATATGCCCAACAAAATTAATTATTTTAAATAAATGAAGTCCGTTCAATAATTTAGCATACTGAAGAACATATAGGACATTTTTAGGAAAAGCACTTGAGTTTCAAAATAGATTAAATGCATTTGAAAGATGAAAACATCATCTGTGCTGTTTTCAGAAACCAGGCAGAAAGCTGATGGTGTCTGACTGCAGAATTAACTAAAATTTCTATCAGATCACACTTATCCAGGAACTTGGATGAGTTGGTAGCTATTTCCTTCAACAGCTAGTGCCCATCCCATAGCATCCCCATCTGTTTCTCACTTGACATACCAACCAAGAAGTTCTTCACTGCTCCTCCCTGAAGTTAGGAGGACATCAGCTCTCCCCATCTACCCCCAGAGGATTGGTCCAGCCCCACATATGATACTCACGGATGCTCCTCCCAAGAAGGGGATCTCTCCAGACACAAAGAATGAGGTATATACACTGGTCAAGGTGCTGAGAATGATCCCAAAGCTAATATGTATGAAGCCAGTCATGATCTGGATGGTCTGTGGGAACAATCAGGGGAATAATGCTAGGCACTTGATGGGTTAAATTCACACACACACAGCTCTCTTTCTGTCGACACTAAGAGCTGACACCAGGAATCTACAACTTCTTATTTGTATAATTAGTATTGATTTTGTTCTATAACTTCCTTCCATGGAGAAAGTATTTCACAATTTTTTACTTCTTTTATTTTTTTTCATATTTCAGACAATGTTTATTCTCTAAGCAGTTCCCAGATGCTCATGGGAATAGTTAATATCTTCTGCTAGCAGATTGAAATCTGACATTTAAAAATCTGCTCCAATTAACACTTTTTATTGTTCCAATGTGATCAGACAAGACACCTAATAAAGTCTACCCCAAACTGGGCCAAATTGATCCAAAGACAACCAGTGAGTAGGGAAGAATGAGAAATCATTACTATAGCAAATTTTGTTTGCTGTTGGATGAACCTGATTATTTCCAAATTTCCCAGTAGGCAATGCACTGCTGACCACGTTATCTTCTAGTCCGCCTGGGAACAATGGGACATGATTGGAGGTTAGACCTGTACATCCTGTGACCTGCTAAGCTAAGTATCACCCACCAGCTGTGTATGGCAGCCCAGCAGAGACACTTATAAGGTCATCTTTTGCTACCTTCCTAGGAAAGCCCAAAACCAAAAAATATATGGCTGGTGCTCTGTATTCATCTGGATCACAAGCTGTACCAATCTGACATGGAATGATCTACTGCATTTTTCAAATAACCCACTCTCTGACCCTTTCTGCACACTGGCTGCACCTGGGATCACTGTGACCTGGTTTGTCATGATTTCATACGATAACATGTAAAATGACTCACTTTTAGATCCATGTTTCAACTTTAATTGGTATTGATTGTGCAAATGTCAAAAATGAAGCAGCCCTAACTATAAGTGAGTTACTGCTTGTGATCTGGGGTACAGAGGTGTCTTTCCTACCACTAACTACCTGAGATACTAGAACTGACAGTGCTCACAATTGAAACTGGAATCTTCTGGGTACCAAACACATGTTCCATCTTTGAACCACAGCCTTTCCCAGGTTAACTATCATATTACTACTTTCAGTTGGCGAAGAAGGGAATTAATAATACTGCTACTACCATACAATTGGAAAAAATTGTGCCAGTGTGGCATAGAGATGGGCACAAACTGAAATACGAACCAAAATTTATCACAAACCTGGCCGGTTCATGGTTCGTGAACCAGCTGTTCATCAGAGCCCATTTCTGATGAACTGAGACGAACTTTAGGCTGGTTCATTTGGTTCATTTTTGGTTCATCACTGCAGACATCCTGGCACCGATCAATAAGTTTCCTAGGTGACCTGAGATGAGCTTTCTGCAGTAGAGGTGTGCACCCAGCTGCTTCTCAGCTGATGGGTGGGAGATCCCCCATGAGCTGAAAAAGTGCTGGTGTTTGAAAGGAGCAACAGCTTGCATGCAAGAAAAGTGTTGCTGCTTTCAAATGCTGCCTGGAACTTTAAAGCATTTCAGTATCTGTTCTGCTTCCCATGTTTACAGAAGATTGCTTATTCCCTGCTGGCTTTAAAGGCCAGGAAAGGGCTAAATGGCTGGTTTTCCCTTCCTCCTTTGGAGTATGCACTCTCTCTCTCTCTTTTTTTCCCAAAGGCAAGAAAGTGTAGCAACGTTGTAACATTGTAGCATTGCAGCATTGTAACATTACTGCACTCTCCTCCTGGCTTTAAAAGCCAGGAAAGGATTAAATAGCTGCTTTTCCCTTCCTTCAAGGCATGTTTCAGGCTTTGCAAAGAGAAGAAAAACAGGTGTTTTGCACAGCCCTTTGGAAACAAAGTGGCAGGGAAGCAGCAGCAGCTTTTTTCAGCTGATGGGGATTCCCCTCCCATCAGCTGAAAAGCGGCTGGCATTTACAAGGGGGAAACCAGAAGCTCACACCCCTATTCTGCAGACCTTCTGCTGCCTTGGAAGTGACATTCTCACGAACCAGTTCAGGAACCAGGGCAAGTTCATGAAAGTTCATGGTTCATGAAACTGTACGAACCTCGAACCTCCCAGTTAGTTTCCCCCCAGTTCGTGCCCATGTCTAGTGTGGCAACATAAATAAACCACTTGCATTTTGTTAAGTGGATAGAGGTTGATCTCATAGGTGAAAAAGAAAGATTCTTGAAGACCAAGCCTTCCCCTTTCCTGCCCCCCATGGGCAACACTTAAAAGATCAAGGCCAGGCATCACAGAAATGGATAAAGTGGAATAGGAGAGTAGAAATCATCCAAAGGCAATTGATAAAGCAATGTAAACCCTGTACAGGACGGGGTAGGAATGTGTGAAGAAAGTATTGGTGCAGCATTTCTCCTAATGATCTTTTTGGAAACCAATAAGAAACTAAACAAAATGAAAGTGTGTGGGGGTGACAAGTCTGGGGCCCTATGTATTGCCAGATCACTTGTTCAAAGTTAAGAAACACTCTTAAGTGATATGGATGGATCCAGTTAAACAGGTAGTTAGCTACAAAAGTTCATAGCTTTCACAATAAACTAGCCAAGGTTGAGTCTTCATTGGTAGCAATCGATGCATTTATTTATCTATTTATTTATGGAATGTATATATACCTCTCCAGACACCTGTATTTGTTACATTTATATCTCATCATAGGGCAGCTGACATGGAATCCCCAAGAGAGCTCCAGTCTGGGCACTAGCTAGACTTCCAAGTGGCCTTTAATCCTACCTTGGGATGCATTTTAAATAAGGCTGTGTTTCTTGGAATGTTGTTTTTTTAAAACCCAAGCACAATTCACCACCTGCATCCATATACAGTTAGAATGACTTTGGGGGCATTGGGCTTCCTCCTGCATAGTTTGTGGATGTTGCTTTAAAGATGGTGGGTAGCCATATTGGTCTGCAGTAGATTTTATTTGAGTCTAGTGGCACCTTAGAGACCAACAAGATTTTCTGGGTGTAAGCTTTTGAGAGTCTCAGATCCCTTCACAGACATGTCTGAAGAAGGGAGCTTGAACTCTTAAAAGTTTACAACCTGAAAATCCTTTTGGTCTCTGAGGTGCCATTGGACTCAAATGTTGCTTTAAAGGTAACCTAATATTTGCTGCCTCCTTTAAAAAAACTATGTGAGTCTTGTGGTTCCATCATTTTAATAGGCATTTTCCTGCATTTATGCTTCCATGCAACTGTAGATCAGGTTGAATCCAACTAGCTTTATTGCTGCTATAAAAAGGTAAGAGGTGATCCCCTTTGACTTCCCAAAAAGGCCATGCTGGGGATTGCAGTACTTACATGGACAAAAAGCAGGGGGAACAAAAACTGTCATAAAGATCGGAACTAGGTGAGACAAAGTTTTTAAAAACTGGCTGGATCCAACCAATTGTGAAAGAAAGAAAACCAGGATTCACCACATGAATAGCTTTGGGACAGCTTCTGAAGGCAAGAAGGACAGAAATGCAATCCTTTTCAGCCAGGTATAATTTAGGACAACATAACAATGTAGTGTTGACACTGATTCTACTGACACCAGGTGGAGAGTAGAACTGCTTTTCTAACTTATCTTGATCTCTTGCCAGCCCAGTAGCTCACACTAATCTCCTCCCTGTCCATCCTCCAGATGGGGTCAGGAAAGACCATAGACCCTGAATGAATGAAATCAGTGTGGCTGATCTAGAAATTGCCGGCATCTCGGCATACCTATTTTTAGCAGATGCAAAAAAAAAAAAAGCCTTGGTAAGGGAGCTATCCATGCTTCTAATGTAGCTTACAAGACTGAATCAGAAACATGGGGTTCCTCTGAAGGCACAGCTCTGCCTTTCTCTGCACCTGTGTAGGACTGGTGCATATTAGTGTGAAGACTCCACAGGTTCTGCAAAAAGTCAATTTGTCACTGCCCCATGTTTAAGCTTTAACCTTAAAGGCACCAAAGTTTGTTTTATCTTCTTTCTGCTGTAGAATAAGAAAACAGACAAAGTTGTGCAGTGCACGATATCAGGCCAGTATATTCAGTAATGTAGTGGGAGAGTCAAGCTTTCTTTTCCCTCACCACATTGATTTCTGGCTTTTTTTTTGTCCAAGACTCTGTCAAGAGTCAGGGTTTGAGACAGAGGAAATTTAGGGTTTATACATTTTCTGGATTGCCTTTTTAACTCAGGTTCACAAAAAGTAAGCATACATAATAAAATAAAAAAGCGCCATAACAATTCATCAATAAAACAAACAGCAGTGAATAATGAGCAAGAAGCCAGCTGAAACGCTGAATTAGTAACAGCCACAATTTAAAGTAAGTTTTAAAAGGCAGCAAAAGATTCCAGTAAAGCAGTAAACCTCTAAAGATCACTAAATGTCTGGGGAAACAGACTTGACACCTAAGAAAAGTAAGTGCCAGGTGAATTGCTGCAGGCAAGGAGTTTCATCAGGGAGGCACCACCACAGAAATAGCCTTGGCTATCATTTGTTAGTAGAGGATATTACAGCTGTTTCTCCATATGACCACAGTCACTGCGAAAGTCATGCGAGAGTGTTCCAACTGCCCTTAACGTGTAGAAGTTAAGATAGAGAAATTCTCCCTGTGTCTGGGATCAGAGACAAGCCTTAATTTGAACCAGAACTTAACAGCGTTCTCCAAGTTATCCAATTTAAAAGCTAGGCTCAAATGCTGGCTTCAGCAAATGAAATAATAATGGTCCTGGCATAGGCAGAGCGACACAACATAATCACAACTAAATCACAGCCAGCACATGTGCACACTCATCTGGGATTATTGGTGAGGGCTTCTAGGTCAAATTTCTAAACAGTCTTCAGGCCAAGCTTTTCTGAAAAAACATGAACAGCCCTGCTGGATCACAACAACTATGCATCTAATCCAGCATTCTACTTCCAACTTTGGCCAGCCAGAGGTTTTTGGTACTCCCTCAAGCAGGGCATAAAGGGGACATCTTTCCCTTGTTATTTCTGCCAAAAAAATTATTCAGTGGAATATTCTTCCTTAATAAGGAGGTCCCACTTACTGTTTAAGGCCTTTGGGATGCCAGTTTTTGTGTGTAAAAACTACTCGTGGTCTCAATTTGTTCCTTAGGAAATGCTGCTTTCCTACATGCATTCCATGTAAAGGTGATAACACTCATCCTTTCTCTGTTCTAAATTTAAACTGAAATCTGTGTCCCGCCTACACAGATTCAGGCACTGGATATACCAGAGGTAGAAGGTAGTTGTCTCGTGCCATGCTCCTTGCTGGCTTCAGAATCACTGCTTCAGGGTACATTTAGCTTGCTTATATGTACACACAGTATATATATATATACACACACACACACACACACACACGGCTGGTCAGGATCATCCTGAGAATGAGCTGCCCTGAGAAAGGGATTTCAACCAAATGGCCCATAAATCCCCACTAATCCAAGACAGGAGGGGCTTAATAGATCTACAAATTAGTTCAGGAGACCATTACGATTATCTGACCTGAGTGCTTCTCCCTCTCTTCTCCCTCTCTCCTGCGCGCGCGCACACACACACATACAGACACACACACACATGCACAAAAGCTAGAATAATGCTGTCCCTGAAATTAAGAAGCAAGCTCAGATGCCATTGCAAGTGAAGCCTCCCCAGTCTCTTCCACCCCTCCCGTGCTCTTCCATACACCCACAGTGCTCCCTCCCCCAAATGTTCCCCCACCGTTCTGTCACTCACCCCCAGCACTCTGTTCTTCCCTTTAGGAATGGTTTCCACTGTGTACATCACTGCCCTTCTCCCCAGCCGGATGGTCCCCATTCCCTGCATGGGATTAGCTGGTGTGCTTGCTCCAAAGCCTACGGGTCCCTAGCAACTGAACACTCAGCTGCATCAGCCCCACAGGCTGAGCGGGGATGACAGCTTGTTTGACCTGGCTGCTCAGCTCCAGCACTCTTCAAAGGAAAGGAGAAAGAGGGGTCTTATTGGCTTCTGTCAGTGATGATGTCACACAGTCAGAGAGATGCTGCAGAAGATGCATAACAGAGAAAGCGTGTTCCAAGAGAAATTCAGACCCTGCTCTTTGATGAAGGTGCTGCTTCTGCTAGACGGAAGAAAGGCAGAGCTGGGGTGTGTGTATGAATGAGATGGTATGGTAAAATCCCAGGGAATAATATATTTAACAAGGTTGGAGGGAAACTGTAGGAATCCATATGCCAGGACAGGGCTCACCTTGCCATACAAGCCATAAAGATGAACATTTCATAGGTACATGAAAGAAGCCAGAAGAAATCCTCATGCTATGCAACCTGTATGGAAAATCTTCCTGTATCTTCTCCACTGTAATGCAAGTACGCCTTGAAATATAAGATTTAGGCTGCAATCCTAAATGCACTTTCCTGGGAGTAAAGTCCCATTGGAAAATGTAATACTTACCTCTGAGTAGACCCTCTTAGATTGCTCCTTGTTTATCCACTTGAAAGATGCATGTTAAATCCTGAGCTCACTTTGTTTTCCAGTGCTGCATGGCTCGGCTCTCTTTCTCAAATTGCATGCATAGATGTGCAGCACTCTTTACTTCTGGGACATTGGACGGCATCAGCTGGGGGTTCTGTGAGAATAATGACTGTAGAATCCTGTCTTTGAGCAGTGTTCTCTGGTAGTGTGCTGGGAGTATAAAGTAGTGATTGCTGGTCCCAGCTCCTTTCAGTTTGGAATAGTGCTAGTTAAATTGGAGTAGTCTGAAGAATATATTTGGGGCATCTTAAATTAATCTCAAACCCACTCCAATTTAAGGCCCTTTCATGCTCCCCATGACATCAACAGGGTCTAGAGGTCTCCTGTCACTGACCCTACCCAAGCCTTCACTGCATCTTCCCTTTGTCAAATACAGGGTCAGAAGGGAGGGCTCACAGCACTGTTAAGGCATCAGGCTTGGATGCTGCTGCCTGCCACAAGCATTGTAGCAGTATTCAGGCATGTGTAGGTGGTGCCTGGAGATCTCCCAGAATTACAACTGATCTCCAGATGACAGGGATCAGTTCCCCAGGAGAAAATGGTTGCTTTGGAAGATGGGCTCTACAGCATTATTTATCTTCAAGCATTATTTATATTCAAGTACAGTTGGGAGCTGGTAAGTATGGGAATAGAACTTACCAAAGGCACCCAACACCAAGCAGTAATGCTTGCTGCTTTTCCAACCTCTCTAGGATTCCACCTGCTGACAATGGGGCCACTTCTAACATACACACACACCCCGCTACACTGATACTGTGCAATACCAGGGCTGTTTCCACACGGCTTACGTTATTCTGCAAAATAGCGAAATGTCGTGTGAAATCTTGCGAGAAGACACTGTTATCGCGTCTTCTCGCATGATAACAGTGTCTTCTCGCACAATAACAGCGTCTTCTCACAAGATTTCACGTGAGATTTCACTATTTTGCAGAATCAGGTAAGCCATGTGGAAACGGCCCAGATCTAGTAGGAACAAGGTTGCATGCATTGCTGAGATGTTGCAGGATGAGAAAATTGATGTGGCTTGCCTAACAGAGACTTGGCTGCAGGAAACTGACAAGGTGTGTCTTTCCCAACTAACTCCCCCTGGCTATGCAATCCTACACCAACCTTGCTATGGAAGCCGGGGCAGAGGAGTTGCTATTATTCTTCGTGAGTCCTTCAGCTTCTGCATGGCCTGAACCATGGTCCGATCATCATCTGCTGAAGGCAAAAGTGAATATAGCCCCAACACCCCACAAAATAGGGGTCCAGTTAAAATGATCCATCAACATAGGCTCTCAGAGCCAAGCTACAAGTGACATTCTTCACGTGAAGAACACTTGATCGTTTTCGCAAGTTTTTCTGGGAACTGAAGTCCTAGTGTCCTTCCCCTCTCTGTTAGAATTGCTGCCTGAAGAGCCAGAGAAAGCCTGCGGCAACAGCAGCCTTTGCAAATCATTCCTCCAGTCACAAGCCTGCTCTCAACGATCTTTGGGGGCATGCAGCTGCAACTTTCTCCCTGGGCATCCTGCTCAGCTTCACCAACATGTCAGCTTTCTCCAGAGAAGCTCCCCAGGAGCAAGACGATTTGCAAAAGCTGCTGCTGCTGCTGGCTTTCTCTGGCTCTTCAGGCAGCGATTCTAACAGAGAGGAGAAGGAACAGAAGGAAAAGGGGCGGGGGAGAGGGACTTCAGTTCCCAGAAAAACTTGCGAAAATGATCAAGTGTCCTTCACGTGAAAAATGTCACTTGTAGCTTGGCTCTCAGACCCTTCCAGATTCCAAAATGCCTTGGGCGATTTTAGAATTCCAGACACATGCTCCACAGAAGCTGCTGTAGGCGTGTGGAACACAAAACTCCTTGAAGCTATTGACACTGTTGCTCCTTGTCAACCCCTCTGGACCTTGGGATGGAAGTGAGCACCATGGTTTACCACATTGCTGGCTGACCTGAAGAGGGCTGGAAGACATCTATAAAGATGCTGGCAAAAGACTCGCGTGCAAGCTGATAGAACTTGCTACAGAACGCACTGGAGGATCTATGAAACAGAAATAAAAGCAGCAAAAAATGTCACTTCTTGGCAACCATTGCTTCAGCTAGTTCACGGCCATCCCAATTGTTCAGAGTATCCCAGACACATTCTAACTCCTAAATCTGAACCCTTACAGTCCCAAGAACAGACAATTAGCTGTGAGGCCTTTGCTAAGTTTTTTGCTGATAAAATAACACAAATATGCTCTGATCTAGATGCTAGCTGCAATATAAACGAGATAGAAAAAATGCTTAATACATCATCTAGCTTATATTTAGACTGCTTTGAGCCAATTAAAATGACAGACCTTAACAGGACCATGACATCTATGAAGGCCACTGCTTGTGCGCTTGATCCTTGTCCATCTTAGCTGTTAAAATCAAGTAAAGATCAGATAAGTGAACCACTGAGATCTATTGTAAATCAATTGCTAACTCTGGGCACCTTCCCCTGACTGCTCAAACAGGCAGTTATTCGTCCGCTAATTAAAAAACCATCCCTAGACAAAACTGATGTGGCCAATCACCCAGTCTCTAATCTGCTCTTTCTGGGCAAGTGATTGAGAGAGCAGTAGCTCACCAACTTCAGAACTTCTTGGATTCTAGCACTCTGGACCTTTTCCAGTCAGGTTTCAGACCAGGGCGTGGGACAGAGACAGCACTATAGCATTAGTGGATGATCTTCATCTGAATATAGACAAAGGCCATGCCTCCTTATTGCTCCTCCTGGATCTGTCTGCAGTCTTTTACACAGTAGACCATGCCATCCTGTTGAGGAATCTAAAAACAGAAGTGGGCATCAAAGGATGTGCCCTGGACTGGTTTACATCATTTGTCATGGAACGGACTCAAAGGGTTGCCATCGGACATCAGCTATCTCCAGAATGGGAACTATCTTGTGGGGTTCCACAGAGCACAATCTTATCTCCCATGTTATTCAACCTCTATGTAAAACCTTTAGGAGAACTCATTTGCAGCTATGGAGTTGGTTGTCATCTATATGTGGATGACACCCAACTCTATATCTCGCTATCCAGGACCCCTCAGGATGCAGTAGAAATCTTAGATTGTTGCCTGACAGCTGTGATGAAATGGCTGAAAAATAACAAATTGAAATTAAACCCAGACATGACCAAAGTGATGCTTGTTGGGAAGTCAGATATTCTGAAAGACATTGTACTCCCCACTTTCAATGGAGTTTGTTTGACCCTCACTGACTCGGTTAAGAGCCATGGGGTTATACTGGATCCAGCACTACTACTAGAAAAGCAAGTTAAGGCAGCTGCAAAAAATGCTTTCTACAATCTCACTCTAGCCTGGAAGATGGCTTCTTATCTTGACACAGCCGACCTAGCCACCTGGATCCATGCTATGGTAACATCAAAACTTGACTATAGTAATGCACTATATATTGGTCTTCCAAGTTAACTAAGAGGCTCCAATTGTGCAAAATGCTGCAGTTTGACTGTTAGCAGGTGCAAGCAGGAGCATGAACATCCCTCCCATTCTGCATTCACTCCATTGGCTACCTATCAGCTACAGTGCTCAATTCAAGGTACTGGTTACCACATACAAAGCTCTTCATGGCCTTGGCCTGACATACCTACGGGACTGCCTCCCTCCCAATGTCTCTCTACAGCAGCTTCGCTCATCTGAACAGGGTCTCTTGCAGGTGCCAGCCTGCACGTGGGCAAAATCAACTGCAGCCCATACACAGGCCTTCTCTGTGGTGGCCCCTACCCTATGGAACAGCCTGCCTGAGGAGGTCAGGAGAGCTCCCATGCTCTTGGCTTTCTGTTTTGAGTTGGGAACCATGGGCTCCACCATTATATTGCTTTACATATTATCTGTTGCTTTGAATATGTACTCATATATACTGCTTGTGCTTCATGTTGTCTAACGTCAATCCTAGAATTGATTATGTTCTGTTTCAACAATCCTTCAACTCTGTATTGGATCCTTGCTAATGCTATGTCTCTGTAAACTTGTATTCATCTACCCTATGACATTGTTTATGGAAATGTCCTTGACACTGTATGGAAATGCCTACCCTTGTCCTTGGTACTGATTGTACTGATCTCACACTATGTAATCTGCCTTGAGTCTCAGTGAGAAAGGCGGGCGACAGACAGACAGACAGACAGACAGACAGACAGACAGACAGACAGACAGACAGACAGACAGACAGACAGACAGACAGACAGACAGACAGACAGACAGACAGACAGATAGATAGATAGATAGATAGATAGATAGATAGATAGATAGATAGATAGATAGATAGATAGATTATGCCCTGCTGATGCCCCTCCCCTCCTCAAATCTTGCCCTCTCCAGGCTCCACCCCAAAAATCTCCTGGAATTTCCCAACCTGGACCTGGCAACCCTAGTCATATGAGAATGTATGGAAAACGTAGTTGACAGTTCTTGTATGCACATGATCATAGTAACAACCAAAGGACTACATTTCTATCTTTCTCAGCACATCTGGATGCTACCCTAACTTTTATATATTCTTGCAGTTGGCCCAGGCCTAAAGTTTAAAGCAGTATGGTTGTTGTGATTGTTCACCACCCCCATCATCTTGGAAAGTTGGGAAAGGTTGGGCTCAGGGCAGTCCACCATTGATCAAATTTGAACTAACCTACATTCTAGAGGGGTTTAGACCCAATCCAAAATAAATCTAGAGGGTATTTCCATCAAAAAGTGTTCAATTCCACTCCCTCAATTCTGAATTCTGATGCATCACTAATAAAATCAACCAAAAAATTTGGAAGGAAATTATTATCAAACACCACAAGTATATGTGTGAATTAAGCCCCTTTTTTCTAGATGCAATTTTTAAAATCAATTACAGATTGATGACACACACATCCATAAATATTGGAAATTTAATACCAGAATATAACACCAATGAAGAGCTTTGTGTGAGTGCAGTTACCATGTGAAGGGACCCATGACCTGCAGTAATAATTTACATCATACCACACAATATAGGAGATTATAACAACAGGGCAGAATTGATATATATTGGTTTCTGGATGTGTAGGTCTGTTTATTGCTGAAGTGTGTATCATTGCCACCGAGGAAGGCCCTTGGGCTGAAATGCATATGGTCTTGTGCTGGTCATTTGACATGTTTATCAATGTTTTGTCAAACAACTAAGGAAAAACAGTCTTCCACAGGAAAAGTGTTTTTGCCATATATCAAAGGAATCACTGATCAGATGGGAAAGCTTATGAAAAAGCACAGCTTACAAACGGTATTCAGACCCACCAGAAAAATACAACAGATGCTACGTTCAGCAAAAGACAGTAGAGACCCCCTTACCTCTGCAGGAATATACCGTATACCCTGCAGCTGTGGACAAGTTTACATCGGGACCACAAAGCGTAGCATCCAGACAAGAATAAAAGAACATGAAAGACACTGCAGACTTGGCCATCCTGAAAAATCAGCAGTGGCTGAACATAGCCTAACTCAAACAGGGCATAGTATCCTATTCCAGGACACTAAAATACTTGACAACACTTGTCAGACTGCACAGGGAAGCCATTGAAATTCACAAGCATAAGCACAATTTCAACAGGAAAGAAGAGACTTTAAGAATGAATAGAGCATGGTTTCCAGTCCTGAAAAACACCAGGCTAACAAAACACTCTATACCCGACAATAGCCCTGCAGAGAAGATTAGCACATCAAGCACCAATCCATATGTAAAAGAACCTCCTCAGGATACAGTGCAGCCTCCCTCCATTAGCATTCCACACCCTGGGAAACTCTTACAGGATGACTCAGCCCAACCCGAACCCTCCTGAGCAGATATAAATGACCTGCCAACATCTTTTCCACACAGTGACACTGAGAGATCTCTGTCTTTTGGTGCTACACCTCTGAAGATGCCAGCCACAGCTGCTGGCGAAACGTCAGGAACTACAACACCAAGACCACGGCTATACAGCCCGGAAAATCCACAACAACCATCATTTATCAATGTTATTTGAAGAATGTTACAGCTTATCTAAAGCTTTCATATGTAGCCTGACATTCAGGTCCTTTGTTTTTAATTTTTTAATTTAATTACTGTGTACACTGTATAATAAATATTTATTTTGAATATATTTTATGGTTTTAGCTTGGCCCTTGTAGCATCTGCAGTACATTTAGGATTTGCGTTGTGGTGGATGTCCCCCCCCCCATTCTTTGTTTGCTGTGCGTAATATATATGCCAGTTTTGAACACCCACAATCTGTGATTAATTGATGTGGTCTATTCCAACAGTGATCACTTTTGTCCACGTATTATTTGTGGAACTACGTGGACTGTCCATCTCTGCTTTGACTTGTACATCACCTGTATTAAATCAGTGGCTCTTGTTCAATTCCAGATGGTGCCTTTCCATTGCTCTCTGAATGACAGCACTTTCATGGCTGACCAACTTTCAGCTCCATACACTATTGTGAGGAGAACAGCGGAGTTTAATCATTCCTTTCTTTTCTTCATGGGCACTTTGCCATTCAAAAGAGAGACTGAATTTGCCCACACTACCTTTCTTTTCTTCCTAAATCTTCATTGAATGACTTAGCTTAATTCAGGTGTTGGCCCAGGCAGATGTAATTGTCAACTTCTTCCATTTCTGCCCCATTTACAATGACAGTACTCAGCACGCAAGGCTCATTTTGCATCCACTTAATCTTCAATACTATTGTTTCCAGTCTGGATTCATGCAAAAGTTGCTGCAGTAATTGTTCCACAGTTTCACTATATCCTTTTTGAATATTACACAGCGGTTGGCAAATAGAAGGTATGTTAAAAGCTTCATCCCAATTCATTCTCTTAAGCAGACTGCTGCAAACTGCTGTGGCAAAATTGTGTTGCCCTTTCTGGCTCATTCACATATATGAATGATACAGGCAGTACCTAACAATATTTCCACCAAGCAGTTGCAATTGATTTCATCCATCAAATCTAGATACTTCAGGTCAATTCTGATTTTGCTAAGTGTATTGAGTGTGGCATTAAGCGCAGCTGAATCAAATCCTTTTTGTAGTTGACAAAAGCAAAGTATAGTGCACTTCATATTCATTGCAGTTCTGATGAGCTGTCACACTAAATGAATGTGCTCAATTGTTGAGTAGCCTGAGATGCATTCGGCTTGTTCTCTGCTTGTGTGCATTTTGAGATCCTTCTTAATAGAGTTTAGTACAACACAACTGAACGCTTTTGAGAGAAGTGTAACTGGGAGGTTGTTATAGAACTCTTCTCTGTGTGTGTTATGTGCCATCAAGTTGCTTCCGAACTATGGCGGCTCTATGAATGAAAGTCCTCCGTAACATCCTAACATTTACAGAATTGCTCAGATCTTGCAAACTGGAGGATGTGGCTTCTTTTATTGAGTCAAGCCATTTCATTTTGGGTCTTCCTCTTTTCCGACTGCCTTCCACTTTTCCAAGCATTAATGACTTTTCAAAAAAATCTTGTCTTCTCTGTTGCCTTTATTCACCAGTAATATTGTCTTCAGTCATTTGCATACAGTTGAAATACCTCTGCCATATTCCTGAACAGCTGTGATAGCTTTATAGTTTCTTTCCCTGCTTTGAGATATTTTGGGCAGTTGTCATCAGTTCTTGGACTCCTTGCTTCACATGAGGAATGGCAAACTTGATTTCTTCCCACATAGCGCCCTAACAGAATATGCTTTATACTGACATATGAAGAGCAGAGATAGTTTTATAATTTAACAGATATTGTTCCTCTTGGTTCTGTTTGACATTCTTTCTCCATTTGCATCCCTCAGTGTTGCTAGGATTACTTGTTTTTAGCATTACATGTTCAGCCATCTTTAAGCTTTTGTTCTTTTCTGCTGCCTCCTCAACTTTCTCTTCCTAAAGTCTTCACAGTCTTCTTGTAAATTTCTTTGTACCGCACTCTATAATCTTCATCCATTTTCTCTTCTGTTTTCATGCGTGCCCTTTTGACATCTAACACCGATACTCTTTGCCGATTCGTTGCTTCAGTTCCAACATTTTTGCTGCCTTTGCCTTCTTGATCGCTAAGATTATGTGCCAAATAAGTACCCTATATTGCTCAACAAAGTCTTTGTACTTGACATTCTGTTCTTGCAAGTCCTTCCCAAATGCCTCCTCACTGAAGTGCCATTTTCATCTTGGCTTCTAGTTTTCCTTTCCATGGTCTTCATATGTGCTGTCAATGTGGCGTTTTGTGTGCAACATTCAAGACTCTGAACTTGTGACAATGATTTGTCTGCACATTGCTGAAGATTCCTTTGATATCTTTAAATATGTAGTAGATCTGTTTGACTGTGACTCCATCTGGGCTCTTTCCTGTTGATCTCCCTGGAACACTTAGTTCATTATTTGGAGTTAGTTAACCTCAAAGACAGCAATGAGACAGGCTTCACCATCATTTCATTTTGCCTTCATGAATTTTCACATGAACTTTTGCTTCTATTTTGCTTTCAATCCACTATTGCGTTGAAGCCTCTTTGGACGACTGGGTATGTGGCTGTCCTGCATTGTCCTGGCCAGCTTTTCCCCCAAATGTTCTGTTTCTTCATCCTCTGCTTGGAGATTAGGAAAGTATTCTTGAATAATTGTTATCATTTGTTATGATTTTTCCTGCATCATAAGAACGCCTCTCTGCTGACTATTGGGGAACAATTCTTTCACTGACAATGAATTCCATACCTCTATTTTTAAAATATCTTCCTAGGAATACTTGACCTCTACTTTTCCAAGGTACAAAGAGATAATTTGCTCTGTGAGTTTCTCATACTCTGATGATACTTGCCTGTACTATCTTAGCAGCTTTAATGTATATAATCACCAGATAGAATTCTTAGATTGTGACATACAACAGATAGCTGAACAGCACTTTAGTCCATTTTCAGTTTTGTATACTGTGCTGCCACAGGTTGTGCTGATTAGTCCAACACAAAAGTCTGCAGCCAGTTTTCCATTTTATATGGCTTATATTCTGCTTAGTCCTTTGACTCTGAAAAGCTCTTTGCAGCAGTGTGTTCAGTGAACTGGACCTTGCACTCTATAGCTGCAATACCCCCTCCCCTTTGTCCAGGTTACCCTAGAACAATAGGTATACAGTCTCCTTGTTATCCCAGACCTAATGTCAGGCTATGGAAAAATGATACGTAGTAGCTGACTTCCCCCCTTGCAGCAAGAAATCCAAGTTCTCTTGAGTCAAGGTTGTTTACTGGAAAATCAAAACTAAAGCATATATATGTCCATAGATTCTACAGAAGCAATATAAGCGACTGGCTGTACATGGATCTCTTGCTGAGAATGACGTAGGGGAGGCTTGCTACAAAGTTCCAGTCCTTCCCTGGGAGCCCCCCACCTGCAGGACCCAGCTGGGCATAGTCAGTCAGTGGGAGAATAGGAGAGAACCGTCCCAAGTCCACTGTGGTGAGCCATTCAAGATAAGCTCACTGTCTTCCCAGGAGCGAACTGGCCTGTGTGAAAAACTACACACACACATCCACTGAATAATTACAGCAAAACAAGAAAGATGGAAGGACTGTCGATGACAGACCTGACACCCAACTTGTCAGCTTGGCTGGATCTATCAGAGGATATGCTTTTTTGTACTTTGCTGATAATCTCCCATTCACATCCACACCGAAAATGAGGTAAGAAGGTAGTATTAGTTCATTGTACTAATGCTATAGCTATCCAAAGAGCTCTACAGCTTCACTTGGTAGGATATGTACTCTTGTCACTTTAGCTCCTCTCTCAAGGTGAGTCTGTACAACCCCTCAAATGCATGGTTTGTATCCATATTCCAGCTTCACAAACATTACCTATGAAGCCCTGAGTTAGAATACAGCAGGGGATAAAATGGGTTATGTGTTTATTAAACTAAAGAAACAGCACATGCAAGCATGGCCCAAAGGAGATCCCAAATACACAGTCTACAGTTGGTGCAAATAAAGAATGCAATGGACATGGGTTTCTCAAATAGATCCCAAGCAAATAAACATTTCCTTGCATTTTCCATTCATTAAAGATAGATACAGGAATAATTCTGGTTTTGCAGGCAATTAGCTGATATCACATGGAAAGTACTTAGCTCTAATGGAGAAAATGTTTTTAGAATCCATTATTTGTTCATAGTGAGGAACATTTTTTCCTTTTCAAGTAAGATTATACTGCTTCACCACTCCTATAAATATACTCATGCTGCTAGACAGAATAGCGTCATCAGATGTAGTGTTATCATGGATAAGTTACACGTTCTATCTTTGTTGATAGTTCATTGTTTAATGTGAGGTGTAGTATTATCCCCCAATTTCTTTTTAAATAACTTAATAATTTAGTATTACTCAGACTTTGGATCTGACTTATATCTCTAAGGGGTTGGAAAGAGTTTTACACCAGATTGAACTGGATAGCAGAGGTGGTTGTTTTCCTATTTATTTATTTATTTATTTATTTATTTATTTATTTATTTATTTATTTATTTATTTATTTATTTATTTATTTATTTATTTATTTATTTATTTATTTATTTATAGTTCGCCTTTTTCACTAAGATTCAAGGTAGATTACATAGTGAGTCTGGATAGTCAATTTCAAAGACATTTCAATAGACATGTAATAGGTTACATACATGCAAATTTGCGAAGATTTAAAAATCAGCAGAAATCCAATGCAGAGCTGAAGAAATGCTGAAACATTTCAATTCAAAGACTGACATAAAGTAGGATTATACTTATAGCAATAGCAGTAGAGTCTATGATCTATTATTATGTATGATCTATCATACAGTAATAGTAGTAAAGTCTATGGTCCCTTCCTATCCTTTTACTGATAGATCTCTTTGAGATCACTTCCTTACAATATAGCTCTCCTAGCTAAGTAAAAAGCCATCTTGAATAATTCAGTTTTGCACTGTTTGTGGCAAACCAGGAGAGTGGGAGCATTTCAGACCTCTTCAGGTCAGAAAGTGGGGAGCCAGTAAGATGATGTATGTGTATTGGCGGCTGTTGATTTGGCCCATGTGCATCTGCTGAAGGCCCTGTTCAGATGAACAAAGCTGCCATAGTGGAACATAGGAAGAGAGGTGATCTGGTAGTTATGATGGTTCAAGGATTTTTTTAAAAAGGTAGTCCCCTGTGCAAGCACCGAGTCATTACTGACCCATCGGGACGTCGCATCACGACACTTTCTTGTCAGACTTTTTATGGGGTGGTTTGCCATTGCCTTCCCCAGTCATCTACACTTTACCCCCAAGAAACTGGATACTCATTTTACTGACCTCGGAAAGATGGAAGGCTGAGTCAACCTTGAGCCAGCTCCCTGAACTCAGCTTCTGCCAGGATCAAACTCGGGTCGAGAGCCGAGTTTGGGCTTCAGTACTGCAGCTTACCAGTCTGCACTACGGGGCCCTTGAACCACGGATATGAAGAGCTTTATATGTGATAGTCAATACCTTGAATTGAGCCCAGTAACTGATAGGTAGCCAGTGGAGTGACTACAGAATGGGAATAATATTCAAGCTCCTCTTAGCTTCTGATAATAGCCGAGCTTCAGCGTTCTGCACCAACTGAAGATCTACGTACACTACATTACAGTAGTCAAGTCTCAATGTTATCATGGCATGGATCTAAGTGGCCACATCAGTTGTGTCAAGGTAGGGGGCCATCTTCCAGGCTAGAATGAGTTTGTAGAAAACATTTTTTCCAGCTGCCTTAACTTGCTTTTCCAGCAGCAGTACTGGATCCAGTATAACCCCTATGCTCTTAACTGAGTCTGCAAGGGTCAGATGAACTCCATTGAATGTAGGGAGTACAATGACCTTCAAGATCTCTGCCTTCCCAGCCAGCAACACTTCTGTCTTGTCTGGGTTCAGTTTCAATTTGTTTGCTTTCAGCTATTTGACCACAGCTATTAGGCAGCAACCTAAGATCTCTATTGCATCCCTCAGTGATGAGATATAGAGCTGGGATCTGCCTATTGATGACATCCAGCTCCATAGCTATGAATGACTTATCCTAAATATTTTACATAGAGGTTGAATAACATGAGGGACAAGATTGTGCCCTCTGGAACCAAGCAAGATAATTCCCACACTGGAGATAGCTGGTCTCCAACAGCAACTCTTTCCTCTCAGATAAATAAAAGATAGTGTTTGATTTAAAGCCATCTATAGCTGTTTTGCCTGGCATAAGAATGCCTGTGCGCAAAATAATTATGGTATGACCTGCTCTGTGCATGTTTACCCAGAGTATTGATCTGGAACAGGGGGATGCTCGGGATCAAAATGGAGCTAGGCAAAGGTACTACAGTTCGCATAATAGCGAGTGGCTTCTACATTGGCACCTCCAGCCTTATATCTCTGTATTATCAGGAACAAGGTGAAGCATGCATATTACATCCATGTGCAATCACTCCGTTGGCTGCCCATCATCTACCAGGTTCAAGATACTGATTTTCACATCCAAATCCCTTCACGGCCTTGGATCCTCATGTCTGCAGGACCACTATGCTGTGCTACACCATGACAACTTTGTTCATCTGAGCAGGGCCATCTGCAGGTACTGCTCTGCAAATAGGCAAGATTGACAATGGCCCGTACACATGTTCTCTGTGGCCTATACCTTATGGAATGTCCTGCCTGAGAAGGTCAGGAAGGCTCCTTTGATTCTGCAAACTATGTAAAACAGAATTATTCAGGAGGGCACTTTTATAAAATTGATAGGGCTATATCTGTTGCTGTATGCATTATCTTGTTCTCAGTGCATTGTATTTCTCCTTATGTATTACCGTTTACTGCTTGTTTAACATGTCATGCTTAATACTTATACTTTATAAGAAATTTCTGCAATCTCAGTCTTATTAAATTGCTTATTAGATGTCTCATTCTCTTAATTGCATTGATTTACATTGTGCAATTCATCTTGAGTCACGGTGAGAAAGGCAGACTATAAATAATGTAAATAAATAAAATAAAATAAACATGCATGTTTGTTTGTTTGTTTGTTTGTTGGTTGGTTGGTTGGTTGGTTGGTTGGTTGGTTGGTTGGTTGGTTGGTTGGTTGGTTGGTTGGTTGGTTGGTTTATACCCCGCCCTCCCCACAGATGGGCTCAGGGTGACTAACAACATTAAAAAAAATGTTGGTTGCTTGACAGCTCAGCACTTGATGACTTACAGTTGGATGTGTGAATCAGCTCTATAAACATTGGGTTGGATCCCTCCCATCTGTCAGAAGAAGGGGATGACAGTTGCAGATCATTCTCACATTTTCTTCTCCTTTCTGAGCCCCTTTCTGGGTTTGCAGGATCCTCGTGGACTATTAACCACACAAATCAAGAGGATGCATTGGGAAGAGGAAAAGAGGTAAAATCATCTTTCTCTTCCATGAGTGAAGCTCCACTAACAGGAGAGGAAAGGGGGTGATTTCACTCCCTCTCAATGTAGCCTCCAGTCCTGACTCCTGACCTGGGAGTTAGGGGGAAAGTAGATTGCTCTTGTTCTCTGCAGCTCGTTCTGTCAGTTTTGGGTAGAGAAAAATATCACTTTTTTTTACCTTCTCCCCAAACTGATGCCTGGGCTACAGAGGACAGGAAAAAACCTGCTCCTATTCCTTGTAGCTCAAAATGACAGCTTAGGTGGGGGCTGGGGAAAGGATCTGCTCCTCTCTCTCCAACTTGCTTGGGCTGCAGAGGACAAGAGTGGTCTGCTCCTTTTCTTAACCCCAGCTGAAATCTTTAGAGAGAGGGGGAAAGAAGCCAGTTGCATCTGTTCTCCCCCACCCCAAGTATCTCCCTGTATTCCTGCCTTGCTGGAAAAGAGAGAAGCTTAGGTGATGGGGTGGAAATTCTTTTCGATCTCTACCTCCGGACTTCTTGCTAGGTTCCTACAAGACAGGGACTCAACAAGAAATCTGGGAAGCATTTTCTGTTTGGCAGTTGTTCAACTTGTACGCAGGAGCTGGACAGATTGGATGATTGACTCACCTGTGTTCAGTACAGCTGAACACCATATGTTCAGCTTTTGAACATGTTTACCATGAAATCTGTGGCTCCCCTATAAGTGATGACCATACTTATCTGAGCCTGCAAGATACAATTGTAAGCACACTTCCTAGGAAGCAATCTCCATTCAGCTCCATGGGACTTACATGTAAGTGAATTGGCTGCAAATGAAATTCTTTCCCATACACAATCCAAGCAAGAGTTAGCTCACCATCTGAACAACACCATGTGATTCCTAATGATTGCTTCAAACAGGAGCACATTGCATAGACCCATGCTGCCCCTGTGCCCAAATGTGAACACCGCTCTATAGGAAAATAATTACTGCTCTCAAGTAATAATAATGACTCAAGATCCATATGCAGCCTTTCACTGGATCTGGCATTTGGGGGACTGAAGCCCACAGGATCATTCTCTTGATGAAGAAGAAACAGTCTTGTGAGGCCTAGCAATCCTTCCCCCTTGGGTGATGCAAACCCATCTGTATCCAGTGAGAGAGAGATGGAGAGAGACCAAGTCTGGAGACACATTGGCTGAAACTGAAGGAAGCCTGTTGTGTTGCCGAACATGTGGCAGGACCTGGGGAACCGTGCAGGATCAGGTTTTGTTTGTGACTGTGCCAGAAGAACGCAAACTTGCAAGGACTGACAGCTCATCCCCATGCAGCCTTTTCATCTGAAGAGAAAGCAAACAAACAGCACAGTTATAAGTAGGCACAGATGGAATCAGTGTGGCTAAAAAAAGCACCAGCCGCTGAAGCATCACATCAAGCTCAGCCCCAAGGTTTGAAAGCATTCCATCATTTTTTCCCTTGTTGTTGTTTTAGATAGAGCTGGTTGCATGATGAGCTGAATCCCCTCAGCCAGGCCAGGCCCAAACTGGCATTGCTTTGTTGATAGCTGTAAAGCAACATGCTGATCTGCATCCATTCCAGAGTGGGTAGTGGCGGTACCCAGTAGCACTACTGGGTAGCAGGTAGCACAACTTTGTGAACAAGGAGTTCAACAATCCTGTTCCTGGCTCCCAAGTTTTATCAAAAAAGTCTCAAATGAAATTTCTCTTCATGGAAAAGCCACATTTCATGAGTGGGGAGCACTGAGCTTCAGTGGCTCATCTCTTACGTGACTGGCTGATTCCAGAAGGTGGTTTCTAGGGGACTGCTGCATTTATGCTATGGGGCCTGCAGGGTTTCATCTCGTCCTCTATGCTGTTAAACATCTACATGAATTCATTGGGAGAGACCATCCGGGGATCTGAAGTGAGGTATCACTACTATGCAGATGACATTCAGCTCTACTTCTCTTTAACAGCTGACTCAGGTGGGTCGGTGGAAATCGTTAACATTGCTGGAAAAGGCAATGGGATGGATGAGAGCCAGTGAACTGAAGCTCAGTGCAGACAAGACTGAGGCGCTGTTGGTCAGGGAAGAACCTGCTTGCAGACTGCAGATTCAGCCTGCCTAGAAGGGGCTGCACTCTGCCTGAAGAAGCAGGCTTTCCAGTTGGAGGTGCTGCTGGCTGCTGGATCCTGACATACATCTAGAGGAATCAGGTCTTCTCCACACCTTATAGTGCCTTTCATCAGCTTCGGCTGATATGTCAGCTACAGCCATTCCTTAAAAATGTGATCTGGTCAAGGCGTTCCGTGTTCTGATCACATCCGGGAGAGATTACTGTAATGCTCCCTTCATGGAGCTGCCACTGGAAGGGGGGCAGAAACTCCAAGCAGTCCAAAATGTAGCAGCCAGGAGTTGGTTATAGCGATCCTATTACCCCTATGCTGAAAAATCTGCACTGGTAAGATCTGCCTCTCAAGTCTTGTGTGCCCACATTCAGAGCTGAGATGGGTGCCAGCTAAAGACAGGGCATTTTCAGTAGTGGTATCTTGCCTGTGGAATACTCTCTCCCCTGAGATTCACCTGCTGCCTACCAAAGCATTTCTTTTTACCCAGGCTCTTAACTGAAGGGTTTTATACTTTTAATTCATTTATGGTCTGCTTCTGGGCTGAGCTTTGTTTTATGCATATCTTTATGCTGTTTTTAATGTCCCTAGTCTGTCTTTAATGTCTTGGTTTGTTCTTTTCTGTTGATAATTTTTGATAATTTTGTTTTTAGAAAACTACCTTGAGCTGGACTCTAGAAATGTAATTTCCCAGATAAATGAAAACAGATAAAAGCAGTGGAGTTATGTGCAGTTATGCTAATTTATCATTGCTGCTTTACAAGGGTCAGTTCATAACTATGCTGTGAACAGCCTAGCATTCAATAGTATGTATGGTCATCCTCTTGCTTATGCACCAGGGTTGTGGACCCAAAGTAAATAGAAAGCCAAGCCCAATGAAAGGAGATCTGGTGGTTCTACAAGAATAAAGAAGAACTTCCTAAGCTTGTTCAATTTCCATACTTTCTGGAAAGGATTCTTAGCATCCTGAGCAAGAAGAGATACTAGGAAATCCATGCCAGCTGTGCTAGGCTAAAGCATAAGAGAACTGTGGATCTAAAATAAATGTGTCTACATTGAATTTCCTCATAAAATATGAATTTATCTCCCCTAGTGCAATCTTTCGCATTCCTAGTTAATGGCTCTCTTGATGTTCCTTCTCCTGAATATTATGGTCAAAATCCAAAAAAAACCAAATGGATTTTTCAAGGCACATTGAGAGTCAAACTACATGCTACACAAGAGATCTGTGACCAGATCACCTGAAATGTTTTTTTAAACTTTAATGCAGTAACAGGATGCTCCAAGTTTGATACAGGGCGTCCCAGTGATAGTTAATTATCCCTAAAAGGTATTTTCTCCACCTCTGCCAATCTCCTGTTGAAATGTACAGCTGCAATGAGGTTGGATGTGTTCTAATAAGCATCAGTTTAGAGGGTAAGGTGAAATCTGTGGCCAGTATAGTTGCCAATGATCTCCAGAATACAGAGATTACCTCCCCTGGGGGAAATGGCAGTTTATTGGAATTATGGCATCACATCTCTGCTGACCTTCCTTCTACTCTCCAAACTCCATCCTCTCCAAGTACAACCCCAAATCTCCAGGAATTTCCCAACCTGAAGTTGGCAATTCTAGCCAGCATCCTGTGTGAAGTGAACAAGCACCCTAGAACAATTTCCAGCATCTTCTGTAGTGTGTTAAAATTCTGCAACAGACACACAAGTATTTCCCAGAAGACTAGCTGATGTGGAAAGGGTTCCCTGGAGGTGGAAAGCTTGAAAATTAGGGCTTTACTGTTGCTGCTGTTTTTAAAATTCCAAATAGGCAACTCATCCATACAGGTTGTGACACCTAGTGGCTCAGTCTGGACACTACAGGAAGAATACGCAAGAACTTCCTGAGCTTCCATCTTGTATGTAAGAGGCCTTAGGAATATTTTCTTCTACAATCAGCCAGTAATACAGTTATAGGTGAATGCAAATGTCTGCAAAAGTCTTATTGCCTCTCAAAAGAAAAAAACGGTCCTTCAGATCATGCCTAATTGCTGGTTCTTTGTATCTACATTATAGGATTCCTACCATTGGGGGTGGGGGATCCCCCACTCCCAGCCTCTGCCCTCCACCACCTCTCACTTGGTCAGCCATGGGGAAAGGTGCAGGAACATGTCCAGGGAACCCCACAGCACACTCACGTGCGCTCCGGAACACTTCTGCATCATACTGGGAATTATGTCATTCCCCGCACAACACCCCCAGCCCATACACACCCATCCCTTGTTTTCATGACTGGGGGACCTGACAACCCTACAGTTCCAATCCCTAGCTAAGCACTCTGTCAGCATCAGCAGAAGACAGGAGGGCTGCAGCAGTTATCTTCCATGGAGAGGGGGTTGCTAAAGCATTCAGATCTACCAGAAATCATGAGGTGAGAGATTTATTTATTGCATGGAAGTATGATTATATCTGAGTTCAGAGCAGAGGATGGAAAACTTCCTTCTTGTGTTATATGCAAGTGAAGCCCACGGAGATGTTGCTGCCTACTGGCTACTGTAAGAGAACCTACAGACCCAGCAACAGTTGAGTTTATTAGTCAGCAATATACAGGCATGATGACTATGGAGTGGTAGCCCAGCATCTGTGACAGTTATTAGTACTCACAGCGTCAGGACTCTGTGGTTGCCAACTTTCAGGTGGGGCCTGGAGTTCTCCCAGAATTGCAACTGATCTCCAGAGACCAGTTCCCCTGGAGAAAATGGCAGCTTTGGAGGGTGGATTCTATGGCATCACATACCTGCTGAGTTCTTTCCTCTCCCCAAACTCCACCCTCCCCAGAGTCTGCTTACAATCTCCAGGAATTTCCCAACTAAGGGTTGACAACCCTGGCAGTACATTGTGAACTGGATATGTTGACAGCTGATTGAGAGACTACAACAGAAAGCACAGTACAGACTGGCTTAAGAGTGTACTAGAGTGTGTTAACTGTACACTCTAGGCTTCATCTCTTGTGTCTCCTGAAGTCTTTACAGTCCAAGCTTCCATTTGACTTAGGGTTGCCAGCCCTTCGCTGGCTGCTTGCAGAGTACCTATGCAGCAGACAGGACACTGAACTGATTAAAAATAACATAAGTTTTATTAATTGAACTAACAAACTGAATAGGAAAGAGAAGAAAATATAGGAGCTGCCTTGCTAGTGGAGAGAGTAGCCAAGAGTTCTGAGAAAGAGAAGATTGCCCTGAGAGTAGCACTTTTGACAGTTAAAAGGTAATCCCTTATTAGAAAGGAAGTATTCCCCTACAGTCCAGTCTAACTAGAGCTTGCTGCCCTCTGCAGGATCTTCTTATCTTTACACAAGACATTGGCCGTTTCTCCATGTCCTTAAAGGGACAGCCCACTCACCAAATGCTGGCGGCTTTCTCCCTTGACTCCAGACCTCTCCATTTTCAAATCGGTTGCAGGCTGTTTGGCTTCTGTTTTTTCGCACATTTTTGGGGACCGTAGGAAAGTGCATCCCAGAAAAGGCGCTGAAAGAACAAAAGCCAAACAGCCTGCAACCGTTTTGAAAACAGAGACGCCTGGAGTCAAGGGAGAAAGCCACCAGTGTTCAGTGAGTGGGCCGTCCCTTTAAAAATGTGTGGAAATGTAATGTTTTTTGTGTTATACAGTTTCAATAAAAAAAAAAATTAAAGATGCATGGAAACGGCCTTTGTTATACTCAAACACCAGCAAATCACAGAAGCTTTTGGGAGCACCGCTTGGGAGGGAGTGTCACAGATGCTGTGATGTCACTTCCAGATAATCAGCCAGAAGTGACATTAGAGCTCACACAAACAGACACACACTTTAGCTCTTTGACCTCTGACCAACCCTACTATATGTCTTTGGCCATTGCGTATTCCTGTTATATTTAGAATAATAAATAAAGTATATGCAGGTTTTGTATGTTTCCACCAGAGGACAGAAAAGCACTGGATATGGTTTACCAGTTAACTGGGTGGTATGAAGTGGATTAGAAGATAACTAGAGCAACACTGGTAAATGACTCAGGACAAATCAGACAAAGCACATTGTAAAGCTAATTTGTAGCCTATGAGGTGGTAATGATGGCAGTGAAGACTTTCTTCTCTGCCACTATTGCATCTGCAGATTCTCGCCCAGCTCAATTGTTTAAATCGGTTCAGGACTTGGTAACATTTAAGTCCGACTCTGCCAGTGATGGAAATTTGGCTCCTAGCTGTGATGCTTTGGCAAAGTTCTTTGCTGACAAACTCTCTTCCATTCCAACATGGAGACCAAGTTGAGAACAGAACCAATACCTGAGGAGTCTAATGTGCCTACTTAATTTTTTGTTATGGATAGATTCAGATTGACCCTGCTCTATGGATGAGGACAAGATCCTTGAGAGTGTTAGGGTTGCCACTTGTGTTCTGGACCATGTTCTTCCTGGGTTTTAAAATCCTGTCAGGAAAAGGGACTGGAGCCATTAGAGAAAATCATCGATTCCTCCCGGATTGATGGAGTTCTCCCTAAACTTCTGAAGGAGGTAGTTATTAGACCTCTACCCAAAAAACCTTCTTTGGCAGGATCAGGCAGCTGAGGAACCATGCCCTCCTGGAGCCAGCAGGGAGCTTAAGAGATGCAGTTGGAAAGAACAGCATCTCTCAATGTGGCAGCCTTGATAACCAGCTGCAGGAAGGCAGAGCATGTCTTAGGTGGAGCAGCTTTTGGCTGATAACCCTGGGCTTGAGCACTGAAAATGTTAAACCTTCTTCCTTGAGCCAAATGATGTGGTACTTGCAAACGGTTTGTCTGATAGAGAGAAGGGTGGAAAAGCCAATGCTATTGGAACTCAGCCAGAAAATGCTCCTGTCTCTGATAATGCCCATTGGAAACAACAGGAGAGGCTAGGAGGCCCATTGGATATGATGGGGGGGGGGCACGAATGCCCATTGATTTTCATTGGCTCCCTTGAAATACATTACTACATTGAAAAGATGCTAGCAAAATGTAGGAAGGACTTTGGGACTCTTGCTCTGGGGATGGGATGATGTCCCCCCAAACAGTTTCTATGTTCCCAGGGGCTGTCATCCCACTCTGGGGGCTATCAATCCAGCCCCAGAACATAACTCTCAAGGTCCACTCCACATATCTCTTGCATCTTTTCGATGCCATAATGTATTCCAATGAGGCCAATGCATGTCAATCGGCATTTGTGCCCCTCATCATATCCAATGGGCCTTCAGGCCTCTCTCATTGTTTCCAACAGGCATGCTTGTAATTCGTTTCAGTGCCTCCCAACCCCCAGCCTGCACTTGTCTTCAAGGAGCCACCTCTCCAGGCTCTGAGATTTGAGGGGCTGATGCTGTATGCTGGGGCTGTGGGTTCAACCCTCGCCGAGTCCTACTGCCTTTCTGGTTTTACTTTTCCAGGAGAGGGGTACGTATTTCTCAGGGTGGCAATGGTGGGGAGTTGTGAGTAAGCTGCTAGCCTGACCCTTCTCCGAAATGGGGGGTGGGTGCTTTGTTTGTCCCTTCAGTGTAATTCCCCTCCTATGGGGCAGGGCTCCTCTTGAGGCAGGCACCTCTGTTGAGATCTGGTGGGCCTGCTTGCAGGGGTCTTACTACCCTGTGCTCCCCTACTCTGCAGGGCAGGGGAGTAGCATTGACATCCAGTGATGGCGGGCCGCAGAGTGCCTATGCCTTTCCCTGCCGCTCACTGTGCTGTCAACTGCTGTCCCTCTGCAATTGGTGGCCTTCTGGTGGAGTTGCAGAGGCAACTACGGAGCATTCTCTCCTGGCCGTGCTTGGCCAGGCTTGCCATGCCACAGTTGCATGCTCACAGAAGTCCTTTGGGAGAGACATCTGTAGTTGGGCACACAACAGTAGCAAGCCAAGGCTTAGGATTGCACTGCCTGGCTGGCTGGTCAATCAGTTTCCAGAATCGTAACAGCTGTCAAGGGCAGAGGCTTGAGGGAGGCTGGCACCTGCCTTCTAGCTTGTTCACAAGTAGCATAATTGGAGTGGAGTAACTAATTTTTTTTCACTGGTGAGGATGGGCTACTGCAGGGCTTGTTGTCAAAGGTTAAGTCCCTTTTGATTGGCTGAGTTAGCTGGACCTGCTGCAGGCGGCTGGTCTTAAAAGAGTTGTCTATTACTTTATTCTCCCTCTCTCTTTGGGAATACCCTTTCCTGGAGGAACCGTTGCTCCTGCTTCTAAATGCTATGCCACTGGTGGATTCCTTTTGCTAGCACCCTTTGTTTTTGTTCTCTGGACCTACAAGCTGAATCTCCCATTTGGATCCTCAAACTTGCTGAAAGCTGACATCTAGAATTGGTTTGCAAGTATATGATAGTCTAGCTAAAGTAGCTCGTTATTTTTTTTTTTGCTTCTCCTTCTTACACACGTCTATGCTTCTTTGTTTACATATTGCATTTTCTTTAATACATTTCTTTTAATTTATATTTGTGTGAAGTTATTAAGTGTTGTAACTTCAATCTGAATCCAGTACCTTAGCTAATTTACCACAAGCTACCTAATTATTGATGTTTTGTTGAAGGCTTTCACGGCTGGAGAACGATGGTTGTTGTGGATTTTCCGGGCTGTATAGCCGTGGTCTTGGCGTTGTAGTTCCTGACGTTTCGCCAGCAGCTGTGGCTGGCATCTTCAGAGGCGTAGCACCAAAAGACAGAGATCTCTCAGTGTCACAGTGACAGCCCGGAAAATCCACAACTACCTAATCATTCTCTTTTAATAAAGCCTGCAATTTGACTACCATGCAGGGTTGGTTTTCTTGTTAGCACCCAGAAAGTTTGAGGCTTGCCTCTTGGCTTTAAGCTGTGGGTTAGATAGAGGCTGGTAGCAACTTGCTATCCTGACCAGTGATGCTTTACTTTTCAGTCTTCTTTGGAATTTTGCTCTCTGCCACCACTAAAAGTGACCAGCAGCCCCCCCCCCAGGGACCCAGGCAGCCTTGCAGTCCCAGTACAAATCCCTGATGAGGTATTATTTCGAATTGCACCTATCTCATAAAGAACATAGCAGAGCTGGAAAAAGGATAGAAAAAGGTGGCCGGGATGATTAAGGGGTTGGTGCATCTTTCCAATGGGAAAAAAACCCCTAAAGACTCTGGAACATTTCAGTTCCGAAAAAAAAGACAACTGTAGACAGACATGATAGAGGTTTATATAATTATGCACGGGATATAGAAAGTGGATAGAGAGAATTTTCTCCATCTCCTATAAGACGAGAACTTAGGAAAACCCAGTGAAGTTGATGGACAATAGATTCCAGGCGGACAAAATACTCGAGAAATACTTCTTTTCTCAACTATTAATTAAATTGTGAGATTCACTGCCAGTAAACAGACAGAGTAAGGGAGGATAGATCTATCAGCTGTTACGAGCCATTATGAATAAAGGGAACCTCCACAGTCGGAGGCAGTAAACCTCCGAATACCAGTGCTGGGAGGCAACTTTGGCGCTGCGAAGCTGCACGCTCCCTCCCTGTTGTTGGCTGTGTTGAGTGAAACTGGTTGACGAACTAGACGAACCTCTGCTCTGATCCAGTAGCGTCTGCTGCTTCCCGACAAGTTCTTGTTCAGCCTGTTGAAAATATTCAAAAGTTCTCTCAACCAACCTAAATCGCTCATATGGGAAATTCCCTCGCCTTCTCTTCTCCTACTCTAAAAAGGTAAAAGTAGTCCCCTGTGCCGAGTCATTACTACTCACGGGGGGAGGGGGGGGATGTTGTACGACGTTTTCTTGGCATGCTTTTTACGGGGTGGTTTGCTATTGCCATTCTCCTACTCTATCATCCTTCAAATCTTTCTTCTACTAATAACTAGAGAAGATTGTACATGAAAACAATTTTAAGTATCTTCTTGAGTGAGTGTCGGAAAAATTCATAGCGGGCCTGCCTGCACACGCGCACCTGATTAAAAAAGAAGGAAGGTTTGAACGCATGTTTTTGTTTGCGATGCTTGTCTCTTTGCATTTTGGGGATTGTAGTTCCACCCGCCTCTCTACCCCGGGCTACCGGCAGGCAGGACTACACTTCCCAGTAGCCGCGGCTTCTTCTTCCTCCCGCACGTGTGGCAATGTGCTTATGTTGTTCGAGATGTCGTTTGCGGTTCTTGGAGCCTCAGGGTTGTGAGGCGCTTGCGCAACTTGGGAAGCCAGGTGCTGGATTCTTGCTGTGAGAGGGTTGAAGGCAGGTCAGTGTGCTGCAAGGTATAAGCCTTTCTCGAAATGTGGGGCGCGGAGGAATGTCCTGTGGGACAGCGGGTGCGTTCAGGGAGAAGCAAATATTTATGCCCCCAGAAAGAACGCCCTGCCTTGCAAAACGCTAGGTAAAGAGACAGCGAGGTGACCGACTGCTTGCTGCCCTCTCCGTAGCGCCTGTGTGCTCGTGGCAAAGGGAGTAAAGGTCGGGCCTCCGTGCAAGGCAGTGTGTGCGCTTTTGACGCGTGGTCGTGCTTTACTTGGCTGACAAAGGTAAGATATACTGGGGAGAAGAAAGGGCCTCTTCGTGGCGGTGACGCTGTTCTGACCCGAAAAACGTGAAAGTTAAATATCCGCTGGTGACTGTCGCTTTGGCGCATAAGGGACGGAAACTCCGGAACTTGTGCTCGTTTAAGCCGTGAAAGGTGGAGCCCAGAGATCCATACAGCCGAGTGTGCGCGCGCGGCTCGCAGTAAGACTCAGAGTACTGTCAGTAAGAACCACTGTGCAGTTGTTCTTAGGCGAATAGTTGGGGTGTTTCGTCCCATCAGAATGGACCCGCTCTGACTGAAGCTGTGCATGCTTGTGTCAGTGAAGAGTTTTTGTAGGGAGTACGTGGTAAGGTTGTTGGGAGCAAGTAGGTCAAAGCTTGGTGGTCCTGTCCTCCACTGGTTGCCACTTCAGCAGTGGTAGTGCAAGCCTTGCTGCCCACCAGTAAAGACCAGAATAGGCTTGGGATGTAATTCATTCCCTCTTTAGAGAGTGTATGGATATCAGTCTGAACTGTTGATGTACATGTTGAATAATTTGAGTAATGGGAGTATACGGCTCTCCTGTTGTCTACATGTACTGAGGGTGAGGGTTACAGCCATAGCTGTGACAAGACAAAATTCTCATTTCCCTGTCTCGTGATTAGTGCATGTGTTCTCTGTAGAGTTTTGCTTCTCTTTCCAAGCAGTAGGGCATAATTTACAAAGACAAGGCTTGATTGTAGTAGAGCCACTTCTCATGACCTGGTATGTGATCAGCTGACTACTGTGTATTTGTGTGTGTAACATTGCAAACTAGTAACCTACTACATTGTGACTAGCTTACATGGTTCCCCTACATTTTGCTTAGAGCTGAATGTCATGCCCACCATATAAACTACAATTCATATTAGGGATTTCGGCACATTTCTCACTCTTGCAAGGGTCAGAATTATTTTTCAGTGCAAGGGTCATGAAATATGCTATACAGAGAACAGTGGCATAAATACATTTTGTAATGGGCAGGCAAGAACCAAATTCCACACCACATCTGCATAAACACATATTAATGCAATCTGTTAACATTTGAAATTCCTCTGAAAGTTTCTTAATAAGAGAAACTATACTTCATTAATAAAATATTAGGCACTTTCAAAATAAGAGTCTGATTATCTTACTCAATAGATTACATGCTTACAGCTAATGTAACATTAATATTGCCTTAAGCATCAGGAAAATAATGAAAGCAGTTGATTAAATGGTACTTCCAGTGAAGTCTGATAGGTTAAAGCAGTTTTTCATGCACTGTATCCGAGTTCCATCCACTAGATAGGGACAGAACATATCCTAAATCTCCCCTCATCAGCAGACCCAGAAAGGTACATGTATGCCAGTCTTGTACCTCTATTGCACCAACACCACTATTGCACAGACATTCCATTAAACTGACCTGACTGCTGTATTGATGCTGGCACGAGGGGCAAAAATCGATAGTATTTGAGACGTGATAGCGTAGGAGTAGGCCTCAGTTAGAACTCTCTGCTTGCTGAAAGGCTGTGCTCTTAGGTAGTGTAAGTAAAAGAAGCCCAAGATGACTGTTCCCTGCGTCGCTTCCTATCTGCTGCAATGGAAGATAAGATGCTGATTAATTCTGTAGCCCCAGGAGTATATAAGCCTAGCTAGGAATCACAGATCTATCAAGATGCATAATACATAGCTCTGCTGTTCTGCCTGTGTTTAGAGCACTGGGGTGGTAATGATTATAGCAATTCTTATGATGGGGCACTCTTTACAAATGGAGCACTTTGCACATACTGCTGTGGTTTGCAACAGAATCAGAAAAGTTCTCTCCTTTGGGACAAACACCCTCTAGGGACCTCCACTCCTGCAATTAGAGATGTGGGGGCAAGGCATCTCACTGAGCTGTAAAAGGGAGAGGGTCCTATACCTTAGTTTGTGACTTCTAAGCACTGGCTATCCTCTGCTGACAACTGAAGGAAACAGATGGATATGCCAAGCACTCAAACAGCCATGGCCCAAAGTCTCCTTATTTATTTTACTTTATTTGTACCCCACTTTTCTCCCCAGTGGGCACCCACAGTGGCTTAATAGTTCCCCTTTCCTCCATTTTATCCCCCAACAACCCTGTGAAGTAGGTTGGACTGACAGTGTGTGTGACTAGCCCAAGGTCACCCAGCAGCCTTCTGTGGCCAAGCAGGAAATTGAACCAAGGTCTCCCAGATTCTAGTCCGACTCTTTAACCACTACACCATGCTAGCTCTCTTTCCTTCTTCCTCTTCACTCTAAGAACAAACTACATATATTGGCTTAACAACCTTCTGTTACTCGGTGTGCTCAGGGAATATGCATGCATTGTGCAGGGAAGGAAGAAGGTGGGGTTTCTTGGCTCCAAACTCATAAACACCTGCCTTACACCAAGGAAGGCATTGGGAATATAGCCCCGTCAGGTGCCCCACTCCACTAGTTTGACCATCAGTATCAATGATTGTGACCCTTTGTTTCTCCCAGGTCAAGGAGCAAGTCGCCCAGTAATTGGAGAAAATTCTGCTGCATACAAGGATTGGGTGAGTAGTAATTTGGTTGTGGTGTTTTTGTTCTTTTAGGTCTCTGCTGTCTCCTGAAAGTACACAAAAGTAATGGGTGCAGCTGTATTCAACATGGGAGTGATGGAGAAATTTGGAAACCACATGGCAGATGGGACAGCAAGGACAAAGGCATACGGGTCCTGTGTGGGAAAAAATGGTTGGCGCTGAAAGCCTCAGTCCTTTGTGATGCTGTCAGAATAGGATCATTGACTGATGCTGTTTATTAAAGCATTACTGAGCTGCATCTGTACTTTCATGGTACTTACCATGTTTGTCATATTGTAAAGACAGCCACCTGGTATTCTATACCACAGCACCCCATTGGTGCTATAGAATCATGCCCTGAGCCATGCAGCAGCAAGGATGATACAGCACCTACCCTCCTGTCTCTCTCTAATTACTGATGGTGTTGTGATAAAGCAAGCAGTGTAGTGGGATGAGGGGAGCAAATTGGGCAGATTTGCTGGACTACCCCAGTTACTGTCAGTCATTCAGCCAAAGATAAGGGAAGTATACTTGGAAAGAATGAAGTGGGGTAGAGAGTGAGATCAGCTAACAGGGATATATAAATCGGGCAGTTACCTGAATGGGGGTCTCTTTTGCTTTAAGTATGTGCTGCTATGTACTATTTGTTGCTTTAAGTATGATCCTGTGGCATAGTTCTGTGTTGATTAAGGTCAGTCTTAGAATTGCTTACACTCTTTCAGCATTTCTTCAACTCTTTATTGGATTTTTGCTGATATGTCTTTGTAAATTTGCATTTATATATCCTATGGCATTGTTTATGGAAATATCCTTGATAATGAATGTACTAATCTAACACTATGTAGTCTACCTTGAGTCTCAGTGAGAAGGCTGACTATAAATAAATTAATAAATATTCGCTATGGAACAGAAGTTAGGTTCCTATATGTGTAACACTTCCAAGCCCTTTCTCCTGGATGACCATTTCCAGGGAATGCCCCTTTGTCTATTAATCCTCTGCTGATCCACTGAGCTACAGTCCTCCATGGAACTTCCTTTATCCAGTCTATGCAGTTTGGTTTTTATAGAGTTGGGGAAGGGAAGAACTAGGTCCTTGAAAGTTACAAAGAAGTGGACCCTCGTTGTGGGCTATTCCTCTGCCTCCTCTAATGGCTGTCTGGTGTGAATTCTACTTTTGCTTCCTCTCCTCTGCCCCCAAACAATTTTTTCTGGAGAACCACCGAATGGTAGAATGCATCCAGTAGTAATGCTGTAACCATCTCACCAGGGTGGGACTTCAGTCCCCATCTCTGGACTCCCTTTGTAGTGACAGGTGCTGTTTACTGTTGTAATGTCACTTTTTCCATATGGCCCTCTACCTTGGAAAATGCTTGTTCATGTTGTGTGAAGTGTTATAAAGGGAGAGAGAGAGCAATGTTCTTATAGAAGGGTTCATTCCCCTAAACAGATTCCTTCTACTCACTGAATGATGGGTTGGCTTCCTGTTAGGAGCTCAACTCATTTTCTATTGCTGTCCTTGGTAGTTTTTCTGGGAAAGCAGTGTTTACTAGCTTTTTTGGTCTATAGACCGCCTGGAGAATTGAACATCTGACTGAAGGAAGGTTTGGAGGGTGTAGTTTCAGTTCTTATTGCTGATATCCTTCACATTGTATATACAAATTGTGTAGAGAGGGTTCTGTGATCTTTCTCTGACTACCTGTTTTTTGTTGTGTGGGAAAGGATATGTGCAATGGGTTCCATGATGTCGTGGGCACCGTGTGTCTTCACCATGTATTGATTGCTGTGACTTTTGTGTGGGTAAGTGGAAGCATCATTGTGTTGCCAGGAATGGGTCTCCTTGTGAGTAGGGGGGAATTAGCGGCAAGAAAGATGGCTATGCGTGAGGGGTAACAATGAGATCTTCACCAATTCTTAATATTGATGCAGATATCAAATTTACTTGGCAAGGGAATACACTGTATAAGTTTTTTAGATGTGACCATATATAAATATACAGAAGAGGGATTAGCTATACGTCCCTTCAGAAAAGTAACTGATAGATGCATTTTTCTTCGTTTCACCCCAGTCATTTAAAGAGAAATATTCCAGTGGGCCAGTACTTAAGAATAAAGAGAAATTCCACTAGATTAGATGACTTTAAACATGACAGTAGGTTTTTGGATAATTCTTTTGCTCAAAGAAGCTACCCACAGACTGTAATAAAGACTGCTAATATGAGAGTAGTTTCCACCTCCACCCCCCAACGTGATTTACTCATGCTTAAGAATCATGCCATTGATAATAGAATTAAGTGGGCATTAAACTTTACTACACTAGTACCTGCTATTGGCAATATTATATGCAAACATTGGTATTTGGTAAACAGTATTAAGGGATGCGAGATCACCCCTTCCATCGGATATTGGAGAGCTAGAAATCTAAAGGACATGTTAGTGAAATCTGAATATAAGGACGTGGTTCCTGCAAGGGAATCACCAATTGGACATTTCTCATGTGGGGATTGTAACATTTGTCAGATCACAGTGAAATTGTCGGATATAATTAACCCAGTTACAGGAAAGCATCTTTATTCTCGGTCCTTTTCTACTTGTAGAACATCAGACGTAGTACATATCATTCAGTGTAGTTGCCCTTTAATTTATGTCAGCAGTACTTCACACCTGTTGAAGGTGAGGATGCAGGAGCTTATCTCCCGCATAAAAAACAAGGGAACTGAGGCGCCTGTAGTGGAACATTTTTTGCAGTGTCATCATTCAGCCCAGGATTTTAAAGTATCAGTTTTGGGGATTATAGAAACAGCTATGCAAGGGGAGAATGTAGAGAGATTATTGCAGTTAGAGGCACAGTGGTTCTATCGGTTTAACAGCTTGTCTCCTAATGGATTAAACAATGAAATAGATTTTTCTTGCTATTTGTAACATAATGAACAATTGGGACTGCGGCACCTTTAAATGAGGAAGACAGATTAAATAATGGGCTTGTAAACGTGTCTTCACGGCATTCTGTCAGCTTTGACCGACTTGGTGATGAGCTATTGTATTGTCTGCGATCTGTAAGTTATTGATACCTTGTTTCCTATTGTTACTGTTAAATTTGTATCAAGAAGCACACAATACTGTAATTTTTTAATGTTTTTATTGCATTTAATTAAATATCAAAGCCTATGAAGAAGTCTTGATACGAAACTGGAAGTTGAAAATACGCTGGCAAAACCCATCAGCTTTCTGATGTAATATTTGGCTTCAGTACTCTTCTATTTTGCAGCAAACTGTGGAAGCCACTTTTATTTTATAACAGCAACACGACCTACAAAATATTGGAGAAAAATAATGGATAACTACCAGTTTGCTGACTTTACATCCTAATAGCTATTTATTACTATTTATTATTGTGTAGTGTATAATGGATTGGCTTGATTGTTAGGCATATGAATTCATTGTTATTTATCTGTTTATGTATTTATCTATTTATATATGTATTTATTGCACGTGGGTTTCTTTTTCTGGCAGGTCCCCTGTGGGGATCTCTGCAAGTTTGTCTGTGCAATGGTTTACAAAGAGCTGGAACGGATGAAATAGAGGGGTTTCCCGGGGTGTAACAAAAAGATTCCTCCTCTCCTGAAGCTCTGTGAACGCACTTGGCTACGAAGAGGCTACGTTTTACAAATAAGTCCCACTGGTGGAACCTGTATAATCTTTGATATACGGAAGGATTCTGGGGGTTCGCATAATACCCCGTCATTTTGCGTGGCAATTTTTCATTTGAAGCGCCTTGCACTTGGCAGCTCCAGTATGGTATAGGCAATGGAGGTTTGGGAGTAGTTGGCTGAGGGGCAGCATATACCATAAAAACAGAGAGAGAGAGCACACAACGCAAGAGAGGGGAAACGGCATCCTTACCTGTTCTGGCAGCTGTGTTGCTTCACTCAACATCCTTCCTAAGGGAGAAGAGGCTGTCTAACATTCTCTCTCTCTCTCTCTCTCTCTCTCTCTCTCTCTCTCTCTCTCTCTCACACACACACACACACACACACACACACACACACACACACACACATTATTGGAAATTTGCCCACTTGTGGGAGGGGCTGTTTCTCTATCTTCCCCCCTCCCCTTGGTTTCGGAAGACTGATGGCAAATTTCCCATCATAGGGCTAAAAATGTTTCTGCTAAATTCACAGTCAGCAGGTCGGGCATGGGGCTTAAGCAAAGCTACCTGATCGGACACCTGGGGCACCTGGAATGGCTGAGCGCGCGCGCGCACACACACACACACACACAAAAATCATGACTGCACAAAAAGGAATGGGGGCTGTGGGGGACTTGAACTCAAGTCCCTTTAAGGCAGCTTTTCCACCTTTGGGTCAAGGCCATTCCAAATGCTAAAGTGGGCCAAGGGGAAGACTTTCCGCCAAAGTAGGTCGAGCGTTTTCAGGTTTCCAAAAAAGGAAGGAGTATGGAAGTTTCTAAGTGGAGGTGTTTTGCTTGTAATGTTGCTGCAGGGGAGCAAAACCATGATGGGCTGAATGGAGGTCCAGGGACACATCCAGGGATCCACCAAGATCAAGGCAAGTACATGAAGAGTGGCTTTTAAACTTTGCACATGCTCAGAGGCTAGAGTGAATTCTGTGTTCTTGGGCATGCAAGCTGAGGCAGGAATTGAAGGCGGTGGTGCCTGATAACTTGTTTCACTGCCTTTGGTGGGGTTGAGAGCTGATTCAATCACTGATCGTTCTTCTAAAGCAGGGGTGGGGAAAGACCGGCCATTTGGACTGGTCCGTGGAGAGCGGCGGAGCTGTGGGCGATCCCCCCTCCCCCCTCCCACTTACCCACGCGGCAGGGTGCATGCTCCCTGGGGTGCCCCCTCCCGGGGGGGGCACACTCCCGCACCGTGAGAGCAGGCGGTGGTGGCAGTGAAAGCAGGCCACCTGCTGTTGCCAGCACTGCTCGCCACCACTGCCAAGAGCGACCCGCAGTGCTGGCGAAAGCGGCCTCTGCCACCGCGGCAAGAGCAAGTGGCAGTGGTGGCGACAGTGGGGGTCACTGGTGCTGGCGACAGAGCTGCTGCTGCTGCTGCTGCCACCGCAAGTGGACCGAAGTGGTGGTGGCAGGGAGAAAGGGGACACAAGCGCCCTTTCTCCCGCGCTCATGATGTCGCTCCTGGAAGTGACATCATCACGCACACATGCGTGCAGGAGAAAGGGCCCTCCCCGTGCTGGACAATATAAAGTTGGCCCTTTGCAGGAAAAAGGTTTCCCACCTGTTCTAAAGCCTTTATTCTAGCCTCAGTGATTTTCTGGGGGTCTAAGAGGTTTTGCATCAGGGTTTTTAAAGTGGCACTTTCAGTTTTCTGTGGCCATTTCCACACATGTTGAATAATGCACTTTCAATGCACTTTAGTTATCCTTTAGAAGTGAATTTTGTGTTTCACACACGAAACCCCAGTTCCAAATGATTACTAAAGAACGTTGAAAGTGCATTATGCAACGTGCGGGAAGCAGCCTGTGTCTCTTGCTGAATCTGCATTTTAATGAATTCATTCTGGAGCTTCTCCTTTCTGCAGGCAGCTAATTTCTCTTTAAGTTCCTGATTCTCTTTGTTACGCTTGCTTATTTTTAAATTCTGTTTCTTGTTTAAGCGTGTCAGTTCCTGGATTTTATTGTGCAGCTCTGCCAGATCTTCCTTAGGGGTACCTGGTGGAGTTTGTGCTGGACGCTGGGTGCGAATCACCCCTTGAGATTTTTCCTTCTTTCTTGAGTTTCAAGCTATTTTTGGTTCCCGGGGGTCAAAGGCTAGCCTCAACCTTTGGTCAACCTGAGGGCAGTGAACTGAGAAGAGTGTGGGATCCCCGAGCCTCCCATGGTATCTTCATCCCGGCCAAAATTCATGTGGTTTTCCTAGTTAATATCTCTCGCCGTTCATCATAGTCCCATTGTATTCAGAGCGCTCTGGGATGAAGATACCACGAAACAAGCGGATTTATTAGCTGGCAGGCTCGTTACCAACTGACCAAAGTCTTCTGGCTCCTTGGAATACTAGCCGAGACTGGCTTCTCCGGCTGTTTGGAGCTTTCAATAAGAAGACATCTGCCGTTCTCTTACATATTTCATCTATGGGAACATTATACTTGAGGTTCTTATTACTGTGGACCTTATTGGACATCTAAATTACTGTTTGGACATTGACTAGTTAGATCAATTGTTTGCATATTCATTCTCTGACGATATATGAATTTTGTAAATTAATATATTGTGTTATGTATGTTGGAGCACTTGCACTTTAATTACAAAGGTCGTAGCATACACCTGGTAGTATATTTGGGTTTCTCAGGGTGTTTCCCTTGCGTTTGCAAGTATTGTTTTTGAAACCCCTCCTTCTGTGGTTGGTTTAAAAAGGGTTCCCAGCCAGCAGCGGCTCTTCCATTACTGTGGCCACTGGATGTGAATGCTGGGAGGGCTGTTCTCAAGGGCCTTCAGGAGGGCATTTGGGAGCACTGAAGCGGGCTGCTTATCATACTGGGCCATGTTGGCGCCAGTATCCCTAAGCTGGGTCCAGACAGTGGACCTATGTCCATCCCATGCCGGAGACAGGGACAAGTGGGGCTCTGGAGGGGCACTTGGTTTCTGCCATTGAGCAGCGGACCAGGGGTAGCTGACGTATCCAGGGTTGCCCTTGGGAGGGTAGTCAGGCTCAGGCTGCCTGTACCGTGGGGCAGGTTCAGGATTGAGTGGCAGTAGCAAGACAGGCTGGAATTGGAGCCATGGTGCTGGCTTCCCCAATTGCGGCTGTCTCCGTCGGCAGCATTCCAGTCCCAGAACTGATCTCTGGGGTGGTCCCTGGGGTAGTCTCTCAGTGGTGATCCCAGGGAAAATTTCTGTGGTGGTCCTCGGGGAAATCTAAGGGCTGGTCTCAGTTCCCTCCCCAATTCCCTCAGGGCTGGCTATAGTGGTAGCCTCCCTCATTCCTAGGCTGTGAATGGGGGGCATTATTTGCATAGGTTACCGCTTGAATGGGCTCTGGGCGTTTGGATTCAGGGTTTTTATGAGGGGCTTTTGCATGAAGGGCGCCGGTTTCCCTGAGGAGGTCTGCGACCATCCTAATCTTTTCGGCAGTGTCCGGCCAGGCTGTGTTGGCTAAGTCTATAAGGCGCAGGGTTATTTTAGTTTGGGCATTTAAACCTGTGTAGAGGACTTGTTGAAAGGGGTCATGATCAAAATTGTAGATTCTTGAGTACACTCTAACCTCGGCTATGACTGCTAGAAGTTTCTTTCAGGCCACATATGCTTCTGGGTTTTCTCCTGGGGCTTGGCATTCCATAATAAATAAGATGTCCATGGTCTGCCCTGGCTAGATCAGATGGACCATTTCCTTTAACCAAGGTTCAGCTTCTAGGGAGTTGAGGCCTCAGGTGGCAATGATGGCTTCTTTGGCAAGTATATCAGTCCCAGATGCCCATAAACGGGTGATCTGTGTTAGTCGGCTCCCGTGGTCATTGGATGGGCGCTAGTGGCAGCAGTGAGCCAGCTAATTCCGGGTTCTTTGTTTAAGGGACCAAGTTGGGCAGCAATGCTCTGGGCTTCGGTAGAAGTCCAGGGAACCTTCTCTGTGATCTGGAGTTCACGTTTCCCATTTGCAGCATGCTTCTCTATAGTTCTTACCTTCCCTGGGGTAAGGGGAGCGGCTGGTTCTTCTTCGGGCTGAGTATTTAAGGGCGCTGAAGGCAGGGCATCCTTCAGCAAGGGCTGGAAGGAATCAGGGCTTCGGAGATCCAGAAGGGTCACGGGGTGGACAGAGGCTATCAGGGCGGTTTGGAGTCCTAGCTTCTGCTTTAAGGAGTGGATCTCTTGCTGGCATGCATCGTGGCTAACTTCTGCGCGTTGCTGTCTCGCCTGTCCATCAAGGAATTGGGCAGCCTGTCTAGCTTGATTAAGTTGCTCCTGGAGCTCGGCTACCTGAAGCTCGAGTTCTGTAACTTGAGCTTGGGCTTCATTATGTTTTTCTTCAATTTTCTGGGCAGCTGACGCAAAGGTATTTTTATCTGCTAACGGTTTGAATCTTTCAGCCCTCAATTTGTCTAGTTCAGTGGCCTGATTTTTAACTGCTTCCTGTGCTTCTTGTGTCATGTTGGCACAGTCATTAAGGGCGATCCGCAATCCCCAGGCTGCACAAGCATCTTTCTTCGAGCTTCTAAGTTTATTTTCTTCACATTGTTTCTTTAAAGCTTCTCTCAGTGCTATAATGGGATTTGGGCCTTTAAAGGATCCCACCTCCCAGGGGTTCAGACCCCGTTTCACAATCCAACACTCAATCTTGTCCAAGCTTGAGCTCTGCTTGAATATTTTTGCTTCCTCTTTAAACTGGCATCTTTCCGCAATGAAAAATCTAGGCAGGAGAGGATCCGCACTCCTTGGCCGAGAAGCCCCTGCTCACACTACACGAACGCTTAGCCCTTAGCAATTCACACACCACTGCTGGCTTCTTCCCAGGAGTGAACCCAAGCAAAACGGAGCAGATCCCGGGATGGGAAGGCTTATCCTAGCCTTATAAAATGGAAGGGAGGGCGCGTACTCCTTGATCAGGAAAATTGCTAACCCTATTTAAACAAACTCTGCAGCCTGGCAGCTGATTTTTAAAGCTATTCAGCTCAGCGGCCAAAATTTAAAGTCACGTGGCTCAGTTTTAAATTCTTTCTGCGGCTTTTAGAGAGCCCCGTCCCGACCTCTAAACAATTGGCAGGGAATCTTTCCCAATCTCTAACAGCTGGGTACTAACTTTTACAGTGGAGGGGGCTGAGGAAAGCTTTTCCTAACTTTGCCCACCCAACAAATAGACCGAAAGAAAACATGGAAACAATTCCCAGGGAGTAAAAGGCAGAAAGATCGAGTAAAAATTCCCTTCCCAAATCAGGGGATTCTAAAGAGGCAAGCACACAAGATTCATAATTGCTCACCAGCTCAAACCACCTTTGGGGAAGATTCCCTGTGTCTGTAGAGCTATACCTCAGGGTGCACGGTCCAAGTTATAGAAGTACAGGGTGATGCCCACGTGGCTCCACCAATTAATCTGTTACCGGGAATGGATCTCCTTGCAAGTATGGGGGAATTAGCAGCAAGGAAGATGGCTATGCGAGAGGGTAACAATGAGATCTTCACCAATTTTTACAGAGTCCCTTCCCCACGATAGCAGAAGCTGGTGCTTTTAAGTTCAAAGAGTAATATTTTATTAAAAGAGGAAAACTCATGCACCCACAGGAGTAAATAATAAAAAGGTTGCACACACACAGAGTCCTAGGAAACTAGGCAGAAGGTGGAATAGAATGAGGGAGGGAGAAGTATATTTATCAGTTCTGGAGAGTAAAGTAGTCTGCAGAGGAAGAGAACTTCAAACGTCCAGCATTCTCAGCCAGGAGAGAAAGAGAGGCTCAGGGAAGTATCCCCAAGGGTATGACGCTCAGATCTGGAGGTGCAGCGTGCGCACTTTGAATGGGGCAAGGGTCCCTATTCTTATAGGGGGAAACGTATCCTGAGGTTGGAGAGCCCTCCCGGCCGTTGAAACAAAGATCCCAATGGTCAGTTCTTGGGAGTAACAAAGGTTTGATTGCCTCTTGATTAGTGCTGCTGGGGTGGGGACAAAAGAGTAAGGTTTTGCTCTCCTGTTGAATTATAAAGGAATGTTTGCAAATTAATGTCCCGGAGCTGAGTTGATGAATTTAATTGGGGAATGTACCTTTTCCCAGGAATGAATTACAAAAACTTATGGGTGCTAATTGATTTCTCCTCAATCTTGGGCTGGGGATCTCATCACGGAAGGAGGAAAAGGAATGTGCTAAGTGGAATAACACAGTAAGACCTTTCTTGCTCTGGCTCCACCAGGAGCTGAGAGGAAAGTAAACTAATCACCTCTGGTCACTCTGCATTTACATTTGGCATTCCATTCATGCCTGGATTTCCCGGGTGGGACTCAGCAACTGCTAGCTGGAATTCCCATTTGCAAATCAAACAGCGTTTAATCCAGGGGCCTTGTGATTCTTATATCACAGGTAGCTTATTAAATAACTATTCAAAAACAGTCCAGTAGCACCTTTAAGACTAACCAACTTTATTGTAGCATAAGCTTTCGAGAATCACAGTTCTCTTCGTCAGATGCATGGAGGGCAAAAAGAAACTGGTCAGATATAGAGGAGGAGAGGGGAGGGCGGAGTAGATGCAAACAGCTCCTTCTGATATGGAGATGCAAACAGCTCCTTCTGATATGGAGATCAGTTTGCTTCTGTTGAGGAAATCAGTTACCTCTGATAATGAGATAACCATTCATAGTCCCTATTCAGTCCCAGCTTGACAGAGTCAGATTTACATAAGAATTCCAATTCAGCAGCTTCCCTTTGGATTTTGTTTTTGAAAGGTTTCTGTTGGACTACAGTGACCTTTAAGTCTTTGATGGAATGTCCTTCCATCAAAGACTTAAAGGTCACTGTAGTCCAATAGAAAACTTTCAAAAACAAAATCCAACGGGAAGCTGCTGAATTGGAATTCATATGTAAATTTGACTCTATCAAGCTGGGACTGAATAGGGACTGTGAATGGTTATCTCATTATCAGAGGTAACTGATTTCCTCAACAGAAGCAAACTGATCTCTATCAGAAGGAGCTGTTTGCATCTACTCCGCCCTCCCCTCTCCTCCTCTATATCTGACCAGTTTCTTTTTGTCCTCCATGGATCTGACGAAGAGAACTGTGATTCTCGAAAGCTTATGCTACAATAAAGTTGGTTAGTCTTAAAGGTGCTACTGGACTGTTTTTGATTTTGCTACTACAGACTAACACGGCTAACTCCTCTGGATAAATAACTATTAAACATGGTGGAGGCCGGACCAATTGCTTACAATTGGTACACAATACTGGGGTGGGTGGTGTCAAGATGCTGTAGCAGTAACTGTTACTGTTGATTATATGCTTTTAAAATTGTTTTGCTTTTTACTTAATCCTGAGGATGCATAGGTTTGTGGCTCCATTATGTTGGTATAATACCAGTGTACTGTCAAATATGTTGATCCTGTTACATATTTGGACAAATAATATGAAGGTCTGAACTTGACTTTTAAATCCCTGTTCCAAAATAATGGTGTGAGGTGTCTTTCATCTCTCCCCCCCCCCCCCGCCCCTGCTTCTGTGCACATTGCATATATTTTCTGAAGGCTCTTACTGGAAGTTGTGGGGTGGGGTGGTGTTTAGATTGTTGGACTAGGATCTGGGAGTGGTGGTGGAGAGTGCCCTCAAGTCATAGCTGACTTATGGTGACTCCTGGTGGGGTTTTCATGGCAAGAAGTGGTTTGCCGTTGCCTGCCTCTGCAACCCTGGTCTTCATTGGAGGTCTCCCATCCAATTACTAACCAAGGGTGACCCTGCTTAGCTTCTGAGATCTGATGAGATCAGGCTCACCTAGGCTATCCAGATCGGGGCTTGGCCTGGGAGAACCAGGTTCAAATCCCTACTCTGCCATGGAAGCTCACTGGGTGACAAGTCACTCACTCTCAGCCTAACCTACCTCACAGGGCTGTTGTGAAGATAAAATGGAAGCAAGGAGAATGATGTAAGCCACTTTGGGTCCCTGTTGTGGAGAAAAGTTGGGCTATACATGAATAAAAAGAAATAACTGCAGAGTTAACATTCTGAACTCTCATGGCCCTGCACTCCCATTGTCAACAATATTTCTGAAACCCATACAAGGATGCCTTTCTATCGTAGCTGAATACCTGCTGGAAGAAGGCCTGATTAAATTTGACACATTTTTGTGTCTCAGTACAGCAAAAACTCTTAGTAGAGTGTCACTGTTGTTGGGTAATCTTTTTCTTGTGCCAGTTTTAGTGCTGCTTTTGCTGGCTGCAGGAATCAATGATGCGGTAGTCTCAGAAATACCCTACAGTGGATCTTAATAAGAAAATCCGAGTTCCATTAAAAGGCATTTTCTGAATCAGCACAGGATTGAAAATAAAAGAGATGCTTTCCCAAATGTCCACTTCATAGAATTATAGTGGTTAATGTGTGGGAGTTAAATGGACATTTTGATACAGCTTCCAAATTAAGACTGACTTCTGAAAACTGTGCTTTAGCTAGATACAGTTGGCTTCATGTAAAATAACATGAAATTCAGCTAGGTAGGAACAAAGACTAATTTTTTCCTGTGAAAGCCACCAACTCTTAGCATACTCGTCCTAACTAGATGGGAGTGAGTCCACCCATATATGCCTTTGTTATTCTATAACTACACCCCAAACTGTCAGAGCGAAGAGCTAGATGTTCTGCTGAGCTCTGGACTTATTGAGGATTTTTCTCCGGCTCATTAGACAGTGAAGTTTTCTGCTTTGTTGACAGACCTGCCAGAAAGCGTATCTGATCAAATAACATAGTCGTGGATTAGCTCAACCTTGCAGGACATTATGGATTTATGACGCTGGGTCCAAGCAAGCAGAACAAACATTAAAAGTCACCTTCTGTGTGGCTCAAGTGTTTCAGCTCTTGTCAGACCTAGCTGCTGCCAAGTCTCTGAAGGTGAGGTTCAGAGAACAAATCAAGAGAAGGGTTGGCATGCTGAGGTCAAAGCCGAGGGTAAGGCATCTATGAAAGGGAATAGCAGAGAGGAAAGTTCCCTTGTTGCTTAGACTGAAGAGCAACCTGAGAAAGGGCCTTTGTGTTCACCGCACCAAAATTATGGAATTTCCTGTACTGGACAATCAGTAGTCAAGAAGCTTCTTTGCTGGTCATCCTTTAGTTTCTACTTTTGGCCCACATCCAAGGAGTCTTTGTGCCTAAAAGTGTATTTGTTAAGGTCTGTCAACACAAGAGGAACACTCAATTCAGCAGATATCTCTCATTTGCATACAAAGAGATCTGAATTTTTAAAACAGACCATTATATTTTTTTAAAAAGAAAAGAGGTGCAATGTTCAGTTACTGGTCGAGGAGACTTTCAGTCTATGTCATGGATCTTTGAACTTTCAGACATTTTGAACTGAATATGATTTAGGCGTTTTGAAGGAGCGCAAAGAACACAGCTCAACAAGTTGGTGGATCAGTCTCTGGATAGAAGTATGAAAGCTTCTCTTTTTGATTTCCTGATTTGAAGTACCATAATTTTCTTCCAGGATATTAATAATTTTTTCATGTGGCAATGATACGTTGTTTTTCTATAACTTCACAGGCAGGCAGTTTTATATAAAAAATAATCCCCGCCCTTAATTCACAGCAACTTGACAGTATCATGGAACACTTTTAACTTGGTTTCCCAATACACTTTATTGTGTTAACCTATGAAAATGCAGCATTGAACTTATATCAGATTTTCTGACTAAATGATCCTGTTTGATCCTACATGAAAATAGATTTTAACAGCTGGATGATTTCAATGTATTATGATGATTCTAATGCATTATAACATATTTTTCTTTCTTAACACAGCAGCTTTTTAAAAAAATCCCTGCTCTGTTGCGACTCTGCTTATGTGATTGCAAACTTGGGTGCTTGCAGAGGCTAAAAACACTTGTAAGTTCTTGGAACAAAGGAAAACATGAATATTGCAAACAAATAAATATTTCTGCTATTTCTTTGGAAACACAGCAGTCCAGCTGAATAAACTCTGCTGCTCTCTGTTTCTGAAGTTCTGTTCTGACAACCCTGGAATGTTTCATTAAAATCGTCACTGATGCCACATGCCAGCAAGCTGTGTCCACATTTAAAAGTGTGGTGGGGGAGTTATTTGTGGGGGGTGCTGGATTTGTAGCTAAAGAAAAGAAAACAAATTCCATGCAAGATGTTGGTGGGTATTAGTTTATAATCTTCCCGCCAGGAAACTTGATCTGATTCCAAATTCTACTTTTTCTGCAGACTCACCAACAAATCATACTTCTGGAGACCTTATTTGCTTCAAAGGGATAGAGAAGCTGAGCCAAAGGCAGCTTCAGCCGTGCAGACTTCACTGGGAAGAACCACTTTGACCTAAAAGTATTGAGGTGACCCAGCCAGTTATGTCTGAGACTGAAAACCCAGAAAATCAGTCCCCTGACCTCCTGCCAGATCCACGTTGGAAGCTCCTTGTCTTCTACCTTTGCTTCTATGGCTTCATGACCCAGATCAGACCTGGTGAGAGCTTCATCACTCCTTACCTGTTGGGAACAGAGAAGAATTTCACCAAAGAAGAGGTGAGTTCAGTGCACATGGGTATTCAAAGAAGTAATTTACATGTGAATCCAGCAGGAGCTTTTTTTCTGAGTATCTGCTAGTTTGGGGCAGGATGCTCGTAATTAGACATGGGCACGAACAGCATTACGAACGGAAAAAACCCACTAACAGCCCGTTCGTCTGTTCACAAACAAGCCGTTTATGAGGCTCCGTTCTAAATGAACAAGTGGTCGTTGCAAACCTCATTCGTTGCCTTCCTGAGCCGTTCTTCAAACCAGACAGTCTGGGGCCTTTCAATCAAGTCCCCTGGCAACGGCAGGAACTGAACTCTGTCTGAACTCCTTCTGGGTTTCCTTCTGGCTTTAACCCTTCAAAGTACTTCCAGCAGAGAGTCCCGTTTTTGCCACTGTGAAGAGAAAATGACAACAAAGGGGGAGACCCATGGATCATGCCTTTCCCAGGGTGCAATCTTTCTGAAACTTGGGGTGGGGGGGGGGTCTTTGGAGGACAGTGAGCACTATGTCCCCTACAAATTTGGTGGGTATTGGACATTGGGAAGGTCAGTTTGTAACCCCTCAAAGTAGCTGCCTTCTAACAGGCAGTTCCTGTGAACAGAAAATGACAGCAAAGGGTGGAGGACACATGGATCATGCCTTTCCCAGGGTGCAATCTCTCTGAAACTTGGGGGGTCTTCAGAGGACAGTGAGGACTATGTCCTCTGCAAATTTGGTGGGTATTGGACATTGGGAAGGTCAGTTTGTAGGGTGTTTAAAGGGTCCTGACCCTTGCACGTGGCAGGAAAGGGCCCTTTAAACTATCAGCTGGCAGGCGGCAGGGGGGAATTCCCCCTGCCACTTGCCAGCTGATAGTTGAAAGGGATCTTTAAGGGGCCACGGACAACGAACATGTTTGTGAACAGGGTCATGTTCGTTACTGTTCATTGTTCGTGGATGGCAATGAACAATGAACAGCTTGTTCGTTGTTGTTTTTTCCATTCGTGCCCATGTCTACTTGTAATTGCTGCTTTCTCTCATTTTTGTTGGGAAAATGGAGAGAAACTAAGATTACATGAAGTTGCACAGATGAGAAGAGGTGAGTCTGTGGTTCATTGGAATGTCCTTCCTTCCTTCCTTCTTTCCCTCTGGCAGGGGCTTGAGTAACTTGGGCAGGGAAGAGTGTGTGGCTGGAAGGTGTGAATTAACATCATGATCACTTGCTTCCATGCACCTGGATGAAGCCTGGCCTGGGAGGGAGAGAGGAAGGTTCCCTTGAGACCTTTTGATTTATTTCCCTGTGCTGCTACTCCCCACGCGCACATGGTTCTGTTTCTGGGAGCTCAAAAATGTCCATAAAGTGAACATTATTGCAACAGTTTGTAATAGATTTACCACGTTACACTGTGTTGCTTCTTGCGCTAAAGTAAACAAAGCCAAAAAAAAATGACTGCTGTGTTGCCTTGAGATGCCTGAACCTTTCAGATGTGATGCCTAATGCATACTCGTATGAACTTAACTTAGGGGGATCTTCAGGCTTGCATGTCCCACCCATGTTATCTGTATGCAAAGCAATCTAATTGACTATTTAGTTAATTGTTGTTTGTAGGGAGAAGACAGCAAACCATAATTTGTAATATGGATTAAATGTCAAACCGTTCTTTGCTGTGAAAGAAGAATTTCATTACTTCTTTCACAGGGGAGAGGGAGAGAGCTAAGAGTATACAAGCCTGAGGTCCCCCTGGACTTATCCATATAATAACAAACCACGTTCTGGCGTTGTATCTGAACTATGCCCCACAGCCTTCCAACTGCAGAAAAAGTAAATTGTTTGTTTAGCAATTCAGGATAGCCAAATACATGAGGAGAAGTTACATGTTCAGATCTCTGCTTTCACAAACAGGCTTATTCTGCCTTCTAGGAAGTTCCTTGACTCTTGGGCTGGCTAGTCAGAGTGTGGCTTCAGTCCATTTTCAGTGTGAGCAAAGATGTAGCAACACTTGGCACATAACCAGGAGTGAGGAATAAAAACAAACAGCTTTAAAAACAGCACAGAATGAATAGAATATAAACCACAAATAGAATGTCTTAGAGCGTATTTGAACAAAAAAGAATGACTAGTTAACTGGATAGCTTTAGGGCTGTAAATTTCATTTAATAAAACAGCCATTTAAACTTATCATTTTTATAGTTTAACTATTAACATGTACATGATCTATCTAGCTCATATTCATATCTTGCATATCAGCTCTGCTACCGTTTTTTCCCTAAGAAAACATAACATGTTAATGTGTTCCAGTTTGTCATGTGCATGGACAATTCACAGAAGGCCAGCATTGGAGAAAGCACTCTGCACGCATAGATGATCCTGAAATAGCCAGTTTTCCAGTGCTTAAATGAATCCTCAATTAAATGTTTAATGGTGTGGTGCTGGGTCTAATTTCTCATAAGCCTTGTAGGTGAAATCCATGAATGGCTTCCTACCAGCTTCAATTCCATTATCTGGAGAAGCTGTTAACCTTCTTCATCTGTCAATTAAATGTCAACTTTCAAAGTATACAAAGATTTCCGTTTCTTTTATTAAGCAATCTTATCTTAAGGTAATTTACTTCTGTTTGGAGAAGCTTTGTTGAAATGTAGGCTCCTTTGTATGATTAACAAGCCTTCTGCTTATCCATCGCTTCCAGTTAATGAGCCAAGAGCAATAGAATGCACAATACCTTAGAACCAGCTACAGTTACAGGGGGTTTACTGGAGTTCTTCATCAGGCCTGAAGTTAAAACCCAGCACAGAAAAGGGAGGGGATGTTTCTGAGTATGATGGAAAGCTTGTTGTCTGCCCCTTATAATATTTTAAGATGGAATGGAAGATTTGGCCATTAGGCCCAGGCTTGACAGGTGCAGAAAATTCCTCTAGTTTTACTAAAGACTAATGGGACAAAGATGCATTTGGTTGTAAGAATATTAAGCTGATGTTGCTTGTGAGCTTTTTTCCTAATAGATTGATATGGTTACCTGCATCCCCCCCCCCCCATTAAATGTGTCCTGAATGGACTGAGTCCAATTATATATGAAAAGCTCAGCTTCCTCCTGCCTCCTCAGTAAGAGGGTTCAGGAGGTAGCAAATATTTCTACTCTGAGAAATAGGCTCTGCCAGTTTCCTATGGCGACTGCTGGGGCTTAGACAGTGAGCCCTTTATTCTGCTTGATTACATTGATCCTAGTTCACTTCCAAGGAATTTCTGCAAAATTGTTAAGCGAGGCAGGGGGAATTGGAGGTAGGCTGCTCACTCACAGGAAAAAGAGCTGGTCATTAAAACTAATATATTGATAATAATTAAAGTGAGCAGTAAGTCTGGATGTTAACATTAATTACTGTAGTGTGCTCTGTCCCTCACTCCCAGTCTTTGATCCCCATTTTTTTAAAAAAATGAAAAGCCAATCACTGCTCACATGTCTACATTGAGAATAAACCCAATGAAATTATAAAAAGGTTTTTTAAATTTGAAATGGGGTTTTGTTGGCTAATCCTGCTGATCCTCAGATCAGCTTCTGTGTCGTTTCAGTTGGCTTCCAAGATTTTTTTTCTTTTTAAAAATGTATTGGTTATTTAACAGAAAGTCAAGGTATCCATTTTGCCTAGCAGTGAGACCACTGCTGATCTTGGCAAATTTGTTTTTCCCATTAATTTTAGTAGGAGAGTGTGAAGCATGTGCTTACATGTCAGAGATTGCAATCAGTGTAGACTTTTGCTGAAACTTGCCCTGACAGAAGATTAACTGACTCTAACTCTGTAACCATTTCCTGAAGCAAATAAAAGTACCCTAAAATATAATAGGTTCAATTCCAATAACTTTTTAAAACAAATATTTTAGTAAAAATGTCTTTCAATTTGCTTAATTAAAAGGGTGCACTGTATCCTATTGATGTCCCAGATTTTTCAGAATAAAGGATCTCCTTTTTTTTACTGTGTTAATTTATTAAGGGAAAATATTTTGCTTGTGGCCTGTTGGTTGATGAATACTTGTATTTACAAGCTGGAAAAATTTTAACAGACACCAAAAGGATGTTTCTGATGCTGCATTTTTTAAAGGAAGGGTTAATTTTTTTCAGGTTAGAGAAGCAGCCCTAAAGAAACACTGATTTTACCAATGCCTTGCTAAGCTAACTTTGACCTGCTGACCTGGTTTTCCTGTGGTTTATATGTAAACTTTCTATCTTTCTTCAGTAATAAGTAATTTCTATTTTTTCTTGGGATCTCTAAGGTCTTTTTGGGACATGGGCAGCTCTTGTTTGTACCCAAACTCAGCATATGTAGGTAGCAGAGAGTCATCCTAAATGCAGTTGCTTTCCAGTTCTGCCCTTTGGACGAGCCAAAGCTCCTATGTTAAAATATGCTGATTTCTGTATGAATTGTCCTTCTGTGTGCTGAGGGAGCAGTACAGAGTCCATATATAATTATGGAAGCTCTTAAAAATCATTCTAGTTTAGCCCCTATTTCTGTGTCATGTACAGCATTAAGATAGGCCAGAGAGGGGGTTTCCCCATATCTTACTGCATTTTATGATGATTGATGTGGAAGCAGGAAGTGCAGTATCATGCCTCCTTCTGCTGCTGATGTGGAACTTGGCAAATTCTGCTTAACCTATTAAGACCTTAGGACAAGGAGAATGACAGAGGAAATTAGTAGCATCTGTGACCTCCTTGATAGGCCAGAACATCTTGTGGACTGAATTCTAAGACTGAGTTTAAGACAGCTTGCAGGAAGATTGACAGTTGAGCTGAAGTTGGAAGTATGCTTCTAACAAGGATACCAGTGGACATCAGTCCTCTATGGCAAAAGAATGCACAGCATCCCTGTTACAAATTCCAGAGGGGTTAATCTGTTACAGCCAATACCAAAAAGGTAACTTCTACACAGCAACAAATCTTCAGGATTTCAGCACAGCAGCAGTAGGGTTTCCACATGTTGTGTTGCTCTACATTTCCCCAGCCCCATGAGGGCCAATCTCCCCACCACACTATCTGCAAGCTCTTTTGGTGTTCTTTAATTGGTAACTGACAATCATTATAACAATGTTATGACAGACCCCCCCCCCCCCCCGCCGGCCTTCATTCCCCCACTCTGATGCAGATTTTCCCGCTAAAATCCAAGATGGCCTGCTTTAAAGTTCTTTTCTGTCCCACCCTGCCCAGTTATAACTTTGGCTTTTTGCTAGTTCAGAAACTTAATGGTGAGAAAGCAGGAGCCCTTTTCTTCTTTGTGGAAATGGCACTGGAGACGGTGTAACATTCAAAAATAAACAACAACTTTATTGAACAGGTAGGGATGGAATAAGCACAGTCAGGGAATGAAAGAGCTGAGGTAAAATCCGTTGGTAGAACAGAATATTCTTTAAATCACAGGCAAAATCAGTTTCAAGCTTAATTTCTATGTTCTTCTTCCTTCATAGTGAGAGGCATTTTGTTTATAATTTAGGTTGCAGCAACAATATTTCTCAAGAGTTCCCTTTTATAACTCAGGTTTCCAGGCGTTAATTCAAAACTGTTTTACCTTTACAGCAGACCAAGAGTCCTCCTTAGAGCCAAGCCTCCCTTAGACAGTGGGCAGAAATTAATCTTCTTTTTGTAAGTCACATGACTTGAATGGGAGTCTCTACTTACTACCCAATCACTCTTTACCAGTAACACACCCCAAATTCTATTGTGACTATGTAAACAAGTTTCAGCTTGTGCTGGCTTTTATACTTGGAATTCTTATCAAGAATTCTCCCTCAAAACACTGGTGTTACAGTTAGGGCAAATGATTTCTTTTTCCACTCTCCAGAGGAAAACCTTCCCTGTCAGATGCTTACACACCCTCTGCACAAAACTCTGTCAGCAACCCTCTCATCCTGAAGGTGGGTTGTGACTAGCCAGTCATAGAGAAGGGAGAAGCCTGCCAGTCAAGCTCCCACTCCAGGCCACTGCCAACTCCTTCCCCTCCAACTCTCCAATTGCTGCACCTAGGAAACCCTCCATTACAGTTCTTTCCATCACAACTGTCAATTACTTTTTTAAAAAAAAGCCCCCGTGGATGGCTGCTATGGAGTCCTGGGGCAGGAAAAAGGTGTCAGTGTGGGCAGCACTCAGAAAGATCTGTTCTTTATTATCCACATGGCAGCTACCCAGCTTTGCAACCATCTTTCCGAAAAGCAAGTTTGGGAGAGATTGCAGAAAACCTGGAGAATTGAAGATGCCCAAGAGTACAGTTATACTGCGGGGGGACTGCTTCTTGTTAGCATCCAGGCTGGACCAAATACCCCATGTGGAAACAACCAAGGAGTAGCTTATGCTAAAAGAAATGTTAGTCTTTAAAGTGCCACAGGCTCTTTTTGTGTTAGGACATCTTGACACACAGGGTCAAGCTCTTTCCATTGTGCACTGGCTTCTCTATACATTCATATTCATTTTTTAAATTGAAACTAATGCAAATTACTCAGATGAATTTCATATGCATCCTTTACATAGTTTGTAGATGATAGGGGGAGGTCATGGAACCATTGACTCTTTTAAGCTATCCCAGCTAATAGTAGCACTTTAAAAACCAACAAGAAATTGAGTCTTTAAGGTGCTACTGGACCTGAATCTGTGTTCTACTACAGATAAACATGGCTACCCACCTGAAACTATCTGGCTATTAATAGTAATTCATATGCATAGTACATGCCATAATTATCTTCATTCTCCCCCTCCCCCTCCCCCCCCCCACTTTGTAAGTTTCTTGTGGAAATTTTTGCTTCTTTATCCTTTCTGATGGTCTGCTGAGTCTCTTCCCTTTTGTTTACATTTATTTCCTCATGCTCTTCTTCTCGCCTTATTTATTTGTGTCTCCTGTTCAGATCCTTTATGAAACACAGCATTGCACCAGATGTAGTCTTGTCTGTCTCTATAATTCTATGATGGGAAGAGGCAACGCTAGTGAAATTCTACCTTTTATGGTACCCTTAATACTGAAGCTCTTTTGAAGCTAGAGGAGGTAACCTTATGACATTGGACAGAAGGTAACAGTTGCTTTTGTAGTTCAGGCTATGTGCTTTAAGAAAGAAGAACTGCATGTCAGGGTTTTATCTCTGTTAGAATGGGGTAGAGGACCTTGGAGGACAGGAATGCAAGGAGAGCAGCAGAACCGTCAGAGAACTGGAGAAAGTCTTTAAGATCACAGGCCTCCAGCTTCTCTCTCTGCCACCAAGAGGTGACCTGGAAGCCCCATTCCATCTGGCCTTGATAAGGAACTATACAGTTTCAACCACTACTGCTTGGCAGCACACTTAAGGGCACTCACTGCATCCCTCTACATAAGGACAGGAACATCAGGGACCTGGCAAGATACTTTATCATGCCCCCACCCTTCAGCATTTCTCTTAGTTGCCCATCAGCAGGTGATGAGCCAGGTGCCACCCCTCTCATTTGTCCAGCCATTTCTTGCATTTTCATATATATGACGTGAGATTCTTTTGCTGTAAGCCATGTTGGTTGAGAGCAGGATAAAATCTTTGAAATAAATCCCAAGTGGAAGATATAATCTTGGGCTTACAGTGCTGGAAAGGTATGTTCCCTTGCATTAAGTTACTCTACAATAATTCATATAGCAATTGCAGTCTGTGACCCCCCGGAGCACTGATGGTCTGACATTTGTAATATCCTCCTTTTCCATTAATCTGTCTCAGTCCTACATTTTCTGGGGGCAGGGACTTCTCTCTTTCCTGTGATGTATGCTGATAGTGCTGTGTGTGTGTAATAAATGAGTATGAGTCTCAGATAAAGAGTAAATAGCAAAATAGCCTTGGTTGGCCAAGCATTAATTTAAAATAGTTTTGTTTGTTTTACTTTCTCATCATCTTCTGGACCATATTGCTACTTGAGATTATTGTGTATGTACATGAATACATTTTAGATTGTGAACTTCTCCAGACAGGGATCTGCCCTGTATTCTGTGAAGCGTGATACTCATTAGTGTGCTAGTAACAACTGCATTATTTTGGTTTGAATGGCATTTTTTTTAAAAAAAAATGGAGAGCACCACTATACCACTTCGGAGTAGTGGCTAGTGTACCAGGCGAAGACCAGAGCGACCTAGGTAGATCATGAGAGGGAGGGCAGGAAGTGTTACATCAGCACTTAGTACTTGCAGCCCCTTCTTACACACCCAGGGTAATGTCAAATCACCACTTTGGGGTCAAGAAGCAATTTTCCCCAGGCCAGTTTGTCTAGGGATCCTGATGGTGTTTTGCCATCTTCTGAGCATGGAGCAGGGCAGGGTTCACTGGGGTGGGGGGAGGGAGGTTATTGTGAATGTCCTGTACTGTGCAGGGGGTTGGACTAGATGACCCTGGAGACCCCATCCAACTCTATGATTCTGTGATCCTGATCTACAGCCACAAAGCTTGCTGGGCAAGATGCTCTTTCTTAGTTTGACCTACTCCACAGCCTGTTGGGAGGATAATATAAAAGAGAGGAGAAGAACATATGCCACACTAATCTCTTTGGAGGCAAGGTGGGATAAAAATGTGGGAAGGAGGGCTGAGCCATATAACCTAAGCACTTTGGGGGTTTCTGTCAGTGTAAGTGAATTCAACAGAACACAGAGTGGTAAACTGACCTACTGCAGTCCAAGCTCTGCTCATGACCTGAGTTCGATCCTGGCAGAAGCCAGATTCAGGTAGCTGGCTTACGGTTGACTCAGCCTTCCATTCTTCCAAGGTTTCCTGGGGGTAAAGTGTAGACGGCTGGGGAAGGCAATGGCAAACCACCCCATAATAGAAGTCTGCCAAGAAAATGTCATGATGTGACGTCCCCCCATGGGTCAGTAATGACTCAGTGCTTGCACAGGGGACTATCTTTACCTACCTTTAAGTGAATTCAATATCCCACTGATTTAACATAAGGATAAAAGTTTAGGGCTGCATTAATGTGACCTTTGTCATGGGAGATGCTTGTTGACTACAGCAGAACAATCTAGACCAGGACTGGCAGTTCCCTGTTGCTTTGTTTCCAGGGCAAAAGAACAGCAAGTTCCTGTCAAAGGAATCTGGCAAAGGCTTAGCTGACCTGCTTGACAATTAGAGTGTGTGTGTGCTGCCGGGTTAGCAGCTACAACCAGCATGTGGCTGTTCTAGTTCTAGACATCAGAGAGGCTTTAGCGCATTTTGTACAATTCAGCAGATTCCAGTGCAACTACAATTTTTTCTCCAAACATTATAGTTGACTTCAAGGATAACTTTGAACTTTGGAACAGAACATTAACAGTGCAGTCCACATATGACTCCTCCCTCTTTTCCTTTATCAGTCTATAAGGCCACCTGTGAGGGACGGGGGACTTGAGGAGTCCATCTCATTACACTGAGATATGCTTGCACTATAAGTTGAAATGCTTATAGCCCCAGTGAAATGTGATGCTTGGAAATCTATGATCAGTATTCTAGCGAACTTGTGGTCACAGGTCTCCTGACAGCTTGTGGTGTTTGGCCTTAAGAGAGCTCATTTTCATGAGCTCTGAGCATGCAGCTTATTGGGTAGAGATCTCTAAAAACATCCCTCTGTGTGTGTGTGTGTGTGTGTGTGTGTGTGTGTGTGTGAATACACACACTATGTATGTATGTATATATTATATATATAGAGAGAGAGAGTTATATAGAGAATTATATATATATCAGAGCAGAACAATCAGATTCAAAAGATGAATGGAACTCTGATGTAGAGGGAGAAACCTGGAGAAGTTTAACCATCCAACCACCAATGGAAAAAACAGACAGTAGGAGTTTGGAGGAAGAAGAGATGGAAGGTATGTTGAGCTAGGCAGGGAGTCTTATAGGATTTTGTTACAGGCAAGATTTAGGTGCTGTTCCCAAAAGAAAAGTGAAAAGTGCCAAACTACCTACTTACTGTTGTTATGTCACAAGCTGCTGAAGAAATAAACTTTGTTAACTCTTAAGTATATTGAGCCTCCCAGCTCCAGCCTTGTGTCATCTTGTTGGCTGAGGTGGGAAGGAATTTATCACACTTTCCTCTGCATAAACTTGTTCGTTTTGTGCTATAAGAGGACCCAGGGGAAAGAGGACTGGATTTATATGTACAGGATAGCAGAATTTTTTTAATTTATTATTTTACTTCGTTTATATCCTGCCTTTCTTCTCAGCGGGGACCTAAAGTGGCTTACATCATTCTCTTCTCCATTTTATCCTTACAACAACCCTGAGAGGTAGTCTAGATTGAGAGAGTAACAGGCACGAGGTTACCTAGTAAGCTTCTGTGGCAGAGTGGGTATTCGAACCTGGGTCTCTCATATCCTAGTCTGACACTCTACCCACTACATTCTGTGAGTGTGTCAAAATAATCATACTTAGTAAAACAAATCCACTTTACCTCACACACTTAAAGCGGTCCATAAACCTGGTATTAAATAAATACAGGGATAAATGTGGGTGGTGAATTGGTACACAACTTCCAGCCTGACGTACTTGATAGTGGTTTTAAAAAGGTATAAAATACCATAACAAGAAAAGGACCTGGATCAAGGTTTGTGATACTAGGATTCTGTGCTCCTTCTCCAGTTCTGACTGGCAGCATTTTGGTTCTTGCAAGAAAGTCCTGGTGGCTCATTGTCAGAAGGCATTACAGCTTGTTGGGTTTTATCTTGCAGGTAACCAATGAGATTACACCTGTGCTGTCCTACTCGTACATGGCTGTGCTGGTGCCCATCTTCCTGCTGACAGACTACCTGAGGTACAAGCCAGTGCTAGTGCTGCAGAGCCTGAGCCACATCTCCATCTGGCTACTGCTGATCTTTGGCACCAGCATCCTCGCCATGCAGTTCATGGAGTTCTTCTACGGCATCACTATGGCTGCACGTGTTGCGTACTCTTCCTACATCTTCTCCCTGGTCACCCCTTCACATTATCAGCGTATGGCCAGCTATTCTCGCTTCTCTGTGCTCATGGGCGTCTTCACCAGCTCTGTGTTGGGGCAGCTCTGTGTCACATTTGGAGGCACCACTTTCATGACCCTGAATTATCTCTCTCTTGGGTTTATGTGCTTTGGATTGATCCTGACTCTCTTCCTGGAACGTCCCAAACGCAGCCTCTTCTTCAACAGGAGAGAACCTGTGTGCAACGGCACCACACCCAGTGAGCTGGACAAAATGAATGCTGGGAAGCCACCATGGTACAAAGCACCTAGCTGGCAGAAACTAGTCTTCATTCGGATGCTGAAGGAGCTGGGAACCATTGTACGATTGCCTCAGCTGAGACTTTGGTCCCTCTGGTGGATATTTAACTCTGCTGGCTACTACCTGATACTGTATTATGTCCAGATTTTATGGAATGAAATTTATCCCACCAGGGATAACAGGAAGGTCTACAATGGAGGTGTAGAAGCTGCTTCTACACTCCTCGGTATGTGTATCTTCTGTCTCCTCAATCTTTGCACTGGGCGTACTTTTTCTACTTTGTTATGCCCCCAGGACTAGTTGAGACGGAGCTGTAGCAAGCTGGCCTCATTCACTGTCCGAGGCATGTTCACACAAAGGGAAGTTCCATTGAAGTCCATGGGTGCTAGTTGGCTCAGATATTCCTGTTGGGTTGGATCCCACAGAAGATTGCTATGTGTGCAAGATTCCTTGCACAAGTAGAATGGCTAAAACTACACCTTTCTGTCAGCTTAAGTGAAAATGGCTGTGTCTTTGGATGGCCTAGATCACATATCAAAAACCATAGCTGCAGCTGTTTGGGAGCAATCCCTGTTGCTGAGGCAGTTGAAAAATATGCTGCCATGATTGTGGAAGTGATTAGATAGCATTGGCCATGCACTGGAATGTCTGTCTCAACTTGGCCTAAGTGGTGGGAGTCCTTGCAATAGTGAGCAGTTTTTAATCATGGTTTGTGTGTGAAAACAGGTGGGCTGTTTCACCATATCTGATTCTTGCAATGCACACAGTGCCTTCCTTAGGTAAGTTGCAAGGATGATACAGGAGACTATAAACTGTAGGTGGAGGGCGGAGGGAAAAGGCAAAACTCAGTGATTGTGTGATTGCTTTGATTTTGTGCATACAAAAGGTTTAATCCTTGGCATCTCTACATAAAAGGTTATCAGATAGCAAGGCTGAAAATTATCTCTGTTTGAGAGCCTGGATAATAGTGGCATATCATAGTAGGCAGTACTTGGCTAGAATGCCTAATGGTCTAAGGCAGCTTTATAAATGTAGTCGTATAAGTTGGATTTCTAAGGAAGATGGAGGGAAGAGCCCTTTCTTTTTCTTGAGATGCATCTGGCAGTCTGCATGGTGTACTGCAGCTTCCCATGCTGTAGCATGCTCAGTTGCAGAACTACAAAATAAGACACGAGCTTAATCCTAATGCCTCCTCTCCCTTTCCTTAGCAATGGAAGACCCTAACATCAGTTGTAGGAGATACTTGAATTCTTCACTGAATTTCATTACCTGTGTGATGTTAAAGGGTTGGTGCCAGACAGAACTCCACAAATGCTGTTGGAAGGTAGTGGGTGGCCCACTTTAAACCTCACATGTAGAGAACTACTGGACCCAGTAAGCTCTCATTATTAGAACTTGCCAAGGGGAGCAGCACCTTGGGAGCAAAATCTTTTCTGCTTCATTGAGGCTTCCAAGAGTAGCACTACGCTGGTGAGCGGAGGCTTCTCATTTGTAAATTGCTGCATCATCCCATTTAGATGCATTTCCTACGCTATGTGCAATGCTTTATGCTGCCTCAAGAACAAGGCTTAACCCTGCATACCTGGTCCTCTCATCTCTGTGACACTTTGTGTTTTCCCAGGTGCTATCACCTCTTTCGCTGCTGGCTATGTGAAAATCCGCTGGACACTCTGGTCGGAGCTAGTGATTTGCCTTGTGACAGCATTCCAGGCAGGCCTGCTTTTGCTGATGAACACAACAGCCAACATCTGGCTCTGCTATGTGGCCTATATCTTTTTCAGGGGCTCATATCAGTTTCTTGTGCCTATAGCCATGTGAGTGCTGAGAACAACCTGATGACTAGGTCTGATTTAATCTTTCTGGGGCTAATCAATATACAGTGGTGGTGTTATGAGTATTTGGAAATTATGTTTAATATTTAAGTTAGTTCCAGATGATACGGGCTACCCTGCTGTAATTCAGTGTGGGGTTAGAGGGAGAGTGACTTGATGTAAAGGGCTAGAGTCTGAAGGTCTTCAGTTATGTCTAGGTCAATCTAAGGTTGGCATACAGTTAATAGCAGTAGTCTGATCTCTGTGCAGTATTTCTGGATCATACTTTTTAAATAAAAAATTTCCCAATGTTACTGATGATACAGCAGAGGCCCCAGTCCATAAAGTGACCCTCATTGCCGCTTGATTTCTTGACTGATGTCAGCAGAACTTACCTGACCTCCTCTTTCTTTCACTATAGTTTCCAGATTGCAGCTTCGCTGTCCAAAGAACTTTGCGCCCTGGTATTTGGCATCAACACCTTCCTTGCCACAGTTCTCAAGACTATCATTACCATTATCATAACAGATAAAAGAGGCCTGGCTCTCTCAGTCCATCCTCAGGTAAGAGGCACAGATTGCATGTGGGAGTTGACTGTTGCCCAGCCATAGCTGCCTTTTTTTTTGCAGTTTTTGCAATGCCTAATAGGACAAACATAGTAATAGCAGGAAATGAGCCTGGAAATGGAGTGCAACGTTTTCTTGCTGTGCTTTGTCACAAGGCCTGTTTGGCAGCTGTCCCTATTGCGTGCATTGTTCATCAAGTCTCTGATTCTGTCGTGGAAGTAGGGCCAGCAACAGCCAAAGGCAAATTAGCCAGGAAAAATTGCACCCCTGCTTTTTGTCACTTTGACCTCTCTCTTAACAAAGTGAAAAGGGTTTGTGCTAGTCTTACACCATAATCTGCTAATGGAACAAAACTACCTTGGTGAATGTATAAATTACAGCTGTTATTCTCCATTTGCTACTTTGTCCTGCATGGATTAATTTGTTATATAAAAGGGGCAGTTCAGCATGAACAAACTGAATTTGCCCTGCAATTAGCTGCCAAATGACAAATAATTAATGAAGAGGTGCCATTACCTTGGTGTGTGTGTGGAAGTCAGTAGGGGTGTGCTGGGTCTCTGATTTGTGGAAAATGCCCGAATTGGACCCAATCTGTAAAGATTCAGGAGTTCAGAAACAAAGGTTTCTGAAGTGATTCAGGTAACTTCAGGAAGCTTCGGGGCCTTTTCTGGGCTTCAACTGGTCCGTAGAGAAACCCCCCTCCACGGGCCAGTTGAAGTTTAAAGGGCTCCCTGCCATCACCCCACTTAACTGTGGGCCAAGCTACAAGTGACAAATGACACTTGAACGGCAAGTGTATTTCTCCCTGTTCACTTGCCCTCCACTCAATCCACTTGCCAGGCAAGTGTCTTTCGTCATGTGTAGCTTGGCCCTCTGTCTTCCTGGCAGAGAGGGAGGAGGTGGCGCGGGCAGGGGAGGCACCATCGGCCTTCCCCGCTGCCCAGCTGGCCGCTGTGGCAACGCCACGGGCAGCAGAAGCGCCGGCTCCAGCCTTCCCTGCCACCCAGCTGACTGCTGCGGCGGTGGTGGTGCGGGCAGCCACCCCCTCCCTTCCTAGTAAATATCTGTCATAGGAAATGAGGGTTAGGTGAGATTTTTTTCCCCTAGACAACATACTTGGCGGTGGTAGTGGGCATTTCTTGCTGCTGGTAAAGAGGAAACTGGACTTGATGACTCGGGAGTGTCCATTTCAGCTGTTATTCTGTGTTGCTTTGTGTTTCTGTGTAATCATCATGTGGTAGGTTTGTGGCTGACCACCTATACTTGTTTCTAATTAAGCGCTGTCCCTCTCCTCCTTCCAGTTCTACGTTTATTTTGGGTACTTCACACTCTTGGCTGTGGTGTATCTTGCAGCATCTGTGTGTGTGGCTGTGAGACACAACTCATGCAGGAAACCTCAGGAGGCAGCAACAGCCAAGGAACTCTGCAGCCCAGTTAACGAAGTCCCAAGCGAAGAAAAAAACACAGAGCTGGCTACCTCTGAAGCCTGAGAACTACAGTAAGTGGGGGAGAGAGCTTTGCCTGCCCGCTCCCACTTGGTATGTATCCAGTGAAAGGCTCCTGTGACTCCAGAGTCAATCCAGCATCAATTTTGGATTATCCAATCGCCACAGGGGCCAAGCTTTGACATGGGACTTGGTGTATGGAACTGACAGACTATGAATTCCCCATTCTCTTTGGATTTCATTTCACTTATGCACTCATTGTCACCAGAGGCAAGCTGTAAGGAAGGAAGGCAGCATTTGCCAGTACTTATAGCTGGCCACAGGACAACTGTGTAAGAATGTAATTTTAAATGCAGATGTTTCCCAACCTGGCCTATGGATAAGTCAAGAGAGAAAATGGATACAGGTACTTTTTTAAAAAGAAAAGAAAGCAATTAAACTTTTTATAAATTTTACTATTGATTTGTCAATGTAGTCTGCTGGGAAGTGTGGAGCTACAGATTTTTTGATTTTTTTTTTTCACCTTCAGTTCCAGCCCAGGGGCCATTTAGAATCCCAGACTTTGACACAGCAAGTCAATCTCCTGTTTGTCCCCTCTTGGTCTTACACTTGCAATTACAGCAACATAGCATAAACTTTTAGGGGAGGAGGAGGCTCATGGGTTATTTAAAGAGGTTTGATGCCTCACTGCATATCTTTGCCTTCCCTTCCAGGGATGCCGTTTCAGACTCCAGTTACTCAGTAGTGATTGAAAGACACTCTGCATGTTATTTCACATGTTCTAGATCTTTCTGCTTTCACATACGTACAGAACTATAATGTCTGCACAACACGTATCAAAAGAGGATATTGTCCTTTATTCAGTGCCTTTAGGAAACAGTTTATAGAGCACAACACACAACCGTCAAAAAGATATAGAAATCCACAGGCTTTTAAAATTGCAGTAAGTTTCACAAAATACAGTAGACAGAAACTGACTGTGACTTTCACAGGTTCTTGACCCTTCCCCCCACCACCTCCCAGAGTAATAAAATTTCAGTTTGACAATTAAAAAAAACTCTAGGTAGAAATTTAGCACCTTGGCTTTTCACAATTGCTTCAGATGCTCAGACATTAGTGTTTAAAACAAACTGGTACATGATAACATCAAAGTATGTGTCAAGCTTCTGCAGTGGAAGTGGTTTCAGTAGAGAGGGTATACAGTCAGAGAGCAGGTTTCCAGGCTCTCTTCACTAGGTGGCTTAAATGCCACCTAGCCACAAACCTTATGACAAATTCATCAGCACTTCTGGAGAACTAAGCAAGGCAATGATGTGCCGCACCAGATAGTGGTTAAATGTCTGTCGTCTCGTTATTCTCAGACCCTGAAATATTTACACAATGCCAGTTACTGTCCTTTTTAAAAAGAAGCTGAAGGTACAGATAATAGGAATGGCTTGAGTCTAGTGGTTCCTGCCACATAACTGGGGGGGGGGGAGAGACTAGAGAGAGCAAGAGGTGGTTACAGGGGACCCATCCCTGTCCAGATTAATTGACAAAACAGTTCAGGTTCTGGATATGAAAAAAGTTGGATATAAAACCAATTCCCCCATTTTCTTATAACTCAAAGGGGTGGTGAAGTCAGAAACTTTTTTTTTACTTTTAGCTGCAACTGGAGGAATAGTATGGAAGCACATGCAGTTCTTGCGCTGTGAAAAGCAACACATGAGCTTCAGGGATTATCACTGGTGGGACATTGTCAAGTTTGCACCAGTCCATTTTCTGTATAAAGGCTTGCCAACAGTACGGTATATCCTCCTGGCTGGAAAGTCAAGAAGGTGCCAGGGCAAGAAAGATGTAAAAAAGAATTCTTATTAAAACAAAAAAAGCATTGGCTTCTTTTAATGATAACTTTTGTCTCCTGTTCTTTCCAGGCCCAAAGGAAATGTCTGGGCAAAATCAAACACATTGCTTTTTAAGGTGGTGGTTGTTAATACCTCTGGTTCTCTTTCAGAACTAGAAAAACTAAAAGAGTGAAAGATGCGGGGTGGGGAGATGTGTGATGGGAGGAAAGGAAGCACTGTGCAAAGCAAGACTTGTGCCCTTAATCCACATGCCACTGGGCAGGATGTTTTAACAGAGCATGCTATAAATTCTGCAACAAAAATTGTAACCAGAAATATTGTGAGACAAGAATGGTATTATTTTGAATGTGCACTTTGGAATATAAGGCAACATATGCAAAACTATTAAGCCAGCTGATGCATCAGACATTTGGTGGGGGTGGGAGGATCATGATGGTTCCTGGGCACAGAAAGAACCCTGTTCAGTGTTTATAAAGCCCATAAGTGCCCACCATGCACTGTCCAGCAGGGTCTGGTTTGTGATCCTTAGCACTCTTCTCCCAGAATAAGAGCAGGCAGTGCCAAAACTGCCTGGCTGTGCCATGCAGAGGTAACTGTAGGTCAAACTCAGAGGAGTGGGCTCCTAAAGATAGCAGTATCACAACCTTTGTGCTTTATGAAGAGCCTCTTGTGTATGGCAGCTAAGCCCCAATAAATAGCATTTCTGATCTACACCCTAAGTGGAGTTGGAGGGAAGAGAGAGACAGAAAAATTTGTAACAAAAGATACAATTCAAGGTTAAATATGAGCATGATTAAAGAGAAAGATGAGCCCTGTTCACAAGTTATAGTGAATGCATGTACATTAATACATCTGTTTGTAAGAAAGAATCAATGTGTGTATGCTTTAAAAATTAAACTGGGGACCAGTAAATGTGAGGTTTCAAAATCACACATTCACCTGTACATGCATTGAACCTAATCTAAAAATTACTCAATGCTTGTACAAAGAAAAATTTAAGTGTACACTGTACACAGATTGTACATACATTCTTTGTATCATGTGTACATGGCTAAAGTGAGAAAGAGACCATTTCATGTACCATACTTGCCTGAAGGTTGCTTTGCACACAAGCCTGACCTGTCCCAGCCCTTCGGGCAGACATGTGTTATTCACAACCATGCCAAAAAGGCAGGAAGGAACACATTCAGCACCAAGTCTGCTGTGGAGACCATAGGAAGACACTCTTTGGCTTTTTTGCTCATTTATCTGCTTCACTGCTATATTGTGGAACTGGCTGGGCACACTATCCTGATTGGGGGTGAGGTGGGGAGGAACCATCACCTGTTCCCCTCTGCTTGAGGGCAACAACAGGCTTCCACTCTCCACTTGCAGTCAGCACTTTTGTCGTACGCCGTTTCATTTCTGAGAAGAAGTCATGAAGCTGTTTTCGATGCACAGGACAATGAAGGCATTTCTGCAGCTGCTGCTCTTCTGCTCAAGCAGCTTGCCTGAAGCCAGTGAGGCAGCCTGCCCTGTCACCACCGTGTCATCTGTCCGCCACGTCTCACAGTAGCTCTCTGTTAACCGTCGTCCCTTGGAGTCGGAGCCATGCCACACAGACTTCTGAGGCCTGAAACATAGCCAAGTATTAAGACCTTGTCACATGTTACACAGAGGCAACCCTCGGTTTGCCACCACAGGAAGCTGCACCTATATGATATGTGTCTGCTTCCTATGCATTTTTAAGGGGGCACCTAAATGTAATTTGTGAAAGAATGGAGCCATAACATTGAGCACAGGAATATGAACACAACTTCCAGATGCTCCTCCCCTTATCTCCAATACTTAAACTTTTCCCTTTCACAGAGACATAGATTATCCTTCATTCCTGATGCTGTTTTTTAAAATTTCTTTTTTATTCAGAATAAAAGACTGTTCACCACTAGAGGCCCAACCAGAAACAGCAGAAAAAGGGAGCAATCCCTTTTTCCAATCCCTCTTTTTCTAGGTCTCTGGGAACTCTTGGGTTCTGAGGGAAACCAACATTAAAGATTGCCCTTTTTTATTTCTGTTCACCACTAGAGGTCCAACCAGAAATAGCAAGAAAGGGGCACAATCCCTCTTTCCAAAGGAGACGTCTGGGAACTCTTGGGTTCTGAGGGAAACCAACATCAAAGATTGCGCTCTCCGTTTCTTTTTCAAAGCTAAAACAAGACACTTGGTTAATACCAAAATAAGGGTGAAAAAACCAAATCCAGAGGACCAAAAAGCACTGTGTGAAATTGTACTCCCTCTCAGGAAGAGCACCCTGGTATTATTAGCCTGGCCCCATCCACTGGCCAGAGAATAAACAACTGCAGAGAGCTTTCATCCCTCCTCCCAGAAGTAAGTTTGCCTCTCCTTTGCCTTTGTCCACATAGCACAACTAGAAATTTGAGCAATCTGGCAGCCAGAGGACCAAGGACTGCTGCATAGTTACACCATCTCCATTGCAGCAATGCCCTTCTTCATTTTGGCACTGCTAAGCTGTTCCTATCTCCCTCTTCTGCCTTTCCCAGCCATTCCTCTTCTTTTGTGTGCTGCTTCTTTTTAGTTTGGAAGCCTGAGGGTGAAGACTCTGGTTTTCTTTTTATTTATGTACAGTGCCTGCTGCCAGTGTTGTTCATTGAAATTTGATTGCCCCAAGCTGCTTTGGTCCGCAGAGCAAGGTAAGAACATAAACAACTAAAGCTTAAGATCCGAGGTAAGCAGGAAAAGGTTGACAAAATGCTGGTTCTGCAGCTCTTGAAGTAGAAACTAGGTTCCCCTAAACGTAATTCTCTTCCCTGTGATCAGCTAACTAGTCACTTGGCTGAAACATCCGGATTTGGAACAGGAACTGCTATGTCAGATGCCATTTTAATGACTGTTGCCACACATTCTACCCTAGATCAGGCAGCATCTTCTAGCAATGACTGCTACCAGTTTGAGAAGAAATATTCTGGAATCAGATGGGAGACATTTGCTCCACTCTTGGGGAAGAAAAGAATGCTATAAATACACACTGCGTTGTTTAAAGGATTACAGGAAATGCTTAGTCAAGCAAACATTCTTATGTCTAAATATTTTGTTGTTGCAAGCTTGCCCCAAGGGAAAAACCACAGGGTACTAGAAAAAATAACAAACAGCCAACAATAACAACAGTTTTTTTATTTGAAGATTAGATTCTTCACTGAGGCCACGACAGCCAAGCCCAGCTGGCAGGACAATAAGCATGCAGCTCAAGCATATTTCCACATCTGTACTTTCAAACACTTGTTTTTCCACCTACCAAGCAGAATCTCTCAAAACATCCCTTCCATCAAAGGAGAGAATAGGAACTCCAGTTCTAAAGGGAGCCTCAGAGCCTGAGAATAGGTATTCCCAGTTAGTAAACAGCACTTCATCCTGGAAGAGAATGGGGGGAAAGAATGTATTTGCATAATAATACTTCCCAAACCAGCCTGTGGGTGAACATTTTTACTCTGCCAAAAACAGCCTGTGGGTAAAACTTTTATACTGCCAGGGAAAACTTTTCCAGTGCATGTGCAAATTCCCAGATTTAATCTCTGGTGACTCCAGCAAAAGGATCTCCAATAGCAGATCTGGGAAATGCCTCTTCCTGAGAGCCTTGGTACACTGCTGTCAGTCACAGCAGGAATCACTGTTCTTAGAGAGACCATTAGTGTAAGTCCAGGTCTTTATACAAGGCCGCTACTTTACAGAACAAGTTCTGAATCCTTCAGGAAATAGCAGGAATGAATTCCCTGTGGATTTGTACAAAGGTATTCCAATATCTGCAATATAATTGCCGATCATTTTCAACATATTATAAACCTTGTTAAAGGGTACATGGAGCTGCCTTTTGTAAAGTGCAGTAAATGATCTTCTTTTGTGGCAAGCATTCCCTTACAGTGACTATGGGCGTCTGTTGACTCCTTTGCACTTCTTGGAACTGAGTTTTGTGTCATATTAGTGGCACTTTTAGCTTATTTTGACACAAACAAAAACACCTCCACACAGTTTGTTTTTAAAATAACAATCTGGCAGCTCTCCTCTGTACCCATTCTAATTTGTCCACAACATCCTTTATGAAGTGAGTTCTTCAGAACTGCACACAATACTCCAGGTGGGGCCAGACCAATGCAGTATATAGTGGGACAATGACATCTTGGGATTTGGATGTTACGCCTTTGTTGATACACCCCAAGATTGCGTTCACCTTTTTTGCTACTGTATCAGTCTGCCTGCTCATATTTAGCTTCCCATCCACCCATACCCCAAGATCTTGTTCACATACGCTGCTACCTAGAAGTGCATCTCCATCCAGTATATATCTTTGCATTTTTGTTACCCAGGTGCAGAACCAGGCACTTATCCTTGTTAAACTGCATCTTATTCAAATCTGCCCACTTTTCCAGTGTGTTCAGATCCCATTGAATTCTCTATCTTCAAAGGTGTTTGCTACTCCTCTCAGTTTGGTGTCATCTGCAAATTGAATGCCTCTTTCCAGCAGCACTACAAAGTCCTCCATGATCACTATCCAGGAGTATCACAGAAATAGGCAGGAAAGACAGGAGCCTGTCCTCCCATCTCATTAATGTGCCATTTGCCATAGAGTTTCATTGTACATTCTGTGACCAGACCTACCCTGAGATTGACTATAGGCACAGTGCTCCTGTCAGCTCTGCGCACTATGCTGTAGAGGTCTTGCAACCGAGATGAGAGGAATGCTCGGAAAGTGCCTGTCAGTCCAACCTCCCTGGCTTGCTGGAAACACTGGAAGTCAGCTCCTCGAATGCCACGCATACTGCCACTCAGAGGCGTGTTCAAGGCTATAAGGTGGAGCTGGGAAAACAAAAGAAATGACCATACATGAGCCAAAGTGTGTAACAATACTCCACTGAGCGTTCAGTTCTGTCTCTACGCAATATGGCACTAAAGGAGGCAATGTGACTGTAACAGGTCAAGCAGTCAGATAGCACAAGGAGTGAGCATGGAGACCCAGGTCATTCCTGGGTTCATGCTATTGCTTCCTGGCAACAGGATGCATCTGCCCATCACCAACTCTATTCTTGTAAAAGCTTGCTGAAGGGATGTTTTGGAAAAGGACTGCCTCTTCAGCAATAGCATCTGAAACACAGCCACATGATTACCCAGGAAGCAGTATAAAGCATCAACCTCAAGTGAAGTTATCGACATAAATCTAAAGATGTAGACAATGGGCACAGTCAATACACAGTACACAGTCAATACATTTAAAATATGACACCTGAACAAAAAAACATTCAGACGGCAATAATATTAGCACTTGTCTGGGTATTATATTTTAAATACATTTATATACAGTGTATCCAGTGTTTATTTCATTGTATGCGTTGTAGTTAATTCTCTATGTTTACATTTTGGGGAGGCTACTGTTCTCCTTTTTTGCCTTTTATGACATGAAAATAGGAATGCAGCAACAAAATCCATACATTGACAAATCTGGGACCTGCCCTCCTTCCAGAAAAGCAAGAAAGCTCAAGATCTCTACTCTGGCTAAGGTATTCCATCCCACAAAAGACGAGCTCTAATAAGTTTGGTCTAGGTCCATGATGCTAATTTAAATTGGCCATCATAGATGCATACACATATTTCATATTTAGGCAAGGTAATCGAGAGGGCAGTAGCAGAACAACTACAGGTATTTCTAGATGAGTCCTCCATCCTGGATTCATTCCAATTTGGCTTCTGGCCTGGCCATGGTACAGAGATATCTCTGATCGCCCTCAAGGATGACCTGTGGCGACACCTGGATAGGGGCAGGTCGGTGCTACTGGTACTTTTAGATCTTATGGCAGCTTTTGACACAGTTGTTCATGACCCATTGACTGACCGCCTCATCACCATGGGGATGCGTGGGACAGCCTTGCAGTGGTTGAGCTCCTTTCTCCACGGTCAGGGACAGAGGGTGGCACTAATGGAAGAGATGTCCGCCCACCATTCTTTGGTGTGCAGCATCCCTCAGAGGCAATTCTTTCCCTGATGCTGTTCAAATCTTGAGCGAGAAAACGAACTCTTCCGCGTTTTTTGCGCAATGTTCCGGGTCATTCTGAGAGAAGGTAAGCAGTGTGAAAATGGCCTGTAATTCACTTTATGCTGGGCTGCCTTTGGGCTTGACCTGGAAGTTACAACTGGTCCAAAACACGGCAGCATGTATCCTTACAGGGATGTCATTTTGGGCACATATCCATCCTGTGCTATGCCAGCTGCACTAGCTTCCAGTTCAGTTCCAGATTGGTTTTAGTGTTTATAGCCCTTTACAGATGGACCTGCATACTTGCGGGACTACCTCTCCCACTATGTCCCCCACAGGCCCTTGCGCTTTGTGGATAAACAGCTCTTGGTGGTCCCCAGCCCACAGGACATTCGTCTGGCCTTGTCCAGGGCCAGGGCCTTTTCAGCCCTGGCTCCAGCCTGGTGGAACACACTCCCAATTGAAATACAGGCCCTGTGAGATCTGTTAAAGATCCACAGGGCTTGCAAAATGGAGATGTTCCACCAGGTCTTTGGCTGAGAGCCAGCGAATTGTCCCTTTCCTGTTTGCCACATACCATGCTCCATTGGTGGCTGCCCTGGGATGTGCCACAGCCATGTACATGTTTTTTTTAGATATTTATTACAGCCTGAATTGATCATGGCACCAGTTTGTATTGTTTTTTATGGGTTTTTTGGGATATGTAGATGGCTTTAATTGTATAATATATGTTGTTAGCCACCCTCAGCCCGTTCGCAGGGAGGGCGAGGTATAAATTTGATAAAATAAATAAATGGAATAATAATAAATAAATCATTATTTGTGAGTCAGAAGGGCTGCTTGTTTGAACCATAATAGTGCATGCAAATCTCTCCATACCTTGCAAGAATTAGACTCTTCAAGCTTCTCCAGGGATTGTACACAGAGCGCACTTTTTCTTCCCATGGTTTCCCAGCATGTATGCATTTCCTTCACTTATTTAAATTGGTTATGCCCTGCCTCTATATCCAAAACAATGGAAGTAGCTAAGTCTAAATTAATATGGACAATGAAGAATTACAGGGAACGCAAAGGAAGAGGGAGCCCAAGTGAGTGCATGAGGTTCCCCAGCTTTGTTCTAATTACAGGTCCAAGGACGTGCATCCCAAAAATTTAGTTCTCATTTTTCTTGTTTATCTTCATGTTCCCAGGGCACCTCATGCCACTGTGCAGCAGGCTGACAGAATAAGCAAAGAATATCTGCCTTAGTCTGCCTTCAGGGCCCAAAAGATGTATAGTTCTCATCATGATCCCCAATCTCTGCATACAGATCTGCTTAATGAAGCCAGTTCTTTTATGATACAACCCTAAGGGGGCAATTGAAATAACCACCCACCCCGGAAAATTAATACCCTTGCAATGCAGCATGGTGGCTGCAAGAATAAAGAAGGAATAAAGGATAAAGGTGCAGGATACTCACTGCAGGCTGAAAGTCGTGGTGCATATGAACAGCAGAAGGAAGAGTTTCAGACTGGCGGCTGTTGTGGAAGAAGGCATTCACTTGCTCTTGCTGTGCTCCCTGATGAGGCTGGTGAATGACAGGTTGCTCAGGAAGACGATGTTGGTTGGCCACACTCTCATCTCCTCTCCATGGCTTGGCAGTGGAGTAGACACTATATTCTCGGTGTGGATGCAAGGGTAAATGCTGCTGGAATGGGCGCTGGGATCCAGATGATGCTATGCCCCCACTTTGTGGGTAGTGGTTTCTGGGAGGCCTGTCATACACCTCATTGTCCTGGAATGGAATACAGAACTCTGTCCTTCACTTGCCTTCTAGGTGTTCTTATTGCCTGCTTATAATATGCATTCTCTGCCATCTACCAGAAAAAATCATGCCAAACCCACATTTTCTGCAGTTCACAACACAACCCAGCTCCACAATCAGCAGTGTCAAGCATCAACATCAGTCTGAAGACAAGATGTGCCGTTAGCCAACAATTCAATACTAACATCCTTAATAGTGCACCATGACCAAATCATTCATGTTGTATAGCATAGTTTATTTGGGTTTCTACTCTCATCTACCAGAGAAGGCTGGGTATTTAAGCCTAAGATTTTTTTAAATCTTACAAGAACATTAATCAAAGGCTAAAAATCCCACCAAGACAGTGTCCTGGTAAATTTAGAACATTCCCAACTAGTTCCCCTCTATGGTACAATGCTAGAAAATACTATTTTACTTACCAGACCAGGACCAGAGATAGATACTCTTTCCTCAAGCTGAAAGTAAATCAGAATGATTACTTGAGGCGTCACTTAGCCTTTATGTAGGCCCTATAAAGTGTTCAAAGTGCAACAGTACCATCTGTTTACAATAACCCTTACAATAACCTTGTAAGGGAGATTAATAATATTATCCCCCTGCAGGCCTAGGATGCAGCTACCTTGCAGAAGCTAAGGAAGTCTGGATCTGGCCAGCACCTGAGTGGACCACTGGAAATCCTGTGAATGTTTCCTTGAGTTCCAAGACAGAAGGAAAGTGAGATATAAATTTAAGAGCTTCATAGCTCAAGATGAATTTTCAGGATTAATTTTGCTGATTTCAAATTCATATACAATTAGAGAGAGTAAGGTTTCCATGTTGAACCCCTTTTCCAACATTCCTGCTTTTGTACCATTTTCTTTGTAAATCTAGTCTATAAAAAGTACACTGTCCACACCAGAATGCTGAGCCCTTGCAAGACTTCAGTGGAGAAGACTGCCAGACATGGATCACAAGAGCTGCAAAAGGTTCTTAACTGCTATCTGGAGTGAAGGAACAACCTCAAGCTAAAGGGAAAGACAGTTCTTGGTGAAGAGAAGGGGAGAGGTTCTTACAATTGAGTTGCAGAGTAGCACCCTTGTAAGCCCACTGACTTCAATGGACTTGGAAGGGTGAACCTGTGCTCAAGATGACACTGACAGAAATTTAAGCCTTTAAGTGAAGGCTTAAATCAGATTCTGGGCACTGAGAACTCTTCATGGGCCTATTCAAACCCCCTCCCCAATATGTGAGGGGAAATATCTTCCATTGGGAAGTATCGCACTAGTTTCACTAAAATATATACACACCTGAACAACTATTCCAAATAAATGAGTGAGTGCCCTGGTATTCTAACAGTACAATCCTTTACTGAGTTACTCTCAAGACTAAGCCCACTGAAATCAGTAGTATTAGACTAGAGTAACTATGCAATGGAATGGACTATAGAACACTTAACCACTGTATTGTCGAAGGCTTTCACGGCCGGAGAATGATGGTTGTTGTGGGTTTTCCGGGCTGTATTGCCATGGTCTTGGCATTGTAGTTCCTGACGTTTTGCCAGCAGTGGTGGCTGGCATCTTCAGAGGTGTAGCGCCAAAAGACAGAGATCTCTCAGTGTCACTGTGACACTGAGAGATCTCTGTCTTTTGGTGCTACACCTCTGAAGATGCCAGCCACCGCTGCTGGCGAAACATCAGGAACTATAATGCCAAGACCACAGCAATACAGCCTGGAAAACCCACAACAACCACTTAACCACTCCTTTGCAACATGGCAAACATGACATCTGAAAGTAGCCTTCAAAGCAGCCTTCAAAGCTGGAAGTCTGAACAAAAGCAAAATACCTGATGGGAGGTAAAGCCTGGCAAACTAACTTCAGGAACAACCATACATTTTAACCACAGTGAACAGGCTGCTAGGAATGACTGATCCTCCATCACTTGTATTATTTAGATAGAAATCTTTCTTAAAAGGCATACTCTATGGAAGGCCTTAACATAACAATAACTTTGCTGCTTTTAAATTGTAATGCTTTTATGATTTGTAAGCTGCCTTGAACCATAAAAAGGCAAGATACAAATACTTTAATGAATACATAAACTGCAGAAAATTCACAGCTCTGTGATATACAGAAGATTGGTTATTTCTGATATCAATTATTAATCATGTTTATCTGTTAGATATTCATACCCTGCTTTCTCCCTACAACAGGAATTCAAAACCGCTTACAACAGAATTCACTCTTCTATTTTAGCCTAACAACAATCCTGTGAGGTAGGTTAGGCTGAGACTGTTTGACTGGCCCAAGGTAACCCAGGAAGCTTCCATGGCAGAGTGGGGATTTGAGACTGGGTCTCTCACATCCTACTCCAGCACTCTAACCACTACACCTCACTGTATTAATCTAGTTTTGTATTAATCTGAATGTCTACCTCACTCCATAATGACAGGGTATTCAGTCTACATACTGCTTTATCCCACAAGACTATAGTCACTCATAGGGAACTCACAAGGACTCTCCTGATACCATTGCGGACACGGATATAGAGTTCTTCTCTATCCCGGATGAAGAAGAGCTGCCCTTCAGGCATTTCGTGAGCTCTGGTCATCATGCTCTGATAAGTTGGCAGGATTCGCAGCTGCTGGGAAAAAGGTCATTTGGCAAAAGGAAAAAAAATCACACCTTTGCTGTTTTGTTACTGTTCAGGCCAAAGTTCTAAATTTTGATAATATGCTTGTCTCAATCTGCAAACTTTGGCTGTATCCAAGGAAGCTAAAACCACAGTATATAGTACAAGGGGTTTTCTAATAGCTAACTAAAGGTTTAAGAACATAAGTAGTGCCTTGCTGGATCAGACCAGCACTCTTCTTTCACAAAGTGTCCAACAAAAAAGGATACAGAAGCCTCCCCTGAACCCAACTCATAGCACTGGTACTCAAAAGTTTACTGCCTCTGGTTGTAGAGGCTCCCTTTAGTCATCATGGATAGTAGTCATTAATGGACCAATCTTCCATGAATCTGTCTAATCCCCTCTTAAAGTTATTTGTGATAGTGGCCATCACATTGTCCGCAGGAAGTGAATTCTACAATTTAATTGCTAATTACCAATACTTCCTTTTCTCCTTCCTGAATCTCTTGCCAATCTACTTCATTGGCATCCCCCAAGTTTTAGTATTATGGAGAAATTCTCTCTTTAATTCCAGTGTTCCCCTCTATCAGCTACCTCCCCTAAAAGTTTCCAGGTTCAAATGTTGCTAGAGCCATGTGGAAACTGCTCAGCAATGCAAATACTGGCTCCTGGTATTTGCAGATGATAATTTAGTAGTGCAAGCCCTGTTTCGTTCCACTCACGGGGATGTTGTCTACTCTCACCAGACAAATGTGGCTGCCTTTTACATGGGTTGCCTCCCATGCTGGAGGTTGTCTGAAATGCCTATTTCCTTACCCCTGAAGATGCATCACCAATGCCTGGAGGTCCTGGAGGCCCTGGAGGCCCTGGTGGGCCAGGAATGCTGACAGCTGAAGAAGAAAAAGTTGGAACTGAAAACACGTGCAGGTTTGTTAAGGGCCTAACCCAATGCAGCAAGGCTACTTGCAATGTGCAGGTAAAAAAGCACCAAACATACAGATACTCACATTGTCTATGGGGACCTGGAAAAGAAGGGGGACCAGGAGGTCCAGGAGGTCCAGGAGGACCAGTAGCTCCTGGCCGTCCCTCAGATCCTGTGCCAGGAGGTCCTTGAGGGCCAGGAGGGCCAGGTGGGCCCCTGATACTGTCCCCTTTGGGGCCCTGAAAAAAGAAATCATGAATGTTATTAGAATCAGAGAAGCAGGCGGAGCTGATGGTTCAACCCTTTGCCCAAAGGCAGGATCATCTACCTACCTTAGATTGATCACTCTAAGCAATCAATTGCACCCAAGCCAAAGGCATGCTCCAAATCTGTCCTACTGTCCCTCTTCCCAAATACTCCTTCCTCTTGTGACCTCCTCTGATGTACTGAGCATGGAAGTCACAGTTTTACCTCTTGCCTGGACCCCACACCCAGAAGCACCCTGCCTCTAGTTGTTTCTGCCCATGGGCCAGGCAGCTTCTCAGAAGCCACCGTTATAATCTTCTGCTGCTCTTCCTACTCAGCCCAGCCCGCGTAAGTTCCCACCCATATAAGGTGAGCTCATCTGCCATGGAATGCTAGAGATTATGCCAGGCATCGGCTTTCATCCCTCTTACGATGCATTGTAGGACATCTCACCGGAAGACCAGGATATCCCGGAGGACCTGGAGATCCTGCGACACTTGAGCCAAAGAATCCTCCACCACCTGGCTCACCCTTTTCACCTTTTGCCCCAGAGTCCCCTTGGTCCCCCTTTTCTCCCTGTAGAAATGTATTAAACAAACAAAAAAAGAGAGTCAAACAAAATGCACCCACCAACTTCATCGCCCAAGTTAGGCATGCTTCCTTCCAGAGCAGGCTAAGGAGTAAACAAAACTAACCTCCCAACTGGCATGACAGAACTAAGTGACACAGAGTCCAGTCTTTAGGAGCTAAACTGAATGCTGCCAGTGGAAGGATGCTCCATGCCAGTGATACTTACTCAGTGGCTCAGGAGCCATATGTGACTCTCTAATACATGGGGCTGGTAAGTGGCAAGTTGTTTGATCAGTGGGGCTTGTGGCAAACTAGTAGTTCCTATCTAGAAACAGCTGCCATCAGAAGAACAAGTAATCTGCAAGCCTCCCAGAGGTACAGGCCACATGCCAGGCTTGGAAGTAAATGTGGCTCTTTTGGTTGATAGTAACTGTGAATGTGGCTCTCCGCAAGCAGAGGAACGAGTAACACTATCTTATTGAAGTCTTATTGAAGCATCACTCTACCCTGCTTATCTATTTATTTGTTTACTTGGCATTTGCAATCTGAGTGGCAACCCCTTTCAGTTCAGTACTAAAAGTGTCAATCAGGGTTGCTCTGGAACTGGAAGAGGTCTAAAGGCCTATCTTGAATCCTCTTGAATCCTCACAAGAACTCATCTATATATGTTCTCTTGTTAACGGTCTGTCAAGTTTGACCTTGAGAAGTATGATGGAATAAACCCATTTAGAGACAAAGATGATTTCTAAAACAAATGTCATCTGCCAGCCAGTGACCAATTGCTTCTACATTGGAAATGGGGAATGGGAAAATAACATGCTATGCAGGTTACTCTGAAAACACCAATATGTGAACCATATTCCTAAAGCCTTTCAGATGTGTGGAACAACTGCATATTGTTTTGTGTCTCAGGTTCTCAGTCCATATGGAAATCAGCACTATCATGTTAGGGTGAACAACCACTTCTCCTGTATTTGGCTGTTGGTATCAAGATACTGAATGAGCTTTAGGAATTTTACTACCATAGTGGCAGGAACCTCACAACAGCTGACTGGGCCTTCAACAATGATCAAGGGCATCAAATCTAAAAAATGTTAACACTGAGGAGAGAAAAAGCAAAACAGCACCACTCTAGGGATAAGAGCCCCGTGGCGCAGAGTGGTAAGCTGCAGTACTGCAGCCCAAGTTCTGCTCACAACCTGAGTTCGATCCTGGCGGAAGCCAGGTTCAGGTAGCCAACTCAAGGTTGACTCGGCCTTCCGAGGTCAGTAAAATGAGTACTCAGTTTCCTGGGGGTAAAGTGTAGATGACTGGGGAAGGCAATGGCAAACTACCCCGTAACAAAAAGTCTGCCAAGAAAATGTTGTGATGTGACATTCCCCCATGGGTCAGTAATGACTCGGTGCTTACACAGGGGACTACCTTTACGTTTACCTTACCACTCTAGGGGAAGAGATATATAACACAGAGATGTGTTGGGAACCAAAAGCCATATACACAGGACCTGTGCTTGCCATCCCAGCCTAAGCCCACAACATCTGCCCCCCCTCCCCCAGGATCCTTCAGTCTCTTTATGAGCCTACACATCCTTCCCAAATGAAGAGCACTTACCGTAACTGGTGAGCCAAATCTGCTGAGATCATAAGGGAACTGGCCTTGTAAACAATGAAGAAATGGTGAAAAATTAGATGTTTCTAATGGCAAAGAATGTTCTTCTCTTAGGATCTTGCTTCCTTTGCAATCCTTTGCCCTCACAATAGGCTTTCAAGGCACAATCCAGCCATTTGTATTTGTATGAAAATGTCTATTACTAGACCAATGTTTCTTTGGGGAAAACAAATTCATGAATTTCCACAAGAAGGGATTTCTGTAAGTCCCTGCACAGAGCTCAAACGAGAATCAAGTGCAGACTCCTGACTCTTCTAAGTGATTGGGTGGGGGGACGGAGGGGGGAGGACAGGAGATCAGCACAAAGGTGGAAACCAGAACCGATAGTACTTTTAGAAGTGTTGACATCAAAGTGGATGGATGCTGGAGGAAGAGCTTTTTCTGCGGTGCAAGCAGCAGCCTGGTTATGAAACTCCCTCCTCAGCCACTTGCATTAACATTTTCTAAGCATCCTGCAAAGCCTGTCCCATGAATTACCCATGCCTTTAAACTTCTAAATAGAATACTGCATCTTAGATATGTCTTGGATTTTAGGGCCAGATTTGTTTATTGTTATTTGTTTATTGTTCTGATTTGTCTTGTTTTTATTCTGTAACCTACAATGAATAATAATAATAATAATAATAATTTATTATTACAGCACTTGGCCAGTACGTTAACCATAAAATTTAAGTGCACATTTTACAACCATTTGAAACATGAAGCATATAAGTATATACAATTTAAAAACATAATTTCCTAATATCTATCAAAATTTGTAAAAACCAGGAAGTCAGCATAGTTCTAAGCAATAGTTCTAAGCATAGTTCTAACCTACAATGAATGTTATTTCAACAGAAACAAAAAAAGAAAGATGAAAGAAAGTTGTTGGCTTCCCATAACAGCAATACACAAAGAAGAGGAGTGATGGGCTAAGAACAACATGAGCAATAATCTCAAGCAACATGCTGAACTGCTGGGCCTCCTGGCCCAGCTTAAGGTTCTTCTGTTGAATAGAGAATGAATGCTTGTGCAATTAAGCTAGGACTCTGTGACTGAGACGGAGAGACAGAGAGCTTTTTCTTTCTTTCTTTTCTTTCTTTTCTTTCTTTCAACAGTTCCTTGTGAATAGGCAAGATGAAAGAAGAGCAAAACAAAGCACCCCAGACAACGAGAGCCAGTGCTGTTTCTTTTTCTGGTAGGATTTGCAGGCCCAAAATATATGTAAGTGAAAGGAAAAGGATCAGGACACACAAAACTTTAAAATTGGCTTAATGTTTGCAGCCATGTTGGTCCATCAGGATTAAAAAAGCAAGACATGGACAGCACAATCTTTTTAAAGACTAAAAAGTTATCAAATAGTAAACTTGGTCTCAGGCTAAGTGGGATTATTAAACAAAAGTAACAAAAGTGGTCATTTTTCAGAAATCGTAACAATATTTTAGAATTAAAACATTTCTTTTCCATAGCTCATGAGTTTATATGTATGGAAGGAGGAAGTGAGGTGTTGAGGTGTGTGATGGGGCCTGTGTTACAAGTTTGTATCAGGCCTAAAATTTTTGACCTATTTCTTTGATGAATATAGATTCTTTTTTTATATAATAATTTAATTAAGAATTTTATTTTTATTTGTCTTATTTTTATTAATTTGATGAATATAGATTCTAAGATATCAGCTGTCATTTTTCCTAACAGACTTTAAAAGGTGTTTCAGCTCTGGTACATGTAGACCAGGTAGGATTCATATGAGGTAGACAAGATTCTGATTTCTGAGGATGTTTATGTACTTTTAAACTACCTGCCTGTACTCTCAAAAGCTCATACCCTGGAAATCTAGTTGGTCATTAAGGTGCTACTGGACCTGAATCTTGCTCTTCTGCCTGTATCCTGGAATTTAACTGATGGTCAATGAAAATGGACCCTCTGTGCCCTTACTGTACATAAAGACTTATATTACAACACTGGAGAGACAAATGCCCACCACTTGTAATTTAATGGACAGAGGAACTTACAACTTTATCTATTTTTGAATGAATGGTATATAGAGGACAACTATGGATGGACTTGTTTTTAGATCCACTCTGAGCCTGCTTGCAGGGAGAGTGGACTACAGATTCAATAAATAAATAAATAGATATTTGGAAATCTTTTATTGATGATTATGTGTAGATTTCTTACTATTGTTGTCATATGTTTGTTTATATTGTGCATGAAGCTTATTTTTTCCTTTTCAATTTTTTTTTAACGTTTGTACCAGTCCAGAAAAAATTATGCTTGGGACCTGACACTGACCCTGGACATTGTTTTTTTAAGCTGCCAGTTATCTGTTTTTATGACCTATGTTTTTATACTGGGCTGGGTTTTTAATGTTGGATTTTAATATCTTTTAGTGTGTTATTAATTTTTATTTTGTAAACTGCCCTTAACAGGTTCCTGGAGAGGCAGGATGAAAAAAGTTTCTAAATAAAAAATATTTTAAATAAGGATTCGGAAGTAGCAACAAGGTAACAGTGCAGGGCAGGGGTGGGGGAGAGAGACTGCAATTCCAAATGGCTCAACTAACTGAGACAAGGCCCTACCTGGGTTAACTCCTGGAACTCTGATAAGCCTTGGTGAGTGTGAGTAAAAGGCAATTGAACAAAAGTGGCAAGGAATCTTACCTGGAAGCCCTGGAGCACCCATCTCGCCTTTTTCTCCCTTCTGACCAGGAGCACCATGGTAGCCTGAAGGAGAACACCAGTATAATGTTTGACAACCCCCAAAAGCCTGCAAAAAGACCCAGCTCACCACTATATTAAGGTAGGCAACTGACTGAATACAACGCACAGCACAGAACTTGTACTACCGATATAAGGAGACATTGCTGATATAAAACTTTCTGTAGATATGCTCTGAATTCCCAATTGAGGTCCAGTTCAGCAATACATTTAAAAGAAGAAACAGAATTATTTTTAAAGCCTTGTGGAAAGGAACAACATCATGATTCTGTACAGAGCTTGGCACACTGCTGATACTAAATAAACTAAAAGAATGTTAAGAGGCTTGTAAGTACCTAGGAAGGCAAAAGTGCCTAGCACCTAGGAAGTACCTAAGTACCTAGGAAGGCCTGTTCTCTGTTTGTTCATCCATCAACACAAGTGTGGGGCAGAGTTCTGGAAAGTACCCACATTGTACATTTTCATTTTAAAACCCATTTTCCTGCCTTTTTTCATTTGCAAGCGATTCACCTCTGAAATTTGATGGGGAAAGCCACCCCCATCCCATCTCATCATTTAATCCAACTCCTTACCAGGCAGCCCTGGAGGTCCGGGAGGGCCCATCTCGCTAAATGCCTGAAAATTGAAAAATGACATTATCATGAAATGTATAATTCCAGCATTCTTTAGACCACTCCTGTTCTGGCTCCAAACACAGTGTGTACCCCCAATACATGACATGCACTTAAGACATTTACTCACATTATTGTCATAAACAGGCACTACACTGCCTGGGGGTCCTGGAGGCCCAGGTGGCCCAGGCAGACCTGGAAGACCCTAGAGAGGGAAAGACAAATGCAAGAGTTTGATTAATTTATAAAACTCAGCTTTTTCCAACTTATAAAAACCCTGAAGTCTAGCTACAGGGCTCCCAACATTTCACTGGTTCAGATGGGCTGTGCGCCAACAGACGGAAACTACTGTGCACTCAGCGAGCTTGCAGAATTTGCTCTCATAATCTACAGACCAGGATAAGCATCATTTTGGCATCTTAATGAAAAGGCAGAGGAGGCCAAAGTGAAAAATGGCACAGCTGAGAGCCAAGGACTACCACAAACTGGGCTGCTATGACTGATTCAGCAAGAGTGGCTACTAGGGGTGTGCAATTCGGTATTCTGATTAGGTTAAAGTTACTGAATCAGGGCCATTTTGGTTTTCTTCAGTATTACCGAAACTTTTTCTGCATACCGAAAAAATTCGGTAATACTGAATCAGAAATTGCCAAATCGATTCAGCCATTGTTTTCAATTAGAAAACCTTCTCCTGGCTTTCCGGGAGTCTGGGGGGGCATTTTCCGTCCGAATCACACCAAACTTGGTGGAGGCCTTCTCCTAACTCTCCTCTAACTACTCCCCAAGTTTCAGAAAGATTGAACTTTGGGGGGGCCATGTTATGCCCCCCCAAACAAGGTACCCCCATCCTCCTACACTCTCCATGGTTCTCTATGGGGAAAAACAAGTCATCTTTCTAGGTGGCTTGGGGTGGCATTTTGCAAGCAAAATGCACCCCTCTTTCACGGGACCTGCTCCCACATGTCCTCCCACCCTCCACCAAGTTTCAGGCAGATTCCACTTTGGGGGGCCATTTAACGGCCTCTCAAAGAAGGTGCCCCTATCCACCTCCACTCCACTATTCCCTATGGGGGAAATAAGAGAGGCTTGTCTGGCTAGGGGTGGCATTTTGCACGCAAAATGCCCCTAAACTTCAGGGGACCTCCTCCTACCTGTCCTCCCTCCCTCCCCCAAGGCCCAAGCTGATCCCACTTTGGTGGGGCCATTTTATGGCCTCCCAAGGATGCTGCTCTTAGCCTCCCCTTTCTCCATTATTTTCTATGGGGGAAATAAGAGAGGCTTGTCTGGCTAGGGGTGGCATTTTGCATGCAAAATGCCCCCAAACTTCAGGGGCCCATCTCCTACCTGTCCTCCCATCCTCCACCAAGGCTCAACCAGATCCCACTCTGGGGGGCCATTTTATGCCCCCCCCCAAAGGTGGTTCTCCTGCCACACCACTTTGTCTTTCTACTGTGGGGAAGACTTCCACACCGCAGAAACACATGGGATTGGGGCTACCAATGGCCATGGCCACAGTCCACCTGCACCCAAACTGCCAAATACCATACACACCCTCCCCAAAACCTAACCTCCCCTCACAACTCACTTCACTGTTTTTGACAGCAATTGTGTTTTGGGTGATTCTCTGATGTGAAGTGAGTTGTGTTATTTTTGTGTAGTAGACTGCTTTCATGCCCTGTTGTGCCCTCCTACTGTGTAACCTAAAGCAGTTAAAGAAATAAAGTTGTTTTGACAGGAATTGTGTTTTGGGTGATTCTTTAAAGTGAAGTGAGTTGTGTTATTTTTGTGTAAGTTACTGCTGGCATGCCCTTTGGTGTGCCCCCCTGCTGTGTAACCTACAGCTGTTCAAGAAATAAAGTGTTTTTGACAGGAATTGTGTTTTTGTGATTCTTTAATGTGAAGTGAGTTGTGTTATTTTTCTGTGTGGGGGACTGCTGGTGTAATGTGTCACAATGCTTTGCCTACTTGTACTTTGAAAGAGAGAAAATATTTTTTAAAAAACTATTCAGTGTGTGTTTGTGTTTTATTCTTTGTTGTGCAGTTGGTTCCCATCATAGGGAACAATGGGGCTGGCCGGCCAGCCATCTCTGTAGGTGGTGGGGGAATTTGGGGGAGGCTGTCTGTGGTTCAGGTGCTCTTTCACAGGGACAAGCTCACACTCAGGAGTGTGCCCACCATTGTGGCAGCCTTGGGCTGTGCATAATTGCCCAGAGAAAGAGAGTTTAAAAGTTCCCATCACAGGGAACAATGGGGGACGGCTGGCCAGCCGGCTCCTAGGGTAGTGGCCGGTGTGGGAATGTTGGGGAGAGTGTCTTTGGGTTAGTGTGGGGCTGTGGGGGGTGGATTTAAAAGGGGGACTGTTCCTGTGGCCACAGACGCCGCATTCCGTGGGTTCCTGATGTGGGAGATGTTCCCATAACAGGAATCAATAGAAAGTGGCTGGCCACAGGACAGGGGAGGTTAGGTTTTGGGGAGGGTGTGTGTGGTATTTGGCAGTTTGGGTGAAGGTGGACTGTGGCCGTGGCCATTGGCAGCCCCAATCCCATGTGTTTCTGTGGTGTGGAAGTCTTCCCCACAGTAGAAAGACAAAGTGGTATGGCAGGAGAACCACCTTTGGGGGGGCATAAAACGGTCCCCCAAAGTGGGATCAGCTTGGGCCTTGGTAGTGGGTGGGAGGACAGGTGGGAGATGGGCCCCTGAAGTTTGGGGGCATTTTGCATACAAAATGCCACCCCTAGCCAGACAAGCCTCTCTTATTTCAAAGCTTGAGGTCCATAACTCTATCTGCTACTGAAGAACAGTTGGCAACAAAGCTACCATACAAGTCTCCAACATAAATTGTGTTGTACAGACAGATGCCCCAGTTTTATACTCACCATTAAGCCCAGCCCTCCACTTGAGTCTGCTGGGTCACCTTTTTCTCCCTTCAACCCATTCATGCCAGGCCGACCCTACAAAGAACAAGCAACAGCCGGATCAGCTGAATGGTTCCACAGCCCTTAACATGAGACTAGAGTAGCAGTGAGAGCAGAGCATCTGCCATCTCTCTCTCAGAAAGAAGAGGCCCTGGGGGTTATTGGCCTTTTGGAACAGAGCAGAAGAAGAGAGAGTCGATTCTATATATCCTCTGATAACTACACCTAGAAGAGATACCAAACTGCCAAGCATATTCAGTATTAAATTGCTTCAGACGGAAGCCTTTGCCAAAAATAAAGTCCTGATTAAATAAATGAATGCCTTAGGGTCATAAAAGGTAACTCTGGGAAGTACTCCTGAAATCAGTTTCTTCTTTAAACGATGTCACTCTTCTTTGAAAGTTAAAGTAATGATTTATTGGAATAGCAAATATAGTCAAATACTGCAACATGCATTTAGTATTTTGTGATTTTTTTTATTGTCCATGTGTTAACTGGGTGAAGAAATGTTGTAACAGGAATTTACTAATACAAAGCAGAAATCTATTGTAATACTTTCTTATATTCTATATTATATATGATTCAATATACTGACAATATTTTTGTATATGTTATAATTATTTTTTAAAAACTCTTCAGTATTTCTTTATACAGTTGGTACTGGTATAATTCTCTGCATCAGCACTGTGGATCCTCTTTGGCCACCCCTTCCTCTTCCCACAAACAAGGCAGCCCTGGTTCCACAAAGTCACTTTCCAGTATAGGATCCAGACCATATTCCACCTGGGATCATCAGCTTTTGCCCTGCATTTCTCCCACTAGTTGACTGTCTTTGTCCAGCCACAAAGCAACCTCCTGCTAAAACCAATTCACCCCTCTGTCTCGCCCCCACAAAACCACTCTGTACATTTGCATTCACACATCCTCTCCTGCAGCTTCCCAGGAATTATTCTCTTGGCCACCCCATGGCTTGGTTATAGGCAACAACACTGTGGCAGGTGTACCATCTATCTGCAAGGATGTCATTGTCTATGCACACTCTTTAATTCTGACTTCTTGTTGACAGCACCAGCCTTCTTATTACAGGCGACTTCTCAAGTCAGAACCACAATATAGCAGTTCCTGTGCTGCACAGTGAAAAGAGTACAGATACTGAAGTGGCGTGTGAAAGCAGCTCAAAGACTTCCCAACAGATATCACTGCTTTCTACAGACTCCCCCTCTAATCTCCACCCTGTGGAGAAAGCAGCAGTTGTTACAACTTACTGCAGGGTAAGTAGAATCGACTCTATTCCTCTTGCTCCCTTTTTAAGAAGAAAATACACACCAGAAGAAACCTAATAAAACAATTCTTACAGGTCTTCCTGGAAAGCCAATTTCTCCTTTCTGTCCATACCGCCCAGGTGGCCCCTAGAAGGAAAAGAAAGGAACAGAGGATTGGGTGAGAAAGATGGCGAGAGACTGTGATATGTGGAGTTCTGGGGAGACTCTACTATTGTCAGCTGCTACAGGACTCAGAGTCATAAAAGTTTCCTGAGCAGTCGTACAAAAAATACTACTGTTGGGATGAGTGTAGCATGATATGTGGCACTTTTGAATTATTAAAGGAGTAACAGAGGACAGCTTGCTTCCACTGGAAAAAATATTTTTGTTCATTAATTTTCACGGGTGAAACAATGCCCCATTTCCTTTGCATTTGAGCCCATAAACTCCTTGCAAGGAAGCGAAGATACCATTTATAACTTACTGCTGGTCCCGCGGGTCCTCTTGGGCCTGGCTCACCCTGTAGTCAAAGACAAATGTGAATGAATACATATCACTAGTTAGAATGACACACACTGATTTGTTTGGATAACCAAAGGAGAACTCACAGGGTTATTATATTAGGAGCAATTGGTACTAGATGATACTTAGGATTCTTCCAGCTCTAGAAATAATATTTAAATACAGAAGTGCCTCTCATTTAGCAATTTCTAACTAGCGTGTGCTAGGACCAGTTAGTTAAGATTTGCTAAATGAGAGGCGAAATCAGTGATATAGCTTTCCTCCACCTCATTGGAGCAGGAGATGCTTCATTAGAACCCAGGAGGTATCATCTTTGCATCTGCAGGAACAGCTGTTTCCATCATAGGAGGATACTTAGCCTGCAAATTCCCGGTGTTTTGTGAGAGGCTTCAGGACCCTATGGCAGCCATTTTGTGATGTCAGACACTCCCCATCCTCAAAACTCAAAACACGGCTACAGGCTCATCAGGGCTGGGAGACGCCTGTTCTATATGGATTGGCCAAATCCAGAAATACAGTGGCATCTCTCCCAGCACATCAGAGGAAACGTAGCATGTTTGCAAGAAGAGAAACTTGATCAGGAGTCCTTATTCCTTTTTTATCTTTAAGAAGGGCTCTATCCTGAACTTAGACAGTGCAGGCGGAAGTCTTTCTAGCTTCCCATGGTACAAGGACAAAAACGGATCAGAATTCTTTAAATGAAAGCAAAATGCTTCTACCTTTTCTCCCTTTGTTTGAGCTGCTATGATAGTTCCATCTGGACCAATTATAACACCTGGTTCTCCTTTTTCGCCCTGTCCAAGTGATAAAAGCAAGGAATAAAAGAAAAATAAAGATCAAAACATAGTCACCTTGACAACAATTTCTGTACAGTTCCACAGCAAAGCAGTCCCACATTAGGAGCAACTACTTAGTGCAATTCTCCTGATGAAAACATTACAAACTGAGCCAGAATCCCCAGTGGTATGTTAATTGGGCACTCAGGCATACTAGCCTACAGAGAGTTCTGTAACTACTGGGATACTTTGCCAGACTCTAAGATAGCAGAAGCATCTACTGACCCTCAGTATGGATCTTGCAGTACACCTGTATGTGTAAGCCTACCCATGCTGAAATGGTCCACATAAGTTAGCATTATGGTACCTGAACTGGTCTTAAATATTCTCTTTTCTCATTCCTTTGGCAATGGCAAGGTACCTGTTAACATCTACCAGGGAGACAGCAAAAGGCTATTTCCATTGCTGTTACAAAGATTTCCATTTTTGGTTGTTGCTAAAAGCAGTGAGACGTCTCCAAATGAAGAAGTAAGTACTAAGCCTCATGAGAACGTTTTATTTACTTATTTTATTTTATTTCATTTATACCCCATCTTACTACCCAGTGGGGACCCAAGGCAGCTTACATCATTCTCCTCTTGTCTATTTTGTCCTCACAACAACCCTGTGAGGCAGGTTAGGCTGAGAGTGTATGACTGGCTCAGGGTGACCCAGCAAGCTTCCATGGCTGCGAGGGAAATTGAATAAGGGTTGCCCAGATCCTAGTCCATCACTCTAGTCACACTACACCACACTGGCTCTCTGAACAAAAGAAAATGAAATACTAACGGGAATACTATATAAAGCTTATTTCTTACTCCCTTAGTGAGCTTCATGAGAACATCAGCATGAATATTTTTCTTCTTCTGAACTGAAAGTCTTCATACAAAAAGGGCTGTCTCTTCTCTAGCCTTGACCAATAAACCAGCCATTAGTTCTTTTCATCTAGAGAGTGAAATTAAAAATCTAGGGGGTGGGAGGCCAAGTCCATGGAAGCATGAAATGCTACACTTTTAACACCCCTAATAAATCACTGTACGACAGAAGGAATCCAAGAAAACAGTATTTTGATTATGGAACATGAACTGGAAATAAGAACTCCAATAATATTCAATTAAAAGCTCTTCCTCCTCTTCATCAGAATGCAACCTGACACCATCTAGTCATACCCTTTGCTCAATGAAGGAAACAAAGCATCCTACATAGGATGCAGTTGAAGAGACCTGAAGATCCTGGCCTGAAATCTCTCCCCTCCCCACCTTTTAAAACATCTATTCAAATGAAAAGTTCTGGAGAACTCAAAAACTTGCACACTGTGTTGCATTATTTTGGTTGGCCTTAATAAAAAGGTATTCCTTGGCCCATGTTTTATATTAAGACATGGAGAGCTTAAGAAAAGTGATTAATATTTTCTTGCCTTTGGTCCCACAGAGCCTTGGAAACCTGGGGCTCCTGTGTCACCTTTCGGTCCGACCGGTCCCTGCAGAGAGAACCATAGTAGAATAAATCTAATTACAATGCCCCAATGTCCAGGCTTCAGCCTAGTCTAGCATGGGAATTTTCAGTGGTAGACCTCAATGAAGCAATCGTCTTTTAGCAAGATAGATCAAGATGGTGTCTAGCAGAGCCCCTTTAAGTCCATTGCCTGTATTGGTTCAGGCTTCTAAGTTTCCACAGGCAAAGTTCTAGCTTAGCATCCTGGGAGCAGAAAGTCTGGCTCAGCTAATTAACTGCACCTGCAAGCTGTTGCCGAGAGGGGGGGCCTTGAGAAACAAGGGAGTCTTATCCCAGTTCCCGCCTAGCAACGCGGATTGCACGCACCTCTGATTGGCTAGGAATCTGAGAGGAAAAGGTTGGCTCCTCTCAGCCCAGAGAGAGAGGGCTCGAGACTATTTTCCAGAGAGGAGGGAGATATTTTTTTGTTCTGTGCCAGGCCTGACGACCAGACCTGCCTGGTATAGTTTAAGGAGTCTGTTAATGACTGTAAGCCTCCAGTTTTCCTCAGAAATGTTAGTCAGCTATAGTTAATATAGACAAGCTTTATTTGTTTTAAATGCCCTTTGCTTGTGCCTGAGTAGAGTGGTTCCTGCTACTTGCATACATTCTTTCTGAGGTAATAAATACCTTTTATGTAAGCCTTGTGTCTGTGAGTGTCTGATCAAGTGTGTGCAGAGTCCCCCAGGTTGGAAAAGAACCCAGAGACTGGTGAGTCTCAACAGGAGGGGTAAGGGCTATTCTTCCCGGTGGCCTGCTAGGGGTTTGAGCGGCTGTAAGCAGCACTTGAAACGGCAGGCGGGAGGTAGCCCCTTGGACCCCTGTACCTGGACAGATGGCTAGCCATGTTAGTCTGTCTGTAGCATTAGAAAAGTGCAAGAGTCCAGTAGCACTTATAAGACTAACAAAATTTGTGGTAGGGTATGTGCGTTCGTGAGTCACAGCTCACTTCTTGAAAGAAGTCACAGCTCTTGAAAGAAGTGAGCTGTGACTCATGAAAGCTCATACCCTACCACAAATTTTGTTAGTCTTATAGGAGCTACTGGACTCTTGCTCTTTTCTTTAGTGAGCTTTCTGTAACTTCAAGCCCTACCCCTATAGTGAATAGGGCACTTCTTTTCTTTGATCTTCTTGCTCTGGTTTTAAACTGAAACTGAATAATGCCAGGCAAAGCATTAACCATGGAATGATTGTCTTCTTGTTTGGAGAAAGATTACTGTGAAAAAACCTGGAGAAATCCTGCTTTAAAAATATAAATCTGCTTTCATGCTTATATGAAGTTTACTTTTGTTAAAAAAGTTTCTTTATTGGAGTTCTAAACACTGTTGGGTTAGCTAATTAGAGCACTACGCCCACAAGTACTCTCTCCCTGTAGCAGATTAATAGATGTTTGTTGTGTCCCCCCCCCCTTACTCCTAAGGTACAACCGAATATTCTAGCAAATAAGAGGAACGACTACTGGAAAAAGATGTGGAGCTGTAGAAAACCAATTAAGCAGTTAGCCCTGTCAGAACATTCTTGAGTACTTAGCTATTGAAATTTAGGAGCAGTGGCAGCTGCATTGCAGGAATTATGCCCATTGCTCTCTACCTGCAACATTGAGAAGGAAAACAAAAATGGAAGGGGAGACCTGCACACTTCCCACCTTCCAGCCTTGTTTGGTTCTCTCTCTGGAGTTGTGTGTCCAAGTCTGTTGAATGAAAACAAGTGACAACAAAAAAAACCCTCCATGCCAAGCCTCACTGTCAGCCTCTTTCTGTTAGGGATCTCTGGACATTAGGGTGCAACTCCCAGACAGAACTAGGAAGGAAAGCACCTTGCTGAGGCCCGGAGCACGATGATCCCACTTCTTATTAAGCTGCAGAACTACTTTACATTATATGTGTTTAGAAGAGACCTCAAATGGCTTTTCTCAGAGCCAAGTAACTGTTGCAAATCTGCAGGAGCATGCATCTTTGAAGGGGAAAATGCAATGGGTTGGATCCCATCTAAAACTTCTGTGCATAGAAGAGCACCTTCCCAGCCTCCCACTTCCTGCTGCAGCCCTAAAATGTCCCCCCCCCCCCACTACAATGCTGCTCCTAGGGTGTGGGCAACACCCAGGATCAGCATGAGGAGGGAGTTGGAGGGCTGCCATGACCCTCACATGAACAGGTATTTTCCACAGGATCTAAGCCACTGAGGTAAGGTAAAAATGCCCTTAAAGGGAATGTAAACTCTACTCACAATAGCAAGACTTATTAATCCTGGCTTGTAAATGTCCTTTTGCCTTGTGGCTAGTTAGATTTTCCTCCACATGAACCGATAGGGAAGTTTTACAAAATTTTAAAAAGTACAGATTATGTAGGCAATCGGGCTAGTAACAAGGAGTTGATAACCTCTGTAGACTTTTTTGATAGAAGAATCAAAACCTATTTTTCTTGTTTTCAAAAGTAGTTGATAATATTTATTACTAGGACACCAAGTCCCTTGACAAGCCTTTTCTCATTTCCAGCAGTGAACTGCAGAGATTTAGAGCACATAGAAGCTTGCAAAGCATCTTTTCCAACATGAACATCAAGCCATTGTGACTGGTAATGTCAATGTCCAACAGCACTTACTGGGAAACCAGCGTGTCCTTGTTTTCCCTGAAAGGCAAAAAAAGGAAATTACTTCAGAAAATATTATTTGCAATGATTCTTGGTTATAGGAGGTTTCTCTTGTCTGCAAGAAATAAACTTTACACACTTGCCAGACAGCCAAAACTTCATAAAGTTGACACTAAAATAATATAATTTTTAAAACTGTCAGGTACATTTCTGAATATAGCATGCACTTCCCTTAAATTGTGTTTAAATTTGAAAAAACAACAAAGGTTATGAAAATTGTTGACATGCTAATTTTGGGCACACCCAAAGAACTGTGCATGATAGTCCATGGATAGGGGTGTGCAAGGCCTGCCTGTTTCGTTAAACCTGATTCAGTTTTAACTGAATCAGGAAATTGTTTCGGTATTCAGGGAATACTGAAACAGCAAGCCGATTCGGTATTCGCGTTTCGGCTTGATTCGGCCATTGTTTTCAATGAGAAAACCTTCTCCCGGCTCTCCGGGAGTCTGGGGGGGGGGCGGTTTCTGTCCAGATCACACCAAACTTGGTGGAGACCTTCTCCCAACTCTCCTTGAACTATCCCCCAAGTTTCAGAAAGATTGGACTTTGGGGAGCCATGTTATGCCCCCCCAAACAAGGTGCCCCATCCTCCTACACTCTCCATGGTTCTCTATGGGGAAAAACAAGTCATCTTTCTAAGTGGCTTGGGGTGGCATTTTGCAAACAAAATGCACCCCTCTTTCAGGGGACCTGCTCCCACCTGTCCCCCCACCCTCCACCAAGTTTCAGGCAGATTCCACTTTGGGGGGCCATTTTACGGCCTCCCAAAGAAGGTGCCCCTATCCACCTCCACTCCACTATTCCCTATGGGGGAAATAAGAGAGGCTTGTCTGGCTAGGGGTGGCATTTTGCATGCAAAATGCCCCCAAACGTCAGAGGACCTCCTCCTACCTGTCCTCCCTCCCTCCACCAAGACTCAAGCAGATCTCACTTTGGGGGGCCATTTTATGGCCTCCCAAAGATGCTGCTCTTAGCCCCCCTTTCTCCATTATTTCCTATGGGGGAAATAAGAGAGGCTTGTCTGGCTAGGGGTGGCATTTTGCATGCAAAATGCCCCCAAACTTCAGGGGCCCATCTCCTACCTGTCCTCCCACCCTCCACCAAGGCCCAAGCTGATCCCACTTTGGGGGGCCATGTGAGTTGTGTTATTTTGTGTAGTAGACTGCTTTCATGCCCTGTTGTGCCCTCCTACTGTGTAACCTAAAGCAGTTAAAGAAATAAAGTGTTTTTGACAGCAATTGTGATTTGGGTGATTCTTTAATGTGAAGTGAGTTGTGTTATTTTTTTTTTGTAAGATACTGCTGGCATGCTCTTTGGTGTGCCCCCCTGCTGTGTAACCTAAAGCTGTTCAAGAAATAAAGTGTTTTTGACAGGAATTGTGTTTTTGTGATTCTTTAATGTGAAGTGAGTTGTGTTATTTTTCTGTGTGGGGGACTGCTGGTGTAATGTGTCACAATGCTTTGCCTACTTGTACTTTGAAAGTGAGAAAATATTTTTTAAAAAACTTTATTCAGTGTGTGTTCGTGTTTTATTCTTTGTTGTGCAGTTGGTTCCCATCATAGGGAACAATGGGGCTGGCTGGCCAGCCATCTCTGTAGGTGGTGGGGGAATTTGGGGGAGGCTGTCTGTGGGGTTCAGGTGCTCTTTCACACAGACAAGCTCGCACTCAGGAGTGTGCCCACCATTGTGGCACCCCTGGGCTGTGCATAATTGCCCAGGGAAAGAGAGTTTAAAAATTCCCATCACAGGGAACAATGGGGGACGGCTGGCCAGCCTGCTCCTGGGGTAGTGGCCAGTGTGGTAATGTTGGGGAGGATGTCTTTGGGTCAGTGTGGGGCTGTGGGGGGTGGATTTAAAAGGGGGACTGTTCCTGTGGCCATAGATGCCACATTCCATGGGTTCCTGCTGTGGGAGATTTTCCCATAACAGGAATCAATAGAAAGTGGCTGGCCACAGGACAGGGGAGGTTAGGTTTTGGGGAGGGTGTGTGTGGTATTTGGCAGTTTGGGTGCAGGTGGACTGTGGCCGTGGCCATTGGCAGCCCCAATCCCATGTGTTTCTCTGGTGTGGAAGTCTTTCCCACAGTAGAAAGACAAAGTGGTGTGGCAGGAGAACCACCTTTGGGGGGGCATAAAATGGCCCCCAAAGTGGGATCAGCTTGGGCCTTGGTGGAGGGTGGGAGGACAGGTAGGAGATGGGCCCCCGATGTTTGGGGGCATTTTGCATGTAAAATGCCACCCCTAGCCAGACAAGCCTGTCTTATTTCCCCCACATAGGAAATAATGGAGAAAGGGGGGGCTAAGAGCAGCATCTCTGGGAGGCCATAAAATGGCCCCCCAAAGTGAGATCTGCTTGAGCCTTGGTGGAGGGAGGGAGGACAGGTAGGAGGAGGTCCTCTGAAGTCCACCCCTAGCCAGACAAGCCTCTCTTATTTCCTCCATAGGGAATAGTGGAGTGGAGGTGGATAGGGGCACCTTCTTTGGGAGGCCCCTAAAATGGCCCCCCAAAGTGGAATCTGCCTGAAACTTGGTGGAGGGTGGGAGAACAGGTGGGAGCAAGTTCCCTGAAAGTTTGTTTGCAAAATGCCACCCCAAGCCACCTAGGAAGATGACTTGTTTTTCCCCATAGAGAACCATGGAGAGTGTAGGAGGATGGGGGCATGTTATTTGGGGGCACATAACATGGCCCCCCAAAGTCCAATCTTTCTGAATCTTGGGGGGTAGTTAGAGGAGAGTTAGGAGAAGGTCTCCACCAAGTTTGGTGTGATTTGGACAGAAAATGCCCCCCCAGACTCCCGGAAAGCCGGGAGAAGGTTTTTTCATTGAAAACAATGGCCGAATCGTTTCGGCAATCTGTTTCAGTATTACCAAAAAATTTTGGTATTCAGAAAAAGTTTCGGTAATACTGACAAAAACCGAAACGGCTCTGATTCAGTATTTTTAACCTAATCAGAATACCGAATTGCACACCCCTAGCCATGGATTGTCTACTCATCTATTTCAGAATTTAAGTCTTACCCACCAATGTCACCAGTTCAGATTGGTACCACTGGTCAGGGGGAAAACAGCTCCAGCCTCCCATCCACACAATTTCTCTAACCTGAAATGGCCCTCAAAGGACTCTGTTTGGTATGCTGTGGTCTTCACACATAGCTTATCGGTACATAAACAAAACCCCCATGGGGAAACTCACCAATGAGCAAAAAGCACCCACAAAGCCATTTGGGGGTCAAGAAAACAACACAAGGGGTAGACTGAAGTGCCTTCTTCCCTCATGCTATGACCCAAATTTGAGTTGAGGCTTGGTGCAATTGAGAAATAAGTTCTCTCACACCTGATATGTGACTATGTCAGTCAAAGTCAGGTCAAGGGAGCCTGGACATTACATGTTTAAAATCATAATGTATAGTTTGGCCCTGTGGACAGGGTGTCCTTTGTAGTACTCATCAGATAAGCTATCATTCTTCAATAAACTGTTTTTTATATTCTGGAGGGTTACATATAATTGTAGTTTACTTACCTCTGGGCCTGGTACACTAGATAAGCTTCTCTAAAAAAAACAAAAAAACCAAGATCATATTTTTGACAGAGCATTAAAAAAACAAGCAAACGGCTGATCTAAGGCTCACTAAACTGCTCTAAAAAGCTTTCCTATGAGCCTGAGTGGTTTATCAAATAGCAAGATACCTGCAGCCAAGAGATATTCCTACCAATATATATAGGAATTTAATATATATATATATATATTAAATTCTGGAATTGCTGAAGCTGTCTCCAACCTCTTTCCATTTCTTTTATTTTAAAATGACCAATCTATTTTGAAGACCATTCTAATAACAAAGAGCCAGTGTCAGACTAACATCTGGGAGATCAAGGTTCGAATCCCTGTTCTGCCATGGAAGTTCACTGGGTGACATTGGGCCAGTCACACTTTCACAGCCTAACCTACCTCACAGGGTTGTTGTGAGGATAAAATGCAGGAGAGAAGAATGATGTAAGCTGCTTTGGAACCCCGCTGGGGAGAAAGGCAATGTATAAATGAAGTAAATAGAATAACAGTATACTAGGTTAAGTATCAGGAGGTAGGTTATTAATGAATGGAATTTTAAGAACATTTTCTTGAATTAATGGTTTGCAGGAAGAAATCCACAAACTGTTTCCATTGAACTTTGACGTGTCTTCCTTTTCATAATTGCTACAAAACTAGAAACTGCAATCAATAGAGTCTGCACTAGAGCAACTAGTCTTAAGGTCTATAATTCCAGTTCTGTAAATCAAGACCAGGAAGCAGATCATGGTTCACCAGCCTATTTCTAACGGACTACTTAGGCCTTCTGGTTACTGGATTCTTGTACTGAACACTAGACTAGACACACATTGATTTGACCCAGTAAAGTACACTTTCATGGTCTGAAGAGAATATATTCAGGACCTCCTACCACAGATTACAGTTATGCCATAACTGTCAAAAGCATCTTGAATTCTAGTAAAAGAAAAAAGAAGGAGATTGTGCAAGATTGAACTTAACAGTGCCATCCTATGCAGAGTCATACCCTCCTAAGTACTTTAACTTCAATCAGCTTACAAAGGTATAACTCTGATTAGGATGGTGCTGCAGGTCACCTTTACTACTTTGCACAATCATCTTAACCAAGACATATAACTGAAGGCTTGAGTACATATCCATGGTCCTGGGTTGCCAGGCCCCCTCAACCGCCAGCGGGGGATAGGGGCCTGGCACTTTCCTTGGGGGAGAGGGTGTGTGCGCGCGTGTGCAAGCGCGCACCCCCACAGGCGCAGCCCCTGGGAGCACGTCCAGGATCCGCAGGGGCTCAAAACGGGCCCAATCCATGCTGAAACGGGCGTTTCTGTGCTCCGCAGCACCTGAAAATGGGCCTGATCCGCGGCAGAACAACTCCATTTTCAGACGCTGCAGAGTGCAGGAGCGCTCCTCCGCAGAGCCTCAAAATGGATCCGTTTTGCCACAGATCGGGCCCATTTTCAGGCGCTGCGGAGCGCAGGAGCGCTGCTGTACTCCGCAGCGACCCCGATCCGGGCCAAAACGGGCCCGATCCCAGTGGCTGCTGCGCACAGGAGCGTGCAGCGCCATGGGGGAGCATGCAGGGAAGGTGCGTGCCCCCCTGCCCATTAGGTAAGTGGGGGCGGGGTGGGGGGAGTGGGGGCAGCAGATCCCCCACCCCCACTGGGGGTCTGTGCTGGAATGCAGGCGGGGAGTCTGCCACAAGCTTCTCTAAAAGTCCAGAGTTCAACCAAGCCAACCGGGGAACAAGCAGGGAGTGTAGTCCAGGGAGCCAAATTCAAAGGTCAAAGAGAGCAGTCAGAGCAGAGCTGGGTCGCAGTAGAGCCGGGCAGGTCTGTGCACAGGTGCTTCTGCAACGAGGGAAAGGGCGTCCTGGCTTAAGAGCAATCACCTCCAGGGCAGTGCTGCATCCTGCTAAGACTCAAGGTCACTACGCCGCTGTTTGAGTGCCTGAAGCCTTGCACTTCGTCTCCTTTCCTGTGCAGCAAGACGCTGCCTCCCTCTGTGCTGCCTTTCAGGCTCAGGGGAGCTTGGTGGGGATGTTGCCCTGGTCTCCAGTGCTGGTGCAGGTAAGGGAACAGCCTCTGTCTCTGATCCTGCCCTGGATTCCTCAGCCTGCTCTGGCAAGGGTTCCTGCTGCTCCATTCCCTGCTGGTCTTCCAAGCGGCTGACTCTGGAGGGGCTTGGGACACTCTCTCCCCTGTCATCCTCCCTGAGGTCTTCATCCTCTGAGGACTCAGAGGCCACGACAGGGTCTGGGATCCCTACCATGGTCCTATATATATTAATTTTCTTCCCATGAGAAATTCAAAGCAGACAGCTCATCCTGCAGTAGCACTGAGTTGATAGCTGGAGCCGTTCAGAATACAATCATTATAGTAGCAAATATTCTAGTAAAAGCTGGAGCAAAAACTATTGCATTTTTGCACAAATTAAGGAGATAACATGATTCTGAAAGAGTAAACAAAAAATACGGCGATCCTTACATCATCACTAGTCAGATAGACGACTTGACCTGGAGGGCCGGGGGGGCCGGGGGGCCCAGGAAATCCTACTCCGTCTTGACCTTGTTCACCCTCAAAAGAAAAAGCAATTGACAGATTTAGAGGTTTTAGTTCTAAGCTTTCTTGACTGCACACATTTTAGCTAAGCTGTCTTTGTGCCACTGAGAAAATGTATGCATGAGGTGGATGTCTCTGATATTAAGAGGGATTTTGGAATAATTGTGAAGTATGCCAGATCAGATTGCTTTGAAACTTTAAAAAAATACACCATTTCTATCCTCTAACCCCCAACTCCTAATGAGGCTAGATTAAAATTTTACCTAAGTCATTATCATCATCTGGATCTCTTAAGTACTCAACATGGAATTGCCAATAAATCACTTAATGGTGGTCATTTTCCTGCCCAGCAACGCGCTAGATCTTCAGAGAATCCTCCTGCCCCAGGCATAACAGGCAAGAGTAGAACAAAGGTAGAGATGTATATGCTTGGAGAATAGGGGAACTGAGGAATTTGTTAGATGGCTTTATTTGCCCAAGGATATGTTGCCTAAAAGTCTAGGAAAACCATAGATTAAAAATAACTGGCTGTTTCTACAAGTGAAACCTACTTTTTAAAGCAACTAGCAAACTAGCAGTGTCTTCTCAAATCCAGGAAGCTACTTACTTTATCGCCTGAGTTCCCCTTGTCACCTTTTGCCCCCTGAAAGGAGAAACACAAGGAGATGAGCATGTTATCAGAAAGGGGATAATTTCTGACTATGAAGAATGGTGTCTGGTGATGCAAAAAATGTCAGCCAGTGTGGTCCAGCAGATGGAAGTCGGGACCCGGTTCCAGCAGTCCAGTGCTGACCTACAACTACAGTCATGAACTCACAGGATGGCCTTGGGTGAGCTGCCATCACTCAGTTTGTTCTCCAGTTTAAATACAGTTTAAGTTTAAGCAAAATCATTGCTCTGATAGGATTATATAAAGATGAATGCAATCCTGCAAGATCAGTTTTCGATGTTGTAGGGCTCTGCTGTTTCCCTTAACCTTGCCACAGACTCCAAGAAGAGGAAAATAGCAATGGCCAAATCCTCTACAGAGATGGGGGAAAGACTGGATACCACCCTTCTTCAGTATGCCTGGGCCATACAGATATCAATGAACAGACAAGGAGAGAATCAGCCCACCAGGACAGATCAGCAAGTGTACCTTTTCCCCCTGGCTTAGCCACTGGCACAATGAAGAAGGAAATGAAGCAGCAGCAGGCAGAACAGCTACAGAGCTGGAGAGAAGAAAGCCTAGTGCCTCCTTTCCCACCCCAACTGATATACAGGATTATTTTCATTACAAATAGCTTTCATCATCAACAGTCCTGGGTATAAATACAGCAGATAAATAATCATGCTGTACACTGAAAGTTATAAACAATATAGTTACACATATCTGAGCAGCATAATCAGATAAACAAAGTAACACTGCTATGCTCAGTCAGGTATATGCAGGCAAAAACCATACATGTGAGGAGGCAAAATGCCTGAGAGTCAAAATGCACAAGCGCTTTATTTTAATTGCTGAGTGTGGATTTTCTGTAGTGCTTTTCTACTAGAGCAATATTTATACCCAAGTCACTCCAGGAAGATCTTAATTTCCACTGATCCAAGGCCAGAACCTTTCAAACAGTTTTTTTTTAAAAAAAAGCAGCCTTTTCCAAGCATTGCATATTTTTATAAGAGTTGCCTTAAACTACAGTCTCAGAAAAGTCACAGCTCTGAACATGATGCTCACCTGTGGCCCTGGGAAACCCTCCAGTCCAGGCCGACCATCCAGTCCTGGCAATCCTGCATCTCCCTGTAACCAATATGGAATTGCAATTGTCATTCAGTGACCCAGTTCAATTCCCATTCAGAATTATTGTGATAATACAGATCAAGCACCCCTTAAAACAGCAATTCACAATACAGATTTCAAAGAACTTCTCAGACTGTATGATCTATACTTACTTTTTCTCCTTTCTCTCCTGGAAGACCAGGGTTGCCAGCATCTCCCTGAAAGTGTTTTAGAAACGCAGATGAATGTCGTTTTTTTGCTCTACATAATTTGCATTCCCTGTCACCATATGGTGTACTTGGGTCTATCCTTTTGAGGTTTAGAGACACATCAGTGTCAGTGAGGTAGAATCTGTGATGCTGTGTTGTTTGATCTATATTTGCACAGAATTGTCACTTCTGTCTGTCTGTGTACTGCTGTACCTCTTGGAGCAATAGGCCATGGCAGCTAACATTCACGTTTTGTGCTCAATACCCATGTTTCATGACAATCACATTGCATGAGAAGAATAACCTCATCTTGCTGACTTTGATAGAACTGCGCTTGGTGTCCTCCTTGCCCTGTTCTCCCGCTAACTCTCCCTGCCTACATCTAACATGACACATTTGCAAAATCCTGGGGTGCTGTACCAGAACAATGGTACTTCGTTGTATTCCAAAGAGTGCTTTATTGTGATGCCATAGCTCACAACACACTGCGTTGGTGTTCTACCCTTAGCATCCATGGGCCCTTAGCACTTAACTCTACCTACTTTCTTGCATTGTAAAATGGACTGATAGAATTTGCCTGTTGGGGGAAATATCCTAATCTACATAGGATAATCATGAAAACAAAATAAGCATTATAGAGCAAAAGCATCTGGCTGTCATGATTATGGAACAACTTCTCTAGGGAGGTCACATAGCCCATTCCCTTCTGATCTTTAGGAGGTGGCTTAAGACAGTTTCCTTAAGAACTACATCTGTTTGATAGTTTTAGACTGTGACTTTAAACTGAGATTTTTAAAACCTATTTTTATGTCTGTTGTAAGCTGCCTTGTGCGCTGTAAGACAGTGAAAAAAAGTTTAAATACATAAATAACATCTGCATGAATTTATCCTGCCCGAAAGCAATTCAAGCCATATTTCTATCAACCAACACGTTTAATACATAATTTAAATATTTCCTGACCTTGAGCCCTGGAAGTCCTGGTGGGCCCTTAAAAAAAGAAAAAAAATGAAGTCATCAACCAAGTTCTCTCAGATGTCATGAGATCATGGTCCCTTCCAAACTTAGTTATACCTGTCTTGAGAGTATTAGCATTAGTTAATAACATAAACACAGTAATACCCAGCGTTATAGTATGAAATACTCAATTTGCTATCTACAGAGGAGTCTTGTCTTTCAGGGTTAGACTAACTCTGCAGTTGATTGTGAAGAAAATGACATCCAGTGGCCTAAGCATCTCATGGCATGCTTCAGTGTCTGTAAGGGTGGCAGCAGCAGAGCAGGACTTTCTACGGCAACAGGATCAAAGTCTTACTCTATCCCCAGAACAGACACGGGCTCTAAGGTCGAGAACCTGGTAGGAATCTGCAATGGCCTATGCACTTGTGGCAGAAAACCAAGAAATGATTTCAAGCCTGCATTACTTTCTCCAAACTACATTCCATTATCACTCGTGGATGTCGTAGCTGCATCTATGTCACATGAACCATCTATTAGTGATGAAACATGTCACTCACGTAGACATGTAACTGTTTTGCAGTCCAGTCCTAAGCATATTTACTCAGATGCATTTCCATTGTGTTCACTAGTTCCTTCCTACTTTCAAAACAGTGCATATCAGACTTCAGCCTTAGAAAAAGAAAAGGGTAAGTTACCTGTGGCCCTTCTGGTCCACGTGCTCCAGGGAGAGCAGAAACAAATGGCAGTCCTGAGCCCTCCATATCATCCTAAGTAATAATGGGCAGCATTAGTTTATAGATAAAGTTATGCAGTAAGTGTTAAGATAGAAATCACACTATGCATGCACCTTGCAGACATGTGCCTTGATATTAGGCAATCACAGTTTCTCAGGAGATAGCCTTTTAGTTTGATGACTTGTTTGTCACTAGATTAAAAGAGTTTGTCAATTATTATTGTTACCTCCTATGAATTTAAAAAGACAAAAATCCTTCTTTTTGGCATTTTCATCTTTCCCCTCATCTTCCTCCCTTCTCTCTGTAGCCTCCCTAGTGTTGAATTTTGATTACTTGATTATTTTTTGATAACTTGACTAATCCAGGCTCCCAAACACTTCCTATCATGCAAATCATAAATGGTTACTTTTACAATGCTAATATAGTCTTTGAGGTGACTGACTACTGTCCCTTTACTGGACCTATGACAAAGTCCATCTCATACTCACAATTCCAGGTGCAAAGCCTGGCCCAGGTGGACCAGGAGGTCCAGGCTGTCCTCGGGGACCCATGGGCCCTGGAAGGCCTGCCAGGCCAGTTTCCCCTGGTGTTCCTGGCAATCCTGCATCTCCTTTACTGCCCTGGAGGGGAAACAAGGAAAGGGAATTTGAGTAGCAAGAAGAGCAACAATATAACAGATGAATCAAGAACATTCACAGACAAGAATGTCAGATCCTTAAAACAAAACTGACTGATATGCAAGTGCCTTAACTTCAGCCCTCAGGACCTCACACCCAGACCACATTGAAGATGCAAGCATGTCATAAATGCTTATTTGTGTGCATACACAAATGCAAGAAACTGAGCAACATGAGCCTCATAGTAGAATACTATGTGCAATAGCTATAGAACTAATTGTTGCAATGTACCTTTCCATGTAAAGCTGTGCACACCATTCCCAAACTGCATATACTTCTCATTTTTACTCTGTATTTTTACTCTATGTTCTTACTAGTTGCAATGCAATATTCTACATGTGACTGCACAAAGAAAGCATGCAAACTTGCAAAAAACCTTTGGATAACCAAAATTGCTCAGGGCCATGGCTCATTGGAAGAGCATCTGCTTGACATGCAGAAGGTCCCTGGTTCAATCCCCACCATCTCAAGTTAAAAGGACCAGGTAGCAGTAGATGATATGAGAGATCTCTGCCCAAGACCCTAGAGAGCTGATGCCAGACAATCCTGACTATGATGAACCAATGGTAGGATTTAGTATAAGGCACATTCGTGTGTTCACCTGCTTATTGTGAATCTTGCAGCTGTCAGATTGCAGTCTAGTTTGTGTATGTATAGGACACTACTTGGACCCTGGACGAAAGGCACTTCACAGCTTATTTGGTTTGGGATCAATGAGTACTAGTCTAGAAACATGCTATATGCACATCAACAGGCTTGTATAATCAAAAGTGTTGTTCTTCACACACAAAAATAGCTTGTATATGCATTCAAGGTGCATGAGAAAATATGCATCAATCTGGGCACCAAGCAGCAGATATCATCTTCAGGATGGTGCCCAAAGTCTTTGAATTTCTTACACCATCGAACAGAATGTGTGTAATAAAAAGACAAAATGGACTATGATTTAACATCAGCACATCTTTAAGAAACAACAAGACACTTTTGATGCTATTAGCTTGTCAGTCAGCAACAAACAAAAAAGCTGGCATGTATCCACCCATTTATAGACTTTGCAGAGCAGGATTTTCTGTGCCTCCTACTACTGCAGCTCACTAATCTCCACCCCCCCTCAATCTGTTCTTGGAGGCCAGACACTCTCAGGAATAGCTTAGATTGCAAAGAGGAGGTCTACATAGGAAGAGGGGGGGATTGTTGCCCTTGTTTGCTAATAGAAATGCTGTTCCATTAGAGGAACCGTGTGGTTGGATATGTGCCATTAGAGGAACTGTGTGGTTGGATATGTGCCTTTAGAGGAACCGTGTGGTTGGATATGTGCCATTAGAGGAACTGTGTGGTTGGATATGTGCCATCAACATTTTCATGCCTCCAGAAAATGAAATAATATTAAAAGTTAGTTCTAAAGATCAGAGGAACACAAATATGCTAAATTTCTTATACGTCTCACATCACACATTAATTGAATGAACAAAATGAAGCATTCTTTTTTAAGTAGATAAGCTTCTGTAGTTCCTTTATGAAAAAAATGTTATATCCTTAATTTGTTCTTTTGAAAAATAGTATTATGACCAAATCAGTCATACCTGAGAAAATATTAAGAAAATAACAAGCAGGGGACCCACAAGGACTTACAAGAACAGCTCACACCTCCCCCCAAATATTTCCTCTTTCCCTTCCTTGCCAGCCCCCATAGCCTCTTCCCTTTCCCACTTCCTTCTCTCCTTCCCATCCACCAGCCAACCTATCTTTATCTGCACCCACCCTTGTCTTTAGCTTTCCCACCTTCCCTCTCCCTGTCAGCCGATATTCAGGAAAACTGTGTCCCAGTTGTGCAGAGACAGACACTGGGCCCAACTGTGCGGTGCTGACTGTCAGGCAGGCCCACCTGTGGGACGGAGGACCTGCAAGGACTTCTAAAGAGACCTCATTTTCCCCTGTATCCCCTTCCCTATTTCTTTTTTTCTTTGTAGTCTTCTCCTGGCAACCCCCATATTCTCACCTTCCCTGCTTCGTTCTTCCCACCAATCAGCCAACCTACTTTTATTTTCCCTCCTGTCTTCAGCTCTCCTGTCTTCAGCTTTCTCTCCTTCCCTCCCCATGACAGCCTCTACCCAGGAAAACTATGGCCCAGTTGCACAGTGGTGGTCACTTGGCCCAGTTGCATGATGGGGACTTGTGAAGGGGCACCACACTATTTCCTCCTGGCAACCTCCATATCCTCACCTTTCCCTCCTTCCTTCTCTGCTTTCCAGCCAACAACAACCAATTTTTTATCTGCCCCCATTTTCAGCTACATTCATTATTTCATTTATACCTTGCCTTTTCCCACAATCAGGACCTAAAGCAGCGTATATCATTCTCTTCTCCTCCATTTTATCCTCACAACAAGCCTATGAGGTAACTTAGGCTGAGAGTGTATAATTGGCCCAAGGTTAACCACTGAGCTTCCATGGCAGAGTAGTGATTTCAAGCTACGTCTCCCAGATCCTAGTTTGAAACTTTGACCACTCCAAAACACTGGCTTTCATGAGGTGGCTGCTGCTGAACAGCAAGCAGTCAGGCCTCGGTATCAAATAGCCTGGTGGTTGCTAGGAGGCCTGGCCCTGATAAGTCCTCATTCAAAAGCCAAAATTGCTCTGGAAAGGGGCATGCCCCTCCCCCTATCTTTTATTCTTTTTTTTTATTATTAATTTTTTATTGAACATTTGTTGCAACATATAACTTACAAGTAAAAAACATCATTTCAAGTCAAGTCAAAAATCTAATGTACAATACATTTTTAGCCCTGTATACTTGAAAAACAACATTGATATATCCTTATGATAACTCAATCATACTGTTAGTTTAATAGAACGAGAGGTAACCATTGTTTGTTATAACTTGAAAAATTTTCGAGTTAGGCTGCAGATTGTTTTCTTCTATGTATTCCAAAAAAGGGAGCCACTTGTCAATAAAACCGGTATTCTCTGTGAAATGTTCTGCATTTTGTATATCGTTACTTATCTTTTCTAAAATAGTCTCTTTGATTTCCATACTGTCGCTATGGTACTCTTAGAATGAAGCAACGAGTTCTAAGCAACTCTTAGAATGAAGCAATAAAGAATGAAGCAACGAGTTCTTTTCTGGGTTTGGGGATGAGTAGATTTCCCCATAGGTCTAAAAAAATTATTTTCGGGTCAAAAGGAACTTCATAATTAGTGATGTCTTTAATTTTCATTAGTACCTCCTCCCAAAATTGTCTAATTTTTTCACATTCCCACCAACAGTGAGCAAAGTTTCCCTCCTCACCACAATTTTTCCAGCATTTTGGGGATGATCTAGTTGATATTAGTGCTAGCTTTTGGGGAGTTAGGTACCATCTGTGTATCACTTTGAATGTTTGTAGTTTAGTTACAGTGACTTTTGAAGTGAATATACCGGATGACCATATATCATTCCAAACCTCTGAGGACTGTTCGATTGAGCAGTCTTTGCTCCAGCTATTTTGGCAGCTTAATTGTTTGTTTTCCGCTGTGTTTAAAAGTATTTTATACAATTTAGCTATCATCCCTTTTTTTTGATATGAAGATGAATTTAGGATTTGTTCAAATTCTGTCAGAGGTTCTTTCATGATATTCCTTAGTTTTATTTTTTCTGCCATGTGTGAAAGTTGTAAGTAGCTAAACCATTGTAGTTTTTGTTCCAATTTTCTCTCTATCTCTATTTTCTCTAATAGCCCTGACTTTGTGGCGATGTCAGTTAATCTGGTAACTTTTGCCTGTTACAAAGTTAGGATGAGTGTTCGATCCCGCCCCGGTGAGAACCATTCTTGATTTAGAAACGTTGAGAATCTAGACAGTTTTGGGACAATTTTGGTCTTGATTTGATCCCACGTCTTTAGTATGGACGATATCACAAAACTGTTTTTGATACCTTGTGGTCTATTATTTGGTTTATTCCAAATTGTGTCTGTGATGTCACAATGCTTTGAAAGGGGCTGTATGATCTTAATCCAATCCGGTTGGGAAGAATTGGATGTCATTTGCAAGAGGTTGACCAGTCTTGCTGCTGTTTGGTATAAAAATAAATCTGGGTAATTAAAGCCTCCATTTGCTGATTTTCTCCTCATAGTAGTAAACGCAATTCTCGGATGTTTGTTTTGCCATAAAAATTTATTGAGCAGAATTTGCCATTGAGCTATGTGTGATCTATTTATAGTGAGAGGGATCGCTCTGAACATATAAAGAAATTTTGGTAATATAAAGGCTTTTATTAAGTGAAATCTGTCATATCACGTGAGTTTCAGCTTATTCCAATTGGTAATGTCTGATTTAATTTGGTTTGTTAATTTGAGGTGGTTCAATTTTATCAGTTCTTTTAAATTAGAAGAGATTTTAACGCCTAAATATGTTAAGTGTGATGGAGACCATTGAAAACGATATAATTTGTTCATTTCTTGGACCATTTTGCCATGGATGTTAATAGCAAGGTAGTAGGATTTTGTTTGGTGCCCTATCTTTTATTGACAGAAGGGGGGCAATACTGTGTGGTTGTCTTGCCACAGCCACTGGGGGCATTCTTTCCTCAAAGCTACAGGCATTGCTTCTATTACCGTACAGGGCACACATTACTCCGATCTCACAGCAGCTGCACTGGCTTCCCATAGAGTTCCAGATCAGGTTCAAGGTTTTGGTTTTAACCTTTAAAGCCCTAAATGGACTGGGACCAACATACCTAATGGACCGCCTCTCCTCATATATACCTCAGACAGTGCTTAGATCAGAGGGAAAACATCTACTGATGGTCTCTGGCCCCAGGGAGGCTGGGCTGGCCTTGACCAGGGCCAGGGCTTTCTCAGACCTGGCCCCTACCTGGTGGAATTCTCTGTCGGGGGGCACCCGGACCTGCCAGGACCTTATGTCTTTTCAGCAGGCCTGCAAGACAGAGATGTTCTGCCAGGTGTTTGGTTGAGGCTAGTCTTAGTTGTTTTAGAAAAGCCTCTCAACTAGTCTCCTGTTAAGGGGGGGAGCTACATGACATCTGCCCCCCCATATGTGAAGTCACAGTATGACACCAACTCATACTCCTTCCTCCCCCTTATTTATTTATATTGGCTGGGATCAGGACTCATTTTGAGGGGGGACGCACTGGAACACCATTCCGGAAGCTCTTGAATCTGCCCATGTGATTCCTTCCTCCTTCGGCCCTGCAGGCTCTGCAGAGGACGCTTAGCTGCTTTGAGTTCATTCTACTTTTTTCCCATTCCTCTGTGAGAGAGAGAGTGAGAGAGTGAGCTGGGGCCTGGCAGGACTCTGCAGAGGAGGGTAAGCCGCTTTGAATTCATTCTGCTTTTTTCATGAGAGAGACAGCGAGTGTAAGCAGAGCTGCTGGGGGTCACCTTTGCAAAGAAGGCTTTAGCTGCTTTGAGTGAGTTCATTCTGCTTTTTTCATTCGTGAGAGAGAGAGAGTGTGTAAGCAGAGCTGCTGGGGTTGCCTTTGCAGAGGAGGCTTTAGCTGCTTTGAGTTCATTCTGCTTTCCATTTCATTCAGGGGTTTCTGTGTATGTGTGTGCTGCTTTGAGTTCATTCTGTTTTATTTTCATGGAGTGGGTGAGGCTGTGTGTGTGTGTTGCTTTCATTCTTTTGTTGACTGAAGTTGACATTGTTATGGTTCCCACAGCTTTTGAAAGCAGATTGGTTCTGAGTTAAATATATCATTTATGGTTATTTGTATTAGTTAATTGTTAATTGTAGAGTTGTTGATTTTTTAATAAAACCATTTAACATCTTGACTATTTTCTTTGTGCTTTTGAAGCAATTTTTCTCCAGGTAGGCTTTCCAGTTCTGAACTGGGAAATACCTGAAGATTTTTGGGGTGGAGCCTGAGGGGTAGATGTTGCCTTCTGACACACTTCCAGTGATGTCAGGGGGTGTGGCATATGCAAATCAGTTATACCAATGACACACTTCTGGTGATGTCAAGGGGCATGGCACATGCTAATGAGTTGTGCCAGAGTTATGCTAATGAGTTCCTGCAGCTCTTTTTCTACTAAATGACCCCTGGCTGGGATGATATGGAAGGAGCCGCCATCTTGGGATTTTATATGTATTTACTGTTGACTCTGATTTTTAAAGTATTTAAATGGTTTATCTGATTTATGATATGGTTGTAATCTGCCCTGAGCCGGCTCACAGGGAGGGTGGGCTAGAAATCAAATAAATTATCGCTGCTGTTGTTGTTGTTTGTTGTTGGATTATTGAGGAGGTTAACACACACTTCAGTGTGTTTTTAATTTCAGAGTTTTATCTATCTTGTCTGTTCATGACTCCAGTCTCTGGAATGAAGTATCCACAGATTTGGCCACCCTGAGAATTAGACATACTCATGATAAAGAGCTGCATGTAGTAATGCAAGGTTCAAGTCATAACAAGCATTTCATCAGCACTCAACTAAAATTCTACCAACCGCTTTGCATGCATGAAACCAACTGTTTTGCTGTACTGCCTCTTTATGCTCAAATCAAATTATATTCTTTTTAAAAAGGAGACAGTTGTAACATACATCTAAATCGTGCCACAAGAAAATATCCACAGAGATGTTACCTCAAATTTTGGTCTTCCCCTATGTGGGGCTGTGTAGTAATAAGAAAGTAGCTCTAACACATCAGGGGGAATAGGAAGCAGACTGTTCTGGTTAGGTGGAAGAAAATGTTGGAAGACAAGAAGATTGAGAAGCAGGAAAAGAATAATGTCATAATGATCTGTGGTAGAAGAGAGCTTCATTTTCTATGACTGTCCAATATACTCACTGTACAATTAGACTAAGGCCTGGTCTAAATATGAAGGAAACATAATTGTAAATATTTTCCTACATGGAGAAACTCCTGCAGGTGGCAAACGTAGTGCATCAGATGGGCACTGGAAGTGGTTGTTCACGTTCCAGTTTCAAGACAAGAATGCATGATGTCAAGATCACAACAAATATTGAATACTTGTCTATCTGTATACCTCCAATCACCATTTGCTTACATGGAAATGACTGCTACATGAACATATCCATTGTATTTCTATTTGATCATTAGAGGTAATAATGATCATACAGCTATGTAAAGCCGCAAACTTATAAAAGAAACACTGATTGTGAATCTTGTTGAATTTGGGGCAGCACTGGCTTGTTTTCTCCATGGTGAAGTCAAGCTGACCACTCTGTCTTCCCAGGCTGGAATTAGACTATGCATGACAGTGAGTGGGAATTTGTAAGGCTACGATCAGGCTGGGAGTTTGCCTGGCAGCTCAACTTCTACTAGTAGCAGTAATTACATAGAAACAGACATCAGGTGAAGTGTAAGGAGGAAGCACAAAGAGAAGTGTTTAGCCAAAGCAGCACTGAAGGTGCTCTGAAGAACTATTTCTAATGCCACAGAATTACAAATCCCAGTTTTCCATTCAGGGAAAAATTATACTGTAATAGGTTCAAAGTGGCCTATACTTATAGTGCAGAAGCAGCCTGTAAAAAGAGATTAATAGAAAGTAGATATATTGCAGTATCTCAAGCGTTGGTTCATTGCATGGGGTAAAACCTAACAAATGGATACTGTTGCCAAGTTAGAGACAAAAGATGATACACTAAGAATTTTGTCAAATAGTGAATTACTGTACCTTGGGTCCAGGTGCTCCTGGAAGGCCTAGTTCTCCTGGTTCTCCCTAGAAAGAGTGAAGGAAAAGAACAATACATTCACACAGAAATAATTTTGGTAAAGAGCTTCACATCACAATTACCACGCTGGAGACCACTGAGCAGGTTAACCCTAAACAGTTTGCTGCTCTGGCCATTCTTTTAAGGAATGTTCACAGAAGGGATACGTACATTTGCTCCACTTGCCCCAGGCAGGCCAGGGATCCCATCTTTTCCTGGAGGACCGGGAGGGCCCTGCCAAAGAAACTTCAAGTTATATATGTGGAACAGACACCTTACAACATCTGCTTTTTCCTAAAAGCAGTTCTGGCAGGAAGCAACTCTCAGTGGAGAAGCACCAGCAATGTTGGTGGGTGTTCAACACTTTATCCAACTGCCAGGTGTGTACCTGAAATCACCTCCTTAAACTGCTTTCCCTCCACTTGGGTTCTAAAGCGTGCATGCAAGAAAGAACACAGGTCTAGAATTTTGTAGGAGAAGGGAGCGGCTGTGAGGGGGCCTCAGTATAATCCCCTTCCAAGGAAAAGTAGCCATTGGACTTCTGATTGGATGTGTGTACTATGTGTAGCATTGCTCTGCATTACATCTACCACTTTTAGATAGTCATAACAACAAGGCTTGTGAGCTACTCTACCATACTAAAGCATTATCCACATTATTATATCTTGCAAACACGTTCACGTTTTAGTTTTGGGTGGTGCTCAAAGGCACATCTACTGGCATATTTGCTACATTCATTTGAAACAGGGCTGAAGGACTAATTTTCCCATCTTCACAAGCCTGCCTCTTTTCATTACTTAGTCAAAGCCCCATTTCTAGATACACTCAGAAGATGCTACTGATGTAATACTGTGGGCCAACAAAGAGGTTATTCTCTCATTGCAATATCCGTATGCATCTGACTCTAGATGCCAAAGATCTTTACCATACAAACTTAAGAAGCCTAGCAGCAACTAACTCCTTCCTCTTCATGTATATCTGAAATTCCAGCCAAAGGGTTGATAACCAAGCACAGAACAAATTATACTGGAAGGTGCTGGGCAGAATTTGGAGGCATCTTCTCGTTGTATCATCTTCAATTATTTCTCCCAGCACAAGCTATTTACTTACCGGAGGTCCTGGAAGTCCTGGGCTTCCATCTCTGCCTGGTACTCCAGGGAGGCCGGGTGGTCCTGGAAGGTCAGTGCCATTCATCCCAAATCTCCCAGGTTGTCCTGGCAAGCCAGGCACTCCAGGAGGCCCTGGGGGCCCAGGAGGTCCTCTGGGTCCCTGAAACACCACAAACAACATTTGCCATGCACGCTCAGTCTTTTCTACTCTGAACATATCAGAGGTTTCATCATCTGCCTGGGAGAGTCATCCACCGACTGAGCTGGAATAGCCCTATCCTGCACACATGCCACCTGTTTAATGTCGGAGGAATACTCTGTACATCACCTTCCAAGGGAAAGAAAAGCAACTGAATGCAATGCTAGTCTGGCTCCACAGACTGGTTAGGCACTTACCCGTAAACTTTCCAAGTCACCTCCAAAGCCAGAGCCTTCCATATCAATAAATGTCTGGAAGAAATGTACAAAGATTTACCAAGAAGGTCAAAAGCAATAAGGCTAAATGGAACTGGGGCAAAAGGCAGCATGGCTCAGATTAGCACATCTACCCACTCTTGGCTGCCTTGCTAGGTAATTCTGATGTAATCACCTTCCCCACCCTGTGGTAGTCAATCAACAATATGATAAAGCCATATATAGTGCAAGCAAAAAGTGCAAAGGTGCTAAAGTGCTACTTGTACAATACATATTCTTCCTAAACTCTACTATAATAAGTATGGTCAAAGAGCAATAAATATAATGACATCCAAGATACACTGCATAAGAACTATTCAACAGCTGGTTCTATAAAGCTGAGAGTAAATATTGTTCCTTGTCTTTTTTCTTCTGCAGGTCAAGAGTATGTTGTGAGCTGCAGAGTCCTCCCAGACATGAGGTAAATAATAATAAGTCTCTCTTCAGAAGTAACAACATTTCCTTGTGTTTCTCAGATGCCAAAGGACCGGGAGATGCTGCAACATTTTGCCCTGCCCAACAGGCTGCTAGTGGAAAGCCCGTTTCGCTGGGCTTTCTCAAGGGCGTCTCAATCTGCAATCTCAAGTTCATTCCTTTATGAAGGAATGAACTTTGTTAATCTTAATGGTTCCACTTGATGTCTGCTATACTTTGCTGCTACACAGCTACCCTTTTGGAATAAATATGGAAGCACCACAGTAGATCCAGAGCATAAACAACAAGGCTGCATAGGAAACAAGAACTTGTCCCTTCCTGTGCATTTATTGTGCTCATTTGGAACTCACCAATTTGTCCAGTTTAGAACTAAATCCAGGTAGCCCAGGTGGTCCCGGTGGACCAGGGGGACCTTGTGAACCAACTCCTGGATCACCCTAAGGACAGAGAAAAAAATTACAGGGCTGAGAACACTGGCTGCATTCCCACCAGGTAGTCACAGGCAGTATGCTCCTCAGAGCATGGCCAGTATTAAATGTTTATCTGGGTAGCTGCTGACCAGAGTTTTACATTCTTGTTATAAGTGTTATAATTGTAATTGTATTGTTGTTGTTGTTGTTGTTGTTGTTGTTGTCATTGTTTTTTTAGAACAATTATGGACAAAAAGCAGTGAAAAGGCACTGTAAACAAACAAATAAAGCTGAAAGTAGAGTGGGAATGTAACCTGTTTTATGTACACATAATCCAGCGCCCATACCTTTTCTCCTTTTTGGCCAGACTCCCCTGGGGTCCCAGGAAATCCCTGAGGGCCGACATCACCCTGCATAAAGAACAAATAAGTAATCAAGTAAGGCCTGGGTGTTCACAGAAGAAACAAGTATATTTTTCTTTACATGGGGACACATGTTTAATTGCATATAATATGGAAGGAAAACTAAAATCACACCAAGATTAACTTTCTCCTGAAAACATCTGTACTGCCAGTTGCCTTTGCATCAAGATCAGCTGACTCAAGATCAGTTAGAACACAGTCAACATCTGCAAAGACTACATTCTGCCAAAAAGTACCACACATATTACTGGTCAGTTTATTAAAGAATTTGACTATTTGACTATTGTATTTGACTATTTGACTGTTACATTTACTCATTTGTGGCAAAAGAACCCATGCAGAGAGCCAGTTTGGTGTAGTGGTTAAGAGCAGCAGGACTCTAATCTGAAGAGCTAGGTTTGATTCCCCACTCCTCCGCTTGAAACCAGCTGGCTGACCTTGGGTCAGTCACAGCTCTTTCATAGCTTTCTCAGCCTCATCCACCTCACAGGTTGATTGTTATGAGGATAATAATAACACACTTTGCAAACAGTTCTGAGTGGGCATTAAGTGGTCCTGAAGGGCAGTATATAAATCGAATGTTGTTGTTATAGAAAATGTGCTTATACATCCTTATAAATTCAATCTAATGAAAGATTTGGAATGTTTTCTAATTTTATTTGCCTACTTTTGTTTCCCCCCTTCTGATATATTTCTTAGATTGGAAGCCCTAAAATGTTATTTTGCTTAAGAAAACGATACTAGTCATGCACTTTACAGCCTTATAGGCTATTTTAACTTCCCATAGGTCTTAGTTCATTGCAGCCAAAACAACAAAGATATCTGTGGCGCCTTAAAGGCTAATATATTGAAGGTGCCACAAGATTCCTTGTTCTTATGTTTTAAGACCTTTATAAAACCACAAAACAGTCCATTTCTAAAGGCAATTTATATACAAATCTTATCCCATAATTTTTAAAAATTTCATAGCAAATTATTCAAATTAGAGCATCCACATTGTTAGCAGTCCAACCTACCCTCACATTAATAGGAAGTTTATGAATATGGCAATATCAAAAGCCCTGCTCCTCATGTGTTTTAAACACAGAAACGCTGCTTGGCAAAGCACGAAATGGCAACCAACTCCTGGCTCGGAGCTGAAAAGCTACTACTCACCAGGCGAGACTAGCTTTCAGCCCCACATCCCTGGAGAGGTGCAAAGATCCTAAGATAATAGGGTCTTCCAGAAGTTTCTGAATTAATCACCTCCACACCCTGCTGATCTTCTCCTTATCCGCTCTCCCATTCCAGGCTATTCAGGACTCTGATAGCCACTCCCATTCAGCCATCATCAATCATCACTGATAACTTTAGTTTTGCCCAGGAAAGCTTAATCAAAGCTTTCAGTTCTTTGTCTCACGTGCACAAGGCAGGTGTTGGCTGTGCATGCACAAACACATGCTGTTCTTTTCAAGAAGGATGGGGTATATGAGGTTCTGGGGTGGATATTTTTGCATTTAATGGCACCAAAATCATGAAGAACACAGTCCTCCCTCTAAATCATCAATCTGTGGAGTTTCAAAACATGCACAACGGGGGTTGGGGGTTGGTTTGTATAGCCTCCAAAGAATGCTTGGAGAAATGTGTCAAGGCAGGAGAGCACTCCATTGCCAACCAGTTCAGCACAGCAAAATTTCTATTGAAATTCCTGCTTTATGGTAGTGCCAATAAATTTCCTTTATGTCCTACTGTTGCCTGTTGATGCCAAGTTTCCTGCTCTTTGTAGTTGTATTCCCACAATGAGGAGTGAGTTCTTCGTTTTTGACATTCAGGAGGAGTCCCCCCACTACCAGAAAGAATGTGGTTGATTTGCTGTGGCTATTTGCTGCTGAAACAGTTTCATTGTTCCTGTCTGTAATATCTTAGCCAGTTTTTTCTTCTCATCTGGAATTAAATCTAAATAGGGGAGTGTGTTTATAAAATACAAATGCTATTTGCCATACTTAAATTTGATAATTAGCTATCTGAAATGTCACAGCTGAGCAGTAACATACCTTCCTTTCTCAGAACTCCAATTTTCTCTTTGTCCACTGGCACTACCCTAACCTGGATAGCCCAGGCAAGCCCAATCTCATTAGATCTTGGAGGCTAAGTGGGGTTGACCTTGGTTAGTAATTGGATGGGAGACCTCTAATAAAGACCAGGGTTGCAGAAGTAGGTGATGGCAAACCACCTCTGTTAGTCTCTTGCCCTGAAAACCACGACTGGGGTAGCCATAAGTCAGTTATAACTTGATGACACTTTCCACCAACAACAACTGAGGCTAACTAGTCTGCATTCCTTCATTTCCTTCTGCTACTACTGAACTGTGCATTCGAAATGCATTGATTGTACACTGGGTGTTTAAGATACCATCCCTTTCTTGCCGTCTGATACAGCTGAAGGAGTGGACGTCAGTTTGCTGTTTTAAAAAATGGCACAGTCTGCATACTTCTAAGAAAGGGCTTTTGGAGGCATCTTGGCTCCAGAAGAAAGTATATGATTCTTAAAATTGCATAGCAGAATACAGAAACCAACTCCAATGTGTATGTTCTTTGTGCCTGCAAAGAGAGAACTGAGGGAATATGGTGCCATCCCACCTTTATCACATTATGCTGAGTTGACAAAAGCCATTAGACGAGGGAAGGGAAGTGCTTGGCACTCAAAAAACTCTGTAATCTTTTGTGTCTGAATGGCACTTGTTCAGTGCCCACGTACAGTGCTGCAATTAAGACATACGCACAAAGATTCCAGCATGGACCAATGGAATCCTTTACCTCATACCTCACACTGCCAACTCTCTTTCCCTCACTGGCAACCCGTATATACTTCCAAGTGAGCTGAAATATCTGGAAAGGAAGGACCTTATGCACAATGACACTCTATAGTCCTGTTTTATGCACCTACACTATCCATAGTATGAACACAAGTAGCTTGTGTGCACAGCCCTGGGGAGGAACAAGCAAGATGGTCTACGAAGACCTCCCATTCCAGGCAAAGGCTGGTCACGGTGCAGTGTTGAAGGGTACGATTTAGCCCTATGGAGAGCACCTCCTCTAAGTACAGCTTCAGGCATAGAAGGGGTGGTCAGTCTACATAGAATTTAAGGCAATACATACTCATTAAGGATTCAATGCCTTAACTCAATATTAATGCCTAGGCTTTACAGTCTGTCAGTGGATGTACCCATAATTGGTGAGCCACTATTTATTTCTAGGTCTGCAAACAATATTAATAATGTGATAATTTCTATATAAAACCAAGTAGAACCTCCCCGCACACACATATTTTGATAAATTCTCCTCTCTCCTCTCTTTCTCTCACAAGTATGCACTCACTCAGCAGGGAGGTATTTTTCTAGACATTAAAAACACTTTCTCTGTTCTATGATGCTGACATTTTTCAGGCAACTACTGACTAACTGTCAAATATACTCAACAATTATATCAATTCCACATAAGGACTGAAAGGTGAGACACAAATATAGCAGAACTTACTGGTTTACCATCTTCACCAGGATCCCCCTAATAGGAAGAAAACATAGATGTTAGCAGCTTTTCCACCTTGAGTAATTTAGCAACTATCTATCATTTCAAGCTACTCCCACAAGTTCCAGGCCCCACATTCCTTGGTGCCTCCTCAACAATCACAAGGGATTTGGCTAAGACTTCGAAGGAAAGTAAGCCCATGTACCAAAAGGAAGAATGTTTGGGTCTGTCCCTGTCTGAAGTGAACATAATTTGGGGCTGTTGTTGCACAAACATGTCAGATAACAGAAAACAAATGTAATAAGCAGGTTGCTGAAAGCTCTCTCTCATACACACAGATCCCCTCTAACTAAGACCTGTCTTGATTGTCTGGAGGATCTGAAGCATGTAAACAAGTACTTGAGTAAAACTATCACTCTGAATTTATCCAAGCATCACTCCTTCAATGGAGAGCAGCAATGAGCTAATTAACTCTAAAAGGGAAATCTTTCCAACCACTGTTGGGAGCAAAACAAAAATCATGATGAAAAGAAAAAGGGTTCAAAACAAAAACAAAACAGAATTCAACTGTAAATAGAAAAAAATATTTCTGCACACCCCTATCAGCCACTGCTTGAAGGTGACTTACAGGCTCGCCATCCTTTCCAGGTACACCATCTTTCCCAGGCAGTCCTGGTGGACCTGTGGGTCCTGGAGGTCCAGTAACTTGCTCTATAACTGAGCCATCAGGGCCTTGCACAATTGTCCCCGGAGGGCCGGGGGGGCCAGCAGGGCCAGGAGATCCTTTTGCACCAGGTTCGCCTTTCTGTCCTTTAGAGCCTGGATACCCAAAGCCTGCATTTCCCTAAAGGCAAGGGAGAAATATGTAAGAAAAAAACAATCCGGACACCATTTCTTTTTGAGACTTTGGACAATGAACGTGGGCATCTGCTGTAAGTGAAGCACTTTCTTTGCTTTCTTTGTTATGAGAGAACTTCCTGCTTCCCACTCTTGCATTTCAGTAAAGATGTAATCACACACAACACTTGTCATCTCCCTTGTTTCAACCACACACCGCTTCCATTTTTAAATGAATCAGTACAGGCAGTTCAATATCAGTGCACTTGATGCTGGTCTTGGGAGCAAGAATTTGCTCCCAAGCATCATTTGGCATTGGCACCCAGACCAATTATTACAAACCTCCATATCAATAACAGCATATCTGTTTTGCACTCCTATCAAAAACCAAAAGGAATCAATAACTTTAATACTAAACCTTGCCATGCCAACTCAGTGTCTTGGTTTTTTAAAAACTTGGGTCACTGGCTCAAATTCTGGACCACTCAGTAACACACATTTTTATTTTTGTTGTTGTCGTTGTTATTTCCCTTCCTGCAAAGACCTTAACCAATCAAACCCGGTTCTCCAGATTAGAGTCCCGATGCTTTTAACCACTACACCAAAGTTGAACGTCTTAGTAAAAAGTCTGAGTATACCTCACCTGGGCTAGCTACAAGGAATAGAAATCACACAGGGATAAGTTTATTAAACTACTTCTCATTATTTGAGTTAAGATTCTCATTCACTAACATTAAGAAAGATTCTTCTGCTGGAGCATGTGGAACGAGCACCACTATAGGCAGGAAGCTGGATGGCATGGAATTATGCCCTATAAAATATGCTTTCTGATTATATGGTGGACAGGATGGATCTCTAATTCACACAAAGACAACATTGATCTATGCCACTGCCTACCCCCAGTAAATTCCCATCACAGTACTACTAAGAATACTTTTTAAAAGATGACATTTAGGAAATGTGCTTACCTTAACACCCAGCTCTCCTTTCTCTCCCTGAAAGATAAAAAAGCAACATTTTCTGTATTTAACATATTAATATTTAGTCAAACAGCAGTATGAGACTGCATTATCAACATAAAGAAAGGGGGGGTAATTATATTTTGTGGTAAAGAAAATGAGAATATGAGTACAGTGTGTTTTGATGGACAGTATATTAGAACTCATACCCTGGAAATCGTCTTTAAGGTGCTACTGGACCCAAATCTTGCTCTTCTGTTTATTACAAAGATATCAAATGTTCTCTTCCACAAAATCAGAGCTTTAAAAAACCTTTGTGGTAGATGCATTGCAAGCAGCAGCTAGGGTCTCAAGCCTAGATATCCCTATTTCACACTCCACTTCAGTTCTTCTGCCACACACTACCATCTCTTCTGTGGAAAAGCAGTAGCTCTGAGAAGACTGTCCTCCAGCTTGCTTGCCAGTATTTCTCAAAATCCATGTGTTTAGCATAGAACATGATTGTGTTGCCTTAGAGTAGAGGTCCTCTAAAGTGCCCCACATAGCCTCCGTGATGCCTGTCGTCACCCTTCCTGTTGCTTACACCAAGTATTTTCAGGAAGTAGGTGAGACCAAGTGGGACTTTTGCCCAGCAGAGCTTCTGACTGGCCACTGGAGATCTGATTGGCTGAGCACATTCCAAAAGGCATTCACTGTGTGACTAAAGATAAATTGTGTGTATGCAAGAAAACATTTTTAAACAATATGTTTATTTTAAAAGGCATTCTGTTAAGCAGCACTTTTGCCTGAAATGCTGAAGTCTTACTGTTAGAACTATACATAACCTCATTCCTGACATTTTGTGGCTTTTTGTGGCTGCACCTATCGCCCTGTGTAAGAATTCCACAGGTGTGCATGGGGTCAAAAGGAGCATTAGAACATGGACAGGGATGGTTGAGAGAAACGAATTCACACAGAAGAATGTACGTATGAGCTGGACTAACAGTTCCAATTACTCTTGATTCACCACTTCATCATGGCATCAACCTCTAGCTTTACACACGTTTTTTGCTTTGTGCTGGTGCAATTCTAGCTTTTTTCCCCTCTCACACATGCAGAATTATAGTAACCTAAGATTCTCCACAGAGTTCATTAGAAACTGACCAGCCTGAATTGTGTTTCACTTAACTGCTCATAAAAAACCCTGTAATTTTCTATGCATGTGTAGAACAAAAATTAAAGGCATGCAAGCATGGAAACATTCTCAGGAAGTCCAAGGACACTCAATGACAGTAGCTGGGACAGGCAAGGCTAGGACAGTGAGTAAGAAGGTGAGCTCTATTTTAGGAAGCTCTGGATGTGGCACAAGAAAGGAAAGAGCCTATTCCTTAAGTCACGACTAATACTGAAAAAGCTTCACGGTCCTTCAATGAATATAGCTAAGGAAGGAAACGGATAATCCCTTTACCTTTTCACCTTTTGCACCACCTGCTGGCAGAACTCCACCAACCCTGGAATCCCCTTTAGGGCCACGTTCACCTTTTTCGCCTGGATCCCCCTTTTCACCTTTGGCTCCAACTACGGCAGAAACGGAAAATGAACTGTGTATAAATCATCTGTTCTGGACTGCATGGGAGGAAGAAGGGTCCATTGTCACCAAATGGGAAAATGAAAGTCAGGTGTTTACTTCAATTTGGAAAAGGTTATCACAAGAAAATGAACTGATCTAAAAAACACCCAATAATTACCATATCAGGGAGATGATCTCAAATGAAAAATGCTTTTAAAATATCTGCTGTAATATTATCTGTTACAATATCAATGATATTTCCAGCAGAACATCCTTCATTCTGTAAAAAAAAATTAACTACTCATAACTCTACTACACTCTTTTAACATTAATCACAATTATTTCTTCATTGCATAAGTAAGCAAATAGCCTGAGTTTCAAACCAAGGGTGGAAATGAATGTGATAAAACAAAAGGATCCCTATCAGACTGCAAGAGGACTTGGTCAAGGTGCAGATGCTATGCCTGCTGGGGCCACAACTGGAACTGCAAATGTTTCACCACTGACCTAAATGCTTTCAGTCTTGCATTTTTTCCAGTATTTTGGGCAAACTGTCTGCTTTCTGTATGAGGAACATTTATTCATTTAATCAGCCATTTGCTGCCTTACTAAAACACACATACAATTTAAAGACTGCTCTGTGCCTAGGAGGCAGCTTTGTGAACTTAGAGGCACCAGACATCCTTAGCCAGTTTATGATGAACACACAAGGAACTAGTTTTTTCAGGGTTTGATCCTGGGGCGAAAAGAAACATGGGGGCTGACCGTTGGGAGTGGGCTTTCAAAGTGGCCCTACAGCTGTGAAAAGTGTTTCCTTTCTTCTTCCTTACTCTTGCACCTAAACATCCATTTTCTATCAACAAAAAATACTGTCCACTAGCCAAACTTAACATAAGGAACATTTTACACTTGTGGAGTTAGATCGAGTGATCCCCTCACACAAGAATTGCAGATTTCTTCCTGGGTTTGCAAAACCATGCAGCTCAGTGGGCAGCAGGGAGAACAGGGAGTAAAACTGCTCCTTCCTCCCTCTTCTGTCAAGACAGCTCTGCTGAAGGAAGAGGCAAGAAAGGCAACTTCCCCCTCCTCACTGCGGCCCACAGACCCAGATGGCTGTTACTCTGCACATGTTCCGTGATCCCAGGAATTAACCTGCTGTGAGGAGGGGAAAGTGGGAAAGATCCATGACCACAAGCACATTCCCCATTCATGGATTGTGGGATCCGACTCCATGGTGTCTTTTTACTCACTTACTCATATGAAGAGAACCAGATTTACCTCCAGAAGCAAATGGTGGCCTCTCTTCTGGTTTGGTTAGTTCAGTTTGCAAACCGGGTTTCTCTTCTGGCTGTACAGGCTTTTTATCAGTGGGAGGAGAAGTGACAGGTGGAGGTTCTGGGAGGCTTAAAGGCACTGGAATCCCCTGGGCAAGACAACAGGATCAGAGTAAATTTTTACTTTTTCTGTGCTAGGAAATATAATCCAGTGTCTTCAGTTGCAAAGTATTCAAATAAACAACAAGAATTTCCTTCACTGTTGATTCTGTTTTAAATGACCAAAAATGTGCAGTGCAAAAATCCCACTGAATGTAAAGAGACTGTGGACATTCAGAACTATAATTTTAATTATCTGTATTAGAAAAATAATAAACAATAAAATACTTTATCTTTCGAAATGGGAAAAATAATGTAAAGCTGTGATATTAAAATGATATTGTTACAGTCAATTCATGCAATACAATAGTAAATAACAGCGTAATCCTGAGGCCCGCTGTGCCACCGGCACTTGTGTATTTGTGGCACCACTCGTCCACTCCCTAAGGACCTTCACGGGAGAGCTATGCTGGCAGCTGAGCCCAGCAAGGCTACAGCAGGAGGTGCATACCCCCACCATTCCCCCAACAATCCCACTAACATCCCCCAATAGCTACGCCACCCATGACAGGCCCACAAGTGGCAAGCAAAGGCATAGCCAATGAGCAAGCCACAATCTCCACTATCCACTGACACCCTCATCACCACCCCACCAGAGAGCAGGCAGCCAGGGACCACATGCCTCCATGGTCATGGCACCTGCATCGAGCTGCCCGGCCAGGGGAGGGGGGAAACCATCCGGCGGGGAGCCCTGGTGCCACAGGGGCGGCCTCTGTCACTGATCAGGTAAGTCCACGGCCCCTTGGGCACTGCTGAGAGCACTGAGGCACCCAACAGGACCCAGGTTTCTGGGCTCTCCCTGCATGGGTGGGGGCCATTTCCTTGGCCACATCAGCCACAGCCTTGCGACACCCTCCATGCCAGCATCACACATCCCACTGGACAGGGCTGGCCTCCACCGCCCAGCCATGCACACGTGGGTGCAAAGGGGATGGCCTGCTCCTCACCCCAACCCTCTTGTTGCTGCAAAGGATCTCTCTCTTCAGATGAGGGCAGGTGTCCTGACAAAAACTGCTCTTGGGCATGCCCTGCTAGGTAGGTGCACATAGGACTCTCACTCCAGTGGTTGCCACAGCTGCCTGGTATCCTTTCACAGGTGCCGGCCAGCCTCCCCATGCTGGGGCGAAAGAGCCACTCACAAGGACCCCCTGGAGATAGTAGACAAGGACACCGGGAGTAGGAGTGTCATCCAACCTGGGCAGCCCTCAGGCAGCCCTTGGGCTACCTGAACTGGTCCAACTGGGACTGTTAATGCCACAAGCACTGCAAGAGAGTTGGCACACACACCACTACACACGTGCTCTAATCTCCCCAGACCAGTATTCCATGTGGAAGCACCAATTCAAGGTGGGGGCATGGTCCTTCTCCCACCTCTTCCTTTCCTTTGGTACTCCCTTGGTTAACAGTCCCAGTCAAAATGGGGGAATGACAGACAGCCACTTATCCAAACCCCCACAGTCACTGGTGAAGAGAACCTTGTGGTGGCTGCTCCCCTCTGATGGTCTCCTAGAGACAGAGGGGTTTTCCCCCAGTACACATATGCGTGTGGCATGGGGACCGGCCGGCCCCCTGGAACATCCCCACACCCTAGACCTGACAGCTGTCTGCCTGGCATTTCAGGCCTCAGCAGCGCAGCCTTCCCCTCAACCACACAGGCAAAACTCCATATTCCACCTCCTTTGCTGCACTGCTGGGGGGTGTGGGGGTGGGACAGAGGCAGCACACTGTGGTGGCCCCAATGGGATCAATGGAGCCTTGCTCCGTTCAGGGGCCAAGCCACTCAATGGGGGAAAGAGGCCTGTTGGACCCTCGGGGCTGCTGCTTATGGTTATGTAGGGTAGGCAGGGGACTGATTGGCTGCCAGGCAGGAGTCTTGGCTGCCTCAGGGATGCGAGCAGATTGGTTGCTACAGAAGTCAGTATCCTATGCTCTGTCAGGCCTCTTGGACAGGGCTGGGCACAGGGGGGAGGTGAGTGCCTACAGGCAACACTGTCATTTTTTGCAGTGTAACATTCCATAGCTGCAGGGGACATTCCCATCTCTGAAACGGCTTAGGGAGCAGACTAACTCGTGCCCCACCACCTGGCCTGCTGGCACATGGACTTATACCTTGGTTGTGCCCATGCCCAGCTACTGTGGCTGGGTGCTGGCAAGAGACCTAGGCGAAGCGGTGCCAGACTGCTGCGCCATCGTAGGGGGGTTACGATGGTGTGAGTCCAAGGCACACTGGTGTAACTCCTAGTCAGCTTCCAGGGTGCTTTGCCCACCCCCCACCCCCAGGAGTACACTGCCCATCTCTTAGCATCAAGAATAGTAAGTAGCAAGATTGGTGTTGTAATGCTACTACTGTGTTTGCCTAGATTACTAAACAAGGCTTGGAACTTGTTCTTTAAGAAGCAAGTGTTGCAAAATACTGGCCCTTGTATTGGGTCCAATCTGGGAATCTGGCAAGTTTTTAAAATTATTGCTGCAACGTGATGCCCAACCTTTGTACAACACTGACTCCATACTTTTCTTTCTAACATGTAGCAGATTCCTCCATTTCTGCATCAAATTAAAAACTGATGACCACTGCAACACACACAAACATAAAGGACCAAACTAAAATATGAAAGAGGACGACTTCCGGCTTGGATTAATGGAGATCTGATGCAGCCTCCAACTGGGGCTGTCTGAGACACTGTTTTTGTTGGAAAGCGGGGCACCCAAATGCCCGTTTCCATCCCAACTTCAGGGAGAAGTTGGGCTTGAACGCTACGCATCCCCAAGAGAGTGTAGATCTCAGTGAAGGGGGGGGTTCTGAATAAAGGACTCCCACCATCACCCTGAGGTCCCCTCGAAGAAGGGAGAGCTACTATCTCTGCAGTGCCTCAGGAATCATTAAATTGGCATAAGATCGTCATAACCAAGCTTCAGTAACAACTTTTACCAAAGAATAAGCAAAGGAAACAACACAGACAACCCGCAGAATCGGCAAAGGTAAAGATCGTTACTGGATTATTTTAAACGGATTGGCAACAAAAAGACCAAGAGAAAATAAATTAATGGACAGATTTTAAAAGAGCTAACGATTAGTAATAGAGGCAGTGTTAAATTGGAGACATTGGGAACTAAATAAGGACTAAAAACTTGGAAAATAAATATTGTTTACACTTCCTGCAGTTAGAATTGAGATAACCGGTGTGAGAAAGCGGAGGGGGACTAGAGAAACATCGCGAGACGGGAAGTTAACAGCAGAGCAGATAACTGGATTCCTAGCAAGGACAGCAAAAGGAAAGGGAAGAGGATCAGCGAGAAAGGTGTCACTCGGAAGCAAAACAAACACTTACTGGAGGGGCTACGAAGACAACAGGAACAGGAAGTGCGCCATCTTAACTAAGCTACGAAGTTAAGCCAGAAACCATAGAGGCGCTATAAACAAACCATAGAGAAAAAACGCCCGACATTTTGGATTTTAAAAGGACTTTTTTATTTTATTTTTTTCTGCAACAAATATTAAGATAACCTAAGCTTTTAAACGATCCAACACAGATTTAAGAAGAAGGGCAGATACGTGGGGAGGTTCCAAACCGAGTCCCACAATGGCAGGAAAAAAAGGAGTGGACAAGGAATGACAAGCCTCAGTAGAAGCAACGATTGAAGGTTTGGAAAAATAAGTGGCAGAGAACCATAAAGAGTTGTTACAGAAGATGCAAGAAATGCTGGCAAAGGATTTTAAAAAGATGAGAGATGTTATTCAAGCTGATGTAGCTGCACTGGCAAAAAATATAGAGGGAATAAAGGAAGACTTGCAAGCAACAACTAAGAAAGTGGAACAGGTAGAGCAAAAGACAAATGATATAAAAGCAGAAATGAAACATGAAAACCAAGTGATTCAGACAAGAGTGGCAATGATGGAATGCAAGGCGACGGAGAGGCAGTTAAGATTTCGTGGCATCCAGGAATCTGAGACCCAAACTACACAAGAACAGATGACAGAGATATTGTCAGAATTTCTAGGGAAAGAAAAGGAAGAAATAACAGCAAATATGGACTTGGCATACAGAATCAACTCGGCTTTTGCACAGCAGAGGAAGTTACCTAGAGATATAATCGTCCAACTAGTGACAAAGAGAATGAAGGAGGAGATTCTTAAAAATCATTTTGAAAATCCTTTAATAAAAGAGAGCAGTAGAATCAAGATCATGAAAGAAGTGCCAAAACGGATTCTCCAAGAGAGAAAAAAATATAGGGAATTAACCCAGAAACTAAGAGATAAAGATATTAGATATAGATGGGAAATCCCAGAAGGATTAAGCTTTTACTACAAAGCCCTGAGAATTGTTATTAAATCAAAGGAGCAGATGGAAAAGTTTGTATAGGAACATGCAGAGGACTTTCCTGAATTATCAAAAATCTAACAATATGGAGTACAAATTAATATTGTGGAATGTAAATGGATTAAACTCACCCCAAAAGAGAAAAACAGTTTTTCATTGGCTAAAAAAGCAGAACTGCAATATAATATGCCTACAAGATACACATATCAAAGATAAAGATATAAAATATTTAAAAAATAAACAATTGGGGAAAGAATATGTATCATCGTCCAAACAAAAGAAGAAAGGAGTAGTGATTTACATAAATGAGACTGCAGAATCAAAATTAATTTTTCAGGATCAAGAGGGAAGATATGTGGCTGTAGAAGTAAATGTAAATACAAAAAAAATGTTGGTAATAGCCCTCTATGCGCCAAATGGAGCAAAAGACCAATTCTTTAAAGATTTATTGAACAAATTAGATCAGGATGTATTTGACCAGATGATAGTGGTTGGAGATTTCAATGGTGTAGTGGATTTGCAACTAGATAAAAAATCCAAAACAACTGTCAAAAAATCAGGCAAGTTACCAAAGACTTTTTTTGACTTAGTTCAACAAGAACAATTGGAAGACATATGGAGAAAAGAAAATCCAAAAAGTTCAGAATTTACATACTACTCCACAAGGCATTTATCATTTTCACGTATTGATATGATTTGGGCGACTAAGGACTTGACTTTATTGACTAAAAAAGTGGAAATTTTACCGAGGGTGAGTGCAGACCATAATCCAATGTTATGGAAATGGACAATGGGGCGGAGAACATTTAAATGGAGATTAAATGAGGATTTATTACAAAATCAGGAAAATTTGAAGTATTTGAAAGAAGAAACTAAGCAATTTTTTTTGACAAATAACAATAATAAAGTGTTGACACAGATGGTATGGGATGCATATAAAGCTGTAATAAGAGGAAATTTAACACTACTCAATAGTAAAGATAAGAAAAGAAAACAGGAGAAATGGCAAGAAATACAAGAAAAAATTCACAAAAAAGAACAATTAAAGAAAAGACCAGGGAAAAAGTTGATTATACAGGAAATTAAAATACTATAAGATCAAATAACAGCTATTAGTAATAAAGAGCTAGAACGGAAACTAAAGACATTAAAGCAGAAGACTTTTGAAGGAGCAAATAAACCAGGAAAGTATCTAGCCTGGCAATTGAAAAAAAAGCATCATTCAATCAAGCGTGCATTTTTTTAAATATTATGTAAAGCTATTTCAAAAGAAAACAGTGAATCAACAAGATATAGATGGGTATATTTGATGAATACCCATCTACCAAGGATACCAGAAGAGATGAAACAAGGACTGAATGCTCCAATAACAGAAGAAGAAGTCAAACAAGCAATTGAAGCGGCTTAGATTGGGAAAGCACCAGGACCGGATGGGATCACAGCTAAATTTTATAAAGTAATGAAGGAGGACCTAGTACTGATTTTAAAAAATATAATGAATGATATGTTTCAAGGAAAAGGCCTCCCAGATACGTGGAATGAAGCAAGTATTGCTCTGATCCCAAAAGAAAATCAAGACCTGACAGACGTTAAAAATTATAGACCTATATCTCTCATAAACAATTATTATAAAATAATGGCAAGAATACTAGCAGATAGACTTAAAATATGGCTAATGGAGTTCATAGAAGAAGATCAAGCTGGATTCCTATTAAATAGACAATTAAAAGACAATCTGAGAATTGTGATAAATGCCATTGAATATTATGACAAACACCCAGACAAGGAAGTTGGCCTTTTCTCTGTGGACGCAGAGAAGGCCTTTGACCATTTGAACTGGAATTTTATGTTTGCGACTATGGAGAAGATGGATTTAGGAAATGAATTTATAGAAGCTGTGAAAACAATTTATAAACTACAAAGAGCAACAATTAGTGTTAATGATGACCTGATAGAAAACTTCGAAATAAGGAAAGGAACCAGACAAGGATGTCCACTATCACCCCTTTTGTTTGTGATGGTCTTAGAGGTATTATTGAGAAGGATTAGAGAAGATGACAGTATAAAAGGAATAAAAATAAAAGGATCTTCCTACAAATTGAGAGCTTTTGCAGATGATGTGATGTTTATAGTGGAAGATCTTGTACAAACCCTGACAAGATGGTTGCATAAAATAAAAGAGTTTGGAGATTTGGCAGGCTTTTATATAAACAAAAAGAAGTCAAAAATAATAACAAAAAATATGACCAAGAAAAAGCAGCAAGAATTAAGTGAATTAACAAACTGCGAAGAGGTACATAAAATCAAATATTTGGGGATAGAGCTCACTGCTAAGAATATAGATTTATTTAAGAATAATTATGAAAAGCTCTGGACTCAAATTGAAAGAGATATGATAAAATGGAATAAACTAAATCTGTCGTGGTTAGGTCGTATTGCTACAATTAAAATGAATGTATTGCCCAGAATGATGTTTTTAATGCAAACAATACCAATCGTGAAAGATAAAAAACAGTTTGAAAAATGGCAGAGGAAAATATCTGAGTTTGTTTGGGCAGGGAAGAAGCCAAGAGTAAAAATGAAAGTCTTATGTGATGCAAAGGAAAGAGGAGGAATGCAGTTACCTGACCTAAGACTTTATCATGAAGCGATATGTTTGATGTGGATAAAAGAATGGGTGTCCTAGACCAATCATAAGTTATTAACATTGGAAGGATATAATAAATTATTTGGATGGCATGCATATATGTGGTATGAAAAATATAAAATGGATGCAATGTTTCAGAACCACTACCTAAGAAGAAATTTATTGCTAACTTGGCTTAAATACAAGAAACTCATAGAAGAAAAGAAACCACTTTGGATTATACCAGCTGAAGGAATCAACCCAAATTTGGAATACCAGGGAAAGGAATGGCTTACCCTCAAAGAACTAACAATATTAGAAAAGGATGAGTTGTAGCTTAGACGAAATGAGAATTTGCCATTCAAATATGGTTGGTTACAATACAGGCAAATTAAAGCCTTATTTGACTCAGATAAAAGGAAGATAGGCTTTAGAATTAAAAATTCGGACATGGAAGAGTTATTATTGGGAGATAATAATAAAGCAATATCTAAAATGTTTAAGTTGTTATTGAAGTGGTTTACAGAACATGAAACAGTAAAGGTTCAAATGGTAAAGTGGGCTATAAATTGTAATAAAGAAATAACCATGGAAGCATGGGAACAATTATGGAAAAATACCCTAAAAATATCAACTTGTATTAGTATTAAAGAGAATGGATATAAAATGTTGTATAGATGGTATTTAACACCGAAAAAACTAGCCATAGCTAACAAACAGTTATCAAACAAATGTTGGAAATGTAAGGAGCATGAAGGTTCTTTGTTTCATATGTGGTGGACTTGCCAAAAGGCTAGAGACTTCTGGTCTAAAATATGTGCTGAAATGTCTTTGATATTACAATATAATGTTGCTAAAAATCCTGAAATGTTATTATTATCTTTACATTTAGAAGAGGTTGATAGAAAGGATAAGACATTGTTATATTATATGTTAGTAGCAGCAAGAATTCTATATGCTCAATATTGGAAAAATGAAGAAATACCAAAGCTTAAAGTGAACACTCAGAATTAGAAGCCCTGAATCTTTCAGACACTGTTTCTGATTAAAGAAATAAATGAGAGTTATGCTAGTATTGTCAATTATTCACTGGGATGGACATAAATAAATTAAAGCCAATCAACATGGATTGGGTTACCTAACAGACCAATCTTGAGTCAGGGGGCTGAAAGCACTCAGGAAGCTGACTAAGGGTTACACTGCCATATCCCGGACTTACACCAGCATAAGCCCCACTATGATAGTGCCCAGCCATGGCGCTGCTCCGCCGCAACCCCACATCCGTGCCCGGCCACCATGGCCAGGCATGAGCGTAAATGCAGTGTAAGTCCCTGTGCCAGCACCTAGGGGGGTGGGCCCAGGGGGCAGGGCATGAGTGAGTTGGCTCCCTAAGCCATTTCCAGCCCAGCCACAGCCCCAACAGAGGCAGAAAATCCATAGGTGCCCACTGTTTGGAAAATCTTGGCCACCACCCCTCACCCGGCTTCACCCAAATGGCACGGTGGAGCATGGGATGCTGACTACCACAGGGACCAATCCACTTGTGCTCTTGAGGTGGCTAAGCACCCTCCCTGGTAGCCAAGCAATCCCCTGCCCACTCTACATAAACTCTAGCTGGGATGGCCATGGCTGGAGGCTCTGCCCGAGAGCCCCCTCTCATGGAGACTTAGAGCACAAGGCGGGAGAGTGTACACATGGTGGCGGGGCAAGAGTGCACAGGGGGAACTTCGTGAAATTCAGGGAATGCCTTACACTGGCACACGGAAAGAGAGCTAAATCCAGAATGGCTGGCTAACAACTACCACCCAAGTTGCCTTACAGGTTTCCCATCTCCTGAGTCCTGGCTTGAGGAGACATGAGGGTGCACCAAGAGGGAGCTGAGAAGCCAGCTGCCTGGCTTTTTCATTCACACCACCCTCCCCACTTCCCTCACCGGCACTCTGGCTCCACGGATGAGGCTCGCCTGCAAGCCAGCACGATTCATGCCTGTCAGAGAGGTAGACGCCCAATAAGCTGTGCTTGGCAGAGCTGGTACGGGGAGAGGGCTTCCAGCAGCCCATACTGGGACTCCATTCAAACTCTTTCAGGCAGGGGAGAGAGCGCAGCCACGGGTCAGGGTGACTGGGTGCTCACTGTCACAACTCCCTTTTGATGGCGGGCACAAAACCCCTCAACTGTCTCCCTCACAGGATCAGGGCTGAAAGCAGCCACAGGAGCAGAACAGCCAGATGCAGGTGAGGATCACTTTCCTGGCAGAGGGGCATCCATCATCTGGTTGCCAGCAGCAGCAGCTGTGATGGTGGAGTTGCTGTCACTGCCCCGGCCATGGATACCCTCCCAGGATGCAACAGACCTGGCATGGCTTGCTGAAGGCCTGGCCTCTCATCACATGTATGTTTCCCTTTCAGGCAGGTCACAACCCAACAGGGAGGCCAAAGAACATGGCCATCCCAGTGCCCAATGATCCTCCTCGACTGCCATTTAGGCCTAGCCCAGGGAGAGGTTCCCTAGGCAGCCCGCATCACAACCTTGCTCCTGTGAGGGCAGCATGAGGAATGGATCTTGTGGCTCCAAATGCGGCATAAACAGGCTCTGCTCCCTTCCTGGCCAAGGTACATTGGCAAGACAACCTCTACACTTTTCGCAGTTGAGTCTGTGATAAACAACAACTCCCTCTCTGTCTGTTTGCTTGCCTGTGGGTGACAGTACCGCCCCCCCCCCCCGCCACTTCCCCATACAGTTGCCCTTTCAAACATCCCAGCAAATGCTTTCTGGCTCTGGGTTGGGATGGATGAGCTGGCCTCAAAGAGGCTCTAGGTGCCGCCGTGGCTTGGCATCACTCTGCTACCAGAAGGAGCAGGTGTCCAGTGGCACCTTGGAGGCTCCAGCCCCATCCAACTTCCCTCCCCCCTCCCCCCACAATTTCACTGCAGGCAGTGCGGTGGGACTTGTAGTGTTGCCCTTGTGTGTCTGCAGGTGGGAGGCCCAAAAGACCTTTATTCTCTAACAGACAGCACTGCTGGCATCTGATCAGCCAGGCAGAAGACCACTGCAAGCAGGAAGTGAGGTTAATGCTGGGAGGGGTGTGTGTGGTGTGACATGCTGGCATCTCAGGGGCTCCTCCCCCATGAGGCCAGACCACCTTCCCTTTCGCTGTTTGCAGAGGCAAGGATGGACTTGGGAAATCTGGCCTAGGGGATGGAATGACAGCTCCTGGGGCAGTTTCTCTGGTCCCACAGGCCTTCATTCCACTTGGGGGGGGGGGTTATCCCAGGACTGGAGTATGGCTCTTGAGGTCCACCCCATGTTATCCACGCATCTTTGCAATGCAGTTTCAATGGAGTTGCTGCAAGGCAGTGGGCATTCAAAGCTCCCATCATGTCCAATGGGCAATCCTGTCATTCATTACAGAACCCGCCTTCCACTCGCCTCTAAGGAGCTGCCTCTCTGAGATTTGGTGGGCTGATATTGAATGCTGAGGGTGTGGCCCTTGCTGGTTCCCAATACCTTTCTGGTCTCACTTTTCAAGGAAGGGGTGCATGTTTCTTGGAGTGATAGCAGCAGTGGGGGGGGGGTTTCCAAGTGAGTGGATGAGTGGGCACCCTGTCTGCACCTTCAGTGTCCCCCCCATGGGGCAGGGCTCCTCTTGAGGCAGGAGCTTCTGTTGGGGTGCAGCAAGCCTGATTGTGGAAGTCTTCCTGCCCTGTGCACCCACTCTCTGTGGGGCGGGGGAGTAGCATTGACAGCTGGCAATGAGAAACACAGCCCATGGACTGACTATGCCTTTCACTGTCACTCATAGTGCTGTCAACTGCAGCTGCCCTGCAACTGGTGGATTCTGCCAGCATTGCCCGGGCAACTATGGAGCATTCTCTTCTGGCCGCACCTTGCTGGCCTCAGCCTCAGCCAGCTGGTGCAGCTCCCCCATGAAAGTCCTTAAGGTGTAAACTGGTGCCACCAGTTACGCAGGTGCACAGGTGCCACCGCCTTCACAGGCCTCATGACTGCACTGTTAGTGTATCTAGTTACCACAACATTTGTAATGTAGTCCAATCCTATTGCTGCATTTTCAAAAACCAGTCCCACTGAATTCAGTGGGGCTTGCTGCATATACAATTACACTGTTGAAGGTTTCGCCTTTGTTAGAAAGCATGCATGAATTATATCCTCATTTGGAAGATTTTATAACTATAAATATAAAAACTTATGCTTTTATAAGCCCAGCTAATAGTATCTTTTGTTTTTCTAGAATGTTGATGAGTTATCATTTCAATATTTATCCCTATATTTTCAACTAGCAAACAATGTACTTATGTACCATAGGATACATTATAAAGTTTGCTTATATTTGATAATAAAGTAAATATTGCATATATTTGCATAAGCCATCCCCTGCTTTGCCCAGAAATTTACCTATTACACAGACATATGTGGAACAGAACATTTGGGACAACAATACTACTGGCCAAAGGGTGGCGGTAGTGTTCTATATCCAAACACATTTGAAAATTGTCTACCCTGGAAACCTTTCCAAATAAAATCTATGATGAAGTTCTCCCACGTTTGTAAAGCTAAAAGCCCACGCTGTGGCCCTGAATCAGATTCATGAAGAAGAAGGTGACGGAACTCCTTCCTCTCAGGCCATTTTCCTGATCTAAATCATTCTCCTCTAGCTGCTACCTGTCTCTCCCAACCAAAAAGATGTAAGAACCTTTATGCATTTCTCCCTCAGGAAACAGTGTGGAGGAAAAGAAATAAATACCACACCACTTCCCTGACCTAGTTTCCGTCTTTCTTGGCAGCTGCTATTAACTTTAATGAAAAGCAGGAAACCCTGATTGCTGATTTTCTATGTCACATCTGGTTTTAGATTCAGCACCCTCAGATCAAGCCATGCTACAGCCAATACCACTTCTTCAGAACTTGTTTCCTTCTGGCTTCTGCTTTTGTTCATGTTTCTGTATTTTCAAGCAATTCTTGGAGGCTCTTAAAATTTGTTTTCCTATTGTATTATTATTTTTTCATGTTATGAATTTAAAACTAGTTTAACGGTTCGTTTCACTATATCTCTTGATATTCTGATTGTTTCAGCTATATTTGGGTAGCCCCGTGGTGCAGAGTGGTAAGCTGCAGTACTGCAGCTCAAGCTCTGCTCATGATGACTTGAGTTCGATCCTGGCAGAAGCTGGGTTCAGGTAGCTGGCTCAAGGTTGACTCAGCCTTCCATCCTTCCGAGGTCAGTAAAATGAGTACCCAGTTTCCTGGGGGTAAAGTGTAGATGACTGGGGAAGGCAATGGCAAACCACCCCGTAACAGAAGTCTGCCAAGAAAACATCGTGATGCGACGTCCCCCCCATGGTTCAGTAATGACTCGGTGCTTGCACGGGGGACTACCTTTACCTTTACCTATATATTTGGGGGAAAGAATTTCATAGATGGGAGATAAATGGTTAAATGTGAGGAATAACACACATACGTGTACGTTCTTTAGGAACAATGATAGCTTCATTGCCCTATCTGGTAATACTAACTCTATACTGTAGCCTGGTGTAACATAGTTTTGAATGTGATTATGATTAAAAATAGATTGGATAAAAGGGACGGGGAAATTTTAGGCCATCAACACATTGCCTGTAATGCCATAAATTGTCAAAACTGTCTGCTCCAGACAGAGATCCTTTCAAAAGAGTTGTTACAGCTTTCTGTCTTGGCCGGAGTTTGTGGCTCACCTTTCACATATTCACAGGGTTGCACGATATATTATTTAGAAAATGTCTAAAATTTCTAAATGCTGTCCAGATCATACAATAAAACACACCTTGTCCACAGCCTTTACAATCTAAAAGTAGAAGCAAGACACATCAGAGAAGAAAAGGGGGAAAGGGTTGACTAGGGAAAGCTGGCTAGCTGTTCTGCTTATCAGTAAATGTGAACATATCCTGGGGATGCTGGCTGCATGCTTACACTTCCACTGTCCTAGATTATTTCTCTCCATCCATAATTACAGTTTTCCAGTGCAAACACTGAAGCATCTGAGGTCAAATTTCTAATGCATAAAACATACCAGGTAGTGTGACTGATCGATGGATATGTGGCTGCATTTATTCCAGAGAATTTAAGAACACATATGAACACCAGCCTACCACCCGTTCATGATACAAGTTCATGCATTCATTGCTTTAATATTAAAATGTGCACAGAATACTATATGCTCAACAAAACCTAGACTAGTTTCAGGAAGTGTAAAAGTATACTTGGGAAGGCCATCAGTTGCCTAGCTGCAATGTAGTGGTTGTTTTGGCAATTTAATTCTGCTCTGCCTCTGGCTGAAAGGATGATGCTTATCTCAAAACCAAGCAGTTAGCAACTCCTTGAGAAAAGGCATGAAGACAGCCTCTCATAGTATTCTAATTTTTGAAAGGAAACAGAACAGATAGAACAGACAAAGAGGACCCAGACCCCACTGTGGACACAATAGCAGTGAATCATGAATATACCTTATCACAAAGATAGTTTCAGGAGAGTGCCTGTGTTGGTCTGAAGCTGAAAAGCAAGTTTTGAGTCCCGTAGCATCTTGAAGACCCACAAGATTTTCAGGATATAAGCTTTGGAAAGTCAAAGCTCTTTTCATCAGATCTGATGAAGGGAGCTCTGACTTTCCAAACCTTATACCCTAAAAACCTTGGTCTTCAAGGTTCTGCTGGACGTGAACCTTGCTGCCCTTTTTATTAAGGTGAACACAGAAGTGACAATACATTTCAGAGACCCTGATAATGGGTAAGGCATTTCGATAAATATGCTATAAAAAGGGAAAGGGGCAAATAAAAAGCTTAGACCAGGGAACAGAAAGAACCACTTCCAGTGCATGTGATATCAGTCATAGATGCAGAGGAGTTAGCCGTGTTAGTCTGTGGTAGCAAAATCAAAAAGAGTCCAGTAGCACCTTTAAGACTAACCGATTTTATTGTAGCATAAGCTTTCGAGAATCAAGTTCTCTTCGTCAGATGCATGGTACAGAAACTCATATCAGTGTGTGGCAAGGAACAATTACTTCATTGGAAAGGCTTTATTTTGGGAGGCAAATGTTAGTGATCTCACACAGAGTTGTAAAACATGCTTGTGCCTGATGTTCGAATATAATGCAAGCCAGCAAGCAAGACATGCACATTATTTTGAAAAGCCTCTGGAGTTGATGACAAGCACAGACAAAATAACAAAAGAAGAAAATTAATTTGTGAACGTTGTTCCATGGCAATGTGAATCCAGAAAAAAAGTTTGTACTGCCTTAAATCCATCTTTCTTAACTAAATACCTGAAGCGAACATAAAATGTCAATATCAGCTTAAAGCCAAGTGAAAAAAAATCAGTATTAAACATAAGTATTACTAAATAAAAGATACATTTCTGGTGGAGCTACAGGAAATGTGTTTGTCTATTATTTCATTTTTATCCCATCCTTTCTCCAAGGAGCTCAGGGAAGCATACACAGTTCTCTGCTGCTCCTTTTTATCCTAAAAATGACCCTTTGGGATAGGTTGGACTGTGAAAGAATGACTGCACCAGGATTACCCAAAGAGTTTTTCATGACAAGCAGGGATTTGAATCTAGAGATTCAAACAGGGCCGATTCCAGATGACTAACCTTAAGTCGCTTCATGCCGCCCTCTTCCGGATCGCGACGGGGAAAATGTGAAATATCGCGATGACGCGCAAAACTCGCGCGAGGAAACGCGATATTTCGCATTTTCCCCGTCGCGATCCGGAAGAGGGCGGCATGAAGCGACTTAAGGTTAGTCATCTGGAATCGGCCCAGGTGAGACAAAGATCACATATTGTGGGTTTGTTCTTAACACAAAGCTTGTAGGCTCATGCAGCCTCAGTTTACCTGGTGTCATGGGCCAGGCAGGGCACAGCAGCACTGAGGACTCCTCAGGAGAAGAGGAGCCCTGGGTAGCCAGCCCTGAACCAGGAACCAGCAAGCAGCTGACAAGCCACAGACCCACAATCAGCAGCTGAGGCCAAGCCACCAACACCCTCCAGACGCCATCCACCCCGAAAGCAACAACAGGTGAAACCCAATGGATTGTTCCCAGCCCTCCAGCATCACCCATATCCTTGGAGCGCTGCAGATGGAGGCTAAGGACAAGCCTACAGAATAGATGACAAATCGCATACCTCCAGGCCCGACACCAGCTGCTTGCAGATAGCGATGAGGAGTAGCCACAGAATAACCCCCAAGCTGCTGGCTAAAAGCCCAGCCCTCCAGTACCTACCTATAAAATCCAGGCAAGGAAGACCATAAGGTGTGGAAGCAACAAGTTGCCACCCCTCTGACTAGCAGTGCCAGCCTCCAGGTGGTGGCTGGAGATCTCCCAGAATTACAGCTGATCTCGAGGCCATCGAGATCAGTTCCCCTGGAGAAAATGGCTGCTTTGAAGGGTGGGCTCCAGAGATAGGGTTACCAGCTCATAATCTGGAGCTGGTAACCCTACCTCTGACTCTTCCATCGGATCCTTTCCTGTGACTCCTTGGACCGGCCTTGACTCTGCTGTTGCCCAGCCCTGGAACTTGCGTAAGGACCCCCCCAACCTTACATTTCAGACTGCTTTTCAGACCAGGCTACCACCGGCTGTTGGACTCTGTGCTTTCAACCTAGGACTGTACTTTGACTACACTGCAGGAACTAGCCCCTTGCTTGAGCCCACCATACTCTGGGAACGAGGCCTAAGCTGCCCCGGCCTGGCACCCAACACCTGGATACTAAGAAGAGTGAAAGCGGGGGGTGGTTAACCTTCAATGCGCATTCTGTTTTTCCTGTACCAAACCAGCTTCTCTGCTATGCTTTTAGTATTTTAAAGCAGAGAAGACATGTTTAGAAAGGGCACATTTTCTCTCTTTAAAATGCTAGTAGCAGAGCAGGGGAGCCAGTTTCAAACACTGAAATTGAGTGGAGATTGAAGGGTTAAACCTTCTGTCCCTTCTGTGTGTGTCCCCGAGATGAAATGGCATTGCAAGAGCCATTTTATGAAGAGACAAACGAGTCTTGTCTGTTTGAACCCTCACTCTTTCCAGGCTTAGCAGAGCACCCTAACCGAAAAATTCTGCTGGTTTTTATTTTAAGGTGGTAAAGCTACTGTTCATGTTAAAAAGGAAGGAGAGAAGTGTCCAGCAACAACACTGTGCTCCATTTTTGTTTTTGTTTAGTTTGCAGGCAAAGGCCAAACATTTGAGGTTAAGGAGGAGAAAGTGTTCCAAGCTCAAATATTTTGGTTCATTTAACATCTGAAGCTATTGGATCTTTCAGCTGGTGGAGAGAGAGAAATAGATGTGTATCAGCCCATGAAAGAGAACTTTGTGGGTCTGAGGGCGACATTTCATATTTTAAAAAAGCCAGTGGACTGCACCCAAACTCACCACATCTTTCTCCCCTGCAACCCCATGCGCACACGAAGAGTCTGAATAGGTTTGCCCTGTGCCTACATATTCATGCAATTTTACTGATGTACCATGTGCAATAAAATTCCTGCTTATTCCACCTACTGCTGAGATGGCTCTAAAAAAACTAACACAAAGGTCAGTAGTGTTAACCACAGCCAGTAAAGCCATCAGATTCAGCTGATCAGACACAGAGGTCACTGGGGGAAAAAACAGTTAGGAGTCTGGAATTATATAATGCATCACTGAAAACAGTCAGGGACACCCGGCCAAACAAAGTGAATGGTGCCAAAAACCAACAAGTGGCCAATGTTCATTAGCAAGGAACAGGAGTCCAGTTTGACCAGCAGCTTCAAAGCATTATTGCCCTGGATGAACCTCATATCCTCAACATTATAACATTTCTAAGCCTGAGCATGTTGTTTGGATTTAAATCTCAGTTTACTACCACAGAGAGGTAATTTTCCAGGCTGCAGAGCACATCTGGTGGAGAGATGATAATTAGCAAACCATCTTTGGACTTGGATATGGAAAGAGATCTCCCGATAACTAAAATTTACAACAGAACGCTGATCCTTGGGTATTATGAACAACAATATTCATATGCATACCTGCATTATGTATGTATTACATGTACGATATGCTAACAGCATCCCTGCTTCCAAGTCAAGGAGAATGCCAACTTCATTCATACCTCACTGATCAAGTGCACTGTACCTAAAGACTTTTCTGACACTGCAGCTGATGAAAAAATGCCACAGCCCAATTTTGATTAGGACCAGATTAAGAGAACTGTACTACACCAGTTCTTTCCTATACTGGCCATTAGTTTGTTTGTCCCCATTCATCAGAATGCTGGATATCATTTTTAAAGGTCTAAAAAACAACTGAGGACTGCCCAGCCACCCCTCACACAGTCAGGGTCACAGATCACATATTGTACCATTTATGCATTGAGCGTTGAGCATTTGCTTGCTCCTTCCGATAGAGGTATAAAACAGAGACAGAGGCTCTGTAGCAATGGAGGCAAAATCTATCCCCTCCCTATCTAATTCCGGATACCAGGGAAGGCCGATGATTCCAGAGGGCTTGTGGATGAGGTTGACTATAGTATCCGATCTGCTGCAGGCTGTCGTTGTTCCAAGTGTTTATGTTTTAATTGTTATGTATGCACATAAGCACACTGCTGTAAACTGCTTTGGGCTCACTATGAGGGGAAATATGTCCTATACATATTTTAATTAATCTAAACAAAATAAATTCAAACTATAAATCTAAACAAAATAAATTCAAACTAGGCCAAAAAGAAAAATAAGATATTAGACTGCTTTAAAAGAAACCTATAGATTCTTTTACATTTTCTGCAGCACTTTTTCAACACAGTAAGTGCTGTGTTATCCTCAGTGCTTTTTTTCCCTTTTCTTTTTTTTAAAAAAAGAGGTGTCAGTACTCATGATGTTCTCCACCTTGCGGGCCCAAGCCCATCAGCCAGAACAGGTGTCGGTACTGAGGAAAGTGGTGCCAGAACTGCAGAAAGAGGCACCAGTACAGCATACCGGCATGTATCCCCAGGGGGGGTCCTGCTTATTCTCATTTTATACTTGCAACCTCTGCTGTAAGGTAGGCTGAACTGACAGCCTTGAAATTCCCAGGGAATAAGGGTGGGAATCAGTGGGAATTCTAAGCTTGAGCATCCCCTCTCAAACTCAAATTCCTCACTTTGAGCTATTTCACTATACATTAGCACAACCCACAGTACCAGGTGCAACTTATAGCTACAACAGGGCAAACAAGGTGGGGCAGCTTTCGTCAACAGGGAGGGAAAATATCAATCAGTTCTTATCTGCTTTTATTCATCATTTGCAGTACCCTGTTGGAAGCAACACACAAGACTGACACACATGGACATACCCTTTCCTTTTCCGATGGTTGTGGCTTTTCTTCAGCCCCACTCCCACCATCGCCAGACATCTAAAAATATTTAAAAGAAAGGAGGGGGATAAGTAGGTCAAGACAGTGATGGCTGCTTGTACTCATTAGATTAACACATCTGGTATAGTCAGTCATTTCCCTTCAAGCTAACTCCGGGATAAGCCTCTTCTAAGAAAAGTTCAGTCTAAAAATATGGTTCAAGTTCCTAGTTCATATTAATATTAACATGCTGGGCTGCACCAGAAAAATTCACATGCCACACTGTACTATGGTGATGTGACTAGACATGGGCCCGATCCAAAAAAAAATTCCGATTCAGCCGTTCGTGGATCTGGGCTGCTGCTGAACGCAGGCCACCGATTCTAAACGATCAACTCTTGTTTCCGGTCTGCAATCGGGAATCGGGGAGGCCAGCGCCCAGGGCAACTGTAGTCAGGCTCTTGCGCGTGTGTGCGTGCGCGCTCCCGAGTCACCCCCGCCCACGCAGCAAGCCGGCTGTCCTGGTGCGCTGCAGAGCTGGCGGCAGCTTGAGTGGCTTGCCCTTGAGTGGCTTGCCTGCGCAGCTTGAGTGGCTTGCCTGCGCGCCCCTTGTCCTGGAGAAAGGCGAACGGCGCAGGCGGCCTCCCAGCCACCCACACTGCCTTTTGCCTTTCCCCAGGACAAGGGGTGGCCGGCTTGCCCACGCGCCCCTTGTCCTGGGGAAAGGCAAACGGCACAGGCGGCCTCCCAGCCTCCCACGCTGCCTTTTGCCTTTCCTTTGTGCCCACCCCCTTTCCCCTCCCTCCCCTGGGTTGCTGCTCCATGGTTGGAAGGAAGCCTGCTAATCAAGGAAAGCTGGGCTTCCATTCGTGTTTCGAGGGCGACAGAAGGAGGGCAAACACAGCTCATTTCCCTGACTCTGTTGCCCTGGGAATAAATTACTAGCACCAGACTGTCTGCAATTCCTAACAGAAACCGATATATCCGATCAAGTCCCGAACAAGCAAACTCCCAACCGCTGGATCGGTTGCCATCGACAGAACCGATTAGCTGAGTCAGGATGGCGAAAACACCAAAATCGGGGGGGGGGGGGTTGAAATCGTAATTCAGATCATGTCCATCTCTAGATGTGACATCTTCTCTAACCTTTAAAGGAGACATTTTGCAAACATGAGCTCTCCCATCCTTCTAGGAAGCTCAGATTACAGGCTCCTGTTGCTGGCAAGAAGAGGCCGAACCTCCTCAGTACTCCAGCGTACCTTCCCATCAAAACCGAGTCATGTCAGATATTTCTGGCATTTCTGAGGCAAGTTACTACGTTTTTATTCCAAGTAACATTTCACCACCAATTTCCTATCATAACGTTGTTTCTTGAATTTAAGAGCCCCTTAAAATTAATCTTTAGCATGCTGAAAGGCTTATTTAAAAAAAAAAAAACTTTGAGCAAAGGGCTAGTTTTGAAAGGCCCTCTGGTTTCTATTATTGTTTTATGTTGCAATGCATGGGTGTGCTTTTCCCAAGATCTCAAAGTTGCAGAAATGAGCACGCACGGGACTTAAATTTTTCCCTTCTTTGTTCATTGTCTTCATGGTCACTCAGGAAATAGGAGAGAGGCAAACTCTATTTAACTCCTGGATTCTGCTCTGCAAAATTCCATGAAATTCAACAAAATATCACTGGAGCAAATTTCTGGATTAAAGATGGAATTGAGATGCAGCTGCAACCGTTTGTTCATCCTTAATAACTCCTTCATCATTTCTTCTTGCTCAAAAGGGAAGTCAATTCTTTCAGACAGCAGAACCACTGCTTTAATCCTTGAGATAATATGATTAAAATCAGAGAATGAAGGAGGCACTTCTGTCCTAAAATTACTGAAGTCCCCAAAACAAGAACATCTTTACCTATCCTTACTCCAAGGAGTTTGCAGCAGTATACATCACTCTCCTGTCCTCCATTTATCCTCACAACAACCCTGGAAGGTAGTTCAGGTAGAGAGAGGATGACTGCACAAGGTCATCCAATGAGTGTCCTGGCTCCGATACTGTAACCATTACACTATGACGGCTCTCTAGCAAAAGCCCGTTTTAGAATAATAAACATTTTAGAATGATAAACAATTCCAGAGCTTTAAACCATGTCTCTTCCACAATAAAAATGGCCTGCTCTCTCTAAATAACCAACACCTCACTCACTGTTGTAGTTCATACTTTGGGTGCCTCACTAAACTAAAATCTGTACAAAAGGCATTAATCTGCACTGCAATCAGACAGGCAGGTTCATTTTAGAGTTTTCCCGGCAGAAAACAAAGCTGCAATGCTATGCTGAAAATTCCTTTATTGAAATGGTAATTTAAATGAAAAGTTTTAAATTGTGTTCCAGTTGGGAAAATCCCAAACTTTAAAATAGCAGGAAAGTCAAAGTTTAATGGTAAAGCACTTTCCATGCATAATATCTCAAATGTAATCAACAGCTTCTCCAGTAGAAATAGACAGACAATTGGTCTGACAGCTTAAAATGGCTGAATAATGTCTATATTGTTTAAAAACTGCAGAGAGCACTCACCATATCAGAATCATCCTCCTCATCCTCACAGTGGACATCAGCTGCCCGGGGGTCTCCTTTCACTTTCAGTTCTGCAATTACTCCCTAAAAAGCAAGAATCAGGCACAAGATCAGACTTCAGCCTCCCAGAAGCATAAAGTACCACTCCCAAGCTGAAGGGAGTGGGGGGGGGCGGAATACAGCCTTTAAATGATGTATCTAACAATTGAATACATTTCCCATTTGATTTTAATCTCATATCCATTTCCCATACAGAAGACCTGGCCCATATATTTGTTGGCAGAGTCATACATACATCAGAGAATCTAGCAACAGCCATTTATCACACCTAATTTTTTTTTTAAAAAAAATTGCCTGTGAGCTGGAACCAGAGACAACACATCTGCACTGATCACAACTTCAGCATTTAGTGTGAAAATGCAAGAAGAACAAAACAACTGTATTGGAGGGGATATTCTGTGTCATGGAGTCTCTGGCTCTTGTTCCAGAGGGAAATATTTTGCTTGGTCACATACACGGGTCCAGCATTCCCATCCCAACCTCAACAAGGCACATAGGACCTGTGGCAGATGACCCTCTGGGAGATCCCTGCCAGTTAAAATGGCAGACTTCCACTAGGAGCAGGGTAGGTAGCATACCACAAAAAAACTGAATCTTATTTGAATCACTGGTGCAGTTCTTTCAATGGCCTTCAGTCTGTACCATCTTGATGACCCCATCTGAACTATGCTGAGGGGTCATAGGAGAAGGTGACTACTCCTGCTTGATCAAAACAGTGGTATGTTTTAGGGTTTGTTCAGATGGCACCCTTGCCGTGACTGTATGATAAATTGGAAGCAAGGGGGGGGGAGGGATAACAGTAGTGAAAGGAACAACTCAAAGAAAATAGTATTAACCATGTAAGAATTGTGTATGATAATCATCTAGTTTATATACAGTAATAGCAAAACTATCCAAGTTACCACAGCTGTGAAATTCTTTTGCAGTAAAATATGAGCAAATGAAAGTACTCTGTGATAGTAGTCCAGCACTGGGATGTGGTGTTTACAAAGAAAGCCTTACCAGCCGCAGTCTCATAACAAATGGGCCCTGAGCCCGTTTGTGGGGAGGGCAGAGTATAAATCGAATTAAATAAATAAATAAATAAACATCATGTTTTGTAACAACGGGTAGGTGCAGCTGTAGGCAGGGCCCACCCTATGTCCTGACATATCAGAGATTAAAATTAGCCTGTAAAACAATTTCATTCCTTCACAGTCTGATTATAAAAGTACTGATCACACTCTCCCAAAACATTCAAGACTGGCTAATTTTTACTTTCAAACAACTGTTTAGTGAAGGAGCTGTTTGTGTTTTCTTATTTTCTCTCTAAACTGTGACAGGAATGATGGCATACACTTTATAAAGCAATCTGACACAGCCACTCACGAAGCCCATATTTGGTTTACTGGAATCAGAAATCAAAGCACGAGGAGCTAAACCTAGTTCTCCTCTGAAACAAACGCATTATGTCTGACCTAACCAATGTCCACAAATGAAGTTGTACAGAAATTTTATCCTAAGATCAGATTGCCCGGTGAAACTGGGGACTGACTTTTACATTGTAGGGTGAATACCAACTTGCTTGCTTGAATCATCTAATTGCTCTGCCTGCACCTTAGCACTGCAAACGTATATTCCTGCAACTTTCCTTTGGAGCACACTGAATCAAATGTGTTAATCTGGGAAGAGGAGTACTACTTAGCCTACTAGTATGTAGCAGCCATCTTTCAACAGAGTTGGATGTGATCCCATCTAGATAATCAGACTATTTTTTTTTAGTTAAAACACAGAGGAGAAATGTTTAAGCAATGGCAGTGCTACAGATGGAAATACATGCTGCTTCAAACACTGTACAAGTAACCTGCTAGTTGAATCCTTACCATGGGTTCCTTCCTTCTGGGTTAACAATCTGGAAGCCAAGCACACAGCATGACCATCAAGCAACAAGCTCTTGGATCTGACAGGGAGAGCATTCCTGATCTAGCTTGCTGACTGAGCTGATTTAATGGGGGTCACTGACACAAATCATAAAGAAAGACCTGATAGCATTTTTAACTAAGGTTTTGTGTATGCACTGCCCTCCAAAACTATTCCAGAGCAGGCACTCACAGGTTTTTGCATAGCAGAGGGTGCATGTAATGAGAAGCCATCTCCCTATTATCTTCTGCAGCCAAAAATCCCTAAGGCAATTTCTCCACTTGCAACATCAATCTGCTTTAAATAAAACAAAAATTTAGAAATCATGTCATAGTGGAGCAGTGGTCCTGCAGATATGCGGGTTCAAGTCCGTTTAAGGGCTTTGTAGGTGATAATCAGTACTTTGAATTGAACCCAGTAGCCGTAACAGCAGTTGTTTCCGTCTTAATTATTGCATACAAGCAGCCAAAATCTCCAATATATATAAGATGGAGAGGTCTTGCATCAATTACAAATCAAGCTGAATATTCCTCACAATCTCTTACTCAGGAGTGTGTGACTATATCCCAGCAAATAATCTTCATTCAGCATCAGAATCTCCCCCAGCCCACCAATGTCTCTCTAATAATGACTGAAAGAGGACTTTATCAAAGCTCTGAATCTTTTTCAGCATGTAGGCTGGAACTTAATGACTAATGAGGCTTCCATGGCTGCCAGCTTTTTCCATGCCTTCCAGGTTAGAAGTTTTCTCATTATGCACACCTTTTATAATGGGTACATTAAGATATACAATCTCTCTCTTGCGCACACGCGTGTATGCACAAAAACTCACACATACCACTCTAATGAAGCAGTTAAGGAGTTGCTGGCTCTGAATACAATATTAGGAAATGAGAAAGCTAACCTTTCAGTAAACAGTGCTTTGATCTGAACCAAGGAGACCTTAATGGAAACCTCAGTTCAGATGGTCTTCAGCAAATAGCTCAGTTCAGGGTCAGACTACATATTATAGTTTTCCCTGGGTTTTGTTTGGGTACCTCGACCTGGGTTCCTTAATTGGGGCCTGACTTGGATTAGTATCACACAGCATACAAATAAAGGGGATTCTGCCTCCCCACCCCCACATTATTTTCCTGACTTGAAACAACCCAGATGGTGTTATTTGCCCCCTTGGTGGACTGCACATATACCTGATCATTACACATGCAGCCCCCCAACAGGGCAAACAGCACCCTCCTAGGGACTTCCAGTTGGGAAAATAGTGTGTGGCTGAAGGCAGAAGCCACTTATTCCTGAATCCCACACTCCAGCCTCGACCCAGATGTGGCCCATGTGTGTTTGGGAATTCAGTTCCTAGTCAGGCGACCCAGACATAATCCATTGAAAACTGTAACGTGTGGTTTGTCTCTCAGATCATAGAATCATAGAGTTGGAAGGGGCCATACAGACCATCTAGTCCAATCCCCTGCCCAGTGCAGGATCAGCCTAAAGCATCTCTGACAAATATTCATCCAGCCTCTTCTTGAAAACTGTCAGTAAAGGGGAGCTCATCACCTCCCTAGGCAGCTGATTCCACTTTTGAACTACTCTGACCGTGAAAAAGTTCTTCCTAATATCCAGCCAGTACCTTTGTGCATGTAATTTAAGCTCATTGTTTCAGGTCCTATCCTCTGCTGCCAACTGGAACAGCTCCTTGCCCTCCTCCAAATGACAGCCTTTCAAATACTTAAAGAGAGTGACTTCCGGTTTGGGATTCATGGAGGTCTGAAGCAGCTCCATTTGCGGAGCTGACCGGACTGCCGTTTTAAGCGGCCGGCGGGGTGAAAATAGCCCGCGGCCGACTGCTCTCAGGCGGAGAGCAGGCAAAGAACGCTCGAGACCCTAGGGTGAGTTAGATCTCGGACGAGGGGGGGCTCTATACAACGGGTCCCCTCCCGATCCTTGAGGTCCCACCCTGCGACGGGTCGGCTACAATCTCTGCGGCAGTTCTGGGGCCAATTTGGCTGGCATAAGACCTACATACCCAAGCTTCGATTGGGGGAAGAAGTGGAGAGGAGAAGTTAAAATCGAAACAGTGATTACAACCCGAGAAAAGTGAAGGAGAAGGTAAAGATCACTATCTTCCGATACGGGACAGATTGATAAAAGCAGAGAGGAAAAAAAGTAGATTTTTAAACTGCAACAGACTAGTGAAAAGGAGGGGAAGACTCGGCAGGAATCGAATTTAAAAAGAGACTAAGTTTAAAGAAGTTATTAAAGAAATGGGACTATTGTTTTGAATACCTGTGGCTTTGGAGCTGTGAGAAAAAGACACCATCGCGAGATCTGCTGTGGGAAGACGGGAGACAGGAAGTGCGTAATAACAATAGAGTGGCTGGAGAGAAGCGGCCCTTGCTGGAGGGCAGGAAGAAGGGAATCGCCATCTTTGAAAGGGGAAGGGTCGCGGCTTCAGCGGAAAAGGAAGTAGGCCATTTTGGATTACAAAATCATAGCGAGACCATAGAGAAAAGACGCCCGACATTTTGGACTTTTTAAAAACTAATTTATGCAAGAAGACCGGGACATTTGAAATAAAAAAGGTATTAAATTTAACGCCACGGAGTTAAGGAAGAGAGCGGACTTGTGGGAGCGAGCCAAAGCAAGCCCCACGATGTCGAAAAAAGAGTGGCAATCGGCAATAGAAAACCTGGATAAAAAACTTTTAGAGGTGATTAAAGAGTTCAAAGACATGAAATTGGAGCTGATCAAAGAGGTTAAACAGACAGTAAAATCGGAGCTGTCAGAAGTAAAATCGGAGCTGTCAGAAGTGAAGAAAGGTATGGAAACAATACAAAATGAATTACAAGGAACGCAGCAGAGAGTTAAAACAGTAGAAGGAGCGATGGAGAATTTAGCAGACACGCAACAAACAGAGATGAGACTGATGAGGGGAAGAATGGCGGTTGCGGAAAGTAGACACATGGAGAAGCAGCTGAGATTTCGCGGTCTGCCGGAGGTGGAAGGAAAGACAGCGCAAGAACAGATGACTGAGGTGTTAGCTGAATACCTGGGGAAGGAGGAGGAGGAAGTTGTGGCTATCCTTGATGTGGCATATCGCGTAAACTCGAGAATTGCAACCCAGAGGGAAGTACCAAGAGATGTGATTGTGCAATTTGCAACACGAAACATGAAAGAGAAGATTGTGACCAAACAGTTTCAAGACCCATTGGAGATCGATGGCAAGACAATAATCATAATGAAGGAATTACCCAGATCAGTGTTACTAGATCGGAAAAAATATAAAGTGCTAATCCAGATGTTGAAGGACATGAAAATTAGGTACAGATGGGAGCTTCCAGAAGGTTTGTCCTTTGAATTTGGAGGGGCCAAAAAGCGCATTAGATCTGAGCGAGAGATGGAGCGATTTATAAGGGGCAATGAAAAAGACTTACCAACAAGATTATGAGTATGGAGTGTAAAGTTTTATCTTGGAATGTAAATGGACTAAATTCACCGAATAAGAGAAAAAATATTTTCCACTGGCTACTAAAACAAAAATGTGACATTGTTTGTTTGCAAGAGACCCATATTCGAAAGCAGGATGTAAAATATTTAAAATTGGGAAAATTGGGCAAGGAATTTGTAGCGGCCTCAAATAAGAAAAAAAGAGGAGTGGTGTTGTATATAAAAGAGGAGCTACAGCCAAAATTCGTAATGAAAGATGTGGAAGCCAGATTTATAGCAGTGGAATGTACTTGGAATTTAAAGAGAGTGTTGGTAGTCGGAGTCTACGCACCTAATGGTGCAAAAGAAAGCTTCTTTGAGGATTTGAGGAAGCAACTAGACGATCTTTCATATGACCAGATAATTCTTGCTGGAGACTTCAATGGAGTGACAAATTTGGAACTAGATAAAAAGACAATAACGGCACAAAAGAAAAGAGGACTATTACCAAAGCTCTTTTTTGAGTTGATACAACAGGAAACTCTAGAAGATGTATGGAGAAGAGAATATCCCAAAAGCAGACAGTTTACTTTTTATTCTGCAAGGCACTCTACATTATCAAGAATTGATATGATCTGGGCCTCAAAAGACTTAGCGTTATGGACTAAGGAAGTAGAAATAATGCCGATGGTAGGCTCAGATCACAATCCAATTATGTGGAAATTAGGGAAAAGGAGAAAAAGGAAAGCATGGAGAATAAATGAGGACTTGCTACAGGAAGGAGAGAATATGGAGATGCTGAGAAGAGAGACAAAGTTCTTCATACAATATAACGTGAATAAAGAAGTACCAACTGATAAAGTTTGGGACGCTTATAAGGCGGTCATAAGGGGCATACTAATGGACTTAAATGGTAGAGCAAGAAAAAAGAAAGAGGAGAAAAGACAAGAGATTGAGGAGAAAATAAAAGCCAAAGAAATACAGTTAAAAAAGAGACCAGGGAAAAAGAAATTATATCAGGAAATTAAAATACTTCAACAACAGTTAACAGCAATGAGTAACAAAGAATTGGAGTGGAATCTTAAAAGACTGAATCAGAAAGCGTTCGAAGGCGCAAATAAACCTGGGAAGTACCTGGCATGGCAATTGAAGAAGAGAAGGGAAAAGAAAATAATAAATAAAATTTGTGAAGATAATAAAACGTATTTGGAACAGACTACCATTAGTAGAGCCTTTTATAAATTCTACGCTAAGCTGTACAATAAGAAAGAGGTAAATAAAGAATCAATAGCGTCATATTTGGAGAAAACGAAACTTCCAGTAATCTCGGAAGTTTGGAGAAATAAATTGAACAGTGAAGTAACAGACGAGGAAATAAGTAAGGCAATACAATCTGCAAATCTAGGAAAGGCGCCAGGGCCAGATGGACTTACGGCTAAATTTTATAAGACAATGGCCAGTGAACTGGCACCATTCCTAAAAGAGGTGATTAATGGAGTTCTAAGGGATCAAAGGATGCCAGATACCTGGAATGAAGCGAATATATCATTGATCCCAAAAGAGGGCCAAGACTTGACTAATGTGAAAAACTACAGACCTATATCGTTACTTAACAATGACTATAAAATCTTTGCGAAGATATTGGCGGAGAGACTGAAGGGGTGGCTCTCGGAAGTTATAGAGGAGGAACAAGCAGGCTTTTTGCCAGACAGACAAATCAGAGACAATTTAAGGACAGTGATTAATGCTATTGAATATTATGACAAGCATTGTGACAAAGAGGTTGGTTTCTTCTTTGTTGACGCTGAAAAGGCGTTTGACAATTTAAACTGGGACTTTATGTTTGCCACTATGGAAAAGCTACAATTGGGAGAAAGATTCATCAGAGCAATTAAGGAAATTTACAGAGACCAGACTGCAGCAATTGTGGTGAACGATGAAGCGACTAAGAAATTGACTATAAGTAAAGGAACAAGACAAGGTTGCCCGCTGTCTCCACTGTTGTTCATTTTAGTATTGGAGATCCTGATGATACAAATACGACAAGACGAAGAAATTCGAGGAATAAAAATAAAGGACTATTCATACAAGGTCAGAGCATTTGCGGATGATATAATGTTAATTGTAGAGGACCCATTGGAGAACATGCCAAAAGTGATAGATAAGATTAAGGAGTTTGGAGACTTGGCAGGTTTCTACATTAATAAAAAGAAGTCAAAGATATTATGCAAAAATATGACTAAGCAGAAACAACAATTGTTAACGGAAATAACGGACTGTGAAGTAACAAGTAAGGTGAAATATTTGGGAATTGAACTGACTGCAAAGAATATAGACTTATTTAAAAACAACTATGAAAAACTATGGACTCAGATAGAGAGAGACTTGATTAAATGGAATAGGCTGAATCTGTCATGGTTGGGTAGGATTGCAGCAGTTAAGATGAATGTGTTACCAAGAGTAATGTTTTTGCTACAGACAATACCAATCATCAGAGACTCTAAGCAATTCGAAAAATGGCAGAGGAAAATATCAGATTTTGTATGGGCAGGCAAGAAGCCTCGAGTGAAAATGAAAGTTCTACAAGACGCAAAAGAAAGGGGCGGAATGCAACTGCCCAATCTGAGACTTTACCATGACGCAATCTGCCTAGTGTGGTTGAAAGAGTGGATGACTTTAAAGAACAAGAAACTACTAGCCCTAGAGGGATACAAAAAAATATTCGGATGGCACGCATACCTATGGCATGATAAAGTAAAGGTGAACTCGATGTTCCTGCATCATTATATACGGAGAAGTTTATATACAATCTGGAAGAAGTACAGAATTTATCTACAAGAAGGAACCCCCTTGTGGGTAGTTCCATATGAGGTGATAGATCCGAGAGCGGTTGATAATGAGCAACAATGTTTAACTTATAAAGAAATAACTAGAACTGAAGCATCTAAACTTAGAATAAAGACGCAGGAGAAACTATCACCTTACTATGACTGGTTCCAGTACAGACAGATTAGAGATTTATATAATTCGGACTCTGTAAAGGGAGGTATACGAACAGAGAATTCGGAACTAGAGCAGACCCTTCTTAAAGAGGACAAGAAGAGAATATCTAAGGTATACCAAGTACTGTTGAAATGGTATACTGAGGATGAGATAGTTAAAACACAAATGGTGAAATGGGCTATAAATTTCAATAAAGAAATAACAATGGAGGCATGGGAATACTTGTGGAAGACTACAATGAAGACAACGACATGTACTAGCATTAAAGAGAACATTTACAAAATGATCTATCGTTGGTACATGACACCAAAGAAGATTGCGCTAGGGAATTTGAACACTTCTAATAAATGCTGGAAATGCAGGAAGCATGAGGGCTCCCTCTATCATATGTGGTGGTCGTGTGAGGTAGCTAGGCAGTACTGGGGGGAAATAATAAGAGAAATGAGTGAAATTTTGCAATTTCAAGTAAATAAGAACCCAGAACTCCTGCTACTAAACTTGGGAATGGAGGGAATTCCAGCCCACCATAGGACGTTGATATTTTACATGACGGCAGCAGCTAGAATTTTGTATGCGCAAAAATGGAAAGTACAAGAAGTGCCAACTATTGAAGATTGGATCTACAAATTGCTGTATATGGCAGAAATGGACAAGATGACAAGAAAACTGAGAAATCTGGACTCAGGGCAGTTTAACACAGACTGGGAGAAGCTGAAACAATATTTGGAGAAGAAATGGGAGGTGGGAGGAGAACTGTGGCAGTTTAAGAACTATTGAAGTACAATAAAATGTAGAGGGGGGTGACTTTACCGGGGGGGAGAAGAGGTAAACGTGAATCTCTAAGCAGTTAGGTTAATAGATTGATATATATAGATTAACAAATAGAATATTGATAGAAAATAACTAACCATAAGGGTTAACTATAAGGACTGATTAACTAATAATATTTTCTTTCTGGTAAGATTTGTATAACGTACCAAACTGAATATGTTTATTTGAAGATATATATGAGTCAAATTGATTGATTATATGATGATAGTTATATAGATTTACTATTGAAGGGGAATAGAAATATTAGTGTAATTAAATATAACTAAAATAGAAAGAAGAAGATAGAATGAGTAACATATAGAATATAAGTCAAATTGTTTGATTTATATAAATGTATGATTTATATGGTTTATGATCCATAGAAATATTTGAAATTGGAATTATGAAAAATGGGATAAATTGTCTATCCAATATGGAAATAAGGACTCATAGTTTGGGTACAGAGTATTAAAAATAGTTAAAGAAGTATTGCTTAGAATAAAGGGAGAATATACATGTGTTAGATAGAGGAATTTAGAAGGAGTAAGGGAAAAGGGACAAAGGGTTGGAAAACTGTTGGAAGTCAACAAAAAGGGGGGGAAAGGGAGGGGGTTAGAAATTGGAAAACGGGAGAATTGTCTGTAATGTGAAACTAATTGATCCTAACCCAATAAAAAAATTTTCAAAAAAAAAACACAAATACTTAAAGAGAGCAATCATGTCCCTCCTCAATCTCCTCTTCTCCAAACTAAACATTCCCAAGGCCCTCAGCCTTTCCTCGTAGGGCTCTGTCTCCAGACCCCTGATCATCCTCGTCGCTCTCCTCGGCACCCTCTCGATTTTGTTCACATCCTTTTTGAAGTGAGGCCCCCAGAACTGCACACAATACTCCAGGTGTGGCCTGACCAAGGCAGTATAGAGAGGGGCTATGACCTCCTGCGATTTTGACGCTATGGCCCCTTTGAAACAACCCAGGACTGAATTGGCCTTTTTTGCCACCTCATCACACTGACTGCTCATATTTAGTTTACAGTCCACTCTTACCCCAAGATCTCTTTCACATATACTACTGCCCAGAAGTGTATCCCCCATCCAGTATTTGTGCTTCCCATTTTTGTGGCCCAGGTGTAATACTGTGCACTTGTCTTTGTTGAATTGCATCCTATTCACAGCTGCCCACTTCTCCAGAGTATTCAGGTCTTGTTGAATTTTAATTCTATCTTCTTGGGTGTTTGCTACCCCTCCCAATTTGGTATCATCAGCAAATTTAATGAGCAGCCCTTCCACTCCTTCATCCAGATCATTGATAAAAATATTGAAAAGTACCGGGCCCAAAACCAAGCCCTGCACCCCACTGGACACCTCCCTGCAATCTGATGAAACACTGTTGACCACCACTCTTTGGGTGCGGTCCTCTAACCAGTTCCCTATCTACCAAACTGTCCTATAGTCCAGTCCACAGTCTTCCAGTTTGCCCATCAGAATGTCATGGGGGACCTTATCAAAAGCTTTACCGAAATCCAGATAAATCACATCAACAGAGTAAGCTGGTCACTCAATCAAAGAAGGAAACCAAGTTGGTCTGGCAAGATCTGTTAGGGACAAAACCATGCTGACTTCCCCGGATCACTGAGTGGTCCTTCAGATGCTTACAGATTGATTCCTTTAAAATATGTTCTAATATCTTCCCAGCCACAGAAGTCAGACTGACTGGCCTGTAGTTTCCCGGGTCGTCCTTCTTCCCTTTCCTTAAAGATTGGGATAACATTAGCTCTTCTGTGAACTATGATTTGTAGGAACAAAGCCATTATGGCTACAATGTGGAGACTATAATTATTATATGGAAAACCATTCCTGCACATTAGTTCTAGAACATCAGGTGAGTTGCACTACTAAACCACAAACATCCTTTAAGAACTGCCAGCATATGGGGAAATTGTGGTGAGGCACTGCACACAAACAACATGTCATGTTGTGATAGCTAAGCAATTTGAAGAAACGGCAACAACATGTAAACTTGGTCTCATGTGGATAAACAGGATGCAACGGTGACCCTGGCTTGTCTTCAGCATGAATGACATTTACACTCTGAAGAGATCATAAATGTTAACATCTCCAGCCTCCATTTCTCATTCATTCACATTCACTGTAGTTTTTTAACAAACCATTAAGAATCCACTCACCACACCCACCAGTCTGCCCCTCAAGCATCCCTTCCCAAACATTTATATGCTCCTGCCAGATAGCTACAAATGTTTTGTGTTGAGATCTTGCCCTTGGAAGTCTGTCAATTCTGTTTGTTCATGAGCATTTATGTATCTCATTTCTTATAATGAACCTCCTGGACCATCTAATGCTTCCAGGGTAGGAGAATGGAGGCAGGCAGGAACAGGTCAGAGACTGCAAAAAGCTGCATGGCCTAAAGTGGGAAATTCAGACAAAGTTCTCAAGGTGCTCCTTGTTCTTAGGAAACAGCAGGTAAGAATGGGCTGGCCTTTTGTAAGTCAATGTACAAGCATATATTTAGTGATGGATAGATACACATCACAAACTTTCTTAAAAGGCTGCAAAAGTGGCTTCAATTTCACTGTATGCTCTATCAAACACTGTCCAAAACGTCCTCCCATTGTTCACTGTACTAATCTTTGGGAAGAGGAGGGATTACCCCACTGAGCGATACAGAGGGAAGTGAGAATTTGGGGCACAAGTTCTAGTTTAGGGCTGTACTGAATTTTCACCTACAGTAATTGCAGCAGGACAGAAAGGTTGTTTTTGAAGGGGGAAGATTCCACAACTGCCTTTTGTTACCTTTTTTCCATACTGTGGCCACCTGTCCTTTCCCTCTTCTGGAACTTCACCATCATTGTTTTTTTTAAAGAGGTGCTTCTTCCCAAGGCAAATTCAACCAATCAGATTTGTCTATGCAATGATACCATGATGCCAAATCACACCAAGGCCAACATTTTTTGTTCTCACTCTGAACAGAACATCCTGTGTCACAGATACACACACATATACCACTACCCAAATGAGAGAAGTGCATTTTGGAATGACTAGGGTATTTTTATGCAATGACATGCACAGCCAGCCAACAGATTTTTTAAAAATTGCTTTCCGAGCAGCAGACTCTCAAAATTTTATTGGCAGGGGTTGACCAAAGAATTACTGTATACATAGCCAAGTTCCTGTATTCTGCAATGAAAATATGGGCAGAGATGATTTCTTGCACATAATTTATGTGGAATCTGACCCTTTAGATTGTCAGCTATACTGGGCCAATGATGTGTGTGGAAATATCATTGCTGGTGATTAGTATAAGTATGGTTTTTTCTGCTTCTGTGTGGCTTGTGGACTGTTAAAAAGAAAAAGAAAAAAGCACAGACAATGCTGCCTCAGTCCTAGGTCAACTCCATTTGAAATTCATGCCTAAACCAAAGTCTTCTTTAAAATGTGGACTTTCTAGTTTGCAAGCGAGTATTGAATCTTGAACAGCTGCTTCCACATGGAAAAGATTCCCAGAGGGTCACACACTGCCTCTGCGAATACAGCAGCATTTGCAATGGAGCATCCATTGGGGGAGATGGGTTTTTTCTGTCTCTCCTCTTGTGCCCACTATTCTACCTCCCCATCCTGATGGAGGCCTTTTTGCTTTTTAAAAAAACTGGTACTTGCTCAGTCACTATAGTGTCAGCATGCTAGAGGGACATAGCAACTACTGTTTTTTCTTTAAAGGGCATGATTGCTGCCCTTGCAACTGGCCTCCCTACAATACTGGGGGGAAGTGCTGTGCTTCTGCTGGATGACTTCCTAGGGGAAACTGGTGAGGCAGAAACACCAAGTCATTGCAGCTGCCCACCAAAGCTAGGCTGGAGTTGAGGCTAGCTGACTGGCCAGCATGCAGTGATTCACCCTGCCTCTCCAAGTAGGACTCACTGTAAATACAAATTTATAAAGACCTTCTCTCCTATACATCCATCCCTTTCTCCTCTCTCTCTGGCTTCTCCCCTTTCTGGCATGTTTTCTCTCCCTACCCACTCTGCTGGGATGCCATAAATTCTCTCCTTTCCCTCCTCAAGGCATTGGGAGTCAGGCAGAGTGCACAAGAGGAGGAGGGGAGGTCAGGGCAGACAAGCAACCACTCACCTGGCACCAGTAAACAAAGGCAGAAAGCCCTCCATTAGCAGGGGTAGAAGAATAGCAGACATGAGGAGAGACCCAGAAAATGGCACCTAAGCTGGTGGGTAGAACTGAAAATCCACATCTCCCCATTCATATGGTGAATAAATCCACTTTGCAAACATGCTTTGTGTACAATGTTTCAGGAAAGATCATACTAGAGCAGGCCTGAGAAAACATACGGAAAGACAGAAGAAAACATGGAAGGGGGCTGACCAGAGATGGGCATGATCCGCATTACGATCGAAAAAAACCCACGATAATGGCAATCGTGCGATCGGGACCCGGCGGATCGTGCTCGGGCATGGCCAACGATCCAGCGGTCAGGAGGGGGGCTTTATCGGGGCGATTATGCTCGGATCGGGAAGCTAGACACTCAGGCGCCAGCAATCTATTGCCCTGGCAACAGAGCCAGGGGAAGGCCTGAGCTGTGTTTGCCCTCCTTCTGTCGCCCTGGAAACCCGAATGGAAGCCCAGCTTGCTTTGATCAGCAGGGCTTCCTTCCAACCATGGAGCAGCAAAGCAGTCACCAGCTGGGAGAAGACACCCAAGGGAGGGAGGGGGAAGGGGGTGTTCTGTAGCCATGGGCACTCCAATCTCATCCCTGCAAACCCTGATAGGCAGCTCTGACGGCGAAACACAAACAGCCAAACACAAACACAGATGCTGCTGGCATCAGCCACTGTTCATGTATCACTGGGAACAGCAGGGCGCCCCTCTGCTTTTGCCTCCATGATCCATGATCCACGATCCACGGATCAGAAACAGGAGATGATTGGTGTGGATCGTTAATTCGGGATCGTTGCCGGCACCAATCCACGATCAGCTTGATTGGTATTTTGGGGGAGATTGTGCCCACCTCTAGAGCTGACCTCACAACAAAGATTTGTGAAAGCTTCCAGAAAACCCACTACTGTTGGGGAAGCAGGGCAGAGCAAATAATCTGTGTGGAAACTGTCCAGTTTTCCCAGTTTCTTTCTGGCAGCTGAAACAGACATGATGAGATACTTAAGTTCAACTCGTGTTTCCTTACCTCAAGGTTTGTCGGGAAGTATAGGCGTCCTCGCAGCTTAAAGTTTATCATTTACAGAGCAGTAGGGAGGGAAGTGCAGGCTTGGGGCGCCTTTCCTCCTGCTCTCCAGGTGCAGCACTGCATTTCCCCTTCCCCCACTCACGCAGCCCAGAACTACATAGCCCGCTCGCACAGAGCATCACTGCACCCCCTCCTCGCTCAGCCCCCGCAGAGTGATGCTGGGCTATGCAGCTCCGGGCCGTGTGGCTTTGGGTGGGGGCCAGGCGAGTGAGGGGAGGGAGATGCAGCGATGTTCTGGGTGCCTTTCCTCCCACTCTCTTGTTTCAGCCTGGTGTCGCTCTGTAGGGGCCAGGCCGGGCGAGGGGGGGGAGATGAAGCGACACTCCATGCAAGCGGGCTATGTGGCTCCAGGCCACGCAAGCGAGGGAAGGGGAAATGCAGCGCTGCACCTGGAGAGCAGGAGGAAAGGTGCCCCACACCTGCAATTCCCTCCCTGCCACTCTGTAAATGTAAAACTTTAAGCTGCAAGGACGCCTACACTTCCCGACAAACCTTGAGGTAAGGAAACACGAGTTGAACTCTAGTAACTCATCATGTCTGTTTCGGCTCTAAATCCTCAACCTTAAAAAGCAGGCAATAACCATTATTAATGGACTGATTTTTTTTCCCTTTAAAGTAATAAAATGGTTTGTATTTTTTAAGTTGTTTACATATAGCATCCTCTGAACAATTCTCCTCCATTAGCCTGGTCCTGATGCTAATATTTGTTTGTATTCCTCAGGATAATCCATTATTCCTTAGCATTTATTTATCCTTAACAGCTACTGTATACATCTGAAATGCAAAACAATCTTTCCTGAAAGTCCAAAGGACAGGCCAGACTAAAACAAACACTATTACTGGCCAATTTAAGAAGGGGATTGAAAACTTAATCTGACTTCCAGACTTTACTAAAATGTGCGTCACCCGATGAAGAGCATAGGGTTCACAGCTCAAAAGGGACAGGGCAATCTAAACCACATACCAAGACTTCCTGTACCAGCAATAAAATGCTTAGGAAGAGTCTTCCAGTGGTAACAACTAACTTCACTTGATATCTGTAACCTTTCTAACCTGTACTGATTTCTGTGCCTGAAAACATGCCATGCCAGAAGTAGCACAATTGTTTGGGATCTTCTGCAAGCCAGAAATTAAGGGTACAATCCTTTTTTTTTTAATTTGTATTGGGTGAGTATAATATAAATGTTTACATTTTCCAAATCTGCCCTTTCTTAATCTATTCCCCCACCCTTTCCCTCCCCCCTCTCTACTATAGACTTCCAACAGCTTTCCAACCCCATGTCTAACACTACTCTACTTAATATTATTTGATTATTTAGCAAATAAATTGTTCTCTTAACTCAATAACTATTTCACATCATTGTCCATATTTCCCCCTTGTAATGATCACTATCTCCCTCCTTAATCAAAAACTAAAAATTGTCCAATAACCACATCTCCCCTTTTACGTCCCACTTTCTTTCTATATATTGTTTCAGTTTCCCCCAGTGTTTAAAAATTCCTCTGGATTTTGTTCTCTTAGTTTTCTTGTTAATTTGTCCATTTCAGCCATATGTAGTAATTTTTGTATCCAATTCTCAACAGATGGCACTTCTTGTGTCTTCCAAACTTGAGCATACAATATTCTTGCCACCGTTGTCATATAAAATACTAGTGTTCTGTCTTGTGGATTAATTCCGTCTAAGTTCAAGTCCAGCAAAAGCAGTTCTGGATTTTTATTTATTTGAAATTGTAAAATTTGAGACATGGCTTCTGTAATATTCCTCCAGAACTGCTTTGCAACATCACAAGTCCACCACATATGATAAAATGAACCTTCATGTTTCTTACATTTCCAACATTTATCAGACATTTGGTTATTTCCGTATGCTATTTTCTTCGGCATTAGGTACCATCTGTACATCATCTTATACACATTTTCTTTGATATTGGTACATGTTGATATCTTTAAGGTGTTCTTCCACAAGTGTTCACACGCCTCCACTGTTATATCTCTATTACAATTTATGGCCCATTTCACCATTTGCACTTTAACTGTTTCATCTTCTGTGTACCATCTTAACAGGACCTTATAGACTTTAGATATCTTTTTTTCCCCATCTTGCAATATGCTTTCTTCCAGTTCAGAATTTTTCAGTTTAAATCCAAATTTCAAACGATCCGAATCATATAAGTCTTTAATCTGTCTGTATTGAAACCAACCATATTGAAATGGCAACTCATCACGTTTTCAACTTAGCCATATTTTGCTCCTTTTTCAAAATTTCTTCATAGGTCAAGCATTGTTCTCTGTTGTAAATTATATTTGGTTCGACAACTTCTAATGGCACCACCCACATCGGGATGCCGTCATCTAAATATTTTTTATATTTTGACCAGACCGTAAAAAGGCTTCTTATGTAATGATGCAAGAACATAGAGTCTGCTTTAAGTTTTTCATACCATAAGTAGGCATGCCAACCAAAGAGCTTTTTGTATCCTTCAAGTGTAAGTAGTTTCTGATTTTTTAATAACATCCAATCTCTAAGCCACACTAAACATACTGCGTCATGGTATAGTCTTATATTAGGCAATTGTAGTCCTCCTCTTTCTTTAGCATCACATAACACTTTCATTTTTACTCGGGGCTTCTTCCCAGCCCACACAAAATCTATAACTTCCTTTGCCATTTGTCAAATTGTTTGTTGTCCCTTATTATTGGTATTGTTTGCAGTAAAAACATTATTCAAATTAAGGGTACAATCCTAAAGAGGTCTGTTCAGAAGGAAGTCCCATGTTATTCAAAGGGGCTTATTCTCAGGGAACAATCCATAAGATTTGAACTTAAAAGAACATCCTATAATCCTCTATATGATGTGATATTCTGTGGTTGTACAAGATTCCAGATATACACACACTCCTCTGATTTCACCTGCAACCTGCATAAATTTAGAATAAACCCCTGTGCTATTCTGAATGCGATCTTCAGCACTGCTGGAGGACACAGCACTAACTACTGTGACTCAGGGTATTATCACAGAACAGAGGTGACCCTGGTATTGCTGCAATGATCTGAGGCAGTCTCTAAGCTAAATACTTGGGATCAGGATGCAAGTCATTCCTGCACCACCAACAGTGATGTTGAACCAAAGCTTCTCTTCTAGAATTAAAAGCAGCCTTAACCATTCCTATATGAGATGCTTCGATTAGACTGAGCAAACCTTCACTTCCCTCTCTATGGCAACAGCTATATTTATATGCTGGGAATTCCCTATGTCTATACTGATTGTGAATGGGCCGTGACCATAAGACAAATATAGTTTTTGCCTCATTCCAGAAGAACTGGGGGCTTCTCCACAGGGGAGAAGTTTGCAAGGGAATTGCAATGCCAAGCCTTTCCTGGTTACATAGTCTGGAAAGAACCCCTAAAACAAATCTTATACTATATACAGAGTTAAGAACAGTCATTTGCAAAGTCAAGCCATTGCAGGTGCAGCAAAAGATTAAGAAAAGCCAATAATCCTCTAATGTACATGCTAAAAATTCTTGATTTGCACCAGCTCCACAATTTACAAATAACCCCTTCAGACAGATGCCTCAAGGGATAAACATTTCCCAACACAGACCAATAGTAAAATGAGTCATCATCTTCTTTTAAATGCTATGTACAAAGACATATGTGCACTAGAAAGGAGGTCAAGGCATCTTTCGTATTTCCCATTCTGGCCCAGTTTGGGGCTCGGACAACTTTAATCCTCTTCATGACCTTAAGTCAAAATCACTGGACTTGTTAGTATGTGAAATGTTTCTCCATCTGCTTTAACACTCACAGGCAGTATTTCTGGGACATCATAAGATGTGATCCAACAATGTGACTAATCTGCAGACGAGGGCAAAAAAAGTTTGCTGGCTGTCTTTGTTCTTTGAATCACTCCAGCTTTAACACACATTTCAAAACCATGCTTGCTCGTGTTCGCTACTCTTTTCCATATTTCAGCTTTATATGGCATGGATATAAGCAATTCTCAGGAAATATACCTCTCCACTACTGCTAAATCCATACTAGCCTTCTTCATGTCCCATCCGGCCTTGTAATACTAGTTCAGTCACCTCCTACTAGTGTTAAACATTCACTCTTCCTTTTTACGTCTCTGCTAACAGCAGAATCAAGAAATGGCTATTGCACGTATGTCAGATAAAGCACCTGAGTCAGTAAGGCAACCCTACCCCAATGGTTCTGTAATAAAAAACAGCAAAATCAACTTTTGTCAAAAGGTAAAGACTTACTTTAACAATATGTGGGTAGAGAGACATGGTTTGTTACCAGGTATCAGTAGGGTTGCCAGGCTTCAGGTAGTGGCTGGAGATCTCCCGGAATTACAACTGGTCTCCAGGCCACAGAGATCAGTTCACCTGGAAAAAATGGCTACTTTGGGGGGTGGACTCTATGGAATTATGCCATGCCAAGGTCTTTTCCCTCCCCAAACCCCACTTTCTCCAGGTTTCACCCTCCAGACCTCCAGGAATTTCCCAACTTGGAGCTGGCAACCCTAGGTATCAGCAACAGAACAGAATATTCTTTCCCTCTTGAGCCCCCAAAAGACAAAAATGCAGCGATGAGTCTGATCTCAGTGGGGAGGCCCGGTCTAAATTGTAGTGATCACTAGACTGACAAATTAGGCTGGTGTCTGGAAATGAACTTGCTGATGGGAAATGCTAATTACTTCCACTTCATTGTTTTACTTTGGATGATACCATGGAATGAAGGTTTAGATTCATTTTTCAAAAGGTTTTCAAAGAAAAACAGCCTCCAAAGAGGGTGGGGGGGAGTTACCACTGTCACTCAAAGGCACTGGTGATATCTCTCAGCTGCCTCCTCACAATACCAAATAATAACAAAAGGGACTTTTACAATATCCCACTGTACATGGGATACATATACATAATGTACACATCAGATTAAAATTTTAAAAATAAATTAAAACTAGGAATATCTCAGCTTGTACATACTGACCTATATTCTGCAGCATTTCCGTGCTACTTCATCCACAATGGAGACCATGGTCTCCTGGAACAACCCAAGATGAGAAATAAGACTAGCCACCCACAGTTGCACAATCCACCCACTATTCAATATCATGCTACTACTAGAGGAATATATAAGGAAACACAAACAAGTTAATAGCCCTACTGTTGTACCAGAAGCTTTCCCCTTGTTCTGGTTAGCTCTTAAACTGTTAAATCAACCAGAGAACAAGCACATTAAGAGTTTCTCATCTCAGAATAATTTATATTCACTGCCTGTGCACATGAGCAACATCTACCCACACCTAATCCATGCCCAAGAGATCTCTGGAAAAGCTACTGTAATTTGAATTACAGAAAGATGCTCACTATTCCCGTACCCTGAGTCGGAAGTTCCCTGTGGGGTCCTCATTCTCACCAACAACAAGTATTAACAGAAAAGCGGAGGAGGCACCAGCCTAAATATAAGGTTAAGGAGAACATTGCCATGCGCAGGTCCAAGCCACATCAATGGTCCTTTCATTGCTTGTCTCCATTTTCTTGTTCTTCTGTTCCCTGTACAACTGACTTGTTTTTGTCATTCATAGTGAAAATTTACCCATGTACTATCATTACTTCTGTCGAAATTTTCCCTTGTGTTTAGCAGTGCTCACCTGGTACTTGTCTGGATCAGCCCCTCCAGCTTGCGCCACAAAAAGCCCAGAGCCTTCTTCCAGATCCATCTCATCAGGTGAGCGCTCAAAATGGACTCGCTCAAATTCTTCACAGTCCATGTAGAGAACCACCTCTTCCTCCTCGACGCTGATGGCAAAGCGAGTCCACTGATTGACAAGGGAAGGCACTATGAATGTAGCAGCAGCATAGGAATTCTGAGAGCCAGGTTCTGTGTAGTAGAAGATTATCTTCTGCTTCCCATCCTTCACCTCTGAAAGTTTCACACCAACATAGATAATCGACTGGGAAGCATCTGTGATGGCAAACAGCACCCCTGCCTTGTCCGATGTGGGCTGAATGTGAAACAGGAGTGAGAAGTCTCTGTAAAAGGGACTAGGAAGGTGGTAACGGGCCACCTGGCCAGTGTTGGCATCCAATCCAAACACATAGCCAGGACTGTTGTCAGGGCCATATATTTTGGTTATCTGGTCTGGCGGGGGATCCCCAATCAGTTCTAAGAGACCAACTTCTGTGCTGAAATTTTCTGTTAAGAGAAGAAAACAGGCATTTCAGATCCAAGCAAAACAACTCTGTACAATGTGGAACACACTCATACAGCGAAGCCTCCCAGTAATCACAGTATAAAAAGGGATGCAATGCAAAGTTCTGTCAGTAGAGAAAACACCACATCCTATGCCGAATGCTGTTTTTGGCATAATATATTCTCACCAATTTCTTATAATAGGTCAGATTCAGAGAGTCACAGAAGGAAGGATCACATATCTTTCTCACCCTGGAAATCTAGTTTCAGGTGGGTAGCCATGTTGGTCTGCAGTCAAAGAGTAAGCTCAGGGCCCGATAGCACCTTAAAGATCAAATAGATTTCCAAGGGATGAGCTTGCAAGAGTCAAAACTCCCTTCGTCGGTTGATCTTTAAGATGCTACTGTACCTCCATCTTGCTTTCTATTTCAGACTAACACAGTTATCTACCTGAAAATAACTTTCTCACATTCCCCTGCCCTCAGCAGCTGCCTCCAACCACATGAAAGTTTATTCCCAGGATTGCGGTACTTATACAAACTAGCCATGTGGGTTGGAGAAGGCAAAAGATGACCTCTCTTCCTTCATATGTCAGCAGAGCTATGCTGATGGAAGAGGCAGAAAGGGCTGTTTCATCCCCCTCCCTTCCCTTCCCACTCCCCACTGCAGCCTCCTAAACAGTCCAATAAATTTTCCTGGGATTGGAAAGAACTGATATATCAGAAACTCATTCCTCAATATTTTTACAACATATATATTTTGCGAACAAGCTAACTGTATACTGCCTACATGTAACACAACAATGATTTCATTTATTGAAGTAGAATAAATCTGGGTTGATTGATAGTTACAGTGCTTTAAAATGCCCATCAGCTTGGATAACATCCTAAATTTTCTGCGGAAGCAAATGCCATTACAAAACAATACTTCTGTAAAAGAAAATATTATATTTGATAATCCTCCTGCAAAGTCAATAAACCACCATAAAGTCCTCCAGCAGAGCAAAGCAAAATCACAGAACACACCATTATTGGCCAGTCCAGTATTGTGATTCTGAAAGTGTCTTAACAGGCACACAGGTGATGAACAGGAACAACAAAGGCTTCTTTATACAGAGAGAGCACGACATTTCTGGTGCTGTACTTTTCTCTACTAAGAAGGTAATGCTAATTACAAAACTTGTAAATGATGAATAATGTCCTGTTCTCAAACCCAAAAGAGAAACAATACAAATCTAGAACTCCCAGATCTTTTTTAAAAAGTGAATTTGTTCCTTAAACTAATATAATATGACAGGGAGGGGCTCAGCCCTAGCTAATGGAGTAATAGCTACAGACAGAAAGGGTGATGGTTACAGTTCCCCTTACTTACTTATCCTGTTCACAAGGCAATTGGTTCTAAAAAGACTCTGTGTAAGGAGGAGGGCCTGATTCCAGCTTTACATACACGTTATCCTCTGTATTTCTGTAGCTCTAAGAGAACAGTAGTTCTAATTCCTCTCTCAAATTCCACACAATGAATGGCAGATATTATGTCTAGAGATATAGGATAAGGCATTTGACAGGATGAAATGGCCCATTGTGTTCCAAGCAATTATAAGGCATTTTAAAGATCACATCACACAGCTCAGTAAATTGTCCAAGAAAGTGAGACTTTAGGCCCTTCCTCATTCAGCATGCCTAGTAACAGATGCAAAAAATGCAGCAATCATGTGTTGTTTACTACTGATTCATGAGAGGCCAGTCCCAAAGAGCTAGTGTTGCAGAAAGACAATGTGCTGCTTGGTACTTCTTTGGGTATTTGACTGTTTATGTTTACTTTAGCGAACAGCTATAAGTGGAAGGTCCTGTCTGGGTGCAGACCAAGGCCTAATTCCTAAGTTAACTTTCTCCATGTTAAGTAGGTGTGCATATCCTTCTTCTGAGTTCTAAGAGTAAATGTTTCATATTACATATTCATGAAGGCCGAATGAATAATAGGCAGAAATGCCGGGCACTGCCCTGCCCTGCATTGACAAGCTCTGTTACCTTAACATATGTGCCTTCACTGAAAGAACGTACATGCATAGTAACTTCTCCATGCAACTGGGAACTCTAAAAAGAAGAGTTCCTGACTGTGAGGAGAAAGACATCTGAACATCTGAACTTGTAAGTGAGCAGAATCCTTACAACTCTTCAAGTAAATGGGCTAGTCTGGAGGCCACTGCCATGCTGCTTTCCTTCCTCACTCCTACTTAGGGATCCCATTCCCTCAGTGGGGGCAGGGGATTCCCTGTTTTCACCCTTTGCCCCCCGCCATGACTCTCCTGGGAGTGCTCCAGGGTGGTCCAACGATGTCAGTCCCAGGAGTGACGTTGTAGTGCCGCTCTGAAAGCGCTCCTGCACTTTACTGCAGGCTGATTTTGACCCCAAATGAACCTGTTTTGGCCCATTTCAGGCCAAAATCAACCCATAGCAAAGCACACATGAGCCCCTGCACCTGCATGATGATATCACTTCTAGGAAGTGCCGTCATCACGCAGTAATGGAGGATCATGGGAAGGCCGAAAAGGTAAGCACTGAGTCCCCTGCCTCCTGTGAGGAGGCTAGGGGGACCTGGTAACCCTATTCCTACTAACGTTCAAACTCCATAGACATGCTGTGTGAAAAGGGTTAAAGTAAAGCAAAAATGTGGAATTGCCACTGATATACCAGTAGCTTGCTCTGTAATGCAACCAATACAGAAAGAGGAGGAACATTCACACTTCCACCAGTACCCCACTATGGCAAAACTTTAGTGTGATCACAGCCTATATTTCTATACAGATTTGCAACACATTCTCAGGCAGATTCATACATGGCCCTGTGGAAGAGGTTACGCATATAGGAGAGGATAGTTTCATGTAGGTAGATGTGCTAATCAGTAGTAGTTGAACAAAATTCAAGTTGCTGACCTTATCTATTCGTTCTATTTGTATCAGATGAAGGGAGATTTGACTCAAAAAAGCTTACTCCTGGGAAAAGTTTGTTGGTCTTTAAGGTGCTACTGGATTCTAATTTAGTTCAGGTGAGAGAGAAACAAGCCTTAGATGAGGTAAAACACACAAGATGAATTACACGAGGACACTCAAGTGAAGGGAGATGCAATGTTAGCTGGGAAGCCAAGTTCTAAAAGACAGATTGAAAGGCTTTGTTAATTTCCCCTCTCTACAGAGCCATGGAGATCACTCCTCAGAGGATTTGTTTATTTCATCTTTGCCTCCAAGAAGGCTCTGTCAGTTTCACCTCCCCTTCTAAGAGGTGAAGAGGAAATAAACAAACCTTCTGAGCAGTGATCTCCCTAGCTCTGTAGAGAGGGGAATTTGACAAAGACTTCCAATCTGTCTTTTAAAACTTGGCTTCCCAACTAACATTGTATCTCTCTTCACTTGAGCATCCTCATGGAATTTGTCTCATGTGTTTTAGTTCATGTGGGCCTTTCTCCACCTAAGGTCTACTTTCTTTATTGACTACTGAGAAGTGTACTAGTTCCTATATAAGCAGATCCAATTCATGAAATCCATCTACCTCAAGTTACAGAAGGAACTCAAGCATGTACATGTGGTAGGGTGTGCGCACGTGCAATCGTGAAGTTTACTGTTGGACTTCACTGTATGGTAAACATACAAATGCAAGGCAGTGTGAACTAGCCCTAAGAAATTACCCATCTCAGATTAAGCAACAAAGACACAAGGGCGGGGGGGGGGGGAGAATTCAATCATATTGTCTAGATGGATACATGTATCTTGTAATGCTTGGAGGAGTGGGCAGACTGCCTTTCTACCGATGTCCATAATTGCTATTGATTCTAAATGCTTCTTTTTGTTTCATTTCAAAATATGAATGGAAACTCATGGATTTGTTTTACAGAACAGTGGCCAGTTTGAGTTTTGACCTTTGCCTTATACTAACTACCATGTGGACTTACCAGATAAAAAGCCTTGCTAATCATATTACAGGGCATAGCGCAGTACAACAGCACAGATGTATTAGTTTAGTTAATCTCTTTTAGTTTCCTTGAGACAACCTTAATTATTTTTAATTTACATTTCATGTCTTATAATTACACAATGTAATCATATGAAAACCAATTAAAATTGAAAGCAAACTAATTAACATTACAATGATGAAATACAACACAGGTAGAGAACAAAACAATCCAGCAGCTAGAAGCTAGAAGACAAGGGCACGCTGGGCTAAGAATCTAATGTTAAATGTTGAGAAATGATGTATGCAGTCTGTAGAGCCACTTCTTAAAAATTACTACATATCTAGGAAACCAAGTCTTATGTGTAGCCTAGCGAACCACTTTTCATTTATCATTAACCAAAGTGGTGCATAAACATTAACTTACATACTCGAGTGCAAACAGCTGGACTTGTTTTTGTGTTTATTAAGTTTAAGCGTTTTTATTGTCTCTCTTCAGTGAAAAACTAGATCCCACATTGGGTTACCAGGTCCTGGTCGGGGAAATTCCGGGGGGGGGGGGGTGTGTTAGGGGTGGAGCCAAGAAAGAAAGGAGTTTGGGGAGGGGAGGGTCCTCAATGGGGTAAAATGCCATAGAGTCCACCCTCCAAAGCAGTCATTTCTCCAGGGGAACTGATCTTTGTAGTCTGGAAATCAGTTGTAATTCCAGGAGATCTCCAGACACCACCTGGAGGCTGGTAATCAATTTCCATTGGAGAAGCTAGCAACATAATTTAAGAGCATTAAAATCACAATGCTAGTAAGATAATAAAAAAAAACTAAACAGACAGAATAAAATGCAATGTTAATATCAGAGCACATTTTAAAAATCCAACAAAACAATACCACTTACAAAAAACAGCAGACTTTAATCCAAACCAGAATGCAGCGGAGAGGGAAGACAAACCAGTTCAACTAAAAGCCTGGAAGAACATGGATTTATTGGACATCAGGAGGGGAAAAATCTGGTCCCAAATAAGCAAGCATCGAAGGGGATGGAATTCCAAATCTGGGTTGTCAAGGCCCTGCTTCTGACTACGCATTGTCATACTTTGGGAAACAAGATGGATATCGTCACAAGCTACTAGACCCAAATTTTGCTCTTCTACTACAGACCAACACAGCTACCCACTTGAAACTATATTCACAATTCAAAGTCCTGGTGCAAATTTTTTTCAGAAAAACAAAGAAATGCTTAATGCCTGTTTAGTCCCTCTGTTGTTCTAATTTTTTGGCAGCCAACTGCATTGAAATTAGACTACTGATACTACTTAAATACATTATCCAACTTGCTTTTCTTTTAAAGTCATTCACATAATGCACTCAGTGTGTGAACTTTATGGCTATATCAGACAAATTTGTGAGGGGGGGCTCAAGGTATACTGTAGGATCCACTGTAAGTCAATGCAACACTCAACATCTTAAATATAAGTATCCTTAAAATAAAGTTTTTTTCTCTACATCCTTTTAATCAAATTAAATGCAATGTTAAAACATTTTTAAGGTGCCACGCACTTACCAATCATCCCAGTGCTTTTGCATGCATTTGACTATTATGCAGGGCTGAACGACATATTCATAACTCGTTTGAGCCAATGTTATTGGGGGGAGCGTCTGTAGCTAAGAGGAGGGTTTCTAATTCATCACTTACTAGAGTTGACAGTCCCCTTCTGGGGATGGGGGATCCCCTGCTCCCACTCTCCCTTCCCCACCCGTTTACCTGGCCAGCAGGGGGGAAAGACAAGGGAACGCACCTCCAGGTGTGCTTTTGGGTGGCGTGGCTCACTCCTGTGTGCCATAAGAGCCCAGATTGAACCTAGATTGAGCCCAGATAGAGCCCAGATCGAGCCTGAATCGGGATGCTGCAGGGTGCAGCAGTGCTCCCACACTCTGCAGCAGCCTGATTCAGGCCAAAACAGGGCTGAAACATCCCACGCGTGACATCATCATGCAGGCTGGGAGCAAGTGTGCACGTGCAAGGGGAGAAGGCAACGTAGGTGCCAGGCCTCAAGCTTCCCACCCAGGGGCTGAGGGGACCTGGCAATCACCTACCCACTCATACTTCCCAAAAAATTCCACTCCTCAAGACTCTTTTTTCCTCCCAATAGTCTCCCATACCAGACACAAGCCCATCTTGGAGGCATCAGTCACTGAGTGAGGGTCATTTGCAGAGGAGAAACAATGAGAACAATTCATAAGCCCTCATAGCTGCCGAGTCTCCCTTATCAATGCTTATTCCCCCAACACCACCCCCACACTCCCATTAGCACTTGTAGGTTGGGAACAGACGTTTGTTAAGGTCATGTGTAGTGGCCCTGAGAAAGTGGGTAGCAGATTATGTGCATGATTTTTTCATATATTATCATACAGAGAAATGCTAAAAGTACTTTTTAAAATTAAAACTGAATAATTAGGGGGCTGGAAAATTCCTCAGGAGGCCAATCTTCCCCCTTGAACAGCTTCCTCCCTCTCGGGCGACAGTCCTGAGAACTTGTATCTTGAGAACTGTATCAAAGGCAACTCCATTCTAAATTCTCTCTTAGATTCTTTGTACAAGTCTCCTCACCCCACTCCACTCCATAGAGACAGCATTTTCCTGATTTTTCAAGACTTACATGAAACATACCACAGCATCAGCATCTGTTGCTTTCTGGCAGGGACTCGGCAATAGGGACTAATTTGCACACGCAAGCAGTTCAGTGCTGCCACGGTTTGTATTTTTTGCATGGGAATTCTTCCCCCCCTGCTAACTGGAATTCCCTGCAGCAACTCTCCTGCGGCTCCGTTTAGGTCCCACACGAGAAAGTTCTGAGAACATGCACTTGGAAGAACTGAAGTGGGGCACTCTGTTCATTCACTCTCACACAGCGGTTCTCACACAGGGCTCCTAATTTGAGTAGGGAAACTTACCTGACAAATCTGACAAGAGAAAACTCAATGGATAAATTAAGAGTCAGTCAGAACTACATTTCAGAAGCACGTATTTACATGAACAGGACAGGAAAAATCCTTCATTCCATGAAGTTTTACTGCCACAAGCTTGTAATCAGCTACCCCAGTATTCACCTGTGGTTGCTTCCAAGCAACCAGACCTGGAATTTTTTAATAAACAGATACGGCAAAAGTCTACATTAGCATATGTGGTCATGAGAGCTATTCAAAACTATTATAAGATACTAACCATTGTGGACCTATTTGCAAGACTGATTTAGATAACATGTTTAGAAACAGGTTAGTCCTCTTTTATGGTGGACAGAAGATGACAGAAGATAACTCAAGACATTGGCTACCCAGCTGTTATAAAAGGAAACTGACCCCTTCTCATTCTTCTTAAAACTTTGACAGTGATGGGTCTTAGTGTCAGAGATAGCCTTAGACCAAATGGCACCCAGGTAAAGAGCATCACTAGCACTTCTCTATTTATTGAACTTTTGAATACCCAGATTTTTATACTATTTATAATCCATGGCAATACTTCGGTGCTTGATCTGTATAAATTATTTGTCCCCACCATATAAGAAGGTATACTGGCATACAACACACACAAACACACATTAGCTTCTCCTAAATGTACAGAAGCTTTTAAAAAATATCTAAAATGTACTAATAACAAGAAATTGAACTGTGCATTAATATTGGGAGGCCCAGTACTACATTTATGTTAGAGTAGAAGATATGTACTCCGTATCCATTAGTTTGGTAATATTTGTTTCAGCTATTGAGTAAATAGCCTGTTGAACATGCAACTTCAGCCTAGTGTCCCAGGTGGCTGCCCATGAATCTGATCCTGCTTAGCGTACTTTGTAATGGCATTCATTATGAAGAAGAGATGGGCAATTTGCAAGCAACAATCCAAATCAAGACCTCCAGCCTATGTTTTATGGACCACATTAACTCAAGCACGATGTAAAAGAGAATCCTCGTGCAAACAGAAAAGCAACTAAATTCAGAATCCATCCCAAGACTGTATTAAGTGGCATCCCAGTAACTGCAACCTATGGCTACGGAATTAGCTGAACAAACTTTAAAAACAGTTGTACTGAACATGAAAAAATGAAGATAGCTTTATATTCTTTTTCCCACTGATCCTTTGAGGGCAATAAAAATCATCATCTACATGGTCACTGATCACGGCTCAACCACCTGCTTTTTTGCAAACTAAAAATTCACTAAAGCTAGTTAAATTTGCTGTACATCTGGAATTACACAGTGTAATATTCAAACAACAGTAACTTCTCAGTTTCACATGTGTAATATTTTTTTCATACTGCGCAAGATAAAATAAAGCAGCTGTGCTCACAATGAAACCTTGGCCAATACAAACACATGTAACAGTTGCTCGTATGAAATAGGACTGGGATTTTTTCATAAAATATGGAAAAGAGAGTTTCCAGCTGTAACATCTGATGACGGTTTGCAAGTACATTTTAAAGACAGATCTGGAAGCTTCACAGGGTACATGTTTGCAATATTTTTACAGAGATGTCCCTCTTGCACCACAACCACTTCTCTTCTGTATTAAGTGAAATGACACCACAACCACCTTGACACTGAAAATCATCACCAGCCTCTATGTTCATTATGACTCTTTGGCATGAGCTCCAGAGACAGCTCAAAGAATGAAACCTGCAGTAAGCACAGCAGACTTTGACTACGAAGAATAGAAGCTTAGAATATACTTCATTCTTCGTAGTGTTCTAGTGTCACCATTGTGTAAATGTATTAGTAAAATGAGGTATAACTCATACTTTTTACATCAGGGAAAAGCATCACACTGTACAAGTACAAAGCTAGGTATGCATATGAGAATTCAAACCACAATTTGCAGAAATAGAAATGTGAATCCTATATTTTACTTCCCCACCCACGCAACCTCATTTTCATACACACAACAGTCATTCTGAACTGGTTGCGTTTTCACTGAACTGTGGAACACCAGGTAATTCCAAAGGCTGACAACAGGAACGGCAATGTTTAGGGAAACATGTTGCCATGGCAAGAGGACTGGCATGATAATATAGACTGAAATTGAATACTGCTTTACGTGCAACAGAAAAATATATATCCCTGTACAGGGAAATCACTGTAATACCACATACAAATAAACACTCAGTGAGATGAAAATGTTTGCTTGAGCTCCATTTATGAACTCCTGATGTGGCCCCTTGTGGCTTTCATGATTTTTAAATGGAAATTATCCTCAAATACACATCAAAAAAGCTACATACTTTCAGGGGTAAGAACCACCATGCCCACCCACATATCTCCCACATATTCAGCAGAACGTATGCAATGTGCTTGATCAGAACAGGAAGGCCACAACTACAGATGGGCACGATCCAAAAAAAAATACCGATTAAGCCGTTCATGGATCCGGGCCGCTGCCGAACCCAGGCCACCGATTCTAACCGAACAAGTCCCATTTCCGATCCGGAATCGGGAAGGCCAAAGCTGGAGGGCGCCCCACTGTTTCCAATGATATAGGAATGGTGGTTGGTGGCAGCGGCCACCAGGCCCGGCGGGCAGGGGGAGGGAGGGGACATTCACACACACACACACACACACACACACTCTTAGAGTAGAGGGGAGGGGAAGTTTTTAACCCAGCAACAAGCCGCCTCCTCTCAGGGAGGGGACATTCCCAGGGCTGGATCTATGGTTGCCAGCGCCCAGGGCAACCATAGTCAGGCTCTTGCGTGCACGTGCGCGCTTCTGGGTTGCCCCCCCACCCCCGCCCATGCAGCAAGCCGGCTGTTCCGGTGCGCTGCGGAGCTGGCAGCAGCGTGAGTGGCTCGGGGGCTGCCCACGCCGTTCACCTGCCCCGCAAGACAAGGGGCGGCCGGCTTGCCCGCACGCCCCTTGTCCTGGGGAAAGGCGAACAGTGCAGGCGGCCTCCCAGCCTCCTGCGCTGCCTTTTGCCTTTCCCCAGGACAAGGGGCGGCCGGCTTGCCCACGCACCCCTTGTCCTGGGGAAAGACGAACGGCGCGGGCGGTCTCCCAGCCTCCCGTGCTGCCTTTTGCCTTTCCTTTGTGCCCATGGCTTCAGAACACCCCCTTCCCCCTCCCTCCCCTGGGTTGCTGCTCCGTGGTTGGAAGGAAGCCTGCTAATCAAGGAAAGCTGGGCTTCCCCATTTGTGTTTTGAGGGCGACAGAAGGAGGGCAAACACAGCTCATTCCCCTGGCTCCGTTGCCCCGGGAATAAATTACTGGCGCCCGAGTGTCTGCAGTTCCGAACAGAAACTGATATATCCGATCAAATCCCGAACAAGCAAACCCCCAACTGCTGGATCGGTTGCCATGGACAGAACCGATTAGCTGAGTCACGATGGCGCAAACGCCAAAATCAGGGGTTTTTTGAAATCATAATTCAGATCGTGCCCATGTCTAGCCACAACTATCCCCCGGCAGTAACTTGCCTAGCCCTTTGGCTACCCCAGGGTGGCCCAGACCCCTGGAATTTTTGTACTGTTAGTGCCTCCCTGCAGTAGCCCTGCCCCTGCTTACTTTACATTTGCTAAAAGGATTGTAATTATTGTATTTGTTGCCAAATCTGCATGTAGAACTCCACAATATCTAATAATAACATTTGATTTATATACCGCCCTTCAGGACAACTTAATGCCCACTCAAAGCGGTTTACAAAGTATGTTATTATTATCCCCACAACAAAACACCCTGTGAGGTGCATGGGGCAGAGAGAGCTCCGAGAAGCTGTGACTGACCCAAGGTCACCCAGCTGGCTTCAAGTGGAGGAGTGGGAAATCAAACCCGGTTCTCCAGATTAGAATCCTGCACTCTTAACCACTACACCAAACTGGCTCTCAATAGGAGAGCCAGAGGCTCAAAGGATATCTAAGGCTCAAAGGTCATCAGCATCTTCCACTAGGTATGAAAAAAAAGAATCCTGAACACAGCTATGCATTGTACATGGCTGAAGAGACAGGTGGTTTGATGAGCCAAACATTAAGAGTTTTGAATTCCTGGGTACCAGAAAAATCAACATTCTTAGCATACAAGTGGCCCGAGTTTTCCTAATCTAGCCACCATTATAAAATAGGCAGTATGCCGCTTGATACAAAAAATAAGTCAGAAACTGAAGTAACATCTTTAAAGGGCTCCCCCAATACATTTGTTCAGCTGCTGATACTAAAAATGTCAATTTTTTTAAAAAAAGCAGTCAGCCTCATAAGACATGTTTGAGCCAGCTGTTTCCCCCAGGGTCTCTCTTGAAACAGCTTGTGTTATCCATACAACCACCCATGATTAGAGCTCTATTTTCAAGTGTTGTTGACGGAAGCCAGGGATTTTTTTCTGGGAAAAGAGGTGGTGGAACTCAGTGGGTTGCCCTAGGAGAAAATGGTCACATGGCTGGTGCCCCCCCCCCCCGCTGAAGCGGCGCAGAGGGCAATCTAAACTCCCCTCTGTCTGGAGATCAGGGGGCAGGGCCACCAGCCATGTGACCATTTCCAAGAGGTTCCAGAACTCCGTTCCACCACTTTCCAGCTGAAAAAAAAGCCCTAACGGAAGCTAATTAAAGAGGTACTGCATTTTTCTTAAAAATTTCCTTATAATGTGGACCTGCGTGCCAGTTACCCTTTCTCAGCAGCTACTGTTTGCTGTGCTCACCCTTAGGATTATGCAGACCTTCTCCAGTCCTGTTTCAGGCCATTCAGTTTTAAACCTGACCTTCTGGAATGGTTTACTAGAGGTCATTAGAAAAGTATCTTCTTGGAGGTTTTGTGAAGATATTGAAAACATATTCATTTTCAGAGAGCTTCTGAACTTTGATTTGATTTGGAGCTGCTGATACTTTTTTTTTGGCATGCATCTCTGTTTGATTGTTGTTTTATTGTGTTATCATATGCTTGTTGACATATTTGTATATAAGCCAGTTGGAGCTCTTTTTAGGGCCTGGGAGTGAGATATAAATATTTACATTAAATCAATATAAATCTTTTTTTACAATATCTGAAAATAGCGCTGTCAATCCCCTGTCACGGTGGAGGATCCCCTATTCCCACCTCCTTCCCCCTGACCCCACTTACCAGGCCAGTGGGGAGGCGCCCCCTGAGATGCCCCCCCAGCAGCGCGCCACGCTCCTGCACCCCACAACGGACCCATTTCAGGCCAAATCGGGCCCATGAGGGGGCATTCAGCCCTTTGGGGGCGCAATAACGCACGCCAGGCTGCCCTTTGACCCATGTGATGGTATCATTTCCTAGAAGTGACATCATCGCTCATGCCGTGAGCGCGCACGCACTACACACACATGCAAGAAGGGACACCAATCACTGCGGATGGTGAGTGCTGGGTTCCCAGTCCCCTGCCGGGGGACTAAAGGGACCTGGCAACCCGATCTGAAAAGCCTATGACCTTCACAACACATCTGTGTCTTGGCATGATGGGCACAAATGTTGCTTGTTGTTGTGCTTGCCCACTGCAATTGAAGGCTTCCTGGTTTGGGAAACCTCAAATCGAATTCCAATTGTTGTGATATCTGCATGCATTTTCCTAGACAGAGTGTTTCCTCTCCACAAACTGGGACGGTAAATCTGTTTGGAATCCTGGTTTGTGGAGAGGCAACCAATATAATATTGGGAAATCATGGTAAACTGGAGTTTTATTTTTCCAAACCAGGAAGACTTGGATCACACAACGGAAGGAACTAGGAGAGTGTATAAACATGACAATGAACCGCATTCATGCCCACCATAGACAGGAGTTTCTCATGATGCATGCATGAGGTCAATGCCTCCACCAGTACTCTAGTTATTTTCAATCTGTCTTTCCATGTTCAATGAGGTGAAAGAGAAAAGGAAAATGATGGTGCAGACATTATTTTAGACCTGCTTCACCCTCCAGAACAGTGGTATCTGCCATGATTACACTGATGTTTCCTGCACTAAATATACAAAGGAGATTTATTTATTTAAATATTTGGATCCTGATTCTCCACAAACACAGATCTGAGGCAATTATCAACATTGAATTCATTAGTAAAACCAATATGTGGCTTTTTATTATTTATTATTTGGGTAGAGTGTTGGACTTGGAGCTGGGAGACACAGGTTCAAATCCCAGTTCTGACACAGAAGCCAGTTTTGACATAGAAGCCAGTCACACAAAGAGTTGCTTGGTGTCCTGTTTTGGCGCGGACAGTCCAGTATTTGGGGGGACTGTCTAGGAAAACAGTTCCCCAAATACCAGACACCTGGCCCAGGCTTGGCCCCTCCCTCATCAGTTGCCTTGCCCAGTCGTCCAGCCTCCTGTGGCTGCACAGTTCTGCTGCTGGGCCAGGAAAGTGGCCTGCCACTCCGGAAGCCCAGGCAGTCTCCTGCATCTGCGCCGCACCACACAAGAGCAGCCAGTCAGTCTGAGCTGGGCACAGGCGACCTCCTGCGGCGCCACCACACTAACCAAGAGCAGCCAGCAAGCCCAGCCAGAAGTGGGTTGGCAGGATGACATCACTTCCAACAGTGACATCATCATGCCACCTAGGCGCATGTGTGCTGCACGCGCACGCAAAAGGTGAATTCCCCCCACCTCTCCCTGGGGTCTGTTATTAGTCCAGACCCCATCTGGCAACCATAGACCCACACACTCAGCCTAACCCACCTCACAGATGTAGGCCACTTTGGGTCCCCATAGGGGAGAAAGGTGGAGTAAAAATGAAGTACATAAATATTCACGTCATGACTAAAACTAATCCATAAACAATAACCAACACAAAATCTAAAACAAAACAGAAAACCAGCCAACCTGACAGCTGCAGACAGATGAATCTTGAACAACTCATCAAAACCATAGTACAATCCCAAAGAAGAAGATCAAAGGGGAAGCAAAACCATATCAATTAATTTCAAGACTAGTGATTTAAAAAAAAAAACCTAATATGGCACTAAGCATTTTCAAAGAAGGTGTCAGACATAGGGAATGCCAGAGAGCATCCAGAAACGAGCTCCTAGCCCAGTGATCCTTAACATGGTGGGTGTCCTGTTACCCACCTATCTTCAACAAAGCACCTCTTCCCCAGAGCAAAGGGACATTCCTGGCTTTTCACCACCGCACTGGAGCAGAAGGTGCTTCAGAAGAGCCCAGGGAGCATAACCTTAGTGTTTTCAGGGATGCCTGAAACAGCTACTGCCATCATCGGAGAATGCTCAGCTTGCACCTGCCAACATTTTGTGACTGGTCCCATCATAGGATTGCCAACTCCACCTTGTAAAATTCATGGAGTAAGGGGCAATGTTTGGGTTGGGGAGAGAACTCAGCAAGCATATGATGCCATACAGACCACCTGCCAAAGATGCCATTGCCTCCAAGGGATGATCTTTATAGTCTGGAGATCGGTTGTATTTCTGGGAGAACACCAGGCCCCACCTGGAGATTAGTAAGTCTACCCCAGTACTTCATGCCACTATTTTGTGCTGATACTCACTCTAAGGTTGCCAGGTCCCCCTGGCATTTAGCAGGTGCAGATAACTTACCATTTTACTATGTTTTAGGTTGATTTCTAAAGAATCAGCCCTGGTGCAATGCTGTCACTACTGGGTCGCACTAGAAGGGATGTCATCACGGATCCCTGTAGAACACCACAAAGTGATATCATTGCAGGGCGCTCTCCCATTTTTTGGACCTGCCTCCTCCCAACGATCTGCAGAGTTCCCAGGTGCCTATCGGTGGTGAGCAATCTCTTTGGGATGCCTGCTTCTGCTCGCTGATTGCCAGTCATTGGCAGGAGGCTGGGAAAATAGACACATGCACTCTCTCCCACACACCAGCCAATGATGTCACTTCTGGCGTGACTGGAAGTGATGGCATTGTGCCAGGGCCAGAATCAGTCCCAAACATAGTGAAAACACTATGCACCGGAAGTGACCTCATGAAGGCATACTACAGGAGACATGCATGCATGAAGGGAGCCAGTAAGTGATCCCAGGCCTTGGAAGAGACCAAGGCAGCTAGTGAAGATCATTAAGTACATATATAATATGCTACCTGTAACTAACACACACTAGCAACCTTGCTGCTCCATTCTGAAACTAACTGAAGCTTCTGAACAGTTTTCTGAACACACAGAGCATACTTCAGTAATATAATGTAGCGGTTACATGGATGGGCACGGATCACTTTGGCCAGAGGAAGCACTACAGTTAGTAATAGGAGATGCATATCTACAGACACATGGAAACACTGGGAAGCTACAACAGAACCTTGTTCCCTGAAATGTATCAAAGACGTTATTTGGAGGCCACTTAACATTTGCTGTATTTAGTGTGCAATGGATCTACAGCAAAGCTGCAGCAAACACAACTGACACACAGAATGTAAGGATTTCAACTACTGATGTGAAGGCACTCAGCTCCAATCCTGCTTCTCTCTTACAAGTCACTCAGAGTTTTGCAAACTCTCTCCCTCCACTACATGGGAAAGTCTCCTACAGCAGCATTCCACACCCCTGACCTAGTTGTATATTTTTGAGTTTTCGATGGAAATAGAAATCATTATTTAAAAAATGCATCTAGTTTTCTTTAAGTATGTTGGTGTTTTCTCATCCAGAAGCGTTGTGTTTTTTTTACCACTCCCAAGCAGAACATCTGGCTATGTGCTTGCTGATCCTCACAGAAATGTCTTATTCTTCTGGCACTGCTGTATATCTCTTCTCTGTCACCCACTCAGTGGGTGAGATTTTTTTCCTAACACATGTCCACTTCGGGCTGGAGCCAACCAGTGTGAGTTCCTTCTCTAATTTTCATTTGAAATTTTATTTCAAAGAATGTATTGTGGTTAAATCAAGAGAATTCTAAATGTAAAAATACAACAGAACCTGACATAATAAATCCAAAGGGGTAGAAATGTACACTCAAGGGATGCTTAAAAGAAAAGCTGAAACAAATAAATGAGGGTCCTATAGTCAGGACTTAAATCCAATATCAAAAGCAAACAGATACAAACATTTAGGAAGTAAAAACATGAAGGTTTTCCCAAGTATTTTGGCTTAAATACCAACATAGGTTTGATTTCCAGCTGGCTATTAATCTGATACCTACCACCTGTAAAGCATCCATTGCCAAGGAAAAAGAAGATTACGTTGCACAGAAAGATAACTTTAATCAAATACACAGACTTGAAGGGGAAATATCAATTAACAGCTGTTTTACTGCAATTCACCATTGTGGGAAAGGTTTACTCCAGGTCAGTAAAACATGATTCTATTCTCAGAACTCTTCCCATATTCTGGGAGAAAACTCCACATTAAAAAAGTTCTGTTTGTACTATATAAAGCAAGAGGGGGTGAATACATTTGTCACAGATCAAGGAGCAAGTTTTCCCTCTAGCAATGCCACCTGTACCTGAAACATTACACAGCCTTTGAGAGAAACATTAACAAATATCTAGGCTAACTGACTTATGAACTGACCCAGTCTTAAGTGCAATTGCATTATTGTGTACTCAAAGCTGCATGAGCTCAAAAAAAAAAAAACAAACAGCCTAACAAATGTGAAATGTGCCTGGCCAGTAAAATCAGACATGCCGTGGGTGTTCCTACAAAATGCTGGCACAGAAAGGGGAAAACTGAAGTCAACAGAAAACATTCTTTCCCACTGAAAAATCAGGAGGGTGAAAATTAGACCATCTCGCCTTTAAAAAAATGAAGTGCATAAAATGTTGCCATCTGGACTCTGCATATGTTATGTTTGGGTCCATAGGCTGCTTGAAACCGTACAGAAGTGCAACTTCAGGCAAATAGATAAAAATGTGTAGGCAATGATCCTTCACTCCCACGCTTGAGTGAGTAACATAAAGGGAGGCTGTCAGACCTACAGCCCAAAGGAAATAGCAAAGGGACACCCCACATGACTCCAGGACAGTGCTGCTTTCTGACCCTGCCCAGCACTTATACTGTGAACAAAGATAATCTTGTGTCTGCCGTGACTCTCAAGCTGCCAGTAGTAAGATTAATGGCTCTAAAAGGATGAGCAATCAAGAAATTACCAGATGCTTCTTCCCCCTCCCCAGATGCTTTTTCCCCCTCCCAGAGCAGATCTTGCAGCAATGGCCAGCTTGTACTTTATAAAACAGCTTTGGGTCACAGGACAATTCACATGAGGTCTTTGAACACATGCACGTCTTAACAATGAATGACGAACCCAGCCAGCTTTGAATGGCAACAGATCTTTAGTGTATCTGAAGTCTTTTTTTCCTGCCTAGCTGCCTGAGATCCTTTGAAGGAGAGATGTTAGGAACTGAGTTTTGGATTTTCTGCATGCAAACTACATGATCTATGACTTAGCTATGCCCTCTTCCCACTTTTTATGTGTTGATAATATGGTGATTCTGTTCCCAGTTGTGATCAGTCTAATACTTCTCTAGTACAATCCCAAGAGTCTTGTAAAAACACACAGAGATGGAATAATGGTTGTTGTGGGTTTTCCGGGCTGTATTGCCGTGGTCTTGGCATTTTAGTTCCTGACGTTTCGCCAGCAGCTGTGGCTGGCATCTTCAGAGGTGTAGCACCAAAAGATCTTTTGGTGCTACACCTCTGAAGATGCCAGCCACAGCTGCTGGCGAAACGTCAGGAACTACAATGCCAAGACCACAGCAATACAGCCCGGAAAACCCACAACAACCATCGTTCTCCGGCCGTGAAAGCCTTCGACAAAGAGATGGAATACATTGCGAAATTATTTGGACATGTGTCTTTAACAAGACCGATCAGTATACCCAAAGAATACTTGGATTCTTCCTTCTCTAGCCTGAAATGGTACCAATCACTCTATCACTTCAGTATCTCTCCATCTCATTATGCTGCAAGTGTAGACTCAACAAATAGAGGGGGGGGGGGAAATGTTACAAACCTCGTGCTACATATATGCATTTAAGAAAACTGTATTTGCTTAAAAGTCAGCAATGTACAATTTTTATATTCACTAGGTAAAGGAGGAATCCTTTATTAAGTCCAGAGGAATCTCACAGCTGATAGAAAGGTTTTGTTTCACAAATTAGCAACTAAATAAATGGTGCAAATCGTAGTTGAATAATTTGTTTGTTTGTATGTATGCATGTGCACATGTCGTGGGGATAAAGAGGAACACTGAGTTCATCAGGCAAGCATGCTGCACACTCTATGAAACAGATTGCACAAATTGGATTCATGTCCAGACCTGACCAAAGATTTTTTCCAAGGTTTCTGACTACAATAGACTACTATATCTACTTGACAGCTGTAAAAGTTGCACGGCATGAAGGCCAGCAAGTTTGGGACAGGATGCAAATATTTTGCCCTGAATTGGTGCCATTAAAAGAGAGAGGACTGGCTGTTTCAAATTATAAAGTTGCTGAAACTCCTTTCTATGTTCTTTTAAGAAGCAGAAACTTTGTTGTTAAAAGAAAATAATCCTTCTAACCCTACCTAAAAAATCAGAGGGTAAAAAAAAAAAGTTATTTACTTGTAACTGTTTTTGGAGAGGTGTCCGTGCTTCACCTGGGCAGAACCAACCAGAGAACATACTAGAGCAGCGTTTTCCCAAAATGTGCGTCAGGACCTCAAAGGGGGTTGTGAAGCCTCTGAAAGTGGATTGCAGGCCAGCCGTCTCTAATGGCCGCCCTTACCCTTTGCATTCCTCTCTTTTTCTCCTCTTCGTCCTTGCCAAACTTTCCACATTTTCCTCTCTCCCTTCCTTTGCAGCAATAATGGGATGGGGGAGCCATCTGGCATTCTTATGCATATGTCAACTTCAGATATCTTTTAATAATGGGCCAGGGCTTAGCTCTCAGACATGTAAACTCCAGCCTCTTCAAACCGAGTGCAAAGACTGAAAATGGGACTCTTCCACTACTCTGATTTGTTGGGGTATCCAAATGCATGCACCTTAAACAGAGGTTGGTTTCTTACACAGAAAATGAGAGTTTAGTCATGGTTAACCTCTTAATAAGAGTCTTGGTCAGGGTTAACCTGTTAATAAGAGTCTTGGTTACTGGGATACAAAAACCCCTCAATTTATTAAGGCACCTGCATATGAATAAGACAACAAATTGAAGTTTGTTGAAGACTTCCATCTTCAATTTTTGTGTATCCAACAATTAGCTTGAATAGTTTTTAAAAATTTAGATGATGTTGATCAAGTGGCCATTTTGCCATAAAGCTGTAACAGAAAAACCCACTGAAAAAGAAAAGAAAATGGCCATGTTGTTAATTTCGTTGTTTTAATCCGAGTATGCTTTAATTCGTTAGTTGCCTTGGTGGCCCTTATGAGGGAAGAAAGGCATGGTATACATTTTGTAAATTAAAAAAATTAAACAAATAGCTGTACAGGTCAATTAAGCCTTTGAGTCCCACTCAGTGCTGTAGCACTCATTATTCATTGGCTGTTTTGTGATGTGGAGTGCAGTGCTATGAAACTCCCTAACCAATTTGTCTTAGGAGTTGTGGTTGAGGAAGGCAGGCATTTGGCACCACAAAAAATTCTAGCAGCTGACCACACAGACCCAGTAACAAGAGATATGTAGGAATAACATAGGGGTATAATAAAATGTTTTGCCCAAGGTGCAAACTTTCCTTCCTTCTTTGTGTTTGGGGGGGACCAGCTATATACCTTCGCACCTTTCCCTGTGTGATGCTTCAATAAGAAGTTAGCAGCCAGATAATTAAGAAGAACCTCTTTGCTGTGTCTGTCCTTGTTCTAGTCACCATCAAATGTTTTCTGTTGTTGATCCCATTAATCTTTGGCCACCTTAAGAAAAGTCTGTAACACAAGCAAGGCTACGTGAGCAACAGACTCAGAATCTACCAACTTGAAAACTGGATAATTTTCTTGAAGAACAGATTAGTGTACCACTTGTAGAAGAGCAATACCACCCTCTTTGAATTCTTCGTTATTATTCCTCACAATACAAAAGCAACATAGCCAGGGGAGAAAAGCAAACTACTTCACTCAAGAAATTAACAAGTTTTATGATGCCTTTCTCATTGAGACTCAAGCCAGATATTAAGATATAACACTCCTTACTGATCTTGTAGAAATTTTTAGTGATAGCCACCTGGCTGGTTTGGGTCCATTGGACACAGACAGGATGCACAAATGAACTTTGCTCATATAGTACCTTAACAGGCTTGCTATTCAAGAAGGCATTGGCTTATATAATTCCACCCTGGCTGCATTCAGACATTGCATTTCTTTTTCATTATAAGAATGAGACCAATGTATTGCTGGGTTTGTTCCCTCCCTCCCCCCCCCCCATGTGCAGAGCTGAGATTGAGGGTTTTCTTGTTTAGGAAATCTTTGATCTTACATCAATTTGCTGTGGCAACAAAGTTCTGCACATTAACAACCCAGAATTCTAAAACATGATTTAATCCTTGTTTAGAATCTCAATATGTGGGCAAGAAACAAACTCAAATTTGCTAAAGGACCCAAATTCAGACATCACAAGAAATAATGATTTAAGACTTCCTAAACTACAGAGTCTTTAGTCTCAGTTTGGAGATCAAGGTGAGAGGGAAGGGCTGAGAAAAAGCAGCCTCATTCTTATCACTCACTCTAGATCTTCATGACCCAGTGAATTCATGCTTGCACTGAGATTGAACCAGGGACCCTCACATCATACTTTTAAACCAGTATGTTGCACCACATGTTCCAGCATATATGAACTTTGTAGCCGGTGGTTTACACAGTTCAACAAAGCTGTTAGGAACCTGTGTGACCTGGGAAGTCCAAACTACAGGTTTTCTATAGCAGCAGTATAAACATTCAATGAAGCAGGAGAGAACAGCCACACGCCTTTTCCTAGGACGTTCCCCACATGCCTCAATATTGCCATACGGATGCAATTCTTAAACTACGGATTGTTAGACTAAGCGGCTGGTTTCTCAACCCTGCTGGCTCCCCAGTTCTGGGAATGCAAATGAAACTGGATCTAACTTTGTTTTAATAAACCTATGGCACGCCACCCAAAGAGCTTAGTTGGGGGTAGGCATTTCTCCTTACATGGAGGCTGACTGCAGCTAAATTGGACAAATAGTTCTTTCTTGGGCAAGAAAAAATTGGCACATAGCAATCTCATGCTCCCACTATACTTAAAGCAGCCTATTCCCTCTTTACATTGCAGACAGCAGTTGCCAGGGGTTCAAAATATGCCAAATCCAATGTTCCCTCTAAGCTGTGCAGTGCTGTGAGCCAAAAATCTACTTAATGAGCCGAAACAATAACTTGCATTAAAGTTGTGAGTGTGCCTCCTTTTTTAAAAAATGTATTTCAGTCTACAACTATACAAACATAAACTACAAACTAATGTGTATTGTTTCTCGCTTAGAAACAACAGTCATTCATACATGGTTTCTAAATATCAAACAGGATGAGGCAAGAACAGTTTGCAAGGTGACCCAAATCCAGAATATTCATGTGCTGCCAGAAATGGACAGGCACTTTGGTATCCCTAGGTGAAACCCTTGGGTTACCACCCTCAAGGTGCGGCCTGCAGTTGTCCTGGAATTACAAATGATCTCCAGGCTACAGAGATCGGACCTACCGGAGAAAACAGCTGCTTTGTAAATATATAGAAAGACATATATAGAAAGAAATGGCTTAAGGCTTACCTTATGAACAGAACTGGGTAATGGAGCATGGATGACACGGCAGTGTTTTGGCTGGAATCTCTTATTCCTTTTGCTGAGCCACCCTAGCCCCACATTTCCCACAGCCACACTGCTACCTGACACAGGAGTCAAGCCTTTACCTCCATCTCCACCCCTGTCCAAGGCAAGCTGGGTTCTCATGGTATAGGACTGCATTTCTTGCACAGTCAGTTCAGCTCCTGATATCTGTGTGTTATACTCAGGATAACCTAGAGGAAACAATGTCCAGCTGCCACAAGATCTATCACTCCACAGCAAAAGCCAACATGTTTGCTTCCATGGAGCAATGTAGTGGTTAAGAACGCAGGATTTCAATCTGGAGAACCGGGTTTGATTCTCCACTCCTCCACTTGAAGCCAGTTGGGTGACCTTGGGTCAATCACAGCTTCTAGCTCTCTCATCCCCACCCACCTCACAGGGTGTTTGTTGTGGAGATAATAATAACATACTTCATAAACCACTCTGAGTGGGTGTTAAGTCATTGTGAAGGGCTGTATATAAATTGAATGTTATTATTATTGTTGTTGTTAAAGTAACGTAAAGACACAGTTTAGCACCAAAAGTCATTCATTTGGGTGGGGAAAGCTACAGACGGGTTGAGTAAGCTCCCAACCTCCTAATCAAGCTTCCCTGGTTTGGGATCCAAGATACTGGGGAGGGCACTAACTCCCTAACATATGTACATATGCAGGTCTAACACATAGGCCTGCATATGTACATCACAGGTAACCAAGGTTAGGATTTACCTACAATTCTCAGTGTGAGAATGGAACAGGGAGTGAGACATGCATGCGAGCCTAGTGAAAGGCTGGGTTCGTGCACCTTTAGTGCTGTGAGTACTACAGCTGATAAAGCAAAGCGTTGATCGCCATACTTTAATCTTACTGCAGAACATCCACTGGCATCCAGAAAAACACTGTGTCGTGAGTACGCCTTGCCCTGTGCTCAGTGAAGAGTCATCAGACAAAGAGCTGCCTGCAGTTCACGCCCCCCCCCCACACACACACACTGACCCAGCTGCAGCTGACCTTGAGTCTGATGAACAGCAATTGCCAGCTAATCAATTAGCACAACCTTCAGCTGTAACAGACTCATCTTCAGGGAACTCAGAAGTAGATAACAAGACTGCAGAAGCCCACGTCTTCCTGCCCTCTTCGCCGACATCCTTGCAGCGCCAATGCTTTCAAAGACAGCTAGAGCTACAAGGACGCAGAAGGAGTGCAAGGCTCATGAGCCAGAGACAGCTGTCAAATGATCAGGATGAATGAGTTAGTTCAGAATGTCTGCCTTGTAAGTGGCTGATAGATTAGCTCATTAAGACTTTGCCATAAAAATGGCTGGAAAGAGCAGCAGTTTGTGGAACTAACTAGTACACTTTACGGCTGCTGCACTGGCCTTGCTATTGCTCAAACTCTGGAACTCTGACCCTTGGACTGAACCTGACCTGTGGGTTCTCTGGAACACTGACCCTTTCATTGGACTCTGTTTATTCTTTGCTCCCTGGTCATGACTGGCCCCTGCACTCTAGCCCCTGGCCTCTGCAAACCACCACCTCCTCCAGCTCCTGGCGCTGAGAAGGAGAGGCCACTCGGTGGGCATGGCCGAGAGGCCACCTGCCCACCACACAGCCGCCTCCTCCAGCTCCTGGCACTGGGAAGGAGAGGCTGCTGGGTCACTTACCCACCATACTGCTGCCTCCTCCAGCTCCTGGCAGCAGGAAGGAGAGGCTGCTCATTCACCTGCCCACTGACACCACCTCCTCCAGCTCCCGGTGCCAGGACAGAGAGGTCACTCGACAGGCACGGCGGAGAGGCTGCTTGGCCGCCTGCCCACTGCCACTTCCTTCTCCTACAGCTCCCCCTTCCTCCGCACCAGGGCTGGGGACACACTAGGCCTTCCAGACAGGAAACAGGGAAGGCAGGGCCCAGGGCACTCCTCTGTGCACCAGGCTTCTCAGTTGTGCGCTGGTGGGGGGGAACATTTTATGCACGATTGTGCACCAGCGCACGTTAGCGGGAACACTGCAAATAGCACTGACTTGAGGAGGGGCATTCTGGCACAGATAAAGATTGAGGCAGACAATGAATATTAGTAAAGAACTGAGGCTACTTATTTACCATCTTGGGACCATTTCTTGTAAAGAAATCACTTCATTTACTGATATAATCTTCTTCCTCTCCCCTACCCCTGAAAGCAACCTCAACTAGAGTCTCACCAAAGATTTAAAAAGTCAGACTTTCACTCCACAATGGGAATTTGTTTAAACTCCCTTTAAAGCCATCTTGCCCCTTGCCCAGGATGAGGACTGATGGGTTAACAAAGTCCAAGTAACACTTGGGGCAAAAAATTGTTGTACAAGTAATTTTGGCCAGTACTGTTTTACTTATTTCTGAGGATTTTTAATAACATATCCTGTAGGCACAGTATATGTGTTTTTACCACAGCTTATAAAACCATATATTACCAAATTATATGAGATAAAAGAAAGAGGAAGGCGAGATTCACAGATAATGACAAAAACACCACATAAACATAAGCAAATTTCCAAAATCCTTGAAGAAGAATGTTATGACCATGGTCAGAGCAGAACTCTGAAAGGAGAGAGGGCAAGTATGAGATGAGGTAATATTTTTTAAGGATCTGAGGAAAGTGTATAAGGTTCATTTCTTGTCTAAAAATACTTTAAGCCAAAAAAATACTCAAATTGCATAACAGCTACTCTCCCTTAGGCAGGTGTCTCCAATCCTGTGAAATGCAGCAAAGAGAGAGAATTCAGCAGACGGCACTCTCTCTGTCTCACCGCAGAACACCAGTGCACATATTTTGAAAAATGAGAGAAAGCATGGGTACATCAATTTATGGCATATTTTGAGGTCTTTAGATAACACAATAATGAAAATCTTATTAACAATAATAACCCTACAAAAATAGACGCTCTATAAGCAACCAGCAACTTTAATCAGTATATTAGAAGTGGGGAGATACTTAGCTACCCATATCATTAAGGACATCGCTTGTTATTTCTTCTTCTGGCCAAGCTGAAATATATTTTAGTCAACGTCTGAAAGGTGGTAAATGTTGACATTTAGATGGGAACTCAAGATACATTTTGCGAATGTGTGAAAGCAGTGAATGTCCAAAACCAGCATGTCTGGAGCCAGCGGCAGCAACAGCAGCAGCCAGTCTGGTCTTGAGTCTTGCCCAAGATTGCTGACAGCAGCAGAGCTTTGTCTGACATTGCCAGCAGCCGCAAAAGCCAGCAACACACTGGCCAGTGATGACACTGGCTGGCACAAATGCAGCCTTAGCCATGCCAACAACTTTGCAGGATCAGACAACCAGTGTAGATCAGACAAGCAAGAACAGGGCATACACTAGGAAATGCCAACATCCATAACATTTGACTGGAATTGTCACCACTCACCACTATAACATATTCATAAACTAAGCATCAGTGAGCATGCTTGAGGAAAGAGTTTGTTTACCTCACCCAGCAACCACATATGCCTCCCTGGAGAAGCCTGTCTATCTTCTCAATCACTTGAGCTGAAGCAGCATGTAAGTGTGTCAATATATATTTGTTGACTAGTCAAACAAACCTTGCCACAAAGCTTCTGTACATTATACACCCTGGAGATACAGAAAAGTTCCACTGAATGCACTTTTAATCCAAACCACAGCCATCTGAAAAGGCTGAAGCCAAAATGCTGTGTGTCATATAAAATGGGCAAGGCGTGTTTTTCAATAATTTGGTATCGATTTTCCGTTCAGTGGCAGCTGCTAAATGCCAAGGACTTCAGCTTCAGAGAAACTTAGCTAAGCAACTTTCTGCTGTTAAGGTTACTATCACACTTTACATCAGCTTCAAGACCCTATCCTAACTTCTAAAGCTTCACCAGTTTGAATGCATCTCCCTGCTTGCCACACCTTACATTAGCTTCCTGCGCCCTCCGTTTAATAGAAGCTCATCTGTCCCCTTAATTTTCTTCTCTGATTCCTGGCTTTTCCAGTAAGGTTGTTGAATTAGGCAGTTGCATCAAAAGTAGCCTTATGGCACCTTGAAGAATAACATGTTTTTATTCTAGTATAAGTTCTTGAGAGATAGTGTTACAGCCAAACTTCTTGGTAAATTCTTATTGAGGAGTTTTACACTGAAGTCTCCCTTTGAAAAGTTCTTTTGCAGAGGACTGGGGACTTTTAGATCAACAACGGCATGTTCCAGAGGACTGAAGTGTTCCATATTTTCTCTTGGCATTGTGGCTTCTGCCATGCTGACTGCCTTCTTGTCTCTGGCCATGAAGCCCTTTTCCTGTACCCCATTTCTTAAAGCCCTTCTTGAACTATCCAAGCTGCTGGGTCACTTCTCATGCTATTTTTTGTTAGCAGTACACATACAATACTCATCAGCTTTAAGTACACACAGATTATTACGGGCACTTGGCCCAATAAAACACAGGAATGTAGCACCCTCAATATTACCTGCCCCTTCTCTTCCATCTGAGCCTCAATCTCACTACCACTACCACTCATTGCAAATCCCTGATGTCGCACCTTCCCAGTCTTTTCTATCTAAGTTTAATTCTAAAGATTTTCAGTCAGGGACTGCACCATGTCTGTGTTCTACACTGTACACAGTGCTACCTTTATTGGTCTAGAAGGCCAGCCTTCTATTTTCCACCACCCTTCCCTTCAATTCTGACCCTTTGCTCAGGCTGCCTTGCTCCTTCTGCCACCAGCATCATCATCATGCAAGCACAGCGTAAAATGAAATACGATCTCTCCATGCACTAAAATGAACTCAACCCCCACCCCCACCCCAAAGTACATTTTGACCCTAGCCAGCAACCTTTGGAAAATATTGATCCACAAACAAAAACATTTTGTCGCTGTGGAGAATCAGGACACAGTGGAGTAATAGTCAATGGATGTGCTTTAAGGTATTGGGTAAAAATTAACTCTTAATCATCTCTGTTTATAAGGAAGGTGCAAGAGAAATCCCTCTCAGGTTAAGTCAAGAGGGACATTTGTAATAAGCACTGCGTAAGTCAAGGGCTTTGCTGCTGACATGGCTACTCCCTCTGCTCACAAACTCTGCCACAGCATGGAAGAGGAAAGGGGGATCAATGAAGCTACAGGCATGTTGGAGCTCATTCCACAATGCCCTACAAAGGCTCAGAGAAAAGGAATGTGAATTGGCATGACTTTGCTATGCTCTGAAAAACCAAGCTGTCAGGGTGTAAAGTACTAGCAAGAGAGGAAACTCAGCAGAAAACATTTCTGGGTATCACGACTAAGCTCAGACATATTACATTTGCCCTGGTCTCCTGAAAAGTTGGTAAAATATCACCTGTGAAGCTCATAACATTGGACAGGTTAACTAAAAGTCTTTGAATTGCCCTCATTCTTAGCCCCTTCTGTGCTGAAATTGCTAGAGGAGGGCCCTTGCTATGCCCTCTGCCCCACTTGGTATGCTGGCCTCCCATCTCTCACTGACCTCTATAATTGAGCCTGGAGCTTCTTCCATGAGGCCAGCAATGCTGAGAAGGCGTGAAAAGCCATTTCAGTGTGAAGATTGCATTCTGAGCTGGCAATTAGCGCTTGGGGAATGAGTGGGGGGAAGATCATGTTATAATCCATTTAGAAACATACAGTCTACTTTATTTTGGAAGGTCAAATGCCGTGAGATATAATAAGGTGCCTACTGAGATTCAGGTGCACAGGCCAGCTAAAACAACTGGAATCCCACAGGTCCAACAGGTCTCCCTTGAATCCTCAATACCAAGAAACAGTTCCACTCTTAGCTCCTAGCATACTTAAATAGACCCATTTCTTTTAGTATGGAACTACTCAAAAAATACAGAGCCCCGTGGCGCAGAGTGGTAAACTGCAGTACTGCAGCCCAAGCTCTACTCACGACCTGATTTCAATCCTGGCCGAAGCCGGGTTCATGTAGCCAGCGCAAGGTTGACTCACCCTTCCATCCTTCCGAGGTTGGTAAAATGAGTACCCAGTTTCCTGCGGGTATAGTGTAGATGACTGGGGAAGGCAATGGCAAACCACCCTGTAATAGAAGTCTGCCAAGAAAACGTCATGATGTGATGTCCCACCATGGGTCAGTAATGACTCAGTGCTTGCACAGGGGACTACAATTACCTACCTACTCAAAATAAACTGGGGATTAAACCATTCCTGTGGTCCTGGAAATATGGGGAGAGGAAAGGAAACAAAAGTGGACACAACACATTTTAGATGCTGTCATCTAAAAACATTCAAGAGGTACTAGCAGAAATGGCCTGCGTAAAACTAATCTAGCAGATAGACAAAGTAGTTGTGCATTTGGGTTACCAAGGGAACAAAATTCACTAAGCAAGCAAGCAATTAATGGCATGGTGTTTCACTCTGCTGGAAATAATCCCACAATACAGCCCTAACTGCTGCTCTTGGCTCTTTAAAACCACAAGACGCAGCCAGATATCCTTGCTGAACTTTTTATAGCCCAAAGTTGTACATATTAGAGTTGTTCACCTTTAGAGCTGGGGAAAGCAGCAATAACTAGGGCAGTTCTGTGTGCTCTTTCCATAGTATCGCACTAGCCATCATCACTTCTTCCAAGCTTTCAAAGCAGACAGTTAAGGGAGCCAGAGAGGCTATTCAGGCAAAGACAAGTAGGAGGATTAGCCAGACCTTCAGATTTGGAAGGTATCTAGACAAGAATAGAATGACGAAGAGAAAGGAAAGAGTTCTTCTAACCTTCAACTTTCAAGGCCATTATCATCTTTTTTTCTGTGAACTTTAACTGTACTTATATCAGGAACTACCCAACAAATACCTGCAGGGTGAAGCATTCAGGAACTTCTTCAAAAAAGGAGGTATATGCCCAAGCCCTTAAGGAAAAGGTTACTGACAATAAAACTTATACCTAAATGCCATGTTTGTTGTCTAACAAACACAACTCTTAAAAACAGGTTCAAACATACATTTAAGTTTTCAAGAGACTGGCTAAGTTTAGAAAAAACTTTAAAAAACTTTTTAATTAAATGAGAGTTGTTTAAATGCACAAATATTCATCTTAGCAAATACAGAGACATCTATGTCTGGAAGAGAAAGGATGATCCTTCTGATTGTAAAATAAGTCTTGAAAACCTTCCCACCTTCATTTTAATAAAATCCCTGAATATATCAAATTAATATATTACAGAAAAGGCTGGGCTAAGACCACTTCTCTTGGACAGGTTTGCCATCTATAGTTTGTAACAGGGGGCATATTTAAACATGAAATCCCCTACATGATTCCTGAACAAAATTAGAGTACAGTAACATCTTAAAGACTAAGAAGAACAAAATACTTTTTACGTGCATTTTTTCCTGTTTATCCAATGTAAAGTGTAGAAGGACACTGTTGACACTTGATTGCATACATATATAATGTTGGAAGATGAGCAAATGAATCTTCCAACAGTATATACACCATTATCAACAATGTCCTTCTACTCTTCTACTCTCTGCTGTGGATAAAGAGGCCAGTCCCTCCCTACTAGAGATGGGCATGAACCATAAAAAAAAAACGAACCGTGTGGTTCATGGTTTGTTGCATTTCACGAACCACAAACAATGAACTTTCATTAAGCTGCCCCGGTTTGCGAACTGGTTCATTTGGTTCATGAAAACATCACAACCAGGTCAGCAAATCATCACTTCTGGGTCAGCAGAAGGTCACTTCTAGGCCAGCAGAAGGCCACTTCCAGGTCAGCAGAAGGTCTGCAGGAAGTCCATCCCTTGTTGCCTAGGAAACTGATTGATCGGCACCAGGCTGTCTGCAGTGACGAACCAAAAAACAAACCAAAAAAACCAGCCTAAAGTTCGTGGCGGTCCGTGAGAAATGGGCTCTGATGAACTGCCGGTTCGCGAACCATGAACCGGCTCAGTTCATCACGAACTTTGGTTCATATTTCAGTTCGTGCCCATCTCTAGACCCTACACAAAGAAATAAACAGACAGCTGCAGCCTTTTCTGGGCAGAAAAGATCAGGGTGCATGCCCTGGTTGCATTAAGATTAGATTATGGCAATGCACTTTATGCAGGGCTGCCCTTGATAAGTATTCAGAAGCTTTGATTGGTGCAGAATGATGTTGCCAGGATGTTGACTGCAGTGGGTCATAGGGACCATATCACTCCAGTCTTGTCCTATAGACACTGGCATGCAGTATGTTTCTGGGCACAATTGATGGTACAGTCCTATATGGTTTGGGACCAACATACCTGAAGGAATGTCTACCCCTTATGAGTCTACCTAATCACTGTAGTCATCTTCAAAGGCCTTGCTTTGGGTGCCCCGCCTCCTGAGATTAGGCATCTGGCAACTTGGGAAGCGCCCTCTTGGTCATGGTACCAAAATTCTGGAACTCTCTCTCCAGGGAGACTCGTCTATCCCCTTCTGTTGCCTTCTTCTGCCAGTGAGTGAAAACTTTTTTTGTTTCGTTTGGCATTCCCTCAGTGATTCCTCCCTCTTGCCCAATGTTTAAATTGTTTTAAATGTTTTAATTGTTGTTTTTATATCTTAGTATGTTTTTAAGATCTGGTTTTAATTGCTTTAATAAACTGTTGATGTTGTTTTGGGTTGATTTCAATGGTTTTAAAGGTAATTTTATTATGTAAGTTTTAATTGTTAACCTTGGTAGCCCTTGTGAGGGCAGAAAGGTGGAGTACATGTTTTGCAAAATAAGTAAGTCTAACATTGCCCTGATCAGGATAGCCCAGGCAAGCCCAATCTAAGAAACAAGCAGGATTGGCCTTGATTAGTAATTGGATGGGAGACCTTCAACGAAGACCGGAGGCAGATAATGGCAAACCACTTCTGTTAGTCTCTTTTCATGAAAACCCACCAGGGGTCACCATAAGTTAGGTATGACTAAACAGTACTCTCCATCGCCACCACGAATAAGTCTAACATTAAAAATTACAATACTCAGAAACCAATGGGAGAACATGTCATTGTTCAGGACATTCCGTTGCTGACTTAAGAGTGGCGAGTACTCTTACCAAGAAGTTTCAAAGGGAGATTACAACAGAAGATTGCTGAACTTGAAATCATCAACAAACTCAGGACAATGGATCCCCCACCCCCACCCACCCCTGGTATAGGCTTCTTATCTCATCCCTCTGAACAGAGACATAGGTTTCTTATCTCGTTACAGATGCTAATTTTCTGCTCTTCCTACCTCAATGCATATCTTATTGCTCTAAGCTGATTATGTTTTGCATTGTACCTTTGAATCATGACTCCAAGGGGCGCTTCTTTGTAACACCCTTCCCACTTTCTGACATGGATATAAGGACACGGGGATCTTCATTCTCATTTGTATCTGATGAAGTGAGCTTTGATGCACACACGTTTATACCCTGAAAACTTTATGGGTCTTTAAGGTGCTACTAGACTCAAATTTTGTTCTATTACCACAGACTAAATACAACTACCCACCTGATACTATGATTCTGAAGTGATACAGTCCCATATGATTTGCAAGCATGATGCAGAAGAATATAGTCAGAGTCTTGGATATATGCAGGATGACAGTGCTAAGTATTCAAACAATGTATATTTGCAATGACATTGTAAATTTTGGATCATTTCAGTTTCTGTTTTGTATTTTTGCATGCTTAACTGGCATCTAAGTAGCATTCTGCCTTTATAAAATATACTTTCTCTTGCAAATTTCTTATCTTGTATGGGTGTTTTAAATTATCAGACAAAAAAATCATTCAGGATGCTTTGGATCCAGTGGATTGGATTGACAAGAGGCAGTTAAGAATTTTAAAGCAAAAGAGATAGGACACTCCTCTGACAATGCAGATACTGCCTTCAGCAAGCCTGACGAGCATTAATGAATATTACTTCATTCTGAGGACTCTTTGTGCAAAGATCATTTCTTGAAAGAAAGTGGAGCATTAAGGCATCCAAGAATGCAGTCTGGGCTTTTCTGACCCTGAGACACAAGAATGTCTTGGTGATTCCCTTGAGAAATGCTCCCAGGCTAAGAGAACTATAAAAAGGAATGAAAGAAAATCCCTGCTGCCTGTCTGAAGCAAATCAGAGCATGATGGGATGCAGAGCCACACAACTGCACTCCTCCAAGAAAGCTAGAAAAATCCTAGAACAGAAAAAGGGTAGCTGATCATATTATTTTTAATAAGGGCCGATTCCAGACGGCCCTCCCCATCCCGAAACGTCACGCGTTGTCGCGCAGAAAAACGTGATATTTTGCGTTTTCCGCGCGATGACGTGCGACGTTTCAGGATGGGGAGGGCCGTCTGGAATCGGCCAAGGTCACTGCAGTGTTCTCACAAGTGAAACGTGCAAAAATTCTTGTAAAACATATTCTATGATCTAGTACAGTGCAAATATCTATCTTTAAAGACAAGATGCATCAACACTAAGGCCCATTTCTGGAGTTCATCTAGACACTTGAGATAAAAATGAAATATCAGGTTTCATATATGTTCAGACACAGATACAGCTCTTAAAAGTGTGCCTGTAGGAACGAGTTTGGATGCACAGTAACTGGCTAAGTGTCTTGAAACTTCCAGTTAAGTGTATCAATTCCATAGAGGATCATTCAGACAACAAAAAAACCTCTTGCCTTTAGTTGTCCCATGCTTCAGACATTAGCTTAAACTCAAGGAGGAAAAGTATATAGGCAGTGGGAAAGAGCAACAGTTCAGTAGCACCAATAAGACTAACAAAATTAGTGGTAGGGTATGTGCTTTCGTGAGCCACAGCTCACTTCTTCAGATACATCAGGTATATAGACAATTATTTACTACAGCAGCTAAACTGAATCTCCATTATGAATATATCCATCATGCCTGTTTGTGACTGTAAGAGACTGATTTATTTACCTCATTTATATTCTGCCTTTCTCCCTACAGGGACCCATAGCAGCTTATATCGCTCTCCTCTCTTCTATTTTATCCTTACAATAATCCTGTGAGGTAGGCTAGGCTGAGAATGTGTGACTGGTCCAATGTCACCAAACAAGCTTCCATAGCAGGGTGAGGATTTGAACCTGGGCCTCCCAGGACCTAGTCCAACACTCTAACCACCACACCACACTGGTTCTGGTTGGCTGTGAGAAACAGAGGCATGGTGCACACATAATGACAAATCAAAATTTGTTGTTACAAGGACAAGCATTGCAAACCTTTGAGTTCACGTGCTCTGAATTATAGCCAATGGCTTACTCTCTTGCCTCCAAACCAAGCCACAATTTAATCCTTTTTTCCCCTTCAGAATCCTGATTTGAAGGCAAGAGAACAAACACAGGTTGTGATTTGGATATAACAAACAACTATATTTTATCATAAAAGAATAAAAGAAGCATAGATCAGTGATTATCAAACTACATCCCAGGGAACGTGGCCTTCTTCAATGAGAAGAACAGAGTCCCTGAATGATAGCTTTTCTACTATTTCCAACTTTCTTCTGAAAAAAAATATAGCCGTAGGACAGTACTGGGTGCAGTTTACAGCGCTCTCACAGTGCATTTGGAATAATAATAGGACTACTGGTATGGACAGAAAAGCCATTCATCCACTGTATGGATTGTCTACTCAAGGCTTCTGTAAAAGAGATGAGCAGAAATGGATTTACAGCTTTCAATAATGTTCAAAAGCTCGGAGTCAAACTTTTTTTAAAGTTCCCATTGCAAATATTTAATCAGCCCTAATCCTTCTGCCTAACTGGATTGTGAACAGGAGTTGCCTCGTCTACATGTATGTATCACATTCTCTCAAGAGGTTTTCTAAACAAGCATTATATAGTTAACTAGTAGACAGAAGGGGAATAAGTAGGTCTTTTGGCAGTCATATCTGACCCATATTCTACTCTCAGACTTTTAAAGACAAACAATACAATGATGCAGTTAGGGTAAACTTATCAACAATGGATAGACATCAACAATGAATCTGTCTGATCCTTTTCAAAGGCAACCATCATAACATCCTCCAGTAATGAATTCTATAATGGATTAATTATATGTTGCTTGCAATACTTCTTTTCTCTCTCCTGAATCTACTGCCAATTTCATTGGATGACTCTGAAGTTCTGGTAGACTACAGATGATCTCTCTGTCAGTAGAAATTTCAGACATCACAGAGACACCCTGAACTATTCATGCCTTGCAGGAACTTGCTTTCTGGAATACTAAAGTGGGAGCACGTGGTACAAAAAATGGGAAATTCCAAGACGTGGGAAATGTGGAAACACCTAGTACAAGGTGATGAAAAATTGCTGTCAGAGATACTGGTCTGTTACAATAGTGATAACTTTGAAAAATGAAGCTGGGATTTCAGCTGGATTCTGGGATATCAGGATTCAAATGCAGTTACCAATGCAGCAGAGATAGAGAGAAGAAAAAATGAATTACCATTCAAGTGTAAAGGTGCTAAATGTCCAATTGAAAGAATAATATAACCTTTATTATTTTCCAAGTGTGAGATTAAAAAGTGGACTCACTTGGTATAGAACATACAAATGAAGCATTTATCAAAATCTACCTATGCTCTCTTGCTCTCTTACTCACGTTTTTTAAAAAGTTATCTTTACATATTTGACTACCAAGGTTTTCCTATCACTCATCAGCATGGGGGAGTCCCACATTTGCATATAAATCTGGAATGTAAAAAAAAATGTAATTTTAAAAAGTTACAGAAAGGAATGAGATCTGGTGTTGCTATGTTAGGAGATCTCAGCCACCATTTTGGTGGTGGCACAGCACCCCCAATAAACAATACTGCAGCAGTAGGGATGTCCCTGAGAGACGGGAGGGGGGGGGGAGTGGCAGCAGAACCAGAGAGAAAGAAACCATGGAGGAAGAGAGGAAGAAAGAGGCAGAGGAGGGAGAAAGAAGAAGGGGCATAAGCAGCAATGGGATTTCCCCAACCTACTTGTATTACACCACACATATTGATATGTGGCCTCTGTGCTTTAGTGTGGTTTTGCCTCTAGCCTATAGAGCCATGGGGCAGGAAATAATGCTTGGCCAGGGAGCAAACAGAATTAAATTTAATTCTTAGCCATACCTAGGCAAATGGAGCTTCTTATCTTGGCTTGCAAGTCTCATGTCCTCCCTCTTCATTGCCTGTGCCATGAGTGGCTACCCATGCTATAAAGTATGGCTCATGTCAGGGAGATCCTTTACAATAAACACTGGACATTTGCCCTTCACCTAGGGAGTAATGATTTTTTTTCTTTCAACACTCTTTTCCCATTTCCCTGAAAGATGTAGATGATCATGTGTTAAGGTTTAACAGACCATTCGTTTTTAATTCCAGAGCCCATATTGAGTGCTTACCTGATAGAGAAGAAAGAGTTGATAAGAAACAAAACCCTTGCTACATTACCTGCTGAAACATTAACAAACACACATGAATATACACCATCCTCCGCTGGGAGACTGTCGCATGATATCGGAAGATGCCCCTCTTTCAAATGAATCCAACAAAGATCTTTCAGGGCCTCACAAAATCCCCGGCATGGTGGAGGTGTTATTGGAAGAGAAGCGTTACACCCAGGTACCAGTAGCAAGCAGAAAAACCACTCCAAGTAGCGGTGACACCGAGATTTAAGAAGCCCCTCCCACTCATGCAAAGCAGCCCGAATTTCCTCCACACTGCCATGATGCAAATAATTCGGCACTCGGAAATGCTTCATGCCCAGGTTGTTGCAATATGACAGCTTGGTTGGTAAGGGCAAGCAGTGGCCAGCTGCTGGAGTCAATCCAGAAAAGAAGGAAGGAAGCCCTGTACTACTATTGCTAAAATGTTGCATAGTGTATGTTAGTAGAAACTCAAGAGATTCAGAGTTACTGGCAAGGGAAAAATCCGTTAAATTAGTTGCATTTCTATGCATTAGTTGCATAGAAACAGAATCACTAGAGTAGTTCTTATTTGCACCAGCTACTGGTATCCCAGAATGCTTAAAGGGATTATTTTTAAGGTTGAGATGGGTACTATTGCCATCAGAGGCCGATTGGTTTGAATTTGCAACATAAAGGGATAGCCAGTTGCCTGAAGCACCCACCACCTTGGATGTAATTCCGACATGCACGCTGCCATTAGCCTGAGGCGTCTGCAATTCCAAGGCATTTGCACTGGATACAATTCCTCGTTTTTCTGAGAAAGCTCCCTGCTTTGCCCTTAGTTCTGGAGGGGTAGCACCTTCTTGCCCTGCATCTGTGGATTCTTGAAAAGCCAACACATCCCTGCTGGCTTGATCATCTGGTGAAAATGAGAAAGCAGCACTACCTGGGAGTGGAGTCTCAGGCTTCTTTAACAGAACTTGAGTCTTGTTCAATAGAAAGTTGGGCTTTGTAGTCACGGAAAGAGCAAGTTGGGGCTGCTGAGTTTCCAGCAAGATCTGCATGTTGTCTGTCAAGTTGGCAGTAACATTCTGGATAGCAACAAGCTCCACTGCATGAAGAGGTGATGCTTCCAAAACACCAGCTGTCACTGGCGGTGCCTCGGTCCTCTCTGTCCCTTTAGTTGCTGTTTTATCCCATTGCTGAACCAGATTCCTGATTCCTTCAGCCACATTTAGTATCTCAGCCCCTACCCCTGCAATATTTCCCTCTCGGCCTCCCAGCTCAGAAGGAGATGCAGTAGCTGTTGTAGGGACAGTCGTGTCTGTAGTCAGATCTGGCCTCTTAAGGGTGAATATATTCCATACTCTTCCTGTTTGCCGTGTGGTGCTTTCAGGGGGGATGTTCAAGGTGGTCGCTTCGGATGTGGCAAGCTGATGTGTCGTCTGATCCTCAGTATCAACAGCTTTTGTAGGAGGGAGGGTTGTTTTCTCTGAACTCCTCCAAAGCCAACTTGTCCAGCCCTGGGCATTTGATATGCTACAGGACAGCAACAGCAGGAGCCCAATATTCTGTACAGCTCGAGCCATTAAAATGTTGCTCTGGGGGGAAGGAATATGCTGTGCAGCAGTGAGTGGTGAATGGAAGAATTCACATTGATCTGTCCTCCGGAGCTCTGAGGTTGAGAAGCTTTCAGCTCTCTTCCAAGCAATGTAAAACTAGTGGAGGTGTGGCTAACAAAGTCCTCCCCCACCCACCCACCCCAGCAGCCTGCTTCCCAGTTCATCCCAAAGTTACTGCAGAGCCTGACACGCTCTCAGCTGCAAGAGAGCTGGGTGTTACAAACATACCTGACCAAGACACATACTAAGGCAGAAAGAAGCCTTTTGGAACACCCCTTCACAGTTTAAACCTGTTGCCGTTTCCCCCCAAGCGCACAAAAAATATTTGGGCACGTTAAACGAACTCCTCCCTGCCCTCAACTGTAATAAAAACTGGCAAAGAGAACTTTCTCCTCTGTGGCTGCATATGTGTAATTTCCTTGACTTAAATCATTAGCAGCATTATTGACAGCACAGATTCTCTCCTGCAGGGAGATTTACCCTTGGGAAAGAAGCAGAAAGCAAAGCAGGAAAAAAACTTCCCGAGTGGTAAAAAGAATGGCCATACAAAGGATTTATCTTTAACTGGCTTCCTCCACAGGCTCCATCTTCCACTTCTAATTAAATAGTTAACATGGAGCATGATCCAGCCAGAGTTAAACAAGCTCAAATGATTTTAAGGGGAAAGTTAAGCACATGCTTAAATCTAAACCAACTGGACTAGACTGTGTCCACAGTTCTCAAGACTTAAAACAAATGGGTTATTTAAAAACCTTGCCAATGTGAATAAGCATTAGCACATTTAACTAAGCTTCACTACCCGATCTGGCAAAAAAAAGGGGGGGGTGAGGGGAATGCCTTGAATCTCCTGCCTGAATAAGAAAAACTGCAGGAGCCTATGCAGTTCTGTGCAGAGTTACCTGGGAGTAAGTCTCATTGAACTCCGTGGAATTTACTCCAAGCAAACATGTACACAATGAGATTACAGAGAGGACAGGAAGCTGCAAAAAATTTCTTCTTGCATGACAAGCTTCTGTGAAGAGGGAATGAAAGCTGCCTGGACAATGAAAGAGCTCCCCATATTCATACTGTGCAAGGCAAATTAAAAGGGTGTGCAGGGAGGGGTAAGTTCACAACGGCAAAGGATGTTTACTAGACTGGTGCTCTTCAAACCATGGGTCAGGGGTCTTTAGGTGAATAATGAAGCCCCACCTGCTAGGCTGTAAGCACCTACAGAGCTGCCACTTCTTTCTGTTGCTTTTTGGAAGGACATGCTGCTGGTGCACATGCATACAGAGCAAAGTCTCACATCCTCCCTTTCTTGGCACAAATGCTTAGAGGAATAGTAGATAGTAAGGTGTGGTGTGGTCACTCTGTGGTGGAAAAGATGCCTTTTTAGCATAGGCAGGGGCCCCCCTCTTTCTGTCATGTGACTTCCCCTGACTTGTGCTTGCAATTTAGTGAGCGCTATGTTGCCGCCTTTTTAAAAAAGTTGGCTCCCAGGTCGGGAGAGGTTCAAGGTTGTTACACTAGACTGTCAGTCTAGGGAACAGAACTACATTTGTACAACTGTATGCATGTAGGGCAGTCTCTGCACAACTGGGATCCCTGAAAAAAAAGAGCATATGCAGATTCCTGACCATAGAGAGAAAACTTAGTGCATCTTTGGTTGGACCTGCATAGACTTGAAGTAGAAGTTGAACTGAAAATGCTCCATTAATGTATTTATTCACAACACATAGAGACTAGAGAAGACATCTAGAGTACTTGATAATCATCTATGTGCTGTCTTGCTTTTTCCTGCTAACTGACAACTGGGAATTTCTTTTATTTCATTCAGCACTTCTAATTTGATCCTTCGCGTTTTTCGCGCGACGACGGGCGACGTTTCGGCATGGGGAGGGCCGTCTGGAATCGGCCCATGCCAAAGTCCTGAGAAAATAAATGGAAAGGCCTGTGGCATTTTAAAAAATGTTAATCTGGAATTAAGAACACCGTCCTTGCCTAATCATAGCATGCCCTGCCTGATCCAGTCCAAGAAAGATATAACATGGAGCACTTCTACTTTCTCCATGTAAAGCAGCTCTCCATGCTCCAGCTCTCCCTAATCTATGGTCATAACCTGTTGTGTCTTTACAAATCACTCTCTCCTGCTGCAAATACACAAGTAAGAACTTCTTACCCAATGATAACAAACACCACCTGACACAATCTGCCCGGAACTTCATTTACACAAACTCCAGCTTTAAAGATAGCAGGGTTTACCATTTCAAAGGAAGAGCCACTTGCTCATCCTGCAACACTGGGGAATGTTTGTTATATTAGCTCTTGATCTGGTTAGTTTGCATCAAAAAGAGGGGGGGCAATTTTTAAAAGCATATCTGCAAGCATAAACTGATATTAACAGATGTGAAACCTTAATTGTAGATTCTTATACACATAAACAATTGGGAGAAAGACCAAAGGTTCTATGACCCTTAACAAATTGCTAACACAGAAACCACAGATGTTCCTACTCCCTATATCTACACAACGAATTTGATAAAACACTTAAAATTTTCACTCCACTCACTTCAGCCTATCTCACTTAGCATCCAAAAGCAACAGCAGGTTTGGTTGTCAAGATGAAACTACCACAGCTTTCCTTCTAGGGAGGCTAGGGTCACCAATCAAACAGAAAAAGGGCCTTACTGAGTTTTCTGCTTGGGGGCCAAAAGCCATCCCCCCCCCCTTTTTTTATTTTTTAGTTGTGCACTTTAGGTGAGTAGCCGGCATCTGTCTATGACATACTCCCAATCTGCCGCACTCCACCACAGACCCAGCCAGCCCCAAAGTTCTGGACTCATTTCGCAGCTCAGATCTGCTCCGAGCTCCACCTCCACTCTCTTCCGAGTCATCAGAATATTTTTATTTCAAGAGTTTGCAATCCTAATTGAACCCAACCATGTTCACTGGAAATGTGTCAACATGTTTTTTAAGACTGAAAGAGAGCATACAATCAGCCTGGCTGGATCAGACCAATGGCCAATGCCCTTTTTCCCACAGCAAACTACTAAATGTCTCCAGAAAGCCTACAAGCAGAGGAAAGAGGCCAGCTTCTGTCTGAGAAATACTGCTTTGTCCCCAAGCAACTAGCATCCAGAGATATACCGCTTCGGAACAATTGTCATTTATTGATGGACCTGTTCTCCATGAATTTTCTTAATTTCCTCTAAAAGCAATCTAAACTACATTCTATGGCAGTGAATTCCATAATTACACATTATGTAAAGTAGTACTTTTTATGCCTATTCTAAATCTACTGCCAATGAATTGCACTAATTTACCCTGAATTCTAATATTATGGATGAGGGGGCTTTCTTATTATTTGCTGGGACTGAATTTATTTATTTTTAAAAATTAGTTCTACTGATTTAGTATAATGGGTTATTAATACTATTTACAAATCACATGGTTACCAGACTTTCATGCACATGTAACCTTCCATATGTATTCAAGTATCGTATTCTATGTAGGGTTGCACTTGCATATGACTTGGAAGCCATAGCTAGTACAGAATGCTGCACAGACAGGTTGTAGGAGCATATTACTCCCATTGTTACTTATCTGTATTGGCTTCCTTCTTGTTTCTGGTTCCAAAATAATGTGCCAGTTTAAAGCATTACAGGTTTTTATAGAACTATGTATTTATGGGATAACTTTAGAATTACTAGTGGTCTCCAGGCCATAGAGATACATAGAGATAGAGAAAATTACTGCTTTAGAGGATAGACTGTATGGCATTATACTCTGCTGAAGTCCCTCCTCAAACTCTGCCCTCTTCAGGTGCTACCCCCCAAATCTCCAGGAATTTCCCAACCTGGAGCTGGCAACCCTACTTGTAGAATTAGGCTGGTTGAAGCCAAGCGACACTCAAGGGCTTAGAGTAAAAAAAACTCTGTATAACAATTGTCTTAAACCCATGAGTTGAGACCCTCAGGTGGGTCGAGCACCAACTTCTGGGTTGTTAGCCCCCACAGAACCCCTATGTTTGTTCTTTTGTTTGGGGGGAAGGCTTACTCAGTGTACATGCCCAAACAATATAGTTGCCATGTCAATAGTGACTACAACTCAAAGCAGCCATTTTCTCCAAAGGAACTGATTTCTGTGGCCTGGAGATCAGTTGTAATTCTGGGAGATCTCCATCTACCACCTGAAGGTTGGCAACCCTACCAGATAGCAAGAATATCACACTGAGAAGAGCAGTAGGGCAGTAAGGTCAAGCTCCGGGATATGGGGGAGGTAGGAACGTACTGCGGGGGACACATCATCAGCTCCAAATTAAATCCCACACTCATTAACTTAGCTTCCCAATGCTTTGTAAACACTGGGTCAGGGGGAACTTTTGCAATCTCTAGTCATAGAAGCCTCATCGTTTCCTGGATTTTAGGAAACTGCCACATGCTGCAACACATGACCCCTAGCTTCCAATTTCTTTACACTTGGACATTTCATTATAAAAATCACTCACAAAATGTTCATATATGCAGAGAAAGAACTGCTCTTTATACCCATTGTACTTTCTTGTATGTGTTGCCTGCCTCAGAATTTAACAAACCCATCACTGCTAAACCTCCTTAACATTTCGAAACAGCTGGGTTGGTGATATTCAAAATCCATGTTCATCAGCAAAAAAAAAAAAGATTGAAAATGTATCCTGAAGACAGGCAACAGTCCCCCCCCCTCCACCAGAAGGCAGTTTGAAAGAGAGATGGCTCCTAATGGTTTGTAGATATGTACTAAATTTGCCTCTGATAAACAGGTCAAAGGGCTGCAAAATATCTTTGATCTAAGGCAATGATGTAGCTGTGGTGTAGATAAGGGAAATGAGTGTGTACACCATGAGAAGCACATTATACTGCTCCCAAACTACCCCATGTTCATTTTAAGAAATAATTGCCTGTTTCCAGCCACAGCATATAACCGACTGTTATCTGAGCACAGCAGAACGGACACTGTGAAAGCTCTACTGCTGTTTGGTAGAGGATCACTTTAACACAAATCACCAATATATGCACAATCAATCTTTACGTTATGACAAAAAAGTAATAATTTCTAATTATTTAATTAATAATTTTATTTAATAATTATTTAATAATTACACAAAACTGGGTGTAAGCTTTCAAGTTCAACAGAACTCTTCCTCAGGTTGGATTTTTTTTTTAAATACAGAGGAGGAAAGAAAAATATGTACCAGTACTTGATCTTGAGGCTCTCTGTATACTCCAGTTTAAAAGGTTTAAATGCACTACATCATTTGATACATCTTTTTTTTCTCCCACAACTTTTTTATTTTTTAACTTCCAGTCTGATGAACAGTTCAGTAGAATCAATCATTCAATCAGTCACATACCTTTAATGGCATACAGAGTTCAGTAGAATTCAAAAGCTTGTGCACTGTTTTATGTCATTTTGATACACCAAGATCAAAGTTATTGCATAGTTCTTATTTGGACTAACATGGCTACCAGGAGCCACTGTCAAAATTATGGCTGCTGTTCTTGTTGGTATTTAGTTTCACTCTTATCATACTGGTTAACCGTAGACTGAGTATCAGGTAGGCATGATAGCGTTATTCTTATTACCCAGACCACGAGTTACTACTCTCTTTGGTTTAATGTAAGGTTTGTATATGATAATTCTTATTTATATCTTATTTTGTAAAATTCCCCCCAAATAAAATGTTTTCCTAAAAGATAATTTTGAAAATTTGACTTATGTAATCTGCCTTGAGTCTCAGTGAGACAGGTGGCCTATAAATAATGCAAGTAAATAAATAAATAAAGCAGAAATGCCTCCTATTTCATCAGACATGGGGTTTGATCCAGCCAATCATCAGTTGATGGCATTGATGGATACAGATCTTCCCCTTGCTCCCCTTCCCTGTCAGTCTTCTCTAACCTCACACAAGGTTATTCCCTGGGTTGCAGGACCTGCATGGACTAACAGCCATACAAGTCAGGGGTACTGCATTACTGACAAGGTTGCCAACTCCAGATTGGGAAATTCTTAGAGATCTGGAGGAGGAGCCTTGCGACGGTGGGGTTTGGGGAGGGACTTCAGTGGGGATATGATGCCATTGAGTCCACTCTCCAAAGCAACCCAGACCTAATGATCACTCCTTAAAACACAAGGGATATTAAAGCACTAACTTGTATAGGTGCCTAAAAGCTAAGGCTATATACAATTGAAGGAAGAAATCTCTCCAACCAAATGGTGAACAACTTTTTACTGACTGCTGATTGACAAATTTTGGATTTGCACTACTGCTTATCACCAAAATGGAATGATTTCCCATTTACAATTTCAACAGAATTTCCAAACAAAGCCACTTCTGTTATCTACATCTACATGTTGGGGGTGCCACTGTAAAGACGCCAGCTATTTCTGAGTCCTCTTAACAGTCATGAATAGCTGTGGCAGACTGGGCAGGTCGTGGGGGCAGGGAGGCTGCTGTGGCTGCTGAGAGAACTGTGAACAGGAGGCTTTCCTCTTTATTAAAGCATTTATCTAACAAATTATCAAATTTGGTTTTCAGTGTTTGTGCACAAGACATTGTTTTAAGGCTAGAGCAATCATTTTCTAGATTTTCTCTTTGAAAGTGACAATATATACATGAAAAATTGGCTCTCGTCTATTAGAGACTTCTATTGTTTGGTCCCAACCAATAGCCTCTTTTTCTTGTAGGCTACACATGCGACAACTATTAAAAATTAGCTAGATTCTAAAATATTTAAAGTAGAATAAATTGATCCTTCTTTTAAAAAATCACAAACCACAATGGCTTAAGAAATTCTATGTTCTTTCTGGCACACAGCCTAATCTACAACCAGGTTTAAGTAGAAAGCTGTAAAACAGTATATATAAGATCTATATGCAATCCTAAACTGCTTAAGCCTGAAAAAGCAGCTGCTGCCTGAGATAGGGTGACATCCCCCGATAGAGGCAGGTATTCCCCTGCCCGCAACTACCATCCACCACTACCACATCTCACCCGCGTGGGGGAGGTGTGGGGATGCTGGCTGAAGCATGCGGAGACATGGCATTCATGCTCCACAAGCTTCCAGTGATGTCACTTCTAGTTTAAACCAGAAGCAATGGGGGTCTCACTGGGCTTAAACCAGAAGTGATGTCATCAGGAGCACATGTGAGAAAGAAGAAAAGCAGCACCTGCTACCACCAGATCCTCCCTCCTGCCCCAGTTTCAAGGTAGGGGGAATTGGCAACACTGGCCTGGGGGAGACCCCTTTTCAGTTTTTTTCCTCACCCTGGAATGCATGTTGGGGGGGGGAGTTATGTGAGAAAAGTATAAAAAATTAAATTATAATCTAAAAATGAGGGACAATTTTTGGTAAGGCAAGATGCATATATCATGGCTTGCATCCAGCTGATTCCTAGCCTCGGTTTTAATGGCAACCAAAGTGGGAAAGCTTTATTCACACAAATAAGTAGTTGTGAAGGGAATCAAAGCAGAGAAGGCTTGCTCTGTTAGAACATTTTAGGGCACCAGAAATCACCAGGACTCTGTATACCAAAATTCTATTTCAGCATAAAATTTGCTTTTCAGATCAATCAGGGCCGTTTCCAGACGGCTTACCTGCCCCCAGAACATCACGCCATGTTACAGGGGAAACGCGAAATATCGCGTTTTCTCGCGTGAGTTCTGTGCGATGTCACGCGACATTGCGCAAAACTCGTATGAGAAAACGCGATATTTTGCATTTTCCCCGCAACATGGCGCGATGTTCCGGGGGCAGGTAAGCCGTCTGGAAACAGCCCAGGTCATCTTTTGCCATGACTTCATCATTGACTGAATCCAGGTTAAAGGTGAATGGATTTCAAATTCATTGGTCTTTTTTCAGCTGTTTGCTGAAACTGATATAGTTGAAGGAATACTTAAAATTTTTGAAATGTAAAGAAATTTCTTCCAAAATAGGCTGAGATAAAGTTTTCCCTCAGCAACCATGTTGAACACATCTAGAGCCTTTGCGCCTCTCAGCTCCAGCTCCCCAGCTGAATTGTGGGGATAATAACAACACCGACTTTGTTCACTGCTCTGAGTGGGACATTAATCTGTCTAAAAGAGCAGTATATAAGTGCAGTTGTTGTTATTTGTTATAGCTTTCAACAGCCTCTTTGATTGAAGAATATCTGATGTAGTGGACGAAAACCAGAAGTTAAATGAAAGGAGCCTCAACTGTGGTTTCATCAGTCCGCAAGACAATGGGAAAGCCAGCATTTCTTCGTTTCAGTGCCATGTGGCTCAAAATGTCAGCCGACATGTGGATAATCGAGAGTAAATGACATTATGATTTGATAATGGAATCTCTTCAACAAGGGCCGTCGTCACACGGGCATCTCTTCTGTTAAATTTACAGCATATAGCGTCCTACCTGTTATCAGCACAGTAATGTTTCTTTGGGTCACCTAACGGCTCTTCGCGCCACCAGCTGTCCACACCGAAGCACTCTGTTCTGTTCTCTCTAACCGCGCAGAAGCAGCTCCTCCCCCCTTTTTTTATTATTCTGGCGTTTAATTCCGCTATAACGGAATAACAGCATATAAACATTCCGTTAGAGCAAAACATTACGACCCTTTTGTTTTTCCAACTTTGAAATTATATAAATAGCCCTTTGCCCGCAGAAAACTCCCTGTCTGGTGTGATCCCCATCGCTGAAGACTCTGCCATGGCGATTGAGTCATTTTTACTTCAGCAGAAAGTTTGCATTGTGTTAAGTCGTTATGGCGTTATAAGGACATAATAAAATTTTTAAAAGGGGAGTCGCAGGAAGAAATGGATTCTGGGATTGAAGGGAGGGCATAGGACGTTGCGAGGCGAAATACATCGATGTGAGGCATTCACACTGAGGCACAAAATAGCGCGATTATCAAGCACAAAGCAGAAGAGAGAAAATCGCTACAGTGTTGGAATAAGGTGGGTGTTTGCCGGGAAATAGCGCCATTTTAGCGCTAAATAAAAGCCCGTGTGACGACGGCCAAGTTCTCTCTTTTCACAAACCAATTCAACCTGTTCCAAGGCATATGGCTTAATCAAAATTGCACCAATTGTATGAGGTTTTTTTGTATTTTTCAATGAGAAAAAACAACCTTGTAAGATGTCTCCAGAGCTGGCGTCTATGGCAATAAAAACCTCAGTTTTGACAATGTCCCTGATGACTGGAATATAGTTGCGTTCTACTTAAAAACATCAAGGCTGTCTTGGAAATTTTAAGAGTGCTTTTTTTTTAGGTGTTCATGAAACTTTGAAGGCTTCAAGGTGTCATTTCAGAGAACTTTACCACACAGAACACACTGAAGCTTTTCTGTTCCATCACAAACAAACAAATGAATCTGAACTTCAAGTATTCTTTTGAATATTTCTGCTTCTTCCCTGACATGACAGAGCTGTGGTTTTCCCTGTTACCTGCTGAATAACTAAGTCCACAAAAGGATTTCAACAAAAGCAGCGGTGTTGACATTACGTCCCGAGACATCCACCTGGGCCTTGAGTTACTAGACAAATCCAAGTACTCTTTCTAGCATCCCCCGCCCCATTCACTTACCCCCTGGGGTGAAATCACCCCCGGTTAAGAACCAGTGCTTTATGATCTGTATTATAATTGGTCAATGGTCAAGTTGGTCCTATTAGCTCTTCCTGCAGCCTTTGGTACTATTGACTATTCAACTCTCCTGAGATGCACAAAGACAAGGGTGTGGCTAACAGAGACAGCACTCCAGTGTTTTCAATCCTTTCTGCTGGACAGAACTCAGGGTGGTTATTGGAGGTAACAGATAACATCTCAGCTAACCTACTACGAACTCAAGGCTCTGTCCTTTCCCAGTGCCTTTCAGTATGTATGTTAGGCTTGTGAATAAGACTGTAATCAGCTTTGGCAATGGATGTCATCAATATGTGATGACAGCCAGTTTTTATTCCATTTAATTACATCTCCAGAAGCAGCTTTCTCAGCCCTGAACCACTGCTTGGATGCCATAGTCAAGTGGCTGAGGGAGTACAAGTTAAAACTGAATCCAGACAAGAGTTTATGCTGGTCTGTAAAGCTGATGGTCCATATGAGATTCCCCTTCCAATTTTTGGGATGTGGCTCAACTTAGAAATTACTGTCTATGTAAAAAGCTTGGGAGTGTTCTCCAACCCCTATTTGCTTTTAGAGAAACAGGCTGATGTCATTGCTAAGTGCGCCTTCTTTTGGTGGTGTCCCAGCTTTGAAATAAGTCTCAGCTGCTGATCCAGTTATTGCTCAAGATTATTTATTTGCAATTTTATATGCTGTATCTCCAAACTACTGTTCACCTACTGACAGACTATACTGTAACATGCACTAAGTGGAGCTGCCTGTGAAAACAACTCATTGATGTCATAATGTAGCAACCCATTTTTAACAGTAGCTCACCATCTTAAAACAGACTTAAAACAGGTTCGTTGGTTGCTTGATTCTGAATTAAAACCAATGTGTTTTAATGTGTTTTAATGAGTTTAAAATGCTTACCAGGGGATGTGTGATCAGTTTATTGTGGCAAAGCTCATGCACATTAAAACATTAAAAATTAAAAACAAAATGCCTATATTAGAAACAATGTAAATACAGTACCAGATGATATTGGGGGGAAATGTGAATTCTGTCATAGCCCTCAGAAGATACAGATGCTTGCAAAGCTCCAGGTAAAAGTGGGATTTCCCAAACAGTGGAAACCAAATGGAGCATTATTGGACAGTAAAGCAAGACATTCAAGGCTATCGACTGGAAGAAAAAAGAGGCATGTGACAGTTTTAAGATGCTGGGAAAGGTACATGCAGTTAGGTTAGTTTCAGACATAATTCTCTAACACTGTGATGCTAAGGATCGCACTTTTAGTGTTGGAACATTACTATAAAAGAACTTGGTTTTTAAATCAGTCCTTGGATAACTGGATCCACAAGTTTCTTAGGTCTATGAAGACAGTCATGTATTTTTGGCAGAACATTCTGACCTTACCAAAGTGTCACCATCTGGTGTTTCTGCATCTTCAAAGTAAAATAAACTCAAGATATAAAAAGTACGAAATGAGGACTTATCTTTCCCATCATCTATATTTTCACATAGCCTTTGGCTGAATTTCTGGAATGCTAAAGGTACTTAATGCATTTGTTTTCAGCTGATGGGCTTCAACTCATAACCAGATAATGTACTGCTATAAACTGAACTGCATCAGTGGTATTAACACTGTTTGTTGTTTTAAGTTTTTTTTAAAAAAATAGAAAAGCGTATCAGAAAAAAAGAGAAAGGTGTCCATATATGGTCAAGGAAAATAAAAAGTGGATCCCGTGTTGCAAGCTTAGTTTTAAGGTTGGTCCCGAGTTTGAAAAAGGTTCTTCATTTCTACCTTTCCAGAAATCACTGGGCACAGCATTCATTCTTTCTTCTGGCTGCTTTCCCAGATTTCACATCTCCCTTTCTTATCTTTAGAAGCTGTCACTGATAACGCAGCATCCAACCCTCTATTCAGTTTCTTATACTCTAAATATAAAGCATCCCTTCCTGTAAGGCTCCTTTCAGTCCCAAAGATGAAAAAGTTCACATACAGGGTAAGAAACACATTCTTTTGCAAATAACTGTTTTCCCACATTCCTTGAGTTCTCAATGGACTCTGACCCTACAAGTCTCCTGATGCCTTTGGATATCCTTCCATAGTCATACCCCAGAGAACAAGCTGCCTGCTGTTAATAGAAATATCCTTGAAAGCACAATAAATTGTTTCCTGTCTGGATATGCATTAAGACACCATTTATGTAAAATTTCAGGATTAATTTCCATTAAAAGGAAATTCAGTGAAATCAGAACAACAAAGGAGGAGATAACACTGCAGAGGAAGAATATTGCTTTGGGGGGAATCATTTCCTTTCCTACAACATTTAAGTTTCTTTATATTCATCTTCATGCTAACCCCCGTCCAACCCCCTGCACTGGGCAGGGGGTTGGACTAGATGGTCTGTATGGCCCCTTCCAACTCTATGATTCTATGAACTAGGAAATGTCCTTATATTCATCTTAATGCTAACTAGGGAGCTGAGATGAAATGCACAGAGATCCAAATATGTGGAAAAGATCCACCAAAAAGTACATACTGTAGCTAAAAAAAATTTTACATTAACATATGCAATGGTGGTGGAAAGTGCCATCAAGTCATAGCTGACTTATGGCAACACCTGCTGGGGTTTTCAAAGCAAGAGACTAACAAAGGAGGTTTGCCATTACCTGCCTTGCAACCTTGATTTTCTTTGGGGGGTCTTCTATCCAATTACTAACCAAGGCCAACCCTGCAATAGTTCCTCCATATTCAGAGGTAGTAATCATTAGAAATCCAGTACTAGGATGCCACATCAGGGGAGGGCCTTAGCATCTATGCCTGGTTTGATAGACCTCCAGGCAACTGGTTGACCACTGTGTGAGACAGGGTGGTGGGCTAGATGGACCACTGGTCTGATGCTGCAAAGCTCTTCCTGTATGCTTACAGCTGTCGGCAAAAATCACAGTGATGGCAGCTACTATCACACTGGGGGTCAGAAATAAATCTATTTGCTTGGGCGAGTAGGATATTCAAGAGTACCCAGAGAAAGTAAGGACTGGGCTGAATTAAGGAGAAACTCTTGGAGGATTTGAAATTAATCAAACCATAGATGGTAATTGAGTAAACAAATTATGCCAAAATACCCTTCAAAAAGTACCTGGAGGTACCTAGAAAAAAAGAAAAAAGAATCCAGCCAAAATTTCAGTGTAATGGAATTTTATCAAAAGATTTTAGTAAAATGTTACTGATAAAATATTAGCTCCTGTTGGATCCTGGATTGAGGCTGCAAGTGGAAGATGGGAAGCTAGAAGCAGGCAGGACAGGGGTTTGCTGCCCTCCCCCCCCAAAAAATCTGCTGCATAAGGCAACTGCCTCAGGTTGCTTCATTACTGCTCCCGTGTATCAAAACTATGTGTTATGCATGTTAGAAATGTAATATTTCTGGAACTTTTGAAGGGTCCCCTATAGTGGAAAAAACATATTTTGATAAAAAAATAAATTATATAAGAAATACTTTCATATCAAGCTTACAGTTATTTTTACTAAATTAGCAGTATACATAGGAATTATCATAGTTGCAAATAGTCTTATGTAATAGCTATAACATACTACACATTCAACTTCTGAATGATTTAAGCCTCATCTTAAAAATCATTTCAATCATTACAAAACAAGAAAACATTTCACAGGTCAGTGCTCCCCAGCTGGAGAAAACTGCCCGGGGGGGGGGGGAGTGCTCAGGGGAAACAAGGTTTCTTGTCTGAATTTTTCCCAGATCTTTTCTGCATCTATGAAGATAGTCAAGGGTTCATCCCATGGATGCTGCTGCCTTTTTAAGTGGTTCACAAATATTGTGAGGGCTCACAGTGTGGCAGGCTGAGGTACTCTTGTCTAGAGATGGGCATGAACCAAAAAAAACCCGAACCACCTGATTCGTGGTTCGTCGCTGTTCCATGAACCACAAAACACAAAACTTCTACGAACTTTTACCAGCTCACGAATCGGTTCGTGGAATTCAAATGCCTTCCGCCAGCTTCTGAAGCCGGTGCGGGGTATTTGAAACCGATAGCCCCCTTCTCCTGTCACCCTGAAGTGACAGGAAACGTCTGTCGGTTTCAAAACACCCTGTGCAGGCTTCATCCGATCGGCTGAAGCCAGCACTGGGTATGTGAAACTGACAGCCCTGTTCTCCTGTCCCCCAATTGACAGGAGAACGGGGCTGTCAGCATCACTCACTCCGCACCAGCTTCAGCCCATCAACTGAACCCAGTGTGGGGTGAGTGAAACTGACAGCCCTGTTCTCATGTCGCCCGAGTGGGAGGAGAACAAGAGCTGTCAGTTTGACAGACCCCACACCAGGTTCAGCCCATGGGTTGAGGCTGGCATGGGGTGAGTGAAGCTGACAGCTCCCGTTCTCCTGCCACTCGGGGGACAGGAGAACAGGGCTGATAGTTTCACTCACCCCACGCTGCGTTCAGCCGATGGGCCGCCCTCCAGCTGCCTGAACAGGAGGAGAACGAGAGTTGTCAATTTGATAGACCCCGTTCTCCTGCTGCCCAAGAGAACAGGGCTGTCAGTTTCACACAACCCGCACTGGCTTCAGCTCATGGGCTGAATCTGGTGCAGGGTGTGTGAAGCTGACACTCCCTTTCTCCTGCCACTCGCTGGCAGCAGGAGAATGGAGCTGTCAGTTTCACACACCCCTCAGCAGCACCAGCCTGTCTGGGGTCACGAGCTGCTCATGAACGTGATGAACCGGGCCAAAAAGTCATGGGGTTTGTGGAAAACGCAGCCCCATGAACTGGAATTTCCGGAACCACGAACCAGCCTGGTTCATGCATTTTTTTGGTTCATATTGCGGTTCGTGCCCACCTCTACTCTTGTCCCCCCAACACAAGTTTTCAAGTGCCAAAACACCCAAGCGGGGGGGGGGGGATTTCAACACTTGAAAAAGCACGAGGGTGGGGACAGCAGCATCCAGGGAACAGACCCATAGATGTCCCATCTAGTCTGGACTTTAGGTGGCTGCATATTAAGAAAGATCTAGTGCACCATGGGAACTGCTCTGTAAAAAACTTCAACAATCATTTTCACAATGCATATTAGTTCTTTTTAAAAGGTTGTCAAGGCATTTGACAATATTTTCAGTGAAAGGGAGAATTTATCAAAAGGTGAACATCACAAAAATTTACCAGAGTTTTGGATGAGTTTTCTTGATTACTCTTCAGAAACTCCCCCCACATCTGTATTTTTATTGAACTGTGAAAGTTAAACCCACTAGGTTACATTATACAACATGAACTTCAATATATTGATGGCACACCAGAAACAATGACTTTGTAATACCACAGCACAGCACACCAAGTTTATAATTATTGCAATAAATTATCATTACAATTTTCAATCAATGTAGGAATCAGAGAAAATGGTTTAAAAGGTGTCATATAGATGGTATTAAACCCTGAATAGGATTAGTAAGCCTTGACCTGGTGAGCCTGATCTCATCAGATCTCAGAAGCTAAGCAGGGTTGAGTTTAGTTAGTAATTAGATGGGAGACCTCCAAGAAAGATCAGGATTGCAGAGCCAGTCAATGGTAAACCACCTCTGTTAGTCTCTTGCCATGAAAACCCCACCAGGGGATGCCATAAGTCAGCCATGATTTGAGGGCATTCTCCATCACCAGGATAAGTAAGATGACCTCTGATCAATACTGGCACTGGTATCAAGCTAAAGAATCTTTCATGGATATTTGGTAGGACTGTTCAATTGTGCACAAGCATTGACATGATGTATGTGATACAACTGGTAAAAAAAGATTGCCGGGGGGGGGGGGGAGTTTAGAAAGAACTCATGGTTATTTGTTGAGAAATTTGGTGTTATCAGCAAGAATATTTACCACTAAGTTCTGGGGGGAGTCAACTCCTTCTATTGAATTGTGGCTCGGAAATTGTTGGTTTATAATTATTATGCATAAAATTTCAACATGTAAACAAGAGAGGAAATAAGGTACACTTCTGGGATTTATTTGTCCACAATTGGAATCCTTTTGTTAAGTTTTGGAATGTTTTTAAATCAGAGGAAGATGTCAAAACAGAAATTTGGCATGTATTTTATTAGATGATAATATGTTTAATGTCAGGGTAAATCAATGTAGTTTTCTGTAGGAAAGAGATACTTCACATATTCATGGAAATCTTGTTTTGTACTTCGTGAATCTTTTAATGTGTGCATGTATAACATTTGTATATTGTATTTTGATTTTCAAAAAATATTGCAATCATCTTTTGCTATTTAAGATAATCAAGTGAGTTTGACATTTTAATGCACAGACTACAATAATTCATTCCGTAGAACCAACACTCCAGGAGTTGCATGTTCAGGGTTTCTTGTACATCCACTAAAAACACCAGAGCAAGTGATAACCACTGACTTTGTTGGCTAAAGGCCTGTCACTTAAAGAAAAAAAAAACTCTAGAAACTAGAATACTACATCTTGGAGAAATGGGGCCAAAAAGAAAAAGGATGTGAACATCTGAGTGAGTTGTTCTCAAGGTCAGACACTGGCATTAACAACGAGGTCTTTCTTCAGAAAGAGCGCCAGAATCGATTTCTCATGCTGGTGAGTCAAAGACCAAAGGGAGAGCTGCTGCTGCTGTCTCAGTTACTCTAAGGAAAATATTTTGAGTCACTGTTGTACAGCTGGGGCTATTTTATTTGGATCCAATAAAAAAATAAAATAAGATCTCCAGCTGTACCAGTTCTTAGTCCAAAATGTGAATGTGTTAAAGCTAAACACAGCCAGCAATGTTCTAGGAAACAAAATTTGCTGGCATTAAATATTTTCTGCTGCTGTTCTATCAATTTGCCAGAAATTAGATTTTGATATCCAAGATTATCTGAATAGGATGTATTAAGAAACTAATTTAATTGATGCAATAAATTCCATGGTTGAGCAGAGAGCACTCATCCATATTGTTTTTATTACCAGTTTTATTTTTGTGACTTCAGTAATGTTTCCCAACTCAGTTCTGCCTACTCTCAGACATCTCATGTATTCAAATTATATTTGATGTCCATCAATATGATTCTAATTGGACTTCAACTGCCACATATTCACAGACTTTTTTCAGAAGACGGATCAAGATGGGTGGCCACATTAGTCTGTCTGTAGCAGTGGAAAACAGCAAGAATCCAGTAGCACCTATAAGACTAACAAAATTAGTGGTAGGGTATGAGCTTTCTTGAGCCACATCTCACTTCCTCAGATACCACTCTTCAGATATCTGAAAAAGTGAGCTGTGGCTCACAAATGCTTATACCCTACTAATTTTGTTAGTCTTATAGGTGCTACTGGACTCTTGATCTTTTCCACTTTTTCAGAAGAAAATCGTTCTCCCTCTCCTGTATAACCATACCTTCTTATCTAGTGTGTGAACTCTCAGTACCTGTCAGGTACCAGGAATGCCGAGGCCTCCTGGTGGCCATCTGCCATTCTGCTTACACATTCCTCAGGGTGTCCATCCCCAAGCTTTAGATGTAGAAAGTGGGGTTGAGTTACATCACCTTCGCCCAAGTTACCTTCCTGGAGGTCCGTGTCTTGCCAAGTAGAGGCTAGCACCTCCCATTTGTATCCTGGCCTGGTCTTTTAGAGTCCTTTTTATCCTCCATGTCAGCTCCACCCATCCATGACCACTTCTGTCGTAATGGCTCACACTTTGGCCAGGCACTGGAGCACCACCTTAGGAAACCACTTTCCCCACCTCCTCCAGCTTCCTGCCCTAGCCAGAGAGGCCAGGGAACTTGCCTGCTGGATATTCCAGGCCCCATCCCCTTTCCAGCCTCTCCCAGCATTGATGCCTCCTTGGACAATGCCAGTTGGGCTCCAGACCCTGTCGCCGGTGTGCTTACAGCCTTTAAGAGCCAGATTGAGCAGGCGGGGCCTGTTGTGAGTGTCCCGGATGTTTCTGGGATGCTGTAGCTTGTGGCCTACTTGAAGAACCTCAAGGCCAGAGGCATCTCCTGTGCTTCTTCTCTTTGGGGCCTGCCAGGCTGTCAGCCCTTGCCCCACGTAAGTGCTGAGGATGGGGGTAGTGTTGGCCCGGATACTAGCACAGAAATTCTCAAGTGAACCATTGTAGCTGTTTCATTTATGGAATATCAGTTTTCATGTGATGTTCACATAAAACATAGAAGAATGTAAATCCAAGTTAAATGAGATGTCTTGCCTCTCCTGAAAAAAATATGAAGTTCTACTTCTAGTTAGGAAGAGAAGGGTAGCTATTTCTATTCCGTAGCAAGTCACGGAGATGATTTATTAGGCCCCACTGGATCTACTACTTCATCTTCTAATGTTTACTAAATCAGTAGTATGCAGACCTACAACCAAGAGGAAATCTGTCACTGATAGAGCCGACTCCAAAGCTGCCAGCCTATGACTCATCACATATAGTCAACATTGTCATTCTCAGTGAGACAAGGACATAAAGCTAGGTACAGATACGAAGCCTACTCTGCCGTAAACTGTCAGTGTAAATTTACCAATACATATTAATTACTGAAAAACTGTGTTAGGAATTCATTCTGACATACAAACAGATCTATACTCCTTAAGATAATTCCCGGCATTGACTTCCGGTTTGGGATCCATGGAGGTCTAACGCAGCTCTAATCGTGGAGCTGACCGGGCTGCCGTTTAAGCGGCCGGCGGGGCAAAATCAAGCCCGCGGCCAACTGTTCTCAGGCGGAGAACAGGCATAGAACGCTCAAGTACCTCAGGGTGCGTTGATCTCGGCCAAGGGGGGGTCCTACGCAACGGATCCTCTCCCGACCCTTGAGGTCCCACCCTAAGACAGGTCGGCTACAATCTCTGCGGCAGTCCTGGTGCCAATGCGGTTGGCATAAGACCTACATGCCCAAGCTTCAACAGGGGAAAGAAGAGTGGATGGGAATCTAAGATTGAAACAGCGATTACAACCCAAGGAAAGTGAATGAGAAGGTAAAGATCATTATCTCTTGAAACGGGACAGATTACGTAAAGTAAAGAAGAATTAAAGCAGACTTTTAAACTGCAAAAGACTAAGTATAAGGAGGGGAGGACCCGGCAAGAATTATATTAAAAAAGGACTAAGTTAAACGAAGTTATTAAAGAAATTGGACTATTGTTTTGAATACCTGTGGCTAGAAGGAGATATCAGGCTGTGAGAAAGTTTCACCATCGCGAGAACTGCTGTGGGAAGTCGGGAAACAGGAAGTACGTAACAACAATAGAGTTGCTGGAGAGAAGCGGCCCTTGCCGGAGGGCAGGAAGTAGGGAATCGCCATTTTTGAAAGGGGAAGAGCCGCGGCTTCAGCGGAAGAGGAAGTAAGCCATATTGGATTACAAAAATAATAGAGGAACCATAGAGAAAAGACGCCTGACATTTTGGACTCTTTAAAAGTTTTTTTTTTGAAAGACCGGGACATTTAAACTAAAAGGACACTAAATTAAACACCACGGAGTTAAGGAAGAGAGCAGACTCATGGGAGCGAGCCAAAGCAAGCCCCACGATGTCGGGAAAAGAGTGGCAATCGGCGATAGAGAATTTGGATAAAAAACTTTTAGAAGTGATTAAGGAGCTCAAGGACATGAAACCGGAGTTGGTGAAAGAGGTTAAAGAGGTTAAAGAGACAGTAAAAAAAGAGCTGGCAGAAGTGAAGAAAGGTATGGAAAAGATGCAAAATGACCTGCAGTAAACACAGCAAAGAGTCAAGGTAGTGGAAAGTGCGGTGGAGAACTTAGCAGATACGCAACGAACAGAGATGAGGGTGATGAGGGGGAGAATGGCGGTTGCGGAAAGTAAACATATGGAGAAGCAGCTGAGGTTTCGCGGCTTGCCGGAAGTGGAAGGAAAGACAGCTCAAGAACAGATCGCTGAGGTGTTAGCTGAATACCTGGGGAAGGAGGAGGAGGAAGTTGTGGCTATCCTAGATGTGGTATATCGTGTAAATTCGAGAATCGCGACCCAGAGGAAACTACCAAGAGATGTGATTGTGCAATTTACGACCAGAAATATAAAAGAGAAGATTGTGACTAAACAGTTTCAAGATCCATTGGAGATTGATGGCAAGACGATTATTATTATGAAGGAATTACCCAGATCGGTGTTGTTGGATCGGAAAAAATATAAAGCTCTAATTCAGATTCTGAAGGACATGAAAATAAGGTACAGATGGGAACTACCAGAAGGAGTGTCTTTTGAATTTGGAGGAGCGAAAAAGCGCATTAGATCTGAATTAGAGATGGAACAGTTTATAAGGGACAATGAAAAGGACTTACCAGCAACAAGATTATGAATACGGAGTGCAAAGTTTTATCTTGGAATGTAAATGGACTTAATTCACCGAATAAGAGAAAAAGTATTTTCCACTGGCTATTAAAACAAAAATGTGATATTGTATGCCTGCAAGAGACTCATATTAGAAAGCAGGATGTAAAGTATTTAAAATTGAATAAATTGGGCAGTGATTTTGTAGCGGCCTCTAATAAGAAAAAAAGGGGAGTGGTATTGTATATAAAAGAGGAGCTACAGCCAAAGCTAGTGATGAGAGATGCGGAAGCCAGATTTTTAGCAGTGGAATGTATATGGAATTTAAAGAGAGTATTGGTGATCGGAATTTATGCACCTTATGGAGCAAAAGAAAGCTTCTTTGAGGACTTGAGGAAGCAATTAGATAAACTTTCTTATGACCAGATAATTCTTGCAGGAGACTTCAATGGAGTGACAAACTTAGAACTAGATAAAAAGTCAGTAACTGCACAAAAGAAAAGAGGACTATTACCAAAGACGTTTTTTGTATTGACGCAACAGGAAACTTTAGAAGATGTATGGAGAAGACAAAATCCCAAAGGTAGACAATATACGTTTTTCTCCGCGAGACACTCTACATTATCAAGAATTGATATGATCTGGTCCTCAAAAGACTTAGCGCTTTGGACTAAGGACGTGGAAATAATGCCTATGGTAGGCTCAGATCATAATCCAATTATGTGGAAGTTGGGGAAAAGGAGTAAAAGGAAAGGATGGAGAATAAATGAGGATTTGCTGCAAGAGGGAGAAAATATGGAGACGTTGAGAAGAGAAACAAAGTTTTTCATACAATATAATATGAATATAGAAGTACCAACTAACAAGGTATGGGACACCTACAAGGCAGTAATTAGAGGCATATTAATGGACTTAAATGGAAGAGCCAGGAAAAAAAAAGAGGAGAAGAGACAGGAGATTACGGAGAAAATAAAAGCCAAAGAAATACAGTTAAAGAAAAGACCAGGGAAAAAGAAAATCTACCAGGACATTAAAATTCTTCAAGAACAGTTGACAGCAATGAATAACAAAGAATTGGAATGGAATCTTAAGAGAATGAATCAAAAGGCGTTCGAAGGTGCAAATAAACCTGGGAAATATTTGGCATGGCAATTGAAGAAGAGAAAGGAGAAGAAAATAATAAATAAAATCTGTGAGGATAATAAAGTGTACCTGGAACAGACAGCTATTAGCAGAGCCTTTTATAAATTTTATGCCAAATTGTATAATAAAAAAGACTCAATAGCGACATACTTGGAGAAAATGAAGCTCCCAGTAATTTCGGAAGCTTGGAGAGACAAATTGAACAATGAAGTAACGGAGGAAGAAATAAGAAAGGCAATACAGTCAACAAACTTGGGAAAGGCGCCAGGACCGGATGGACTTACAGCCAAATTTTACAAGGTAATGGCTAATGAACTGGCACCATTCCTAAAAGATGTGATTAATGGTGTTTTAAAGGATCAACGGATCCCAGACACTTGGAGTGAAGCCAATATATCACTGATCCCCAAAGAGGGGCAAGATTTGACTAATGTGAAAAATTATAGACCTATATCGTTACTTAATAATGACTACAAAATTTTTGTGAAGATACTGGCGGAAAGAGTGAAGGGATGGCTTTCTGAAGTTATTGAGGAGGAACAAGCTGGTTTTTTGCCAAACAGACAAATCAAAGACAATTTAAGGACAGTTATAAATGCTATTGAATACTACGACAAACGTTGTGACAAGGAGGTTGGTTTCTTCTTTGTGGACCCTGAAAAAGCGTTTGACAATTTGAACTGGGACTTTATGTTTGCCACCATGGAAAAGCTACAAATGGGAGAAAGATTCATAAGAGCAGTAAAGGAAATTTACAGAGACCAGAGTGCAGCAATTGTGGTGAATGACGAGGTGACTAAGAAATTGACTATGGGTAAAGGAACAAGACAAGGTTGCCCGTTGTCTCCACTGTTGTTTATTTTGGTTTTGGAAATACTGATGATACAGATACGAGAAGACAATGCAATCCGTGGAATAAAAATAAAGGACTTTTCCTATAAGGTCAGAGCATTTGCGGACGATATAATGCTAATTGTGGAAGATCCAATGGAGAATATGTCAAAAGTAATAGAGAAGATTAAGGAATTTGGAGATTTGGCAGGATTTTATGTAAACAAAAAGAAGTCAAAGATATTATGTAAAAATATGACTAAACAAAAACAACAATTATTAATGGAAATAACAGACTGCGAAGTAACAAGCAAGGTGAAATATCTGGGAATTGAACTGACCGCAAAGAATATAGATTTATTTAAAAACAACTATGAGAAATTGTGGACTCAGATAGAGCAAGACTTGATTAAATGGAATAGACTGAACTTGTCATGGTTGGGAAGAATTGCAGTAATTAAGATGAATGTGTTGCCAAGAGTGATGTTTCTGTTACAGACAATACCAATTATCCGAGACTCTAAGCAGTTTGAAAAATGGCAAAGGAAAATATCAGATTTTGTTTGGGCAGGCAAAAAGCCTCGAGTGAAAATGAAAGTGTTACAAGATGCAAAAGAAAGAGGCGGAATGCAACTGCCCAACCTAAGACTTTATTATGACGCAATTTGTTTAGTGTGGCTGAAAGATTGGATGACGCTGAAAAACCGGAAACTACTGGCCTTAGAAGGATATAAAAAAATATTCGGATGGCATGCATATTTATGGTATGATAAAGTAAAAGCGGACTCTATGTTTTTACATCATTATATTCGGAGAAGCCTATTCACAACCTGGAAGAAGTACAGAAATTACCTACAAGACGGAATCCCCTCATGGGTGGTTCCATATGAAGTAATAGATCCGAGAACTGTCGATAATGAACAACAGTGTTTAACATACAAGGAAATAACCCGAATGGAATTTTCTAAACCCAAAATAAAGACGCAGGACGAGTTGTCTCCAAGTTATGATTGGTTCCAGTATAGACAGATCAGAGATCTTTATAATTCGGACTGTGTGAAAGGAGGGATAAGAATGGAGAATTCGGAATTAGAACAGGCACTCTTACAAGAAGATAAAAAGGAAATCTCTAAGGTATATAAAGTGCTGTTGAAATGGTATACTGAAGATGAAACAGTTAAAGTGCAAATGGTGAAGTGGGCTATAAACTTTAATAAGGAAATAACAATGGAGGCGTGGGAATACTTGTGGAAAAACACATTGAAGATCACGACATGCACCAATATTAAAGAGAATGTCTACAAAATGATTTATCGTTGGTATATGACACCAAAGAAAATTGCGCTAGGGAATTTGAACACGTCTAATAAATGCTGGAAATGTAAAAAGCATGAGGGATCTTTGTATCATATGTGGTGGACTTGTGAGGTAGCTAGGCAGTACTGGGGGGAAATAATAAGAGTAATAAGTGAGATTTTACAATTTCAAATTAATAAGAACCCAGAACTCCTGCTACTGAACTTGGGAATGGAGGACATTCCAGCACAATATAGGACATTGCTATTTTACATGACAGCAGCGGCTAGACTTTTGTATGCGCAAAAGTGGAAAGGGCAAGAAGTGCCAACTTCTGGATTTATAAATTGCTGTACATGGCGGAAATGGACAAAATGACAAGGAAACTGAGAGACCTTGATCCAGGACAGTTTAACACGGATTGGGAGAAGCTGAAACAATATTTAGTGAAGAAATGGGAGGTGGGAGGAGAACTGTGGCAGTTTGAAAATTACTGAAATACAATAAAAGTAGAGGGAGGTGACTTTACCGGGGGGCGGAGAGTTAAATGAGAATTTCTAAGCAACTATTTTATTAGACTATTATATATAGTATTAAGTATCATAGGTGCTATTATAAGAATTATAATGATAGAAATTAACTAACTATAAGGATAGAAACTAATTAATTTCATTTCTGGCAATAATCGTATAATGGAGATAATTTTATAATTGCAATGAAGAAATTTAAGCAAGGTGGGAAAATATATATTAATGTACAGATTATGTATTAAATTGATTGACTTAGTTTGGAGGTATATATGGGCCAAATTGGTTGACTATTTTTGGTGGATAGTTGCATAATGGAAGAATTATATAATTATACAATTAAAACAGCACGAAGATAAGATATGTAGAAAAAGTAATATATAGAGTATAAGTTAAATTGGTTGACTTACATTGAACTGTTTATAGAAGTATTTAAAATTATGCTAAATGAGGGATAAATTGTTTGTCCCATATTGAATATGAGAATATAAGATAGAGTATAGAGTACTAAAATTAGCTAAATGATTATTATTAAAAGAATATGCCAAGAATGTATTATTTAGTTAGGTATTATTAGTTGTTAAAGTAAGTAGGAGACAAAAGGAGCACTGTGTTATATAGATAAGCTTAGAAGAAAGTGAAAGCTTATGTTTGATAGATAGAATAAATTTGAAATGAGTAAGGGAAAAGGGACAAGGGGTTGGAAAACTGTTGGAAGTCAACAAAAGGGGGGGGGAAGGGAGGGGGTTAGAATTGGAAAAATTAAAGGAAATTGATTGTAATGTATAATTTAATGATATCTAATCCAATAAAAAAAATTTTTTAAAAAAAAGACAATTCCCGGCATTTATTACCATGTACTCAGTGCTTTAGTAATGGTGCCTTCTGCAGACCCCACCTTGCAGTTGGGCAAATCAACAGCTGCCTGCACATGCTGTTTATCTGTAGTAGTTCCCACATTACGGAACAGCCTGCCAGAGCAGGGTCTTCCGGCTTTCTGCAAACTATGCAAAACTGAATTATTCACGAGGACTTTTTTACTCAGGTAATAGGGCTGTGCTGTAAAAATTGCCTCAGACAGATGCCTTGGTCACAGGGGCAGTAGACTATTCTGCTGGGTCCTGTCTATTGATATCAATATGCTTCTAGTAGGTAGTTTCCACATTGTTACTGACTTCATGTTTAATTACTTATGCTTCGTTTCAGCAATGTTTTATCTGTGTGTTCCTGATTTACGTCCATTTTAAATTTTTGTAACCTACACCCTATTTCATTAAATTTTCTAGCATGACTCAAGTGGAAAGATGCCTAACACAAGCCTAGCTTCTACATGCGTCTTTCCCAGTTGTTTCTTTCCTTTCTCCCCTGAGAATTAAAAGTACATCAACCAATACAGCTGGCAGGCTCTAAAGTGCATTTAAATACAAAGTCTGGGAATAAACCTCAAAATACACAGGGTTTTATTTTTCTCTGAAGAAACTGAATGGGTCTCAGCATTTGCCAATATGTCAAAATCAAGCCAATCTCTTGAGAATCCAAAAGAAAAAAAAATGAGGCTAACTGGGTTGTGTTTCAGAACAGCACTAACCTTGGAATCAAAGGGTGAGAATGAATGAAGGGCAGAATTCCACATTTTTTAAATCATTACATTCAAGTATGACCACCACCAAATAACAGTAACCACACATTTAATTCCTAGTTCCCACACTGTTGCTTATAGAAGAAGTGACCCATGCCCTACATGGCACGGCATATTCCATTCTGCGGCCCATTCCGCACAACACACTTTAAACCAGCAATGCTGAGCATTCTTGCCAATCAGTGCTGAAACCGCTTGGGGCCCCATCATTCTGCACTGCATGACCTCGAGACAATTTGGTGTCTGCTGATGAGTTGAGATGTGTCTGTTTGGAGCCATATTTTGTGGGAGCCAGAGCTGACGTCATTTTTTTTTAAAAAAAATTCCCATGCATGGTAATTGCAATGTTGGAACCCATTCCCTCCCTCTTGTATTTGCTGATTGGGCTGTCCCATGCCCACTGGAGAGGCAATTGGTGGCTGAAATATGGCGAAAAATATGTACTTTTCCTGCTTCCACTCTCATTAATTTTTTTAACGTCAAGCCAGGTAAGGGTTAAAATGCTGCTGCTTCATTCCCTCCTGGCAGCTACCCTGCTACTTTGTTTTGTAAACAGCTATGCAAAACAGCTTGTTGTTTTTTTTAATAATAATAACAACAACAACATTCAATGTATTGTCGAAGGCTTTCACGGCCAGAGAACGATGGTTGTTGTGGGTTTTCCGGGCTGTATTGCCGTGGTCTTGGCATTGTAGTTCCTGACGTTTCGCCAGCAGCTGTGGCTGGCATCTTCAGAGGTGTAGCACCAAAAGACAGAGATCTCTCAGTGTCACAGTGTGGAAAAGATGTGGGTCATTTGTGATGACCCACATCTTTTCCACACTGTGACACTGAGAGATCTCTGTCTTTTGGTGCTACACCTCTGAAGATGTCAGCCACAGCTGCTGGCGAAACGTCAGGAACTACAATGCCAAGACCACGGCAATACAGCCCGGAAAACCCACAACAACCAACAACAACATTTGATTTATATACCGCCCTTTAAGAAAACTTAACGCCCATTCAGAGTGGTTTACAAAGTATGTCATTATTATCCCCACAACAACAAACACCCTGTGAGGTGGGTGGGGCTGAAAGAGCTCCTAGAAGCTGTGACAGACCCAAGGTCACCCAGCTGCCTTCAAGTGGAGGAGTGGGGATCAAACCCAGTTCTCCAGATTAGAGTTTCGCGCTCTTAACCACTACACCAAACTGGCTCCTTACTCTTTTGCATTAGAAGAAGTCACCAGGATGGACGGTAAAGCAGCCACTTAATCCTTTCCTGGCTTTTAAAGCCAGGAGAAATGAGCAGCACTCCGTGTCATGCTGGACTTGCTACATGCTGTTCACCTCCCTCTCCAGGCCCTGCACCATTGCCACCACATAATATAAATGGCTTTTTTAAAAAAAGGATTAGTAAGCTTCTCCTCCTCCTCCTAAACTTACTACCTTTCTCCTTCCAGACGCCTGATTGTTTGTAGCCCCTGCTCACATAATCACAGTCTGATGCATTTGTGCTGCAGAGGCAAATGGTAACAGCTCATTCCAAGAGCAGCAGTGGGAACTGTTTTATGGATGATCAGTTAGCAAAATGATCTGTGCTTATTTCACCGTTGCCATTATGTTATGCTTCTAAGCAATAACTGGTCCATAAACAACAAAGCCAATTTAACAGCTTTATCTGCTACAGTGCCATGAAAAACTCTGAGAAAGCATACCAGGCATTCCTTTCCCATGTATATCAATTAAAACATTTCACTGCAGAGCCTGGCATGGATAAGCCTAAGGACTACACAGATTTCCATCTTACACCCTACCCAGTTGTCTTTTCACATTTTCAGCCAAATGTGTGTGAGCTGCAATCAGGTTCCCCCCACCAAATAAACACCTGCCAATCTATTAGATGCTTTTATTCAAGCAATTCTAAAGCATGTGGGGAAAAGACACAAAGGAAGTTAAATTCTACCACCCACCCCTGCAAACTCCTGCTGAAAAGAGGGTTTAAGAGAAGCATTTCACATTCCTGACTGCTTAACTGTCTTCAGTACAAATTGATGTTTTTCTCCATTAGATACACCATTTAGGGAGAGTGGGGGAAGAGATCCAGAGGAGTTAGCCATGTTAGTCTGTAGTAGCAAAATAGAAAAGAGTCCAGTAGCACCTTTAAGACACAGTTCTCTTCGTCAGATGCATGGAGGGTAAGAAAAAACTGGTCAGATATATAGGTGGAGAGGAGAGGGTGGAGTAGATGCCATCAGCTGCTTCTGATAATGGGATCAGTTTGCTTCTGATAATGAAATCAGTTACTTCTGATAATGAGATAAGCATTTAGGTGACAACCAGTGATGTTCTGTTGGACTTAAAGAGATTTACAACAAGCATTTTTGGGGCTACACAGTACCCACCTAATGAAGTGAGGAAACAAATCGACAGGGCCAGACTAGTACCCAGAAACAGCCTGCTCCAGGACAAACCTAAAGGAACTAACAACAGAACACCACTAGTTGTCACATACAGTTCCCAGCTCAAACCCATCCAATGTATCATCAGTGACCTACAACCCATCCTGGAAAATGATGCCTCTCTCTCACAAGCCCTGGGTGGAAGCCCTCTCCTTGCCTACAGACAGCCCCCCAACCTTAAAACGACTTCTCACCTACAACCATGAACCGGCTAGCAGAGTCACCAACACAGGTACCAGACCCTGCAACAGACCCAGATGCCAGCTCTGCCCTCATATCTACCCAGGAAATACAATTACAGGACCCAATGTCTTCAACTACACTATCTCTGGCTCTTACAGCTGTTCATCCTCCAAAGTGATATATGCCCTCGTGTGCCAACAATGTTCATCTGTTCTGTACTTTGGACAAACCAGCCAACCTCTGCGCAAAAGAATTAATGGACACAAATCTGACATTAAAAAAGGCAACATCCAGAAACCAGTGGGAGAACACTTCAATCTATCAGGACATTCCATCAAGGACTTAAAGGTCACTGTAGTTCAACAGAAATCTTTCAAAAACAGAATCCAACAGGAAGTTGCTGAATTGGAATTCATATGTAAATTTGACTCAGTCAGGCTTGGATTGAATAGCGACTATGAATGGTTATCTCATTATCAGAAGTAACTGATTTCATTATCAGAAGCCAACTGATCCCATTATCAGAAGCTACTGATTGCATCTACTCCCCCCTCCCCTCTCCACCTATGTATCTGACCAGTTTCTTTTTACCCTCCATGCATCTGACAAAGAGAACTGTGATTCTCAAAAGCTTACGCTACAGTAAAGTGGGGGAAGAGAGAATTCTGTGAGCATTCCTCATTTTTAAACCACATGTAATTATTCCCCAGAACCTCTATTTCTAGCCAATTAACTGGGTCCACAAAGTGACCAACACTATAAGCAATTCAGTAGGTCCGTTACTAGATAAACACATCAGTCTCACTCAACCCTCAAAATAGCCAGCTGGCCAGTAAAACAGTTGTAAAATGTAAACCACAAAAGGACTGAAGAATATTGCTGACAGAAATGTTCCTATTAGAGTGCCAATTAATTGGACCCAGGAATACGGGACAGCAATTCGTTTTTTACCCACATAACAATTAACAAGCAAACAAGTTCCTTCCAGGCATGTACATTGTTATATCTACAGCTCAAGCTGCTCTGTCACAAACACTGACAGGCCTGTTCTTAGACAGTTAAAAAGCTGTAGGTTAATCACACAAACTGTTCTTGCAACCTCTCATCATGCTGAAATTCAATCCTGGTGTGAGAACAATCTTGTCACTGTCCGCCGTCTGTACATTGTGTTAAAAGCACCTGTTAAGTAATTCCAGATGCTGGGAGGGAGGAATCCACAGGCCTCTAGCTTGCATTTAGAAGAGGGAAAGTAAGAGCAGAAAACAGGAGATACCACCAGGTGTACATATATTGGACAGGCATGAAGCCTTGACTATGCAAGGATCTTGACAACGCAGGATTTGCAGCAGAAATGAGTTCAGTCTCTCATACTGCAGTTCTGCTCACAAAGTTTCATCAACAAATGATTCTAACCTAGCTGTCAGCAACAGGAATTCTGAAATTTACATGCTTTGATATTGCACTGTAAGATGAGGAATACGGCAATGTTCACTGGGATTCTTCATGGTTATTTATTTTTGTGGTCTTCAGAACAGAGAAGAAAAACCTGGGAATGCTCAAATAGTACGTAAACATGTCACAACAGCCAGTGGGAGCCCAGATGGGGCTTATCGTACCGCCAGATTAGGAGAAAATTGTACTCCTCCCTGTACATCCTTTCCTGCTCCCAATACCCAACCAACATGCTGCAAGTGAGAGAGCAGGGTGTTATGTTGAATAAAGTGCTGGATTTGGCTATGGGGGAGATGCAGGGGGGCTCAATCATGAAACTCATTGTGTGGCCTTGCATAAATTACTATTGCTGAACCTAATCTACCTCCCAAGGATTTCTGTGAGGATAAAATGAGATAAATGTGGAGCACTTTGTGCACTATAAAGCACTATAGAAAAGCTACATCATAATCAAATGGCTTCAGAAGTGCATATCATAAGCCAAGCAATTATGCAAATTAAGTACATTTAGGCACATTGCAATTTTCTCTGGATATCCATTGCCGGCTCCAGCTGCTCAAAGAAATGGAACAAACATTTATTGTTGCTTCTCAAAGGTGCTTTTCCACTGTCTACAGGCATTGCCAGAATCCCAGCAAATCCCAGAAATATAGCTCTCATGGCTGTGGAGATAGACAGACTTCAGAGTGAGATGGCCGTAACTTCCTATGTGGTCTCCTCACAGGCACTAAGAGAGGACAGAACCACTCAGCTCAGACTCTGGACAATACTATTTCGTTCCAGTTCAAGGCCACTTTAGGCCACACAGCTGGATTTCTGAATTGATGCAGTATGTAACACCTGTATCTACAGGGGCAATCAATCAACATGGAAATTCTCTCTCCTTCTAGAGTATCTCCACATTAAACCAAACAGTGCTCTGTGTAAATCACATCTGGTCTCCTGACCCTGGAGGGATTTTGTTTGTTTCTTCCTGTGGTTTACTCTTCTGTACATTTTATTGCCTCCAACTCTATTTATTTATTGAAATAAAAATAAATAAATACATTATTGTTCATTTTGTCCAAAATTCTGAAACTGTAAACATAACAACCAACTGAGGAGAAATAAATGTTTCCTGTGTATAGTGAAGCCAAAAAAACACTTCCCAGGATCCAGCTAAAAAGCCTTGGTGGCCCCAGTCCATTTTGTAGTAATTAAGAGGGTGGAACACAAATTCATTTTTATTGGCAATCACAGCAGTGGAACAACATTACAAGGACCACTGAAATGAAGTCTCAGAAGCAAAACAACTTTCAGAAATACAAGGCCACCAGCATGCTCTTTAGAAGATGCTAAGCATCTTCTCATTAAGCTAATATACAGCACAGAACATGTCTTCCAAAATCATGCTGTTTAGGCTATTTTGGTTAAATATTTATCTGCTGGGTTGTGAACTATCTAATACCCCCCCTTCACTGCACCCACAACCAAAATGCAGCTAAAATACTGGCTGCCACAGGGTCTTGCCCAGCAATAAAGAAACTAGGAAACTAAGAAAGCGTTCTCTAGTTTTCTTCACAAATAAGTCAATAAAAGATTTTTTTAAAAAAATTATACATATCCCATATAAGTTCCACACAGGACATTTCACACTTGTGTCTGGAGTCCACTAGGGCTACCAGGCACAATCTCCATTCTTTGTCTTTTGTATCACTTAATTTTGTTTATAGCTAATCATTCCCAATTTCCAAGCTGGCATCTTTTAATGATATTGATGATGGAGTAGAACTACCATCTGTTGTGGAATATTTCAAGGTGATTCCCTGTCACCTTTATTGTTTGTCATTGCTATGATACCACTAACAAGAATCCTGAATAAAACTCATTGTGGATATGAGAGTTGGAAGGGAGCAGAAAAAATATCTCATTTGCTATATATGGATGACCTTAAAATTATACCAAAAATCTGAAGAGGGTATCAAGTCTCTGGCACATGCAGTGTGAATATTTAGTCAAAACATAGCTATGGACTTTGGAATTGTAAAATGTGCAAAGCTATTAATAAAATGAGGGAAGGTTACTGAATCAGAAGGAATAAACTTTGTGGATGGAAACAGAATCAAAAGCTTAGACTATGAAGAAAACTACTAATATTTGGATATATTGCAAGCTCATGATATTCAGCATACAATAGTGAAAGAGAAGATCTGTGCTGAAAATATAAAAAAGGTCCAAAATATTCAAGTCAAATTAAACTGTGGAAGTATAATTGGTGCTCTGAACACCGGGGCCATCTCAGTGATTCAATACTATACTGGAATTGTAGACTGGACACAAGCTGAATTGGAAAGAGAGTCCAGTAGCACCTTTAAGACTAACCAACTTTATTGTAGCATAAGCTTTCGAGAATCACAGTTCTCTTCGTCAGATGCATGGAGGGCAAGAAGAAACTGGTCAGATATATAGGTGGAGAGGGGGGGCGGAGTAGATGCAAACAGTAGCTTCTGATATGGAGATCAGTTTGCTTCTGTTAAGGAAGTCAGTTACTTCTGATAATGAGATAACCATTCATAGTCTCTATTCCATCCCAGCTTCACTGAGTCAAATTTACATATGAATTCCAATTCAGCAGCTTCCCGCTGGATTTTGTTTTTGAAAGATTTCTGTTGAACTACAGTGACCTTTAAGTCCTTGATGGAATGTCCTGGTAGATTGAAGTGTTCTCCCACTGGTTTCTGGATGTTGCCATTTTTAATGTCAGATTTGTGTCCATTTATTCTTTTGAGCAGAGGTTGGCTGGTTTGTCCAATGTACAGAGCAGATGGACATTGTTGGCACATGAGGGCATATATCACATTGGAGGATGAGCAGCTGTAAGAGCCAGAGACAGTGTAGTTGACACCATTGGGTCCTGTAATTGTATTTCCTGGGTAGATATAAGGGCAGAGCTGGCATCTGGGTCTGTTGCAGGGCCCGGTACCTGTGCTGGTGACTCTGCTAGCCGATTCATGATTGTAAGTGAGAAGTCGTTTCAGGTTGGGGGGCTGTCTGTAGGCAAGGAGAGGGCTTCCACCCAGGGCTTGTGAGAGAGAGGCATCATTTTCCAGGATGGGTTGTAGATCACTGATGATACGTTGGATGGGTTTGAGCTGGGAACTATAGATGACAACCAGTGGTGTTCTGTTGTTAGTTCCTTTAGGTTTGTCCTGGAGCAGGCTGTTTCTGGGTACTAGTCTGGCCCTGTCGATTTGTTTCCTCACTTCATTTGGTGGGTACTGTAGTCCCAAAAATGTTTGTTGTAAATCTCTTAAGTGGCAGTCCTCATCAAGAGCATTGGAGCAGATACAATTGTAACGTAAGGCTTTGCTACTACAGACTAACATGGCTAACTCCTCTGCAAGCTGAATTGGATGCACTCGATTGCAAAAAAAGTCATGACAGCCAATCATGCCCTACATCCTCGAAACAACATAGATCTGTTTTATTTGCCACAAAGTAATATTGGCCAAACATTGTTACAAATAAAACAAACAGTAGTAGTAGAAGAAGAAAGGGTACTGAATAAATATATCAAGAGCAAGAAAGAAAAGATTCTGACTATATTTACAGGGAATGAATAATTAAAGTGAAGGTTACAAAAGACGAATATAGGAAAAAATGTTGATAAACCATATGGAGGTATAAGCAAAGTAAACCACTGCATGGCCAGTATACAAAGCATACTGAAGGTAACGTTGATAAGAGTAACATCTGGAAATGGCTATTGCAAGGGTTATTGGAAAAAGAGGCAGAAGGACTTATATTAGCTGCACAGGAACAGGCATTAAGAATGAACTGTAAGAAAGTAAAAAATTGAAAAGACCACAAATGACAGCAAGTATAGATTATGTAATGAGATGGATGAAACAACTGACCATCTCATCAGCAGGTGCAGTAAGATGGCACAAACTGACGATAAAAACTACCATAACAAAGTAGCTGCAATGCTGCATTGGAATTTATGGGGAAAGTACAAGCAACCATCCACGAAATATTGGTGGGAACATAAGCCTGAGAAAGTTGAAAATGAGAAAGATCTTGTGGGATTTCAAAATTCAAACAGATAAGTTAGAACATAATACTCCGGATATTGCAGTGGTTGAAAGTAAGGTCAAACTGATCAATGCGGCAATACTAGGTGAGAGAAGAATTGGGAAAAAAAGAAATTGAAAAGATAACAAAAGATCAAAATCTACAATTTGAAGTTCAGCAACTACAGAAGAAACATACAATGGTTATTCCAGCAGTGATAGGAATGTTAGTGCTGTTCCAAAAGGACTAACTAAACAACTAGTTGATATTGGCAAAGACAGTATAAGAACTAGACAGTTACAAATAGCCTGGGGTGGATTTACCATTGCCTTCCTCTGCGCAGCAACTCTACAGTCTTCCTTGGTGGTCTCTCCTCCATGAATTGACAATGGCTGACTATGCTTAGTCTCTGAGAGCAGAACTTGGGCAAATCTGGGCTATTTAGCCTGCTGTCTTTAAATAAAGGAGCAAACATTCTCATCAGAGTACAGGCTTAGATTCCACTATAATGAATAAACATTCATTATGCAAAATGTATCAACAAAGGACAAACTACAAAGTATGTTACCTCTGCCTCCACACATACTACCACCCACCTCCCGGTTTGGCCCCTGGAGGACTTGAGAATCCTGTTTTGGCTTGCACCTAAAAATACAGTAAAGTAAGTACCAGGCAAGCCTCAAGGGGAATGGCATTCCCGATTTCAAGGTGCCACCACAGTAAATGCCTTGTCTTTAGTCACCCAGGGCCAGGGCCAGGGTTTCTGGCGCCTGAGGCAAGATACCTACTTGCCCCCCACCCACACCGGCTAACCAATTTTGAAAATCAGAAGAAATGTAGAAAAAATGAAAAGCACAAAAGTTGAAACTTTTTACATTTTAAATTTAATTTTTATTTCTTAATTTAAATTTTAAATTTCAATTTTTTAAATAAGTGTGAGAATAACAACAATATTTGTTTTTCTTATTGTGAGCCAGAAATCTATTTTGTGAGCAGAAACAGCAACTTGCATTGAAGTTTTGAGCAAACCTCCTTTTGTGTGTGTGTGTAAAAAGTTTCCCTCTCTCTTCCCACCACTCTCTGAACACAGATACTCTTGGCAGTAGAAGGAGGGTTCTCTTACAGGGCCTGCTTGGAGGAGAGAGATGTTTGGAAGGGGGAGACTGAGCTGAAGCCTTCTCTTTCTCTCCAACCCTCTCCAAGCCTTAAAATATTGATCACCTTTGTCAGAGATCCCTTTCAGGAACTACCCTCCATGCTCATCCTTCTCCCCCACCCTTGGGTTTGAAGTGAATGGCAGCTGACAGCTAAGCATGTGGTGTATAAATATTGAAATAAACTATTGGGGGAGAGGGAGAAGGTGGGGTGACATATAGAAACTAGGGAATGAGAGAAGGAAGGTGATAAAGAGGGGGGCACCGTGCGGGTAACTGCTCTGCGGGAGTGAAGAGGGAGAAGCATTGAGATCGAAGAATAGCAAGGGGGAGGGAGAACAAAAGGGAGAAGGGGGGAGGAAAGTAATAGAATTTAAAACAACTTTAAAACCAACAACAGTGATTTGCTCCTACCTGTCGCACAGGAACTGAAAGGGAATTGTGTGTGTCTCACCTCACTCCCTCCTTCCTCTGTGGCGGTGCGCACACAACCAGCCACTCTTTCCACCAAAAAGAACCCCCCCCCCCAAAAAAAAGCCTGAGGGAAGGTGAGAAGTAGAATTGATGCCAGCTGGGGAGGGGGAAAGTGAGGTATTAAAAAGAATGACAGGATTGCCCATTGGAAATAATGGGAGAGGCTTGAAGGCTCATTGGCAAAAATGGGAGCCAGGAATGCCAATTTACTTGCATGGGCTCCATTGAAATGCATTACAACACAAAAAAAGTGCAAGAGTCCAATAGTGAAGCTGTGGCTCATGAAAGCTCATAGTCTTATAGGTGCTATTGGACTCTTGCTTTTTTCTACTGCTACAGATAAACATGGCTACCCATCTTGATCTATCAACACTGGCCACGGAGTGGAATGACAGTTCCTGGGAGAAGAATCAGTGGACTGGGACTGGAATGGCAGTGGGTGTGGAATGACAGGGGTTGTCATTCCAGTCCCAGAGCCCTGACTCTATTCCCAGGAGCAGTCATTCCACTCTTTGACCTGTAATTCCAGTCCCTGAGCACAGGTTCTATTCCTAGGGGCTGCCATTCCACTCTGGGGCTGTCATTCCAGTCCAAGAAAACTTCTGCTACTCCCAGCGGCTGTCATTCCATTGTGGTGCCTGTAATTCCACTCCAAGAATGCTTCTCTACTACCAGGGGCTTCCATTCCACTGTGCAACCTGTCATTCCTTCCCAGAGCACAGATTCTGCTCTGAGGAGCTGTCATTGCACTCTGGTGCCTGTCATTCCAGTCCCAGAACTCTTCTTCTGCTCCCAGGGGCTGTCATTGCACAGCACTCTGGGGGCTGTCCTTCCAGTCCCAGAGCAGTGCACCTATTCCAAGGACTGTCATTCCACTCTGAAACCTGCCCTTCTAGTCCCGGAGCACAAACTCTACAGCTAGGGCCTGTCATTGCACTCTGGGGGCTGTCATTCCACTTCCAGTGTATTCCATCTGGTCCCAGAGACCTTTATGGAAAATCCATCCCACATTTTCTTTGCAACTTTTTTTGTGTTGTGATGCATTTCAATGGAGCCCAGGCAAGTAAATTGGCATCCCTGGCTCCCATTATTTCCAATGGGCCTCCAAGCCTCTCCTATTATTTCCAATGGGCAATCACCCTGTCATTCCTTTTAATACATGGTGGGGGGGGAGCAAGAAAGAAAGGAGGGAACAAGGGGGACAAAAGGTCAGACAGCGCTGTTCCCCAGCCAGCTAGAGTGTCTCTTGCTCCCGGAAGCTTTGCCCAAGGCTTAAATTGAGAGAGACAGGGAGAGGAGAGGAGAGGGGAGAGGGGAGAGGGGAGAGGGGAGAGAGGAGAGGAGAGGAGAGGAGAGGAGAGGAGAGGAGAGGAGAGGAGAGGAGAGGAGAGGAGAGGAGAGGAGAGGAGAGGAGAGGAAGAGAGAGAAATGTCCCCGCTGATGGAGCTAAACTCAAAGCTCCTCAGGCACTGGCTAAGCAGGAAGACAGGGCTGCCCTTCTGCACTCCAGAAGAAATGCCTTGCGCCAAGAGAGAAGAATTCCTGCACTAGTGCATGGGAGCGTGCACACTGCAGGGAACTCCGGTTGTTGGGGGGCCAGCACGGCACCTCCTGCGAAGTTCAGTGCCCAAGGCAGTGGCTGGCTCTGCCTCAATTGAAGAGCCCAACGTAAGAGAGTATCACGAGTAGATATGTAGTGCAAAATTGTGACGCTGCTGAATGTTTTCTGTGCGGTTCGTTATTATATAGCAGACAACGGCTACTAAGTTGTTATATTTGACACATTATAAGTGATTGTAGCATACATCTGTCTATCATTGTTGTTTTTGTTAGTTAGGCTTCACGAAATTCTTTTGGGCTCAATTGAAGAGCCGGCTGTGCCACCCACCTCACCTCTGGCCAGCCTCTCCTGTGTCACAATTGTATGGTCCCATTACCCAATTTATCTAGTACATTTTATCCAACACTTCTTCCAGAGAGCTCAGAAAAGCATAAGTGGTTCTCCCCTCTACCATTTTATCCTCATAGGAACCCTATGAGACAGATTAGGCTGAGAGAAAATGACTGGCCCATGGTTACCCTGTAAATTGCATGACAAATAGGGATTTTAAGCCAAGTCTTCTTGGTCCTGGTCTAACATTCTAACTACTGTAACCACATTGGTTCTCTACACCAAGCCTTTAATGTTTTGTACCTTTAGGACCAACTGTATGGGATACCACCGACGGAAAAGTGAGGCAATGTGGGAAGAGGCAATGGGCATGGCTTGCACACATTGCCACCTACATGAATGCCACCCAGATCCAAGACTATCTCCAATGGCATTGGTGGCATTATAGAGGCTTGTTTTGCTTCCATTTGTCAATGGCACAATGCCTGTCATTGCCCACCTGCACCCTTGAGACCTGCTCTACTGCCAGCTGGTTCCAAGCCAAACACCTACAGAACTACTAGCATCAGTGGGCTCGGCTTGCTCCTGCGATAGGTAGAAAAATATCTTGAGCTGGCCCTCTGTTCCTATACTCATGGGTCTGAAAAAAGATGGAGACAGAACAGACTTGAAAAACAGAAAGAATTTGGAGTTTTGAGGGATTACCGCTTTACAGACACAGAACAGTACGCAAAGGCACTTAAAACTAATTTCAATGCCAAATCATTCCCAGACAATTTGCAGGTAAGCAAACCTTCTTGGCTCATTAGAAAAACCAAAAGCAACACTAGTGTAACATTACAATGAAGAAAGCACCTTCCCTCTCTTATAATGAGCTTATAAGAAAATCTTTAAAATAACTGAGTAATTTACCCAGCTATTAAGAATGAACAATGGGGAATAACTGTCTCCATGAAGTATTAGAGCAGAACCACAAGTGACAAAAGGCACAGATTGGACACTTGTCAGCTTCCCTCAAGTTTTGATGGGAAATGTAGGCATCCTGGTCTCGCAGCTTCGCTCTCTGACTGCTGTCCAATGGACTTTTCAACTGTCACTTGTCCAACATTCCGCCAAGCTGCCTACATTTCCCATCAAAACTTGAGGGAAGCTGACAAGTGTCCAATCTGTGCCTTTTGTCACTTGTGGTTCTGCTCTTACTTAGGTGTTTGTTTAGCACCATCTAGTGGCCAGCAAGAAACATTCTCAAGCAAAGTTTGGAACATTCATCCCTCGGAAAAGAAAAATATATGGATCACAGAGTATTCCTACAAAAGAAGGAAATGCCTTTGTTAGTTGAAAACATTATCTTGCACCTTCAAAAAAGCCAAGAGCTTGATGGACAAAATAAATTTAGGATTCCCAAATATGAAATAAGAAAAGACGAGAAGAAATGAACCTTCAAAATTTGCTTTCACTTACGTTCCGAAATATTATTGCACTTAACTAGTACCATCCAGCTCACGTTCATTAAGCTATAAAATTATAGCACAAGGGAGAGAAGTTGTGAGGCCAAGGCATTAATAGAAGAGCCCATTATGCTCAAAGGCTGCCTACTGAAGTGAAATTTGTAACATCAAATTTTAGAATCATTTGTTAGCAAGGACTATTCAGAAACTGGATACTCTCCTGACAAGCAAGGGGCGAAAGGGCAGATCCAGAAAGCATCAGTATTTCTGGGCAGCTACTACACAGACTTTACAGAAGAAGCAAAGGGAGAGGATAAGGAATGGTCAGCAGGATGCTAAACTAACATTGGGATCAGGGTCAAGGTTAGATGAAGAAATTATGTACTCTACTAATATACAGCACAGCAAGGATTCACACTGGGACATAAATTTGTATTGGTTAGAGCCAGCATTGATTTGCTTTTGTTTGCTATGTGGCAAATGAAACCATATTAAAAAAAACACTGTTGTAGCATGTGTTGTGAGCAAGCTTAACGCAGAGTAGTATAAAAAAGAACCATGCATGTCTGGTACAGGTTGCCAAAGGCTATTATGAAATTACCATCACAAATCTTTTAAGAGCAGGCGAGACAAATGTGGGCAGATCCATTAGGTGAGCTCAGTCTGCTAGTCAGGAGTAGCAGGTGGATAGGCTCTTATGGAATCTCTAGACAATGAGGGTGTTTAATAAATGTAGAGTTATTATTCATTATAGAGGATGAAGTCTCTCCTTCAGGTAATGCTTTTATTGCAGGGACACCATGTTTTTATAGCCCTTAAATCACAGTAACTTTGTATCTGCACAAATGCCGTTTCTCTCCCCCAGATAATGCTTCAATTCAGTTCTGGCTGAGAGCAACATGTAGAATGTGGATACATAAAATATCAGAAGCTCTTATTGGACAGCAGCTGTGACATCATTAGAGATGAATAACACAATTCCCTTCGCATATACCACATGTTATTATACAGCTCTCTTATGTTTTGTTATTATTAAATTCTCAAAGACTCTTTTGATTTCATCACTTAAGTATAAGATAATTAATAGTTTATTTTCCAAAAATGGCAAATAAAAGAAGGCAGTCCCTCCCCAAATACCTAATGCCTTATCATTTTGGCAAACTTTTTCCTTTTAAAAAATTATTTTATTCTCTATAGGCTACATGTGCATACATACAACCTCCAGTGCTGAAGGGCTCCTCTCCTCTTCTTTGATCTACTTTAGAGCAGCAAAGATAAGCACAGCTATTTTCTGCAGCAAGGCTAACCCATCCATCCATTTGTTTCCCAGCATACGATGATGGGACATTTTAACACTGGTGCTGGATAAAGGACTGAGTGAAACACCAAGGGTTGTTTCATCCTCTAGAAAAGTCACTTCCAGCCCTTTAGCCAAAGGTTCTATCACCAGTAAGGATGAAGACAAGAGATTATTGAACAGCATGAGCAGGCAGTATCAGATACTTTCACTCAAGTATTCAAGAAGTACAAAATGTTAATTAAAATCATAAAGACTCATTAAAGATAATAAATTCCATAATTTGAAATCCTGACTGAAAAAGTACAGCATCATATCACATTCCATGGGGTAAATTAAACTCGGGAGGAATTGAAACTAAAAAGTTCATTCTAAGGGCACCAGTGTATTCTGGGCCACTGGAGGGAGGTGTTGAGTTTATTAGAATTATTCACTGCAATTTAGAGTGAATTTGCAAGTAATATTAGAGGGTTCTTTTGCAGAAAGAGGGGGGACATGTAGTAATATGATAACATCTCCGCTGGAATTTATTCAACAATTTTATTTGAGGTTTTCCTTCAAATTCTTGTTGCTTTTTTTTTACATTGTACCGTATTTGTATAAAATTAATGTCACTGTCACCATAAGCAAAAAGCACAGAAGTAAAAAGGTCAAATATCTTCAAAGTATACATTGCAAAATTTAAAAGACTGTATACAACTTATCACAAAATTCTACAAACAGATTTATATTAGGACACTGGGCTCTTTTACAATGAAATATTAATATAACCATTTAAGTATATGAACAACTAGAAAAATACGTTACAAAGAGAAAGAAAATCTGTTTCATGCAGATTACTGTATCTTAATTTACCCTTGTCTCTAGTATATTTTATTCTTTTTTTATAAAAAGATACTTTATTTTTGTATTGTAATAAATTACACTTCACGTGTTTAACTTTTAGATGTCTTATGTGTCACAGCCAAATAAAACATGGAACCCAGCTTTGATGCAATTAGTGTTTTATTTTAGATGAAAAAAATATACTTAGATAAGTACAATTTATTTTTTAAAGTATATTTTATTTCAAATATGCAGCAATTCTTTCCACTTGCTTTAATCTCAGCAGGTGGGAGTGAGCTTATTTGTCTTCATAATCAAACCATAACACACTCCTACTCAGCACAGCTTTCTGACCACACAGAATGTAACAACATCACTGTCAACAGTATATTGTTGGGAAATAATCAACATCCATCCGCCTCTATATTTGAAGTTTCTCATTTAGTCTAAAATTACCAACTACTTTGGAAGTCTAAGAGGTTTCTTCCTTTTACCATATGTCAAACCACCTATTATGTTCCCTTTCCCTTATTTATTTATCTAAGAGATTTATTTCCTCAGACTCAAGGCAGTGAACAATGCAGCAACCAAGTTGTAATGACATACATTATATTAGTCAAATTAACAAATTTAAAACAGATTAAAATACAGAGATTACAAATTCAAAGACACTCAAGGTTTTAAGTGGGAGAACACTTCAATCTACCAGGACATTCCATCAAAGACTTAAAGGTCACTGTAGTTCAACAGAAACCTTTCAAAAACAAAATCCAACAGGAAGCTGCTGAACTGGAATTCATATGTAAATTTGACTCAGTTAGGCTGGGACTGAATAGGGACTATGAATAGTTATCTCATTATCAGAAGTAACTGATTTCCTTAACAGAAGCAAACTGATCTCCATATCAGAAGCTGCTGTTTGCATCTACTCTTCCCTCCCCTCTCCTCCTCTATATCTGACCAGTTTCTTCTTGCCCTCCATGCATCTGACGAAGAGAACTGTGATTCTTGAAAGCTTTTGCTACAATAAAGTTGGTTAGTCTTAAAGGTGCTACTGGACTCTCTTTAAGGTTTTACATAGACAGGATCAATAAACTCACAGACACACCTGCTGAAGCAAGTTACCCTCCACTAAAGTTCTCTGGAACAAGACCGTTTTGCACGCCTTCCGAAATGTAGCAAGTGACGGTTCCTTCAGGCTTAGCCATATGGCACAGCCTCAAGACACTGGCCCAGCACCTTCACACTAGCCTCCACAGCCTTGGCCAATGAGACATCAAGCTGGTTGACATCAGCATATTAGCAGCAACACACTGCAAAGATCCTGATGATCTCAGCCAACTGTCTTATACAGAGAATAAAGAGCACTCAGGATAACGGATCCTTGGGATACCTTGCATATCAGGTCCAAAGCTGGCTCTCTCCTTCCTACAGTAACTCCTGGTTTTCTGCCAGCAAGAAAGAAGTGAAACCAGTGCACAGCAGTCCCTTTTGTCTCAAACACTGATTGCAGTCAATTCATCAAACAATCATGGTCAACTGAATTAATTGCCACTGAGAGGTCTAACAATATCAGCTGTGATGGACTGCCCTTAAGTGAAGATCATCAACCAAGACCGCAAGAGTGGTTTCAGTGCTCAATCCTAGCCTAAGCCCAGGGTAAAATGGATCAAGCGCAGATGTTTCATCCACTGCAATCTGCTCAATCACCATGCCCCAAAAGGGGAGACTGGCCGCAGATTAATAATTGCCCACATCCCTCTTATCTAAAGGAACTAAGGAGGTTTCATGAACCCCTTCCCCCCCACCCCAGCTAATTTCTTTGCTGAAATGCAGCATACTAGAGCTGCAAGACTGGGTGCAAATGTCATTAGAATACAATTAATCCAACCAATACTTCATGTTATATTAGGCAGCAAATCTATGAGTGTTCTGCACACTACTATGGGGCGGGGGGGGGGGGCTGTTCAGCACCTGAAAAAGTGCACAGGAGGAAACAAGATCTCCTCATCCCACCATATATCACAGGCCCAATCAGGATCAGGCCTTTGCAACCTTTTTAAATGGCTAAATTCTTCTCTAATGAGGACACCGTAATGTCTAGCTTAGTTCAGAGCCAATTTAGTTGCTATTGTTGGCCTTGTGGAACATGGGTGTTTTCTGCCCACCACTTATTTGAACAGGCTACCACCACAGTGAGAGTGGTAGACTGGAAAAGATGATGATCCAAGCATCCCAAACCATCAAACTCATGAACATTTCACAATTATATCCTGAAGCCAGAGAGAAAGATGCGTAAGAGCCAGGATTGGATTTCGTTCCAGATAAGGATGCCTATCAGAGGTGGGCACGAACCAAAATATGAACCAAAATTCGTATTTTGGTTCCTGCCCACTTCTAATGCCTACTTCAGCTTTGGAAATTACTGGATATATGGCATGGTGGCTGGATTCCTTGGGGAAAGGTAGCTCCCCAAGCTCAACAGATAGGTAATAGTGCAGAGTCCACTGTTCAAAGCCTCCAGGACAACTGATCTCTGTAAACCTAGAGATCAGTAGTAATTTCAAGAGCACTTCGGGCCTTGAGGTTGGTAACCCTCGTTCCAGATGACAGCCTCTTGTCCCTGTTACTGACTGCCATTCCTGGGGCCACGAAAAGAACAGGAGAGCCAGGCACCCCTCCAGTTTGCCAGACTTAACTGACTTAAATAAAAATTGCTTCTATAGGCAGGCTTTATTATGTTTTAAATGGCTAGAAACCATTTTGGAAGCCAGCCTTCGGTTGAAAATTCAACAAGTGAATTGTATGAAGGGTTGCCAGCCTCCAGGTAGTGGCTGGAGATCTCCCGGAATTACAACTGGTCTCCAGGCCACAGAGATCAGTTCACCTGGAGAAAATGGCTACTTTGGGGGGTGGACTCTATGGAATTATACCATCCCAAGGTCCTTCCCTCCCCAAACCCCACTTTCTCCAGGTTTCACTCTCCAGGTCTCCAGGAATTTCCCAACTTGGAGCTGGCAATCCTAACTGTACGACAGAAAAGAGCAAGGATATCTTTGTAATCCAGACCCTCTGCTTCTCTCCCACAGGGGTATTAATAAGGCCTTCGGTTAGCTGGAAGCCCTGGAAAATGTCTAAGAGCCATTGGCAATTAGGGAAGTTCAGCCAGCTGACTGGCAAAATTTGAGCTCAGATAATTTAGAGTACATAGAGATCCCAGTTCCCGCTGAACTCTAACAGAAGTTAAAAGCACTTTATGGCTCTGCTATAAACTGTGTGATGGTAAATTGACACTGTCACTGAAAAGAAATCTGAATACAACATCTAACAAGTACGTATGGCTGCATACACTGCTGCACAGTATCTAACTATGTCATAATAAAGAATGCAGAGATTCTGTCCACGCTCCATTTCCCTCAACAATTCCTATTGGTTTCATAATCATTTCACAATCAGGTTCTTAAATAGACAGAGTGCAATTTAAGACTACATTTTGGCAGGAAGAAGTGTTAGTAGAGGCAGCTTCAGAAAGAGGTATGGATTTTTTTTAAAAAATCCCCAACACAGATTTTAGACACAATGGGAGTTGCCATTGTGGTGGTTGTGGATGCCTTGCTTGTTTTATTGTATTTTAAATGTGGAAGTTAAATGCTAAAATATCAAATACCAAAACCTCAAGTGCCTAGAATATGCAGACTGTGAAATGATAACATTACTAGTGTTAGAGGATTAGGATATTTGGCATGTATAATAAGTTCTGAATGTCAGGCCCCTTCCATATAGAAAGAAAATACCACCATACAAAGAAATACAGTCAGGGCAGATGTGCTTTTTAACCCCTTCTATGCAGTAACCCGAGACTACCACAAAAGAGATGAAAGAAAATCTATTTCAAACAGAAAAGGAATTCTCTCCCCACCACCACCCCCATACTGTATACCTGACCTTTAGAATTCCATGTCAGGAAGGGTTACAGACAAGGATTGTTAGCAGACTTCCAATTTTAAAAAGGAATTAGTCTTTTCATGACAACCAAATTGACAGTTTTAGCTGAACAAGCTTGGGCAAGGCACTTGCAGAATAATAAAAACCCTGGTGTCCAAGAAAGCTGATCATCTGTGGAGACAGGAAGAAGGCAAGTCTAACACTTGACCACAAGAAATACTTTACTCTTTGCATCTTTACATCAAGTAATGCCAACCATGCTGCATACTGTGCAAGGAAGAGTACTGCAACTATTTTATAGGCAGGAAAAATGTGCAATCAAATAGCAATTGGGAAATAGAGTGAAACAAAGCAAACAAACACATCTTGAATGCAATATAAAGGAATTCAACAGAACACTTTAAAATCAGTTATGTTATACTTGGGTTATTATTAGCAGTAATTTATATGTACCTTTTTAACATACAAAATGCTTTGCAGTAAATTTATCTCATTCATTGCTCACAGAGCAAGATTCAAGTGCGGCTGCACCATCATGAGCATCAACAAGATTTTCAGGGCATAAGCTTTTAAGAGTCAATGCTCCCTCCATCAGATACAACCTTGACTCTTTTTTTTATATAAAATTTTTTATTGGTGAGCATAATTTCAAATATTATTTCAGTTCAACCCTATCTAATTTAATCTAACCTAATCCCCCCTTTCCCCCCCTCCTTGTTGACTTCCAACAGCTTTCCAACCCTTTACCCCCTTTATTACTTAACAAATTCTATATTAAACAATCAAACATCCCTACATAACATTCCTTACTCTAAGCCCAAATTTACTCTATACATACTATATTAGTTTTACTGATATTCCTTCCCAAAATTAATAGCATACTTTTCAAATTAATTTTACTAATACTTCTTCCCGTTATTAACAACATACTTAGCATATCCTATATTTAACCATAATCCAAATTTAATAATATTTGAGTTAATATTCTAACTTAATAACATTTATTACTCTAAATATTTTCATCTTCTCTTACATAACTATATGTATACTATAACACTATTTCTAATATATCAATCCCACTTCTAAGTATCAGAGATAAATAAATTCTACCCCTCCTATACTTAACTATAATCCTAGCTTAGATTAATATAAACACACATTTCTTCTATTGGTAAAGTCACTTCTCTCTTCTGTTCGTAGTATCATAATTTAAAAGTTCTCAAACTGCCACAGTTCTCCTTTCACATCCCATTTTTTCTCCAAATATTGTTTCAATTTCGCCCAATCTGCCATAAATTGTTCTGGATCTTGGTCTTTAAGTTTTCTTGTCATTTTGTCCATCTCTGCCATGTACAGCAATTTGTAAATCCAGTCCTCAACAGTAGGTACTTCTTGCACTTTCCATTTCTGCGCATACAATAATCTTGCTGCAGCTGTCATATAAAATAACAATGTTCTGTTCTGCACTGGAACATTCTCCATTCCCAAGTTCAGTAGCAACAATTCTGGGTTCTTATTTATTTGTATTTGTAAAATCTCATTTATTGCTTCAATTATTTCTCCCCAATACTGTTTAGCTACTTCACATGTCCACCACATATGATATAATGATCCTTCGTGCTTTTTACATTTCCAGCACTTGTCTGACATATTAGCATTCCCCAGCGCAATTTTTTTCGGTGTTAGGTACCATCTGTATATCATCTTATACACATTTTCTTTAATATTCATGCACGTTGTAATCTTAATTGTATTCTTCCACAAGTGCTCCCAGGACTCCATTGCTATTTCTTTATGAAAGTTTATTGCCCACTTCACCATCTGTACTTTCACTGTTTCATCTTCAGTATGCCATTTTAGAAGTATCTTATAGATCTTTGAGATTTGTTTCTTGTCTTCTTGTAGCATTACTTCTTCCAATTCTGAATTTTCCATTCTTATTCCTCCTCTTGAACAGTCCGATTGGTAAAGATCTCTAATCTGTCTGTATTGAAACCAGTTATAACAAGGAGACAATTCTTCTTCTGATTTTATTTTTAGCATTAAATGTTGTATTTGTGTTATCTCCTTGTAATTTAAGCATTGCTGTTCGTTATCGACAGTTCTCGGGTCTATTACTTCATATGGGACCACCCAAGAGGGGATTTGATCTTCCAAATACATCTTATATTTCTTCCAAATTGTGAAGAGGCTTCTTCTAATATAATGATGCAGAAACAGAGAGTCCGCTTTTATTTTATCGTACCATAGGTATGCGTGCCATCCAAATATTTTCTTATAACCTTCCAATGCCAGAAGTTTGCAATTTTTCAACATTATCCAATCCTTTATCCATGTCAAACAAATTGCTTCGTAATACAGTCTTAAGTTGGGCAGTTGCAAGCCACCTCTTTCTTTCGCATCTTGTAACACTTTCATTTTAACACGTGGTTTCTTGCCTGCCCACACAAAATTCGAAATTTTTCTTTGCCATTTTTCAAATTGTTTAGAATCTCGGATAATCAGGATCGTTTGTAACAGAAACATCACACGAGGTAAAAACATTCATTTTTATTGTCGCGATTCTGCCCAGCCATGATAAATTCAATTTGTTCCATTTTATCAAATCTCTCTCTATTTGTATCCACAGCTTCTCATAATTATTCTTGAATAAGTCTATGTTTTTTGCAGTTAATTCAATTACCAAATATTTTACTTTGTTTGTTACCTCACAGTCCGTTAGTTCCATCAGCTCTTGTTGTTTCTGTTTAGTCATATTTTTGCGTAGTATCTTCGACTTCTTTTTATTTACAAAGAAACCAGCCAGATCTCCAAATTCCTTTATCTTCTTTATTACCTTTGGCATATTGTCAATTGGATCCTCTACAATCAACATTATATCATCCACAAATGCTCTGACCTTGTAGGTAAACTCTCTTATCTTTATACCTCGAATTGTGTCATCCTCTCGTATCTGGATCATCAATATCTCCAAAATCAATATGAACAGCAATGGAGACAATGGGCAGCCTTGCCTTGTGCCTTTGCTTATTTTCAGTTTTTTTGTCAAATCGTCATTCACTACAATCGCTGCACTTTGGTCTTTATAAATTCCTTTAACCGCTTGTATGAACTTTTCTCCCATTTGCAGCTTTTCCATGGTGGCGAACATAAAGTCCCAGTTCAGATTGTCAAATGCTTTTTCTGCGTCTACGAAAAAGAAACCAACCTCTCTATCGCAATGCTTATCATAGTATTCAATAGCATTTATAACTGTTCTCAGATTATCTTTAATTTGTCTATTAGGTAAAAATCCCGCTTGTTCATCTGCAATGAATTCCGACATCCATCCTTTAATTCTTTCCGCCAACACCTTTGCAAATATTTTATAATCATTATTCAACAGTGAAATTGGTCTATAATTTTTAACATTAGTCAAATTTTGTCCTTCTTTTGGAATCAATGATATGTTAGCCTCCTTCCAAGAATCAGGAATCCCTTGATCCTGCATAGCACCATTCATCACCTCTTTCAGGAGAGGTGCCAATTCTTGGCCCATTATTTTATACAATTTTGCCGTTAGTCCATCCGGGCCTGGCGCCTTCCCCAATTTCGTTGATTGAATAACTTCTTTTATTTCTTCTTCTGTCACTTCCTTATTCAATTTCTCTTTCCATTCTTCAGAGAGTGTCGGAAGTTTCATCTTATCTAAATATTCCGCTATTGAATCTTTGTTCACCTCTTTTTTTTTGGTATAATTTTGCATAAAATTTAAAAAGGCTCTACTAATGGCGACTTGATCACTTATTAACTTACCATCTTCTTGTATCGTACTGATAATTTTCTTCTCCTTCCTCTTTTTTAGTTGCCATGCCAAATATTTCCCAGGTTTATTTGCACCTTCAAACGACCTCTGGTTCATCCTCTTTAAATTCCACTCCAATTCTTTATTGTTCATTGCAAATAGCTGTTCTTGCAGTATTTTAATATCCTGGTATATTTTCTTTTTACCTGGTCTCTTTTTGAGCTGAATCTCTTTGGCTTTAATTTTTTCCATGATTTCTTGTCTTTTTCCCTCCTTTCTCCTCCTGTCTCTTGCATTCAAGTCCATTAATATCCCTCTGATCACGGCCTTATATGTATCCCAAACCTTATTTGTCGATACTTCTTTATTCAAGATACAACCTTGACTCTTGAAAGCTTATATCTTGGAAATCTTGTTGATCTTTAAGATGCTAGTAGATTCAAATCTTGCTCTTCTACTGCAGATCAACACATCTACCCAACTCACAGATAGTCTGAGTGGAGGGTCATTTGTATTTCTATTTTTTAGATGAGGAATTAAGGTTAAGTGAGAATGGCCATTGAGAGAAAAGGCCACCCTGGCTGAGAAAGGATTGGATATCAAGGCTCTCACAGGACCAACTTATCTACTGTGACACCTTTAATGAGAGAATCCATGCAAGGCCATTCCTTCCCCTATGGCTGGAGAAGCAACTTATAGGGATCACTTTCCTTTTACTATGCCCTCTCTTTCAGGAAGAAAGGAACTTTCCACTGCCACCCCTCCCCCATCTAGACAACAGCACCTAGCAGCATCTCATTCTCTCTGGCAATTGATGCTCTCCTGAGCAGTTGGGGGGTGTCAGTCCCATAAACGCTCCAGAAAAAGAAGCCATCACACTGGAAGCAGTAGACCTGCATAGCTTCAAGAGTGACAAACAGAGCATGGTGACAGGTATATGAGAACCTGTTGTATTGTTTTGCATATAATGTGTTTAATTTGGATTTTATTTCTGTTTTCTAATGTGAGGTTTTTAATAATTGTTACTGTGAGTTTAAATGCAGGCCTATATGGATCCAGTTACACATGAATCCAGATGAGGTAATGTCTCCAAGTTATTGGCAGGCCATAGCACCTACCAAGTGTAAATGAAATGACTACTGGACAGTTATGGGGTGGCTTAGTTTGGCAATTTCATTAGCCCAAACTTTAGCATTCTAATGTGTGGTTTTCAGCAACTGGAAGCAGGTCAAAAGCACTGGTTTCGTGAACATGTTTAATCATTTGGAACTGGTATATTGTGTTTGGCTGTGGCCGAATCAAGACAATGTAAGTTTTAATCTTTTAAATATATATATAATAAATACATGTACCTGGTCCTTGTTACTGAACTTTCATTTGAAATTTTTATATTGTCTATCTAGTTATTTATTTACATTATTTATAGTTTACCTTTCTCTCTGAGTCTCAAGGTGGATTCAGAATAATCTTAGATCTTTTTCTTCTGTTGGTTATTTGCTTCCTTTTGGGTTGTCACAGTCATTAAGCTCTACGAAGATGACTGATCAATTTCTGTAAACTGTAACATTCTGTAACCTCTTTACGGCAAGAGAGTATCTTGCCTGTCTTTAATTTTCAAGCACAGTTGTTGGTAAATCTGACAAATCAATAAACTCTGGTTAATTCTAATTTCATTGGTCTGATTTTTGGCTAATATTGTTTTAGGCTAGCTAGGTGATGAATATGGGAGTGTATGGCATGTGGTTGTCCAAAGCTTGTCTTGGGATGCAGAGCTTTTTGGCATCTGCAATATTTGTGGTTGGATATATGAATAAGAAACTGTGAAGAACGAACTGAAACCTGGGTTCCAACTTCAGCCTTGTGTGTTTGAGACACATTCTGTTCTAGGTTTCCCTCTTTCTATCAGAGGCCCAAAGTACTCAAGCACTAAACCCACTGACATGGGGGGAGGGGCAATTAAAATGTATTACTTCTTCCATAATACCAGGATGGCCCAGACTTCATAAGAGGCTTATCTCAGAACAGCATCACCTTGGCTACTAGAGTGAACTGAACCAATCACAGATTTTAGACCAATGGCCCTTTGAAATGAATTATAAACATAACAAAGCAAGCAGTCATGTTTATGAAACTCTTCTTCTCAAAAAAGAATGGGTTAGAAATAAAGTCCAGAAAGCCCTGAGAGGCAGCTTCACCTGCTATTCTATACTGTGATATGAAAAAGGCACACTTGGTAACACAATCCATTTGATGTCATTGTTAAAGTTACAGGAATCCTCTCCTCTGAACCTAGCAACTCTTGTTAGGACTTAACTTTTCAAGCAATAATAAATGACTTAGAAAGGGGCAAGGAAGAGAAGGTTAATGAGGAACTCATTATCATTTCAAAGCTTTAAACACAAAAACACAGTTTCAAGAGAAGTTTGCATTAAGATGTGAATTAGGATTGATGATTAGTACCAGGATGTATATAATCCTGTTAAATCATGCCCTGTCCCTCCATTTCTAATAAGTGATGAAAATGGATTACATCTTTTTTATACAGCTCTCACAATGTTTTATCAGTCCTCTAAGATAAAGCTGAAGTAAAATATATTACTGCTGTCTTCATATCTAACTGTACACGCCTGCTCACTTTTGCAAAGATCATTATTTACATATTGGTACAGGAGTTTCAAAGCAAGATTAGGGTCCAGTAGAACCTTAAAGACCAACTAGATTTCCATGGAATGTGCTTTCAAGAGTCAGAGTTCCCTTTCAAATTGGCATCACTACAAGATAAGCTAAGCATCAGTTTTAAAAATTGATTCATGCTGGACTGAGTTTACTACTGTCATATTGTCATTTTTAAAGCCATGACGAGAGCCCTAGACCAGGGTCTCCCAAACCTTTGATATTTGGAGCATAGATTTTTTACATATTCAAATCATACTTCACCTTGCAACCAAAGAAATGTAGGTATTTTTTCAGTTTATGTATGTACATCCCAATTAACACTGTAACATTGTGTCAACATCTCTTTTTTCTTTTGCTCAGTCAGCTAACTCAGGGATACAACTGGGATTCTTCAAGGATTCCCCTCTGCCGGTCAACTGCAGTTCTGACTGCATCCAACAATAAATAAGTAATTTGAAATACTGCAAAAAAACTTCCAAATGTACAAGCCTAAATATCACATTGAAACTAAACCTGATACTGACTTTGGATGTGAACTTTATTTTGACTTGATATTTGAAAGAAAAAAAATTACTATAAAGGAATAAAAAATGCTTCACTTTTTTCTTACAACATAAGCTGATGTGTGTGTGTGTTTGCGTGTAGTGGTTAAGAGCATGGGACTCTAATCTGGAGAGCCAGGTTTGATTCCCCACTCCTCCACTTGAAGCCAGCTGGGTGACCTTGGGCTAGTCACAGTTCTCTGGCACTCTCTCAGCCCCACCCACCTCACAGGGCGTTTATTGTTGTGGGGATAATAATGGCATACTTTGTAAACTGCTCGGAGTGGGCATTAAGTTGTTCTGAAGGGCGGTATATAAATCGAATGTTATTATATAAATCAAATGTTATTATGTGTGTGCACACAAGTTCTTCGCAAATAAATTTTCTTAACAATCTTTTAGCAGTAATTGAATTGCACTCCTTGCCATCAGCTTTTTCTGGCCTGTAAACATTTTCATGGGTAGGGGTTCCTTGGGATATAAAAAATCAATTTAAGGATCCCTCCTTGGAAAAAAGGTTGGGAAACACTGGCCTAGATACTACAACAAATTTTCTGATTTTTATTCCAGAACAGGGTTTTAAAGCTCAGGTTTATACAGTATTTTTACCTACAACAATGGTACAATGTTTTAGTTAACTATTAACAGAAGTAAATAGGCCAGTTGCAAATCATTTGCAATCGTCAACTCAAATATGAACAGGACCTAAACTGACAGGTAAAATGATCAGCTGTTTAAACAGCAGGGTGACATCTTTGTCCATTTCAGTGCGGCTGTCTATTTGTCAGTCATCCTCCTTTATTAACAATGGACATTTTAAAAAGGCTTTCCTTTTTCTTGCACAGACCTGATAAAAACCCTGATGAAGTTTAAATTGACAATTTGATGTGTCAGCATCCCATGGCCCTACAACAATCATGGGCGTTGACAAGAGATGCAGCTATAGAAGGACTGTGTCAGTATTTAATCACCATAGAATATTTGCAACACAGAGGAGTTATAATAATAGTGCAACTACTTAGGGTCAAGCTAAACAAGATGCCAGGCATGTGTTCATTTCAGTAGCCAGTGACATAAGTTTACCAGGGAACTGTCATTTTCAACAACAGAGCAGCAGGCTCACTGGAGGGTCAGGAGAGATTCTGTCACAGCCCTCCACTGCCTCTGCCGGCTGCTTGACTGGCTCCCTCCCCCCACACTCTGCTTACTCACCTGGGTCTCTCCCCCACCTCTGGGTGGCAGCACAGCAGTGGTCATGTATCTGGGGCTTTGGGCCATCATGCACCATCACTGCCTTCCTCCTGCCTTTGCTCCTTCCAGGAATGAGGACGTGTGGCCACCCATAGCATGGGAGAGAGGGGCAAGCAGCTGGAATGCAGTGGGAGGGAAGGAACTGGTTGAGAAGATGGCAGAGGCAGCAGCAGTCAGGTGGAGGCCTGCAAGAGAATCCCTCTTGAACCCTGGCAAGCCCATGCAGCTCTGTCTTTAAAGCTACAGTTCCCAGGTAAAATTGTGCCACTGGCCACTGGGATAAACCTGTGCCTGGTATCTCATTTAGCTTGACCCTTAGACAAGGAGACCTTGGTACATGGAACTTGGTCTGCACAACCAGTTAGTGTCAGAGTCTGTTCATTTTTCATTCCCTTAGAGCTTGGGTAATCCTGCAGCTCAGAGTGCTGTGAGGAAGGTAAAAGGCCCCTACTGTTAGTCTGAGAGAAGACACATACAGTCTTATCTTCTATGTATTTCCCCCAAGCTGAATTTTCTCAATTAATCATTTAGAATCACCCTGTCTGACAATTTTAATTTGGTTACACAAAATCTCACAGCACCTGACTGTTCTTATGGAGCCATAAACATTTGACCTAATACTGTAGAGGTGAGTTTCCCAATTTCCTATTATACGGCAATCCGTGACATGCTGGAGGCAAATCCATTGCTAAGCAAAGCAATACATTTGTAACCACAAGAAGCTGATAATCTGCTTATCTTCATCTAAGACTTTTTGCAGCACCTAGGTTCTTTCAGAAGGCAAACACCAGAGAGGATGCTGTGTTCATCTGTTACAGCAACAACAGACAGGGGTCTTGTGGCACCTTAAAGATGAACAAATCTATTGTGGCATAAGTATTTAACGCACCATGAGACCCATTTTATATCTGTAATAAAAGTTATGTTCAATCCATGCTTTTAGATGTATGAAAACTCAAGTGTTTCTTTGAGACAGTGTAGACTAAAATTTGTAATAAGCAATTAACATAATCAATAAGCCATTAGCTCAATAGATTAAAAACAGATAAAATAAATGCAGGAAGCTAAGTATATTTATGAGGTGAGAAAGACTGGAATAATTAGCCAGTTCCTGGAAGCAGATGGTATCTTTCAACTTTATAGCTACATGAGATTACAATCTCAGTCTGGACTCAGTCACCAAATAATAGTTTAAGCATTCACTGGCCACATATTTGTTTGTTTACTCAAGATTAAAGGAAGCTTGGTGATATAATTTCATTGCAGAAATATGTGGAATTGCCAGAATGTAGGGAGTTTATCAGTTAATTGCACGCACATGCTTTATTGTGATTAAATGTTTTCAGCTTTTTGCAACCAAAATATATAGAAGTTAATTTCATATTAAACTACTTATGCAACTGACCTTCAAAAACATGGTGTGGGCAAAGAGGCTGGGCTGAATAAAAGGAATAAGGCGGGGAGTCCTTTGTGAAAGAGTTCCTGCTCTGGCTTCTAGCTTAAACCTCATACATGGTGCTAACTGGGCTCCTGTTTTAAACACCTTTGTTACAAAGTTCCAGAGGAAGCATCACACCTATTTAAAGGAATAGGTATTCTGCAAGTCACTGTCATTATTTGATGAGCAATCAGTATTCCAAATGGAAAATGCCAGTGGATCAGTGGCAGAATTGCACCCACTAAAAATGGAAACTGTGTCCACTTTAGTGGTCCTGCAGAACCCTCAGTTAAAGATTTTGAGATCTCCAAGTTCTAGCCTACTCACTTTAGGATGTATATAAGATGTGCATACTTGCATGAAACAGGATGAACTCCTCCCTTGCTCTAATTATCAGATTTCACTCAACATGCATCAAAACTGTTAATGCTTACCAGTCTATTATCTTTGAACTGCATCCTTTCCAATTCCAATAAATACATTATTTGTTAAGGCTTCCTCCATAACTATCCCAGGCAAGCATTCCATACCAACAAGCTTGTTCCAACAAGCAGACTCAATGAACAGCATGCCAATACTTCCTCCCCCACTCCCCCTCACACTTTCTATTTGAAGTTTCTTCAGTACATTATTGGCTTGCATTAGGCTGCAGTGGTATTCCTGTTGGAACAGAATATTTAGGATATTCTCTTTTCTACTCCTCTAAATCTTCAAGGCAAAATATCACTGCAACTGGAAAGCCCCAAATGTCTTGCGAGAATTGGGAGGATCATGTTGCCGTTCATTCCTCTACCGCTGAAGGTAGTTGCAACAAGCTCCTGTTGCTCAAGGAATTTTGTAACTTCGGGATAACAGTTAGGTCAAATCCACATTACTCATTCTAAGTCGCATGTTCCCCGCATTCCCCACGCAATCCCGAGTGCTGGTCACATTACCTCATTAAACAGATGCATTTCATTCGCATTTCTCCCGAATATGTGGTCACAGGTTTTCAACGGGAGTTTCACGGTGGCCGTGAACGGGCCAATGCGCAATTTACGTGTTTTTTTTAAAAACCACCCCCCTTCCTGTCTCTCCAGCCGTTCCGAGAGTTCCTATTGGCTGATTCAACTTGCAAGTGCTCCGTAGTCTGCAAAAGACTGTTTTTGACTTCATAGCATTGGATTTATTATGCTGTTTCTGAATCAAATCTGGTAGTTTGAAAAATCATTTTGGGGTGAATCCATCCTCAGAACGGACTCGCGAAACTTCCTTTTTAACTGTTTTTTATTTTTTTAATTTTATATTACTGTAATATCGAAATTACGAAATATCGAAATAATGACACTCCAAGGAAGTGAAACTTCAGTAAAATTCAGGCACTGAACTGTCCTGCATAGGAAATGCCCACGAAAGCTTCCCACATGCTTCCAAATTTCCAAAAAAGAAACGGGAGAGAGCCATCAGTGCTGTCAGTGGGGGAAAGAGAGGCATCATTATCTTCAATGATGTTTCTTTATAAGGCAAGATCGAAATAACGGAAAAGTGCGCTCAAAAAAATTTTAAAAAATGGGCGGGAAAAAAGGTCCCGCCCAAAAAAGCAGTTTTCGAGTGGCCGTGTGACCGGAGGGACGCTCGAGAAAGACGGATTGGAAGCAGGAATGTGAACGAAGAGGAAAAAATCACGGATTGGAGGCAAACGGAAGATATCCGATAAACATGCGGGTAATGGGTGAATGTGGATTCGACCTTAGTTTCATACATCCTTTTAAACAGTTTCTTGGGTTCTCTTGTAAACATTACTCTGCATGCTCTTGGATCTCTGTGGATTCAATGATTCTTAGAAGTTACAGCAGAACTTGGCACTAGGAGATATTTTCACAGTGCGATTAGCCTTGTCCTTGCAGAACACATTCAGAAAACTCTGAATTCAGGAGATTCTCTATGTAGCCAAGATCTCAACGGCTATCTTGAATAAGTGCAGCAGGAAACTGTCACATTTGCAGCCCCTATTCCCACCAGCAGAGATCCTGACCAGTAACCACCAGAAGAACAGTATTGTCCAGATGAGCCACAGCACCACAGTGCCCTCATCTTTGCAGCAACTTTGGAGAACAATCCATAGCATATTGTTTCTTTTCCCCCCTAGACCATTGTTCCAAACTAATTCTCTTTGCCTTTGTTTTATCTTCACATCAACCCTGTGAGGTTGGTTAGGCTGAGAGTCACCCAGTGAGCTTCCACGGCAGAGTGGGGATCTGAACCTGGGTCTCACAGATCCTAGTATGACACTCTAACTACTACACACAATGTCTCAGTAGCCCCATGTTTGATTAAAATATTTGTATCCTGTCTCCTTACTCAAGATTACTTAAAATAATAAAACAAGCGTAACAAATTGTTAAAATACAGCTGCAAAAATGTTAACACATACTTCAACACCATAGACTTCAATACTTGAAAACAGGTACACTTGCTTTAAGTAAAGCAAAAGAGCAACTCATCATGACAGAGAAGGGGTACAGTGACTTGAAAAAGGGACAGGTTGCCTTTGTAAAGTAGTCCATTCTAATCCATCAATATGGTATAGTGATAGCTGCCTTAATCTGATCTTGTGGTAACTTGAAGACTTAAAAAATTATATTCTAGCATAAGCTGTCATGGGCAAGAGGCCACTTCTTCTGAAAAGTGTATTAGTCTTTAAGGTGCCACAAGATTCTTGTTTATAGTACAGGAAGTTTTGCAACCTAAAGAAAGAAAATTACAATCTTTTTAGTCTATAAACACTTATGAAAAGGCAGGAAATTTCACAAGCTCATTGACGCTGCAACCTGAACACAATAACAACTGCTAGCATCTGATGTTTGCAATCCTACACATATTTTACACAAAACGTTAATTTTCATTAAGGGGTTCCCTTCAGAGTAAATTTGGTCAGGACTGGGCTGTAAGTCTCAGTCTGTAAAAGGCTCAGGGAAGAGATTAAAGCAAGAAACGTTCGCACCAAAATACAGAGGTAAGCAATTTCCTCTAAATGCCATGAAACAGAAATAAATGTGCTTCCCAGAGCAATTCTCAACGTCGCACAACAATGTCACTCCCAGGAGTGACATCATCGTGTTGGCCCCAGGAGTGTTCCCAGGCTTTGCACCAGACTGATTCAGTCCAATTGGGGGCCAAAACTGGTCTAGCACAAAGCCCAGGAGCACTTCTACGATGATGTCACTCCTGGAAGTTATATCATCATGTCATGCTGGGAGCGTGCACAGGAGTGAGAAGAAACTAAAGGTAAGTGCTGCATCTGTCTCCCCACCCCTACCCTGGGAGGGTAAGGGGACTTGGCAATCCTAGCTACTCCAGATAGCTAGTGTATCTGAAAAGTACTCTTTGCACATCATAGCAAAACTTACTGAGACCAAATTATTCCTATTTTTATTTGGGGAGGGACTGTGGGCAGGGCCGGCGCACCCATTGAGGCAGGTCTGGCCCCCGCCTCAAGCACTGAGGCGCTGGAGGGGGCGCCGGACGCAGGGGTGTGCACCATGGAGCTGGCGGCAGCAGCACTGGTGGCTGAGTGGGAGGGATGGGAAGCCGCCCATGCGCCGCCTCAGCCACCTGCCAAGCCTGGCCCGCAACTGCTGCAGCCTGCTGGCCCTCCCGCCCCGCGCTGCTGCCACCACCACCAACATACGCCCCCAGCCAGGTGCAGCAGCCGCGGGCCAGGTGCAACAGGCATCCGGGGCAGCGTGTGGAACAACAGAGCGGGAGGGCTGGGAGGATGCACATGCACCTCCCCAGCCACCTGCCATGCCCAACTGGGAGTGCGGGCAGCCTCCGCACACCATCCCAGCTGCCCGCCACACCAATGCGGCCAGCTTGCTGCATGATGACGTCACATGCAGTGACATCATCACGCAGTCCAGGGCGTGCGCGCGCACTCTGTGCATGCGCATGGGGCAGCCTCGGGCACCAGAAACCCTGGAACTGCCCCTGACTGTGGGTCAGTGGTAGAGCAACTACTTTGCATGCAGAAGGGCCCAGATTCAATCCCAGGTATCATTAACTAAAAGTATTAGGTAGTAGCTAATGTTGAAAAACCTATCCAAGACACTGGACAGGCACTGCCAATCAGAGTAGACAGTAATGAGTAGATAGAGCAAATCTATGATTCCGAATAAGGCAGCTTCATGAGTTCACTACAAGAAAAGCACAGAATAGTGTTTTAGCAATCAGGACTCATGTGTTCACTGAACAGGGAGGGATGAATGAATGAATGAATGAATGAATGAATGAATGAATGAATGAATGAATGAATGAATGAATGAATGACCAGGTGATTGTGTGAAGGCAGGGTACAGAGTCAGTGCTCTCCCTTCCCATACATTCAATTAAATGTGGGGCTGTCGTGCATGCTTAAACACACACAGAGAGACCCAAGGCAACACAGACTTCAAGCAACAGACTTCACAATGGAAACAAATCAGTGATCTCAAATGCAACTAAGAACTGAGTCACACTTCAGGTAAGAAAAGTGCCATGCACGGTACAGTCAATTGTGAATTATATGCATAATATATATAGCCCTTTGGATTTCAAATGCAAGTGGTGAGAATGGAAAACAATAAATATTTACTATGTGGCAAAACTCAAGTATTTAAATATGCAACATTCACAACTGAATTGAAATTGTATGCACTTTGCCCTTTATTCTCATTTAATTTTATATCAGTAAAATATTAAAATCCTAAACCATGTTAAATGACAGTAGCTTCCAAAAGGGCAGGCAAGTTCCTTTCAAACCTCCACATGCGGACAGCGGTTCACATCTTAAACTTGGAGAATAAGAAACAGTACGCCAGCAAAGCGAACTCTTTCAAAGAACCAGTCAGTTAATAGGTTTTCAAAGTCACTTATCTGAAGAGTTTAGAAAGAATATTTGCGAACATCCTTTTACAGCTTTAATTAAAGTTGTGTTGGGAGGTATAGGGAGAAAAGGAAGAATTCCACTGTTCTAATTTTCAAGGAATGATAAATCGGCTCTGTTTTACTTCACTTAGGGCTAACTGACAGCTCAGAGATAAGGCGACAGAGGGATATGATTGGAATGTGACCTCCTCACACAGCAATCACTGGCCCCCATTCCCATTAATAAATTACCTTAAAGACCACGGAGAGCAGAATGGCATTTGAGAATGTTCAACTAACCATCTTGTTAGAATAACTGGAGATGGTTTGTTTAACCTTCAGTCTATTTGCCCACACTGTGCAGCTCCATTCAAGCATTAAATATTCTAGACAGACTCAAAATAGGCATTTGATTCATTTTCTTTGTTCTCAATAAAGGAAGAAATCACAGTCACTGAAATCTTTGAGGAAAGAATTTGTACCAAAATTGAACAGTATTTGTTCCAAAGAAAGCAGATTTTTTAAAAAAATCCCTCAGCAGAACAAGTGATATAAACACATTTAAATGGCCCTTATTATTATATATTGTTAACTGCAGTCACAGCAATTACTATTGAGCCTCTGTGAGAAAGGCAGAATATAAATGCAACAAATAATTGCTAGAAAGAACCACCACTTCTTCTGGTGCTGCCCCCGGCCATCTGCTATGCCCGTATATGGACTCCCAATATTTGTTTAAATAGCCTGCTCCCGGACCATTTTAAAAATTATTACTGATTTTTTGTTTTTGAGACTTTTAATGTATTTTTTTAATGTTGTTAGCCACCCTGAGCCCATCTGTGGGGAGGGTGGGGTATAAATCAAATCAAATAAATAAATAAACAAATTATCTAAGGTTGTGATTTAACCCCTATAAAGACTTTCCAGAAGTTAATTCTTAAATAGAAGGGGAGAGGAAATTGCTATTCTAGTCAGAACATCAACCAACTGGAAGGAACCTGAAAGTCCTCTGATTCAACTACATGCCCTAAAATGGGATCCTCTAACAGATGACATCAACCGCCACAGATTACATCATTCCAATTACACGGTGCCCAAATACAGAGCAGAATCAAATAAAATGCTTATAAAATGCATTGTGCAACAAAAATGCCTGCAGGCAAGGAAAAGTTTAGCAAAACAATCTAGCCTAATTAAGCAAGTGAATCAAGGCACATTCTAGGGAGAAAGTCCTGTGCTTGCTAGCCAAGCAGACCTGGGGGAAATCCCTCCCAATACCAATGTTGACAATAAGATCCTGAGAAGGAAGCAAAAAAGCATCCACCAAATCTGTGTGTCTGCGTGTGTGAGAGAGAGCGGGGGGGGGGGGGGCGGGGGGAGAGAGAGAAAGAGAGTCTGGCTCCTGCTGTTGTCAAAGGCTTGGGATCAGCAAAATACCTCACATAAAACAGAACATCACTCACTCACCTTAAGGCATTCAGCGCTGAGATTCTATTGACAAAAAACCAATTTAGTGCTCACTTTATAAACTGGGAAAATGTTCTGTACCAGTGGGCATCAAATGTGTATCAAGAAAACCAAGAAAGAACGGATACGTTTTATGAACAAGGTGCAACAGTGTCTAAAAACCGGCTCATGATCTGTCAGGGGCCTAGCTCAAAAGCACCTTGGCCATGCTGCCTCAGCCCTCTCCTTGCCTCCCACTGATCCTGCAGGATGCAGATAATACTGGTCTTACATAGCTTTCTAAGTATTATCTTTGTAAGATAAGGCAAATGATCTGCTTGAACACTGAAAGTGCTATATAAATGATAAACACTATTAATAAAATCTAAAACAAATATTTCCACATGCAGTATTTTTATTAGAACCAAAGTTACACAAAACAGTGCACAAGCTTTGCAGTTCTGCTACAGAAGTCTTCATCACACTGGATGAAAAAAATCCCCAAAAGACAAGTGAGGAATAGATCCAGGCCACTTTGTAGAATGCCAAGCAAATTTGAACAGATTAGCCAGACGTGATATCAAAGTGCACCTTGAATATTCTGGGGGAAAGAGAAAAAATGGCAGTCACCAATTGAAAATATAAAAACAATTACTTGATCAAATATCCTTGTAGCACCAAAAGAAGCCTTAAAAGGCCAAGAAAAATATGGCAGTCGTTGTATGAACAAAATGGGAGATGCAGTTGATACACTGGATATTAAGGGTTGGTGGAAGCCAAATTAAGTAATAGAATCCAGAGATTGAAGGTAATAGACCCCATGAATAGTCTCTTCCCAGATTATCCCCCTCCAGTTGAAGAACCCATCTCTTTTGATGACTAAAATTGGTGTTTCCAAAACAGAGACAGTCTCGGCTATAAAGAAGGATCCCAAGAACATTACATTACATTACATTTCAGAATAAAAACTGTATCAGAGCTATACCATTAAAAGGTAAAGGTAGTCCCCTGTGCAAGCACCGAATCATTACTGACCCATGGGGGGACATCACATCATGACGTTTTCTTGGCAGACTTCTGTTACAGGACAGTTTGCCATTGCCTTCCCCTGTCATCTACACTTTACTCCCAGGAAACTGGCTACTTATTTTACCAACCTCGGAAGGATGGAAGGTCCAGTCAACTTTGAGCCGGCTACCTAAACCCGGCTTCCACCAGGATCAAACTCAGGTCATGAGCAGAGCTTGGACTGTAGTACTGCAGCTTACCACTCTGTGCCACAGGGCTCCTGCACTACGGCGCTCCTAAGTGGGGAAGTCAATGGTAAAACACCCCGTAACAAAAAAAAGTCTGCCAAGAAAATGTCATGATGCAACGTGTGTCTCCCCCCCCCCCCCCCGGATCAGTAATGACTCAGTGCTTGCACACAGGACTAGCTTTATTTTTTTATATCATTAAAGCCCCCTTCCCTTTATGGCAACACTCTGTGATAGCCTAGGTCCAAACTAGACAGGATGCTCAAATGTTATAAAAAAGGAAGAAATAAAATCAGAAGCATCAATCAGAAGCTCCACAAGAACTAAGAAGTATGTCAGAAAGTGGATCTGAGATCAATTGCATATATGAAATACAGTTGCTGTTAAGATTTGCATTTTACTGCTTATATGCTATTGTATCTAAGAAATAATCAAGTGGTAATCTAGTAAAAAGGAAGGAAGCAGCAGGTTCCATTACATAAGTGATTATTTTAGTTTTGTGGAGTCTGTGTTTGGTGTGTTTTCAAGCAATAAATGCTGATTTTTACTACTTTTACTGCTTTACCTTTGACAGGAGTCTAACACATACATCAAACTATACAGTGTGACCTTTAGTTTGATTACAGTTTCCTGATGACAATTTACAACTTGGTTAGAAATGATTATTAATTATTAATTAGTGAATAATAAGTGATCAGTCAGAAAGGCCACCAAAGCACTGTCCCAGTCCCTTGCTGCTGGCTCAAGCATAGTGCTTTCCTGGGATAAATGAATTATCAAGTATAGTTACCTATTTTCTACTAGTATTAGAAGTACTCTTGTAAACTACTTCAGTTGTACCTTGTTAAACCACTAGTAATTGTACTTTGCTTCCCTAGCATCTCTAACCTCCAAGGATCAAATAAATAGAAAATTTAAATATGATATGGTGTATTCTGCAGACATCTGCACAATAAGTGGAATAGCATAAGAAAAAAAATGTTTGCAATCTAAAATCTGACCAGTGTTGATGAGCATTCATCTTTTTATTAAGAAGATATTGCACAGAGAACACTTAAGAAGCATAACATATGTACAGGAACTGATCAAAGGAGAAGAAGGCAAAAGGAATTCACCATCAGAAGAGGGGCTGTAAATTGCATACAGTAAAAAGTGCGCAATTGTGCAGGTGATCTGGATAGTATATGAGTAATACATTCCACAGACACTGGGATTACTCAGAGATGGGTCCACACAGATCTAAACGTGAAACTAACAGGGTGTGACACACTTCAAAATGCACTGCCTTTTATCCACCCTCAGGCACCCAAGTTCTCTGGAAGACTACATGGCAAAATCTCACCTTAAGTCAGTAAAGCTTGTGGCCCACCAAACTCAACTCACCAGCCATGTACAGCAGCCTGGCAGGGACTCAGTGTTTTGGGTGCCATGCCTCCTTGGAAGGAGGTCTTCCGGGAATATAGCACCTGCACAGCTTCACATCTCTAATCTCTTTTCCCAATTAATGGTGTGATGCCAGCCCAGAAAGGAATATGCACATGTGTTACAAGGGACCACACCAAAACTGTGGAAATACATGGTTGGGGAGGGGCTGTGATGCAGTGGTATAACATTTGCTTTGCATACCAACAGTTCCACGTTCAACTCCGAGTCCTCCTGACACCTCAAGTTAAAAGGATCAGTAGAAGATGATGTGAAAGACCTCCACTTGAGACCCTGCAGAGCCACTGACAGTCAGAGTAGACAATACTGACTTTGACACACCAATAGTCTGACTCCGTATAAAGCAGTTTCATTTGTTCATGTTTCATACATCACTGCCATCACAATTATTAGTCAGTGACTATGAAGTGGGAAAGAAAGCTGATGCACTGTGAGTCCAGTTAGGGCCAGACTAAACACATGACAGGTCTTTGCATTATATGTCAGTTTTTTCAAAAAATGTCTGTAACATTTGAAGAGATGTAGCTGTCAGGGGCATATTTTGACAACTTGCCAAAGTCCTCTGAGGCATATTTTACACATACATGTGACACCCTTTAAATACCACAGAGAAGACACAATTGCATAGACGCAAAGTCTGATAAAAGGCAGCTTTGGAGAAAGAAGTAAGGCAAAAGTCTTTTAAATAAATGTCAGGATACAATTTAGTAATACAGTAAAGATAATTTGAATTCTGTGTCTAAATACGGAAGAGTGAAGAAACCCAATCTAATGCCTCCAAAAACTAGTCAGAAGATTGGAGGTTACAGATTCTGGATAACAGAAAGGAATGAGAACCAAATGCCTTTCCCTTTTCCAAGTTACACAACGCAATGGAGGCAAGTAAGAGAACAGCTTCCATTAAAGAGCGTATCAAATCAAATTTGAGGAGGGAAAACTCAGGAAGCACAAATATGAAAATCAGAGGGGGGGGGGAAGAGACCTTGCCACCAGTAGTTTAATGTCCCATAAACGTTCATGACATTCTAGATCTATAGCTTGTTTAATCAGTTCATTCAGAGGCATTCTAACCATTTACATTGGAGGGAAGAAATTTATCAACACAAGAGTTCTATGGTTCGTCAGGAAGTTTAGGAAGGAAATTAAAAGCAAAATACGGAAATGGTATTACAATAAAACTGGAATTTCACATGAGCTGACAACACATCATAATACACATGACATAGTATATAGAGATGTTAGAGCTTTAGCAGACATAATATATAGGAATTCAAGTTCTTTTTCTTGCTCTCTTTCCCATTGCCACAATACCATGCAGCAAAAAATAAACGGAATTAACTAGACGCTGCATTTTCTATTATTCATTCGTTCGTTCGTTTCTTTATTTATTTGATTCTTAACCCGCCCTCCCCACAAGTGGGCTCAGGGTGGGTTACAATTACATAATAATATGACAAAACATTTAATCAGAATATATATCAACAAAACCTCAGATGGCGGCCCCCTCCATTCTTTTCCTACCACACTGTAACAAAAAGCAGGAGTGAGTGGAGGCACAACTGATATCATACTGTGACATCGCGTATGGAGGGGCAGATGGTTTTATAGCTCACCCCCCAACAGGAGACTGGTTGGGAGACTTTTCTAATAACTTTTCTTAAGACTGGCCTCAACCATAATGTACCAACAATATTTCTGCATAGAAAAGATTACACTAGACATGGGCACGAATTGAAACACAAATTTCGTGACAAATCAGGCCGATTCATGTATCATGAAAATGCATTTCGTGAGGCCACATTTGTCATGAAATCCACGACTTTTGGGGCCGATTCATTCAATTTGTGAATGTTTTGTGATGACAGACAGGGTGGTGCTGATCCACTGATTCCCTAGACAACATAGGCCTGGAATGTCTGCAGACCTTTTGTTGCCGTGGAAACCCCAATCTTAGCCCACATAACCTTGATAGGCAGCTCTCCCTGCCAACCTGAGATCTCCCATTCTGTTCTATGAGAGCAACAAACAGGGGGGAGATGGGCCTTCGGTAGCCATGGGAACACCAGTCTCATCCCTCCAAACCCTGTCAGACAGGTCTGTCTACCAACCAGAGAGCTTCTGTTCTGCTCTATGTGAGCATTTCTTATATAAGGCACAGCTCTGTGCCTCCTGCTTTCAGTTCCAGTAGACAGAGGGAGAGGGAGGAGCTGTTGCTGGGATTTGGATTGAAAAAGAGTAGATTTGGGAGCTTTGGGCTGGATTTGCTGCTGCTTCAAAAGAGACTGAAAAGCTTCTTTCTTATTTTCTGCTCTTGTACTTGCCGGGAAAGTTGTTGGGTGAGGGTGCCTTTTTTCTTCCATCACACCTCACCCCACCCCAGTCTCAGGGCATTGCCTGGCTCTGGGGCCTAGCTTGACTCCCTGCGAGTTTGGCATCTCTGGGTATGATCTAGGTATGAAGGGTTGTAGGGCCCCAGGATCTGATGAATCACGAACCTAATGAATCATTTCATGAAACGGGACAATTTTGTGAAAGTTCATGGAACACAACCAACCACGAAACTCAGAGTTTGTTAACCAACTGTTACTTGGTTAAAGGAATTCTCTGGAGTCATGACTGAAGTCCATTTCTAAGTATTCTGAACTTTACTCAGCAGATCGTAATGTTAATTCATCACAATGCTCCATGAGCTCTTCTTGTTCTAAGTGCAGCCTACATACTTGTATGACATTGCTCCTACGCTTAGTCACATTCACTAGTAAACACAAGACTGTTTACAAAACACACAGTGCCACTTCAGAAATTGTAAGCTGATTGCAGGTTTGTTCCATCTTATGCATCCATGCTATTTATCAGATTATTTTGCCTGAGAATTAACTTATCAAAAACAAACACAAAAAGTGGGGGAAAGGTTTCAGATAAATCTGAGATCCTCTCCACTTTAAGTCCCTCCATTCTCAACTGCAAGTAAATTCTGTAAAGGGTACAGTTTAGTAATTCGTGACTGTTTATATCTACAGCTTAGCATAAATGTCCCCTAGTTCTATGTCTTTTCTATTCAAAATTCAACAGTACTAACTACCAAGTTACACATGTAGTCAGCCTTCAGACAGCAGATAGGAGATGCGTCTTTTGTTGCGTTCTAGTTATTTGACTCTCAGAACATTTAACTGTGAAGGAAAACTATCTGGGCATCTTGTCCAATTACACTGTGACTACAGATCTGTAACTTAATATCATTTCAACAAAAGCAACAACACTATGAAAGCATAATACTTCGAGAAGAAACAGAACAGAACTATATGGGGACTATATTGCCTCATTCTGGACATGAAGGGATGAATTTCAACTGATCTTGAAATTCAGATGGCATACAGAAAAAGCCTCCAGTGGCAAACAATTTATCAGTACCAGCTTGCAGTTTTCTCCATGCCCATAACTACCTGCATTGGTATTGAGATCAGTGATCCTAGTGAAAAGTTCATTGTATAGTTTTAGTATTTTGGGATATGGGAATATACTTGGAGAAAGAGGGGCGCAAGACAGGGACTACAAAGGAAAAGAGGGGAGGGGTTAAGTATTTTAAAGAGCTAAGTTGATTTACCCTGTATTCAACTTGGTTAGTGAGCCCAACGTTCCATATTCCATGACTGTCTCAAAAAGGGACTTGGAAGAGGAAAGGGACCATGACTCAGTGGTACAGCACACGTTTTATATACAGAAGATTCTAGGTTCAGTCCCTAACATCTCCAGTTTAAGGATCCCCCGAAAGAGGACTTCTTTTACAAGAAACCTTAGAAAGCTGCTGCTAGGGAGAACAAATAAACCTAAGCTAGATAGAGCAATTATCTTACTCCATATAAGGCAGCATGTAAAGAAGGCAGGGTATGCCACCTTGAGGTGCACAGAGTGGAGGAGAAAAATGACAGGCTAGAGTTGGGAGGCACAACGAATGATATGCAATTACTAAGGGAGACTCTGTTACGGAGGCCTGAGAATAAAGGGAGCTGCACAGAGGCTGCTGCTTAGGGCTTACTTAAAAATACCCCTAATATTGTTTAGAAGATAAAAGCTGTAAATCCATCACCTGTAAAATGAAGATCAATATGATGTTCTTTGACTGAGGCTGGATGAGATAGAACTATAGTTAAGAGTTCTAGGCATAGATGTAAGGTGCATATTGGGTGTCCTTTTTCAGATCAAGACATGGATATTTGCCTACTCGTTAACAGCAATTGATTGTTAAGAATTGGTGTGTGACAAAGGAAATTCATAACGTAAATCATGGAAACATAACTGGAATGTTAACATTACACAGAAGAATTGGTACTTTGGGTTTCTATTCTCACACTACAATGCTGCTGCTGTTTAGCTGACAATAGTGAATTATCTACAAGTCGAAACATACTGGTATTTTCAGCCTACAGAAAATAGAAGTTGGACCTACTGTAAATGCCTCTTCTGTCTAGTAGGTAGAAGAGCAAACAGGATGGGGTTAACTCCTCCCTCTCTCAGAAGGTGGAGTCTTGGAAACTTCTGGAGAGAAATGCGTCAATTAGGAAGAGCATTAATATATTAAAACAGAACGATAAACAGCAAATCACTCACCATGGAGTCAAAACAGCCAATAGCAAATAAACCCAGCAGCAAATAAACAGATAACAGCAGTTTGCAGGGTGGGCCATAGGGAATATCCCAGCCCTGACCCAGCGGTGCTGAAGGGGCAAGAGAATGTGTCACCTATACTTAAGGGAGCTGGGAGGGAGCAATGGAGTGTTAGGGAAATGGCTACAGCACTGTGCAGGTGGTCGAAGAGGCTAGCAGAACCCAGAACCAGCAAATGGCATCACCACCCTGCACTGGATTCTGCTAGCCAACAAGTAGCTGTGCCTGCTTGGTGTTGTAGCTGTGTCCCAAGATGCTCTATCAATGCTCTGTCCAAAACTCTCCAATGAGGGAACCATCCAATGTCCCTCCCTCCCCCACAGCAACACTAAGTGGTAGTGGCCAGGACATTCCCTGTGGTCCACCCTCTGAGCTGCTACAGCAAAGAATAAATGAAATAGAAAAATTGAGGATATCTTCAGGTCACCCTATCATAAATTTCCCTAGTTTTGCCTCTGAGAATGATTCAGGCAGGTTATCATGGAGACCTAAGGCTGGGGTCAGTTTCAGGTTCTCTAATTCCTTCAATTATAAATAGGCATGGCTGTGGTCAAAATCTTATTTCTCTCTGGACAGAATAATTTCTCCCTGCACCAAGATAATGATGAAGCCTAATTGTTGTATTCATGGCATTAGGTACAGAAAACTTTTTGTTCAGTTAATCATGGTCCTCCAGGCAGTGAAGAATTATCTTCACATCATAAACATCCCTTGTCTAAGAGGATAAGTGGATAAGCAGGTAGCTGGTACATGTGAATCCCCTCACTCTAGAACTGCATAACCACTGGAGTTTTGTGAATGAGGTCAGACTGAAGGGGACAGCCCAGTACTGGAACTGTTACTTTCCACAAATGAACTTTAGACATTTGTGGAGGCTAAAAAGGACAGATATATGTAGACAGGCCTCTGATGAGTCTATAGAGACTAATGAGTCCCCATCTGTGAGGTCTTAATATTTTCCATCCAGAATTATCTCTTCTTCCAGAATCCATTGAGAGACTTAAGATAGCCCCCTCCAGTCAGTATTGTTTTGAGAACTCTGAAAGAAAAGTTGGGAATATAAGAGCATCTCTGAAGGTTGAACTCTCTTTGTAGCCTTCATATCCAGCAGATGTTTTATGGCATGTAGAGCTCTTGTATTTTTCTTGGGGTAAGGAAACAGGGAAAATTACAATCCTGCCCTCTGATGTTCTCTCCAGTTCCAGTGTGTATCCTTGTTTAACAATTAGTCTGAACTGTGAGATGTCAATCCACTAGAAGAGCTCTAGTAAGTTAGATAAAGAAGGAAAACTAGGAGAGTGATTGCTTGAAAGAAATTGTTAGTTACACTGGATAAGCTTGGAGGTCTCCAGAGAGGCAGTGAAAATGGACACTTCTTCTCCAAGATGAAGAAGCCACAACGAATCCTGGAATTGGGTCTTACTAGCCATCTAGTTCAACATCAGTTCAGTCCAGAAAATCCAAAGCTAGAGCACTGACCCCTCAACAGACACAGTTCAGACGCTACTTGGAGACTCCAGTGAGAGTCACCCCGCTCACCAGGAAATCTGCTCCATTGTTAAACTGTTCTTACCACTAGGAAGTGTTCTTTAATGCTCATTTGAAATCTACCATCCTTTAACATCAGTTTACTGGATCTAGTCATGAGCTCTGGATCAGAGATGGTTTGTGCCCTCTTTCATGTAACAACCTTCTACATATCTGATCATGTGGACTGTGCGCACGAGCGCACGTGCACACTTCTCCAAGATAAAACATACCCAGTTCTTTCAACCTGTCCTCACAGGAATAGAGTGAAGGTTTGGGGGAAAGAAATTAAGACATTAAGAAATTAAAACATTTGAAAAACAGTCCCCACCCCCACCAAGAACTTCTTCCATTAATCATTCCAATGAGAAAATTGGGAAATTTGGAGTATTTTTAAGATACCTGTGCTAAAGTAGCAAAGGGTACAGCAATTTGCAGCTCTCTCTCAAGTAATGGGTACATTTGAAATTGAGGCATATATATTTTAAATGTCATAAATATGCCAATTAGTACAATATTATATGATAACTAAGTTATATATTTTGCTGTTAAAGCAGCAAAATAAGTTAGGTTGATACAAATTTGGTGTTTATAGCACGCAAACAAAAATTAATCTAACAGAAAATTCAACCATGGCAAGAATTCCAAATTTAATATTGTTCCTATAAAAGTGCAAGCTTTTAGCATGCATGGCTCGTCTGGAGATAATCTATTTATGAACATGGATGTGGTATCTTGTGAAAAAACAGAAACCAGAGGGAAATTTAAGCAGGATTTCTTACAAGCAAGGATTGGGGGTTTAGTGCCCTTCAAACCTTTACACTCCCCATGGTTAGAAGTATCTTGAACATCTACATTAAATGCTATACTCCTATTCATGACACCAAACTTTGACTAGGGAGACCTGGGTTCAGCTCCCCACCACGAGGTTTACTGACATGGCCATCAGCAGCTCACTGGCTCAGTTCAGATGATCCTTCAGTCCAAACCATGGTTTATAGCATCAGGAACACATCTTGGGCTTGCAAGCTCTCCTAAACTCTTGTGGCAGATGCCCTCCCTTATTTCTAGATTGCTCTAGCTATATGGATTACAGGGGTGGACTGACCATTTAACTTATAGGGGTATTTCCCAGTGGCCACTGCCCCAGAGGGCCACTGTTGGCCTGCTGCAAGTATAACCAAGCTCTAGCAACTCTGTCAGAGCCTTGGCTCAAAACCTTTACCAGCTATGGTAAGTGGTGTCAGTCCACTGGCTGCAAGTTTTCCAGAGGAAGCAGTGGATGAGCTCATACTCATCACCTGCACTGCTGAGCTGAGTGGCCTCTGCAGCACCACAAGGGTCACTCAGCTTGGCTTGTTCCAGGGCCATTTTTACTTCCCAGTCCACTTCTGGTCGGTTCCCTCTTCTACTTCTAGATTAGAAATGGTATCTGAACTGGGCAGCTCCGAACTGTGTTCTGCAAACTCAATTCAAATCATTATTTTGGAAGGTGGCATCTGAAGTGAGCACACTCTCCCAACCTAACCAGATTGTTGCGTGGAAAATTGGCTCTGATGAAGGAGAATGGCTGGATGGGAAGGATATGGAAGCTTCAATTTTAGTTCAGGACACTAGATACAGGTTTTTTGCCACAGAGTTCATGCATTTATTGATAAATTTTAAATGTTGCAGAGATATTGCCAAGTAACAACATACAATACTGACACAGACATATACCTCGAAATTGCCAAGAGCCCAAATGTGTGGCTTCTAATTCCCCACAAGCAACTGTTAATTCCCCACAAGCAACAAGAATATTTGGAAGACCAGGGAAATGAGAAGAGTTCCCTTTATCTCAGGCAAAACAAAAATCAGAGGTTGTAAGCTTAAGTTTCTGTGATGGATATCACAAGTACCCCTGCCCTTCTCTGGTAAATGATGACAGCAGGCCAAGTAACACACACTGAGGAATCCAGGAACACTTTCTGCTCAGATTTTTTCCCCCTTAATGATTCTTTTGGGACAATACAGTTACTCTACTGCTTTATGTTCAGAATAAAAAAATTGTGCTTCAGGCCAAGGGAATCAGAAGAACAATGATTCAGATTCACCATGAGCTTAACTGCTGTAGGTCATCTTTTCCAAGGACACAAAGGGGAGCAAGGAACATTCATGTTCTGATACAAGAGATCAGGCTAGAGGTTACCAGTGAGACAACAGAAGACAAAATATTCATGATCTAGTGATGTAACATCATGCAAATAAGCAGAAAGGGAGGGAGGGAGGGATAGAGAAGAGCAGGTTCACCTGCCACAGCTGGTAACAGAAGCCCTGTACTTCCTTTGTTCTAGGGTTGGCTCATATACCTGCAAACCCCAATGTAAGCATACAAGTTTCCTTGTGACCAAATGAGGATCACATGGAGGGGCTGACATCATAACTGGCACCTTCACATGGGAACTGTAGTACACACAGATAATACAATGTGCACTTGCATGGTAGGTTCACACTTGAAAATAATGGCTAATATAGTCAGCACTTCCATACAATCAGACTTGTTTATTTATTTCCTACCTTTCTCCCCAATGAGCACCAAAGGGACTTACATCATTCTTCTCCCCTCCCCTCCATTTTATTCTCATAACAACCCTGTGAGGTTGGTTAGGCTGAGAGAATGGCCCAAGGTCACCCAGCAAGCTTCCATGGCAGAGTGGAGATTATCTTAGTCCACTCTAACTACTATGCAACACTTGCTCTGCAAGCCCAACAGAAGCCCTCCATGCTTCTACAGGAAATATCACAGGAGTGGCCAGCTTTGTTATTTTATTTATTTGTATTATTTACATTATTTATACGCTGTCTTTCTCCCCAATGGAGACCCAAAGCAGCTTACATCATTTTCCTCTCTTCCATTTTATTATCACAACAACTGTCAGTTCTAGGGACAGCAGTCCATAGCAGATAGATCCTCAAACCCTTCACAAAAAGCACTCCAGTGCATTGGATGAAAAGGTTTTTATTTAGAGATCAATTCAGTTCATGGGTACATCCATAGATGGGTAAGTTGGCAGGAATGGTACAAGTATATACACTATTGATATATGGAGCACAATTCCCCCCCTCCCTTTGAGCGACTAGCATTTAGGCGTGAAAAATCCTAAAAAGTTCCATGAGAACATAATAGCTTTGTCTGGACAGAGAATAAGGAACCAAACTCCCCTTTTCCCCTGTGAAGAGTTACAGTACAGCTGCAAGGTCAACAAGCATACTTTCAGAGATAACAGGCTGGCTACTTTCTCTCAGCATTAGTACTTTCGTTTTTAGGCAGGCCAAGGATGGCATGATTATAATGGTTACATTAGAGGGGCATGACATGAAAGCACACAGGATATTAATACAGTGATCAGATCAATACAGAGAGCAGAGAATACATGAATGGCATGGATGAATGGCATGCAGACATGACAACAACCCTGTTAGTTAGGCTAGGGTGAGTGTGCATGACTGGTCCAAGGTTACACAGTAAGCTTTCATGGCAGTATGGGGATTCCAACCTGGACCATGAAGATCCTAGTCTGACACTATAACCACGACAACACACTGGTATTGACTAGCCCCTTGTCTAGTTCAGAATTATTGTGTGAAATAGGCAACAAGTAAAATACAATTACAACCACTAGCATATGTCCTTAATAACCAAGAATCACAGTTCATTCCAGACGCTTCTAACAGAAGAATCAAACTTACTAATTAATCCCAGAAAAATTAATTATCTGTGTCTGGGAACAGCACATTTTACTTTGAAGCACATTAGCAACATTTTAATGCATTAACTTTTAAATTAAACCATAACAAACAAGATTGTAAATCATCATAATCCTTTCTACTCTTAAGTACAGAATACCATTTTAGACATTTATCCTAAGCCAAGAGACTACTTTTTAACGCCTTGACCTACCCCAAGATTCATGGACCTTCAAGGCTTCGGGAAAGCCTACTCTTTGGATAACTTAGAATAAAATGGGGCAACCTCAAGCATTCTTAAGGGTGGTGCCTTCAGAGTTTTGGAAGGAGGTCAGTATAGCAACGTGAAAACTAATTAACTACTTTTGCTGGATGCCAAGTTCCCAGAAGTGGACATGTTCCAAAAATTACAAGAGTCAAAACTTATACCCTGAAAAACCTGTTGATCTTCACGATGTAACTGGGTTCAAATCTTGCTGATCTTCTAACCAGACGCAGATGGAAAGTTTCTTTTACTTGTCTGTTTGCAGATGAAGCTGTGGGAAGTTACTCATTTTTAAGTACTAGCAATGTGTTTTATACAAGAACCAATTCTGTGTGCATTCAAACTACCATGTTTCTCATTATTTCATTTTTGTTTCTCACTGGAGTTTTCCCACAGAGAGATGATTTTTGTTTATTTCTTTACACTATTTATAGTCTGCCTTTCTCACTGAGACTCAATGTGAATTATACTATATACGTCAATATGATCAACACTGGGGTGTTCAACAAACAATGCAATAGGGTTTGCAAATGTGAAATATGCAGGAATTTGAAAACAAACAGAAATCCAATATAAAGATAAATCAATGCTGAAAAACACATACTTAAACATGACCCGGAAACCACCCACCAGGAACATACTTACAGCAACTGACAGTATACAGTAGTATAATCTGTAGTCTCTTTACCAATACATTTCTTTGAACCATTTCCTAATAGTACCTGTGTAAAAAAGCCCTCCTGAATAATTAAGTTTTGCATAGTTTGCAGAAGCCAGGGGACTAGAAGCCCTCCTAACCTCATCAGGCAGGCCATTCCATAAAATGGGTGCCACAACAGAGTACGTGTGTGTACAGGCAGCTATTGATTTTGCCCATTTACAAGGTGGCACCTGCAGAACACCCTGTTCAGATGAGCAAAGCTTCCATGGAGGAGCGTAAGGAGAAAGGCGGTTCTGCAAATATGATGGGCCAAGGTCATCAAGAGATTTCCTGTGGTTTCCCTGTTACTGCTGTGGCTACTGATTCAGTGCAGCACTACGGGGTTCCACATGGTGGGTTCACCCACATTTTCCCTGACCCAGCCCTTCCTGACTGCTTCTTCTTTCCTCACACAAAGAGCCCTTTTAAATTGGGCATTGCTAAAGTGTTGTAACGAACGATTGCCATGATCTCTTATTTTCCAGCTTTCATTATTAAAAAAGTATGTCTCTGACACTTTTCATTATGGAGATATAAGGCAGTTTTATTGTACTTCTGCAATAAAAAAAGGGTAGAGATTTTTTGAAATGAAAGATGGGAACTCATATATTGCAAGATACTGTTATAATAATTTCATCCAAAAATTGTTATAACGCTACAGTGACCTAGAAATACCTAATTTTTTTTAAAAGCCCTCTAGTGTAAAAGAGAAATAGCGGCCATCAGGTCTAGGGCAAAGGAAATGGTGCTGATATAGGCATGATGTTTCAAAAAAAAATATTTCAGTAAAGTAAGCTTTGGAAAGAATATCAAAGAGAGCCAGTTTGGTGTAGTGGTTATGAGCGTGGGACTCTAATCTGGAGAGCCGGATTTGATTCCCCACTCCTCCACTTGAAGCCAGCTGGGTGACCTTGGGCTAGTCACAGTTCTTTGGAGCTCTCTCAGTCCCACCCACCTCACAGGGTGTTTTGTTGTGGGGATAATAATGACATGCTTTGTAAACTGCTCTGAGTGGGCATTAAGTTGTCCTAAATTTACCCTAAGCCAAGAGACTACTTTTTAACGCCTTGACCTACCCCAAGATTCATGGACCTTCAAGGCTTCGGGAAAGCCTACTCTTTGGATAACTTAGAATAAAATGGGACAACCTCAAGCATTCGTAAGGGTGGTGCCTTAAGAGTTTTGGAAGGAGGTCAGTATAGCAACGTGAAAACTAATTAACTACTTTTGCTGGATGCCAAGTTCCCAGAAGTGGACATATAGGGTATATAAATTGAATGTTGTTGTTGTTGTTGTTGTTAAAGATAGAGAAATCCCACGCACTACGATGCTGTGAGGAAGTGCAGGGGTGGGGGGACACCCACTTCCTTCCAACATCCAGGCTAGGGAAAACAACTCCTGTATAAGATCCCACTGTCCCAGCTTCATAAGCTTCTTGTACAATGCCATAATAAAACAGCCTATAATACTAAGAGGTGAGAAGCATTGTGTCTACAGGTGCTTCCCTCCTCCTGATATTACAGGCTCAGATTTTAAAATTATTTCTTAATAAAAACTAAGCTTGTGAAATTGTACTGTGTACTAATATACTTCCTAATATATTTTATATAGTTCATATTGTTTGCTGAAACTGGGAAGAGAAGCAAGACTGGACTTGGATCATGCAGTAGCCAGTAGCACGGATGGATCATGCAGAAGCCAACTTGGGTTTATGTTCTAAGAAAATAAGGTATCTTTCAATTATATTTTTAAATTCACTACCACAACATGTAGTGGTGGCCACTAGCCTAGATAACTTTTAAACAAAGTTATCAATCATTGTTAGGCATGACAGTCAACTGGATCCTCCCCATTCAGAGGCAATATAGCAGAGAATAAGCAGGGAGTGTCTTTTTGGCGCATTTCCTGAAAGCTTCTGGATATCCATTACTAGAAACAGGATACCGGGTTATTTATCAATCTAAAACATATCTGCCCCTTTCCCAATATTGTAGCATTATATTGTAAGCACAGCAGCACAAATTCACTGTTTAATTTTCAAAAAAGGAAAAAGCACAAAAGAGTGACAGATCACAGGACACATTATGGATTCCTCCACCTTCTTTGCCTGATTTTCTTTCACAATTCAGACATACCACTGTGGAAGCACCTTTGGCAACTTGAGTCTCAGTGAGAAAGGAAGGCTATAATTGTTCTTAATTCCTTTTTGCCTGAATAGAACACATTTAACTATGATGATGTAGGGCCAGGCAAACTGGAATTACCTTTTCTTAAGAGGAGCAGCATTGGTGAGCGTTAGGTACGTTGGTTTATCTGCAGATATTCTTTTTCCGGGCATGACAGCTTAGCAGAATGTGGTCAAATACACATTTGATGAGCATACTTACTCAAAACAGGAAAAGTTACTTGGATGGACTAGACTGGAGCTATAAGTGACAACTTTGCAGTTTCCCTTTTAAAATTCTTCCCTGTAAAACTCCGATGAACTTTGGACCCCTTCTGTTACAATTTTATAAAAATGTTGATATATGCTTTTATTTTCTGTATCAGTTGAAGGTAGTGCAATAAACTTTCCAAAGTATCTTTCTACTAGTTTTTGTGCATAAACGCATTGACGTATGAATTCCCTAAGGACTGTTAAAGATATACTAGATGTGTTGCTTTTGTTACAGCAACATGTTTTTAGAATGTACAGATATACAGCACGTACACACGTCTACCAAATTAACAGGACTACAACTCTGCTAAGTGTAACGGAAGCGAAATCTGAATGCCATTGAACACAAGGATGAATATATTGTCCAAGGTACTAATCAAATCAGACCATGCCATCAGGAATAACATCTATCTACAATACATTCCACTCACCACTGTTGTTCCTGCAGCCAGTCATGAATGTCAATGGTTTGATTGCTGACAGTTCAAACTCCCATGAAAGAAGAAAAAAAGCTACACAACATTCAATATCACCATTTACTGTTCAGATGCACAAACCTTAACAGTGGCTGTCCAGTACACTGAGAAGCACCTCTGTTTGTTAGCACCAGGTCAGTGGACATTGAGGGCTGCTGTAGCTTAGTGGATAAGTGGTTGGGTTGTAAAGCAGCACTCTGCTGGTTCAAATCCTACTATTGCCATGAGTTCAGCAGGTGGCCTTGGTTAAGCCACTTCTCTCAGCTGTTTTGTGGGAATATTAATGACACTGACTTTGATGACTTCTCTGACTGGGGCACTAATCTGTTTAGAAGAGCAGTATATAAGTGCAGTTATTATTATTAGACTAAAAAGATGGATGCCACTCATGCCATGTTCCCATCTGATTCTCCTCCTTTTGTTGAAATGAAAAGAAATTCTTCCTCACTCAGAAGACAGTAGCAGTAGCATAGAGCAGTCCTCCAACTTACTTAGACAGGCAGTAATACTTCTCATCTGGGCCACTGCCCTGTTACTTCTCTTCCTCCGCTACTGTGGAAATGTTCCTCTTTTCAAGATACTGTTGACAATGTGCACTTATTTGGCCATCAATTACCTGTACCTTATTTATAAGCATTTTTCCTGATATTAGAGCCCCCCATGGCGCAGAGTGGTAAGCTGCAGTACTGCAGCTCAAGTTCTGCTCACAACCTGAGTTCGATCCTGGCGGAAGCCAAGTTCACATAGCCAGCTCAAGGTTGACTCAGCCTCCATCCTTCCAAGGTCGGTAAAATAAGTACCCAGTTTCCTGGGGGTAAAGTGTAGATGACTGGGGAAGGCAATGGCAAACCACCCTGTAAAAAGTCTGCCAAGAAAATGTCGTGATTAGAGATGGGCATGAACAGCAATATGAACAAAAAAAGCCACGAACAGCCCAATCTGCTGTTCAAGAACAAGCTGTTCGTAAGGCCCTATTCTAAACAAACAGGTGATCATTGCAAGCCTCATTCGTTGCTGTTAGTCAAGTCAGACAGTCTGGCACCTGCAATCAATTCCCTTGGCAACTTAGGCAGGGACTGTCTGAACTCTGTCTGAACTCCTGCTGTGGTCCTGGAAACCCCAATCTAAGCACAATTTAGCTTGATAGGCAGGTCTTCCTTTCAAGTGTGGAGCTCCAAATTTTTTACAACAAGGGAGCAAAGACCAGGGGGGAGGGGGGCTCCCAGCTCTGACTTTGCAGACAGTGGAGAGGAAGAGAGACAGTTGCTGTTGGCATTTTGATAGAGTGCACTGGAGCTTGAATTTTCTTTGCGTGTGGTGGGATAGGGATCTACCCCTTCAAGTTCCAGGACTGCTGCCAGGCTCTGAGCCAAGCTATTATTTACTATTGGTACCTTTCCTGCTGCCTGCTCAGGTAAGGTTTCTGGGAGTGGTGCGGTAGGGATCTTGACTTGGATGATAGCTGGAGGAGAGCCTGCTGGCCCACATGAACAGCCAACCACGAACATGTTCGTGAACAGGGCCATGTTCATGGTTGTTCGTGAGTCCCTGTTAGTGGATGGCAACGAACAACGAACATCATGTTCAGTTTTTTTTTTCTGTTTGTGCCCATCTCTAGTCGTGATGCAACATCCCCCATGGGTCAGTAATGACTTGGTGCTTGCACAGGTGACTACCTTTACCTTACCTTGCTGATATTGATATTGTTTCTCAGTTCAACAGAGGTTTCCCTCTTCTTTTTTCCTCACTCAAGCCAAGTTTTTGGTACTTGTGTAAAGGGAAGGATCTGTACAACACTGAATATTGTACTATCATAAATCCAGGCGAATGACTATACTCACATATCCAGAGTAGCAGCAAAATAGCAAAGAGTCTAGTAGCACCTTTAAGACTAACCAACTTTATTGTAGCATAAGCTTTCGAGAGCCACAGCTCTCCTCATCAGATGCATGGGATGAAGAGAGTTGTAGCTCTCAAAAGCTTATGCTACAATAAAGTTGGTTAGTCTTAAAGGTGCTACTGGACTCTTTACTATTTTACATTCACATGCATTCCAGTGATATGTGAATCCAGTCCAAGTCTACACTGTTGTTTGCTAATATACAACAGTTTCCAGTTTGGCAAGGGGGTAGCCTTTTGACTTTGCTCTGCTTCATTGAATGTATTTTAATACGGTTTTAAATAGTTATTAAACATTATTTTTAATAATTGCCCAACCCAAAACATAGTCTGGACAGAGTCCCAAAAGAACGGCATACATAAAGAAGCAGGAAAAGTGCACAGTCGCCAACAGACAGCAGAGGACAAAGAAAGAAAAATAAGTTGCAACAGGGGTACCAATACCTGGGATGTGCAAAATAAAACAAATAAACCAGGAATACACCCAGAATTCACTGTTTTGTTTTGTTAAAGCAGCTTCCAGAATGGTGAACCAAATTCAGGAAAAAAAGTTGTAATGAGTTGCCACCACCAAAAAGTGTGTGTGTGTTGTTTAAGTTTTTAATGTGCAGCAACAACACAGGCAGGCAGTGGGCGCAGTGTAAATGAGTGCATTTTTTGTTTGTGATTCCTGGGCAATGGCACTGTCTCCCTGTTACTCAGTCATCAAAGGGGGAGGAACATTCCCTGCCTCATCAGCTTTGGAAACGTTCCTTCAATTTAACTCTGTGGAGGGAACGTACATTTTTTCCAGCACAACCCAGGCAACAGTATTGTCTCCCTGCCAATCAGGTCCTAGGAGCATGACCCCTCCCTGTCTATCAGCTTCAGAATACAGGGATACATAACTCATTCTCATAGAGAAGACTATGACCAGTACCAAAGAGAAGGAAAGGAAGAAATTTGTTGAAAAAATCATTAAAAGGTTTAGATATAAAAGAATAGAGGTTACGGATAGAACCTCCCCTGTGCTATTAAAACACATGTACACTTTCTGTTCGGGTCCTCCTGAACATGCCAGTTTAGCACAACTGATCCTCACGAGAGTTATCTCGATACAACTATGATTTTTATTGACTGTTGGTGCCAATTATGCAATTAAAGAATCAAACTGTGGGGAAAAGAATGAATTTCAATGAACACCTTTCAATCTCTCCTCAAATACCAATAGTCATCAATTACAAAGGACAGACATTGTTCCCATGCCAGGATGCTGCTTTCTGGACTTTCTTTGAAAAGAGAGAAAAAGCTGGAGCCAAGGAAGTGGTACAGCACGGGCACCACATACCACAGCAAGACTCAATGACTGTCATCATCATTCTCAAGCAATAATCCATGTTACTAGGCAACAAGCTAGGGAAGAAATGCAGTACTTTCGGATTAGTGTCTAGACTGCATGACCTTTCCCTTGGTTTTCTGGATATAATTGGTGCAAAATTCAGGGCTCATGAGTAGATAGCCATTTTAAGAAAAGCAAGCTATTTGTGGTTCCTAAAAAGCAAAGCTGGGGCAGAAAAAGGGAAGGTTCTGAGACATTTTTGTCACTGAAAAGCTATTAAACCACCTACTTTAGGAAAGTGATGTGCAAAGAGGAATTTCAGGCCTAACAGTCTTCTGCCAAGATTTGATTTGCCCAGCAACCAACTCCAACAATGGGTTCTTTCACTGAAAGGGATAATGTCAACTCTTCAATTAGCAAAGAACGAACTGGAACTGAAAGAAGATTATTACCTCCAGTGCTGGAGGAGGGGCTAGTCTCCCCCAACATTTTCATTCTTTTTGCAAATGTGACTAAAAATGCAAGAACACAAGAACGCTGGAGTGTAGATTTTCATTTCTTACTTAAGTATGCTACTACATTACACATAGCCCCAACGAAGAAAGAGAGTAGGCTGTATAGCTTCAAAATCATACAATGTCAATCCTCCTTCTAGGATCCCAGATTCTGACAGCAGATAATGTTGGGATGCACAGACTTAGAAAGATATGACATGAAAGCTTACTAAGGCTGGAGGAAGGCAGTTTGTGCAAAATAAATAACCTAAGGCAGTGGTCTTCAATTCGTGGGTCAAGGGGCCTCACCTGTTGGATTGCAAGCTTCCACAGAACAGCTTTTTGCCTGCAGTACTAATTCCCCACCTCTGTTCAGAGCGGCAGCGGGAGAATTTTTTTAAAAAAAAATTAAAATTAAAACATCTGATGCATCTCTATCGCACTTCTGTGGAGAATTCAGAGAGCAACATAGGTATCTCTAGGAATCACTGGAAAATCTATGGTTTTACCATAGTTTCCAGTGATTCTTAAGAGTAGAACTGTATGGTAAAATCAGTTTCCAGTCATTCCTAGAGCTATTCTACATCATTCCCAGGCTTTCCCAGACATTAACGCTTTTTGCTGCTTTTTGAAAGAGCTTACTCCTAATGTACATGAATAGAAAGAAGTGCTGTCACACCTCCTTCTTCTCCATATACATGATGAGACTAGCAGCAGGACAGCAAAGTCACCAATTGGTGGACACAATTCTGCAATGGCACTGATCCTTGGCTTGTTTTCACTATAGCAAACTTCCTAGTATTTGGCTTGTGCTTCCTGTCCCCTTGTCTCTTGGTCTCCTGCCCAAGATCCTAGTGATACCAGTGAGGTCATAACATCACCATTTGTTTATTTCATTTGTCATTCATGTTTCTCTCTGAAGTGCAAGGCAGATTACAGAGTTATAAAAGATAATAAAATAAAGACAGGGTTCTCCAACGTGGTCCTATGGGCACCATATTGCCCACCAGTATTTCTCTTGGCATCCTCCAAGCTTTTTATAAAGGGAGTGAGGCCATTGTAAGGCAGGGCTTGTTACTGGCTGCCCTCATTCAAATGAACAGGTTTTCCACTGGAGGATCAGGTGGATTGGTAAGCACCTGGGCTATTTTTAGCCAATGCATGTGTCTGGGGATCGGCTCCCCCACCCCCACACAACAACACCGAGAGGATTGTAGGGCCTGAAGATGATGGACAAGGAAGCAGAGGAAATGCAGTAAGATAGCTGGTCTCCAAAAGGGCTCCCTGATCCAGAGACAGGCCTGCCAACAGGCCAAAGCTGCTGCCTCCAATGATGACCCAACAGCAGCAGGTACACGTCAAGCCAGACTAGCTTGTCCCAATGCCACCAGGAGCTACAGGGGAAGGGCCACTGGGGCAGGCAACCAGCCATGCACACAGATGAGCCTGATTTGTGGTTTCAGCAGGCTCACAGCTGGTCAAGTTGGGGGTAGGCAGGTATTTTGATGGTGACAGCAGCCCTAAAGCCAGAGCCCCAGAAGACACTCCATAAAGAAAGGACAGACTGGCCCAGGCAGATGCCTTCCCTCTTTTAGGACCAACAGGGAGGCCTAGCAAGGCAAGGCTCCCTATTTACTGATGGTCCATCTGTCACTGGGAGAGTCCTGGGGGAGGATGGTTGAAAGAGCAGGGCTGACCTGCCCTGCAGTCAGCCTTTATATGGCCAATGGGGACAAAGCCAGAGAGGAAAGGAAAGGCTAATACCTTGAAGCTAGAGAAAGAGATGCTGCACTAGGAGAGAGGGGGACTAGGATACACTCAAGACCTCACCTTCCAATTTTGATGCTTGCCACACCCCAAGGCTGGAGAAGGCTACTATAGAGGGTGCCTCATCCCTGAACTCCAACTCAGGGCAGAGGGAGTTCAAACATGTGGTTCCATCACCCTTCAGGCTTTCCTTCTTCCAGGAGGTCTGAAGAGGAAGATATTTCATTTGGCTCTGCCTCCTGCGTTCAGCCATTGGGGGGGGGCACTCACTACTACTTCTAAAAATTCCATAGATACCTGCAGGCTCAAAAGGGTTGGGAACATGGTATAGATGCACACCATACAATGAAACTGGATCACACACATTAAAAAACAATAAAATAGAAGTAGTAAAATACATCATATAAAGTGAGTTGTGCAATTAGAGAAGCAAGATCCAATAAGCTGGATTTCACAATTATAGGACTCTGGAGTACTGGCAGTGTAGTACCGCCAGTAAGTAATGCAGTATAAAAGGAGAGAGAGAGAAGGGTGCAGTGCCTAACAATCTTACAGGCAGTTAAAATTCAAACTTTATTACCTATATAGAAATTGCCCTCCTGCAGAATTCTGTTTTATTTCATCTCTATTCTCTCTACACAAATGCTTCTCGTGAACAGTTCTGAACAACAAGTGTGTGGGAGGCTCTTTTACTTTGTCAGGCAAGCCAATCCACAAAGTGGGGGCCACAGCAAAGAAAGCCCAGGTATGAGCTGCAGTTGTTTTTACCCTTTTGTACAGTGGCACCTTCAGAAGGCTTTGTTCAGGTGAGCAATGTTGTCTCAGTGGAACATTAAAAGAGAAGCAGTTGTATAGACAAGTGGACACTGTAGATAATAAACAACACCTTGATGCTGTACACCTGCAGATCAGTAGATCTCATGCTGGGAGGCTAAAAGTGGTTCCCAAGTCTGAAAAGTGTGAAAACCAATGACCTAGGGCACTTGATGCATACTGGCTGACTGAGAGCAGAACCACAAGTGACAAAAGGCACAGATTGGACACTTGTCAGCTTCCCTCAAGTTTTGATGGGAAATGTAGGCAGCTGGGCGGAATGTTGGACAAGTGACAGTTGAAAAGTCCATTGGACAGCGGTCAGAGAGCGAAGCTGCGAGACCAGGATGCCTACATTTCCCATCAAAACTTGAGGGAAGCTGACAAGTGTCCAATCTGTGCCTTTTGTCACTTGTGGTTCTGCTCTGAGATGGGGAACGTTCATACAACAATCTCACTGAAACAAAGGAAAACTAAAGTTGTGGTATATCATCTTCAGCCATTCTTGAATTCAACCCAGCTATAGACAAATTTTCTCCAGACTTGCCCCATCCCAGATACAACAGGTATTTCAAAGGACTTATGAGTCTTAATAGAAGATGGTAGGCAGTAGCAGAGTCTGTGTGGTTGGACTGAAGGATCACTAACTGGCTCTAGAGCATACCTGGTTATTCAAAGCAGTCTTTAAAGGTCTCCAGAGGGATATTTTGATAGTGAAAACCTCAAGTATACTGAGGCCTAGTGTAACCCCCAGAGTCCCGAGGACCAGGTTCAATTTCTAGAGATATGTTTATAAATTCAAAATGTAAATCCAATTTATTTAAACATAACAGAACACAATTGTGAAAATGTTCCCAAAGTTATCACTAACCAGTTCACTAACCAGTGACCCCAGAGCAGAGTTCTACTCACAATCCACTTGGTAGAGGGTTTAGGCAGTTCTGTGGGTTTGGCCAGAGGCTATGACTAGAATGGAGTCCCAAATATCCAGAAGGCCTTGCAACAGCAGGGCTCTTTTTATGAAGATGCTGTATGAATCCTGGAGCTTGCTTGTTGTCCTAGGAGCAGTTCCCCTTTCCACCTGGCAAGGTGAAGTGGGGCAGCTCTACACTAGGGTGTTGGTCTCAGGCAGTCAATGAAGAATTCAGCTATCAGCAATTCCTGCTCTTTGCTCTTCCTTGCTTCTTCAGTTCTTCCCAGTTACTGCTGTTCTCCCAGTGAGAAGTGTTCAGTTCTTCCCAGCTAGCAGTTTCAGCTCTATGACCTTAGATCCAAAGCTTGGAAACAAGCTTTGCCTTCCAAAGAGCACTAGTTTTATCACGCCTCTCTCCCTTCCAGTTTTTTCAGCTAGCCTAGTCCTGCATTATACTACCTCTCCTAGTCATGGTGGTCTTTTCCAACACATGCCCCATGAGCCTTTACTAAACATGCAAATTAATACAAACCTAGGCACACATTAGTTATCTGCTAGTCTGGTCTATCTAGGTATTTGCAGTCTATTCATTAGACCTAGGTCCTAGGCCCCAAACCATTTTTTCAGTACAGGCTTACACTAGCCTTTATGATTACTTTAGACGGGGCTTTTTTTCAGTGGGAACATGGTGGAACAGAATTCCAGAACCTCTTGAAAATGGTCACATGGCTGGTAGGCCTGCCCCCTGATCTCCAAACAGAGGGGAGCTTAGATTGCTGGCACGGAGGGCAATCTCAACTCCCCTCTGTCTGGAGATCAGGGGGTGGGGCCACCAGCCATGTGACCATTTTCTCCGTGGGCAACCCACTGAGTTCCACCACCTCTTTTCCCAGAAAAAAAAGCCCTGTCTTCAGATTTCAATACATGAACCCACTGTGAATTAAAAATAAAGGTCACTTCACATGTTACAGTTTTAGCACATTTATATTGAGTAAAACTGGTGGTTGAAGCAGGCTCATCTCTATTTTTAAAACATGAGCACATTTACAATACTATGCAACTGCTGACCACATAGTACATCATGTGGAGGATGTACTATGAGATCAGCAGTTGCATAGTATTGCAAATGTATTATCTGTCTTCAGTGACTGACACATTGATGTGCAAATACTTTTTAAAGGCTACATTTCAAATGCAACTTCCACTTTGTAAATAAATCGCCTTTAATTTCCCTATGTTGCACAGGGTGTATCTAGTTTCATGTGAGTAGTCATGTTGGTCAATAATAGAAAATCATGATTCAGTCCAGAAGCACCTTAAAGACCAACTAGATTTCCAGTATATGAGCTTTCCTGAGTCAAAGCTCTCTGATGAAGGGAGCTTTGACTCTTGAAAGCTCATACCTTGGAAATTTAGTTGGTCTTTCACTGTGTATCTATTTCCTTTCCCTATGAAGTGGGAAATGTTATGTAAATGCCCCTGTGACTCCAAGCAGAAGGCCTTGCAAGGGAAGGACTGGGGAAGGAAGAAAGGCTTCGAAGTGGTTTGGAAAGGTGAGTATCTGCATTGTGCTCTTATCTGTTTGTGCCTTCCTGAGAAAGTTATCTTTTTTTGCATAACCTTAACATTGCATATACTTTAGTGGACAACAGAAGATGACAATGATTGTTAATTGATACTTTGAAACCTCTACTCTAAAGGTAACAAATAATTTCATCTGAATTTCTTGACAATTCTTGCATATCTGAAGCACAATGATATACAGTGCTGACAACTTATTTTTCTTTAACCAGCCAGAGGAACATTTCATTGATGTGAAGTCAGTAAGTTTCATCTATTGAATTTTTGTTTCCCATTTGGCAGTTTTTAAAATGTACAAGAGCCCTTCTCCCAAAACAGGTAATCCTACAAGAAAGGATTGCATCTAATGGGCCAGATGTTCTTAAAATTTTGTTTATCAGCTTCTTTATCCTAGTTTTTTTCTTCATGTCCGTCAGCTCATTAATATGGCTTGTTAACAACCAACAACAGGTGTCAAAACTGTCACGTTACTACTGCGGTGGGCATTTCCATTCTCTGAACTGCTGCAACATAACAGAAGCCAACATAGCCTGCCCTAATCTTCTGAATGTAGAAGGCAGGATTGTGACTCCTCCAAGTCCATGTCACTGCCCAGTCTGTAGGAAAAACAACTCCTCCTCAAAACTAAGGAGGAAGATGGCGGGGCTGTTGCCAAGCAATCAGTACTGCCCAAAGAAAGCGCAGGAAACCATGGCTTACATGCTTACCTGCCACCACCACCTGCATAGTAACTTCTGCTGCTCTTAGTAGAGATCACAGCCCCTTCATCAGGTGAGACATCAGCAACAGCACCAGTGTCTAGTACAATATCAACTAGTCAAATGCAATACAGACCTTGGCTAGCTCCGCCCATTCATGCCACTTCCACCTCCCTTCTTCTGGTAGGAGAAAAATCATCCTGCAGCTAGTTGCCTGAGACAAGAGAACATCTTCCAGGTCAGTCACTTGGCCGCAGAGCACTTAGATCTGGTCTACACATGCAACAGAGTTGGCAGTGGAAGGGGGAGGAACGACATGGCAGAATGTTAAAGGTGTAGAATGGATTGAAGCATTTAAGGCTGCAGTTGAGGGCTTACACTTTTTAAAGTTTCCCTACATCAATAACTCCCCTAAATGGAAAAGTAGCTTAGTGTACAAAGGGCTAGGCTAGAACTTCTCTCTACGCTTCTGTTCTAATTTGCAGGGTATTTTTCTACAAGAGAGCATTTAAAATGTGCTCCCCCCCCCCACACACACACTTGCAGTCTGAATTAGTGCATGTCATTGTACCAAGTACTACTCCCAAATTTTGCCTCATTCCGCCCTTACTTACCCAGCAGGAGGCAAGGAGGCAGCAGTAACAAGTGGGCTGATGGGCCCGTGCTCACTCTCTTTCTCCAGATAGGGAAATTTAACAAAGCCCCCCAACAGCCAAGTGCCTGAGGGGGAAGCACAGCAACCTCATTCTCTCTCAGTTGCAAAACTATGTGGGACTTCATTAAGTTTCCACAACTACAGGAGGCAGCAACAAGAGCAAACACTCCGATGAAGAACAGTTAAAACAGACAAGCTTGAACCAGCATTTGATTTGCTGGTGTGTTCTTCTGACAGTTAAAAGCAAGCTCCTCCTCTTCCTATGTTACATCTCGTCTTCAGCCTAAAATAACCTATTGATATAGGCAATAATACTACAATGTTGCACTGTAACAAGACTCCATTATTCAGGTAATACGAAAACTTCAGTCTAAGGCACAGAGTCAAGGACATTCTTACCACATGGGAAACATTCACTAAAAATGCACGTGTTAATTAATGTGTACCATTGTATGTGCTGTAAATTTGCTTTACTGGGTTTGAAGCTTGTTTACAGCATTGTTCAGCAAGCATGTATTCATGCTGGAAGTAACCAGACAAGATAAAAAAATAATAATAATAACCACACGTGCATACAAATCAAACAGTCCTTGACAATTTAGGAAGCAGGTAGAATAAAAGTTCTGGAAATTACTGTTCCACATATGAATATTTAACTTAAGCAGTCTAAAATTAAATTCACAGCAAAGAGAAATGTACTTCTTCGTTAGTTGTTTAAATCTTCTTTGGGCTTTTTTTGGCAATACATTACAGTAGACATTTCCCAACATTAGAAAGGGGCATTCCAGAAGCAAATTCTATTGCTCAGAGAGAATTATTAGTATCACTGGCATCCCTATGACATACATAGTAGTAACTATGATTTTAAAATTCATTAAGGTAACAATAACACCTTTTCTAGGGTTGACAGACAGAAACGTAACCAAACCAGAACCATCAGAAAGCAATATTCTAAGAAAACAGCTGAATCCATCCACAGTTGATTCCAGCAGCTGGTTGGACAACAGATATTCTATGAACAACACTGCCTTTGTCCTTCAGATGCCTAGGGTGAAATCTAAACTCTTTAATACACCTTTCCCTTTTTAGTCCCTGCTACAGTGAAGGCTTTCTTTCGTGAGCTTAATCTAAATGAGAACAGTCAGTTCACTGCCAGTTCCTGCTACTTCATGAACTTCCAGCACATAGCTGCATGAAGTGATCTGGGGTAATATACCAGCATAAATTGCATTAAACACTTTTCTTGAGAGCTGAACAACTGGCAGAGTAAGGAATCTGATGGAATCTGCATACCTGATACATTTGGCAGGGAAGGGAGAGAGATGCAGTACACTCCAGAGATTATCCGTGAATATATCAGCAGTGCACTCCGGAGATTATCCATGAATACATCAGCCTACTTGCTTCCTGAATATTTTCAGGTTGTTTCTGAAAGTATTTCTGGGGAGGTTCCCAAAAATGAAAAGGGGAAACCTGAAACAGAAGCTTCCAAGCCGCTGCTGACTTGTGAAAGTAATATATAATTTGAAAAAGTAGAGGTGGACACTGAGATCTATTTTGATGTTCTGTAGAGGACAGAGCAAGCAATCAACTCTAGTTAAAACTCCATTGTAATGAATGACTAACTTTTAAGAATGCATGGCATAACTAGCATTCCCACAGAGACATTGCTTCATTTGGAGCTTATCGCAGCCATCAGAAGATCACTGGTTATACTATTTCATATGGTATCCAAGTCTCCAGAAGTCACATTAGAATTCTTCCTAGTCAACTTTTCCTTTCCCCTCCAGAACACAAAAGAGGTATCACTAGTATTTGTCATAATTATACCAGTTTTACCCACAGGGTAATGCTCATATACATGCAACTCCATTACCAGTAATGGAAACTGCAGTCAAGTATCTGGTTCCATAATGCAAGAAGCAAAACACTATATTCTTGATTCCAATAGTGGCATAATGATGAGTTAAATCTTGTGTGTGCTTTCGGCAATGTGTTACAGTGGAGATTCCATAACATTAGAAAGTTGCATTCCAGAACCATTCTACATGCTTTATATAAAATACATGTTATTCTACATATAACAGGATCATTAGTGTAACAGGGTTCTTCTAGGTAACCCATCACCATCACAAAGGCGTATGACTACTGGGTTCTACAGAGGAGTTGACAGGGGGGATGTGTAGGCACAGTGTGAACTAGCAAACAGCCAATTAATCCACCCTTAAATTCCTGTTGCAACTTGATTTTGTACTCTGACCAATTCTTACAATTTGCTTCACAATATGGGATCCCCTTCCATAATTAGGCTAAGGAGGGTTACCAGGTCCCCTCACCCTCCGGGAGGGAGGCCTGGCACTTACTTTTGTGGAGGTCTTTGTGTGTGCATGCGGTCCCAACCATGTGATGACATCACTTCTGGGAAGTAAGGTCATCACACAGGGCCTCGTGCCCATGCTCCACAGCAGTCCAATTTCTGTTAATTTGGCTGGTGGGGGAAAAGGTGGGAGAATGCACCTCTGAGGGCACACTTCCAGGCGGTGCAGTGCAAACCTGCACTCTGCAGTGGGCTGATTTGGACCCTGAATGGGTCAAATCAGGCCCATTTGGAGCCTAAATTGGCCCGCTGTGACGTGCAGGAGTGCTCCAGGGCCCTCCCAGCAGTGCTCCCACACTCCGCAGCAGGCCAAATCAGGCCCGTTTGAGGCCAAAATTGGCCCACTCCAAACCACAGCTGCTGGGGTGACATGATGGGCCCTGGAGTGCTCCCACGCTTTACAGCGGGCTGATTTTGGCCCCATACAGGCCCAATTCAGCCTGCTGCAGAGCGCAGGAGTGCTTCCAGGAGGGCCTTGGAGCACTCCTGCACTTCATAGTGGGCCAATTTAGGCCCCAAACGGGCCTGATTTGACCCATTTGGGGTCCAAATCAGCCCACTGCAAAATGCAGATGTGCACTGCACTGCCTGGAAGTGTGCCCTTGAAGGTGCGTTCTCCCACCTTTCCCCCTGCCAGCCATGTAAGCAGGGGTGGGGATGGAGGGTGGGAGCAGGGGATCCCCCACCCCTAGCGGGGGACTGGCAACCCTAATTTTAGCATTAACCCATAATGTTATCTGTGTTAAAAAAGTTACCTCCCAGTTCTTCTGTTTCTACTGAACAATCATTCAAAGAATATGTTAGCATTGGTGGCCATGCCATTGCACTGGGGTTGTTTGTACAATATAAGCAATTAAGTCCTTTTCAGAGCAGCTGCTTATCAACATGTCTTCCATTCTGATGGTCTGGCCTACATCCTTCCATTCCTAAGTGCATGATCTTGACTTGATTTTATTAAAATGCATTCAGTTATGGATCCAGCTAACCAACTGATCCGCATTGTGCAGTATTATGGCCCCATTACTAATTTAAGGTACCTCTAACTGGTGTCATCTGCAGACTCCATCATGAAACAATTTATGCTTTTTTCAAATCATTTGTAAAGGAATTCGGCAGGACTGGCCCCAGATCTTGCTCTTGTTGAGCCCCAGGGTAAAACAACCCCATTGAGTTATTATTCTTCACTCTGACAAAACTCCTTGAGGCTATCAGTCAACAAGTCCTTAATCCATTTAGCATGTGTTACTGACTGACTACAGCTGTAGTTTTAAACTATGATCCCCTTATGCCTTACTAAGACTCGAGAAGTACTTTTGTTTAGCAAATGTCCACAATGCCACAACTTAATTAAAAACACTCCTACCCTCTAAATATTGCAACATATGTATTAATTCTGTTATTTCACCAACTTCTGCATCATTTCCAGGTGCATCCTGCCATACAATGCAATCGTAAACAAGCCCTGCCTCTGAATGGCTTAAAATAAGATCTATGCCAGAGAATAGAATACTCCAGCATAATTTTAAAATACACTGGTGCCAAAGCAAGCAACAGTATTGACAGTCATCAGGAAGAAGCAGAACAGTTAGTATATAAATCTCTCTAGCCTGGATCTTGCCATGGGCATCAGCATAACTTTATATCAGCAACAACCAACACAGACCTTGAAAAATTCCATTATTTTACACTCATGAAGTGTAAGAACACATTCACTGCCTGCCCCTGCTTCAGCTTTCAGCCATGCCTGCAGGTCAAAGGACAGTTTGGAATGGTGACTAATCCTGCAGCCAATAATAATGTTCCTAAGCACTGGCTGTCCTAGTCAGGACATATATATCAGATGATTGGGCACACAGCATGGCACTACAATCCTCTAGCATCATGTTGAACACACTTAGAAACACACACTTTGGTGCGGGGTTTTGGTGATGGGAAACCCACGGAAAAGGTACTATGCTCAAACAGCCAAGGAAGAGAACCAACATCGTTAACGTATTTCTAAGTCAGCTTCCACAGAGATGTTTTGCTCCAAGTGGGATTCCATGTAGCACTGTTGCCCACACCATCAGAAACCTATCGCTATAGCTTAGTAGCAATGCCTTAATTACTTACTTTTTTAAAAAGCCTTCAAGTGTCAGGGGGAGAGAAATAAAATGACAACCACAGAGGCCTAAGGCAAGAGAAATTGCCATGTTGGCATTCCATTGCCTCTGTATTTGAAGCAATAACGAGCATTACATACAGAAACATCACCACATGGAAGCAACCTAACACTGCTGGGCTCAGAACTCATAGGTATTCTACCCCATGTCACAGAAAAATGCAAAGAATTGAGAATAATGATGGAAGGGGGGAAGGGTTTTTGTTCATTATGTATTATATTTTGAGTTAAAGCATGAACCACTTAAAACTTTAAAATGTTAGCAAAAAGTTCTTGGCTATAAAATTAATCAAGCTATATGAAAGTTTTTGACATCACATAGCTCTTTGCTGCAGTCAGCTTAATATTTCAAAGAGAATGGTATGAAAATCAATGGCGCTCTCTCTCTCTCTCTCTCTCTCTCTCTCTCCACAGAAACTGACAAGGTTATTAGCTGGTTTTGAATAGTTTAACACTGTAAGATTAATATTTGCAAGATATTTGAAAGAAATGCCATTTTGTCAAAGGACAGATTGGCTGGATAAAATGAAAGTCTTAAATTAATTAAACATAACATATTAGAAACTGGAGGATGAAAAATAAGATACAGTTGGGAAATCTATGGTTCAGTGTATGGAACAATACTATAGAAGCATGATTTCAAATGTTCATAATGATTTCGTGATAGTATGTTAGATTTTATTTTTCTATTTTAATACAGTAGAATAATATTTATTGTAAATAATGGCTTGATATTTGCCTTCTTATCTTTCTTATGCCATTAGATCTTTTGTTTGTTATTCATTAGTAATTAGTAATTGTGTATAATTTTTTTTAAGACTTTAATATTAACTGGAAGACTCCACTCTTCCAACTGGGGATGGGAAGACAATGCACCCCACAGATATAAGGGAATACCCCCATCCCTGTCTCAAGAAATGGTTCCCCCCCCCCGCAACATTACGTCAGTGACCCTCCCTCCAACAGTTAACAGTAAGCATCAACAGTACAGAAATGGGGAAGGCTTACAGGTACACTGGCAGTACATTATCATCCTGTCAGAGGCATCTCATGCCACTGTAAACCTCCCCCATCCCCAAGATCTGTCTGTCCCTTTCTGTTGCCATTTTCCACCAACCAATAAAGAATTTTTGGTTTCACCTGGAGTTCCCTCAGTGAACCTTCCTTCCTCCCCTATAAAATTAATTGTTGTTTTTATGTTTTGTATGTGTGTTTTACCTTGGTTTTGATTGTTTTAATGATGTGTTTTGATTGGTTTTTATTATGTATGCTTTTAATCTGTTAGCTGCTTTGGTGATCCTGATGAGGACACAAAGGAATGGTATAAAATTTGTAAATAAGTAAGTAGGAGGACATAGTAACCAAAACTGAAGCCCAGAGAAGTTACCAGCCACTCTAACCATTGCCACTGCTGGCAAAACACATATATCTATTGCCTTGTAGGATCAGAATTCCCTGAAGCAGCCCCAGGCAGACAGCACAGACACAGTTTGAAAACAACTCTCTGCAATGGATTTGTAAGTATTGGGTCAATGGGAACTCCATGTCTCTCAATAGGTGCAGCCCCTTCCCCTCATTTGGGATCTCCCCCTAAGCAGCAGGGGAAGTTGAAGGGCCATAAGGGGACATTCCAGTGGCAAGATACCACTACTGGACAAGCCCTCTCTCTCGTGGCCACCTACCTTGCCTCTGTAGCACTTTGAACTGTACCTGGGAACAGCCAAAAAGTCAATACAGATCTTTCCAGCAATCCCTATATCCAGCCCCCAATATTTTGTACTAAATAAAGCAATTTTGGGCTATCTGAAATGAAGCTTTGCAGTAATCAACCCTTGATGTGATCATAGTGTGGCTCATCATGTCCAGATTACCACTTTGAGGAACAGTTGCAGCTGGTATATCAGCCAAAGCTGATAAAACACACTATATACTCCTCACACTATAGCTTTATCATTGACCAGCAGTACCCCAGTCTTGTCTGGACTGAGCTTCAGTTTATTAGCTTAATTTTATTCTCCAAGCATTATTTGGACTTCCACAGACCCACCTGACAGACAGAGGATTTTTACTGTGGATAAAATTACAGGTTACAATGATGAATTTTTCCCATTTTCTCAGCTGAGATCTAGATATGATTTGTCAACTTTTGGTGAATGGCAGTATTTACAAACACAACGTTTGCTGGTATCAAAATATGGCCCTGCAGCTCTGAATGTTTCAGAGTCTCCAAACTGTAACTGAATCAGTGCAAAAAAATGAAACATACAATATTTGTTTATAGATATTTGATGTTGGCTAAATATGATATGCAGAATCTTAGGAAGTAATAGAATTAGGAGTTAGTTTGCCCAATTTTGCCAAAGCAATGGGATAAGGCCTTAACTCTGTACTGGAATTTTGCTAATGTTCTGTCTTTGTAAACTTGCATTTATTATGGCACTGGTTATTGAAATGTCCTTGATATTGACTGTACTAATCTTACTCTACGTAATTCACCTTCAGTCTCAGTGAGAAAGGCTGACTATAAATGATGTAAAGAATAATTAAATGCTATACTTCTATGGATCTTAAGCTGTGACTTATTCAGCAAAAATTATTCTTAGGGTATACTGTAGATCATAGATCTCCGCCTTTTTTCCTTCAGAAAGGTATTCTTTTCCATAACAGCCCATCTGTATCTCATGACTGTGTATTTCGGTCTATGGGATTCAATCATTTATCCTATCAGATCAGAAGAACTATTAATAAACATTAGCATCTATCAAAACCCCTTTGCTGACTCAAGCTTGTACTGTCCTTTCCCTTCTCTGAGGTAAAATTTTCCGCCCAAAGCATATGAAGCTGTTTACTGGGCTGGAAAGTCTTCAGTAGTGTGGTTGTGTTGGTCGACCTTTAACTTTCTTTATTGTCCCGCCCTTAAGGAACGTAAATGTTGTGATGTTACCCAGCCAAGTTTAAGTAGAGGAAAAAACAGGGATTTACATGTCTCTTAAAAATGAAACTGGCACACAAGGCTTGTTGAAGTTTAAAAGATAACAGAAAGTTTATTCATAGGTAAGATGGATAGTTAGATAATAACGCAGATACTTAAAAGCTGAAGTAAGGAGGTTTTTGTACAGATTACTTCACTGATATGAAGCGCAAAACACTTGGTATGGTTTATTAGGTTGTTAACTTAGATGACAGAGGTTAGTGTTATTAGACTTGAACTTTTTCAAGTAAAGTTCTTTCTTTGAGTGATTCCACACACGTTGAATAATGCACTTCCAATCCTCTTTATAGATCATTTGGAACTGATTTTTTTGTGTGTGGAACAAAAAATCCACCTTAAACGATTGATAAAATGCATTGAAAGTGCATTATCCAACGTGTGTGGAATCAGCCTTTGTTGGACATCCCTTCACAGGTTAGGTGTTCCAATTTACGCACACACACAGAGCTCACCTTCCTTTTTACTGCAGACCTCAGGGTACTCCACTGAGTTAAAACCCTCACCTGATACTGGGCAAGAGTTATACTTACACCAAAGCTATATCCCTTTTCCTTTGGCCAAAGCGGAGACTCCTTTCTACCCACTTCCTTGGCCCACTACAAGTTCCCAGATTTCTTGTGTCTCAGTAAAATTTAATCCCACTTTAGTACAAGGACTAAAAGTGCTTCGTACACTTAATGTTTTTACTGTAAGGGTACACTTTCCCCTTTCTTCCTCACATAGAGGACTCTCTCGCTGATCCTCTCTGGTCAGATGCCAGGCTCCAACTTCCCTAACTCTTCAGTTAACTCCAAATGTAACCCCTCATTCTGTTAGCACCAACTGTTAGCTCATCATTCATTCTAATACCAACTGCCATTCTCATTCTCTGGCTAGCCACAGAAAGGGAAAGGGACCTGTCAATCAATCTCCCTTCCTGCTGCTGTTTCATGTCTTTACCTGACTCTTGCTGGATGCAGCATTTGGCAATCCTGACATTTTTATACTGATTCCATCACAGCATCTCATACAGCACATTCCTGGAAGTCAGAATTATCAGTAGAACTTTCAAGAACTTTCAATTTAACAGTCAAGTTGGTACATTCAGCTGTTCTACAAATGGATATTAAAGTAGACAAGGAGGTTTTCAATTGAAATGGTTTACTAATTGTAATTCCCAGCATGTTATCTATCTCATTATATGCCATTGTAATCTTTTATATATTGGGAAAACTTTTAAATCATTAAGAATTAGGATTACTAAACTTAAAGAGTAAAATTTGCCAGGGCATTCTTGAAGTCTCCTTAACAGAACAGAGTAAATCATAAACTGCTGCAGATAAAAGATTGTTTTCTTTATTATCTTTTTACTTTTCTCCTCATATTGTGAAATTGTAAATGTATGGATATTACTGCCAAATGCAGCACTTAGTATTATTACCATTTCTGTTGTGAATCAATTATTGTGCTTGTTGTATACAGCATATATGAGAAGATTTTGTAATACACTGTATATAATTTTACCTTTTGAGACACATATTAGGTATTGCTTATTGGAGGTCTTGGTTGGGTTTTTTTTTAATTCATTACTAGGACCTCTCCCAACCTTTTTTAAACCTGTGTTGGTTCAGATTATTATTGGTTTTGGCCTGCAGGCAAGTTCACACTTCACCTGTCTGAGCCAGTTTTTTTCTAGCAGCACTGGTATGGGAGGAGGGAGAGCAATAGACTTCCAGTAAAATCCTAAACAGAATTACTCCAGTCTAAGCCCATTGATTTCAATAAGCTTAGACTGGAGTAACACTGCTTAGGATGCTTAGGATTTCATTGTTCCTGAGGTTGAGAGGAAGACTATTCAGGATTATCGCAAAGGCTGAGTTCTTTATATAAGTTTTTAAAATATAAGATAATCAGTGTCTGTCTCAAAATCAACAGCTGAATTTTTAGTTTTTAGTTCTGGTTCGTATGTTTTAAACTTGTTCTCTTAATGTTTTGTTGTTGTTTTATTGTAAGTCACTTCAGATCCTCTCAGAGAAAAGCAGCATAGAAATGTTCAAATAATTTTTTATGATTGTGTCATACATGCCCTGAAGAAACATTCATCAGCCAATTTTGAAATGCTGTGCAGCACTGCATCCATTTTTAAAAAGAGCGGATTGAATTAAAACAAATTGCACTCAAGTTTTTGAAGACACACAGTTGAAACATGCTGGATTTTCACTTTCCATAACAATTATTAGAAATATGTTAAGTCATTTCAGGCTTCTTCTACTTTAATACTACCACCATTCAACCTTTTTTTTTTGTTCCTACTTGCTGTCCTGTCACATATGAGAAGGGGAGAGCAGAGTGTTAAAACTCTGTAGCCAAAGAAATGATATCCACTATATAACCCTCTGCCACCAGAGATCTTAAAATAAATAGAGCTGTCTTGGGTTCAAGAGATAGCAAGACCAAGCACAAAGTCCAATACAGAACCTTGTGTATCTTCTCACAATCAGACATGAGGAGGCCTCTCTCTTTTCCTTTCTCATGCACCTCAGTCTCACTATGATTTCCATATTTAGTTACAGGAATACAGCTGCATGAATGAATAAAAATGGCTAACAGTGGACTACTAGAAACTTCCTTGGTCCTGGAATCATCTTTTCACCAGCCACTCCCCAAGAAGTGCTAGCAGGGGGGAGGAGGGAGAGGCAACATAGGAAGGCCGGCTGGCACTGCCACCAGCTCCTGCATGCCTGTGGGCAGCCCCACACAGAAAAATACTGGACATTTGTATGTCCGGTATTTTAACTGCATTTCCCTCAAACAGTACATTTAAAAACTAGACTGTCCAGGAGAAAACCAGACTCCTGGCCATCTACCTCCAGGTGACAGCTGGAGATCTCCCCAAATTACAACTGAGCTCCAGGTAATAGATCTAGGGTTGCCAAGTTCCCTTATCCTATAATAATAATAATAACAACAACAACAACATTCGATTTATATGCCGCCCTTCAAGACAACTTAATGCCCACTCAGAGCAGTTTACAAAGTATGCCATTGTTATCCCCACAACAAAACACCCTGTGAGGTGGGTGGGGCTGAGAGAGCTCCAGAGAACTGTGACTAGCCCAAGGTCACCCAGCTGGCTTCAAGTGGAAGAGTGGGGAATCAAACATGGCTCTCCAGATTAGAGTCCCGCACTTTTAACCACTACACCAAACTGGCTGTCCTCCTGGTTGGGGGACAGGGACCTGGCACTCACTTTCTGAATATCCTCGTGTGACGTCCTGGGAGTAACTTTGTAGTCCTGGTCTGGTTCTGAAGAGTTCTTTGGTAGGCCCTGTACTTGGGCAGGCTTCTAGCAGGGAAAGTAAAACTGTGTCTGATTCTGCACACAGTGGATAATGCACTTTCAATGCACTTTAGCTATTGTTTGGAAGTGGATTTTTCGTTTCACACTCGAAAAATTCAGTTCCAAATGATCTCTAAAGAGGATTGGAAGTGCATTATCCAATGTGTGCGGAATCAGCCTGTGTCTCTCCTATTCTCCTGCTTGCGCTGAAGCCTATTGGGATAGCCTCTTAAAGAAGTAGTACACAATAAGTTTCCCTGGAGAAAATGGCTGCTTTGGAGGCTGGGATCTATGGCATTATCCCCTGCTGACGTCCCTCCCCAAACTCCATTCTCTTCAAACTCCACCCCCCAAATCTCTAGAAATTTCCCAACCCACAGCTGGCAACCCTGAACGTATGAACTCACTTCAGTGTAGAATTGTTTGATGCAATATAAAATTTCTCTTTGTAGTGTTTCATCTGGGCTGGATCATTCATAGATGCAAGTTCCTGCTTGATGCTACAGTCAGTACCAAGCTCATCACAAGGTGCAGTATCACTGGTTCATTATAGGCCACTTTTCTAAAATTCCAGCACCCCTTCATTTAATAGCTTTAAAAGTGTTTCTGTAACTGCCATTTCTCCACATTCCCATCATAAGGGAAGTCTGTGCTCTTGGGTTTATGTTATGAGTCATCCTTGCTAAGAATACTTTCACAGGCCTTGTTCTATAATATGACCCATGAGAACAAGAAGACTGCACAAGAAGATTTTTTATGGGTTACTAGCCCTGGAATTTGGACCTGCCTGTAAATTGTCCATATGCTACATAACGGGAATCAAAAGCACTCACACTCTCTCACACACACACAATTTTGTCACTAACCCAATCTTAAGTTGATATAAATTCATTTTTATCTATCAAAGTAGGTGAAAAATTTAAGCAGCTACAGTTTACAACTGTGACTATTGCCTCATATAAGGAACTGTACATTTTTTTAGCATTTGTTATAAGTAGCAAAAGACCATTACAAACAAATGCAGTGAGTTAAAATGAAAAAAAACATAAATCGTGTGTGTGTGTATATTATGTACCATCAAGTTGCTTCCAACTAGTTTAAAACAACTTGCGAGACTGAGCTGCGGAGGTTCCTGCTTCGACAGTGATTGGACGGAACTCCCCGCTCGGACCCGCCGCCTCCGCCCAGTAGTCGCACCGCCACTCGCATAGCCACGCTGCCATGGCTTCGTCTCCTTCCCACGTGCACCAGAACTACCATCAGGACTGTGAAGCGGCCATCAACCGGCAGATCAACCTGGAGCTTTATGCGTCCTACGTGTACCTCAGCATGTCCTACTACTTTGACCGAGATGATGTGGCTCTGAAGAACTTTGCCAAGTACTTCTTGCACCAGTCCCGGGAGGAACGAGAGCATGCAGAAAAGCTTATGAAGCTGCAGAACCAGAGGGGTGGTCGGATTTTCCTCCAGGACCAAGAAACCAGATTGTGATGATTGGGAGAGTGGGCTGATGGCAATGGAGTGCGCTTTGCACTTGGAGAAGAATGTGAACCAGTCTCTGTTGGAATTGCACAAACTGGCAACTGACAAAATTGATCCCCATTTATGTGACTTCATTGAACCCCACTATCTGGACGAGCAGGTGAAATCTATCAAGGAGTTGGGTGATCATGTGACCAATCTGCGCAAGATGGGGGCACCAAAACCTGGAATGGCAGAATACCTATTTGACAAGCACACCTTGGGAGAAAGTGACAATGAGAACTAGAAGCCTGCCATTAATGCCTCACTGGGACTTGAGCTTTTTGTTTGACCATGCATGTTTCTTTGGTTTATCCCCAACACTGTCCATGACTGGAAAATAAATCAATTTTATTGTGTTGTACCTCATGCTCAATAAACTGACGGTTCCAAAAAAAAAAAAAAAAGTCGCTTCCAACTTATGGTGACCCTATGAATGAAAGACCTCCAAAACATCCTATCATTAACAGGCTTCGTCAGATCTTGCAAACTAGTGGACATGGCTTCCATTATTGAGTCCAGTCATCTCATTTTGGGTCTTCCTCTTTTTCTACTGCCTTCAACTTTTCCTAGCCTTATTGCCTTTTCTAGTGGCTCTTGTCTTGTAATGATGTGATCAAAGTAAAATAGCTAGAGAGAATTCAGGTTTGATTTGATCTAGAACCTACTTATTTGTCTTTTTGGCCTTCAGTGATATCCACAAAACTCTCCTCCAGCAACACATTTCAAATGAATCAGATTTCTTCCTGTCAGCTTTCTTCAAAGTCCAACTTTCACATCCATACATAGTAATGGGGAATATCATAGTTTGGAATCGGATTATTATGATCTTGCTCCCCAGAGAGACATGCTTATCCTTAAGGATCTTTTCTTGTTCCCTCTTCTTCCAATTTCTTGGTTGGAATCTCCCTTTCGGTTGATGATTGAGCCAAGAAATAGAAAATATTTAACCATTTCTTCATTGTCAACTTTTAAAATTGTGTAATTCCATATAAATACCAGCACTAAAATAACCATGTCTATAAATTCTCATATTAAAATATGACAGCCTTCAGATGCAACTTTTACTTGTATTTTCCAAGCTGCCAAAACAAGCAGTTACTTTGTATGATATAAACATGTTGACATCTGAAAGAAGGAAAATCAGCTTCTCTGCTTCCAAGGAATAGTCGGGAATAACGTCCATCAAGCAGAGAGCTGTTGGTATGGTCTGAAACCGAACAGATGTGCTATTATGAGATTATGGAAGAGTGATGCTGATCAGATAGCATGGCATGGTCCCTTTTAAATAGTTTATACCAATGTGAAAATCTGGATCTAAAGATTGTCTATCTGAAGAGGCATCATACTTGAACAATCAGTCACAAATGTTTGTGCAAGCCATAGGGACACCATGGGAATCACCTGAGACAAAATACTGATAGAAAATGTTGTTATAACAGGCTACGCAGGTGGCATCTTTCTGCATCATCATGAGACATTGCCTGCAGAGTAGATTGGCAGTGTCATTCCTTGATAGTTTCTAAAATCTGAGCGTGGCAACATATATGCATTCTTTAGTGAAGGCAAGCTGAATTCTGTCCACATCAGAGCTTCTGGGGTACCTCAGAGAAAGGCTAAGATGCTCTTTAAAAAAAAATTTCAGTAGATTCCGATTTTGCGACCAGGTGATCATTCCAGGTCCAAACCTCTGCTCCATAAAACAGCTGTAGGGTGGCCTTATTTTGGTATATTTTCAGAGCTGGATCAATCAAGAAGCCACTCAGTACTGTAAATTTTCAGAACAGCACCTATGGTTCTTAAAACTGTGCATCTCGTGTCTGCCAAATGAGCCCTCCAAGGTAAAGTCTAGCTAAAAATTACTCCAAAATATTTAAAGTTGCTGCATTGGTCTACTGGGAGGCCATCAGTAGTCCACTAAAACTTACAAGGATTTTTCCTAAAGACCCTCACTTTGGTTTTAATATAGTTGATATTTAAGACCTCTTCTCTACAAATGTTGCCTAGCTTTTGTAGCAACCTTTTAAGCCCAATACAGGTAAGAGACACTAGAACCATATAATTAGCATATCAAATAACTGATATTTTGCAGGAGCCTAAAGAAAGACCTGGATGGCCCAGATGATCCTGATCTCATCAGATCTCAGCAGCTAAGCAGAGTCAGCCTTGGTTAGTAATTGGATGGGAGACCTCCAACAAAGACCAGGGTTGCAGAGGCAGGCAATGGCAAACCACCTCTGATTGTTTCTTGCCATGAAAACCCCACCAGGGGTCGCCATAAGTCAACTCTGACTTGAGGGCACACCACATACACACACACACACACACACACAAAGAAGGACCTGATAGTGTCAAAATTATGTCACGTAAGTATAAACTGAAAAGCAGTGAGGCAAAAACAAACCCGTTTTACCCATCTGGGAGCTCCTCACTTAGTGAGCCTAAGATGCCCACCTCTATTTTAGCAAAGATGTTTGTGTAAAGTTCCTGTAACAGAAACAGTAGACATTTGTCAATGTTTGTATCTGCCAATTTCTGCCAAAGCTAATTTCAATCAATTGAAGGCAGATTTAAGTCTACAAAAGCCATGTATAGAGATTTGGTGGGATCCTTCATGCTTTGTAGCTCAAAGTGGTAAAGAGTCAGGCAATGATCAATTGTACTTTGTCCTTTTCTAAAGCCTGCTTGCTCAGGGTGGGTAACATGGTCAGAAGCCTCCCAGTCCTCCAAATTATGTAGGAGATATTTACTGTACAATTTGGAGGTTGTGCCCAGCAAACTTATTGGGCTGTAGTTATGAGGGGTTGATTTGCTTCCCGTTTTATATACTAGGGCTATAATTTAATACAGTTAAGATATATGTTAACAAACTTACAGTGCAATCCTAAGAACACTTTTCTGGGAGTAAGCCCCATTGAACAGACCTGACTAGGATTCTGAGTAGACTTGCTTAGGATTGTTCTCTAATACTTATAGTAACACTGTTTCTGGTAGTCGAACCTGGCTGCAGCTCAGCTTAAGGATTTATGCTTGATAGGGAATTTGTGTATGCTGTAATGACCTGTATAACACAGGGTATCAGATTCAAGTATTATAATGGCCTCACATCAGCATCTATGTATTCTGCAACATGCATGCAATTTTAGGTAAAAGGTACAGAGACAAAGCCTGCTGATCACTTGTTTCTATTCTTTATGTTTTAAAATAAACAGAAGGCAGACACTAAAGGAAACTCAAGTGTACAGAATCTCACCAGGATTTCTCTGTGGTGGCCCCTATCCTGTGGAATGACCTGCCTGAGGAAGTCAGAAGATCACCCACTCTCCTGGCTTTTCGTAAACGATGCAAAACCATTCAAAAAGGCTTTTTACTCAAATGGGAGGGCTGTATTGTAGGGAAGGGGTCTCAGATGCTTCGCTAATGAGTTAGGGACCATAGACTTCATCACTATATGGCCTTACATATTATTTGCTGTTTTAAATACGTACTCCTGTGTACTACCAGTGCTCCATGTTGTCTAATGTTAGTTCTAGAACTGATTATGTTCTGCTTCAGTATTTTTTCTACTCTGTATTGGATTCTTGCTAATACTATGTCTTTTCAACTTGTATCTATTTACCCTATGGCATTGTTTATGGAAATGTCCTTGATACTGTATTGAAATGTACTTGATACTGATTCTACTAATCTCATACTATGTAATCCACCTTGAGTCTCAGTAAGAAAGGCAGACTATAAATAAATAAATAAATAAAATCCAGACTATGGCTGAACAGTGGAAGTTCCATGCTGTGTAGAGCTGGAGGTTCAGATGCCCCACATCAAAGAAAAACTTTCAGTGATACAGTGTCAATTACATCTGTTTGACAGAAACAAGACACAATCAATGTTTTCTATGAACTAGCTAGCCAGAAATATATTTTAATCCATTTATATCATTTACAGAAAATACACCTCTTTAGCACATTCCTGCTGCAGGAACTCTGAATATCTAAGGAAGAAATTAGTTATCTACCTCTTTAACTGCAAACAGAGAACAAGCCTCGCTGTCTGCAAGTTTTGTCTACCTTTCCATTTCCTACACAATCACACTAGTATAACCTCTGGACTGCAAGCAAGCCATTTCTTTTACTGAAAATACTTGAAATGGAATTTGAGAACTTGCAGTGTGTGTGTGTGTGTGTGTGTGTGTGTGTGTGAGTGAGTGCATGTAAATCTCTACTGATTAAACATATGAGATCTAGACAGACAGTAGAGCAGCATACAGATAGTTCAAGAATGCATATTCATTTAACTTTCCAAATTCAAAATCATAAAAATGATCATACATTCACAACAGGGAAGAGAATAGGAGCAGAAATGCAAGCTTAAAGAACTGTCAGTTACTAGGTTCTTACTGATAAAACTTGGTATTGCAGGCGCAGGTTTACAGCAACAATAGCACTACAGCCGCCACAATGGAAGTCCACCAATTCTCCCTTCCTCTGCACCTATTTGCGGAGGTGACTCGATGGCACATAACACACACACACACACTAATTCAATGAAGTTTTTGGCTTTAAAAAAGAACACAAGAAACAAATGCAGTAATATTTGAAAAATTCTTCTCTCTCAGATGCCATCCAACATATTTAAGGATAATTTTAATGCTTTATTAATCTCCTGGCTTTGAGCCATTGATATGCATCCGATGTTTAATCACAGATGTCTCCCTTATCACTTTGAACTTTCTTGAAATGTCTATTTTAATTCCTTTCTTGGTAAGCTATCAAATTTTTAAAGAGGAACAGAGCAAACCCTTTGAAACTACTCTTTAAAATTTAATCCTTGAAACCATTAAAAACAGATTAGTCTGAAAATAATTTAGTACACAACAGTTAAGGAAACTTAAAAGGATGAAGAAATCAAATGATGCATTAAATGGATAAATTTCATAGCATTTACCAGCTCCATTGTGCCACACACATAGTCCAGGATACAGGCAGGAAGATATAACATTGTACTATAACAGTTTTTTTCCCTCCTCACCTCCATGTTCTCTCTCAGAAAATGAATCTCTATGTGCTCCAAGAGCTTACAGGACATAAAAATGGCTGGGTTTTGCATATATGTATGTCTACAGATATTGCTGGAGTTGGAGAAGAGAAACTTGTGGCAGCTGTGCAACATGCAACTGCAAAGCTGAGCCTCAGCCAATCCAATCACTTTGTGTTACCTACAGCAGACATACTGCGAATACTTTTTTCATTGTGTGAACCAGCCCCAAGAGTTTTATTTGCACACAGCTTCACTTAAGTTTGTCAACTATCTTCCAGTACAATCAAACCACTGCATGGAACCCCTCACCATCCCCTGGGCTGTGCTTATTAGATTTGAAATCCTGTCCCACCAAGAACTGCCAGAGTCTGCATCTAGTATACAGATCACTGAAATATATGTGAAACTTCTTGTTTTGCATAAGGATGCTTCAGTCTACATACTTTATTCTAAAACCTAGCCTCAAGTTTTAGTACAGGACTGTTTTGGGCCAAGTCACAATATGACTACAAAGAGGCGGCTATCCCATCCTGAAAATGCTAATGGTCTAGAGAGTGGATTATTTCTGAAGAATAATCATAATATATTTTTTTAAAACACAGTTCATAGCTCTTTTGAAATAAATCCAGTTGGGAAGAGGAGGCTCAAGTTAACCTGTGTGTCTGCGTTCATATGTCACAGGTAGCCAATTCAGATTCCTTTATTACAGAGAGGGGAAGAAGGGAAGACTGATGTTATTAGCATGAGTCTGGCAACAAACTGGATTCATGCATATTTTAACTAAATCATGGCAAAGTATGATCCAAAATGCCATTCAGTTGAGGTCAAATCAGAGAAACAATTCCATCTCATCTACAGCTGGTATATATAATGTTTGAAATGCAACTAGCTCTTGACAGTCTCTATGAAAACACATTTTCAATCAATGCAATGTTAGCGGTTCAAAATGAACATGTCCCGTTCGGGACACTAGTTCTTCTACTTATAAAAGTTACAGCAGCTTGCTATCTTTTCTCTGATTCACTCTGTCACATATAAATACCCAGATGTGCATAAGGTTGTAATATGGAACGCCCCCCCCCCGAAAAAAACAATTATTTAAAATGTACCTAGCAAAAGAAGACAGTCAATTCTATACTTACAAATGCTTAGACAATCAGAGTTCCATTATAATCCTGCTGGCACATGGATTTCTCCTTCATAAGGAAGCTCCTTTTTATCTTCTTAAAAGTCACCACAAACATTTCATTGGTACAATACACTAATGAATCAATCCTTAAAGATACAACAGACTACTTTTATCCATGAAAAAATTCAAGAAGGATATGACATGCTGTTAACCTTATACATAAGAGAGAGTAAAGGAAACTATCTAGATCCAGATTCAAATTTACCCCCTCCGCTCGAGAAACAGTACTCAATTTTGAAATCCATTAATCTTTCTTACACTGCAAAATCATCCCCAGTATATAGGGGCTGATTTATTTGTTCTAAATGTTTATATCCTCAACACTGCTAATACAGGCTTTCAAAACAGATTACAAATCACAAGACATGGACTAGATCCAGTACAGTCTTTGCCCCCACGAAGTACAGCTTCCTTGCCTCCCCTCTCCCACTGCAACCCACAATGCCGTGCAGGTTCCCCCCCCCTTCCCGAACAGCATGGAGAAGGCTGCAGCAGACAGGAGGAAACATGAAAGTCAGACTCTGTGGACATGAATCCTTCCGCTCATGGAAACGCTGTTCTGAATCTAAGATACTACATATAATTTTAAAAACAACAAAATTATGTATACATTAAAATAAACAAACAATACATTTAATATATTCAAATGTGAGGCAGAGGAGTACAAACTAGACAAAATGGCTGAGAAAAACAAGTTTTCACCTGGTGCTGAAAGTGTAATAAGCTCTGTACCAAGTTGGTAGATAAGGAGGTGGCATTCCACAATTGTGGTGCTAGAAAGGAAAAGACCTTTTCTCCTGTTATGATTTATCTCCAGTAATGATGGGAGAAAAAGCTTGGCCTTAAATTAAGATCTTACCCTGGTGAACAGGTGTGTGGGCAAGTAGGCAATCCTTAAGGCACCCTGGCCTCATGCCATCCAGAGCTAGAAGTGTAATAAGCAGCATTTTGAATGAATCTCTAAAGTGAATAAGCAGCCAGTGCAGTGGTTATAAGACTGATTTATCAGCATGACGTTGCCATGAATTAAATGTCATAATTCTGTCATAAGCTAGTTATTAGGTGTGCTGCATTCACATTTATTGCTCGTATTTCAGCTGCCTCTTCTCCACTGCTGTTGGAACATGTGAATGCATGTAGACTTTCCTATCACATCTCATTTGACCCTCAGTCTAGAACAAGAAGGGGATTTAAATTGTTTACTACTTAAGAAACAAACTGGCTTATTCTGACAAGAATGAAGATGCAGTTGAAGCTCAGGGCTGCTGCCTATCATCCTGCAGACATGCACGTGCGTTTCATATTATCTGATTATCCTGACAAAGACAGCACGCTGGTCACTGCACCAATCCACACAGATTGCTCAGAAAACAAGAGTATCAAGAGAGATGCAGGTTGTCTAAAGTTCCATATCATGGAGTACGCAGATACAAACAGTGCCAAGATTATCTGCATATCCCCTCTACTGACCATAATCAATTATTTCACGTAAGTATGCTTCCTTCTTACGGTTAGATATATTATGAACCCAATAAAGTTAAACATTTCATCCGTTTTCCAAACAAGGCACCCAAGCTTGTTAATGTTATTGGGCTGTTAAAAACAGGAGACCCTTAAGTTTGCATAAGCAGAAAATTACCACTTCAAAGTACTTCTTAGATTTGCTTTCCTTCACTTTCCTGCTCCTGAAGTATTTGCACAGTGTACAGAGAGACTGGAATCAACTGACAGCCAAACACAAGTAATGTATTATTACATGGAGAGCTACTTACTTATTGCTTTAAGAACATAAATAGTGATAGATAGATATAATACATCTATGATAGCCCGAACTAGGCATTTTCTCTTTTTAATCAGAAAGGAGTTTGCATAAGGATGGTGGAATGAAAGGGAATTCAGCAAGATAACTGCCATCAACCTACTGTCATTCAATAAGAATATACATCCTACTGTAGGTATCTTTAGATAAGCCAGCCACATTACACTCACAAGCTGCTTCCACAACTACTCTTTATGTGAGTGAGTGAGTGAGCGAGCAAGCCTACTGTGACTACACAAATTATTTTTTTACCCACTCTTCCCCCAGCAGTAATATCCATTCTCAGCCAGCTAGAAATAGGCACAGCAGATGAACAGAATAGCAGCAGCACCAAAGTGAGGGAGACATCATTCCTGCAGTTGGAATAATGTCTGCTGCTGCAGTAACACTTCATTCAGTTTCCTGCTCGATGCAAAGAAGGGAGGAACCATGGCTCACTGGTGGACTGCACACTTTGTATGCTGAAAGCCCCAAGCAAAATCTCATCTCCAGTTAAAGGATCTCATGAAACGGGTCCTAGGTCAAATCCACATTACTCATTCTAAGTTGCATGTTCCCCTCATTCCCCACGCAATCCCGAGTGCCAGTCACATTACCTCATTAAACAGATGCATTTCATTCGCATTTCTCCCGAATATGTGGTCACAGGTTTTCAACGGGTGTTTCACGGTGGCCGTGAACGGGCCAATGCGCAATTTACGTGGTTTTTTTAAAAACCACCCCCCTTCCTGTCTCTCTGGTCGTTCCGAGAGTTCCTGTTGGCTGATTCAACTTGCAAGTGCTCCGTAGTCTGCAAAAGACTGTTTTTGACTTCATAACATTGGATTTATTGATTATGCTGTTTCTGAATCAAATCTGGTAGTTTGAAAAATCATTTTGGGGTGAATCCATCCTCAGAACGGACTCGCGAAACTTCCTTTTTAACTGTTTTTTATTATTTTTATTTTATATTACTGTAATATTGAAATTATGAAATACTGAAATAATGACACTCCAAGGAAGTGAAACTTCAGTAAAATTCAGGCATTGAACTGTCCTGCATAGGAAATGCCCACGGAAGCTTCCCACATGCTTCCAAATTTCCAAAAAAGAAACGGGAGAGAGCCATCAGTGCTGTCAGTGGGGGAAAGAGAGGCATCATTATCTTCAATGATGTTTCTTTATAAGATCGAAATAACGGAAAAGTGCGCTCAAAAAAATAAAAAATAAATGGGCCGGAAATAAAGGTCCCGCCCAAAAAAGCGGTTTTCGAGCAGCCGTGTGACCGGAGGGACGTGCGAGAAAGACGGATTGGAAGCAGGAATGTGAACGAAGAGGAAAAAATCATGGATTGGAGGCAAATGGAAGATATCCGAGAAACATGCGGGTAATGGGTGAATGCGGATTCGACCCTGCTCAGACTGAGACTCTGGAGAGCAGCTGTCAACCAAACTAGCATTTTGGCAACAGTTTCAGCAATGCAACAGGAAGGGGGAGGTGGGAATGATCTTTTGGATACGCCCAGTATTTTGGGAGTTCTACAGAGGGAGTTCTCCTTCCTAATATTTTAAGTCAAAGCTCTCTAGCATAGAAGTCTCTACAAACATGTACACAGAAGAGCATGAAGTAAATAGTCTAAACCCTCATTTGAAAAGTATCAGGTGGGCAGGAGCAAACAGCAAATAATTTGGTTGTAAGAATATTTATGAAATCAATTTACAACTAGTTCTAGAGCAAACCAATAAAAAGATGATCTTAAGCAACGAAACCGAGAAATTTCTTTTCCCCATTAGCTACTGCTTAATTTTGAGTTTGCTTTTATCTCTTACTAAATACATTTAAACCTTGACGTGGACTAGGTCTTATTTCACTGTATGGAAAGCAAAGGTACCAGGAATTTTATCTGGCTAAGAGTCCTCTCTACTTTGTAACAAAGTGGGAGTACAAGGTTCTTTTATATGTTCTGACAGCTACATGGAATAGAACACGGGAGGATTTCAAAGAAAAAGGCAAATACATAAATCAGGTTGTAATAAAAGGATCAAAGTTAGGAAGACTGTAATACAGAAAATGGATATGACCCATTTGGTTGGGAGCCTACATAGTAAAACTGAACAATCATGATGGTTGTTGCAGGCTATAGTATAAAGGTCTCTCACTCCACCTGATTAACTTACTTGGCTGGGAAGCCTCTGGTAGTGTATCTCTGGGTATAATTTAAAGGTCTTTTTGTCCCACACTTAATACATACATATTTTTGGCTTATATCCCAGCCTAAATATTTGGAAGGGGAAAAGCAGGAGCCCACAATTTCTTTAAAATGAAATGGATCTAGAGGCTGAGTAAAGTTCAAAAGGAAATAGCAGGTTTATTAAACAGGCAGGATTGGTATATAGATAGGCAATGAAAGAAAAAAAAAATTTGATTGTAGAACAGAATACTTCAAAAGTATTAGGCACAATAATCTTCTTATAGCTTAGTTTCAAATATTTACAGTTCCTAAAAATGAGAGGCTTATAGTTTCAGTCTTAAGTTACATTAACAAGGAGTCTTCATAGATTTCACTTTACAGCTTAGATATTCTGACCTCAACACAGCACTCTTTTTCCTGTACACCAGACCTAGGATCCTCCTAAGAGTCAAAACCTCCTTTCTTGACACTGGGCAGGAATTATTCTTCTGCAACAGACATAACCCTGTTCACTTGGCTAAAGGGGAGTTTCCTTTCAATACCCACTTCCTCTGCCAACAGCACATTGCCAGTTCTATCTTGTCTGTGTAAAATTAGTGCTGGCATTCACATTTAAATACTTGAACTATAAGTCTTCTTTCAACCTAAAGCTGTTCCAGTTATGGCAAATGTTTCCTTTTCCTTACACAGAGGGTTATTCGTCTGAGCCTCCTTGTCAAGACTCCAGACTCCAACTGTCTCTCAACAATTTTGTAAGCATCAAATGTTACCTTCCCACAGGCCAATCACAGAGGCAAGGGAGCAGCCAGTCAATCATTCTCCCTTTAGGCAGTTTTTTTAACCCTTTTCTTCCACTCTCTGGGTGCTGCACTTAGTAAACCTTTCACTAGAAAGCCCATACTGTAAACACAGGCAGAGGAATATAGCAAATGTAAGCCAATGTATCAAAGACAACAGGACTAAATACAATTTACTTAATTTGTGCTATTCACAGAGTGCCTTGGGAGCCATCTGATGCTCTTAGGACCACTGTTCTCCAGTATGGCACCCACCCCTTGCTCCAGGAGAATGAGCCACCTGCCAACCACAACACTGTGGTTGGCAGGTGGTTCCCACCATGAAATAGCTGCCACTATAGAGGTGCCCTGAGCTGAGGGCCTCATGCCAGGGATGGGGGTAAGAGCCTGTCCTCTCCAACAACCCCCACTCTTCTCTGCAGCCTCAGCACTCTCATCCCAGCATCCAGGCAGCTGCCAGGAGGAGAGCAAGCCAGCTGTAGAGAAGACATTGCAGCTACCCAGGAAAAGAATAAGCTGGCTACAATGGGGAGGAGGTGATTTTACTCCCCTCTCTCTATGACTGGCTTAGTCTCCTCTGGAAGCCCTGTCCCTCATTCTGAGAAGAGGGCAAGAAAACAGAGAGGGAAGCTCTTCCCTCACTCCAGTTACAGAAGGGCTGGCTATGGTTCAACAACAGTAGACAGAATCAATGGTAGGAAGAATGGAAGGAAGAATCAACCCTACATTCTCAGAAGTAATCTGGTAATTTAAAAGGTTACAGTTATATATTTAACACATATCTAGTATGTGTGTGTTTGGTGGGGCAGCATACAGGACAGACAGTAGTCATGTGGCATTTCCAGGTCTCCTACTATGGCGAGACCTCCCACTTGTAAGCTCATCACCATTATGTTGGCTAGCGAGAGAAAAATAAAGTAAAACAATGCTTTTTCTGTGACAGTATTACATAAGGTTTCTGGAGGTTTTCTCCTCTGCCCACCAATCACTGGAGGTTGGAAAGCCACCCAGTGACAATCCACCATCAGCAGGCAACCCAGGAAATATGTGGCACATGCACTCCCCAGCCATTCATGACATCACTTGTAGAAGTGACGACATTGCACTGCCCACAGAAGTGCTCTCACGCTTTACACAGTTGATCTCTGCCCCAAACAGGCAATTCTTAAAGAATCAGCCCTATGGCCAATGCAATGACATCACTTCAGGAAGTGATGTCATCACATGTCACTTGAGAGTACACAATAAAGAAGAAACCCAGTAAGTAACAGGCACCCCGCCCCTCTTGCTGATTGACAAGGAGACTTGGCAACTCTAGAGTTTCATCACCTCCAAGGAAAAAATGGGACTGACACCATGCCCCTCTAGGAATCCCTTCCCATATCCCCCGTCACCAAGACTCCTGCTGATTGCCACTGGCTGGTAACCCTGCACATGGTTCTTTTGTGAATTCAGCTATCTGTGAGTCATTTTGCTAAACCAAGATAATGATCTGAGATGAATTCAGGGAAGAGAACACTGGTTCTTAAATGGTCTACATAGCTACAGTATCAAGTGTTCCTAAAGAAACAAAAATCCACTTAGAAACTTCAGACAACTAGGCCACCATGATATAGTAGTTAAGAGTGTTGAACTAGGACCGGGGCCTAGTGTTGGATTAAGATGTAGATTCAAACCACCCGATCATGAAACTTACCAGATAATATTGGGCCAGTTGATCTCTGCCCCACATCTTTCACCTATACATCTCACAGGTTACTGTGACAATAAAAATGTGTGGAGGGAAGAACCCTGAGTTCCTTGGGAGGAAAGTGGTGTTAAAAAATGATTGATAGGCAGGCCACCATACAATAACTTTAGCATATGAAAAATCAGTTTAAGATCACCCTGAATTTGTAACCACCCATGAGGCATCAACAAGTGCATTTCAAAGTGTGCATCACTGCGGATATCTCATGGACTCGCATGTGTATATGTATGTATGTTTACAAACATACCAGCTGTCACTTCAAAACCTTCAAAAGCAGTCATACATATTAGTTATAAGCTTTATTTGAAATGTAAGTGTTCAAGTTATTAAACTAACGTGAACATCAAACAACAAACTTATTTCTTTGAACAATATAAAAATAAACTAGGTGAATCTGCCAAGAACAACCTATCTAGCATAGGAGATACTGAATGTGGCAGCCTCTTCGCTTCTTTTAAATGTGTGCGATCAAAGCACAGCCAGGGCTCATACATCATTAAAAATTTCAGCAATGTTACTTACAATGTCAAAGGAAAGAACATTCCCCCTAGATTGCGCTCATCCCTCCCACAAAATGCACAGGAGGGTTCTCAGAATGCATAACCTCAGTGGAAAGTGGGTGTGGAGAGACTATTCAGGTATTTGCTTCTCATGGAGCCAGACATACACAGGAAACAAATAGCCCTTCATTCCTAGGAGGTCAGGCAGGGACAGATTAACCACTAGGCTTAAAAACACTAGACATGTAGACCCTCAGTTTCCCAGCTCAGTCACAAAGTTAATGGGGCGATCTTGGGCCAGTCACCACTCCTCAACATCACAGGGTTACTGTGAGGATGGGGAGACAGAAATCTACGTATGCCACCTTGAGCCCCTTTGAGGAATGTAATAATAAAACCATTTTTTTAAAAAAAAAAACTGAAGACAGGCAGTATAAGACATTTTTAGTAATAGTATTGCTTTCAAGACCTGATACACATAGCAAAGAGAGAGTCATGCAGTGTCAGGGATAGCTCTAATAAGTGGATACTTCAGGTATTAATAATTTTATTTAGGACGCAAAACCAAACAGCCTCTTCATCATATGCTGCTCGCCTCTCTAGGAATTAAAAGACTCCTCCCTCAGCCACACCCTGCTGGCTCTGAAAGACGGGATCTCAAAGAAACAGTATCACAGTGAGGTAGAATCTCTGCACTAATGGGAACTGGAAGATATTTGCTAAGGTTGCCAGTTCCAGATTGGGAAATTCCTGAAAAGTTTGGGGGTGGAGTCTGGAGAGGGCATGGTTTGGGGAGGGGAGGAAGCTCAGTGGGTTATAATGCCATAAAGTCCATTCTCCAAAGCAGCCATTTTCTCCAGGGGGATTGATCTGTGCCCTGGAGATCATTTGTAATGGAAGATCTCCAGACATCAGGAGATCTCCAGACATGGGGGGTTGGCAGGCCTCTCTCTCTTCTGTTAACATTACCACTTAAGTTAGCTGCATAGCTAATTCTGGAGTTCTATGTTGTTATCCCAAACATGTTCTCTCTTTTGTGAATACATGAATACATATGGTTCAAAAAAGGCACAATACTATGGAACGAAGATAAGCTTGAGAAACCTGAGGTCTTAGGAAAGGAATGTTTAACACTGGAGACAGACAGCCTCCTCATTCCAAGGAGAACTGATCTTGAGAGAAGGTATTAAAATTCCCTTTTTATTGCAGTTGGGCCTCACTTGCCTTCCAGCATATACCATTCATTTGAGAGGTATGTTTTACAAGACAGGGATAAGCAATTCCAAGCAAGGTGATTTTTGTCATTACTGCTCAAGCTTATAAGAGAAGGTGACTTCTCAGCACAGGTTATTGCATCACTGAAGGTGGTGTTAGAGTTTAATGGCAGCAGCACTTAAATCTCTCAATTGAAATGTGCATTTTCTCCCTAAATCAGATTAGGAGATGATTTGAGAAGTTTTAAAGAGCTGCCATAAAGTTAATCAAACGCTGGACAAACAGCCAGTAAAATCCTGATTTGCTCAAATCCCCAAAAAACTATTATATATTAAAACATCTGGTCTTTAAAACAGTAGTACTTCAGCTCAGCATGTTGTTTAGTTATACTAGTTAAAGCCAAATTTCACATATTTTATTTTTTTTTATTTATTTATTTATTCAATTTTTAGCCCGTCCTCCCCGCAAACAGGCTCAGGGTGGGGTACAATAAAATGCTGAATGAGCATATAAAATATATAACATATATAAATAAAATTTAAAATACTAAATCATAAATACTTAAAACAACTTATCAGATGGTGGCCCTCTCCAATTTCCCCAATCTGAACATAATCCGAGAGGAGTGGGTGGGGGCCATAGTTGATCATATTCTGGTGACAGCATTTATGGGGAGCTGATGACTTTGTTGGCCCCCTAGTGCGAGACCGGTAGGGAGGCACCTAAGCAATCAGAAGGTCAAAAACTGGCCTCAACCATATGCCTGGTGGAACAACTCCATCTTACAGGCCCGCCGAAAGGACATAAGATCTTGGCGGGCCTGGATGTCCTCAAACAGAGAGTTCCACCAGGTTGGAGCCAGGACTGAAAAAGCCCTGGCCCTGGTTGAGGCCAGCCGGGCCTCCCTGGGGCCGGGGACGACCAGTAAGTTCTTATTTGCAGATCTTAATGCTCTCTGGGGTACATATGTGGAGAGAGAGTCCCACAGGTATGCTGGTTCCAGTCCGTTTAGGTCTTTAAAGGTTAAAACCAAAGCCTTGAACCTAATCTGGAACTCTATGGGGAGCCAGTGCAGCTGCTGCCAGATGGGAGTAATATGTGTCCTGTATGGCATGCCCATCAGGACACGTGCAGCAGCATTCTGGACCCGCTGTAATTTCCGGGTTAAACCCAAGGGAAGCCCTTCATAGAGCGAGCTACAGTAATCTATTCTGGTGGTGACTGTTGCATGGATTACTGTAGTTAGGTCGTGGGTCGACAGATAGGGCATAAGCTGCCTGGCCTGTCGAAGATGGAAAAATGCAGACTGGGCAACTGCCATGACCTGGTCCTCCATCAATAAGGAGAAATCCAGTATCACTCTGAGACTCCAGACCGATGAGACAGGCACTAACGGTGCCCCATCAAAGGTCGGGAGCCAGATTCCCAAATCTGGCAATCCCCGGCCCAAGTACAGGACCTCCGTCTTTAATGAATTCAGCTTCAACCGACTCTGCTTTATCCGTCTAGCCACAGTCCCCAAGGCTCTCACTAGGACATCAGGGGCAGAGTCAGGCCAGCTGCCCATCAACAGATACAACTGGGTGTCATCCGCATATCCAGTCCGAAACTTTGCACCAGCTGGGCAAGGGGGCGCATATACAGGTTGAACAGCAAGGGGGAGAGTATTGCTCCTTGCGGGATGCCACACACCAAAGGCTGGCATACGGATAAGCTCTCCCCCTTAAAAATAAGTAAAATCATTTCAAGAATGCTGATTATACTGTAAACTAGAGAGCACATTTTCAAGGTCTCCTCTTGCCTCTGAGCTGCCTCTCTGAAATACAGTATAAAAAATTGAAGACTAGGACATGAAAGAGACAGTGCTCCAAAGTTTTGGCAGAGTGCAGTAAAGAAATAAAAAAACTGATTTTTTAAAAGTAAATGCATTGCATAATAACTTCTGCAAAAAATTAAAGCTACCACAAGCTACACACTGCACAGAGCTAAGTGGAGAATGGTAAAACAGTTAAAAACCCAGTTCTGTGCCTTATATTCATTGCACAGTGGAGCATGGAATCTGGTGTCGGGGCTCAAAATCTGTACTTCTCAAACCAATTAAAAATTAATCCAGAACTCCTTTCCCCAAGTTCACCATTCTTTCAATTTGGCAACAGCTGGCCTTGCCTCAGATGTCATTGCATCTGCAGCAGCACAAACTTTGGCTCACACCAATGGATCTCAAAACTTGGGCTTCCCTTCTAAAGTTACCCTATCTTCCAATACCTTCCTCCCAAAGGAAAGTTTAAAATACTTAGTTTATCACTAAGTAATACATGATATATTGCTATAATGTGATATATGAATGTGCCTCTGAGCATGTGCAGTGGAGCTTTCCCTAACTGTTGAGCAACTTCACAGAGGAAGCAGTAGAAAGATTGCCAGGAAAACAACATGGCTCCACTGCAAGCAAGGATCACTCCACTCCTTTTAAAACAGATCCCTTCCCTCTTTCCAAAATTCTGTGCATCTGGAATACAGCCCATTCCCCACCACAGAGAAGACATCCCCAATTTCTTCTCATTCCACCTTTCTTCCAGTTTCTCTGTTCAATATAAAAAGAATCATTTCTCACAACTTTCTTTCCACACCCCTTACCACATGTAAGCTCTCCTAAAACAGGAATATTCTGGGAGGAATAGCCTCAGACATTCAGTAAAATCCATGAGCGATCATAGGATGTGGAGGAGTTCTAACACATGAAAGTGTAGTATTTCTAGGTCCACTGATAAAGAATACCAGAATGAGGAATGGCTCAAATCAATTTTAATATGAAGACCACTTACACACCTCCTAAAGTAGTCTCTAAACTTTATTCCAGAATAAAGTAATGTGCTAGTGCTACTAGGGCAAATCCACAAATAGCCAAGCCCTTAACACTGTAAAATATAAAGAAATGTCTCTAAATTGTGGATTTTATCACCAGAAGCATCAGAACTGCACCTAGAATGATGTTCTGCCTCAGTAGATTGTTTCTGAGCCTCTGAAAAGGATGACCACAACTCCTTGCATTTATGCGTCTGAGTATCTACCTTTGCAAAGCCAGTAACAGTCCATGCTAAATTGGTGGGGATGGGATAATTTAAGACTGTGAGATCCATGGATTGTGGGGTTCACACATAAACAGCCATGTTCTGCCCATGTATATCCATAGAGTCACACCACCATTAAAGACAACCAAAATAAAAGCTCGGCCTTTGGCAAGTAGGACAGCCACTGGAAACATCCGTCTATGTAGCCTTCTCCTCTGAACCAAGAATCTGGATTAGATAGATAGTCGAGCGCTTTTGGCTAATGCTGAAGAGCATACTGGACACAACGATATGGGACACATTTGAGAAATCTGCATGATCAGATCATAAGCTTACTGGTGTATGCAGTAAGACACAGATAGACTCAGACACAACATACTAATATCTTTCCCCGTGCTAGCATAGCTTGCAACTTTTTTTTTATCATTCCTCTCTCAAAATGTTCACAGTAGAATCCTATTTTATGATTCTTCACACTATTGTCTGATTTTAATGTATTTAATTATATTTATATGTTTTATCTTTGTATGACTACACTTCTGTAACCCGCCCTGAGCCCACTTGCAGGGAGGGCGGACTATAAATCAAATAAATCATCATCATCATCATCTTGACAACAAATATGTGAGATAGCATAGGCTGAGATATATTAACTCTTGAGTAATTCAACTACAAGTATACTGAACTGATATAAAGCAATGTAAGATTGTGCCCGTTGGCCCCTTTCCCCTTACTTCTACATGATCAGTGTGGTGTAGTGGTTAGAATATAGGGCTAGGATCCAGGAAACCAGGTTTGAATCCCCACTGTGCCACAGAAGCTTGCTGGCTGACCTTGGGCCCATCACACACTCTCAGCCTAGCTACCTCACAGGGATGTTGTGAAGATGAAATGGAGGAGAGAATGTAAGTCATTTGGGGTTCTCATTGGGGAGAAAGGTGGGGTATAAATGAAGTAAATAAAATAAAATAAATGAATGAATAGATGTCTTCCTATGCACATACAAAAGTTTGCATAGTCAGGCAGCCTATTTCTACAGGGAAAATGATATTCAAAAGTTCCATTTTTTAGATATATTCACCTCACTGTCACCTCTTGCAAAGAGTGTTACAGAGTTTGTATTGTTTCTTCTGTTTCTGGATAATGTTGCCCATAGGGGAAAAACAAACCATTTTTAACTCTATATAACGAAATCTTTAATGTTAATTTACAAATCTCAATTAGCTATCACGGCTAAATGGTTATATGTCATAGCACATATCACACCACTGCAGATGACTGCCTATTATTTGAGACATGGACTCCACATGTATAACACAAAAGGCATTGTCTACAAGTTTTTGCCATGAAGGATCCTTGGCGAGCAAAATGTTATATAAATAAATGCCTTCAAATAAAACACAAGGGTGCAATTACACTGGTTTAAACACATTTGGAGAGAGCAACAGAAATCATGTCTTTTGTGGAACCAACTTCTTCTCGTGGTTTTATCACTGCTTCATGCACTTCTTCATCTCAATTAGAACTCTCCCAAAGTCAAATCTATGCCAGAGATTGACAAAGACTGAGAGAGTGTGTGATAGTGACACAACCACCATAAGTAATCAGGTTAAGGAAAAGAACAGCCAACAAGAGAAGTACAAGACCAAAGCAATACAGAATTAACATGTATGTCAAAATTATGGATATTGCATGAACATAAAAGATTGGGCACAAAATACCTTTATCAGGACCAATTGAAAATGACACACAACAGCAGGCAAGCTTTCATATTCTTCCTCAGACTAGATGTTTTTTTACAAGGCTGAAGAAAAAAAATCTCAGCCCATGATTTTAATGCCTTGTCTTATAAGCAACCTATGTGAAAAGCTGAGCAGGTGTGCAGATTTAAAACGGTACAGATATCAGGATGCATCCTTGGCCTTCATTTTAAATGAAATGTTTCCATTTTTAATTCTGACTCGAGCACATTTTAAATCTGCATAGCTGTTCAGTCTTTTACACAGGATATTTACAAGATAAGGCCTTAAAATCACAACCTGAGACTCCTCCCCCCGCCCTGCTTTTAAGCATTTGCCCTAACGGAAAGTTCTGAAGAACTCAATATCTTGCACAGTGTTTTATTTCATATTTTGATGCCTATATTTTGTCCTAAGAAAAGATACTACATGGCTTTTACTTTCAACCAGTGAGGCTGCCTACAATCTCCTTCTACAGTATATCTATGTGTAAGCTTTGTCACATTTAAAAGACAACATAGCATTCCATATATTTAGCGAATGCAAGTGAGAAAGAATCCTACTATATAAAAGAGTAAGCGCATTCCAGACAACTCACTTCCTACCCTGGTTCGCCACCAGAGGGCGCTGCTGTGGAGGGAAGCCCAGATGAGGCAGCTAGACCTCCAGAGAGTGTGCTGCAGCAGGAAGCCCAGGCCAGGATCAGGCACGGAGCAGATGGCAATGCCTGCTCCCCACCTTCACCCAGCTGGGATCAGGAGCAGAGCAGGTGGCAATGCCCACCCCAACCTTCACCCAACTGGGAGCAGAAGTGGAGCAGCTGGTAATGCCCACTTCCTCCCTTCACCCAGCCAGGATCAGGAGCAAAGCAGGTGGCAATGCCCTCACCCACCTTCATTCGGCTGGGATCAGGAGCGGAGCAAGTGGCAATGCCCACCTGCCCTTCACCCAGCTGGGATCAGGAGTGGCATAGGTGGCAATGCCCACCCCCTGCCATCACTCAGCTGGGATCAGGAATGCAGCAGGTGGCAATGCCCGCCCCCTGCCTTCACCCATCCAGGATCAGGTGCAGAGCAGGAGACAAGGCCCGCTCCCCCCTTCACCCAGCCAGGATCAGAAGTGGAGCAGGTGGCAATGCCTACCCTCCCTACACCCAGCAGGGATCAGGCGCAAAGCAGGAGGCAGTGCCCACCCATATTCACACAGCCAGAATCAGGTGTGGAACAAAAGGCAATGCCCGCCCCCTGCCTTCACCCATCCAGGATCAGGTGCAGAGCAGGAGACAAGGCCCTCTCCCCCCTTCACCCAGCCAGGATCAGAAGTGGAGCAGGTGGCAATGCCTACCCTCCCTACACCCAGCAGGGATCAGGCACAAAGCAGGAGGCAGTGCCCACCCATATTCACACAGCCAGAATCAGGTGCGGAACAAAAGGCAATGCCCGCCCCCCCGCCTTCACACGGCTAGGATCAGGAGTGGAGCAGGCAGCAATGCCCAGCCCTACTTCACCCAGCCAGGATCAACAGTAGCGCAGGAGGCAATGCCCGCCCCCACGTCACCCAGCCAGGATCAGGAGCACAGCAGGAGGCAATGCCCACCCCCATTCAACCTGCTGGAATCAGGTGTGGAGCAGGAGGCAATGCCCATCCCTTCTTCACCCAGCCAGGATCAGGAGCGTAGCAGCCGGCAATGCCCACCCCCCTTCACCCAGCTGGGATCAGCCACAGAGCAGGTGGTAATGCCTCCCCATTCACCCAGCTGGGATCAGGCACGAAGCAGGCCGCAATACCCACCCACCCCCTTCACCTGGCCAGGATCAGGCGTGAATCAGGTGGCAACACCCCCCCTTTTACCCGGCGAGGATCAGGTGCGGCGCAGCCAGCAATGCCTGCCCCCCTTCACTCAGCTGGGATCAAGCATGGAGGAGGTGGCAACGCCCACCTCCCTGCCTTCATCCAGCCAGGCTCAGTCATGGAGGAGGAGGCACTGCCCCCTGCCCGCCCTCTCCTTTCTAGAGCCCGTTGTATTTTTTCCAACAATGGGCTTTGTTGATAGTCTTTACAATAAAATAATATCCTTGGTTATATTTTTATTTCACATTCCATCAAAAATTTCAAGTTGACCCAAATGGCCAGCTTCATTTAGAGATCAGGTGCTTTTGAACACTACTTTGGTACCAATCTAAACTATATTGGCCTATAAATTATTTAAAAATTCTATGGCATGTAGCATTTCAATAGCCACCACATGGTAACACAAAGAATGCTAAAGGAACTGAATGAGTTTTGCTTTACTTCCAAAACAACTGATGCCTCTACAGTGACACCAAATAATTTTACAGAAAGCTTTATTTCTGTTCCTGCAACAACGCAAGGCTATATGCCAATTTAATGCTATGCTTTTTATTACAGATATGGATTGTTAAAACAGATTTTTTTCCCCTGGTTCTAAACATGATCTACATAACACAGCACAGACTTGTCCAGCATACTAGGTCAGGGGTGGGCAATTGTTTTGGCTCGGGGGCCACTTTGTGGGAGCGGAGGTTAGCGGAGGGCCGCACCCTTTAAAATGATTGCATTCATTAGTTAACTTTGCATTTCAGAAAAGGTATAAATTGTATCATAAAAATCAATAAATATAAATTAAATAAAATAGTGGTAGTTTTATTCAATTTATTTATTGTGCTAATTTCATATCGCGCACGGGAAGGAAATCTCGGTTCAAGATGGATTTTTCTGACTGTCTTGGAGGGCCACAAAAAACTCTGTAGTGGGCCGCATGTGGCCCGCGGGCCGCAATTTGCCCACCCGTACTAGGTACTTCCTTGCTCATACACACCCTTGAGACCAAATTCAGCAATAACTAATTTGAACACCATGGTTTGCATGAAAATTGTACTCCAAGCTGTATCACTGACACATTATGTCCTCTTTTCAAAATATCATGGTTTCTATTTCATTTTATTTCATCAGCCATGCAAAATCTAAATACTTTCCTTATTCTAGTTTTTTATACTTCATCCTTACACACATCATTTCCCACTGTAAGCTTAACATTAATAGGGCCAACTCACATTAATATTCCATACACTGAATGAACTGCCAGCAAGTGATTTGTGCAGTAAGCCCATCAATGCCTATATACAAAGGTTGCTCCTCAATAATCCTATGATATGAAATATAACTATCCTATGAAATAAAACACCTGTCGCTGAACTAAAAATAATCTTGGTCTTAGCTCATGAGATCCATGAGCATCTATGTCATGCATAAAGGAGTCATTAACACAAGTGTGCTTCATGGAAACTACCTTCAAGAGTTTTTTTCTTTACAGCCCAATGGGAGAATATGAACATTTTTCCACCATAGAAAAGATTCAGCCCTGAAGAGTTCTGTTATGAAAGATGCTCAGCTGGTACCTGGGGTGATGGTTTTCACAACTCTGTCTAGCAAGGGCTATGCAGCAGAGAACAGCTGAACAAAGTGCTAGTCGGCACCTGGAGCTCACCATTTGTAGCAATGAAACTTGCCATACAAATATGTGAAGTCCCACATTTTGTGTTCATTTGACAGATTGCATATGAGGAGAAGAGAGTGGAGGAGAACTCCATCTGGCCTCCGCAAATCTTCCTCTTCTTGTCCTAACATGTTAGCTTCACAGTAATCAGACAGATGTTGTTAGCCTTAGAAGTCAGAGAATGAAACAGTCCTAAAGCTCCCACTAAGCAGTGTTAAAAAGGTCTCCCTTTTCTTCACTTACCAGTCAATACAAGTAGGGTCTATACTTAATGGAATGTGTGCATTTGTTGACAGAATGTGTCACTCAAGGTTCCACTCAAGAATGGTACACGTGGATTACTCTTAAGCACTCCAGAGCTTTAAAGCCAAACAATGTTTCACATTCAAGTAAAAATAGGTTAACTAATAATGTAGATACACGAGACTTTTATTAGCTCATGATACATGAATAGCCAAAAGCACTTAAAAGAAAACTTAAGATGGTCCCACTACATGTACAGCAAACGCTGTTCATACAGTCCCACTGATTTAAGATGACTACTTTCCCATAAGTGGTAAAACAATATAAAACTTATTTCCATGTGAGTAAGGTCATATAAAAATTGATCACCTTAAACACACCATTCATTTTTATTAGCCTTGGCAAAATCTCTTACAGGCTATCCAAAGGTTATTAGGGCTATTTTTAAAATAACCTCTGATGACTAAATAGAAAAAAAACAAAAAACTCATTTTGAACACAATGTAAGAGAGAAATCTTCACACAATCTCATGCACCTTTGTAATAAAGATTGATAATGGCCATGCATCTGACAAAGAGAACTGTGGTTCTCAAAAGCTTATGCTACAGTAAAGTTGGTTAGTCTTAAAGGTGCTACTGGACTCTTTTCTATAATGGCTTTAAACTCTGTATTTATTGCTTTTACTGATCTTATGGATCCATAAAATGGATCTTAAGTTTACTCAGCAAAAAATTATGTTTAGGTCATACTGGATACCACAGCACCTTTTTTAGTAATGGGTTAAAGTACAGTGTCTAATTGCTGCTGTTGTAACTTAGAGGATGCATCAAGCATGTCCTTTGGGCATATCCAGTTATTTGGTCTTTTGGGAAGGAAATTATTTCTCATATTAATTTTGTATCAGAATACTCATTGATTTTTGAGGATCTTTATGTACTTTTAAACTATTTGCCTGTCTCCTAGGGCCTAACCATTAGTCAACAAAACAGACCCTCCATTCCCTTACTGCAGCTAACAGACTCATATTACAGCACTGGAGAGAAAAATGCTTATCTTCCATAATTCAATGGAGTGAGGACCTTACAACTTTATATATATATTTTATATATAACACACAGGCAACAATTGCTTATGAACTTATTTGGATATTTGGAAACCTTTTATAGATGCTTGTGTGTAGACCTGCCATTATTGTTGTCAATTTTTTATTTTTTTTTTAGCTTTAAAGACTCATAAAACCCTTTTGTTTCACCACTGAACCCAATGGACTTAGAAGGCTGTAACTAGGTTTAGGACTGCACTGCAATTTCTGAGGGTCAGAAGCATATCTGATGCCCGTCTCTCTCTCTCACACACACACATATGTTCGTGCGCGCACACATGCGACAAGTCTGTACTTAGCAGTAGCCTATGTCACTTTCCCACTTGACTAAGTAGAGCACAGGAGTCAGCAGCGGCTGGGCAAGCCACATAATTTGACCCTGGTTGTCACTGTAAAGTTCTCCTGCACTTTGCTTCAGAAGTTTAAGATACATTTCTGGTACTTCTGAGTGTGCTCTGAGCTGCATGCAGACCATACAGGCAGCCTCCTCTGCAGAGGCAGCTTTAAGTTCAATTTCAACTAGGGTTGCCAGCTGCCTGGAGATACAATATCCTGCCCCCTTAACAGAGGATTAATGGGGTGTTATTTACTTCCAAATCATGAAAACATTCAGCTGCCCATTTGTACACATTAAACCTCTATCGAAAAGACATATTTTTTTTTCCTCCAGGCAGTTGGCAACACTGTTTCCAACTGAACTTGCATGTAAAGCATCTGGCAGTTACTGCCTTAAGGCCACATCCTTAGACAGTGCATTTTCACAAGTGTTGTTAAGAGTGGCTTTTAGTCCAGAATGTAACACTTCTGAATGCTGCTCATGCAGGATAGAAAGCAGAAAATAGCCAAGATCTTCACCTCTAAAGAGGAATTAAAAATGCAATATGTGAAGAGTGTTGAGCACTGATTATTACTGAACCAAGAAATTTCAAGGGAACTTTATAGAAAATGTTCTCTAAAAAATGTATTTTAATATATTAGAAAATGGGGGCGTGCCTGTTGCATCTTCTCTGGGCTTGATAGGAAGCAGGCACAGCTCCTGCACATCCTTAACTTTTAATTCTGCACACAAACCATTGTAAATTTGCCCCTGCCCAAAGGTTTTGGCACGACTGCAGAAATGGGGCTTTACATATTGCAGAAAACAACAAAACAAGGCACATGGAAAGTACAACCCAGTTTGATTAGCATTTCCTCCATGTGGCAGTCCTAACACACCTTCTAAAGAAGTAGAAAAGCTTCTGCTCCACAGATTCTAAAAAAAAAAAGATCATTTTGATTCTACACTAAGAGAAATTGGTGGTCATTCTACTATCCTCTGCAAGAAAAACATCTCAGGCAGCAAACTCTCTCAGTAAGTTAAACTTTCCAGAGTCCATGTGATCTAATTATGCAGGATACCTATTCCGAAAAATAAACTAACCCTAACCATGTTTACTCGGAAGCAAGCACAGCTTTTTATTTCTCAGTAAACACGGCTACCGCGTCGATTTCATTTTTCAGTTATTCGATAAGACTTGATCTCGAGGAAGTAAAGTGTGTTTCTATTGCAGCCCAAGGAGAAATCTGCCCATCAGAAACTTTCATACATCTTCGGGGGGGATGGTCGATGCAGGGGACTTGCTGTGGAGGCGGCTACAGGGCATTCCTCTCACAGGGATTCCAATGGGCTTAGACTGGAGTAACTGCCTAGGGGAGACGGGTCAAGGCGCGGCTTGAAGAGAAAGAACCAGAGTGACTGGACCACAAGCTCTCTTTGAGATTCGGGGCGACAACCAGAGCTCTTTGTGCGCTGACAGCCCCTCGGGGCTCGCCACCACCGGGGCCAAAGGACCCCGGGAAGCCGGCGAGCCTTCCACTTCCAGCGCGGCGGTCCTTTGTCACGCGCATCCTGGAGACCGGCTAGAAGCTCCCGGGCAGTGGCGGAGGGATTCGCCTGCCCGCTCGCCCCAACTCCGAGGGGAAAGCGCCCGCCGTCGCCTCCCCCGCACCTCTTACCTCGTTGTGGGGACGCCGGGGCAGCCAGCAAGACAAAGAGCCCGAGCAGGAGCCGTCGCGGGAGACACCTGCAGAGAGAAAGCAACAGGTCAGAGGCGGCGGCCCCAGCCGGAGCGAAGCGGACCCGCGCGGCAGCCACACTCCCTCTCCTGGCTCACCTGGCGCGCATGGTGGAGCTTGCGCTGCGCTGTGGCACAAGAGCCGCCACAGCTTGCCGGGGCAGCAAGTTCTGCATGCAACTCGCCTCCCAGGGCGCGCTCACTTTGTCCGACGACCGCGCGGTCCTAGCGCCGTTCTTTCCCTGTCTCAAGAGGGCGCGTCTCGATTCCTCCTCACAGCCAGACTGGCAAAGATGGGAAGGCGGTGCTACGTCTCAGATCACACGCATTGCCTTGTTGGTCCAGACCCTGCCGTATTTCTTTTCGGTCTCCAGTCGTGCCCGCAAGAGAAGCTCTGCAGAAGGGCATGGAGACCGTCATCCCTTAAATATAGAGATGCCGCTCTGAACTGTTAGAGCGCTTAACTGCTTCCCGTTAATGTGGTCAGTCCTTTGAAAGCTATCTATAATGGCACCGCAGCAGCGTGTGGCAATTAATTCTACACATTGATTGTGCATTAAGTAAATAAATATTGCATTTATTTGCCTTTCACCTGTTCCCTGTCAATTTCACTGGATGAACCGGGGTCGGTCCTAATGTTTTGTGGGGCGGGGTGGGGTGGGGGGGGGGTGGGAATCATTTCTCTCTATTCGTTTTCTCAACTCTGTTCATAATTGGAAACTCGTTGCCATCTTGATTTGCGGGGGGGGGGGGGTCCTCAAGTTCGCATAGGGAAGAATCTCCATCGCCTTGATCAGTTACCCAGTTCTAGATTTTCTCTAGATCTTATCTCTTTTTCTTGATCGGGTGAGCAGAACTGTAACTATTCCAAATTAAAGCCAGTTTACAGCCCATGAGTGCATATAGCAATAATAATTTTTGTAACAGTGTATTATGCATCTCTTTGCACTTACATTAAGAAAGCAATCCTAAGCAAGTCTACTCAGAAGTTAGTCTCATTTTATTCGATGGGGCTTACTCCCAGGAAAGCATTCTTAGGCTTGCACTGTAAATCTCACCTGTCCATTTGTATTCTATTTGAGTTGTTAGATGTTACGCGCAAACTTGGCTACTTATTCACTCCTCCTGACTACAGATAATTAATAAATAAATTCAATTGCACCTTACCAAGCCTTTTACTTCCCGCACAGCAGCTGCTCTAATGGTCTGCGTTCTATATCTGAGCCTCCTCAGTAGTTAGAACGTTCTTTACATTCTATGTCATCACAACAACTTAGCTAATAACAGAGAAGGGTGCAGACAAATAGCAATCTGTTTCATAGATAATCAATAGTTTCTCTCATCTTCCTAACAGCCTAATGGAGTGTCCAGTGCAGTGATGCCCAATGCCATTGACAGTGTCAGGACTCAAGTCCACAGGAAGACCTGAACTTGGGACCTGAAAGGGATCAAGGAGGGATTCATTTTATTTACAGCCAGCAAGCCCTCTTTATATTGTTGACTTTAAGACATCATTTTAAAAAATTAGCCTTTAACATCTGTGGCAATAAGGAGTTAATTTCCAACTTTTTCTGCTCAAGAGATCTGATGGATAAAGGTTAAATCTTGTTAGTCTTCAAGGTGCCACAATACTCCTGTTTATTTATGCTGCAACAGGCTAAGACAGTTACTATTCTGGAATTAAAACTGGAGCATCTTTCAGCAACAATGTAATACATTTTAATGCATTATCAATATTAGTCTCAAAGGAAGCAAACCTAAATAAGTCTAACAGAAGTAAGTCTCATTTTATACAATGGAGTCACTCCCAGGAAAGTGAACATTGGGTTGCAGCCAAGATGTGATGAAATAATGTCAGCGTGGTTTTGCTTTCCTTTTCAGAAATGTAGTTCAAATATTGAGTTCTTAACTTTAGTGAGCACAGTCCAGAGAAAGTTAAGCAAGTCTGATTCCTATGGAAACTAATGGGATGTGTGCAGAAAAAGAATATACATTCCTTTGCTTTAAATGAGACTCACATGCAAGTAACTTTCTGGACTGAACTCTTTAGCTGTTCTTTCAACATGGATCACAAGATGAGGGCTTACACCTGAGCACAGAGACATAGCACTTTTCTTCCAGCTTTCTAAATGAAGGCAGGTTGAATGTATGAATGCCAGCTGGCCTGGACAAAAATGTCCTACTTCTTTAATAGAGGCTTCATCTGTGGAAATTGACAGTTGAAGCTTTTCATTGCATGGAAGTAAATATCATCATCTGGTAAATAACATCCCAGTAAGTCTATGTTAAATGGAGAAGACATTTTTCTCCAGACCAGTAGACAACCCTAATACACATTGCTTACATTTATGTGGCACAGTGTCTAATTATTAAATATTTAATCCTTCCTTCAAGAAGCTCAGGATGGTGTTTGTGGCTCTATTTGCACCTTTTAATCTTCAAAACAACCATGTACATTAGATTAAACTGAGAAAGAATGGCTGACTCAAGGTCACCCAGTGTGAGTTTGATGGTGAGGATTTGAACCCTGGTCTGTGCAGGCCTAGTCCAATGCTGACCAGTAGATCATTCTGTACATTTTCTTTTCTTTGTTGGGCTGGATTCTCTGGGCTGACCTCTGAGATGTGTGGACTTGTCCATCACCCACCTAACCAGATTTCTTGTTATCTCTCACCATAGTTGTGCTACAGCTCACTTGCACAGTACTGGAGTGGTGGGATCAGACAGCAAAAGGAAAGAAGCTCACAAATCAGACAAAGGAGGGCTCAAGGACTGAACTGACTCTGCCTCTAAGCGACAGCTTGATTTGTGAGTTTTCCAACCATAAGCATTTCAGAACTAAAATAGGCTGAAATTTGCCCACCTTAGTTATAATTTTCAGAGCAATAATACTGTCCGCACTACAGTTCCCAGATACATTCAAAGATGGTCCAGATTTCACTGCATGTTCTAGTTGCCTTAGATCACTTTGGCTGACATTGCCAACCAGTTACAGACAAGCCTTATTACGTGCAAAAGCAGTTGTACAGGAGAAACAGGAACCCCTTCTAATTTTAATCTCCTCCTTCCTAATCCAAGAGAGAGGCCAGTGCAGGCCTAGAGCCTCTGAATGGAAGCTTTTTAACATGACAATGGTAATTGTCGTCTGTGACCCTGAGCTGATCACAGAATGCCAGCTCATACCAAAAGAACTCCAAGCCTGGCTAAACTAAAGCCAAAACCAAATCCTTCCTCTGCTTCCCCCATCCCCCACCTCTGCTCCCTTACTTTGCTGGCACAAGGAAATGTTAAGACTCATACAAAACATCAAAGCAATAAGGTCAAAGCCTGCTACTCTCTTTATTAACTTCACTCATTCAGATAACCATTATAGTCAGCCTGCAAAATGAGAGTTCTGAATTCCAAAAGGAGTGATTTGGATGGATTGGTGAAGCTTTGTGTTCCCTTTCCTGATATGAGTGGTTTAGCACAGGAATTCAAATGTCTAAAGAGAAACTTGCAGCCCACCAGATTAATGATTTAGACAGCACAGGATAGCTAGCCAACTCTCTCTCCCTATTGCCACTATTTTTTTTCCTCAACAAGAGCTAAACCATCCTGGTAATGATATTAGTAAAGACATACTAATGAGCATTTATATTTTTTATCAACTTTTGCTGAACATGTTATTATTCCAATGTAAACAACAAAATTTAAAAAAAAATCTGGTGATGGAAACCTGTCAGATATTATAAACAGGAGGGTTTTTTGGTTGTTTTGGGTTTTCCGGGCTGTATTGCCGTGGTCTTGGCATTGTAGTTCCTGACGTTTCGCCAGCAGCTGTGGCTGGCATCTTCAGAGGTGTAGCACCAAAAGACAGAGATCTCTGAGAGATCTCTGTCTTTTGGTGCTACACCTCTGAAGATGCCAGCCACACCTGCTGGCGAAACGTCAGGAACTACAATGCCAAGACCATGGCAATACAGCCCGGAAAACCCACAACAACCATCGTTCTCTGGCCGTGAAAGCCTTCGACAATACAGGAGGGTTTTTTGTCTGTAACTCAGAAGATAATGGCATACATATGCCTAATATTGTACTGTGGGATTAAGTAATAAATCAAAACAAACAGAAGGACAGCATAAAGAAATCAAGGGAAGATAGAAGCAAGAAAAGATTCTGGAGTCAAAATAACTATAGGTTGATTTTGGTCATCAATGTTTCTAAAAGTGAAGCCCTGTTTAAACTTAGGTAGACTATCTTTGCAGCAACTGACAAAAGTTTTTACAAGTTATATCAGTGTACCACATTTTATGTATTGCTTTTTAATTTCCGTAGAATGTTCCTCATGGTACTAACCAAATGGTTAGAAACTCTGAATGAACAAGTAATATACTACTTATTTCCAGAAATTGTTCACTGTGCTTAGGATTGCTCTGTTAATGTATAAGGAAGCTTCCCAGCATAGGCTACTAACAGCAACAAGCAGGCCAAGTTGAGTGCCAGCAGGGGCCACTCCATTCAGACATGACCTGTTGCTTCCTCCTGCGCTGCCACTGGCTGGATCCCAGCTGAGCTGCCCCTGGGGTGCTGCAATCTCACAAGGGCCACTTAGGTCACCTTCTTCCTGACCCTTTTGACATGCCAGTTTCCCCCTAGTAAAGTTTATAACCTCTTTCTTCACATATCACTCCTGGGGCAAGTGTTTGAAGGAGACAGGGGTCTTGTGCACAGCTATATACTGGAACTTATTTATTGATGTCTTTGTATGTGAGAAATTCCCTAACATTCCTCACTAGGCCAAAGTCTCTACTCCCTAAATATGGCAAGATAAATGTGAGAAGGTAGAACTTAAGACAGCTGAGGAGAGGTGGAGGTGAGAGAGCTTAAAATAAACAAGTAAACAAAAGAAATATGTATAGATGAAAGGAATCCTCCACACTTTCTCAAACTAAAGCATAACTAGGAGGATCAGTTAGCAGCAGCCTACGTAACAGCACTGTGGTTTTAAAACTATGTTCCAAGGAAATTGGCTTTCTTTTAAAGATAGTTTATCCTCCATTTCAGAAATTCTCTACAATGCATAGCTAGGTTTGACAACTCCAGGTTGAGAAATTGCTGAAAATTAGGGGGCAGAGCCTGGGGATGGTGGAATTTGGGGAAGGGACGGAATTCAGCAGGGAAGGAATACCATAGAGTTTGTCCTCTGGAGCTACCATTTTCTCTAGGGAACCAATATCTGTAGTCTGAAGATCAGTTGTAATTCCTGGATAACTCCAGGCTGCACCTAGAAATTGGTAACCCTATGCACAGCCAACCAGGAAATCTCAGGTGAGCCCTAGGGCACACTCTGCTCACAATGGGCAATGGTGATGCCCTAACAGTGCCGACATGAACAGAGAGTACACCACAGAACATGCCTCAGAATTTGCATTGCCAAGTGCCCACTAGTGATGGGCAAACTCCCAGGATTTCCTTCTCTGAGCGCCAATTGCTGGCTATCAGCAGGAGGAGGCAAGCCACCTAGAGATTGCCAGCCATTGGCAGGCAGACCTGGCAAATGGCCATGCATGTGCTCCCATGTGATGATGCCATTTCTGGTTACACTGGAAGCAATGGCTTTGCACCCAATGATATTGCTTCTGGTCACACCAGAAGTAATGTAATCACAAGAGTCCAGGGGCAAGTATGACCAACACCCTCTGTTTGCTCTCTCACCAGTTACCAGGGGGACCTGGCAACCCTAACATAATTCTCTGCAGTAAACATGTAGACAAGTCTATATGAAAATTATTCCCCAAATTTCAAAACTTTAACATGCTGTGAAATATTTTTGGCCTTTAAACTCCCTCCTCACTGTAGATTTGGCTGAGACAACATCTTTCTCACTATGTCTCAGAGAACAATCTTTTTTCCTGACTGGGATACCTACGTAGCAGTAAATCTCTGTCTAATTGGAATGAATGGCTACAGCCCAGAAAGAGGCTTGTATCTACAAGCCTCAGTTCATGATTAATCGCGAAAGGTGCAGTTTCTTCCTCTCAGGTTGTAAGTATGGCAGCAGTGCCGTAAAAAATTAACAAAAGCTTTTGCTGACAAAGAGCAAAAAGTGTGTCTGGAGGCAACTTACTCACATAGAAAATCTGCATGAGGAAAAGATGTAATATGTTTAGTGCAGACCTTGCTGCTGAGACCTGTGAGGTGGTTCTGGGTTTTAAATTGAAGTTTTCAGTCAATGTGTGGGAGTGGATGTGTTTTCCAGTTCCAGAACAGACTTTTTTGGTGTGTAAGCAAGGAGATGGCAGCCAATTAAGAGCTTCCCACACAGGAAACCTTCAGGCCACAATCAATGCATTTCCTTTTCAATAACTGCTGCCATAACCTGAAGGGACAGATGTTTCTCCATTCAATTAAATGTCTGGAGGAAGAAGTCACTTTGTTTCCATACCACACCCATGTCACATTTGGGGTTTCTCTTGCCCCGTATTCTGGTATGGGCAAATGAAACAGCTGGTAGGATGAAAACATGGGTCTTTCTTCTGCTTCCTGTGCCTCAGTTAGCTGCCTAGTATATCTTGTTATGGAGAGGGGGCAGGAAGCAGATTTTCAATAAGTAAATAAAATTAGAGGCCAAGTATATATTTTCAAAACCCCTTGCTCTGGAAATGCTTTAGCTGGTTTAGAAGAGATGTCCCATTTATATGGCAGTAAAGCCTGTCACACCCCCGCTTCAATCTCTTTTGATGAATGCTGCTTGTGTATTGAAAAAGCTTCCACAGGCACAAACAACCAGATGGAAATGCCAAATGTCCAGGGCTATCACATGATAAGAATCACACCCCATATCCACTCACAAAGGATTATGTAAATCCAGTCTTTGCCTGACACTCAGTATTCACACTACAATTATTACAACCCCCTCCACCCACCCACCCACCCATGAAATACAGAGTGTAAAAGTCCTCTCCTTGCTGTCAGAGTCTACAGGTCACCAACTCCTTGGAGCAGGGTACTGTCTTTTGTGCTGTTGCCATAAATCTCCCTGTGCTTTACTGGTGGTCTGTTAATAATACAATACATAATAGTTGCTTATTCTTACATAGATTCAGCTTAAGCAACAGGCCTACTAGCGAGTCTGGTGGAAAGCTGCCTTGTTTAGCATTGCAATCCTATACATAGTAACTCCAATCTAAACCTACTGCAATTAATGGCCTATGATTGGGGTGTGATTAACAGGGATGTAGCGAAACAGGGATGCACAGGAGCACAGCTCCCGAACCTTTTCCATACCTGGAACAGTGACATCATCAACCAGAGCTTTTGGTGGGGAAAGATTATTGCTTAAAATGAATGTATTCTCTCCCCCTTTCATAGGGTTGCCAGCCTCCAGGTAGCAGCTGGAGATCCCCCAGAATTACAACTGGTCTCCAGGCCACAGAGATCAGCTCACCTGGAGAAAATGGCTACTTTGGGGAGTGGACTCTATGGAATTATGCCTTGCCAAGGTCCTTTCCCTCCCCAAAACCCACTTTCTCCAGGTTTCTCCAGGTTTCACCCCCCAGATCTCCAGGAATTTCCCAAGTTGGAGCTGGCAACCCTACCCTTTCAGTAGTGACTCTTTCCTGGGGCTTGCAGCAGCTGTATTTTTAGGGAAGTGATTTGAGAGGCTATGCTGCATTTTACAAAATGTAACATGTAGTTTGTGGGACATATTCAATTCCTGAGTTAGCTACTCATTCCAAGCAACCTGTGTAATGGAAGAACCCTAAAGTTTGTTTTTTGTTGTATAGACTTATTGGGGGTGTGGCTCTGGAGGGGGGGGGCTAATAATTCTTTTGATGTGTTGGAAATTTCTCCTTGGTTAGTCAGCTGCCTTAGGAGCTAAGGCAGAATATAAATATTTTAAACAATCAAGCAAATAAATGGCTATGGGGGTGTGTGAATGTGGTTATGAGGTCTCATGAAGAGCTCCTGCACTTTGAAATTTATACCTACACTACTGAATTTGCCTGCGAGTAATTCCTTTGAGAGTGTACATTTTATTATTATGGATTATAAAATGAAAGCAGTGAGTTTTTAAAAAGTGTTCCATGAAGGATGAAAGCTTGAAAATCACAGTTTGTTGTTCCAACACATACAATTACTAGTATTTCGCTTGGTGGAAGAAAGTGCCATCAAGTCATAACTGACTTATGGCAATCCCCTACTGGGGTTTTCAAGGCAAGAGACTTCTGAGGTGATTTGTTATTTACTGCTTCTGCAACCTTGGTTTTCATTAGAGGTTTCTCATCCAATTACTAACCAAGGCCAACTCTGCTTAGCTTCCAAGATCTGACAGGATCAGGCTTGCCTAGGCTATCCAGGTTAGAATAGTATTTCACATCTCTTTCTGACACTGCTTGTTCATTTTCAGGGGGAAATATTAAATTTCTTAATTTGAAAAAACTGGTTATCTACCTAAATATTCCGTATTGCTAACAATTACAAAGCTTTTCCTCTCTGAGTATTTGTAGGCTGTTTCTTTCGTACCAATGACTTTAAAATAATAATAAAGATTATTAAAGAGGTGAATCCTGGCAAAGACTGTCTTAGAGGAAGGCTGTATGCTGGCATTCTGGGAAAACGGATACCTAATTCTTGGCTATTCAAATGCAGATGACGTTGCCACAGGGGAAGAAACTCCAAGCAGGACATACTTTATGGAGGAAGTAAGAGGTCTGTTTCACTCATCAGATTTGTTGTGAATCTGCTATGTTCTTTTAAAGCACTTTAAGCGAAGAGCCATAGTAAAGTAACAGCTCTGTGGCCCTACTGCTCAATGATACCTATGATTGTCTGAAGAAAGAGCAACAATAAGGAAGACATTGGCAAGTCTTGTCACCTTAGGTTTCTGTACTTATTTACTTATACCCCACCTTTCTCCCCAATGCAAGGCCAAAGCAGTTTACACCATTCCCTTCTCCATTTTATCCTCACAACCAACCTGAAAGGTAGGTTAGGCTGAGAAAGTGTGACCTACCCAAGGTCACCCAGCAAGCTTCTGTGGCAGAGTAGGGATTCAAACTTGGGTCTCCCAGATCCTAGCCCAGCACTCTAACCATTACACCACATTGGCATTCTCTATGTAACATTTTATATAGAGCATGACTGTAGATCAAGCATTTAAGGTTTTGAATCTGATGCAATAGCTTATATGGACCAAACCTGAGATGCGACTCACTGCTGTGATGTTGAAGTTCATTCCTGGTTCTGAGAAACTTATTCAGTACCAGCTACATAAAGTGTCTGAAAAAGGAAGTGAAGTCTATACACCAAAGTAGTTTTGGGCAGGGCACTCCAAGTGATATACCAGAAGAGAAGACTCCCTTTGGGGTTCCCCACGATTGTCTGCACTGAGCTTGTTTTTTGGGCTGCATGACAGATAATTTTTAAACTGTGTTTTCATTTTAGAAGTATAACTTCTCCTATTCATTCATTATAATATCCTGTAGTTCTAGTAAATCTGTTTAAGGTGGAAAATAATTAGATCAATATATTTGGGAACATTCTTGGGCTTGATACAGACATCAAATATAAAAAAAGAGGGTGTTTGAGACAGGTTAATTATGGGATTCGTGAGATATTCTCCTCCCATCTTCTTTTTATGTTGAGATTGAAGACACAAAGCTTCTTCTGCTCCAGGGACATAACTCCTCACTATCCCAGAAGTCAAGCTCAAAGACATGGAATTGGGGGAGGAATTGAAAAGAGGGGAGGGAGTGGCTGAATATACAAGAGCAGCCAATCATGATGACGTGGGCTGGCAGAGGGGGGCAGAAAAGGGTGAAACACTAAAAGACAGAATAAAGAGTGTGCACAGGGAAACAGCCAACTGGAAAATGAATTCTAAAAAAATTAGTGTATAAGTGTTCCCAGGAAAGCTGTGGAAAAGTCACATAGTAGTCAGGGTGGCTACTCATGGCAGCAAATCGGGTGCTGGTGATTATAAAAAACCCACTGCAGTATGGGAACTGAACCAGTGATATTGACCTGTGCAGAAGGGATTAGAAGTCACAACTATTTGGACTTAGTTGAAGACTGTCACAACTGACAGCCAAATAAAGACCCTTTTGCTAACTGAGATTTCCTACTGTCCCAGAAACTGGAGTTGTTAACCACAATTTTATTCCATGTCTTGAAACGTCCTCTGTAGTGCACATTTCTAATTCTACCTCAGAAAATGCTGCCAATTCTTTTTTAATGACTACAGAAACACACACCATGATTTTCAGTGTTGTAGACTATTCCTACCGCTTTAAATCTGAAAAAATACTATTAAATATTCTCATCTTTAAAACAAATGTGTTGAGAATTGTGTGTTAAAAATCCAAACCATTTATTGTTTGTTTTTTTAAAAAACTCATTCTATGCAAACATCCCCCCTTAAAAATGTTTAATGGACATCAGGCTAAGAAACTGGCCCAGAACTTGTTTTGGAGCACAGCTCCACATCTGTGGGTGTATTACCTACAAAGCGATAACTAGCTCAGGGCATCATGTTTAACATCAATGAGCCAAAGTAAGTTTTACTCAAGCAAACTTATGTCGCATCAAATATGGGACAATGGTGATGGTGTGATTTAGTTTGACCCAAACTAATTTGTGATGCAATATCTACAGTTACTTTATTCATAGATATATAGGATTAATTAAGTGCCAGCAAGTCGCAACCACTTTATGGTGATCTTTCATGAGGTTTTCAAGGCAAGATATGTAGGATAAGAAATATATATTATGTATGTTATTATATATATATTATTATAAGTAGTGTATACAGCATACTAGCTTAATACCCATGCTTCGCTACAGTATTTAACTACTTTAAATCCAGTCATAATATTTATGGGTATGTAACATTTTTTGGTTTGTGAAGTTTTTTTAAGTGGGTTTTGTAGTATAATAGCATAGTACCCGAGCTTCACAAAAGTGTTTGAATAAAGCAAAGTGTGTTGATGCCTGTTATGATCTTTACTTTCCTTGGGGTAGATTTTTCTTTTTATCTTTCCCTTAACACCCTCTGGGTAGTTTGCTGCCACCAGGAATATTATATTCCAAGATATTTTATTTAAATTTTCCCTTTGGTCACGTTCCTAAGCGTCAGGCTCCTTCGTGGTTCTGTGTGGCTCTGAGGATAGGAATGGAATATAGCAATGACAGCTACACTGGGATATAATAAAACAAAATAAACTTTTATTTAGTTAAGAAGCGTATTGGTTTCATAAAAGTAGTTCTCGGTTCTTAAAGTTACTTCATTTACTCTCATTCACACAGATCTCTTCCAAAGCTTCACACACAGTTAGCCTCTTTCTCTAACTCAATATTTGTCTCACAGAAATGCTTAATCAAAAAGAGTCCAGTAGCACTTTTAAGACTAACCAATTTTATTGTAGCATAAGCTTTCGAGAATCAAGTTCTCTTCGTCAGATGCATGGTACAGAAACTGGTCAAATATAGAAGAGGAGGGGGGAGGAGGGGAGGAGAGAGAAGATGCAATTAGGGGGGGAGAGGGAGGATGCAACCAAAACATTCCTTTGCTAGTAAATGTAAACATCTCCTTTTGGTGTGGGGATCAGTTGGCTTCAAAGGAGTTTGTCGTGTTAGTTTGTAGCAGTAAAACAGCTAGACCATCCAATTCCAATATTCCAATATTAGGTCTGCTAGGGTTGTCACTACTGTGCCCAGGCCTGCAGGGATGGTCACCTTTCCTTTGGATTCGGGATACTCTCCATCCCCTTATTTTAGTAGGAGTTCAGAGAATTCCCCAGTGGACATCTCGCCTCTCAAGTGGACCCTCATGTTCTTTCTTAGTGAGAGTTTCCTGATGAGAGACCACAGATACCATGCCTTGACATACACGGTAACCTCACCAGCTCAAGTTCCCCTTGGGACTACTTGCAGAGTCTGCCAGAAGTCTCCAGCCAGCAGCATGGTGACTCCCCCCATCACTCTTTCATTGCCTCTGACATCTTTGAGGGTTATGCTCAGTGCCTCAAAACACCCCTTGTGTGCCATGGTGCTCTCATCCCAAACAATGATCTTACAGTTCTGCACACTTGGGCGATGTTGATTTGTTTTGAGATGCAGAACAGGGGTGTTTCTGCATGGATGAGATTAAGAGGCAGCTTGAAGGTAACGAAGGATCATATGCCATGCCTGAGTGAGCCTTGACCTTCCATGGAAGTGAGTGCCTCTCTACTTGTCTTCCAGGATTGCTTTGCTCATAGAGAGACTCTGCCACTCTGTGCACCTTGGAATGATCTTGGTGGTACTTGGCCACTGCTGCTCAGTGCACCGCAGAAGTATGATGTGCGTATTTCTTTGCTGCATCTCTAAGTTGCTTCCTCCTTTTAGTGTTGGTGGCTTCTTGGGGGCAGTAAGAGGTGATGGCTGTGAGAGGTGTGAGGTAGAGTTGGACTGAGGGAGGGGTGGTGTGGTGGGCACTTCAGCAGTTTCATGTGAGAGGTTCGCATTGAAATGATCCCTAGAAAGATCGTGCACCATCTCCCCATGAACATTTAAAAACTCAGTTGCCTTACTGACTTTTATATAAAATCCCTATTCAGAGGTCTTGTACTGTCTTTCTTCCACTGTTTGCGGTTTCCTTGACCTGATTTTTACCTCAGAAGACAGAGTTCCACAGCTGACCAATCAGAGAGAGGGCAAGCAGGCAGCAGCCTGTCAGCTGTACTAAGGGATGGAAGTATTTCTTTAACAGTTTGATAGGAGTTCCCCTGTCTGTCTGCTGAATGTACTTAACCAGCAACCTGAACAATGATGTTAAAAGATGGAACTTCTCCACTGAATTCCTCCAGTGCTAATTGTCTGTTATTGTCTGGCAAATTCAGCTTCTTCCTGTAGCTACCTCAGGGGAACCAGCTTTCCCTAAATCAAGCTAATTTTGAATTTGGATGTAGTCTTTTTATTTCTAAATAAGATATGCCATACAACTATATATACGTATCATCCAGAATGTGTGCAGCTGCTTAAAAGAGTGGTGAGCTAAAAAAATAAGATTAAATTTTTTAGCATAAATCTCTGAGAGAATTCTTCCTTCTGACAGTAATGAGAGTCTCTGATATACCAGCATCATCCACTGGATAACAGAAAAAGCAACAGGTGTAGAAATCTCATTTGGCTATGAGCCAGCAAACAAATGAGGGAGGGAATTTCTCTCCAACTTCCAAGAGATACTCAAAAGTTCATTTCAGATGGAAAGCAAAAGTTCTTTTACTATTGGGAGTACTTGGGCCAGTACCCCTTTTTTCTCATCTTTCTTTCCTCTCTCCACTCTTGCACTGCCACTTATCACTTAGTATTTGGCTGATGGACACACCCTTGCCCCTCCCCTAACAGGGTTGCCAGGTCCCCTGGGAGCCAAACTTGGGGATAGGAGGCAGGGGGTAGCAGGTATTTACTCAATGTGCATGGCTCCAATCACCCCCAAAATGATGTCATACCTGGTGTGACAAGGAAGCGACGGGTCACAGCAGAGGCTGATTCTTAACAATCAGCTTAAAAGAATTAGCCCCTAGCATGACCCGTCACTTCTGTGTCACACCAGAAATGACATTGTTTTCTGGCAAAATGGCACTTTATATGCATGCCTCAGGCCTGCCCCTGGCCTTTCCAGGTGCCTTCATCCCACCCTCACTGGCCAGGTGAGTAGTGGCAGGGGGCAGAGGGTGGTGCAGGCTGGGGATGGGGAATCCCCCACAATAGCATGGGATCTGGCAAGCCTATCCTCAAATGACCTACAGTTCCATCAAGAAAAACTGCTTTTGTCAAGGAGAGTATAAAGCCACTGCCAAACAACTTTGAACAATTCTGGTCAAAGGCCATTAGGACAGCAAAATACTTAGAGCTGCACACTTCCTCAGCACAGAATGTCTCCATCATATATTGATCCTGAGCAAGAACCTCATCGGTCTGAATATTCTAAGGAATTCTACAGGAAAATATTAAATATTAAATCAGTGATAATATCAGCAGCAATTTAGATTATTACTTTTCTTCTGAAGCGTGTCAATATGTGAGCAAAATTTGGAATTTAAATATTCAGCTCTTCGAGATGCAATTAATCTTCAGACTGTCTGTGACAGTTGCTAGAATTAACAATACTGATTAAAAACGTCCTTAAATGCCAATTTCATCCTGTATATCAGATAGGTTGTTCATATGCCTTGGTAAAGACAATTCTACAGTCAGACATGGGGCAAACCAGGCTCAATTACATGGCTATTCTCCATGGACATAAATAGATCTCTTGGGACATGTATTTTAATATTAATGCATGAATTCATTAACTGACCAGACCAATTAGAAGAAACACTCAGAATTCTAGAAATATATATACTGAATATATTATTCTAATAGGTGATATTTCTTCTAGCTTACATAATATTTTTCTTATTTTAGCAGTTTTTAATTAAATATTGGCTTTGGTCTTCTGCTTTGTGAATTCAGGATATATGTAGTATATGGCTAACTGGGCTTTTCCCTGGCCTCACCCCCTCACATCCCCAATAAAAAGTCTACACTTCTGCCTCTGGCCAAGCAGGTTTCGTGGGCTTGTGAAACAATCAAAACACATGTGTCTTTCAAACCACCTTTAAATCTCTGATAAAGTCATTATCTGCCCGGCCTAAAATTAAACTTTTATATACATGGAGAAACTAATGTGAAGTCACTGTATTATTGAAGAAATCTGAAAGTGAACATGTTGTAAACGTGTTATCCAGTCAACTATAATCTATGCACTTACAGAAATTCAAAGTTCTGGAGCGATCTGGCATATCCCAGTGTCTCTTTTACTAGCCTTATGCAGGACACTAGAGTTATTTACTTGAGCTCCACAGGAGTCTTTATTTACTTTTGATGAGTCAGGAAATATTCAAAATCCCTCACCACCATCTTTGCTTAGAGCCATAAATCTGTAGCTCTTCCTGTCAATTTTTCAAAGAGACTGAAGGAGAAACATGAAGAAAAATTTGACAGTGCACCAACCTATTACTCAAAAGCAAAGTCCTTGTAGCCAAGCAAGAGCACTAAGGATGGGATGATCTCTTCTTTGCCTGTAGTCTTCCAACTGAAGATTCCTGGACACCCATTGAAGCCCACTGTGTCAAATATAATGTCCAATCATCCTTAAGGAACACCAGGTTAATCGTTAAGTCTTGCTTAAGAACATGTGGTACAAACTAGAATTTCCTGGGTTTAATTTCAATTCAGCCTTGGCTTGACAGTTCTTAAGTATCACCTGGTCATCAGATATTTTTGCCCTGAATTTAATATCAAGTATTGTGTTAGATAAACCACATAGTTTGAGGCAGCAATGGTGTGGGGTGTTTAAAAAGTGTTCTGTTGACCCCAAGCTCTGACCTTTCTTTTGATTCACCACAGTCACAAATCCCTGCGTACCCCAGACCTCTTCCTTCTGACTACGCCCAAATCACTCTCAGCTTCACACACTGACTCATTCTTGGTTCAGTTCAATGATCTGGCTCTACCCACACATCTTCTTTATCTCAAGTTGGAAACCCTAAATAAGCCAGGAACTCACAAGAGAGATTTCAGGTAATCTGCAGTGCCTCAGTTCCCATAATGATAACAGTAATGGCCTGTTTCAAAGCTGGTGTAAGGATTACTGAGGAAATGTGAAAAATGTTTAGGAAACGTATAAATACTGACCATTATTGTAATATAATGATGATATGATAGCATCGTATTGAAGTCTTAAAAGTAACATTACAGGTAAATTGGGGAGACATCAGTTTTCTGCATGGGGCCTGCAGAGAGTATTATTATTTCATGTATCAGCTATGGTAGTGCGCAGAAACTCTGGTCAGGCTGTGCTGTTGTTTTGCTAGCCATGGTTTATATTCTGAGGATGCCACATGCCCAGACTCACTGTCTTGATATCCTGATACGTCTAGGCCCCACTGTGAGTCACTGGGATGGGAGGGGAGATATGAACTGATACTCGTTTCTCTAGATCCGTCCCTGCAGAGCTGGCAAGCAGTCTGTCTGTTTCTCAGACATTCCCTACTTAACTTTGTTTTCTTGTCTTGCCCTACTGTTTATTTTCCTTGGCTTTGAAAATACATTGGCTTGAGACTTGAGGGGAAAGTGTCAAGAGTATGATTGAGTGAGGTTTATTTTTACAACAAAGGGGGGTTTGCATTTATTTTCAGATATCCAAATAAGATAATGGCCACCTGAAGAATTTGTTTTTAATGAATCTAGAGACAACCCTAGGAAGCAGCCCTATTTGTAGTAGAAGACCCTGTCAGGTCGCCACCTCAACTGTCTCTGCTCACCGTAGCACATCCAGAGGGCTGAGAGCCAAGCTACAAGTGACGCCTGACACAGGTTGGACACTTGTCAGCTTCCCTCAAGTTTTGATGGGAAATGTAGGCATCCTGGTTTTACAGCTTGGCTCTCCATTACAGCTGCAAGACCAGTATGCCTATATTTCCCATCAAAACTTGAGGGAAGCTGACAAGTGTCCAACCTGTGTCAGGCGTCACTTGTAGCTTGGCTCTGAGAAAGAGCACAGAGATTCTTAAAAAATGTGGATTCAAAATTTCTCCAGAACAGAAGCAACTTCTTGTTTATACCTTTATTGAAACTGAGGACATTTTTGTAACATTAGGACATTTTTGTAACATTCACTTTATTTATGTAGAGCATAGAGAGAAAGCAGCTGGTCACGTCAGATCTGCAGAGCACAAGGAAAACAGAGATTGCACATTAAGATACTTCACCTCCAGACAACTCACCACTTTTTGTCTGCTTCTCTGTATGTCTCCTCCAAAATCAACTGTTGTACTTTCAGTCACCCACACACACATATTTGTCCTATTCCTCCACCAAGAGAGGGCACTTTCTCCAAGCTTTCATGTGTACTTGTAGAGTGCCACCAAAGGACCATCCCCTAAAAATTAACATCAATATGATGATTGTTCTATGTAATGATTTTAACAGGTTTCTTATCTTATTTTGTTATTTTCTTACTTCATTTGTACCCCACCTTTCTCCCCAATAGGACCCAAAGCCGCGTACATCATTCTCCTCTCCTCCGTTTTATCCTCACAACAACCCCGTGAGACAATGCGACTCGTTCAAGGTCACTCTTTTTTTTTAATAAAATTTTATTGGTGAGAGAATAAACAAAAGAAAAAAAATTCCCCAAATTTAACACATCTAATCTCATTATTCCCCCTGCTCTATCCCCCCACCCTTTTCCTCCCCCCTCCCTATTGACTTCCAACAGCTTTCCAACCCTTAACCCTTCTTATTGCTTAAATCTAATTCATTTATATTTTCCGACCGCCTCTAGATCATAGTATCTCTTATTCTCAGCACATTCTTATTTTTTTACATAAACTCTATCAAGCATACTATCAATATAATATATATCATATCCGTATAACACAACAGTATGGTATAACCAGGTTCTCAGTATCTCTTAGTTTAGATATTTTCTATTTCTCTTCTTTTAAATATATATTCCATCAAATATACTATCAATATAGTATATATCACAAGACTTAGATTGTATGCTATGCCACCAATGTCGCACAGCACACAACCCAATATAGCCCAACCACATAACATATTGTAATATAATGTCTGATTCACTACCTTACTGTTTTATACTATATACTGCACACTGTATACCTCATTAATATATCTGTTTAACCATTTTCGTTGTCCCATATGTTCAATGTAAAATTCCCTTAAATATTATATTTGCTTAGATTATAGTTACATTCCCCCTAAGTGGTAAGATCTCTTCTCTCTTCCCATTACAACGTTATTCTTTTAAAAATTTTCAAACTGCCACAGTTCTCCTTTTACATCCCATTTTTTTTCCAAAAATTGTTTCAATTTCCCCCAGTCAACAATATATTGTCCTAGGTCAAGATCTTTAAGTTTCCTTGTCAATTTGCCCATTTCCGCCATGTACAGCAATTTATAAATCCAGTCTTCTACGGTTGGTATTTCTTGTGTCTTCCATTTCTGCGCGTACAAAAGTCTTGCCACTGCAGTCATGTAAAATAACAATGTTCGATACTGCACTGGAACTGCCTCCATTCCCAAGTTCAGTAACAACAGTTCTGGGTTCTTATTTATTTGTATTTGTAAAATCTCGTTAATTGCATCAATTATTTCACCCCAGTACTGTTTGGCTACTTCACATGTCCACCACATATGATAAAATGATCCTTCATGCTTTTTACATTTCCAGCATTTGTCTGACATATTAGTATTGCCTAGCGCAATTTTCTTTGGTGTTAAATACCATCTGTAAATCATTTTGTACACATTTTCTTTAATATTCGTACAAGTTGAAATCTTCACTGTATTTTTCCATAGGTACTCCCATGCCTCCATTGTTATTTCTTTATGAAAATTTATTGCCCACTTCACCATCTGGACTTTTACTGTTTCGTCCACCGTAAACCATTTTAAGAGTAATTTGTAAATCTTAGATATTTCTTTCTTGCCCTCTTGTAATATCACTTCCTCTAACTCCGAATTTTCCAGTCTTATACCTCCTCTCAGGCAGTCTGCTTTGTAAAGATCTCTGATCTGTCTATACTGAAACCATCCATAACAAGGAGACAATTCTTCTTCTGTCTTTATTCTCAGCTTTGAATATTGTATTTGTGTAATCTCCTTGTAAGTTAGGCATTGCTGTTCGTTATCAACAGTTCTCGGATCTATTACTTCATACGGAACCACCCATGAAGGAATTCCATCTCCCATATACACCTTATATAGTTCAAGGTCACTCTTAATTACATTGTGAGGATTTGAACCCAAGTTTCCAAGAGTCTGAGCCCGATGCTCCAACTACTACACCACGCAGGTTCACGAATGGGGTACACCAATTTAGGGACTTGGCCAAAAATCCTGTTCTCTGTCCTAACACATTGTGGGAGCAAGTTTAAGCAGGTCTACTCAGAAATAAGTCCCATGTTATTCAGTGGTTCTTATTTCTAGGAAGGCGTCCTTAGGATTGCAGCCTGTCTGTCTTCTAGGGTTACCTTCATTAGTGTCTGATGAAGTGAGCTGTAGTCCACAAAATCTTGTGCTGGAATAAAAACTTGTTAGTCTTTAAGATACCAGAAGACTTCTGTTTATTTTTGCTGGAACAGTCTAACACTGCTGCCCTGTTGGAATTATTATCAATGGAATGAGAGATCTGGAGAAAAACTGAAATTCATTGTTAAGCCCCACACTGCCTAAGTAGATCAGTCATTTTAATAAATACAATAATGAGATTTAGGATGCTTCTAGTAGAGATGAAGCTGGGCCAGATGCTGGTGCACCTGCAGGACAAAGGTTGCTCAGATAATAAAACATTCCACATGGTTCAAAGAATCAAGATTTTTTTTGTTTCCTATACAGTGGGGAACAAAAAATTCCAACAGAGCAACCTGTAAACAGGGGTGGATAATTTCTTCTTAAGATAGGGGTGCCAGCCTCCAGGTGGGGCCTGGAGTTCTCCTGGAATTACAACTGATTACCAAACTTCAGAGATCAGTTTCCCAGGAGAAAATGCTAGCTTTGGAGGGAAGATTCTATGGCACCACAGGCCCATTGAGCTCCCTCCTCTCTCCAAACTCTGTCATCCCCCAGCTCTACCCCCAAATCTCTAGGAATTTCCCAAGTGTTGGGAACTCTATCCTAAGCACATCTAAGAAGATCATAATTTGGACCGAAAGAATCATATATCAAACTTTCTGAGGCAAGACTTTTGTAGCACTGGTACTACCCAACTGTGCCTACCTCAGCTTTGGCTGTGGCACCTCTGATGCTGCCCCGGAAGGGGAGTGGGGAATGCCCTGTTTAAGGCTAAGGCTAAGCAATCTTGTCAAGAACTAGAAATGGTGAACAGTCTGAAGGTACTTCATTTATCTTGTTTGCTTTCCCTCTTTCAGCCTTACACATGCATACTCAGATGACATTTCCACTTAACAATCAGCTACCAATTGTTTCCATACTTTGCTCCTGTGATTCATTAAATACTGTTGAAAATCATACTTCTGCATGTCTAAAAAGAGCAGCTAAAATAACAGTTTCATCATGGGAAAGCAACAAGGGAAAATACTTTCTTAGTGCATCATCCACTAGATTTACAAACTGCTAGCACAACATTGGTTAGTTTTGCCTTACAGCTGTGTACATAAATAAATTCTACCCACTTCCTTGTTGCATCTGTAAAATGTCAGTGGGAAATCTGAACAGCTGGCTGAGCCAGGGTAGCTTTTATTATAGACAGGTCATAGTGTAATCCCAAAGTGAATATATTTGCTAGGGATTTCAGTGGGATGTACAACTCAAACCTAAGCATTCTTACTTGTAAGTATGTCCCTCTGAATTCAGTAGAGTATGCCAAGTATGTTTGCATAGGACTGCAGCCTCAACATAGTTTACTTTTCTAGACTGGATACTTCTCCACAGGTGGCCTGAAACTTAGCCATCCAAGACTTGCCTTCTTTCCTTCACATGTCTTTCAGGGCTGACATCAGTAAACCTTGAGCCCATTCCCCCCAACCACCAACCCATGTGCCTCCCCTGCCACCTGCCTTCACTCCTCTTTACTGCTCACTTGATTACAAGAACTCTGCCACACATGCTCCTGGTTGCATGCACTGCCCAGCACTGACATGGAAAGTTGAGCAGGTGGTGTACAGCAGCAATGCTCCTGGAGGCTACAGCAGTGACATACTCAGCCACACACACCAACCAGTATTATCGGGGAAAGGACTGTGAACTGTGCAGGCAGCTGTGAGCGCAAGCAGTGGGAAGTAGTAGGACGGCTCACAACTGGGTGGAAGAATGACACAATGGACATTTGGGGGGCATGTGGGTAGATGGGCAGGAAGGGTGGTGCAAGCAGGAGGGCCAGTGGTAGGTAGAGGGGGGTCCTGAACTCCTGCTAGCCATTGTCTCTGTGGTCCCAACTACCACATTTGTGTACTTGCCTGTTCATTACAATTTGAGAGCCAACCATCACAAGTAGGAGCAGGCATGAAGAAATAGTATTTGATGGCAAGCAAAGGAGAAGTAGGCAGGCTTGGACAAAATAGTTGAATTATGCTAGGCTACTGCTTTACTTCAGGTGATCTGCTGTTGTGGATAATATAGACTGTCTACATTAAAACACATTTGCAAGTAAATTGTGCCTCTGTTGTCCATTAATGCACAATTGATCATTATGACACAATCTGTAACATGTTGGCTCCAGACCAGTTTGCATTGTTTAAAGATACATGCATAGCAACTGTGAGCAACAGTGTCTGCTCTGTCAGAGAATCTTCCATTGACAGGATTTAGAAGGATGTAACTCTGCTTAGGATGGCACTGTTAGTTCAGGGACTTATATGGTATCTTGCTCCTAATTAAAGACGTCTATTGTGTCCTCTAATTCTGTCTGACACTGAGCCTACAGGGAATATTGCAAATATGACTTTATGGAGGAAAAACAGACCGGAGATTTTGCTTACTTTCATCAGCACGTGTGTGCAGTAGCTTGTCATGTACAAGGTGCACATTCATTGCATAACTATCAGCTGAAGCTGATGCTCTGAAACTGTGGGCTACTAAAGGAGTGTGAGATAATAACAGTGATGTATGAAGGCAACAAGTGGCAGGTGGCAATTTCCCTTTTTCCAATAAATAATGAAAGGAAAAGACAAGCATTTCCCTTCAAGGAGCACACAGGGTACATAAAAGTTCTACTTACTTTTAAAAGGATATGGAAAAGGACTTTCCAATGGAAATCAATGGGGCTGCATGCTTCAATTGATAGATTATTGAACTGGTCCCAAGCCTTGTTACTATGCAAAATGCTCCAAAGTGGGGTGCCTCCAGAAACCCTATTGGAGAGCAACACTAAGTAGCCAAAGAACTCTGGATCCTGCTTCCCCTACCCCCACCCCCAATAAACTTTAGGCCACCAAATGAGTTGATACATTCCGGAGGCTATGCCCAGCAAGATATAGTTATGCCCACTCCAAAACTTGGTTTTTGCACAAAGCATTCTACAGTGAAGTGCTATTGGGAATCTCATAAGTTTGTAGGGCTAAGAACTTCAGTTCTTCATAAGGAACTAAGGATAGATTTTGGCCATCCCGATTCAAGCATCCAAAGTATTTGGAAATTGTGCTCTGTCAGAGGAGATAGAGCAGTGCACAGTCCTAAACCAGGTTTTTACATGAAGCACTGATCAGCGGGAATCCCATAGGCTTGCATTGCTAGGAACTGGAGCATACAGAGAAACCTGAGTATGCAAACGACATCACCATTACATTGGCATACCCTATTAGGTCATTCGTTATCCCATTAGGCAGGAATGTATTGTATTCACCTGTCTACAGAGACTCTTCAAAGTGGGCGCTGAGAATAAGGATGTATGTAACCTGGACATGCTACAGCTGCTCCCATTTTCTCATTCTTTCTCTAGTTTATCAATGGGATTTATGGGGTTACTGTGTACTGGAGTGCTCTGCGCACACACACACCAAAACAAAAAACAACCAGGCTTTATCCTGAGTACTATTCTATGGTTTCTTGCAGGGTACAGTCTCTTGATTCCAGGGATCTGAGAGATGGGATGGTCCCAAACTGATTTTGGGGTGCAGAAGTCTCTAGTTCCTTGCCCTTCAGATACTTAGCAATCCTATCTAATTGGATTCTTGGGGCAAGCCACTTTTGAACTCTTTGTTCCAAACTCAGAAGAGTTGTACAGACTTACAGTATAAACAGGGATACTCTCTAGTTTAACATAAACCTTGAACAGCATGGAGGAAATGACTTACTCTACCCTGGTGCATCTGACATCTGAGTAGACAAAGAGGCTGAAAAGCTTCCTGTCTACTATGTTCTATAAATTAAAGTCAGCAATGAGTGATGGAAAACTAGAACTTATAACTGAACTAATCTTGATCTTCATGTCCCAGCTGATTTAACACCCCCACTATCGCATCTGGACTCTATTTCCTCTTTAAGGCCTAACTCCTTCAATGTTGTTTAAGTCCTAATGACTTGCTATTGTTCTGCCTGAATATGAGCATGAAGGGCTGCTGAGTCAGAAATAACCTGCTGCTTTGGTATGTTGTAAGGAAACCGGTAACTGAAACTGGAGTTATGGTTTGAGCTCCAAATGTTCAAAATATATGATACACTACATTTGTCTTGTACGAGATTTAATAGCATTCACTTTTTTGCAGATGAGGTAAGTAGCTAACTGGTCCATCTAGGTCAGTATTGTCTCTTCAGACGGGCATTGGTTCTCCCAGGTCAGGCACAGAGATGCCTTTCCCAGCATCTGCCACTTGAGATCCTGTAACTACAGATTGAACCTGGGATCTTCTGCATGCAAAACAAATACTTTACTGCTGAGCTTGGGGCCCCACCCTATAGCTTTCACCTCTGCCCATACATGGCAAGCAGCTAAGGACTGTGGTCTGGTATAAATAGCTATATAAGCCATTATATAGGCAGTAATAGGCAGGCCTTCTGGAATATTTGTCTTGAAATCTGGATTCTCTCTATCCTATGCCAAGATCTACATTTAGGGTTTATTTTTATACACCTTTACAAAGATACTAGGAAATGATTTTAAAATGTCTCTCAGATATTTACATCTTTCTATTTATCGCACACTTCCTCCATGGCACATTGCACGAAGCAGTCTTTCACTCCTTATCTTTTTCCCCTCTTCTCAGTACTACAGCCAGACCATTCAACCCAGGATCATGACTTATTTCCAATCTGCAGCTCTAATTGCTCCTGGTTATACACACCTGCCATCTGGAACCAATTTAAATGTTGGCTCAGCAACGAACTATTACATCAGTATCACCCACTATGGAATCATTCATCAACGTGCTCAAAGTAACTCAAATGGATACATTCAAGGATATGATTTCATGAAGAATAGGCTCATCAATTCATATTAGCCATGGTGGCTACCTGGAACGTACAAGTCCATTGGCAGTATACCTTTGTACACCAGTCAGTAGGGGCCAACAGAAGGGGGAAGTTTGGGTCTCTGTTTCCCTGCCTGTGAGCCTTCTGGGACATTTGGCTAGTCACAGTGGGAAACAGGAAACTGGACTAGATGGATTGGTCCAGCAAGGCTCTTCTTACGTTCTTCCAAAGGAAAAACTGACAGTATGTTTCTATTGGTCTATTTCTGAAATGGGTTTTATTTGTTTCTTGCCAGGACATTAATTGTAACAATATAAGACTACAGGATTCTGTATTTTTGTTTTAGGAAATAAATCAGAAATATGACATGCTCCCAATAGCTTGTTTGCTCTTAAATGTAAAAAAAAGAAGCCATTAAAAACATTGTTTCCTTACATAAAATATGATGCCGTTTTAATGAGATAAACTGGAAATGTGGCCAAATTCTTCTCATTTTATTAATCACTGTTATGGTCAGTCTACAAGTTAGGCCTTCTGGGTGGTTGGGAATGTCATATTCAAGTCAAACACATACAAAACACAAACACAGTTAAAGCTGTTAGACACTTTGGTTGTTGTATGATGAACAGCACTGTACAAGTAGATCAGGAAAAGTCTGATTTTAAATCATCCAAACTTCAGGGATGCAACTATATATATTTTCTATAACATGACGATTTAATGCTGTAAGGAGAGGGGGATTGTTGCTCTGTCCTTTTTTAGGGCTTCAGAGGAGGACAATCAGAGAGTTAAAGAGAAAGAAAGTTCAGGGGTTTGTCCACCCTTGTTTTCTACTATCCTGCTGCTATCCTTTGATGTGCAGACTGTATTCTCAGGATTTCCTCTTCCATGCACCTCATCTTGCTCTCATTGTCTTCTTCTTCTCCATCTTGTCACCATGGATGCAGGACATGCCATCCTGCCATCTTTAGTCTAGATAGCTAGAAAGAGAACTATCTCTATTCTTTCCTTTCCTAAATGGAGTTCCAAAAATAAATGAATTCATGTCTAAAACTTAACCAAGGCCTGGAGTGTAAGTTTGTTTCTCTCCTCACACACGCACTGAAATACAGACTATCACACATACTCATCCCTGCACACTATGCAACTCTGCTAACACTTTGGTAATATGTGCAAGATATGTTTATGATTCCAGTTCACAAATTAGCAGCAGTATAAAGACAAGGGGCCAACACAGAGGGCACAATCCAGAGGAAATTATCTTTCTCCGCATAAACCTCCAGTAGGGTTGCCCAAATGTAACAGAAAGGAGTACCCTCAGGTCTGTATTTATTGTATAGAAGAGGGCCTAGTAGACTGAAGAACAAATAATGAAATAAATTGTGTTTGATGGGGATATACACATAAGCAATGCTGTGGAAGATTTTCCACACCATCAATCAAAGCATGCCTGACTGCATTTTTGCCTTTCTGTGTTCCTCCCTTTTCATTGTTCAGAGCACAATATCCCAGTACACATGAAATAGATGGGGGAGAGGGTAGCTCTACTGTTGTTGGGGTAGGCACAAACATGCTTCTCTTGTGGACCTCTTGGAGGAGGGGGATATCGCTAGGTTTGCGCCCAAGAATTGTAAGAAGAAAAGGATGACAAAACAAAAGGTTTCCCCAAAGGGGTACTATTGATAACAATATTTAGGTTTACTTAAAAATTGATACTTGACATGGGGAGGGCATGGTACACAAATACTTGTTTCTCATACAACTTCTAGCTTTCCCAAGCATTAGGAAATTCTAGGTGCAGCCTCAGCAGAGTCTGTTTCTTTCTCAATATAGAGTCCTGAAAACTAATGGCATTTTTGTGAAATCTGTTTATTTGCGAATACTCACCTTACATATGGGGAAACTGAGACAGATGATGCTATGAGTGTGAAATAGCAACAGTTGGAAACCCCTCAAGACTCCTCCATCCTCCTTCAGTTCCCCGCTCTGCCATAGAAACTTGTTCAGTGACCTTGGACCAGTGATACACACTCAGCCTAAATTACCTCACAAAGTTGTTGTGAGGATAAAATGGAGGAGAGAATTATGTAAGCCACTTTGGATCCCCACTGGGGAGAAAGGTGGGGTATAAAGTAAAATAATAAATACATAAATAAATAGCACCCCATCAAGTTATTAAAAAGATGTCCCTCTCTTTCCTTGACACAGTAGCACTTCTGTTACAGTCTTAAATCATGTTTTTAAAGCACACAAACTGATGCAAGCATGGTGTCAGGAGTTGGGCAGACATTTCTCCTTACACTTTAAAAATATGCCACAGGCTCCCCCAATACATTCAGAACCAAATTTTACACAGAACTCATGATAGTAATGAATGAGTTATATGAAAGATCCTCTCTGTTGGAGGATACTTGGACCCGCCAAGACCGTGTGTCCTTCCAGCGGGCCTGTAAGACAGAGATGTTCTGCCAGGCGTTTGGTTGAGGCCAGTACTCAGATCCACCGATTGGCCTCCCTGCCTGTCTCTTATTAGCGGGGGGCTATATTGAGTCATCTGCCCCATGTAGGAACGGTGACTAATCTCGCACCAACTCACGTCCCCACCCCTCTCTTCCCTTGTAGTTGGCAGGAAGAGGTAAAGTGAATCTGGGACACAGTGCAGAGTCAGAACATAGTGTAGAGTTTGTTTTTATACTGTTAAATCTGGCTTTTATCATTATTTAATGTACCGTTTTATCAATGTGTTTTTATCTGCATGTTGTAATCCGCCCTGAGCCCATCCACGGGGAGGGCGGACTACAAACAAAACAAACAAAACAAACACACACACAAACAAACAAAGGTCCAAGTACAGAAAAAATATGTTGCTTTGAATACTAGGAAAATAAGAAATGTCTTCAATTAAAACACAGCTATCCAGATAGGAAAGATAAAGAACAGAAGATTGTTTTCCGTTTAGGCAGTCAGAGAGAGCAGCAGCAATCTTTGGAGGTGGAAAGTGCCATCAAGTCATAGCTAACTTATGGTGACCTGACCCTCCACTGAGATTTTCAAGGAAAGAGACTGAGGAGATTTGCCATTGCCTGCCTCTGCAACCCTGGTCTTCTTTGGAGGTCTCCCATCCAATTACTAACCAAGGTGCCCCTGCTTAGCTTCCAAGATCTGAAGAGATTGGGCTTGCCTAAGCTATCCATGCCATGGGACCGCATAAAAGCCAGCAAACTGAGACTACTTTTATGACTTTTTATTACTATGTCAGAGCTCGCCACGGGTGCCACTGGGCAGGGCGCCAGCATGCCCAGCTCTGACTCCCAAGGGGTGTCAGGGATACTGCAGGACCCTGCTCTGTGGAAGGAGGGGCGGTATACATCACCCAGACTCCCTCTCAGTCCACTCATTGGCCTGCTTAACCTGCTCCATCCCCCTTGAATGCCTCCATCTCCTCCACTGTCAACATTCTCACTCCAACTCCATCACTCCTACACAACCCACCATGAACGCTCTCCTCAGTCAGCTTTTATAGGGTTTCCTTTATCTGCCCCCGCCCTTCTTTCCAAGCTCCTTCCCTCTCCTGATGCTGCCCAGCTGTGTCTGCCCTCAGGTGTTCCTTCCCTTTCACTGACACCTCCTGGCCTTCCTTGCCTCTCTAGCAGGGTGGGGTTAAATGTGAATGCATCCCAGCTGAGGCTCGTCTTCCCTGCAGGACAGGGCTGGCAGGGCCTTTCCAGGTGACGCACCTTGGCCATCTCTGCCTCTGCTCACGAGGGGCTGCCCCAGCCGGCATCTCAGCTGCCTGTCCATTGATGCTGGGCGTGGCAGCCCTTCCCTGGCTGGCTTCCCCTTCTGGCTCTCCCCCTCCTGCACTTGCCGCTGGCTGTGCTGTTTTTCCTGGCTCCTGGGGTGCCAGGGCCGCTCAACCTCAGACAACTGTGTGTTGAGGCAGCTGGGCAGTTGTCTCCTGAGGGTCTCCCATCCTCTTCTCCAGGTAAGTCCAGGGGCTGGGCTGTGGACCCCGGATATACTACATTTTAACACTTCTGGGTACTATTTAAATTTTATGAGTAATTTTTGCTCGAAGGTGACACTTTTCAGTGGAAAAATAGCCAAGGTAGAAAAGTTAAGAAGTCTCTCTTTCTGCATTCTGTTTTTTTAAATCGGACTTTTTATTTTATTTTATTCAATTTATATTCCACTCTCTCCACAAGTGGCCTCAGAACAGATCACAGGCAGTAATAAATACAATAAACACAGATATCATAAATTAGATTAAAACATATCAGTCAAAATCTAAAACAGTCGCCCCCAAATTACACATCAGCAAGCATTAAGACACATTTGTGGGGCAGGGTGGCCAGCTACCAGATGACAACAATCTGGGGGGCAACGCTCCCCCCTGGTAGGAGGCCATTTTTTCAGCCCACCTGCCTCAACCTCCCTGTACCAGGTGGAACATCTCTGTCTTACAGGCCCAGTGGAAAGATAGTAAATCTGGCTGGGCCCAGGTTTCCACAGAAAGAGAGTTCCACCAGGTTCGGGCCAGGACCAAGAAAGCTCTAGCCCTGGTTGAGGCAAGGCAAACATCCCTATGGCCAGGGACCACCAGTAGATGTTTATCTGCCAAATGGAGCAGTCTCCGGGGAACATATGGCTAGAGGCTTTTAGCGGTTACTTGTAAAGATATGCCTTTTTGTTGTTAGGTTGCATAGAAGAAGAGAAACCTTGAGAGAAGATACACAGATCATATGCAACAAACAAAACACAAATGAACAACTCTAGGTGATCCAAGATTTGTGTGCATTTGCACACAATGTCAAATAACAGTAACTTGCTGGAGAGGATCAGACCTCCAGCAAAACAATTCTTCCTCAGCTGCAGAATGGTGCCACAAACTATGCCTTCCCAGGCCCAAAGGTAAGAACAAATCAGTTCTGGAAGTTTAAGCCTCAAGAGTTCCAAAGGATGCTTCCAAGATTAAAATTCCATAATATATGTGGCTAAAGTATTTTACTAAATTGAAACATAAGATGTCTGACTTTAAGAGGCAGTGGGCTTAGAAATAAGACCCTCTGATAAAAATATATCATATGTTTAAAGCCAGAAGTTCAGAAGCTGAGTTCATAGTACAATCCTGATTATGGGGTTGATGCATGAGCTGCAACAAACCTTTTTTCATACATAATAGTGTGGGTATGTCCACATTTTCTTAAATGTCATGCTCAGGGCAAGAGTTTGCCATGTTGCCAGATTAGCACTTTTAGTACTAACCTGATAGTGTTAGAAATAGCATCACTTCCCTCCAGGAGGTGCAAATGTTGTGCAATGCTTTGTACAACTTTCTTCTCAACAGACTCTGACACCTCTGCTGTTCATTCAGCTCCCACTCATTTACCATTTGGTCTCAAGGATTGGTGTGATAATTGGTACTATTGCCCTCGTAGATTCTCGGAATCAGATGCACTGAATCACGATCTGAAGTCTTGATGCCTTGCATTCATTTTAACAGGCATATTTGCAAACACATAGGCACATAAAATTATTTCCATCTCTGCCACTCTGGATGTCAGTGGACTGAATCCAGCCATACAGTTAAGAAACTTAAGTGCCCTGAAGTTTCCCTAAACAGGGCAAGCTCATTTCACGGATTTCTCTCTAACACTTTAACTCGCTTACCACACTGAAATGCTACTGTGTGTGTGCGTGAAGAGAGGACATTCAGGAAGAACATAGTAGGAGTTTGCAGTGGGAGGATAGAATTAGCAAAAATCATCACCCCTTTTTAAGAAACCTTAAAGAAACTTAAGTTTTCTTAACATGGTTGGATCCAGGCCAGTTACTACTATACCGTGTTTCTCAGTATTGGACTTGTGCAGATTATCCATTATCCTTAGCCTGGATTCAATTACCCAGTACAGTAATGATCAGCTTCCTAGCCACACCAGTTTGACATTCCCCTTAAGCTCATTGAATCAACTTGCACTCTAGATATAAGTAAACAGTGGTGTTCTCTCATAAGCTCCACCTCAGCTTTCCCACTCCAGAGTAGGAGTACAAGAACATGAACAAGGGGAGGTAGGAAAACAGCAGATCAACCATAATGTCACTTGTAAGCCTATTTTTGGTCAGTAGAGTCTGAACTTGTATCACAAGACTTTTAACGCAGGGAGCTCGTTGATAGCAGGATTCAAAGATAAGAAAAAGATACGAACTTGGAAGTCAATGCCCCAGTTGTGCATTACATAGACCTCATTTGATTAGAAATCTGTTCTATACTGTGGTGTAAATATATTTTCTGTTTCTGAATAACTATGTCTCAGTAATTTCATCTGAATGCAATAAATGTCAGGCTTGCAATTCCATGCACAAAGTCACTTTTGACCAGGCTATGCACCAAGTCATCATTTTATATGATAAAAGTGCAGGTTTTACAGTTAAGACCAGTAAGTCATAACAAATGCAATCATGGGATATGCAGTTTCCTATCACTGTGCATATACTACCATATGAAGATTAGTTTCACAGATAACTTTCCTGGCTCTTTCTAAAATGTGTGAAAGTGAAATCAGTGCTTTAAGATGTGTGGTTTCCTCATTTTGGCAGAAGAAGAGAGCAAATAGTTGAATTTGCAGCTGTGTAACACTCCTTATCTTCTATTCCATCAGGGGATATTAATCAAGGAAACTTCAGCATGATAAGGTAAATAAGAAAAGTAATTTTCCTTTTATTTAAAGTGCTGCATTATAAGGAGGGGCCATGGTTCAGAAACTGAGCAAAGACTTTACATGTAGAATGTTCCAGGTTTATTCCTTGACACCTCCAGTTAAAGGGTTTGGTAGCAGGTGGTGTGAAAGACCTCCACCTGAGATCACGGAGAGCAACTGTCCATCTAGTAAACAATACTGACCTCGATAAACCAATGGTCTGATTCAGTATAAGTCAGCTTCATGTGTGTCTTTCTCATTTCACTCACTCCTTCAGCACAATGAGGGAAATGTTTGCCTGTTTAAACAAAGACAATGGAGCATGATGCAGTGTCATTGCAGCCTCTTGTGACATCACTATATTTAATAGTAAAATGATTGGTCCCTGTGCTAGCCACTGAAACATTTAAACCAGGCCACCCACAGACAAGGTTGGGGGGTCTGCAGGGGACCACCCCAGATGTTCAGAATCATAGAACTGGAAGAGATCCCAAAGGTCATCTAGTCCAACTCCCTGCACAATGCAGGAAATTCACAGCTCCTAACTCTCCCAGTGACACTTGCTCAATGCCCAGAGGAAGGCAACAAACTACCAGGATCCTTGGCCAATCTGGCTTGGAGGAAAATTCCTTCCTGAACCCAAAGTGGCGATCAGCATTACCCTGAGCAGATAAAAAAGGACCACAAGAGCCGAGCACTGGCTCACCCCTTCATGCCCTTCTCCAACTTTGTAAAATGGGAAAACTACAAAAATTACCTCAAGAAAAAAAAAAACAGCTGAATAGTGTTCTAGGAGCAGGTAATGTTGAGAGCAATTGAGATGAGAAAGAAGACAGAAACTAACCTGCATAACAGTACAATCCTAAACAGAGTTAAGCTCTTCTAAACCCATAGATTTAAATGAATTTAGAAGAGTGTAACTCTGTTTATGATTACACTGTGCCTCTGAGAGCAGAGAACCCTGAGGGAATCTTGGGAGTTGGGAGGATTTCCAAATTATTCCTTCCCTCCCACCATTCATCACAGGCCTCCAGCTCTCTCTATTCTACTTCAGCCCCAGAGCAGAAGTCATTAGAGGCTATAGAGGGGGAACCGATTGCTTTCAGATGCAGAGATATTACATAAGTTATACATCCATCCATCCATGCCAGCATAGATATATGGAAACATATAAGTGGTGACTAAGAGGAATCATACATTGAACTAATAGATATGTAGCTGCTTATTTACAGAGTATATCTTTAATCTCACCTTTCTTCCAGGGAGCTCAAGGCAACACACACCTATCTCCCTGTCCCATTTGTACATTCACAGCAACCTTGTGAGGCAGGTTTAGAGAAAGAGGAGGTGAGTATGGAAACCTTTCATATGGGTTGAGTAGGGATTCGAACCCAGGTTCTGGTCTACGCACTATACAACAGTTGACTCTCTACATATCTGTCCCTAGCATGAGAGATGAGAAGAGCTGCCCAGCCAGCAGGCACCTCACAACATTAATTAGCAAGAGATTGCAAAAGGGAAGCTGGAACTGTAAAACCACCAGAGAACTAACTGGATGTAACATCTAATTCTCAGAATGGCCACTAGAACATCCAGTAAAATCCAATGAGGTCTTTCTATGTGAAATTTAATCCAGCCATCCACATCCTATTCAAGTCCCACCATCCATGGCCATAAAACTTAATGGGACACTTTTCAAGCCTACAAGACACGAGCTCCCTTTTTGTTGCCTTCCCGCTGTTGTGTTGTAGCAGAGTACATGCCAGAGTGAATATATTCGGGCGGGTGAGCTTCAGCTGTGAATTCCAGAAATACATTTCTTACAGTTTGGATCTGAAAATATAATGGCAGGTGGTGCACTGAGTTACTAACGTAATCTTACTCATCACTTATAGGAATTAACCATATTACTCAGCATAAGATAGATATGCACTATTTGGAGAGCCAATTTGGAAAAAAATGTCATGGGAGCTTAAGATAGAATAAAAAGGGTTTGGATCTAATCACTTGCTTGCAACCCAGGTGATACCAACCATTCAGTCACTAAGCATGGGCAATATCCACCCTTCCTACAAATGAGGCCATTAGATTATCAATCATCAGGCTAGAATCAGTAGCCTTCAATTTCAAAGTTTGTATGAGCCCTTCACTTGATAAATCACAGATTTGGAACTTGTCAGTCTCAGGTCTAGCCTAATAAGGTCTGAGACATTCGTTTTATTTTACTGCAGGGCTAGGCTCTGCCACAAGCCCACAATACAAGGAAATTAGCTTCCGAAGCAGTATCTAGTACTACCAGTTAGATTCTTAAGAATCTCAGCTGTCATTCTTTGAAGATCAAGTTTCTAGGTCTTATGACTGAAATGAGCACAATTAGTTAAAGGAAGTATCTATTAAATATCCAAAATTAGAAGTGGCTCCCCATAGTTTTCCAGTTCCTCTCATCAAACTCAGCTATTATTATCCTCTCCGTAAACATCCCACATGGTTAGAGTATTGGACTAGGAACTGGGAGACCCAATTTTGAATCCCTGCCCAGCCATAGAAGCTCACTGGGTGACCTTCGGCCAGTCGCACGTGCACACAGCCTAACCTAAATCATAGAGTTGTTGTTGTGAAGATAAAATGAAGGCGAAAATGGTGTAAGCCACTTTGAGTCCCCATTGGAGAGAAAGGTGAGGCATAAATAGCAGCAGCAGCAGCAACTTGCCCTTCCTCTTTACCACAACACTATTTTACATAGAGGATACAGCATTAAACTTACACTAGAGATATATGCACATACCCTATCTGCAGCTGACAGAATGTCAAATATTTGCATAGTTAATGTAACTTGATGAATTTGCAGGATTTGTTTTTCCCTTGTTATAGAAATAGTTTAAAAAATTTGACAGAATAGCAACATTTCCGTTTAATACTAAAAATTCTAGTATTGAAATTGTGTGTGTAAAGTCCCATCAAGTCGCAAGTGACTTATGATAATCCCATATGCTTTCCAAGGCAAATACTGAAATTATAGCAAACATAGCCAAAACAACACAATCCTATATATACGAGCTATATGAAACACCTAAGAATTTGTCAGGCAGCTTCTTTGTGGGAAAAAATGTGTGGAATGTTTCTTGAAGAGCAGGTGGAATAGATCCAAGTAGTTCCATAATGTAAATTAACCTAAATTCTCCTCCTTCAAGGAATGCATTATGTGCAAGCTACTAAACCCTTTGGGGATGTAATATCAGTTTCAATCCATGTTGTAGTTGAGACAACCAATGCAGAATCTGAGCAAGTAAATATTTGCTGTGTTCGCAGTGATAGAAGACAAGCACTTTCTTGCAAAGAGCAGCAATGCCAAGGTGTGAATGGATGGGCTTAAAGGGGTGTCAACACTGACACTTTCCCCTAACTTGCTGTGCATCAATAGCTGTGTTTAGAAACAAAAATCCTTAGTAACACAGAAAGAACACTGTCTCTTTTTCTGTTTTAGAACTGTATCTTGTGTGTGGAATAACTGGCCTGCAAGCAACACAGATACAGACAAACTGACTTTGTTCTATTCAGCATGACCAATCTTTACAAAACATGACAGTCTAGCATCTTGAGTAAATGTCTGGAGGAAAACAGAACTGTGATCCAGCACAGGAGCACTAAATAGTATAATGCAGACTTTTACAGAACAAGTTCCTTGCGGATTTACATTTCATATTTTGGAAAATGTAACCAAATAAAAATTTGGTTTTTAACTTTGTTAAAAAATATCTACTCAATGATCTATTCATGTAAAAATTACATATCGTTAATATACTTTCATCAATGTGCATGGTAACAAAGTAACACATTCAGAAAGAGCAGGTTTCTCTCCTAAAGTTTCTGTGAAATAGATCAAGGGGGCAAGTCACAAAAGGAATGCGTGTGGGGAGAAGCAAATTTTACAAAGAGAAGGAAGGAATTGGAAAAATATTAAAGTCACTAATATACTTTGTGATGTTAAATTATAGTACCACATCAAGCTATAGAGCTGAAATGAACTAAAAAAGGAAAAGATTAATTACAATGTTAAAATAGTTTCTATTATCACTCCATTGTATTTGAGTAGTTTTTGGTTTGTTTTACTCTTTAGTGGCTGAAAGAACCAACATAGGGCTCTCTCTTGGAACTTCAGGTTTTTGATTTTGTTCCATGATCTAAAAGAATCCCATCCCAGGATTCACTGAATTTTCAAGCATACCCAGACAAGGGATTCCAGTTATTGGCTCTTCAGAAACATGCATCTGACTTTCTGCCCCAGTGATTTCATGCAAACAGGAAAGGCAGCTTGGCTGTTCCTCTGCAGGAGGTGGTCAAGTCTTGCATTCCTTGGGAGGGGGGAGAGGTGGCTGGGAAGGGCAGGCCACTCTCTCCACAGCAAGTCACTCAGATGTCCAGGCTGTCTCTACTTCCAACTCTACTTGGAAGAGAAGGCAGCAGCAGTTAAGCCACCATAGCCAACTCTAGATTCTCTAAAATGGCAGCGCCATCTGCTGATTGAAGACTGTAATGTTAAGCCCTTATAGGAAATATATAGGAATAACTAATTGCAAAAGATCATCATGAGACATATGTTATCCTGGTTAGTGGCACATCACATGAAACCATTTCCTAAAAGACATCACCGTGGTGCACAAATTGTTAACTATTTCCAGCATGTGTTAATTTAGGAGGGACGGGCCAAGATAGAAGAGCAACTGACCCTTTGTCCATCTCCTTCATGAAAATGATCTCAGCCTCCCGTAACTTTGACTCCTGCAGCTATACCTTCTAAAGGTCACAGAGAGCACAGGAAAGTATGAAGAGAGCTTCTTGCCCCATCATCATCAACTGTTCTTTACTGGCCCAATACTCCTCAGTATGATCTACACATAAGAGAGAGGGTACAGTCTTGATGAAATTCTTCATCTACAGCAGGACTACTCAGTGACGATGCTACTTGCATACTACCCCTAAGAGAGTAATCAAGGCTACTTCCATTCATACTTTATGCAAAACCACTAGCTACTTTTGAAGGGACCAACGGCTCTGAGAAGTAGAATCTGTAACTGAACCCCTTCTAAAACAGCAGTTGCTATTCCTAATAAACTCTTAGGTTTCTTGAAAGGGGTGTCTTGAAGTTCAATTAGAACTGTCTTCTCTTTTGGGCAGCAGTAAATGCTTACCCCACAACTCCAGAGACGAAAAAGAAAGATGTGCCATGCCCTAAATATTTATACATTCAATTAATGACACACTTCATGCCTCATCCAGATTGGATCCGGTCTGAAAATGGAAGAGGCATTTCACGTTCCATATGAATTCCTGTGAAAAACTTCACCTGGAGAAGTTTTTCTCCTAATATCCTATTGATACATTAATATAGAAATGCCATCTATTCAGTCCTTTAGGGGATCCCCCCCCCCAGCTTCTTCCAAGTGTCTTAAATATGTTCAGGGAGAAATATCAGGGGGAGAATATCCATTTCTGTTATTAGCCACAATTAAAGCACTGTGTCTGGAATACAACAAAGCAGAAAATGAACTTTAATAATTATAACATCTAATAAAGATATGCTGTATAGGATATACTTTAACAGAATTTATGATCCATCAGGCTAATAAATACAGTATGCAGCAGAATGAGGACTTGAATAGGGAGACAATGCAAGACATAGGAGGACACATTTATAAATAGGGTTTAAAGTTAACAGCATATATTTCAATGTGATTCCAGAATATTTTATTATCATCACTACCAGACTAAAAAAAAATCCAGATACATCACCTCAGTGTTGGTCATGCCTTAATGAGAAAGCTAATGCACTTAATCTATGGCAACCCTGAGCCCAGGTATACAATTTCTGGATACAAACTACAAATTGAATAAGCGAGATAATTTGACCTGAATTGCATCAGTTGTATTGTTTGGTAACTCTGAGAGGAAGCAATTAATAAATAAATGATTTTAAAAATTTGAATTGAGCTTTTAATATAATTTTAATACCTCAGTTTTCAAAGAAAGATGAAATAACATATTTTGAACACTATGAGATTAAATATTGAGCTAGGTTTAAAGATGGACTGGATTTTAGGAAAATGGGAAGAAACTGGGAGAAAAATTAGAACTTGAATAGATCTGGCAGGCTCTATTGAGGAGCAAGTCAGCTGACCAGACGCCATAAGCAACAAGTCATGGCTCAAAGTTAATCCATAGGTCAGAGTCTATCTTGAATGGAGTATGCCGACTATATGAACACCTGAGAGGTATGTATAATTTGTCATATGCTTGCCTAACTTTTTTTATACCAATCAAGTATTAGTGACCTTAGATCTAAGTACATGAGAACTCTGCTGGATCAGACAGTGATCCATCCAGTCTAACATTCGATCTCACACAGTGGCTAACCAGTTCCTCCAGAGGGCCAACAGGACAGAGTCCAAGGCCTTCCCCTGATGTTGCCTCCTAGCACTGGTATTCAAAGGTTTATTGCCTCTGAGTGTGAAGACACCCTGACTCCCTTTAGTCACCATGGCTAGCAGCCATTGATAGATCTCTGGTCTATGGATCTGTTTAATCCCCTTTGAAAGCTGTCTATGCTAGTGGCCATCACTAGGTGTGTGCAACAAAAAGATTCAGGTTTCCTGCCACAGAATTCCTGAAGCAGGAGAACGAGTCGGAAATAAGCGATTTCGAAAGCGGCAAGCAACTTCAGAAATCGCTTACTGACCCGTTTTGGCATGCTCTGTAAAAATTTGGAGTACACCGGAAAGCAACACTTTCCTTCTGCTTGCAAGCGGCAAGAAAAGTGTTGGGTTCAACTTCCAGCCCCGCTGCTTATTTCACCCGTGGGGGGTAGGAGAGAGAAAAAGGAACCTCCTTGTCCCCCCTCCCATCAGGTGAAGTAAGTAGCAGGGCGCTTTAAGAACCCCCGAGCCACTTGCATCAGCTGACAGGTGAGTAGGAGGCTTCCCCACCTGTCAACTGAAGCAAGAGGCATGGGGTTTGAAAGTGCCCCTTTGGAAAGGGGCGTTTTAACTTTCAATCCCCGTGCTGCTTGCTTCAGCTGACAGGTGGGGAGGAAGCTGCCCCGCCTGTCAGCTGAAGCAAGTGGCATAGGGTTTGAAAACACCCCTTTCACTTGTAACTGGCATGAAAAGGGTGGCTTTCAAACTTCCCGCCTCACTGCTTTTGTCCACCACGGGAGGGGGTAAAAAGCAGCAGGGCAGGAAGTTTGAAAGCAAGCAGCACTTTTCTGGCTGTTTGCACATGCAAACAGCCAGAAAAGTGCTGCGGGCTGCACCCACTTGACCCGAAGTTTTCTGAAGTGACCCAAATCGCTTCAGAAAGCTTTGATTCAGTATTTCCAAATCAGGCCAGCAATGCTGGGCCTGATTCGGGAATCCTGAATCTTTCTGAATCAGGCCCAATTCGAGTGTTTTTTCTGAATTGGAATCCTGAATTGCATGCCCCTAGCCATCACTTCATCCTCTGGCAGTGAATTCCATATTTTAAAGGACTCATTGAGTAAAGAAGTATTTGCTTTTGTCCATCCTGAATTTACTGCCCAGCAACTTCATTGGATGCCCTCAAGTTCTAATATTTTGGGAGAAGGGGAAGTTCTCTGTCTACTCTTTGTACCTCGCGCATAATTTTAAAAATCTCTATCATTCATGCCACCTCTTAGTCACCTCTTTTCTGAACTGAAGAGTTCCAAACTCTTCAGCCTTTCCTCATAGGAAAGGTGCTTAAACCCCTTAATCATCTTGATTGCCTTCTTCTGCACTTTTTTCAGTTCTGCAATGTCCTTTTTGAGATACAGTGACCAAAACTGCACACAGTATTCCAAATGAGGCCACACCATAGATCTATTATTTATTTATTTTATTTTATCGTATTTGTATTCCGCCCTCCCCGCAAGCAGGCTCAGGGTGGATAACAGCATTAAAAACATTTAAAACATTCCATATAAAACATTTAAAAGCACCATACAAAAATATAAAATAGCAGGTGCATACAGGGGTATTATAATATTGGCTGTTTTATTTTCAATCCTTTTCCTCATAATCCCCCCCCCCCCCGAGTTTGCTTTTTCACAGCTGCAGCCTGCTGGGTTAACACTTTCATTGAGATACCCACTATGAACCCTCTCAGCATCAACACATTCAGGCCCCATTAGCCTAAACTTATTGGGATTTTTTGTTCCAATGTGCATCACCTTTATACTTACCTATACTGAACTTCATTTTCCCCATTGTTGCCCACTCACCAATTTGTGGAGAACCTCCTGGAACTTTTCACAGTCAACCTTGGTTTTCACCATTCTAAATAATTTTGTAATCGGATTTATTTATTTAATTTCTATTCTGCCCATCCCACACCAGCAGGCTCAGGGCAGATTACAATCAGTATAGTAATTTAAAATACATATAGCTTTAAAACCAATAAAACCACATAAATATTTAAAATATACAACAGCAGACTTGTCCAAAAACCACCACCCAACCATCTTCAAAAGTATTTAACAGGCTGGGTGGTAGATACTTCTAGTAGGAGGGAATGTTTTCCTCTAGTCGGCCGGTTGGGAGGCCCAACCAGCATCAACCATACACCTGGTGGAACACCTCCATCTTGCAGGTCCGGCGGAAGGTTAACAAACCTGGCTGGGCCCTGGTCTCTTTAGACAGAGCGTTCCACCAGGTTGGAGCCAGGACCAAAAAGGCCCTGGATCTGGTTGACGCTAGGCGGGCCTCCCCAGGGCCAGGGACCATTAACAGCTGTTTGTCGCTGGATCAAAGCGTCCTCTGGGGCTCATACAGGGAGAAGCAGTCCTGCAGATACACCGGTCCCAGTCCGCATAGGGCTTTATAGGTTAATACCAAAACCTTGAATCTGATCTGGTACTCCACCGGTAACCAGTGCAGCCTGCGCAATACCGGTGTTATGTGTGCATTAGAAGGCACTCCAGTGATGACACACGCCACCGCATTTTGGACCAGTTGTAACCACCGGATCAAGTTCAAGGGAAGCCCTTGTTCACTCCCAATTCCAGATCATTTTTGAACAAATTAAATAGCACCAGCCCTATTACTGATCCAACAGCTAACTTCCCTCCATTGCAAGAACTGTCAATTTATTCCTACTCTATGCTTCCTGTCATTTAAACTAATTTTTAATCCAGAAAAGGATCTGTTCTCGTATTCCATGACTGCTAAACTTACTCAGAAGTCTTTGGTGAGGTACTTTGTCAAAAGCCTTTTGAAAGCCCAACTTTATGCCTGCTGTGTCACCGTTATTTATGTGCTTGCTCACTTTCTCAAAGAACTCCAAAGTTTTGTGAGGTAAGACTTCTCTTTGCAGAAGCCATGCTGATTTTCTCTCACCAGGCTTTGTTCCTCTATGTGCCTATTAAATCTATCTTTGATTACAGTTTCTACCAGGGCTTTTTTTCTGGGAAAAGAGGTGGTGGAACTAAGTGGGTTGCCCTCGGAGAAAATGGTCTCATGGCTGGTGGCCCCACCCCCTGATCTCACGGAGGGCAATCTAAACTCCCCTCTGTCTGGAGATCAAGGGTGGGGCCACCAGCCACGTGACCATTTTCAAGAGGTTCCGGAACTCCATTCCACCACATTCCCTAGGATAGACATTAGGCTAACTGGCCTGCACTTTCCTGGTTCCCCTCTGGACTACTTTTTAAAAATTGGTGTAACATTTGCTAGTCTTCTGGTACAATGGCTGATTTTAGTGACAAGTTAAAAGCATTGAGATAAGCAGTGCCAAACACAAAATTAGGATGCAGGGCTAGGATCTCTTTGGGTTAGACACCTTTGAATTCTGTTGCTAACATATACAAATACAAACACCTGAACAGGGCCTGCAAATGTGTGTGCAATTTTTATTCAAAAATAGGCACTACAGTAGCTATAGGAAGGAGAACTGGATAGGTAATACCTAGTCTGATCACCATCCTCTTAATAATATTTTATACACATTTCTTTGTTCTGTAGAGGAAGGTGAAATGAAACTGGCCTGCATTTTCCAAGATGCTGGTGACCAGGAAGGGGATTGCATCTGGTTGATGGGACTACCTATATCTAAGTCTTTTGACAGACGTCATGAAAGGGGTGGGGGTCACAGAGCTTAACAGCCAGCATTTAGACATGGGTGGTAAAGGTCAGTGAGTGGCCAATCTTCGAGTCCACCTATGGTATTTTCCTGGAACCAGCAATTCCAGAGTCAAATCAGTGATTACTGCTGTGAGACCCCATATGCGGTGAGGACCATGCAGGAAGACAGGCAGTGTGTGACTGTATTGTCCCTTGTGGCAGAAGTTTGTGTAGCCTTGGTTTTCTTCTTGCAGCAAATGGGAAATGGAGAGTGTGAAGACACTCTCAACCTGAAAATCAAATTGTGTAGATAAGTGGACTATGTAGAAGAACACATCTACAGAATAATGATTTCCTCTCACAAGTCTTAAGTTTTCTGTTAAAAGAACAGAAAATCACAATACCAACACCCTCACAGGAATACTCACAAACCTTCCAATCAGACATTTCAGTCCTAATTATAGTACAAGAGTTTGTGGCTGCTCCTGAATCATGTCTCCCCCACATCTATATGACAATGTCTAATAAAAAGAAAGTCTGATCTGATGTTATCACTTTCCTTTTACTAATACTGCCAATAGCAGTCATGGCACAACCCCCACCATATCTAGTTAGGCCCCAGTAGAGGATACCACCCTTGGGGTCTACCATATCGATGACCCTCATACAAATGCCTCAAACAGATGAAGGTACTGGAGAGTGTGCCTCTCTGACAAACACCCCCACACAGTGCAAAGCTGGAAGATTCAAAGCTGGCCTGGTTGATTGTGCATTATGTTCCTTAGGGAGTACCAGGTGTGATTAATGTCTTGGGTAAACAGTAACAGAACCTAAGAAATCAAAATCTGTAGGTAGTGTATGCATTACATATATATATAATTTTTAAAAACCTCAAATCTGGCTTTTACCCCTACCAAGTCACACTTTTATCCCGTTCACAAAAGAACTCAGGGCAGCACATACAATCTGCACTTCCTCACTTTTATCCCTACAACAGCCCTGTGAGGAAGGGTCCAGAGAGAGTGGCTAGCCCAAAGTAATCCAATGTGCTTCATGGCTAAGTGAGGATGTGACCTTGGGGCTGTTGAATCTTAGTCCAACATTCTAGCAATTCTAACCATCCCATCACTTTGATTTTCACACTACCTCTCCAAAGTCAACGAGCAGCCTGACTTTCTGCCTTAATTTCTCAGCTACCTGCCCGTTTCTCCATGTAAGTATGGGAAACTGCAACTAACAGACTATGTTAGGAAAAGCACTTTAGCCTTGTTCCCATAGGAAAGGAGATCATTAACATATTGTAAATATTAAAGGATGTACAAGGAGCATCAATATTTCCTGTGAGGTTCCTCAAATTGAAGGGCAGCATTTGACTTACCTCTTGGGAGTTAGGCTTCAGGGTCAGATATTCTAGAGGACCCAGGTTGGCAACTACAGGAGCAACAGTCAGTCCTCTCTGAAAGGAAGCCAGTGTTAAAAACCAAGGAACTCAAAGTCCTTCCTTGCTTTTTCTTCAAGGAACAGCCAAAAAATTGCTAAATCCTTCTGTCAAGCCCCTCCCCAAAGGCTTCTACCTGTTAGGCAAGCCTTATAACCCACACCACAGCTCCAGATAATCCTCTACCTCCCCCATAATCACTCTGTTCTTCGAGGATCCAAAAAAACTGCCAGCCCCTTGCAGAAACCCTTCCAAGAGTAATTCTATCCGAGAAGATACTGGGACACCAATATGGCATTACCCTGTCAGGCACAGGCTTCATGACTCCCCAGATGCAGTCCTCCCCTAGTTGCAGGTTCAGTTCTTCATGAGTTTCTCTGAGTGCTGTGGCAATAACATCCTGGTCACAGTTGTCACGCTTGCCACCTGGGAAGCTGCATGAGCAAATCAAAGTTCTTTTGAAGGGGAAAATCAGGATTAGAATGTCAAGGGACTCTTGGGGTGATTGGAACTGAAAGGCAGTGGCAGACTTGAGGAGGAAAAGTCTGCTCTAAGAAAGCAGGGGACCGTGCACTGGGACTGAGGGCTATTTATTTGCCTCTGAGAGTTAAAGAGGCCAGGAAGGAGCAAACAGAACTTCTGAACAGCATAACCAGGCAGGTTTCCAGCCTGTTTGAATGCACCAGAAACGAAGATTGGGGCTGCCCAATACCTGACATCTCCTTTGTGCATGCCAGTCATGGTGCTGGAACGCAGAGTGTACAAGATAGCTGGAACCCCATCCACAGAACACAGAGACACCAGAACTGCTGCCGACACAGGCTCTTGTCTGTAGCGGCTGGTGGATGCCTCTAGCAATCTGCGACACCGTTGCTCATTTCCCCAGGATAAGTATCTGCGTATCGGGCCCACTTTGGCAACAGGTGTAGGGAGTATACCATTGCAAAGGTGACAAAAAGCTGGAAACATAATGCCCTGTAGAGGAGCGGGGGAAAGAAAGTTGCTTTCCAGTGAAGCTGAGCCAGAGGTATGAAAGCAAGCAGCTGATCAGCATAAAGAAGCCTCAGTCAGCATCCCAGGAGTGCACATGAGCCAGAGAGCTTTAATATTTACAACCATATGGTTACTCATTATCAACTCCAACTCACCTCCTATTCCTCAGTCCAGTAATACTTTTACTGCTTGGCCATGATATACAGATGTCTGCTAGAGCACAAAGGGAAAAAGAGAAGTCCTCTGTCAGAAATAAGCTTGACTCAGCAAAAAAAAAAGGGGGGGGGGAGAGACAACAGTTTCCAGGATCCACCACTCTTTGAAGGCATGGACATGCTGGGTGGTGCACAGGAGGAAGACACAGTCAGTTTTCACAGGGGGGGGGCAGAGAAATGTCAGCAGAGACCAGCTGTTTGGCAGTGACAGCAAAAGCCCTGAGGTACCTCTTGACCAGCAGAGCAGGGAGCAGTCAACCATATCAGGCTGGTCATCAGGGCAATGAGGGCTGAGAGAGATGGCATATCCTCAAGACAGCAGAACTGGGGTGCGGGTGGCGCCTAAGGCATTATCTGCCTTGAGTTCAATGCTTTTTGAAAGTGAGCTTTTCTTCCTGTTTCTCCACAGCATTGTGGTGCATTTGTGCATCTCTGGGGGTTTCCCTGTCTTTTCTCCAATCTTTCTCAAACCTGCTTTGCTCCAATGTTTTGGGAAAGATCTCACTAACTGCTGTGTGGCTGCTGTGTGGGTAGGAAAATACAGATTTTCTGGTTCACATCATGGCAGCCATTTTCCCTAACCTTATACCTTATGGTGTCAGGCAGGGCTAGGCAACTAGCAGGGAGACTTACTGAGGGGGGTGGGCTCACCAGCAATGTAATGATGTCACTGCTGATGCACTGACATCACTGCCTGTGTGCCCAGAACTGACATCAGCATGTTGCTGGGGGATGCCAGGGATGTTCTAGTATTTGACAGAACTCTTATAGTTTAACCCCAGAGTTTTCCCCAAATGGTAGATCATCCCTGGTGATGTGCTGATGTCATTTCTGGGTGCACAGGGAGTGATGTCAATGCATCAGATCACATGTCCAATCCCTCAAGTTTCTCACTCATTTTTCTCCTGCCAGTGAGCTGAATAGTGGTAGGAAGCACCCACTGGCAGCAAGGGGTCCCCACCCTGCTCCAGGTTTTAACCTCTTTTGTACTGCTGTCTACCAAATGTAGTTTTGGGCAGACACTCCCGAAGCATTGCAATTAACATTTTGGTGTTTTCTTCTCCAGATTGATATTTGTTCATCAAGTTACACTACCTAAGATGTTAACTACAGCACCTATAACAATCTCAAACCAGAACACCGTGTCAAGAGAAAACATATTTGAAGGCGGAATGACCCAAAACATGCAATTTTCTGGAATTAGTGTAAATCTTAAGCTCTTCTCCTTCCTTAAGGGAGAGAAGGAATACTGGTTTTGCAATCTATTACCTTAACACTGTACATATAACTAGGCATGTAAACTATATGCCTAGCAAAAACTGCATATACTCCTCTTAAACCACAGGGATTATTAGTGCAATTTCAATTTATCTAAATTGCAGATTTGTGGCTAAGTGAAACCCATTTAATTTTAAAAAACCTAGGAGCGATGGCACAATTCTGAGGTTTTAAACAGATGTCCTAATTAGAAATGTGAAGGCTTGGAGAGAAGTGAGTTTTTATTTTTTTCCCCTCAAAGTCTTTCCCCAGTTTTTTAGGTGAAAAAATGGAAAACGATGAATACTGGAAAATAGTCCTCTAAAATGTTTTCGCTTTTAGAACATGTGAAATGCTTTTTAAGACAAGGGTTTACTCAATCAGAAAATAGTTTGAAGATTTTAAAGTAAGACAGTCTACAGCATCTGAAAATAATTCGCATGTACACTGCATGCTTTCAAGTATATATTGTTAAAATGTGAATAATTTTGTCTATACTGGATATGCTATGTGTCTGGCAATAACACATTACTGAACAATTCAAAGTTTTCAAAGTTATGAAGTGTTAGTCCTATTATGACTCTTTAATGCTTTCTATCCAAACATCACTTTATTTTCTTTACCATAAAACTTGTTTTCTATTTTCAATTTTTATTTCACATATGGCAAAAACTAGGAAAAACTGGTTGCAGAGGCTGTAGTAATTTGCCACTCTCTTTCATTTGGTGCATTTGCAGTAAATTGAGACATTTACATTTATAAATATTTCTAAATATTATATTAATACAGTTTAGGCTAAACACACTTAGACTTGGTAAGAAAGAAAGAGTTGGCTATAAATCAATTATTCTAAAATTTCCATCCCCAACCGCCCCCGCAAAGGGATTTCCCCCATAGCTTCAAAATCTCTAGAAATTTTTACTTCTCTAGCTCTGATCACATATAAATGGGGTGAGGAATGTTTGAAGAGAAAGGGATATATGAGTGGACCACCACCCCAGGTACCGAATGTACTTCCAATACTGGAGCTCACTCAATCAAAAAGGAAAAAATTAGGTAGAGAAGCTGCGGGGGGCTACGGGGAAACAAATCACACACAAAATAGTCCATACTCCCACTTTTAAGCTCCTTCCCTCTCTCCCACACCTGTTTCTATTTGGTTTGGACAAAGCTGTCTAAACTTCTGACTTCACATTAACTTGGCATTCAGCCCCATTGATAATTTCACTGTGAGGAGTAGAAGTCAATACAACTTAAATGTGGTTAACTTTGGCTGGATTACACCCAAAGTCACTTCTAGCAAAAATGGCTGCTACTGATGTTGAATACAAAGCATCAGCAGTTAAAATACATCAGATGTATGTATTTCAGACATGCTTGTAAGGGTTTCTGAATACTCTAAAATAAAATGAATGAATGCAAAATTCAGCAGGGGGTCATTCAGGCAGAAAACGAAAAAGACAGGGTGTAGAAGTAGTATTTAAGTAGCTTCATTCTACAGCCCTCCTTCCACTGGCAAATACCTGTTTAGATAGGAGAGCTAGAACAAAAACTGCATATATACAGTAAATATATCCTTTCTGCCAGTGGGGCATCCTATAAATAGTACGCTGTAAGATGAGCAGAAATTCAGCTGGAAAAGCTGCTTTGATGGGGAAAAATAGCACCCATTTTAACTTTTGTACATCATGTAGCTGAGAAGGATAAACACAAAAGTAAACATAAAAGTAAGAGAGATCCCCAAAGAATGTTCAGGAACACAGAGCTAAATGTTGGAGTTGCCAGAGCTGTAGTATGCATACACAATATGCATGTAGTATGCATGTAGGGATGCATACACAGTGTGGGCATGCTCGTTTACACACACAACCACAACAAACATATATTTTCTTTGTAGGAGGATGCACAGTTTGGGAACAAATCTCTTCTTCCTCCCAGTGACTCATGGCCATTTCATCCAATGAGTACATACTTTAACACACTCTTGAGGACAAGGCCAGCAGAACTTCCAAACCAAACATTAAGGCCAAGAATTTCTGGGATTTACAGTAGCAAAAGAACATGGTGCAATAGTTAGTGTTGAACTATTGCAGTGAGACTACTGGACTGGACTGATGCTACTGGACCACAATCTACTGGACTGATGCTACTGGACCACAATCTTTCTCTTCTACTGCAGACCAACAGGGCTACCCACCTGAATCTATCTTAAAGATTAGGGAGATTTTCACGGTATAAGCTTTCGAGAGTCAAAGCTCCCAGATACCTCACAAAGGGAACTTGATTCTCGAAAGCTCATACCCTAGAAATCTAGTTGATCTGGATTCGAATTTTGCGTGCAGAAACCAGAAAAAAAACGGCCCTGGCGACATGCGATTTGGAGCGAGCGGCCCGCTGGACAAAAGCTCGGCGCTCCACCCCACTGAGGAGGAAAGTTCCCCGAGAGGCGTTCGGCCCCAAGACATTTGGCGGCCGGGGAAGCGCCACACATGGGACTGAGGCTACAGCAGTTAGACACCGCCGCGCATGGCCACCGCAGTCAGGGAAAGCGGGCGGCCCGAGTAGCGCCCCAGACGACCCCTCCTCAGTAAAAGACCGGAAGGGAGGGGAGCAGGCAAGCCGTCAAAAAAACCAGGAGCCTTGGGGCACAAATAAAGCTCCCGGAAGGGCTCGCTAGAAGCAGCACGTGGTAGTATTGGAAGTGCTGTGCCAGACTCCTGGTTATGACCGCACTAAGGCTGCCATCTAAGAACGCTTACCCGGGAGTAAGCCCCGTTGAATAAAATGGGACTTACTTCTGAGTAAACATGTCTGAGGTTGCACGTTCAGGCCCGGAAGGGAATGTTAAATGTTTCCCAAGCCCCTCAACAAAGATGGCTCCCCGGTAATCTTCCCAACTTGCCTCAACAAATGACAAACTGCCGGCGTTCCTACTTAAAAAGACGCACTTCCGCCAGGCAAGACAGTGAAAATTGTATTTTCGGGTCCTTCCACGCGGTCCTTAGCGGACAGACGGTTCTTCTGATCCAAGAACGCTGGTAGCGAAAAATTGATCGAGCGCCCAAGCCCACCAATGGGATCTGAGGGGCGTCAAAGCCACGCCCCCGGCTGCTCCAGCAAATGTGATTCGCTCGTAGGCGTCGGTGTGGCGAAAGAGATAGGTATAACCTTGTGGGTGCGCCTCTGCAGAATGCGAAATGCTGGCAAACGTGACGTCACATATGCCGAGCGGATCGTTCGGACTCTGCCACTTAAGACTGGGGTACACACCAAGACCCCAGCCTTGAACGTTAACAAAAATCATACAACTTGCATGGCTCTGCTTCCTCCATCCTTTCTTTTTTTGGCTATGCACTCTTTCTATTTGCAAATATATGTATTTAATATAGATCTTCTCTGCAATATTTAGTAGTGCAATCTATTCTAACCAAAGGAGGTCGGTTGTAATAAACTTCTTGTGACGGAAATGCCACATTTCTCCTGGCCTTACTCAATTTCATGATAGAGGAAAGTATTCCAGTTTCTGGTGTGGTCCAATCCACTTCCCTAATTCAGACTCTAACTGGATCATTTATCTGTGCATGAAGCCTTGCAGATGAGCAGCACCAGCGGTCCTCAATCCACATATGTACAGTGAGATTTATGCCATAGCAATTGGTCTAAGGACTAGGATACTGTACTGTGAACTGAGTGATTACATTTATGAAAATCCACTAAGCAAGAATATTATAACCTATAATGTGCTAATTTTATCCCTACCTGCTCATGGGTTCTTGTTGAGGATGAGGGGGGAAATCATTCTTACAAATTTAAAATTTCTGAAGTTTATTCAGAGTTCCAGTTATCTGAGGGGACTGAAACAACAGCAAACAGAATGGAGTGGTTAATGTTAGGACAAGGGCCTTAGAAGACCTGGATTCAAATTCCCCACTCATCCACAGAGCTCCCCGATAAGCTTACGCCATTCTCACTCAAAAGTCTTGAAACATCCCTGTGAGAGAAGAAACTAGTGTGTACTCTCAGCATTCTGTAGCAGTCTGAACTTCTTACAAGAAAGGCAGCAAGACGCAAAACTATGGCATACTAGGCCATAGTTACATTATCACAAACTATGTCATTTGCTTCTGAGAAGATAGGAGCTAGCTGAACTGGTTCAGGTCAGTTTATTGAGTAAAGTCCCAGCCATGCAGTAACTCTTTCAAAGTAGCTCTTGCTGATTCAGAAACCCAGGTATTCACACAAAGGCAAAGTATAGCTCATTTTACTAAAGGCAACACAGAAATTATGCTGTGTATACATCAAGTTCCTTTTCTGCCCTTTCCCTTCATCCCTAAGAAACATAAAAGCCAAAGTTCTCCTCTCTTGTTTCCCAGTGAATTTTCCACTGACTGAAAATAGATGACAACAGTTGAATGTGCACAAGGCTTAGGGATACATATTCTTCAAAGAGTGCTTAGTAGTGTCGCTTCTTCCTTCCAAATGCTGAAAGGTATGAAATCAATATGGTAGAGATTCATTCAGCAGATGAAATGGTTTGTATAAGCCCCCAAATCCTGCATGCAATACTTTAAAAAAAATAAAGTAATAAGATAATAGGCACAACTTTCTTCTACTGTTCTCCAAGAAATATCGTAGTAATTGCCATTATGCAGAGCTATCTGGTCTGTTTCTTTGTTTTCCTTACTGTCAGAAATACACAAAATCCAGAACCAAGTCATAAACATTTAATAGTTTATCTGCCCCATTAAAGAAGGCAAGAGGAACAGAGGTAGGTTACAACCTACACTTATATAGCAAAACCCTGAACGATCAGGTAATGTACTCTTCCACATATGCAAGCCAAAACATAGATCACGCTGCCTGCAAAAGATCCCACTTGAAGTACAAAAGTGAAGTGGGTGTTTCATCCAGATGCTTGTTGCATTTTTGACTCATGATATTGTCTCATCCGTTCCTCCAATTCTGGACGGAAATGACGAATCAATCCCTGTATGAAGGAACAAGCACAAGGAGTAACAAGGACATCTACCTACAGGACTCCTTCTCTCCCCTTGCCCATGTTCACTTCTAGGCCTCCCACTGCAAAGTTATAAGGTACTCAAGATTCTTCAGCTTATTCTTCTTAAGCTAAGCAAGAAGAGGAAGCCCAGGACATTACCTGTACAGGCCAAGCAGCCCCATCTCCCAGGGCACAGATGGTATGGCCCTCAATCTGCTTGCTAATTTCCCATAGTGCATCAATCTCTGCCACTTGTGCGTTGCCTCTCACAAACCGCCACATCACCTTGTTCATCCAGTCCACACCTGTAAGGAGTTAAGTCAAAGAGCCAAATGCAAGTCCAGAATTTATGAAATAACTGGCAGTACCTGGGGAGAGGGTGAAGGGAAGACATAGGACATACACTAAAACATAGCAATGTAGAATATAGAAAGGTGCATCAAATGGACTTTGGATACAGAGTTTGGAGGTCTCTTGCTGAGCGCACCCCAGGCAAGTTACAACTCCCCAATTTATATAGTGCCTTATTTCATTAAATATTACATTTTTATAAATTAGAGCAGTAACATTAAACATCTTTTGTCCATAGTGCTTTAAAATTGTTTTCCTATTAGACAATTTGACATATGTTTATAGGATACTCTGGCAGCATTTTTTCTCTATCCTGGGTAAAACTTGGAATTGTTTTAATATTACTTTCATGGATACATTCAGGCCAATACAACAGCATAATGCAGTGGACTTGGGAATCATGGCGAGGGAAGAGATTCTACTACCTTAAGAAATCCAACTGTTGGGCTAGTGAAGCTCCATCACCTTTTTTAAAATTGCAGCAGAAGCCACCCATATTTTCAGGTATTTTTCTGCAATCCCAAAGACTGAAAAGAGTTCTGGTTTAAAGTTCTAAGTTCAACTACAACAATAGAGGCCTAAGACTGCCCAGTTACTTAAGTGAGGTAGCGGCACATACATGTTCTACACCAAGCTCTGTCCAAGCTCATGGTTGACATGCTGCATGTGGCCTGAAATATCAGAAAGAAAAAGAAACTGTTCTGAAAGGAGACATCACATGCTGCAGGAACTGATTACTCTTTGGACTGGATCTTGTGTGAAAGCAGCCTCTCTTTATAACTTACCTCTCCCCAATCTTTCTGCTGGGTATATAAATCAGGTCTGATGCATTTATATTTAGGCACTGAATGAAGTGAGCTCTGACTCATGAAAGCTTATGCTGGAATAAATTTTGCTAGTAAGTGCCAGTGGATTCCTGTTTTATACCAACATGAAAATTCATGTTAAGTAGAGTTATTATGTACGACAGAAAGCTTATCCAGCGGAAACACAAGAAACTGAGATTTAAATTCCTTCTCAACTGTGAAGGAATATTTCTGCAGTAGCATTAGGCCTTCACACTCACCTTCCCGGCATGGAGTACATTGCCCACAGCTCTCATGCTTGTAGAATTCAATGAGGCGGGCGATGGCTCGAACTATATCTGTCTGAGGAAGGAAGAGATGGTAAAGAACCCTGGAAGAGGAGCAAAGAGGAGGAAGGGTCAAGGGACTATCCTTACCGATTTGTCCATGACAATGAGAGCTGCTGTGCCAAGTCCAGTCTGTGCTTGTATCAGTCCATCAAAGTCCATTGGCACCGTCTCACACACAGACTTAGGGATGAGAGGAGTGGATGAACCTCCAGGAATCACAGCAAGCAGGTTATCCCAGCCACCTCTCACACCCCCTGTTAAAAAGATAGGGGACAGACAATTGGGCCTGGCTCAGTGGGTTAATTGTTGCAGAACACAACAGAAAAAGGACTGAAGACTTCTTCCTTGTGGTGAGTAATAACCACAACTCTTACCGGCATGTCTCTCAATCAGGTCACGCAATGGTATTGACATCTCCTCTTCCACCGTGCAAGGGGTGTTTACATGGCCTGAGATATTGAAGAGCTTGGTTCCAGAGTTGCGCTCACGCCCAAAGCTAGCAAACCAGGCTCCTCCTCGACGGCATATGGTGGGGGCCACAGCAACAGTCTCCACATTTGCCACTGTGGTTGGACAACCAAAAACCCCTAGAGACAGAAAGAAAATCAAAAGCTAGCTTTAACTACCCTGTTTTGCTAGCCACTAGATAAACATATTGGGAAAGGGAAGAGAAGAAGGATGTTTTACAACAGTTAATACTGGTAATTTGGGATGAAACTTAAGATAGCAGAAGCAACAACTGTGATATTAAAAGGAATTTTTTTTAACCAGATGGGAGGTCATGTTTCTGTCTCTGCTAGAGGTACTGATTTAGGTCTGAGCTTTCCCAGATGTGATGTGCCAAGAATAAAGACAGCAAAGCTCCCAAAAGAACCATATCAGTATGCTTTCGCTAACTAAGATGGGAAGTTGGGGGCAAGATTCGGAACAGGGAAAGAAGCCAAACCCACACAGCTTATAACAAAAGGAACATTTAAGAGGGCATACCCACGTCAGCTGGGAAAGGTGGTTTGAGGCGTGGCTTGCCCTGCTTGCCCTCAAGTGATTCAATAAGTGCCGTCTCCTCTCCGCAAATATAGGCACCAGCCCCTCTTGTCACAAAGACATCAAAGTCATAGCCAGAGCCACAAGCGTTCTTGCCCAACAGTCCTGCCTCATAGGCCTCCTTGATCGCCACCTAAGGAGACAGCCAAGAATGCAGCTGAGACCTAGCCTTAACATTCCACTTACTGGCTTCCCAACCACAGAAAAGTACAAGGAGTCACTTAAGACAATAAGCAATGTCACAAGGCAAGAGGTGAATCAACTCACTTCCTCTATTAACTCTCACAAGGTATGACCTTAAGGCAGGGGTGGGCAATTGTTTTGGCTCGGGGGCCACTTTGTGGGAGCGGAGGTTAGCGGAGGGCCACACCTTTTAAAATGATTGCATTCAATAGTTAACTTTGCATTTCAGAAAAGGTATAAATTGTATCATAAAAATCAATAAATATAAATTAAATAAAATAGTGGTAGGAATAAGGTTTCCATCCTCTCATGCAATCTCAATTATAAAACCCAGAGTGAGTCATTGGAATCCCTCTTTCCCTGTGAAGCTTTCTAGGGGCCAGTGCTTCGAATCCCTCCCCTCCCTTGTTGTTTCTCACTCAGGCTGGACTCCTGGAGGCTTTGGTGCATGGACACAAAACAAGTTTGCTCAGTGACCTGTAGGGTGAGGGGAAAAACCTTTGCCAGCTCTGCAAATGACCCAGCACTGATCCTTGCTGTTACTGTGTACTCAGCGACCTTCCCAATTTCCACTATGCAGCCTGATATTTTTGGACACACAAATTGGAGAGAAGTAAAAACAAACGCATCCCCGACCGCCTAAACGCAGCGACTCTTAATTTCCCAACAGGTGGCTCCGTGCAAAGCACCGTGAACAATGGGGGCTGGAACAGCGTTGCTGGGCTTGGCTGGCCTCGTCTGCAAAGGCATTTTCCACATTAGGAAGAGGCTCTCGCCCTGTGCACAATCCTCAAAGCACTGCCACACTTGTTTTATTAAAATTATTTCAAGCCCTGCATTCCCACCGTCTCTGCGCGTCTTTCAATAAACCAGACCTGCCGAGCCGCCCAATTCTTCCCGAGGGCTCAATGGCCAGGGGGAGATACCTCATCCGCGCGCCTCTTTCCGGCTCTGGTGGCGGCTAAACCCAGCTTTTTGCTTTTGGGTGGTGCCGGGCGGCTGCTTAACCCAGGCAAGGGCTGCGCTGAAGCCAGTTGCTTCTCATTGGCCATGTGGCCAGCAGAGAGAACCGGGGAGGGAGGGGGGAGGAGGCGGCGATGGCGGCGGCGAAGCTGCCAGCAGCAGCAGCCTGGCACAGGGGCAAGTGCACACACAGGCTCACGCACACACAGAGGCACGCAGAGCCAGCAAGGTAGAGGCTGCTCCAGTATTTTTATTGTTGTGTGCGAGCCGAGGAGGGCTGGCTGGGGACGGCGAGGCAAGAAAGTGAAGGCGGCTGAGTGAGGGACGCTGGGCGAGCATGCCGCAGGAGAGGTGGCCCCAGGGCGGCAGAGCCAGGGAGCGATGGGCGACGCGCTGAGAGTGCAGCAGCAAAAAAAAGGGACATGTTCCCAGGAAACAGGAGCCACAGGAGCCGCTGATGCCGAGGTTGTGTACTGTCTTGGCGGGCCGCAAAAAACTCTGTAGCGGGCCGCATGCGGCCCGCGGGCCGCCATTTGCCCACCCCTGCCTTAAGGTCATTCATGTTTGTACAATGAAGAGAGTAGCAACTCACCTGCAAATTTGAGGCCTCATTATAGAACTCTCCACGAATGTAGATGTAGGCTGCTCGTGCTCCCATAGCTCGTCCTGCCACAAGGCAGCCCTCTATCAGCTTGTGGGGATCATGGCGCATGATCTCCCTGTCCTTACAGGTTCCTGGCTCCCCCTCATCTGCATTCACCACTAAATATTTGGGTCTGAAATACAAGAATAATTATACCACTCCACACTGTGTAGATTACCAAGCTAATAGTCCATTCAGCTCAGAATCCTATCCTCAGACAATGGCCACAGAGTATTAACTTCCAAAAATTAGGTCTTAGAAAACAGTTAGCAATAGGATGTGTATCTGAGCATCCTTTAATTATTTAAATTTCTATTATCCAACACAGAATCACAACCACAGAACCTGATACTATCAAGCTTGCTCTCTCCTCTATTTTTGACAAGTGAAGATGAAGGAGGACACAGGAGGCTTTCAATTACAACTAGTGCTTCACAAAACCAACTTCTTTAGAGAAAGCAAATCAAAAAGTTACACTAGGATGATTCTAAGAAATGGACATTCCCAAGAGCTAAATTACATCACTTGAATAATGGAAACTGAAACTGGAAAACAAGACTCCTGACTGTAATCCCCTATATCAGTCTGAGTAGATGTCCTTGCCCAACCAAACTGGTTTAGAAAGCAAGAGTAGCAATCACCATAGTTCCAGATAACTGCTTCATGAGCCTGCATGTGTAACTTCTCTTTACATAGGTTCTATAGGGCTTAGAAAGCAACTTTCACAAAATTTTAAGAAACAACTTTTTTCCTTTTAAACCTTTTAACAATTAATAAAATACAACTTTAACAAAAAATTAACTTTCAAGTACAACCATACAAAAAAAACCCTCCAAATCAACAATGTCCTTGAAAAGGCATCCAAGAAGTGATGATGTGTCCTCTCTCATGCATTTGAAGCAGCTGTACCCCAGGCTTCTGGTTGGGAATTATAGCTGGTATGGGAATTATATATATCTGGTATGGGAATTATATATATCACCTTATTCAAGGTGATAAGATCTTATAATTTATTAAGCTCCCCTGCAACCACCCTCCTCCTCAGCAGCCTGCCTCTAGCTTCTGACTCCACCCCACTGGGCTAAACCAATTAACCTCACAGGGGTTACACATGCACAATGTTAAACTCCTTGAAATCTGACTGTAGTTTCTCCCCAGTGTAACATACCTGCCATCTGGGGGTTTATTCATGAAGCTCCATTTAAGGCCAGTGGGGAAGCCAGCCCCACCACGGCCTCGCAAGCCAGAAGTCTTAATCTCATTCAGGATCCAGTCAACACCCTTCAGCAGGATTTCTTTGGTTTTATACCAGTCACCTCTGCTCAAAGCTCCTTTCAACCTAAAGGCAACAAAATGATTATGTAACAAGGAACACCCAAATAAATTCCATTTTGTAAACAAAGAGCCACATCATCTGCCTTGGCACCTTACAGAAAACAGACTGCTTGGTTTTTCTCCAGTAGGTTTAAACAACAAAATGCCTATATTTTTATCTTATTTATGTCATTTATAGTCTGCCTTTCTCACTGAGGCTGAAGGCGGATTACATAATGATAGTCTGTACAGTGAATTTCAAAGAAGCCTAACCTTTGGAAAGGTACCTAGTATAATGGCTGCAAATACTGGAAAACGATGAACAACTTAGTTGTTAAAAGTGCGACTACTTTTTACTTATGAGTTTATTTTCTGGCATAACTGCTTTCTTTTGCTAGATCACAGGTATTGTCAGTACCCTAAACATTTTCCCATGAGTGTGCAAAACACAGAACATTTGTTCAGCTCTCACCTCCACTCATGGCGCCCATAAAGATTTGTGAAAATGCGATCCTCATCCTTGAGCGGGCCAAACTGGGTTTTCTTAGGGGGTGCCTATGGAAAAGAAACAGCCTTCATCTGAGACTAATTACCTTATGCATCCTGTACTCTTAACAGTGTAATCGTAAACAGAGTTACACCCTTCTAAGTCCATTGACTTTAAAGGCATTAGAAGGGTGTAATAATTCTACTTCGGACAGCACTGGATGGGAGCCCGTAGCAGGTTCGCTGCGAACAAAGTAAACCTCTTTCTGAAACTAGGCCCCTCACAGAAATCCAGGAAGGGCAACTAAAGGAGGGCACGAAACTACTTTGGCATTAAAAAAAAAAAAAAAGCGGGAACCTCCTCTTCATCATCATCATATCCACTGCGGCGTACCGCCGCTCTCTTCGCGGTCCATCGAGAAAAGGAAGAGCGCCGAACCCAGCACAGACTCACCGACTCTGGAGCAGCAGCTGAAAAGAAGCGAGCCTGAGCGCAGGCCCCGCGGACCAAAAGAGGTCGGACGGCCAACATCGCGCTGCAGAGAAACCAACCGGGGTCCCCCACCCCTACCTCCAGTCACATTCGCCGACCCCCGTCACCTTCACTCGTTTTGCGCAGGTGTTCTACGTCACGATTGGAGGCGATACGTAGTGACGAGGCCTATGGACCAAAACAGAATGGAGGATGCTGGGATTTGTAGTCCAGCTAGGAAGGAATGTTTAGGCAGCACAGTCAGATAAAAGACTTTTTAGGCTGCAATCCTATACGCACTTACTGAAGAGTAAGCACCATTGAGCTCAATGGGGCTTACTTCCGAGTAAACAAGCGTGTCTGTGTAGACTCCTGTAGCTCCATCAATAATATACATCAAAAATAGCGATCGTCCCGTTTTCCAGAGACTTACCAATCAGAAAAGAGAGGCCGAGATACAATGGAAGCTGAGCAGTCTCTTTCTGTGACGCTTTCTGGCCACTTCAGCCAGCTCGGTACGGTTTCATTCGCGTCAGTTATTACTGCAGCAGAGGTTGTGGCGGCGCTGCGTCCCACAACAGTAGGTGAGCATATACAGAATGCTTTCCCTCGCCACATGTCTGCGGCCCATCGCTTCACGTTTAGACGTTCTCACACATGACAACAGGGCTTCGACAATGCAATCTTAAAAAGAGTTACTCTTCTAAATCCATCGATTGAGAAAGTGCAACTCTTCTTATAACTGCACTGAAGCTCCTGCAACTTGTGTACAACGGTAATGTCAATTAGAAAGAAGCCACATTTATCCAAAGGAAAATACATGAATACCCTTTCTTGACATCAATCAAAACGACAGAACAATGGGCAAACTTTCAGGTTTTTCAGAATTGTTCATCAGGTGGACATTAGAATAACTGGCCCAAGGTCATTTATTTATTTATTTATGTCATTTATAGTCTAACGTTCTCACTGAGACTCAAGGCGGATTACAGTGTGAGATTAGTACAGTCAATTTCAAGGACATTTCCATAAACAATGCCATAGGGTAAATAAACACAATTTTACAAAGACATAACTTTAGTAAGAATCCAATACAGAGTTGAAGAAATGTTGAAAGGGAACATAAGCAATTCTAGGGCTGACATTAGACCACATGAAGCCCAAGTAGCTCATAGAAGCACATATTTAAGATAACAGGTAGTTCGTAAGACAACATAGTGGTGAAGTCTATGGTCCTTAACTAATTAGCAAAGCATCTGAGAAACTCTCCCTACAATACAAAAGCCTTTTTGAATAATTTGCTTTTAGTTAAGTTTTTGGCTGAGTGGGATTTGAACCCAGATCTCCCTGACCCTGGTTTCATTGGCAACATGAGGAATCTCTTCTAACCTTGATTCTGGACATCAGTAACTGTGAAAAGTGATAGAACTGAGCACAGCTTTATCACCTTTGTGCTCTTTTTTCTCTGATCACTATTTATAAATTATGGGATTCAGTTGTAAGCATCAGAAGGGAACCTTGTTCTAGTAAGCTGCAGGGCCTAAGCTCCAAGAGGGGCATGGGGGTTTGTCATTGCTCCCCTGATTCTCCATGCCTGAAAACCAGAGGAACCCCTTTTCTCCCTTAGAAACTCTGGCAAAGTCACCAGACAACTTCTGCTGGCTTCTAAGGTGGTCTTACTCAAAAGTAACAGACTTCTGTATGAAAATATAAACTTCACTAAGTATTCAATTAAGTAGCTAAAATAAAATCAGTACAAGTCTCAGCAGATCTGAAGCAGTTAAAAAAACACACTTATCTAGTCCAGTTATTACAGATGGTGCCTGGAGCTGAGCTGGACATCCACTTCGAAAGGGTCAAACTAAACAAGCAGGTTTTTAAAGAGCTGGGTCTGGGTTCAGCAGCTTTGAGGAATGGCTGTTAAAAAATAAAGCTGTTAAAAAATAAAGTTGAGCCCAAATGGCCTGAGATTACCTCTGCGGAAGCGAGGAAGTGTTTCTTCCTCCCCCCTCAAGCCCCATCAAAATAAGACGGGAGTTTTTTCCCCTGTTCTTTCTGCTCTGCTCCACGTGGAGTATTCTGTGCATGTGGATCAATAAAAATAGGCAGGAAGAACTGCCCCTCTCCCTGCTCTTTTGACATGGGAAATGACTTGAGAGGGAAAGGAGGAGCTTTTCTTCCCCCCACAGAGGCATTCTTGGGCTGTTTGGTCTCTCCCTCTTTTTAAACAGCCATTCCCCAAAGCTCTCAGTCTCTACTCTTTAAAAACATTCACTTCTAGCTTGTTTGATGTAGTGGTTAAGAGCACAGGACTCTAATCTGGAGAGCCAGGTTTGATTCCCCACTTCTCCACTTGAAGCCAGCTGGGTGACCTTGGGCTAGTCACAATTCTTTGGAGCTCTCTCAGCCCCACCCACCTCACAGGGTGTTTTGTTGTGGGGCTAATAATAGCATACTTTGTGAACCACTCTGAGTGGGCATTAAGTTGTCCTGAAGGGCAGTATATAAATTGAATGTTATTATTATTACTGTTCCAGGCCAGCAGTCTATAGTAGGCTGTAGCACAAGACCTCAACAACTGGAATTAAAAGATATGTGCAGGATGCCAAAGCACTGAATCTAGGCCAATTATACATTTTGATTGCTCTACCTGCTGACTGGTGTTATCCAATGGAATGCTCTGCTTCAGGGAATCTTCCAGACTTATCACACCATTGCTCATTTCTCCCCCCTCCCAATTCTGAAATTAATTAGTGCCACTCTCTTAGCTGAATAGCCTTGATAAAACAACTGGAAGTAAGAATGTCTCAGCCCAAGTATGCCTTGCTGGCAGGACTGAGCTGTCAATTGTCACATTAACCCTTTGATTATTCTATACAGTATTAAGTAATAGTTATTATGTGATATATAAGAATAGAAATTAATTAATTAATTATGTTGCTGGCAGATAGGGGTGTAATTGAGAATTAACAGAATTAAAATTCATGAATACAAGAAGGGGGGGAATGAGAAGTAGCATATAGAATATAGGTTAAATTGATTGACTTATGCTGAAGGTATTTTTGGTTATAGCGATATTTAGAAATGTGCAGAACATGGGTCAAATTGATTGACTTATGTCGAACGTATATTGTGTTTATAGGTATATTTAGAAATGTGTAGAATATGAGTCAAATTGATTGACTTTATGTTATAAAGATAAGATATATATAAGAGATATAAGAGGAAGTAAAGAGTAACATATAGAGTATAAGTTAAATTGGTTGACTTATAAATGTATTCATCACTTATGAGTACTCAAGTTATGTATAGGGAGGGATAAATTGTTTGTCCCATATTGATGACATTAGAATGAATAAGTTAGAGTACAGGATATTGAGAATATTACCAGTATTATTACTATTGAATAACATGCCAGGAATGTATTAGTTAGTTGATAAGTGAAGGGAAATTGACTTAGTACTGTGTTATAATAGATTAGCTTAGAAGAGTGTGAAAGTATATGTTTAATTGACAAAATAAGTTGAAATGAGTAGGGGAAGAATAGACAAAGGGTTGGAAAACTGTTGGAAGTCAACAAACCGGGGGGGGGGGGAGGGAGGGGGTTAGAACTGGAATATTAAAGTAATTTGATTGTTATAAATGACAAAATATTTCTAATTCCAATAAAAATTTAATAAAAAAAATTGTCACATTAACCTTTGATGGAATAGAGCTCTATTGCAGCACAATACCCTGAGCATATTTATTTGAAAACAAGTATTTTTAACATCAGCAGAGTTTAGTATTGTTTCAATGTAAACTTCCAGTGTAAAAGGAACTTTGGAAATTTGCTTTATGAGCAGGGAACAAATAAACACTGCATCCAAAGCATATAGCCTCACTGGTAGCTCCCATATCAGATCATGCATCTGACAGAGTAGTATTTGGAACACAAAAGTTTCTGGTTGCAACCACACAGTGAGGATTTGCCATTTTATTTTTCATTGCTGTTGTGAATGCAGAAGCATCTGCTCTGGCAACAGAATGTCAACAGAAGAGTTTTGTGCCACCATTTCTCTTGTATTTCCCCTCTCCTGTGCCACCAGAGGTTTCCCCCCTCCCCCCAAGAACCATGAATTCCATGGGACTAACTTCTAAATAAATATGCTTAAACTCATACTGCACTTCTTGTACTTCTGCATGCATGCACCACCCCATTCTGCAGCCTCTCCTTCCTCATTTCCTCTGCCTCCAATTTTATGCTAACATAAAAGCATAAGGAGGATGTCTGTAAGCAAAGAAAAACCTACTACCCAAGGACCTTGAGAGAGAAATAATAATGGGTGGATACTAACGTTGCTGAGGTTTTGTATACCATCAGGGACTTTAAGTCATCAAAAACATCATCCGTATCTACTTTTTCCTCACCCATAATTACTTCATATTTTGCAACAGATTGTACCTTGAGGCTGATGATACAGCCCCAAACTATGCAAACGTATCCATAGCCAACTGAGAGCAGTGCTTCCTCAGCTCTTATCCAGTAACACCCATCCTGCACTAGACATTAACTGGCGAGAGTTTTTCACCCAGCCAAAACACAACTGAAGAGATGGATTTGCCACAGCAAAAAGCAACAAGTCAGATGCCCCGTGCTGCCACACAGACCACCTCATAGGTTCCAAGAGGCCTGGACCACTTCTAGCATTTGAGGCCACTAGCCATAATAAATATTTAAAAAGGTGACACATGACAGCAATGTGAAAAAAATTGCCCCTGAGCATGCAGATTTCATTTCTCCCTGTCATGTCTAATAGCCATGGAATAGACTCTTATCAAATGTGTTTAGCCCTTTAACACCACAATTCTAAAAAAACATTTTCCTGGGAGTAAGCGTCATTGACTAGAATAGTAGACTGAGTAGACCTGATTAGGATTGCATCATAAAAGTACTTTTATGTTGATGGTCACCTGAATATCCTGTGAAAAGAAATCCTGTAAAGTATATCGGTTTGTGTGAAATATTTGTCTTGCGTGATCCCAATTTCATTATGTATCTTCAAATTCTATTTATTTTCTTAGTGTTGTTCCTACTTTCTCATAAACCCCCTCCCCATCACAAAGGCTAGCAACCGGGGCTTGACCATTTTATTCTTTCTTCCCAAGGAAGATGCTCCAAGGAAAATGCTCTGTCCTCTTCCCTTTAGTTGCTGTCTTCACTTGCTTTTCAACTTAATTCCCAAGCAAGGAAGTGCTGATAGAATGATTGTATACATATCTGCTGCATGACAAGCAAGTAATATAGTATGGTGCTTCTTTTTAATGAGACAAACTAATCATACACTGAGAGAATTGGGGGGGGGGGGGCTGAGATCCAGTTTTCTTCTATTCCAGAATATCCTGATTTATCATTTTGCTTCATTTTCAAACAGCTGTTCAGCTGCCCTGCTAGGAGGAGGATTACACAGATGATCTCTCTGATCCTGTTCACTCTTGGTTTGAGAAGGATGATCCCATTACACTAGAGTTTGCTGTAGGGGGCCTTGGTTAGCACAACTGCATGTAACAAAGGAGGGAGCCCATTTTGGCTGGTTTTTTAAGCATGATCACCCCAGCATCTACTTTAAAAAGCACAGGCTAATGGGGAAAGGATGTGTAGCTGAGAAAAGGTAAAAGTAACCTCTGTTGAACTTTAGTGGTTACAAGGAGATTCTCTTGGGTATCTGTACAAAGTTCATGCATGTCCTTTGAGGCCATTAGAGAGCGCTGAGGCCAACACACACTGAAGTAACAATGATTAATTACTCAGTGACTAGCCAAAAACATTGGGAGCAAGGTAGTAGAAAAGTACTTTAGCACACATCTAAAAAGAAGGAATGAGATTACACAATATAATTATACACAGAACTTCCCTTTGTCAGCATGGGCCAGAGAAAGGGTCTCACATGCCTACAAACTTATCAGCCGTAGCTAACTATGGAAAGAGTGCTAGGCACGTGAGACACGGGATCACAGCTAATGTGTGTCAGCACTTATGCGTTAAATAAGTTCCCTATCTGGCTTCAAGCCTGATGTCTGACCTGAGAGCAAGTAAATGGTCACCCACCACCACCACACATGCTTTAGGGTACAAGTTAAAGGAAATGTTCTAGTAAAACAGTACAGATCTGTACAACAGAGTGGTTTAACCTTCTTGTCTATAGGGTGTGTCCTCCTGTCCAAAGGCACTTTGAATGCTATCTTTCCAAAAAGATAGTGCCAAACCAGGTTTGAGAACGATCACAGCAAAGTAGGGAAAAACAGGGAAACAGGACAAATAGAGGACAATGTCATGTAGATGATCTTGAAAACTGCATTGCAGTAAGGAAGCCAAGATGGAGCAAAATATCTGTCTGGAAACAGCTTTAGGCTAGAATAACTCTGCAGTTCTAGTTAAGGAAGAGCTAAGGAGTTAACAGCAGTCTCCATGCTGGGGTTCCTATTGGAACACAGAAGGAGCCATAAGTCAGGCATCGAGAGTCCTAGCTTACTATTTACACTACAGGAATCAGGGCATCTGACTGTACACACCTCTGCCTTGCTCACAACTTCTATCATTTTCCCTTCCTAGAAAAAACACACACGAGTCCTTCTTCAAATGAGCTATATTCCACAATGAAGCATACAAAACTACAATGTTCCCATAGGTAAGAGAAAGCATTGCAACTTGGAGGAGCCATTCTTCTCACTGTTTGCCATTCCCATTAATTGGGCGCTTCTTGTGTGCATCAGACTCCAGGAAAGCCTTGAGAAGGGGCCGAGCATTGAGCCGCTGCACATAGCCAGCCAGAAAAGGCAAGGAAGCCAGGCAATCAGGTGCCAGGACCAGGTGCACATGTAGCACATCCAGCAAATTGTAGTCCACAAAGGAGATCTGCAGGAGAGTGGCAGAAACAAAACAATGTGTTTGAGGGAGGAAAGCGAGGGGCAGCAAGTGCAAGGCACCATCATAATCATCATCACTGTCATCTCTCACTACTCTGTTTTGTTTAGGTAGGAGCAGCATAACACAGCAACACACACTAGGGTCAAGTTGAATGTTTTCCAGAGCTATCCTAAGCAGAGTGACACCTTTCCAAGCTCACTGACTTCGATGGACTGAGAAGGGTATATCTCTGCTGAGGGCTGCAATGTTAGTCTAAAGCACTTCCTTCAGTCAGTTTGGACTAGGGGTGTTTGAGTACTTGGTAAGCCTTTCTAGAGATTATCCTCACCAGATTCTTAACTGGGAAGAGCATCTGCTAGCAGAAAAGCAGAGCTGTGTCCAGGAGGTTGCAAAAAGGCACAGAATGCAGCTTTCTGGGAATCTCAGCTTTCATAAAAAATGAGAACAACTCAACCATTTTCCAGCCATCGAGGATGAGAATTATTGGCTGCACATAGGCAGGCAATAATGCAATCTCAGCAGGAAGGGGGGCTGAGTAAGATTTCCAATGGCTGGGGACTGAACAAATGCTTAGTAATAAAAAGTTGCAAAAGGTAAGTTATGCACTCATATTCAATTTGCATGCTGTACACCACAGAATTCATTTTTACTCCATGCAAAATCTGGGTAGCCTGGATGGGAGGGGAAAAGATTGCACAGAGTACACAAAGCTCCAAATAAAGTCTGGTAGAAAAGAGATGCAAGGTAGTAAGGAAGAGGATACTGAACAGGAGAAGTGGAAAGTGGGCTCAGGAAAACAAAAGGATTATCTATAGTAACTGCAGCTTACATGGGATCACATGGAAATTCAGATAAAAAAGAACAATGACATGATAGTGTGTTAGAAAGTGAGAAGATAATGGAGCCATTGGAACCCTTACGGATGCAGACTTCTAGCCTAAAGGTAAAGTTTGTCAAATCCTACTGGAGACATGGCAAATGCTAGGGATGTGAGCTTTAGGTATTTATAGTTTTAAAATATACCCCACAAATATCAGTACTTTCCAGATCTGGATTCCTGAATATATCTGAGAATCTTGGCTATATCAGTGTTCCAGTCCTGACTATTCCCAGAAATATTCAGAAATAACCAGGACTAGCATTTTAAAGGTCACAGTAGCTTTTCTTTTCTTGCCTTGGAAGGTTTTCCAAACTGAAAAAAAGAGGAAGGGGAGGGGACTCCCACAGGCAAATGGCATAACATGTTACGAGGAGCTCAGCTGTGTGTCTAATCATGGCAATTCCCTCATAGTCCACAGAAATGCTGGTCTGACTGCTGGTAGCTTCAGATGAGGGTTTTTTTTGAGTTTGTGCTGTTTGCTGCCTGGTCTGTCTGTGGCTTAATTCTGCCTTCCTGCTGCAAGATTGGTTCTGCTGGGATTCTCTGGTTCTGTTGGCTCTTTTTGCATTGGGAGGCTTTTTGTCAGTGGTTGTTCTTGTGTGTTTGGTTAAGGTTTCTTTGCCAGTGGAGAGTAGCTGGGGGCATCTTGTTCAGAGGCATGTAGAATTGGACCCAATCTACTTAAAACTTGGAGGCTTTTTAGTGGATAGGCTGCTCTGCTGCAATTTTGGTGTCATTTGCATGAAAAGCAGTATCTCCAGCCCCCTGGACAGATCTCTCCATAGAGAATAATGGCCCTGGTTAATTTCAGAATCCCTCCCTTTCCCAAAACCCGAATAAATATTAAACCAGTATGAGAGTACCCAAATATAGGGGAATACCAATATTTATGGCCATTTTTAGTGCACACCCCTAATAAATGCCCAGAGCTATACAGATAAGGTGGCCTTACCTGTTTGCCTACAATGAAGGCCTTCCCACCATTATTCTGAGCCAGAAGATTCTCAAAAGGACGCAGTTCCCCTGGCAGGGCCTCAACATAGGCAGCTTTGCCATCCTCCTGCCCAGAGAATAATCAGCATGGAAAAAAGTACTTTCTTCTCCCAAGCCTCCTCCCACATACACCCGAATTATCTGACTACCACAAGGAAGAGCTGGGGTGGAAGAATACTCAGATACAGCTAGGTTCAGAATTCTATCCTCTCTGCTGGAGGACCCAAGAGGATTCTGTTCCGCTTCCTACTCCTCTGCTGGAAGAGTGTAGACAGGACTAAGGAAAAGGAAGCAGTGGAATCTGGATTTTGCTCTCTTGCAGCTTCACTTCTCCTTTTGATGGAGCCCTTCCCAACGGAGAGAGTTCAAATAACCATACTCTTTGGTTAACTGGTGTTTGTATTTTATTTTTCAGGCTCCATTACAGAAATGCAAACATCAACGCCATCAAACTCCCTGTTTGCATCACAGACTTTGAGAAAGATTCAGTCCCTTCTCCACTCCTTCCCAATTCTAGTTGTCCATTATAAGGACAGAGGTCTCAGAGATCCTCAGAGGTCTCAGGGAGGAATACACATGAATCTGTTCACTTGCCAGGCAAGTATAATTTGTCACTTGTAGCTTGGCTCTCAGTTCCAGTGGCTGAGAAATAAACTCAACCACCTAAAGGCACAACTCACATAGTTCTGGTAGATGAGGCGATAATATTTCACACGCAAGTCCTCCACGCCATCATTCACCATGTCCAGCAGTGCTGCTTCCCGTGCATCTTGACCATAGAGCCCTGAGTATCAGAGTAAAAGGGTTGGCAAGGGCATGTCCAGCCAGAGACTACTCTGCATGCGCACACACAGAGACACCATAGTTGAGCCAGTTTGGTGTGAACCAGTTTGGTGTAGTGATATAGAATGCCAGGACTTTAATCTGGAGAGCCAGGTTTGATTCCCCACTCTTCCACTTAAAGCCAGCTGTGTGACCTTGGGTCAGTCACAGTTCTCTGGAGCTCTCTCGGTCCCACCCACCTCACAGGGTGATTGTTGTGGGGGTAATAACGACATACTTTGAGTGTGCATTAAGTTGTCCTGAAAGGCGATATATAAATTAAATGTTATTATATACATTGAATATTATTAGTGACTTTCTATCAGGAGATAAACAACCTACTACTGGAAAGTGTGTGTCCAATTTTGCAGTGGCTGCTGACTTCAATGGCAAAATTCTTGGGGGTCAACGCTCCCCATTCGGTAGATCTTTACATATATTTTTCTTTTACAGATTGTCATGGGAAGTAGTGTTATGCCTTTGATGTTGCACTGCCTTTTATCTTTATGTTTTTACGATGGCTACTTCAAATAAATTTTACATCCACCTACCATATTGATCTTTCTGCCAACCAACCCAGAGACAAATTTACACGCATCAGCTCACTTGCATGAAAAGACAACATGCATACGGGCACAGCTCCCTAAACTCATTCCCTCTGTCTCCTTTTGACATCTCCAAGCCTCACCATGGTTCCGAGCCAAGTGGCGTAGAATAGCATTTGACTGATACAGCATGAAGTCTCCATCCTGAAATCTAGGCAGCTGCCCAAAGACCTGATGAGGAAGGGGGTGGGGGGGTTAGTCATGGAACATTGCTTGAACGTTCCCAAATGAGGTAGAAGCTTGGTGAGACTACAGCTTCTCATCTGTCCCAGGGCAGTCCAAAGAGCTAGGCAAAACCCATTTCTCAGATTTCTCACCCAAACAAAAGTCCATGCCAAAGCTAGTATGACTCACACATGATTTCTTGATGTCTCCTTTCTGCCATATCTCTCTAGTCATCACATCCTCTGTCCATTCCTGTCCCTGGTCAGCCAACAGCATCCGCAGGGCCTCACAGCGCCCTGGAAGAAACAAGCCCCACAGGCTATGCATGAACATACAGTATGCAGCAGGAGAATAATGGCACTGCCTGCCATGCAGCTAATAGAGGGGGAAACAGTGGAGTTACAATTAAGGTGAAAGGGACTTGTGTGGTTCAGATTGAACAGTAGTACAAATAATGAATACGGAGCATGAGAATGTGCACATAGGGCTAGAGGGAACCAATTAAAGACTGGAAAACAACGATTCAAAATTGCCCATGGGCACTTATAAATATCTGTGAAGGCAGCTCAGCGTCAGTCTATTGGGGAGATCAAGAGCAGAGTTCCAAATAGGTCTACTCCTGACAGCATACAGTACTACAACATCAGATAGGGATCTGAAGATACAGTTTCTAGTTTCACATATTCCGATAAAGCTTGATTTAAAGCACAGACATGTTCTTAAAAAAAAACACTTTAACCACACCTACTGTACTTTAAATTGTCCTCTCACGGGCATGCTTTCTGAAAATATGATAGTCGTCTCATTTGAACATACATGCCTGTCAGCACCATATCTACAGCCAACTATGCTCCCCCAGCACAAGGCGTACCAAATTAACATATTGGTGGCTTAAAGATGGAGGGAGATATGCTCACCTGAAATCCAAAAAAATCTAGACTATCTGATAAAACAGGTTGCTGCCTTCATAACACTCCTACCAGACTTTCCAGTAAATCCCTCTGAACTATCACGTGCGTGTGCACTTATGTATCTAGCTGGGTTGCAAACCAGTTGGCGTCCCGTGTCCCACGCCTCTCCAACCCCTTCTCAAGTCTCAGCAAGCCTCTGTCCCGCTCTCCTCCTGTGGCAGCCAACACACTAAAAGGGAGCTCCCTCTGCTTGTCCGTTTGGTCGCCCCGCACTCACCGCGGACAGGGAAGTAGGTGACCGTGTATTTGCCAGGCACTAAAAGACGGGAAAGAGAGGAGAAAAGACAGCGGGGTTAGCCCGCTCTCCCTTGAGAGCGAGAGGCCAGAACAACGCCTACCTGGCGGCAAAGACCCTAAGAGGCGCCGTCTGCCCGCCCCCACCCGTAATAGGCCCCGCTAGAGAAGAGAGGCATCCAGATTGCGCGGGAAGGGGGTGTTGCACTCACTGCCGGAGATTCAGCCAGTCGAGACGAAGCCCAAAGCAGGAGTGACCGCCTGCTCCTCTCTCCTTGAAACCAGACGGCACGCTTTCCCTGAAGAAAATGCTGAGTCACGCGGGATCAGCTCCTTCTTAAAGGGACAGGAATAATAAGAAGCCAGTCCAGGGAAAGCTTTTCCAGGTGGTTGAGTTCTCATCCCAGGCCAGTCCCAGTCAGAGCTAAAGTTCTGCTAGTTACTGTATTACTAGGTCACCTTGGGAACTGTCAAGGACTGCTAAAGAAGCACAGCCTTTGCATCCGAGTGGGATGAATTTTCTTGAGGGTCCACAGCCAGCTCTGTTATCTTATAGAGGTATTAGGGAGTGCGTAGCTAAGGCCAGCTGGTTCAAAACATACAGGAGAAAGTGGTGGGAATGAGGAGGCAGAGCCCTGAGGTGGTAAATAGACTCAACCGCTTCAGAGTGGCACATTTCCTAGAGTTGGAAAGGTTATCAAAGGGGCTCACAGCAATCTAAACGTGTCTCTTCAAAAAAATGAAATCTTGACATTAAGGTATATTGGAGGAGTAGGTGGAATACTAGAATAACCAATATGTGAAGAGAATCGCACCCAAAGATTTTCAAGGGACTACAGGGGGACAGGGTAAAAGCCGGAACGAGACGGAACAGGACGGAACGGGCACTAAAGAAATGCCAGTGCCACAAAAAAGAGGGGGATGTGTTAGAGACACTCCAGAACAATATTTTAGAAATGAAAACTCTGGACTGTCACCCTTTAATTAACCCATTCCATGCCAAATAGTTCCCGGAACACCACAAAACAGCCCGGAACGGGCACTAAAGAAACAATACTTGAGAACAATATTTGAGAATAATATTTGAGAACAATATTTGATGTGTTAGAGACCCTCCAGAACAATATTTTAGAAATGAAAACTCTGGACTGCCCCGCTTTTATTAACCCGTTCCATGCCAAAAAGCTCCCGGAACAGCACAAAACAGCCCGGAACGGGCACTAAAGAAACGCCAATGCCACAAAAAACAGTGGGATGTGTTAGAGACCCTCCAGAACAATATTTTAGAAATGAAAACTCTGGACTGCCCCGCTTTTATTAACCCGTTCCATGCCAAAAAGCTCCCGAAACAGCACAAAACAGCCCGGAACGGGCACTAAAGAAACGCCAGTGTCACAAAAAACAGTGGGATGTGTTAGAGACACTCCAGAACAATATTTGAGAAATGAAAACCCTGGACTGCCCCGCTTTTATTAACCCATTCCATGCCAAAAAGCTCCCGGAACAGCACAAAACAGCCCGGAACGGGCACTAAACAAATGCCAGTGCTACAAAAAACAGTGGGATGTGTTAGAGACACTCCAGAACAATATTTGAGAAATGAAAACTCTGGACTGCCCCGCTTTTATTAACCCGTTCCATGCCAAAAAGCTCCCGGAACAGCACAAAACAGCCCGGAACGGGCACTAAAGAAACGCCAATGCCACAAAAAGCAGTGGGATGTGTTAGAGACCCTCCAGAACAATATTTTAGAAATGAAAACTCTGGACTGCCCCGCTTTTATTAACCCGTTCCATGCCAAAAAGCTCCTGGAACAGCACAAAACAGCCCGGAACGGGCACTAAAGAAATGCTAGTGCCACAAAAAACAGTGGGATGTGTTAGAGACCCTCCAGAACAATATTTTAGAAATGAAAACTCTGGACTGCCCCGCTTTTATTAACCCGTTCCATGCCAAAAAGCTCCCGAAACAGCACAAAACAGCCCGGAACGGGCACTAAAGAAGTGCCAGTGTCACAAAAAACAGTGGGATGTGTTAGAGACACTCCAGAACAATATTTGAGAAATGAAAACTCTGGACTGCCCCGCTTTTATTAACCCGTTCCATGCCAAAAAGCTCCCGGAACAGCACAAAACAGCCCGGAACGGGCACTAAAGGAATGCCAATGCCACAAAAAGCAGTGGGATGTGTTAGAGACACTCCAGAACAATATTTTAGAAATGAAAACTCTGGACTGCCCCGGGGGTCTGGCTGTCTTTGTCTTCGTCTTCGTCTTCGTCTTCGTCTTCGTCTTCGTCCACCACCCGCAGCCCACGGCCCACCGCCCACCGCCCACCGCCCTCCGGATGGGGATGGGGATGGGGATGGGGATGGTGGCACTAAATATATCACTCACTCATCCATCTCCTTCACCCCCCACTCTTCACCTATCTCATCAAGCATTTAAAGATACATGCACACATTTACTTGGAATCATTACAGATGGCCAGTCTGATCTTGCTTTGGATTCCTTGGTCAAGGGTCTTAAGGCTGTGACGGTATGGTTACATCAGAGTCACCTGAAATTGAATCCCCTGAAGACAGCGGTTCTATGTCTGGATCATGGGGCAATCGAGCTGGGAACCGGCTCCCAGCTGTTGATGGGGTACAATTGAAACCTTCCCTGATGGTGAGGAGTCTGGGTGTGACCTTGGATGCTACACTTTCAATGGAGGCCCAGGTCATGACTGTTGCCAGGTCTGCCTTTTTTCGTCTTTGACAGGGCAGGCAACTGGCGCCCTGTCTTTCACTACAGGACCTGGCCACAGTAATCCATGCAACGGTCACCTCCAGGCTAGACTATTGCAACTCACTCTATCCTGGACTGCCCTTGGGTCTGACCCGGAAGTTACAGCTGATCCAGAATGCAGCAGCATGTGTCCTTACTGGAACGCCCATCCAAGCGCACATTCATCATGTGCTGTGCCAGCTGCACTGGGTTCCAGTGGAGTTCCAGATCCGGTTCAAGGTGTTAACCTTGGTATTTAAAGCCCTTCATGGACTGGGACCTCCATACCTGCCGGACCGCCTCTTCCATTACGTCCCCTGCAGGGTGTTGCACTCTGCAGACAAGCAACTCCTGGTGGTCCCTGGCCCAAAGGATATCCATCTGGCCTCAACCAGGGCGAGGGCTTTTTCTGCCCTGGCCCTGGCCTGGTGGAATGCTCTCCCGCTGGAGATCTGGGCCCTGTGGGACCTGTTACAGTTTTGCAGAGCTTGTAAAACGGAGATGTACTGCTGGGCCTTTGGCTGAGTGCCAGCGAGTGTCCTTCTTCTTCCATCTAAGACCACCATTTCTTCCGGAGCTGCCCTCAGCCATCTGCCATGCCTGTATACGGACTCCCAATATTTGTTTAAATAGCCTGCTCCTGGACCATTTTAATTATTTTTAAATAAATATTGATTTTATGTTTCTGTGATTTTAATGTATTTTTTAATGTTGTTAGCCACCCTTAGCCCATCTGTGGGGAGGGCAGGGTATACATCAAATAAATAAATAAATAAAAAAGTTATGGTGAGCTTTTGAGCTGCTTGATGTCTGTGGACAGGACCATTTAGGGGGTGCTCAAAAGGTTTTCTCAGTTGCATTTTTTTCAAGAAAGTAATCTGTATAAAACTATGCCCCTCTTGAGGTCTGTGCCCAAGGCGGCTGCCTAGTTGGTCTAATGGTAGCACCGGCCCTGTCTATAGTTATGGCAAACAGAAATGGGGAAAGGGGACAGCCTTGTCTAGTTCCCCTTGCTATATGGATATCTATCGAATGTACATTGTTAGTCCTAACTGTAGCTTTTGGAGAAAGATAAAGAGCGTTAATGGCATTTTAGAATTGGTCGCCAAAACCCATTTTTTGAAGTAAAAGGTTTAGATATGGTATTTCCACTTAACCAAATGCCTTCTCTATATCAAAGGCCAGAAGTAATGCAGGGGTTTTGTATGCTTCACAGAAATTAATTATAGTTAAAGTGTTACGTGTATTGTCTGGTCAAGGTGAATGTAGTTGGTTATTTAAATTTAGACAATGTTTTGGCAAATATGCTTGTAAAGATCTTTTGGTCTTCATTCAGGAAGGGTATTGGTTGAGAAGATTTAGTATTTGTAATATGGTTGTCCTTTTTTGGAGTAACTACTATTTCAGCCTCTGACCAAGATAGAGGGATGCTACCTCCTAACATAACAGAGTTGCACGTGGCAGTTAGTGGAGTTGAAAGTAGGTGAATGTATTTTTTTGTAAAAATTTGGCAGGGAATCCATCCCTGTCTGAAGCTTTGTTATTTTTTTCAAGGATTTGATAGTGACTGTAACATCTTCTGTTGTGACTGGTTGGTCCAGATATTGTTTATGTTCTTGTGAGGTTTTTTTCCAAATTTCCTGTGATGATAAATAATTTAAAATATGATTAGTGTCAGGATTGTCTGATGTACAAATGGTTTGGTAGTATTCAGCAAATACATCGGCTAATTTTACAGAATTAGTTTGAGTTTTTCCTGGGTGCCTTTAATAGCTTGTATAGAATGTGAGGAGTTTTTTTCCTCTAATTTTCATGCAAGCAAGTTTATAGATTGGGTGGCCTTTTTTGTGTTTATCTTCTAGTTTTCTTATTCTAGATATCATTTCATTTCTAATGTTTTCTTTTTGCTCTTCATGACAGGAGGCAACGGAGATTAATTTCCCTCTAAGTACCACTTCCATAGCATCCTACACGTGGATTTGAGGAATGCCACATAGTTTGTTTCTATTGTTTAATTTCTAAAGAGACTTCAGAAGAAATTTATTTGTTAAATAAAAGTGATTTATTTAGTTTCCAATTTGTTTGATGTCATTTATTCTCAGTGTACATTCTGTCCAAGCATAGTCTGTCCACAACTTGTCACCAATCCTTGATGTAAGAGTTTGACTAATTAATTTAGGAGATAAGAATATGTCATTTAATTTTAATCGCTTTGACACGATAGGCAGTAAAATTTAAAAGGTCATTCAGAGAGGAGTGATACAAATGTTTACTACTGACACATCGATTTACCCATGTTGAACGAAAGCAGAATTGAAAGCCAAGAGAATCAAGCGCACTCTGCATATGTGTCAGGCTATGGCATTCCATACTCGATAGTCTGTTTCACTCCCTTCTGCAAGAAGATGAGGTCTTTTGATTTCAAAAGGTTTATTGTGAAAGACAGCATTCAAGCCCAGACGTGCATATTCCAGGATTAGAGATCCTGGCCGAGCAAATCGTTGCTAGGAATGAATCATAGAGCAAAGGTTGTTACATTTCACACTCCCGGAGCCCAGCCTCCCCCCCAAGTTCATTCAGCAAAACTTCTCAGAGGTGTGCTGAGCTGGCCAAGGTCGAAACAGCAGATAAGACAGGATCCTTTCCCATGGAATCCGCTCCTTGCAGGTGTTGCCTGGAGGGAAAGAAGTCTAAACACTACACGATTAAATATGGCGTTACTTAGGTTAAAACAGTTTCTGACAATATGATTGGTTGAGGACTGAGAGGGTGGGTGGAGTGAATGCAGTTTGAGACAGAGAGTAGAGAGAAAATTTTTAGTCAGAAGAAAGCAGGCTAGCTATGTGCTGCCTGAATATGTTGAAGTGTTTATGAGAGAAATATAACCTGTGTGGAACCTGAACTGAGCATGTTTGTGAAAGGACACTCAGTCAGGGAAAGAGAGGCCAGCTGTGTGAATGAGAGTAAATGAAGTAACTTTAAGAACCGAGAACTACGTTTATGAAACCGATACACTTCTTGACTAAATAAAAGTTTATTTTTGTTTTGCTATATCCCAGTATAGCTGTCATTGCTATATCCCATTCTTATCTTCAGGGCCACATAGAACCACGAAGGAGCCTGACGCTTAGGAACGTTACCAAAGGGAAAATTTAAATAAAATATCTTGGAATAAAATATTCCGGGTGGCAGCAGACTACCCAGAGGGTTAAGGGATAGATTAAAAGAAAAATATACCCTAAAGAAAGTAAAGGTCATAACACCATCCATCAGCAGATAGAGTGTCATCTGCATACCAGTGACAACCTAGCCCAAAGCTGCGGGCTAACAGGGCAAGGGGGCACATATAGATGTTAAATGGCATCGGGGAAAGAATCGCCCCCTGAGGGATGCCACATACCAAAGAATGGTAAGCAGACATCTGTTCCCTGAGTGCCACTCTCTGTCCTAGATTGTGAAGGAAGGAGTTCAGCCACTGCAGGGCTGTTCCACAAATCCCCACATTGGCAAGGGAATGGGTCAGAAGATTATGACTGACCATGTCAAATGCTGCTGTAAGATCTAAAAGTATCAGCAGTGCCGACCCACTCCAGTCCAGGTGTCGCCGCAGACCATCTGTGAGGGCAACCAGAGCCGTCTCTGTACCATGGCCAGGCCTGAAGCTGGACTGGAATGGATCCAGGATAGAGGCATCACCCAGGTATACCTGCAGCTGTTCCGCTACTGCCCTCTCAGTTACCTAACCCAGGAACAGAATATTCGAAACTGGGCGAGAATTGGCTGGATCAGCAGGATCCAGTGATGGTTTCTTTAAGAAGGACCGCACCACTGCCTCTTTCAGTGAGTCTGTAAAAAAACCAGAACTCAGAGAAAGATTAATGATGTCAGCTAACGGTGCCCAAATCCCATCACCACCACTTTTCACCAGCCATGATGGCATGGGTCCAGTGAGCTCGTGGTAGGTTTCACAGCATGAAGGACCCTGCCCACCTCCTCCTGGGAGAGTGGCCTGAATTGATCTAATATCAACCCTGAGGATGACCAAGGGGCCTCCAGTACACATACTGCATCAACTGTGGTGGACAGATCCCAGCGGAGTGACAAGATATTATTCGCAAAATAGTCTCCAAAAGCCTCACAGCTTATTACCGAATTTACATTTTTATTTGTCCCATGTGTGAGGGACGTTAAAGACCGAATCACTCTGGAAAGTTGTGCTTGGCAAGAACTAGTGGACGCAGTGGAAGCTGCATAGTAGTCTCTCTTTGCAGCTTTCAGTGCCATCTCATAGGCCTTCATAAACATCCTATAAGATGTTCTTGTCATTTCATCATGGAGTCGCCGCCACACTCGCTCTAGCCTTCTCAGCTCCCATTTGATTTGTCATAGCTCATCAGTATACCAAGGAGCTACTCTAGTTCGGGGGCGGAGAGAGCGATGGGGAGCGATCTCATCAATAGCTTCAGAGAAACGGACATTCCAGTCCTCTATCAGCTCATCCAATGAGCCACCAGGGGGCATCGGATCCTGCAGAGTGTTCTGCAATTCAATTGGATCCATTTGACTCCACGGGTGAGCATAAATCAGCTCATCGCCCAAGCAGGAGGGGGTCATGGTGCCCAGACAAGCCCTCAGGATGAGGTGGTCTGACCATGGCACTGCTATAGCTTCATCCAGATCCACCTGTACCCCGAACCCAAAGATCAAATCCTGTGTGTGTCCTGCTCGATGTGTGGGCATTGATACAAACTGGGAGAGTCCTAATGCTGCCATGGAGGCTATCATGTCCATGGCCTGTGAGGAGGTAGCATCATCAGCATGGACACTGATGTCCCCTAAGACCAGAAGCCTGGGGTACTCCAAGGCCCAGCCAGCCACCACCTCTAACAGGCCAGGCACAGCATCTGCTGGTGCGCTGGGCAATCGGTACACCAGACAGATGGCTATACTCTCCTCGGCATCCCACACCAGGCCCACACAATCAATGCCAGCAATCTTTGGCAAAGGGAGCAGCCTCATGGAGAAAGACTCGAATGAGCACCACTACCTCAACAAGACATTTCCCAATATGTAAAACAAATATGAGAAACCTGTACCATAAATGTGTTGGAATATATGTGTGTTGCAAGGTCTGAGATTCACTCATTATGGGGTTAATGTGTTTACCTACCATGCTGTTGTTTAGATTGACCTGGAAGGGGAACTTGGCTCAAAGCCAATAATCTGCAAGCCCAGAAAACTTGAGTGTTTGTAAACTGTTATTGGTCAACAGGTCAGGTGATTTTCTTTCAGGGTCAAGAAGACAGAGGAAGAAGAAGATTCTCCATTCAGTTATCCCAGCTCTTTGTTTGTAACCAGTAGTGAGAATGTAGCTCCAGGCATTTGTTATTTTGTAGGCAATCCTGTTAACCTTTTTTCCTTTAGAAGTAAATGATTTTAAAAGCTAAACTCGTGTGCTGACTCTCTATTGATTCAAGATCCATTGCACCTCTGAAGAAAAGCTATTTTTTTAACCTTTTCCCCCAACAAAGTGGACCAGTTGAAGTAATTATTAAGGTGAAAAAGATGCTAGCGATTCGTGTATATTGCTCTTTGAATAACAGCAGTATGGTATGGCTTTGAATAGGCAATATGAGATCATTAACTCTCAAAAAAGGCAAACCTTATGAGTTATAACATCCTGCTTTCAGATAACACTGCCAGTCATTGCTGCATCTCAAAATAGTCTAGGAGACTCAAAATTATCTCAGAAGTCTCAGTCAACTTGAGAGGAACAATCCTTACTGAAACTACTCCTTTTTAGCTCTCCAGAGAGCCAGCTAAAAAGAAGAAAGCAAACAAACTAAGTAACTGCAGACAAAAGTATCTCCTTTTCAAGTACAACATAATTCTCTCTCTCATTGTCTCACAGCAAACATGAGAAGGGGGTGGGAGTAGAAGACAGCCTGTTGTGCCAGCCAGGAAAAACGTGGGGAAATAGCTTCCAATGTAGCTGAAGGAAATACCAATTGTTTAATTACTAATAGATTGCAAATGCTGAGTGCCATTAATACTGAATGATTATAATGAAAAATAAACTTTGTTCTCACATTTTACAGTAGCCTGCATTCAAAGTGAAAGAGGAAGCTATGTAGACATGCTTATCTAAAATAGCCTGCATTCAAAGTAAAAGCGGAAGCAATGAGGACATGTTTATCTAAAATGTCAGTTGAAGTGCCTCGCTGTTAGATGGGAAAACAGATACATTCTAGCTAAAATGAGCTTAGCTTACCTGACACCAACACCATGTGATGTGTCTATATGCTGTATGTATAAAATGAGGAACTGTGAATGAATCGGGAGCTCAGTTCTTTGTGGCACTAGTCATGCTGAGCTCTGCCGGCAATAAACATCATTCCTTCGTGAAGATTCTGTCTAGTCTCAATTCTTGGGAACACTGAACCCTGCTATATTTTTGGGGGCTCGTTCTTCTGGGATTGAGGGGACCCTTGGGGTACCCCCTTGACCCCCAGTCCGTGGCCGCTGGTTCTAGACTGGTAGTGGACCTGTGGGCACCCCCTGAGTTTTTCAGGAGCAGGCCCTGCCTTCCTCGGGTGTCAGCGGTGCGCCACTGGGGCGTCAACGACCCGGTGACGGAATCAGGAACAAGTGATCCAGGAAAGTCCCGGGACATGTGAGTATGGAGTAATTGGGGTTACCGTTCCACTTTGGAGCGAAGAGGGGCTTGATCACCCCCTAGCACAGCCCAAGTAAATGAGTCAGAGGGACTCAACTGAACCCGCTGGTGCTTGTAGGAACTGGGATGGAAACTTGTCATGTGAATGACATGAATGGAACACCTAGGGCGATTGGTGTGTGAATCTCCGAGACGCATTTCCTGGCTGGGCAACTTCGTCAGGTCGTCAAAGACGAGAAGCGAGTGCGTAGGGCCTCGTGAGAAGCAGACCCCTTACTGCTTTCTCACTGTTATTAATCCCTAGACTGTCTCGTCTTGTCTGGGCTCTGTGTTGATAATGGGTGGTTCATGCTCATCCCCAGAAACAACCCCCTTGAAATTGATGTTGAAACATTTCCAGGAGGTGTATGGAGGATGGGTCCAGTCAGGGGAGAATCCAACCCCTGAGCTGTTGGAAATTTTCTGGCCTACATTTGATTTAGGCTGGCCAAAGGAAGGGACTTTTGACGAAACAACTGCCCTAAATGTTTATCACTTTACTCTTAAGTAACATGATGATCAGATTATATATGCACAGTCATGGTTTGATACTTGTTTGAATCCCCCTCCCTGGGTTAAGAACTGGCCGGGGTACCGGGCTAGGAAGAAGGAGGTGCAGCTTATGGCCCTAGGGAAAGGAAGGAGGATGAATCCATAGTCAAGAAGGCGACCACCAAAGGGAGGCATCTACCCGGTGGTGCCAGTAAAGCGAGATACTGCCTGCCCCACTGCCCCTCTAGAAGCTAGGCTCCAGCCGAAGTCTAAGCCTGTTCAACAAACCCAAGAAGAAGAGGTGCCCCCACCACCATATGCTCCCTCACTGCCTAGAGGAGGAGAGAGAGTGGAAGGGCCTGTAGAAGAGCAAGTAAGGGGAGCTGGGGGTGGACCAAGAAACCCCTCCAATGCTACCCCTGCCAAAACCAGATCTTAGACACGGAAAGAAAATGTAGAGGCAGAAGATGAGTATAAAGATATCCCAGAGCTAGAAAAAGAAGGGGAAGAGAGCAATGTCTATCCCTTGAAGAAAACTAAAGCCTGTCCCTTAAGAGAGACAGTGGACCCTCGCTCAGGGACCTCGCATTTAATATATATACCCTTTCCAACTACTGATCTGTACAATTGGAAGACTCACACACCTCCATTCTCAGATCAGCCAGAACCGGTGACTACTTTGTTTCAGTCCATAATTAATAGCCATAAACCAACTTGGCAGGACTGTAACAAGCTCCTAATCATGTTCTTCAATACAGAGGAACGCAAACGTATTATACAAGGAGCTAGGAAATACCTAGCAAAGCTAGTGAAAGAAGGGGAGGATGCAGAAACAAAAGGTGAAAGAGGCATTTCCTATGGCAGATCCGAACTGGGATGCCAATGAAGAGGGAGGCATGGCTAAACTAACCGGGTACCAGCAGGCCCTGATGCAAGGGATAAAGGCTGCAGGAAAAAGGGCAACCGATATGAGAAAAATACAAGAGTGTCAACAAGGACCAAATGAGCCTCCTGGTGCTTTCCTAGAAAGGGTCTACCAGACCTACCGTCAATACACTCCCTATGACCCAGAAGCAGAAGAAAATAGTAGAATGGTTTTGAACACTTTTGTCACCCAAGCAGCCGGGGACATTAGAAGGAAAATACAGAAGCAAGAAGGGTTCCTGGGAATGAATATAGAGCAGCTGCTTGAAATTGCCCATAAAGTTTTTTCTAATCGTGAACAGGAAGCACAAAGAGAGACCGATAGAAAAATGAAAAAGAAGGCAGAATTGCTGGCTGTAGCACTGGCCCAGCAGCACCAACACGGACAGTACCCCCCTGGAAGGGGACGTATGGGGGGCACCCTGAGAGAGAGGAGGCAGGCAGCCCCTAGATTTTGAAACATGTGCGTGATGTTTTAAAAGAGGGCATTAGAAAGATGAGTGCAAAGAGAGGCTACAGAGTATCAGGGGATGTGGAAGAGGACGAGATGATAGAAGAAGGAAAAGATGGGACCCCCAGAGCCGAGGGGAAGTCCGAGATGGAATGTATAAAAGATGAGGACCAGCCATGGAAGCAGCATTGAGAGAGGACAAATATGGATGGCAAATAGACTCTGAATGGGACAAAGAATGGGAGGCATAAGCCAGACTGAGCACCTTCAATCTTGGCCCCCAGGAGCCCATGGTTGAAATTTGCATGAGGAGCCAAAATATTTCTTTCTTAGTGGACACTGGAGCTGAACGTTCAGTAGTAACTCAGCCAGTAGTCCCCGTGACAGATAAAACAATCATTGTAAGGGGATTTGTTATGAGGCTACCCAGAAGTTGCTAAAGGTGCTATACAAAGCTGGCTACAAAGTGTCACAGAAGAAAGCACAGCTCTGTCAGCCCCAAGTAAAATATTTGGGATTTGATATATCAGAAGGAATCAGGTCCCTGGGCCATGAATGTAAGGAAGCAGTCTGCTCCATTCCAGAGCCCTCCTCCAGGAGGCGAGTGCGAGAATTTCTGGGGTCTGCAGGGTATTGCCAAATTTGGATTCCCAACTTTGCAAAAACAGCAAAGCCCCTTTATGAAGCTACAAAGGGGGGAGAACGGGATCCTTTTTCTGTGGGGAAAAGAGCAGAAGCAAGCATTCCAGGCTCTTAAAGGACAGTTGCTGGAAGCCCCTGCCCTGGGTCTGCCAGACCTTATGAAGCCTTTTTGCTCTTCTGTGCATAAGAGGAATGGCACAGCAGCTGGAGTATTAACCCAGCATCTGGGAAATTAGGAAAGGCCAGTAGCATACCTGTCTAAGCAGTTGGATGCTGTAGCAAAAGGCTGGCCAGCCTGTCTCCGTGCTGTAGCAGCCACAGCAGAGCTAGTCAAAGATTCGCAGAAGCTGACTTTGGGACAGAAGGTCTGTGTTAAAGTCCCACATTCTGTGCTCGCCCTGATGGACTACAGGGAAGAGATTCGTTCACAAATGTATGCATGACCACGTATCAGGGATTGCTGAAAACCCACAAGTGAAGCTAACTGTAATTAGTGCTCTCAACTCAGCATCCTTACTGCCAGTAGATGAGGAGAGCCCAACCCTTGATTGTCTCCGAACCATCGATGAAGTTTACTCTAGCCGAAAGGACCTGACTGATGTCCCCATGCCAAACCCAGACATTATTTTACTGACGGCTGCAGCTTTGTCGAAAATGGGGTTAGAAACGCAAGGTATGCAGTAGTAACTTGGACAAAGAATATAAAAGCTAAACCCTTGCCACCCAATACCTCTGCTCAGAAAGCTGAACTTACTGCTTTAGCCAGAGCTCTTCAGTTAGCAGAAGGATTAAAAGGTTAACATTCTCCTAATTCTGTGATACTGAACACCTAACTAATTACCAAAAAACTAAGATCCTGGCTTTCAATAAAAATCCAAAGATCAGACGATGGGAGCTTCAGGGGCATCAGTTAGAACAACTTACCAGCTTCAAATATATGGGTGTAGTTTTGCAAGCCTCAGGTACCAAAACAACACATAGCAGTTTCATTGCTGATGTGGGAGAAAAAACAGCACATGGTATACTGAAATTCTATCGATCACAAGGGGGGCAGTATGTACCGGCTGCACTCAGATTGTTTAAAGCCAAACCATTGGCCCAATTAGTATACGGATCATTCTTGGGGCTGCCATCCTCCTCTTTCTCTCAATTTGAGAGAGTGCACTCCAAATTCCTTAGAGCTCTATTACAAGTGCCCAAATGCATGCCTAACTCATGGGTTAGACTGGAAACAGGAATGTTAAGGGTAGAGGCCAGAATCACCATCCTTTCAATTTTCAAATGGCTGTCAGGGTGTCTAAACCCGCAACGTCTGCTCCCTCTGTTATTCCAAGACAAATTTCAATCTAATTGGCAAAAGGCGACTCTGAAATCCCTGGGAAAATTGGGTCTTTCCCCTCAAAGTTTGCTAGTCATGGGGTTAGACCGAGAAAAATCACTCATTAAGCAGACAGTGACAGACATTGAAAGACAAACATTTTCTTAGAGCACCAGGTTTTATTTCTTCAGATACTACTAAATATATTGCCGCTCCTGCAGCCTATTTTTACTTTCTTGAATCCAGTAACTCCAGAAGGGCGTTTGCTTTAGCTAGAAGTTCAACTCTACCCTCTGCCGTTCTGGAAGGAAAGTTTAAAGCTGTCCATTACTCTCTTAGGCTTTGCTCCTATCCCCTAAGAGAAACTGACTCAATGAAGCACATCTTCTTCAACTGCCTAAGTCATAGTAAAATTAGAGCGGAAACCATTATTCTATTAGTAGAAAGATTCCCTGGAAGTTCAAATAAAATCAAACTTGATTATCTTTTGTCTGATCAGAATCACCAGACACCATGTCAAGTAGCAAGATTCTGTGCCCAGGTCTACAAGCAACGTAAATCACATAAGGCAGCTTAAACAACTAATTTATGATTATCTTATTTTTTTACTCTTATATTTATTCATCGTTCTTCCCCAGTATCCAGTCTCAACTGTTTTTAAACTGATTTGCAAATGGTTTTATATGTACCGGTCGCAGACTGTAATAATAAACTTGACTTGACTACCTCTGCACTAAGAACAGGAGAAATACCTGAACCTACTTCATGGGGTGAAATATCCTAGCTACCACCAGAAGAAGCTGAGAAATGGAGAAAAGCGGAGGGTGTGGTGTCGGTGTTGAAGAGAATGATAGCACATTGAAAGAGCTCCATCTCTCCCATGCCGGAAATTTAAAATTTATGTTGAAAGGGTAAAGTAAAAGTATTTACCCTTCCAACGTAAAAATACACTAAGAGATCCGAAAGGCAGATTCATATTTATTAAAGGCACTATAGAAAACCAAACTTACACATTTGGCTCAATTTATGCCCAAAAACAAGACAGCCTAATGAAATTCTAAAACAAAGTTCATTAGAATACACATGTATCACTTAGTATAATTTGCTCTAAACCATATTTTCATGACAAACCCACAGAAACAGCAGCAACATAATCTAAGAGTATAATGGAGAGCATCAAATAGAAACAGAAGGATTAAAAATATCGTGCTCACTAGGTTGGAGGCAAGTTCTGACGACAACAGGGCCAACAACAAAGATTCTCAGGTCAAACTCCATGGTCAAGTAACAGATTCCAAAATCAAAGACTGTGACCCACCAAGGCTCAGGCAGCCAGAGCCTAAGAGCTCACCAACAGCCAAATCCAGAATGCCACAATTCTGACTAGCTAATCCCATGCTAGCTGCGGCCTTATAAAGGGAGTTTCTCCTACAGGTGAGGCTGGGTTCATTAAGCTTCTTTCTCCAAGCTGGCTCATCTCTGCTACTCAGGAGGAGTAGATCAGATCCTGTACTGGCTCTCCTGACATTTCCTCAGCAGGGGGAAGGCCGTGGGCTGCCAGGCATGCGCTCCTGTGCTTGGCCCATGACTCTGCCCTTACCCTCAGCCTTCGCTGCTCCTGGGGTTCTTTGGGAGACAGTGGCAGTTCTGGCAGCAGGCAGGTCCATGCTAAGGCCGCCTGGCTTGATGACACTGTCAGGAGACAGGAGAGCCAGTACAGGATCTGATCTACTCCTCCTGAGTAGCAGAGATGAGCCAGCTTGGAGAAAGAAGCTTAATGAACCCAGCCTCACCTGTAGGAGAAACTCCCTTTATAAGGCCGCAGCTAGCATGGGATTAGCTAGAATTGTGGCATTCTGGATTTGGCTGTTGGTGAGCTCTTAGGCTTTGGCTGCCTGAGCCTTGGTGGGTCACAGTCTTTGATTTTGGAATCTGTTACTTGACCATGGAGTTTGACCTGAGAATCTTTGTTGTTGGCCCTGTTGTCGTCAGAACTTGCCTCCAACCTAGTGAGCACGATATTTTTAATCCTTCTGTTTCTATTTGATGCTCTCCATTATACTCTTAGATTATGTTGCTGCTGTTTCTGTGGGTTTGTCATGAAAATATGGTTTAGAGCAAATTATACTAAGTGATACATGTGTATTCTAATGAACTTTGTTTTAGAATTTCATTAGGCTGTCTTGTTTTTGGGCATAAATTGAGCCAAATGTGTAAGTTTGGTTTTCTATAGTGCCTTTAATAAATATGAATCTGCCTTTCGGATCTCTTAGTGTATTTTTACGTTGGAAGGGTAAATATTTTTACTTTACCCTTTCAACATAAATTTTAAATTTCCGGCATGGGAGAGATGGAGCTCTTTCAATCTGCTATCATTCTCTTCAACACCGACACCACACCCTCTGCTTTTCTCCATTTCTCAGCTTCTTCTGGTGGTAGCTAGGATATTTCACCTCATGAAGTAGGTTCAGGTATTTCTCCTGTTCTTAGTGCAGAGGTAGTCAAGTCAAGTTTATTATTACAGTCTGCGACCGGTACATATAAAACCATTTGCAAATCAGTTTAAAAACAGTTGAGACTGGATACTGGGGAAGAATGATGAATAAATATAAGAGTAAAAAAATAAGATCATCATAAATTAGTTGTTTAAGCTGCCTTATGTGATTTACGTTGCTTGTAGACCTGGGCACAGAATCTTGCTACTTGACATGGTGTCTGGTGATTCCGATCAGACAAAAGATAATCAAGTTTGATTTTATTTGAACTTCCAGGGAATCTTTCTACTAATGGACTGATGGTTTCCGCTCTAATTTTACTATGACTTGGGCAGTTGAAGAAGATGTGCTCCATTGAGTCAGTTTCTCTTAGGGGATAGGAGCAAAGCCTAAGAGAGTAATGGACAGCTTTAAACTTTCCTTCCAGAATGGCAGAGGGTAGAGTTGAACTTCTAGCTAAAGCAAATGCCCTTCTGGAGTTACTGGATTCAAGAAAGTAAAAATAGGCTGCAGGAGCGGCAATATATTTAGTAGTATCTGAAGAAATAAAACCTGGTGCTCTAAGAAAATGTTTGTCTTTCAATGTCTGTCACTCTCTGCTTAATGAGTGATTTTTCTCGGTCTAACCCCATGACTAGCAAACTTTGAGGGGAAAGACCCAATTTTCCCAGGGATTTCAGAGTTGCCTTTTGCCAATTAGATTGAAATTTGTCTTGGAATAACAGAGGGAGCAGACATTGCGGGTTTAGACACCCTGACAGCCATTTGAAAATTGAAAGGATGGTGATTCTGGCCTCTACCCTTAACATTCCTGTTTCCAGTCTAACCCATGAGTTAGGCATGCATTTGGGCACTTGTAATAGAGCTCTAAGGAATTTGGACTGCACTCTCTCAAGTTGAGAGAAAGAGGAGGATGGCAGCCCCAAGAATGATCCGTATACTAATTGGGCCAATGGTTTGGCTTTAAACAATCTGAGCGCAGCCGGTACATACTGCCCTCCTTGTGATCGATAGAATTTCAGTATACCGTGTGCTGTTTTTTCTCCCACATCAGCAATGAAGCTGCTATGTGTTGTTTTGGTACCTGAGGCTTGCAAAACGACACCCAAATATTTGAAGCTGGTAAGTTGTTCTAACTGATGCCCCTGAAGCTCCCATCGTCTGATCTTTGGATTTTTAACGAAAGCCAGGATCTTAGTTTTTTGGTAATTAGTTAGAAGGTGTTCAGTATCACAGAATTGGGAGAATTTTTTTAGGGCTTGTTTCAGCGCTATGGGGGTCCTAGAAAGTAATACAGCATCGTCTGCATAGAGCAGTACGTGAATGTGCCTATTTGCTAATTTGGGAGGATGCACTTCAGGGGCATTCAAAAGGTTTACCAAATTGTTGATGTAGAAGATAAACAGAAAGGGGGCTAGAAGGCACACCTGCCTGTAAGTTTGAATGGGGTCAGTCAAATGCCCAATTCGGCTGCACCTTACTCAAGGCAGTTTGCTTGTGCATAGCCCCCAAAAGGGACAGCAGTCGCCTATCAATAGAGGAGGCCTGCAGTTTCCTCCAAAGTCTATTTCTAGAGACTGTGTCAAAAGCTGCTTTTAAATCAACAAATGCCCGGTAAAGTGATGCTTGGTTTCCTGTAGCGTATTTCTCTACAAGGTTTTGCATTACTAGGCAGTGATCTATTGTTGACCTGCCAGCTCTAAACCCAGCTTGCTCATCAGCAATTATTTCCTCCTGTTCTAGCCAGTCTAAAAATTTCTTCAGCAGATGTTTCGTAGACAACTTGCTTACAATGCTTAGTAAGCTGATTGGTCTATAATTGGATGGATCCTCCTTCTTTCCCTTCTTATGGAAGGGGACTACTATAGCCATTCCCCAATCATTGGGGATGTAGCCCGTTTCATCAATATAAGTAAATGGGGAGGCTAGGAAAGTTGCCCACCAGTCCTTATTTGTTTTTAGTAATTCTGGAGATATTCCATCAAGCCCAGGGGCTTTTGCATTCTTTAACTGGCTAATATAAGCTTTTACTTCTTCGGCGTGAACTGGGGGGCATTTGGCCAGATTTTCTATTGTTAGGGCAGGAGGGGGTTGAATAGGATCATCATACATTTTTTCGAAAAAAGAAGTCCATTTATCTGGGGGGGATAGAGGAAGCCAAGGGGGAGGTGGCTGTGGAGGCGCGGTTTGACACTAGTTTCCAGAACACCACTGAGTTTTTGCTCGTAGCTGCTTCAATTATATTGGCCCACGGTTTTCTGGTATGTTCTTTCTTACAGCGGGCAACCAGTGATTTATATTTCTTTTTAAAAAATGAAAGAGAACGATATGCATCTTGTCTGGTCTTTTCATCAGCTCTCAGTACTAACTTATAGGCATAGATTAAAGCATTTTTAGCACAAATACAGCTCTGATCAAACCCAAGTTTAGATGACAAATTGGTCTTGACCAGTTTTCCCTCTCGAGCACCTACCAAAAGTGGCCTTAAGGATTGGATGAGGTCATCATAACTCTTTAAAGGATTTTCAGATTTTGAGGAAACCTTAAAAGCTTGACTATATAGTTGTAGGTTCTAGTGCAGAGGTATTTTTCCCTGCACTTGTTCCTCTGCAGCAAGTATGCTCTGCGCATTGCTACAGCAGAATTTCCCTACTTTCCTCCCTTTTATTGCAGCCATGAAGCTGACTTTCTGCCCGTTTCTTTCCAGACACAGCAGAATAGCTGTGAAGATTTTAGTGTTTTCCATTCTGCCTCTTCTCTTGGTGCTGCTGGGATACAGTTTGCTCTATGAAGTGGGTTTTTTCTTAGCTCTGGAGGCAGTTTTCCACCTTTTCCCTTTTGTTTTCCTTTTCACTTCTTGCTTGGCTTCCTCAAGTTGCTGAAAAGTTTCTTTTTGTAGCATTGGAAGCTATTTCCCCACCTTTTTCCTGGCTGGCACAACAGACTGTCTTCTACTCCCACCCCCTTCTCATGTTTGCTGTGAGACAATGAGAGAGAGAATTATGTTGTACTTGAAAAGGAGATACTTTTGTCTGCAGTTACTTTGTTTGCTTTCTTCTTTTTAGCTGGCTCTCTGGAGAGCTAAAAAGGAGTAGTTTCAGTAAGGATTGTTCCTCTCAAGTTGACTGAGACTTCTGAGATAATTTTGAGTCTCCTAGACTCTTTTGAGATGCAGCAATGACTGGCAGTATTATCTGAAAGCAGGATGATATAACTCATAAGGTTTGCCTTTTTTGAGAGTTAATGATCTCATATTGCCTATCCAAAGCCATACCATACTGCTGTTATTCAAAGAACAATATACACGAATCGCTAGCATCTTTTTCACCTTAATAATTACTTCAACTGGTCCACTTTGTTGGGGGAAAAGGTTAAAAAATAGCTTTTCTTCAGAGGTGCAATGGATCTTGAATCAATAGAGAGTCAGCACACGAGTTTAGCTTTTAAAATCATTTACTTCTAAAGGAAAAAAGGTTAACAGGATTGCCTACAAAATAACAAATGCCTAGAGCTACATTCTCACTACTGGTTACAAACAAAGAGCTGGGATAACTGAATGGAGAATCTTCTTCTTCCTCTGTCTTCTTGACCCTGAAAGAAAATCACTTGACCTGTTGACCAATAACAGTTTACAAACACTCAAGTTTCCTGGGCTTGCAGATTATTGGCTTTGAGCCAGGTTCCCCTTCCAGGTCAATCTAAACAATAGCATGGTAGGTAAACACATTAACCCCATAATGAGTGAATCTCAGACCTTGCAACACACATATATTCCAACACATTTATGGTACAGGTTTCTCATATTTGTTTTACATATTGGGAAATGTCTTGTTGAGGTAGTGGTGCTCATTCGAGTCTTTCTCCATCAGGCTGCTCCCTTTGCCAAAGATTGCTGGCATTGATTGTGTGGGCCTGGTGTGGGATGCCGAGGAGAGTATAGCCATCTGTCTGGTGTACCGATTGCCCAGTGCACCAGCAGATGCTGTGCCTGGCCTGTTAGAGGCGGTGGCTGGTGGGGCCTTGGAGTACCCCAGGCTTCTGGTCTTAGGGGACATCAATGTCCATGCCGATGATGCTACCTCCTCACAGGCCATGGACATGATAGCCTCCATGGCAGCATTAGGACTCTCCCAGTTTGTATCAATGCCCACACATCGAGCAGGACACACACAGGATTTGATCTTTGGGTTCGGGATACAGGTGGATCTGGATGAAGCTATAGCAGTGCCATGGTCAGACCACCTCATCCTGAGGGCTTGTCTGGGCACCATGACCCCCTCCTGCTTGGGCGATGAGCTGATTTATGCTCACCCGTGGAGTCAAATGGATCCAATTGAATTGCAGAATGCTCTGCAGGATCCGATGCCCCCTGGTGGCTCATTGGATGAGCTGATAGAGGACTGGAATGTCCGTTTCTCTGAAGCTATTGATGAGATCGCTCTCTCCGCCCCCGAACTAGAGTAGCTCCTTGGTATACTGATGAGCTACGACAAATCAAATGGGAGCTGAGACAGCTAGAGCGAGTGTGGCGGCGACTCCATGATGAAGTGACAAGAACATCTTATAGGACGTTTATGAAGGCCTATGAGATGGCACTGAAAGCTGCAAAGAGAGACTACTATGCAGCTTCCACTGCGTCCACTAGTTCTTGCCGAGCACAACTTTCCAGAGTGATTTGGTCTTTAACGTCCCTCACACATGGGACAAATAAAAATGTAAATTCGGTAATAAGCTGTGAGGCTTTTGGAGACTATTTTGCGAATAATATCTTGTCACTCCGCTGGGATCTGTCCACCACAGTTGATGCAGTATGTGTACTGGAGGCCCCTTGGTCGTCCTCAGGGTTGATATTAGATCAATTCAGGCCACTCTCCCAGGAGGAGGTGGGCAGGGTCCTTCATGCTGTGAAACCTACCACGAGCTCACTGGACCTATGCCCATCATGGCTGGTGAAAAGTGGTGGTGATGGGATTTGGGCACCGTTAGCTGACATCATTAATCTTTTTCTGAGTTCTGGGTTTTTTACAGACTCACTGAAAGAGGCAGTGGTGCAGTCCTTCTTAAAGAAACCATCACTGGATCCTGCTGATCCAGCCAATTATCGCCCAGTTTCGAATATTCTGTTCCTGGGTAAGGTAATTGAGAGGGCGGTAGCGGAACAGCTGCAGGTATGCCTGGGTGATGCCTCTATCCTGGATCCATTCCAGTCCAGCTTCAGGCCTGGCCATGGTACAGAGACGGCTCTGGTTGCCCTCACAGATGATCTGCGGCGACACCTGGACCGGAGTGGGTCGGCACTGCTGATACTTTTAGATCTTACAGCAGCATTTGACATGGTCAATCATAATCTTCTGACCCATTCCCTTGCCAATGTGGGGATTCGTGGAACAGCCCTGCAGTGGCTGAACTCCTTCCTTCACAATCTAGGACAGAGAGTGGCACTCAGGGAACAGATGTCTGCTTACCATTCTTTGGTATGTGGCATCCCTCAGGGGGCGATTCTTTCCCCGATGCTATTTAACATCTATATGTGCCCCCTTGCCCTGTTAGCCTGCAGCTTTGGGCTAGGTTGTCACTGGTATGTGGATGACACTCAGCTCTATCTGCTGATGGATGGTGTTATGACCTTTACTTTCTTTAGGGTATATTTTTCTTTTAATCTATCCCTTAACCCTCTGGGTAGTCTGCTGCCACCCGGAATATTTTATTCCAAGATATTTTATTTAAATTTTCCCTTTGGTAACGTTCCTAAGCGTCAGGCTCCTTCGTGGTTCTATGTGGCCCTGAAGATAAGAATGGGATATAGCAATGACAGCTGTACTGGGATATAGCAAAACAAAAATAAACTTTTATTTAGTCGAGAAGCGTATCGGTTTCATAAACGTAGTTCTCGGTTCTTAAAGTTACTTCATTTACTCTCATTCACACAGCTGGCCTCTCTTTCCCTGACTGAGCGTCCTTTCACAAACATGCTCAGTTCAGGTTCCACACAGGTTATATTTCTCTCATAAACACTTCAACATATTCGGGCAGCACACAGCTAGCCTGGTTTCTTCTGACTAAAAATTTTCTCTCTACTCTCCGTCTCAAACTGCATTCACTCCACCCACCCTCTCAGTCCTCAACCAATCATATTGTCAGAAACTGTTTTAACCTAAGTAACGCCATATTTAATCGTGTAGTGTTTAGACTTCTTTCCCTCCAGGCAATACCTGCAAGGAGCCGATTCCATGGGAAAGGATCCTGTCTTATCTGCTGTTTCGACCTTGGCCAGCTCAGCGCACCTCTGAGAAGTTTTGCTGTATGAACTCAGGGGGGAGGCTGGGCTCCGGGAGTGTGAAATGTAACAACCTTTGCTCTATGATTCATTCCTAGCAACGATTTGCTCAGCCAGGATCTCTAATCCTGGAATATGCACGTCTGGGCTTGAATGCTGTCTTTCACAATAAACCTTTTGAAATCAAAAGACCTCGTCTTCTTGCAGAAGGGAGTGAAACAGACTATCGAGTATGGAATGCCATAGCCTGACACATATCACTCACTCATCCATCTCCTTCACCCCCCACTCTTCACCTATCTCATCAAGCATTTAAAGATACGTGCACACATTTACTTGGAATGATTACAGATGGCCAGTCTGATCTTGCTTTGGATTCTTTGGTCAAGGGTCTTGAGGCTGTGATGGTATGGTTACATCAGAGTCACCTGAAATTGAATCCCCTGAAGACAGAGGTTCTGTGTCTGGATCATGGGGCAATCGAGCTGGGAACCGGCTCCCAGCTGTCGATGGGGTACAATTGAAACCTTCCCTGATGGTGAGGAGTCTGGGTGTGACCTTGGATGCTACACTTTCAATGGAGGCCCAGGTCATGACTGTTGCCAGGTCTGCCTTTTTTCATCTTCGACAGGGCAGGCAACTGGCACCCTATCTTTCACCACAGGACCTGGCTACAGTAATCCATGCAACGGTCACCTCCAGGCTAGACTATTGCAACTCACTGTATCCTGGACTGTCCTTGGGTCTGACCCGGAAGTTACAGCTGATCCAGAATGCAGCGGCACGCTTCCTTACCGGAACGCCCATCCAAGCGCACATTCATCATGTGCTGTACCAGCTGCACTGGCTTCCAGTGGAGTTCCAGATCTGGTTCAAGGTGTTAACCTTGGTATTTAAAGCCCTTCATGGACTGGGACCTCCATACCTGCGGGACCGCCTCTTCCATTACGTCCCCTGCAGGGTGTTGCGCTCTGCAGACAAGCAACTCCTGGTGGTCCCTGGCCCAAAGGACATCCATCTGGCCTCAACCAGGGCGAGGGCTTTTTCTGCCCTGGCCCTGGCCTGGTGGAATGCTCTCCCGCTGGAGATCTGGGCCCTGTGGGACCTGTTACAGTTTTGCAGGGCTTGTAAAACGGAGATGTACTGCTGGGCCTTTGGCTGAGTGCCAGCGAGTGTCCTTCTTCTTCCATCTAAGACCACCATTTCTTCTGGAGCTGCCCTCAGCCATCTGCCATGCCTGTATACGGACTCCCAATATTTGTTTAAATAGCCTGCTCCTGGACTATTTTAATCATTTTTAAATAAATATTGATTTTATGTTTCTGTGATTTTAATGTATTTTTTAATGTTGTTAGCCACCCTTAGCCCATCTGTGGGGAGGGCAGGGTATACATCAAATAAATAAATAAATAAAAACGTTAGGTGAGCTTTTGAGCTGCTTGATGTCTGTGGACAGGACCATTTAGGGGGTGCTCAATAGGTTTTCTCAGTTGCATTTTTTTCAAGAAAGTAATCTGTATAAAACTATGCCCCTCTTGAGGTCTGTGCCCAAGGCGGCTGCCTAGTTGGTCTAATGGTAGCACCGGCCCTGTCTATAGTTATGGCAAACAGAAATGGGGAAAGGGGACAGCCTTGTCTAGTTCCCCTTGCTATATGAAGCTTTGTTATTTTTTTCAAGGATTTGATAGCGACTGTAACATCTTCTGTTGTGACTGGTTGGTCCAGATATTGTTTATGTTCTTGTGAGGTTTTTTTCCAAATTTCCTGTGATGATAAATAATTTAAAATATGATTAGTGTCAGGATTGTCTGATGTACAAATGGTTTGGTAGTATTCAGCAAATACAGCTAATTTTACAGAATTAGTTTGAGTTTTTCCTGGGTGCCTTTAATAGCTTGTATAGAATGTGAGGAGGTTTTTTCCTCTAATTTTCATGCAAGCAAGTTTATAGATTGGGTGGCCTTTTTGTGTTTATCTTCTAGTTTTCTTATTCTAGATATCATTTCATTTCTAATGTTTTCTTTTTGCTCTTCATGACAGGAGGCAACGAAGATTAATTTCCCTCTAAGTACCACTTCCATAGCATCCTACACGTGGATTTGAGGAATGCCACATAGTTTGTTTCTATTGTTTAATTTCTAAAGAGACTTCAGAAGAAATTTATTTGTTAAATAAAAGTGATTTATTTAGTTTCCAATTTGTTTGATGTCATTTATTCTCAGTGTACATTCTGTCCAAGCGTAGTCTGTCCACAACTTGTCACCAATCCTTGATGTAAGAGTTTGACTAATTAATTTAGGAGATAAGAATATGTCATTTAAATATGTAATTTAGAAGATAAGAATATGTAATTAATCCTTGTGTATATATTGTGGATAGAAGAGAAGTATGTATAGTCTGTTACCAGTGGGTTTTGAAGATGTCACTAGATCAATAGATAAAACCTAAGAGCCATTAATTGATCTTAGCAGCTTAGTAACGGTATTGTTAATTTTAATTGCTTTGACACGATAGGCAGTAAAATTTAAAAGGTCATTCAGAGAGGAGTGATACAAATGTTTACTGCTGACACATCGATTTACCCATGCTGAACGAAAGCAGAATTGAAAGCCAAGAGAATCAAGCGTACTCTGCATGAAGACAGCTCGTCAGGTTGTTTTGATCTACAAGCAGCTCTCCACACTGAAAGCAGTGAAAGCAGCTTTCTCAGTAATCATGCTTTGCGGTATTATCCAATACAATTTTTAAAGTTTGTATATGTACACTCACACATTATGCAAATGCATTTATATTTGGTATCACTTTCATATTTATCAAAATACTGAATTTCACAGGTCAAGGGATGGTGTCATGGAAATATAAATAATAATAATAACCGTGCTTATATACCGCTCTTCTACACATATTAGTGCCTCACACAGAGCAGTGAACAAGTTAGTGTTATTCTTATCCCCACAATGGAGCTGGGGCTGAGAGGAGTGGCTGACCCAAGGCCACCTACTGAACTCATGTCAGTAGTGGGATTCAAACCAGTAGACTGCTGATTATGGTTTAGAACACATACTTAGTGAAACATATGCATTCTAAATAACACTGTATGAACATCACTGTAGTTCTTTTTCTAGTATGGTGTATAACTGGTGCTTTATCTTTGACAGCCAATTAAAAATAGTGAACAGTATCAGATACATGCTCTGTAATTGTTAGCAGAGACCAAGGATGATCTGGTCATGTAACTTTTCTTGTCACTTTTACTATCCATATCTCTTATCTTACAGCTGGGCATAGTGGTACTTTTGGCTAGGTAGAATGTCACATGATTGGAAATAGTAAAAAAGAATTAAATTATGATTGGTTTGATATTTATCTTTGTTATCATATGAAAAGATCTTAGATTTCTGCGTAAGATAATATATAAAAATGGTAATCCAAATAGCAGATCAGGGTTCTGGCCAAAAGAAATCTCATGAAGATCTAGGCAGGAAACCTACCCTTGTAATATGTGCTACGGGAACTTGAATGCATTTCATCGTTAATCTGACTGAGTTAGATTTCATTAAGAAATGTTAGGAAACTTAATTCTTGTTGCGTTCATCTGTTCTATTTTTCTATGTTTTATTTAAATAAGCATTTATATTTTGATACCTCACGTAATGAAAACGACTAGCGATTGTTAATGAAAGAAGCCATTAAACTCTTAGGAGGAGTCTGTCTCCTGGTTGGGAGAGTGCAACAAAAACATACATCCTGTTTATTTTGTACTGAAAAACAGTTTCTCTAAAACAGAGAAACATGTTTTCAGTTCTCACTTGAATGTTTCAAGCTGCTCAGGATTTAAGATAAAACCTTCAACCCATCTCTACCGAGTGTTTAATACTTTTTACTTAATGTTTAAAAGTTATGTTTAATATTTATGCCTAATATGATTATAAAAGCAATACTGTTTGAATTATCTATAAACTTATTTGAGTTGGATTGTTAGTAAAATTACAATTTTATGAAATTTTTACCATTTTATAACATTACAACTTTGTACCACAAACGTTTTGCATGTAGAAGAGTTTGCCAAAAATAAAGTTCCCCATCCCCCCATCCCCCCATCGAAGACGAAGACGAGGACGAAGACGAAGACGAAGACGAAGACGAGGACGAGGACGAGGACGAGGACGAGGACGAGGACGAGGACGAGGACGAGGACGAGGACAAGGACAAGGACAAGGACAAGGACAAGGACAAGGACAGCCGGGCCCCCGGGGGTCGCGGCTGCGCCGCTCCCCCCGACGCCCCCCGCCCCGCCTCCGGCGGGCCGGGGGCCCCCGGGGGTCGCGGCTGCGCCGCTCCCCCCGACGCCCCCCGCCCCGCCTCCGGCGGGCCGGGGGCCCCCGGGGGTCGCGGCTGCGCCGCTCCCCCCGACGCCCCCCGCCCCGCCTCCGGCGGGCCGGGGGCCCCCGGGGGTCGCGGCTGCGCCGCTCCCCCCGACGCCCCCCGCCCCGCCTCCGGGGCCCCCCGCCCCTAGCCAGCCTTATTGGCCCTCCTGGCTGCCTGGGCACTGACGTTTGTGTGTGTTGTGTGCAGACAAATGGTACCCCAGACCACCAACCCATAGGAAATTTTCTCCTAGAGGCCATAATGGCAAACCTGATCTTGCTTAGAAGCCCTTTATCTGTTACATTCTAGAGTATGATATTTGCTGCTTCACCATCCTCAGCCTCCCCAGTCTTACAGTTGCTGACTCCTGCTTGTGCCAGCAGATTTAGGAGTAATATCAGAGGATGGTGTGGTTTAGGAAGGAAAGGAACCTCGGTGGCATATAATGTCATAGAGTCCTCCCTCCAAAGCAGCTATTCCAGGGGAGTTGATCTCTCCTATCTGGAGATCAGCTGTAATTCCAGGAGAACTCCAGGCTCTATCTGGAGGTTGCAACCTTACTCAGTCTCCTTCTCTTCAAATCAGCTCTGCTGTTCCCTCCTGTACGCTTGAACCGTCTCTCCAAGCACCTGCTGACACTTTAGTCAAAACCCTCTTCAGATACCAATACTTCATGCAGCTTTCCAACCAAGCTGTCACGAATTTTTGCATCACTGATTTTGTTCACATTAATCCACTGTTCACTGTACAAACACACACACCCTTCACATCATTTTTGCACTCACCTTCATTTTGACCCTCTAACTGAATTGGTCTATGGGAAGCAATCCTTAAAGTGGATTCCTTTTTTTGGTTTATTACATATATTTATCGGATATCTCTTAAATTTTTTTTCAAATAAATAAACAAATAAATAACTGAAAAAATAGGACATATTTTTTTATTGTTACTTGGACCATCCAGCCAGGTAACTCCTCTTCGCCTGAGGCTAAGTCCCAGGCTACCAACAGATAATTGTTGGGGTGGAGGGAAGCGAAAAACATGGTCTGGGTGTGCTTTCAGTCCCGAGTCTGCAGAAAACTGCAGTCTGTTTTGTGCTGTTCCGTGAGCATATTGGCATAGAAAGGGTTAATTGAAGGGTGCCAGTCCAGAGTTTTCATTTCTAAAATATTGTTCTGGAGGGTCTCTAACACATCCCACACATTTTGTGGCACTGGCCTTTCTTTAGTGCCCGTTCCGGGCTGTTTTGTGCTGTTCCGGGAGCTTTTTGGCATGGAACGGGTTAATAAAAGCGGGGCAGTCCAGAGTTTTCATTTCTCAAATATTGTTCTGGAGTGTCTCTAACACATCCCACTGTTTTTTGTGACACTGGCGTTTCTTTAGTGCCCGTTCCGGGCTGTTTTGTGCTGTTCCGGGAGCTTTTTGGCATGGAACGGGTTAATAAAAGCGGGGCAGTCCAGAGTTTTCATTTCTAAAATATTGTTCTGGAGGGTCTCTAACACATTCCACTGTTTTTTGTGGCATTGGTGTTTCTTTAGCGCCCGTTCCGTGCTGTTTTCTGCTGTTCCGGGAGCTTTTTGGCATGGAACGGGTTAATAAAAGCGGGGCAGTCCAGAGTTTTCATTTCTAAAATATTGTTCTGGAGGGTCTCTAACACATCCCACTGTTTTTTGTGGCACTAGCGTTTCTTTAGTGCCCGTTCCGGGCTGTTTTGTGCTGTTCCGGGAGCTTTTTGGCATGGAACGGGTTAATAAAAGCGGGGCAGTCCAGAGTTATCATTTCTAAAATATTGTTCTGGAGTGTCTCTAACACATCCCACTGTTTTTTGTGGCATTGGCATTTCTTTAGTGCCCGTTCCGGGCTGTTTTGTGCTGTTCCGGGAGCTTTTTGGCATGGAACGGGTTAATAAAAGCGGGGCAGTCCAGAGTTTTCATTTCTAAAATATTGTTCTGGAGGGTCTCTAACACATCCCACTGTTTTTTGTGGCACTGGCGTTTCTTTAGTGCCCGTTCCGGGCTGTTTTGTGCTGTTCCGGGAGCTTTTTGGCATGGAATGGGTTAATAAAAGCGGGGCAGTCCAGAGTTTTCATTTCTAAAATATTGTTCTGGAGTGTCTCTAACACATCCCACTGCTTTTTGTGGCATTGGCATTCCTTTAGTGCCCGTTCCGGGCTGTTTTGTGCTGTTCTGGGAGCTTTTTGGCATGGAACGGGTTAATAAAAGCGGGGCAGTCCAGAGTTTTCATTTCTCAAATATTGTTCTGGAGTGTCTCTAACACATCCCACTGTTTTTTGTGGCACTGGCCTTTCTTTAGTGCCCGTTCCGGGCTGTTTTGTGTTGTTCCGGGAGCTTTTTGGCATGGAACGGGTTAATTGAAGGGTGCCAGTCCAGAGTTTTCATTTCTAAAATATTGTTCTGGAGTGTCTCTAACACATCCCACTGTTTTTTGTGGCACTGGCATTTCTTTAGTGCCCGTTCTGGGCTGTTTTGTGCTGTTCCGGGAGCTTTTTGGCATGGAACGGGTTAATTGAAGGGTGCCAGTCCAGAGTTTTCATTTCTAAAATATTGTTCTGGAGTGTGTCTAACACATCTCACTGTTTTTTGTGGTACTGGCATTTCTTTAGTGCCCGTTCCGGGCTGTTTTGTGCTGTTCCTGGAGCTTTTTGGCATGGAACGGGTTAATAAAAGCGGGGCAGTCCAGAGTTTTCATTTCTCAAATATTGTTCTGGAGTGTCTCTAACACATCCCACTGCTTTTTGTAGCACTGGACTTTCTTTAGTGCCCGTTCCGGGCTGTTTTGTGCTGTTCTGGGAGCTTTTTGGCATGGAACGGGTTAATTGAAGGGTGCCAGTCCAGAGTTTTCATTTCTAAAATATTGTTCTGGAGTGTGTCTAACACATCTCACTGTTTTTTGTGGCACTGGCATTTCTTTAGTGCCCGTTCCGGGCTGTTTTGTGCTGTTCCTGGAGCTTTTTGGCATGGAATGGGTTAATTAAAGGGTGCCAGTCCAGAGTTTTCATTTCTAAAATATTGTTCTGGAGGGTCTCTAACACATCCCCCTCTTTTTTGTGGCACTGGCATCTCTTTAGTGCCCGTTCCGGGCTGTTCCGTCTCGTTCCCCGCTTTTACCCTGTCCCGACTACAGGCTTTCTTAGAGATGCTCTTCAGTAAGGGAAACGATAGAAGTGAATCCAAGTGTGAACCATGCTCAGATTTATGCCAATGCAGTAAAACAATCACACAGGGAGTGTATATTTAAAAGTTATTGTGAGAGCTGTTTTGTGCCGTTTTCTAACGAACTAGCAACAACCAGTGTTTACGAAACTTTATGGGTTATTAATCAGCATGCCATTTATCAGTAATGTTAAGCTATATAGTAGTACAGGGATCAAGTATGTTTAAGATTAACCAAGTTTATTCCAGACCGCACCACTTCAAATACATAAGAAATAAAATATTACTTGGGTATTTATAACTAAATTTGTGTGTTTATACGTTTTTATTGTATTGTTTTATATATTAATGTTTTAATATTCAAATGTTTTCACGTTTTTGATGTTCAACACCTTGGAGACCTGTTTGGTGGAAAGGCAGTACAGAAATGTTTTAAATAATAAAATAAATTCACAGGATAAAGGGGAGGTGTCATTCAGGTGTGAATCCCTCTGTAGGGAACTGGATTAGACCACACCATGGTCAATAATAAATGGTGAGAGAAGTTACAGTTTCAACTATGCAAATAGGCTTGCCTTTTTAAAAATTTATTTATTTATTTATTTATTTATTTATTTCTAACTGAGACTCAAGGAGGATTACACAGTATGAGATTAGTACAATCCGTATCAAGTACATTTCCATACAGTATCAAGGACATTTCCATAAACAATGCCATAGGGTAAATAGATACAAGTTTAAAAAGACATAGTGTTAGCAAGAATCCAATACAAAGTAGAAGAAAATACTGAAACAGAACATAATTGCTTCTAGGATTGACATTAGACAATTTAAAGCACAGGTAGTACATAGGAGTACTTATTTAAAGCAACAGATAATATGTAAGGCAACATAATGGTGAAGTCTATGGTCCCTTGCTCTTTTGACATAGTTTGGCTCTTTACAGTGCATTCCTGGGGAGAACAGCAAAAGTGCACAAGGAGCTAACTAGTTTCTGTGGTTTGCTCTGATGTTCCCAGAACCTGATTTGCTCCAATATTTCTGGAAAAGTCAAAGTGAGCTTTCCCACGGTGTGAGAAGTAGGATTACCAACCTCCAAGTGGGGCCTGGAGTTCTGGAATTACAGTTGATCTCCAGATGATAGAGATCAATTCCCTTGCAGAAAGGGCAACTTTGGAATCACTTTCACGCTGACCTCCCTCTTCTCCCCAAACTCTATTCTCCCTAGACACTGCCCCAAAATCTCCATAAATTTCCCAAGCTGGAGTTGGCAACCCTAATGGGAAGGTACAGATTTCCAGACCTCCCTGTTCACATCCAGCAAGGTTTTCCCTCCCTTACCCCTCCTGTCCCACTATCAGCAAACTTTTTAAAAACGAAATCACTAGTAGGCATATTGCTATAGCATCATTGTGGGAGAGATGGGTATGAGGGAGTAGGGTGGGAAAACTGGAGAATCATTGCATGTGGACACTCCATTGCTGCTGTTTCTCTCTCTAGTTGCCCCCTCCCACCTCTGGTAATAGGTCATACCAAGGACAGCATCTGCAAAAGATTTCAGTTGATGGGCAGGTTTAGGTGGGAATAGGTGTTCTTTCAAATAATCTGGTCCCAGACTTTAACTTTAATTGAATTTTTATACCACCCATCTCCTGAAGGACTCAGGGCGGTGTACAGCAAAAATAAAACATACAAATATAAAACAATAAGAATATAAAATATAAACATATTAAATAGTTTAACTCAGAAAAAGGACAACTCAATTAAAACACATTTAGGCCAGACTATGTAGTACTAAAGGATAAGAATCACCATTTTGAATTGTGCCTGTAATCAAATGGGCAGCACATTGAACTATGAATTTGTGTCCACAGAGGTGGTGGAGGATTGTGTACCTGGTACTTCATGGATGGATGTGGGATGTGCCATGATGGCATGAATGTTTCTGTTGACGTTCTCTTTCTCATCACCAGCACTGGTATATGTGAGTAGTTAATGCTGTAGTTCCTGGATGCCACAGTTGAATAGTAGACATCACTGAGGGGTCATGCATTTATTGACCACAGTGGATTAAGGAGATGAGAGTACCCATTTCTTACCATGCAGAATGTTATATGCTTTCCCCATCTATAGGCATGACTAGATCAACATGAAGATCCCTCTGATATTCCCTTTCACATTTTCTCCAGACCATGCAAGCTTATCAGATCCTACTCCCACCATTGCATCCTCTGCCATACTATTTGTTTGTGTCTGCAGCTACCTTGCCTGCTTCTCCACTGGGAACACTCCTTAAAGTCCACTTCTGCAAAGCCTTCCCTGAATCACTACAGGAGCACAATTCTGCTTTTGCTATTACTAGTTAATCGTTTTCTACTAGCCACCCTTAATCTCGTCACCTCTTATTAAGCCTTTGTCTTCCCCACTCCATTCTGGAATGCAAACCTGGGTGGCTCCCTTCTGTGAAGTTCCAGTACATCACTACTGCCAAAAAGCATTGTTATTAGCAGTAACTGCAGCAACAGTAAGTGAAGAGGTGACCAACCACTGCTGTACTCAGGAATACAGTGCAGCCTCAGCCAAGACCATGGAGGCACAATGCTCCTTGTGAGAGGTAACTTATTCATGAACTCTTGCAAGCTTCCATCTCTCTCTCGGGCATTGTTACTGCCTTTCCCATCTGCCTAATTTGTCACTGTTTCCCCAAGCTCATCATCCCCCTTGCTTTGCAGATGGTGTCTCCATTGGGGAAAAGTAGGACGATTAATAATGAACTGTTTTCCATTTGGCTGACAACAAAGGAGGTTGACAAACAACATTTCCTTAGAATCTAGATGTTTAAATCAGGAATTTCAGATAGATTGCTCATCAGAGCAGGAAAAATATCTGGCTAGGACATTCCTTGACAAATAGTTAACAATGGATTGATTCTTTTATGCCCTTTTAAAATCCTGATATTTTTGTGTGTGACATTTTACCAACAAGTGCACACAGTTTTGATTTCCAAGTTATATGTTGCAATTTTTTTCTGCAATTAGTTGAATTCATACACAATCCAGGTCCCAGTTCAGTTGGACTTGCCCACATGTGATTCCTGTATGACAAGTTAGTCAGTATTAACCCTTGTTGATTTGAGTGATACTTAATGCAACTAACTGGCTGGTTTGGGGCTGCAGCATCTAGCAGTATACCAGTTGCTGTACAATTTGGGCCCCTGTAGAGCACAAGAGCTTGCCTGGTGGGAACACACCAGCTGTGCGCTGGCCTATGAGACTTTTTGCCTCCCTGGCCCATTTCTCGGAACTCCCCTCCCCCACTGGTCATGTGAGTCACAGCGGGGGACAGAGACTGGGGACAGAGGTTCCCTTGCTTCCACCAGAGGACCTGGCAGCCCTAATTCCCCCCAGCAGGGTAAATAGTGCCCCCAGAAGCTGTTTTGGACTAGCAAAATGGCAAGGGGGGAAGTCTAAAGCCCCTTCTCTCCCCTTTGACACAGTCCTGATCTTGTGATGGTTGGGAAATTAATTCCCAGCAGCTGCCATCTGACTTAGAGAAATGAGAGTAGGGTCAGCAGAACTTCAACTCAACTCATTTAAAAAGCCATCATGACTACTTTTGGCTCTGACTGGCAGTGGTTTTCCATAATCTCAGGCAGAGGTCTACCATGTCACTTCCTATCTGATCCTTTTAACTGCACATGCCTGTGATTGAACTTGCGCGATGATATCACATCCCGGAAGTGATATCATCATGCAGCTCCAGGAGCAATTTGTGCATATGTGGACAAGAAGAAAAGGTGAATGTCAGGTGTCCCCCCTCCCGCCTGGACTGTGGATGGACCTGGCAACCCTAACTGGCAACCAGGGTTGCCAGATGTCCAGTATTCACCTCGACAGACTGGTATTTTGGGAGACTGTCTAGGGGAAGTGTTCCCCAAATATCAGACACCTGGCCCCTCCCCCCTGACAGCTCCATTGCCCAACCCAAGTGCCCAGCCTGCCTCCTGTGGCTGTGCGGTGCTGCTTGGGACTGCCCAGCCACTGTGGTGCCTGAAAGCGGGTTGTCACAGTGATGTCACTTCTTGTAGTGACATCATGACACTGGCTGCGTGTAGTTTTAACATGAAAGCTGGGTGCTACCCTCTCTCCCTGGGGTCTGGTATTGTTCTGGACCTCATCTGGCAATCCTACTGTCAACCAGGTTCAGGAGTCAGCTCTAAGCCATCTTGTCCCTGGATCATTTAGACCTTCAGTTACAAGGATTCAGACTTGGGAGTTCTGTTTAGAATTTTGTGGTTTGACCTGACAAGGGAACATCCAAGTTAAGGAACCAAAGCCTGTTAAAGTATTATGGGTTAGCTATTTAGATTTTATAATTTTCTTTCCTATCTTGCACAGTTTCTATATTTGCAATCTTTCTCACAATTCTTAATAACCTTTATTAGTTAGGCTTGGAGGCTTCAGTCTGATTCCAGTACCTTGGCCTAATTGGTCTTACCTACCAAATAAATGTTTTCGTGGAACTCAGTCTGCAGATACCCCACCTTGCAAGGCTGGCTTCTTGATTAACACCCAGAAGGGCTGGAGACTTTGTTTCCTCCATCTCTAAGCTTAGGGTTAGTTAGAAGGAATAGATGGCAGCTCGTTACCCCAGGCAGCAAGGACTCTTGCCCCCTACAAGTATGTTTTTCTTTTGACCCCCCTTCCTGGTTCCTTGATGATGTGTAACAGATGGCACATGCATTTTCTGATTGACTGAACATATTCTTCATTACCAGTACCCTAGCATGTGGAAGAATGTCTCCTAATGACACCTTTGGCAACATTATAGTGATGGGGGCGGCGGGGGGGGGGGGAAGAATACCTGTTAGGTGTAAATCCAGTAGTTGACACTTTCCCAGCATGAAAATTGTGATGGGAAAGCTCTTGATCTTCCTGCTTACTCTGCAGCTCTTAAAGGAACAGGAGACACATTACCCGCTGCTATCCAGTAATAAACCAAGGAGAAATTGATATTCTCTATAGGAAAATGTGTTATCTAATCTACTTCAGGAAAGGAAGATGTTTTCCATCCCCTTGTGAGATAGAAGACAGCTTGTTCCCCAGAGAATTCTTTCTGCTTGCTTCAAGAGTGTTGAGACCAAACCTGTTCATTTGGGCATTGTCTATGATTGGTGGGGTCTAGTTACCACTGTTGCTGGAACTGGGCCAATTTTGTTTTGAATAAACCATGAGAGGTCTGCACAACAGCACTGAGGGCAGCATTGCCAGGAATCTTCATCTTTGCTGTCCACAGGGCCTGGGAAGCAGCAGGTACCACAGGTGAGGCCCAACTTATTGAGCTTCTCAGGGTCCTATTGAGGGATATGTTAGAGACAGACCATAAAAGGAGTGATACAAAAAGTCCTGGGAATCAATATCAAGGGAGTAGGAAGGAAGGAAAGCACTTAAGAAATGTAGCTATGGAGACGCTAGAGGGGGCAGCGAGGAAGGAAAATCAACTTAATAGAGATGGGGTGTTTGTAAGCTGATGGGAGAAAGAAGAGAGGCATGAGACCCGTTCAATTAATCCTAAAGGTATCTTTGCTGCCTTATTTGCTTCCTACCTTCCTTCTGACAGGGAACCCTACCGCTGCTCCATCTGTGTGTCTCAGCCTCTTGGGTTTCTGGCTGCAGGGGGTTGTTTTACCTCGTTTGTATCATTAGTGAAAAGCAGATCCAAGCTGGGTCGTGTGTCTGACCTGATAAGCTCAGATTCCCTCGCCATCCTCCTCCTTCTATCTCACTCTATGCAATAAGATGACTTGATTAGGTTTGCATGGTGGGCTGGGGAAGAGCTGTTGGAGAAGCAGATGCCCCATCCCATGCCAGTCCAGGGACCTGGGGAGCACAGGGGTTGATCCATTAAGCAGATTTGCTGAGAGCAAAGAGAAAAGGTGCCTACAGGAGTGAAGCAAGCAAGCAAGAGCACAAGAGAGAAGTTGAAGGACAAATTGGAAAAGCAGCCTGAGAAGGAATGTAGGAAGGAATAAGGCAGGGAGTGAAAGAAGGAGGGATATAGAAGGGTGTTCGTGGTACCTTAGAATCAGGAAACTAGAAGCATGGCAATCAGCTGGGGGTGGAGGGGAGTATGTGTTTGAGAGGGAGAGAATGCAAATGAGACAGTGTGTGTGTGTGTATGAGAAAAGTACAAGAATATTTGTGGCAGCTCAGCGCAGTGTGACTACCAGGAGGGGAACAGGGCAGAAAGGTGAGCCACAGGGAACACTATGGAAGTACAGCATCAAGAGAAAGCTATAGAAAGCCAGGAATGCTGTCTATGAGGGAGACATAGAAATGGTACCAGCAGAAAAGGAAAGACGCAGTCTGAGAGGGAATTAAGTCTTACCAAAAGAAGGAAGAGAGGGATACTAAACGCTCCAAGGGAGAAAAGTGGCTGTTCTCAACATGTTCTTTTTTCTCCGGGAGACCCAACGCATGAGCAATGAGTCACCAGAGTTGCACCCATCCCAAGCCCTTTCTCGAAATGGCTTGCACCAGCGTTTCAAGAATTGGCATTCCCGCAGGACAGGTAGACAATCCCAAGAAGAAGACAAGCAGCCCATGGAGCAACCCAGGTCCAAGAGCACTTCAGAGGCAGCAACAACAGCTCCTTTGGCAACCCTGTCCAGCGCCCACCATGAATTAGAGGAAAAGAGACCTGGAGCCAGTCCCAGTGACGAGCTGTTACAAGGGGCAGGAGGAAGAGTGAATTCAGTTCACACAGAAGAAGACTGCCCAAACTTCTGGAATATGAAACCTGTCATCACCGCTGTCTTTGGGCAGGTAATGGGAAAGGGGCAGAGAACACATAATAAGGTAACAGAGAAGATTGAAAATGAGGTAATGGTTAAAAGGTGAGGATTCGGTGGAAGTGGGATGTTCTGAAATAGGGGATATTCCCCTTTGGGCAAGGAGATTTTGTAGTAGCCCTGGAGAATTCCAGCCAGTTCCTGCAGAAAATTTAGCTTCTTGCCCTCCAACATATGACTAAAGACCAAGTTTTCCACGGCAGAACATAATATTGATGCCCAAAACACAGGAACAAGCCTAGTGATATAGAAGAATGAGTCTTGAAAAGGGGCCCTTACTTATAACATAGGCCTATCCATCTTCCTAAATCCAGGGAAGGCCAATGAAGAAGCCTCCTAAGCCCAGGATCTGTGTTGAAGGCTATATAGTTGCCAACCTACAGGTGGGGCTTGGAGACCTCCTGGAATTACAACTGATCTTCTTGGGAGAAAATGTCAGCTTTGGAGGGTGGACTCTATGGCATTGCAGTGACGGAGGTCCTTCCCATCTCCAAACTCCACCCCCTGGTATCACTCCCAATTCTCTATGAATTTCAGAACCAGGAGCTGGCAACCTAGAAGGCTAGCATCAGTTAAAGATCCTTGCTATCACCACAATCTCTGAGGAAGCCTTGAGAGCGAGCACTTAATCTGGGACTGTTGATTGTGGTTTTAAAACATGGTTACTATAAAGATGACTGAAATAATATGTGAATAAATAATCCCCGAGGAAATCATTTGCAAAGGCAAGCATGCAGAAACCTACATCATGCCAGCCCGCTGCTCTAATGAGGCCTCAGGAGCTGGACCAAGCCATACTATTTAACAACACAGTACAATGGTCAATTTTTTACCTTAACATTCACAGATGTCGTGGTGAGGGGAGGCTGGAAATAGTAGTTGGTTGTAGGACTGGCCCAAAGGGATTTTGACACATTTGGCAAACTGTTACTTTGGCTCTCCCCCCACCCACCCATTCAATATAGAAAAAATAAGCTAATATGTCAAACGGAGAAACGAAATTCCCTTCCATCTAATCTGGCACCCTTGGTGATTGCCTGGGTGATTGTCTAGTTCATCTCTATGGTTGACCTTGGTTGAATGATACTGAGCAGCAATCAAGGGGGAAGGAGCCCCACTTATTAACCAAAGAGCATTGAGAGGTGGTGTTGGAGGTGAGGCAAGCTCATCCAGCACTCAGCAAGCATACAGCCACTAATTACTATACAGCAGCACCTCCCTCAGGACAGCCATTGTACACACAGGCCTTCTCATGCCTCTAATGTCCACGGCTAAGGATCTAGGTTACCAGTTCTTAGACTGGCAAGCCTAGTAATATGGCTGTGCTGTAAGGAACGGCTCAGAGAGATGCTTTGGTAAAGGGACAGGAACTGTATACTATACAACTGTGGACTGTATTTTGCTGTATGCTCCCACTGGGTAATTTCCACATCTTTTACATGTCACGTCAAATGTATTTGTTTTGACATTTTCAACTCTGTATTTAGATTTATGTTTGAAATCACTTATGTTTTGTTTCAGTTCTGTTTTTGGATTTATGTTTGCTTCTATATTTCTGCCATCCATAACCCTGTTGTGTTATTTATTGAATGTCCTAGCTGTTGATTGTTTTTACTTGTATTGTGTAATCCATGTTGAGTCTCAGTGAAAAAAGGAGGACTATAACAAATAAAATAAAAGTAACAGAAAAAGAGCAAAAAAAAGCTAAACGGAACCAATATACATTCCAGTTTTTCAGGTCAGACAAAACCTTTCTATAATTAGGCAACAATACAGTAATAGGGAAACAAATGAACAAAATCAAGATAAAAATGGTTTCAATATAGCAACTGAGTCTGTGACTACACATTTTCAGTGAAGTGGGCATTGCCCTACAGATTCTTTGCACACTACCAGTGACTGTGGAAGAAGGTGAAAGAAGTTTCAGCAAACTAGCACTCATCAAAAACTTCAGGTGTTCTACAATGGGGCAAGAACCATTAAGCCACCTAGCCATCTTGTCTATTGAGTATGAATTTGCAAGACAAATTGACTTTGGGGGGCTAATTTATGATTTTGCAATGAAAAAGGCTGGAAAAATAAAGCTTCAACATTAATTGGCCTAATATTTGAGCCACATTGGCACACTAGAATTGACAAGATAAATTTTTAGTGACTAAAAAGTTATCAGACTTGTAGAACTTTCAGGATGGGTTTTATTATTAAACAAAAGTAGCAAAAGAGGGCATTTTTCAGAAGTGTAAAATATGTTAACAGTAATTTCATAACTAAAACAAACTTTTTTCATGGTTCATGAGATTGTATGTATGTGATAAAGGACTGTGGTGTGGTGACTGTGTGGAGTGCATTATATACATTTGTACTGGGCTTGTAAATATGTTTGGGCCCTGTCCACAGATGGTATAAGCCTCAGAGGCAGAGTTCTGAAGCTTGATCAACAAAGTACTTCTGGTTACTTTAAGTCCATCAGATAGCTTCTATCTAAGTTGAAGAACATGTTAATTCTTCCATTTAGGCACTGTGTAGGCTGCTTCACAAATTTAGTTCAGTTGTTTTTTTTCAAGTTCTTGCCAAAGTGCAAATGCACATGAAACTGCATGTACTAGAGTTGCCAGCCTCCAGGTGGTGGCTGGGTATCTCCTAGAATTACATCTCCAGGCCATAGAGATCAGTTGCTTTGGAGGGTGGATTCTATGGCATTACATCATGCTGAGATCCTTTCCCTCCTCAAAACCCTGCTTTCTCCAGGCTTCACCCTCCAAATCTCTAGGAAGTTCCCAACTTGGAGCTGGTAACCCTAGCATATACTGAAGGGTCTGTAACATCATGAAACCAGGAGGGGTATTTTTTTGTTGTTGCCATAAAGGCCCTTTCTGCACGGTCATTTTACAGCATTTCATATCCCATTTTGCATCCAATGTTCTCCAGAGTTCTACATGTGCAAGGGAGTCATGGGGTGCTTATACATTTGTCCATCTTTTCCCTGCTTTCCCCCCCCCCCCATTCCATGATTTATTTTTAAAGCTGCTGCCAGCTTCAGCCCCCACAAAAAGCAGCTTAAAACAGACACTTTTGTCTGGAATAAGAAAGCAGACACCAAATCACCTTGAAGTTGTGCAGTGCAAAATGCTAGGAGCCCAAGCTGATTCAGTTATGATTGGCATGAATACACAGTATTGTGGGCTTAATGTGTGCCGTACGGAATACGCCCCTGTTGCTGCCAACTTATGGTGACCCCATGAGTTTTTCAAGGCAAGAGATAGAGATGTTTTGCCATTGCCTGCCTCTGAGTAGCGTCCCTGAACTTCCTTGGTGGTCTCCCATCCAAGTACTAACCAGGGCTGATCTTGCTAAAGATCAGGCTAGCCTGGGCTATCCAGGTCAAGATGGGAAACTGCAAGTATCAAAGTGCTATTGTGAGCTTTCTCACCCCTTTCTTTTTAGAAAGTAAGCTTGTGGGAGGGTCCTAGTAGAATGAAAAATTCCCTGTGCTGGGCCTCATCTGACAAGCATAGCCACTGTGGCTTTATTTTTCCCTCCAATTTTAGAATTTCTAAGCCTAGAGCCAATCATGGGAACACTCAGCTTGTTGGTCATAAGGCACATTTTCTAAAGCTGAAATTGTTTTGCCATCCACAACTTATTCTGATGTCAAATATTCATCGAAAGAATGCAAAGAAGGAATTGTTGGTAACATTCTGCAGCATTTGCTGTGAGCATTTTTGGCAGAAGCAACTAAAAATACCTGTAAAATATTGAAAAATCTGGCATCTTTTGTGATTGTCTATTTGTAAAAAGATTATTTCTTGGCTTTTATGTGCTTCAGGTGGGTTTTTTTTAAAAAAGAAAGTTGAAGGTAATATATGCTGACATCTCTGCTCACTATAAAGTTGCCCAGCTCCAAGTGGGGCCTGGAGGCCTCCCAGAATTACAATTAATCTCCATACTACAGAGATTAGTTCTCCTGGAGGAAATGTACCTTTGGAGGGTGAACTGTATGGTATACCATAGAATCCAAGATAAATGGAAGTCCCAGAGTGATATCACATCACTGCTTTGGTCTCACCTCCCGCAAACTCTACATGCCCCAGGCGGCTCCACTCCTAAATCTCTAGGAATTTCCCAACCCTGAGTTGGCAACCCTACTATAGATAACTGCAAACCCTGTTTGAAGAGGTGGGATAGAGAAAAAAAAAAGACCTTTTATGCCTTGAGGAATAAGGCTTTAACACACCAATTATAAGGGGGGAAATCCATTCGAAATAAATGTTAATAGGGTTCCAAGTGCTTCAGAAGAATCTGCTGTTCTCTTGTTGAAGGAAATTGTGGAGTGGACCTTATATTTTTGGAGATTTTCAAGGAAAGTGAGACAGGCAAATGTGCTAAGAAAGACAACCAGATCTTAATGGTGATTTTTACAATGAACCTGCAGAACCCATAGCCATTTTCATAAATGATGGAAAGGATTCTATTTAAATTTCCCAGATCTGACTATATTAAAAGAGTAATTAAGATAGGAGGTTATATTTGAATTTCAGATGGCTCTTTTCCAGTTTCTATCTGGTAACAACATTTACAAGTGAGGCATTAGAGATTAGAAGTTATTCTTAATGTCACTGACGATAATACCCTGGGAGTCTATAAATACAGTGGATTCCTCTAGCTGGTTCACATCTTGTAGGCTACCGCTAAGTCTGACTGACAGTCTGGGGAATGCAGGCCCCTCACCTCATTTCCTTTCCCATCCCCCTTCCCTGCCCAGCAGTGTTGTCAGAGCTCAGCAAAAGCAGCCACTCCCTGGAGCAAAGATTGGAAAAATCTCTTTGATTGTCACAGGAGATTATGGCCTTCCTGCTCTTAGAGAGGGGAGGTGTTGGTGGACCTCAGCCCCTTTGACGGCTCGCACATCTGTACCTGAGAGGAATTTTTGGATGGAGGCAAGAAGAGCAAAGCAAGGGTGGGACTATGCTTGCTGGAGTGCCACAGGCCTGAACTGTTTTAAAGAAGAGCTGCCTGTCCCCCATTTTCTGCTTTAGCACCATCTCTGATTGAGTTGCATATAATCCTAAGGATTATGGCTCCAGCCCACGCCCTCCCCCTCTCTCGCTCTGTTCACTTTCCCTTAATATTCTGGAGATATTCAACAATAAAAACCCTGAAAATCCCCAAAGCGTCTAAACCTCCCAGGAAGAGAATCACTTGTTACTATTAAAAAAACACACACCCTGCCATCAGCATCATCTGCCTCCAGCCCCATACTATGCTCTGCAGGATGGGGGGGCTTTAGCAGCCATGGGCAACTGCACCAAAACCCCAGGCAGGCGGTTCTCCAAGGTAGGGGGAGAGGCTGGTGGGAGGGTAGCCCAATTCATTTTTGTGTTGAGCCCTGCTGTATTCCTGTCTGTGGCTGTTTTTTCATGTGTCTGTCTGTACTTCCTTCATTTTTCGGACTCTATGTTGAGCTCTGTTAGTGGCCAACATCCTGGGCTTGTTCTCATGTACCTGAGAAGACGCAGCAAGAATGTGATACTTGGTGGCTAGACCTCTGTAATACTGTGCCTGCGACTACCCAACCTCAGGTTCATGTGGTGCTGGGCCGATTCTGTCACCCTCAGGTTCTCTCCCTTAGGAACCAGATTAATAGAATGAGGCCAGGTATTTACTTGGGTGCAGTGGGCTCAAAAGGTCCCTTCTCTCGATCCCTCACCTACAATTATTCCTCCTTAGATCAGTATCTGAAATGAAATCCTGACATTAAGTCATAATTGACTTATGATGACCCCTGGTGAGATTTTCATGGCAAGAGACTAACAGTGGCAGTTTGCCATTGCCTGGCTCTGCAGCCCTGGTCTTCCTTGAAAGTCTCCCATCCAATTACTAACCAAGGCCAACCCCGCTTAGCTTCTAAGATCTGACAAGATCAGGCTCTATTGGGCTAGCCAGGAAATCGGTATCTAGGTTCTGATTTATCCAAGCAAGACTATCGCTCATTGCCTGTCTCTCCCTCCCCTCATCATTCTTTGAATATGTTCTTCAAGACCTAAGTTGGGTTTAGATAAATTGAGGTACAAGAAGACTTATATTTCCATGTTCAAGAGAATATAGACATTGTGGGAACTAATTATGGCTATTAATGGCAGCTGCCATTCCTATATGTTCTCAAAAGTCAAATTCTCAGCATCTGAAGCTGAGAGGAACTCTCTGTATGGTATATAGGTACCTCTTTCTATAGCAGTACCAAAGTATGAACTGAGCAGGGGCATGCATTAGTGTATCAGTGCCTGTTTGTACACATATGTAAGTCTTAGGACCATCATATGGGTAGACATAATCTGAAGCAGTAGCATTTTGATGACAAGATATGAGGGAAATAATATTATCAGTTGATCAAGGGAAGGAAACAGTTGATATGCACTGTGTATGCTCACTTAGGAATAAGTATGCCCTGGAAAATGTTGATGTTATGCTAGAACCACTGGTCACTCTAGAACAGTGGTGGGCAAATGGAGGGCCAAGGTCTAGATCTAGTCAGCCAATCAGTGATTTACATCCTTGAACCCAATGGCAATCTTAGAGAAGGCTGTTCAGATTAATAGAAAGACAGGTTCTAGCCTGCAGAACAATCACTATTGTGACTTTTCAGACCATTATACATTTTTTTCTCGAGGGTCATTGCCCAGGAGCAAGAAGATATGATACATGCATTAATTGTGACTTTTAGGACATACTTGAATCTATGTCTTTCCTGGGGATGGGAGGGAGTGGGAGTGGGAGCTTTGGCTAGTGTTCCTCTAGCTGTTTCAGGGTCATTTTTCTGAGGCAAGTAGGGCTACAGAGAAAGAGACATTTAAGTTTTGTATACTGAATCATTGGAATAGGGCTGAGGGCTGAGTAGGTTAACAATGGTATAACCTTCTCTCAGTAAGCATGTTTGTGTCGTTATCAAGGCTCTATCTAAATCACTTCCATGGCATATTGGCGAAACAGGCAAGGCTGGGCAAGAAAGAAAATATTAAGCAATATGTGCATGCTTGTGCCAGTTCTAGGAAATATTTTGCCAAAGCTTTTGTATGTGTCAGGGTGCTATTTGTGTAGCAGCATGTGAATATTTCTCAAAGGAATCTGGGGGAAGTGTGAGGCACAGAGGAAGAATTCAGATGGTCATTTACTAATGTATAACTTATCATGGTGGCAGTTCAGCTAAATTAGTAACCATATCTGTATCATTCAGTTGTACGTTAAGGAGAATTTTGTTACACATCTTGCAATTATTTGAAATGCAAATAATTCAGAAACTAACAGTGAAATCTTTTTATCATGTGGGCCAATGATCCTAATCAATAGCTCCCCACATGGCTGCACATCCTCCAGGATAAGTTAGCACTTGGTAGAGAGTTACTGGGATTTTTATTCAGAAAGAATAAGGGGTGTATATACCCTAAATACGTAGAGCAGTTTTATACTAATTTCATGGTCAAAACTTCCTTCCAACAATCATAGTTTGGCGATATGCTGAGAATTCTCTGTTAAATATCTGTACAGTTCTCCATGGAGAGGTGATGACTATTTGATTAATTTGAATCAAGAATACAGATCTGCACTGACAGACAGAAATTGATAAGAAGTGTTAGTATAGGTCTGCTTTGGCATATTTCTGTATATACCATTTGTAGTGTACATTGCTTGTCATTGGTACAGCTCACTGGTGCATTTTTGTGGATGCCATGAATGTAAGGGAGTGACATGGCTATGATCTTAGTGTAGGTGCATACCTGCACTCCAACATGGATCAAGGCATGAAAGTGTTGTAGTTGCTGCTTATGATTAGACATCAGTGACTCATGATAGGGTTGGAAACTGTGTGCAAATCTAACTATAGTATTTACCTAGTGGGTTGTGGTGTTGAGTCAGTGAAAAACGTTTATGAGAGAGAAATGTGAAGGTTCCTCAGGCACTTATTTGTCTGTCTTCAGTGCACCGCCAGTTCTCTTTTGTCTTTAGTAGCAGATTCTTTACTTCCTTAGATTTTCATGGGTGGGGGGACATGGGCCTAAGCATCCAGGCCTTGCGGGAAAGAGGGGATTAAGTTCTCTAACCAGATGTAGCTAATTGCAAGCTATACTACAGGAGAATAAGCAGCCCTCAGAAGCTCCAGGCTCTCCAGCTTCCACCAGCGACCTGGACGATATGGTTGATGGCACACAGTATCCACCATTGCAGAGTTACTCAGTGCTGCACGGCTTGGTGGGGCCAGCCTGCATCTTCTTGCGTCAAAGCATCGCCATCACACAGATCGTACGTATTGTGCTTCCACCATCCCATTACTTATATGGCACATCACAGCATGGCCTCCACCACTTCATAGTTTGAATGCCACCCCATCCCACCGCTCAGCAAAGAATTCTACACCAAAGTGTAGTTCAGGTTTCTTCATGCATCCCTGTTTCCTCCATGGAATTTAATCTCCACATAGGAATAAGTATGTCTATTGTAGCATATAAAGTACAACATGAGTGCCATAAGTATGCAGTGGGCAGCTGACAAGTGCAGTGGCTGTTCAATCCATGTATTTGTGGAAAAAATATTAATGCCACAACTCATGTATTACAGCATATAAATCTTTTCTTACATGGAGACTGGCTAGTGGAGAGGTTGCTTCATTGAATCCATTTCCCACAGGATAAGAGCCAGACAGTAAGTGGTCTGTTTTGATGATGATGTCAGTTAATAATACTTAGTAGTAATATAGTGTTCAAGAAAATCCAGAGTGCTTCATATACATTATCTTGCTGTAATCTTTACAACAGCCTTTTAAGATGATTGAGTGTGAGGGCTTAACAATGTAGTGCTCGGCGTGTTGACCTAGAGCTGGGGAAAGCTAAGTTATATCTCTACTCAGCAATGAAGCTTATGGGTGACTTTGGGACAGTTATTTCTAATCTTATCCTACCTGACAGGGATGTTGTAAGGATAAAGTTGTTTTCCTCCCAACCATGTTTGACACCCTGGAAGAAGGGCAAGGGTAAAAATCTAATACATAAATAGTATTATCCTCATATTGCAGATGAGGGGTGGAAATGCTGATGCTGGGAGTGAATGGGATCATGAGAGAGGCCAGAGGGCTTCCTGATTGGTGGCTCAAACTAAATTACTCTGCTATACCAGCTTTTAACCACAGGACTCACATATCCATTAGCTCTGCATCTAGGATCTGTGACTAGAAGGACAGTTTTCGCTCCAAATGTGTGTGTGTAGAGAAGAGGAGGGACTTCCCTTCATCTATCATCATCATAACCTGAAAGGATACTTGCATGGAACCCAGTGGTGGTGCAGCATTAAACTGAAATCCTAGGCCAGTTGATTTAGGAATAAATCCCACTGAACACAATGAAGTCTATTTGCAAGTAAATATGCATAGGATCAGGCTGCACAAGGGAACAGAATTATTAGAAAGAATAGGCTGTGTGAGAGATTTTCTTGAGGCTTATTTTTGGGATACAGAAATCAGTAGCTGAAAGTATTAGGCATCAGAATGGGTGAGGCTAGACAGAGTAGCCATCATTCTTTTAATCAGCCTCTACTTTCTTTATTTTCCCAGGATAGAGATCTGCGACCAGAAGAGATTGAAGGTAATATGAGCAATACCATCACCATATTTTTCTCCTTGGAAGGCCAGGGCTCTTGTCTGCTGCCACCCCTTGAACCATTGTTCCTAAAGGGACCATTCCAACCCCTCTTTCAGCATGGCTTGGTGCAATACTAGCCCAGGAGATTTAAAAACAAGACAACCCAGGAACTCCTTCCTTCAATGTGGTGATGTACTGAGTTGGTACATCCTTGCAAGCTGCATACCACCCAAACTGTCCCATTAGAAGTCTACACAGACTTGAAGAACCTCAGGATCCTGCTCATGGCTCAGTCCCTATGAGGGAAACATACCAAGCACATCCTACACAATGTCCTCTTTCCGTAGATGTGGCTTTGTGAACATCTGGGTTTACACTAAAGTATCAGGTCCTGAACCAGTAACTTCCTAGGTCATCCCTTTGAGGAGGGGCTCTGATCAACCAAGTGGCTGTGTGTCAATCTGCTTACTTGCCTCCATTTTAATGCTGTCCCTTGCCTCTGGGACCTCTGGGATATCATGCACCACTTTTCTCCCTTGCCAGTTCTTGGCCCATCACCCGATCTGGAGAGAAGCTACCAGATACCTGATTTTGCTTACTCAGTCACATTATGCATGAAAGTTTAATTAGAGCTAACACAAAGAATCCTGTTCCTGTACTCTTCTAGACACATCCATAGCTCTGCAGAAGAGCTCAGATCCAGCTCCAAAAAGAAATGAGTATTGTTGAAACACAGTACCTCCCTTGCCTACATAGCACATACTTTAATCTACTGCCCAGTTTCCCCCTTTTATTTATGTGCTGCCTACAAGGTATAGCTGAAGTTCCTGATTTGCAAGGGTAATCAACAGACTTGGAAGGATAGTGAATAAGAGTCTTACTGTCAGTTTGTTTTCTTCCAGAGCTAAGGGAAGCTTTCCGGGAGTTTGACAAAGACCATGATGGCTACATCAGCTACAAGGACCTGGGAGAATGCATGCGAACAATGGGCTACATGCCCACCGAGATGGAACTCATTGAACTGTCTCAACAGATTAGTAAGTGCCTACCACTAGTAAATCTACTGATGTTCCAAACAAACCTTGCAGAACAGGGGGCTGTGCCAGCTTACTAGGTTTCCAGTTGCATTCAATTTAGTCGGTACTCCTGGTCCCATACCTTCCATTGCTGCCACTGTATGATATCAAGAATTAACTTTGGCTGCCCAACTTCCCTTGGTCTTGTAACAAATGAAACATTTTGACCTCTTCCAACCCTGCACTTGTGCAGTAAAGGAAATTGTCCATGTCGTTTCTTATGTACATCTCACATTTATCTACTTTCCTCAGTTATATTTTCTGACATTCCTGGACCTTATCACAAATAATAGTCTCTAGCTCATATGTGTAGGGATGGAAAGACAATGACAAACCAAAATGGAAGGAAAACCCCAATATTGCTTTGACTCCCATGTAGCAGTTATCAGGAACTGCCTCCTTTCTCTTAGAGACCAGATTCTTATTTCATAGGGAGGAGTGTGGTTGCTGTTTTTTGGTATCTCCATTCCATCCCTATGGAATAATCTAAAAATATAAGAGAGGTAGGATCATGAAAGAAGAGCCATATGACTTCTACCTTCTGGTAAGGTCTTACTTTATCCTATTCCTACCCCTCCTTTGTGGCTCCAACGACATGTTCATCTGGCTAGTAGTGTGATAACTGTGATGCTCCTCTCTTATCAGTGACCCCATCTGTCTGCCATCCTGCCAGCTCCCTAGGCAGGTGTCCTCTGGCCTCAGATGGGCAAGGAAGGGGGTTGCACCTTGTTCCTTCTCCTGCCCTGGAGAACTCCTCCTACAGCATCTCCTGGCAATTCCTACAGCATCTTTTACAGCATCTCCTGGCAATTCCTCCCCACCTTTCACAGGAATCTGACTTTAAAGGATCCCCCTTGCCCCACCTCCCTGGATCTTCTCCCAATCCTCACCCAGCCTTCCTGAACGGCCCTTCTCCCAACCTATCATATAGGAAGGCTGGGTAGACTCTGCAGTCTCTTGGTCCCACCCACTCCATCCCAGCCCAGGGTGGGGCATTAGTTCTGTTCTCTTCCTGGCTCGCCCTGGCTGCTTCTGGGGTCTCTCCAGTAGCTCCTTTGGCAGCTTGGGGCTGTGCCTGCCCAGTTCATGCTGCTGGCAATCTCCAGTGGACCTGTCTGAGGTTGCACTGCCTGGGCAACTGCAGGAGAAGGGTGAGTCTCCTGGGTGGCTGTTCTTTGTGTATTAAATTCCAGAATTTTTGTACTAATGCACAAGTTCACCATAGGTGAAAAATGTTTTTATTGCATTCCAAAATAATTCTAATGGTCCTGAAATCTTAGCTAACCTGACTGGGGTCAGATGCTATCTATAAAAACACGTTTAAATAGTTTTACCTAATTCCTGTACTTAGAGAGATCTTTATAATATCCTTAAAAGTTTCCCCCCAATTTTCTAATGGAACCAACACCCCTAAATCTATTTTCCATCTCTTTTTATAATCCTACTGTATTTGGTTATTTTCTTGTAAGCATGAGTACACCAAAGCCAACAATCCTTTAGCTTGCCCTTGAGTGGTAAACACAACCAGATATGAACCTGGGCTAGAGCACTGCAGGAAGGAATATTAATCCCCCCTCCTACATGTACATACTGTTTCTCTGATAGAAAATCCCCCTCCCATTAAATCCAATTGGAAACAAAGCATATGTGTCTAATTTTCCCCCATAAGAGTTAAAACTAGCCTGGAAAGCATTTTTGATTGACGTGATGGCATGGGAGGGGGGATTAAGCCTCCCTGTTCCCCAGTGCTACAACCATAAGCCCCCCTCGCGCACACAGAATATTTAATCATGAAAATCAAGCATCATATATAATTTGGCCCTGAAGAGAAGATTCAAGTCCAGTAGCACCTTCAAGCCCAACAAGTTTTCCAAAGTATAAGCTTGGCTCTGGGTTTCCCTAACTCCATGGGCATTGGGACCTCCCAGAACCCTTGATCTTCACATAGAATATAGCCAAGTAGCATAATAGCACTACCAGTTTACACTCATGCATATGCACAGTAAAACAGAAAGTCTGTTCATTGACTAAACATGCCCTAAACATGCCATGAGATATAGGCATCAGGTCCTTAGCTTTATCAGAACTTACAAATCTATGGGGGGAAGGAGACCTTTAGTCTTAGCAGACAGTGGATATGCTCCAGAAGGAGGAAGTAGATTTTTATTGATGCTCTGCTTGTTGGACATTCAAGCAAAATGATAAAAAGCATTTCTTAGTAGACCTAATCTGGGCGAAACAATACCAAGTAACAATTATAGTCTATAAATGTGTTCTGGAGAAGGTTGTTTACTAGAACCCAACAGATGAATAGGGTCAAAAGCATTTCTGTCTGCTCAGAAGGTGATTTGTTACAAGTTTTGCAGAATTAGGGTCAAGAAGGGTTTTGCTTTGGTGGGGTTATATAGCATCCATCCATCCACCCACCCAGAGCATAGTAGAGTCCTCCTCAAGGAGGCTTATACTTAAAACAACACAACAATATAAAATTAAGCCATTAAAAACAAGCCATTGAACATGAACAACACAAAAACTATCAATAAAACAGAAGCAGACCATTTTAAAAGCTAGTAGGATAAAATACCTAATTAAAAACCTGGGCCATTTATTTATTTAATTTACTTATACCTCTCCTTTCTTCTCAGCAGGGACCCAAAGTGGCTCACATAATTATCCTTACAACAGCAACTTCGTGAGGAAGGATAGGCTGAAAGTGTGTGACTGGTCCAAAGTCATCCAACAAGCTCCCGTGGCAGAGTGGGAATTTGAAGCTGAGCATCCCAGATTCTAGTCCAGTACTCTGACCACTACATCATGCTAAAAGATGTCTTTTAGCCTGGTGGCTAAAAAGTAGGCACCAAGTGAGCCTCAAGGAGGGAGGGCAGCATGACAGCTGAGAAATGCTAGACTTTTTTCTCACTTTTTATGAGCATGTTTTTCCCTTTTTAATTAGCAAACAAATAACAAAATTTTCAACAAACTTTAAGTTAACAGACTAACAAAATTTACAGAGTTAATACAGTCAGTTCATTCCAAGAGATCCAATTTACTTCAAATTGTGTCCTTTCCTCTTTGTAGAAAAGTTAATCATCATAAAGGTTGCGTTATCAATCCACTCTTTTATACCAGGAGCTACGTCCTTCTTCCAATATTTAGAAATAACTTTTCTTGATATTAATATCAATAATATCTTGAAATTATTTCTTAATATTGAAAAGGTCATTCAACAAAAATATTTGGTCATATTAATACTTAAATCTATAGAAATTATCAACTTTTTGACTGCTACCAAATCATCCATACGTAGCCTGCTTAGAATGTACCCACTGGTGATTTGCATTCATGTAAATGCTTTAATGTCTGAAAGAGGGGGTGGTTTGGAAATTAAGGAAGTGGCAGCATAGGTTGAAAAAAGCCCTGTTTGTGACTCTAAATCAACCCTTTGTATAATAAGCTGGTGTTGACCAGTTTTGAAATGGTCTTTCTTTATCTACAGCTGGAGGAAAGGTGGATTTTGAAGACTTTGTAGACCTGATGGGCCCCAAGATGCTGGCAGAAACTGCAGACATGATTGGGGTAAAAGAACTGCGGGATGCCTTCCGGGAGGTGAGAGCTAGCTCTGGGGGCAAGGGCAGATAGCATCATAGTGTACAAGTGTGTGTATGGGGGTACTGGAGGATTTTCTAACATAACTAATTTTTCACTCTCCTGAAGGGCCCTACAATAATATTCCCAGACAGCATAAATCATTCTCTACCATATATCAAAAGACTGCACTTGTCACCCAAAGAATTTTTGAGCTGCTCTCCCACCATTGGTATGCATGTGTGCAAGTCAGCAATGTAATTTTAAATGCACTTGCATTAGTTTTTAAGAAAATTGATTGATGTCCAGTGAGGAAGAGAGATTTATAATCACATTTCAACCTTCTTGCATTTTGTGATCAGTCTAAGGAAACACAAATGCACATTTTTGGTCTGTCACTAATCATTTTTCCTTTGTATATGTTTGAGAATTTTTTTTCATATTTTAACCACTCCCCCTTATACGTGTGTTGGAAAGCTTTTCAGTTTCATCAATGCATATTTTCTTCCCTTCTTTGGTGATTCCATAGACATTCCTTTAACATACTTTATACTATTTCCTTCAGCCACTTCCTCCCACTTCTATGCTCTCCCATGAATTTGACAAGGAAGGGGGAAATCCTTGTCAGTTGCACCAGTGATGGGAACATTTGACCTGTCCACTCTTCCTTGTTACTATCACTGCAGCTGATTTGAGAAAGGGATTTGGGGAATTTTTAAAAAAGGTTTGTGTGCACATCAGACTGGTGTATTTGGATTATTTCAGTAAAACTGACTTGTAGTGAAACTGACAAGCTTTCCCTCTGACTTTGTCATTTTTACTGGAGACTAGAGGAAGGTGACAAAGGAAATGATGGTGAGGTTGGCTAGGATACCTGAGAAGCTGAATCCAAGTCTAATCACAGAGCAGCATGAATCAACATCCAGATGGGGGAGTGTCTTCTCCCTCACTAGCTGGAGGGAGTATGGTGACCTTTAAAGCAACCCCTTTCCTCAGCTAGTGTTAGCCCATATAGTCCTGATATCTGGGATCCATATGGAATTGGAAAAGAGAATGTAACTTTGCAGAACTGCACAACCACCAATTGCACTGTGCTCTTGAAAAAGAGATTACAAAACAGGAGTTCAGCTTGCGCCCTGTTGAGCGCATGGTGGTCTGTTATCTTCCCTGAGGGTTGGACATCTCAGCTGCGGTTTCTCCCGGTGGGGAATTGGTCTCAGGAACATTTTCATCATAGACCACTGCAGACAAGAAAAAAGGAATACTTTCTACAACATTTGAAAGTTGGGACGTTACACCCTGTAAGGGGAGGACTTTTGGTTTGTGCATTCTTTATAGTGCTTACTTAATAGCTGTGAACAGCAGCCTGAACTTGGAGATATATATATAAAGTGTTTGGCTTATTTTGTTACATTTATGTGACTGTATAATGATTGTATGGGTCTGTAGACCTTATTACTGTGGGTTGGTTCCTTTTTTGTGTGTATTCTGGTTACCACACAGTATTGCCCTTCCTATTGCACATGGGTTCAAGTAGCCGGCTCAAGGTTGACTCAGCCTTCCATCCTTCCAAGGTTGGTAAAATGAGTATCCAGTTTCCTGGGGGTAAAGTGTAGATGACTGGGGAAGGCAATGGCAAATCACCCTATAAAAAGTCTGCCATGAAAATGTCGTGATGCGACATCCCCTGTGGGAATTCCTTTAGGAATAGTGGATAATGATGCTGTCCATCAGGCTCAGGACAGTGAAGCAAGACAGGAGACTGGAGGATGTGGCTGAAGGCTCAACATGAGCACAAATGAGTTTTTTATTTCCTTCTAGTTCGACACAAATGGTGATGGACAGATCAGTGTAGCTGAGCTGCGAGAAGCCATGCGGAAACTCTTGGGGCAGCAACTAAATTACCGTGAGGTAGATGAGATCCTCAAGGATGTTGATCTGAATGGAGATGGTCTTGTGGATTTTGAAGGTAAGAGCCAAGACTTATGCCCTTCCTTCGTGCTCAGTTGCTTTCACCTCTAGATTGGGATGCGAGGCCTGAAGCTGGGAAAATACTTGGGATCTGCTTTTGTCTTTTGGAAAGGAATGGAGCATAGATGGATCTGGGAAAGAAAGTTTGCCCTGAACATGGCAAATACCCACCCTCCCATACAACAATCTGAAGCTGAATTAGGCCCCCATACCCTATAAGTTGTAGTTTTAAAAGTGCTAGGAGCTTTGGATGTGGAATTCCAAGCTCACATGTGGCTTGGCCCTGTGACCCAGGGATATCACTTTTATTTCAACTTTTGAGAATATGGTGGGGAATCAGATTATGAAAGTGATGCATGACATCCAGGATTCCAATTTTATTTCAAACTAGCAAAATACCTATTGGTATGCCCATATATTACTGTGAACCATCACACCCCCTTGAAGCAGGGGCAGATTTTGCTTCTGTCTTAATAGTGTATCCATCTATAACATTTTGGCTTTTTCATGCTATAGTGTGATGGAAAGTTATTGGAGACTGGCTTAAACAGGCAGACAAGCCCCAGTCCCTTAAGCAGTCTCTGTATGTGTTTTAGGGTTTGTCTATAAAATGAGGCAATGGAGAGTATGCCTCCTAGAGTTTGAGTAGTAGCTGATGGCATATGGTCTTCATTTCATATCTCCTTGTAGAATTTGTACGGATGATGTCTCGTTGAGAGTACCTAGTAGCAGTCCAGGACAGAAGTGCCTTATGGAGAGGAGGGACTTCAAGCTGTCACATGCTGCCACTTCAATGGATCTCACAACTAGGACCAAGGGCAGCATGCAAGCACTTCCCATACAGCCTGTACAAACAGCCGCTCCTGAATCAAAGGACCAAAACCAGCTTCATAACCATCAGTGATGTCCTGGACCAGATCCCAGGTTGTTACCTGATCTCCCAGGAACATCTATCCCAAGATTTCTGTGACTCTGGCTGTCATCAGATCATGCCTTGTTTGCTGTAATACAGACCCTTCACTCCAACCAGAACTTAATGAGGGAGAACAAATCTCATGAATTGTTTTGTGCATGGTTTTGCTTTATTAAGCACCTGCAGTTGTGTGAAACTTTCCAAATGTCTCTTGTCCTTCTGTTCCTGCTCTAAATGATGTTTGTGTCTAAGAAAATGTAATTTGTTCCCCACGGAGGCCTGAATACTGCTTCCCATCTCTGGAATGTCATTGTAAATGATATCTTAATTTGCTGTTCTTCCCACTTGCTGAGGAAGAGGAGAAAAAGCAATGCCCAGTAGTGGCAGTGAGCTAGTAATTCAAAGGAGAAAACATTATTTTTAGCTGATGCTGCTGTTAAGCTGACCATAGTGATCAAGTGGGATCCTATGTTTTTTGTGAATATTTATCAGGAGTACCAGATAGCAGCTGTGATATAGAAGTGTTCCTGCAATTGTATAGCTGGGAATCTTGAAGGCTATGTGTTGCCTCTTTGCCCTGTATTTCTGCTTTATGGGGCTATATATAGGTCATGTTGCTTTATAGCATGTCCTTCTGCTACTTAATATTTATTCAGAAAATGTATAGACTGCCACTCCAGAGACCTACTTCAGGAAGTTAAGCAGATAAAAACAATATGAAACATAAATCCACTAACTACCAATAAGCCCACTAGGGGCATAAAGACAGCATAAAGTGCATTAAAAATAGCAAAACACAGCATAAAAACAGCAGTAAAACCATTTCGGCATAAACAATAGTCATAAAACAACACTCTGGTGCAACACAGCATACAGGCCCATCAAAAGCCTGTGTAAATATAACTGTTTTGACCTGGTGCCTAAATAACAACAAGGTTGGCACTTGGTGGGCCTAAAGGACCCCTTATGCATTTCAGGGGCTACCATTGAAAAAGCCATGGCTCCATTTTTACCTCCTACAATCCTGTGGGCAGCGGTACACAGAGCAGGGCTCAACTGGCAGGCTGGTTAGTATAGGACAAGGTGGTTCTTCAGATATCTGAGAACCAAACACAGAGTTCTTCCATGGTACCCACAGGAACTTCCCTGGGTACCCAGCACGTGTTTCAGGCAAGTAGCGATGGCAAAACCAGTGACTGGCTGCCTTCATACAATTAAAGAGAATGTCTGCTGCTCAGTGCAGAAGGACTCAGGATCTGTGTTAAGCAACACCCACAGATCAGCGGTGAAGCAGTGGGTGTAGGAAGCAGCAGAGTACCCCTTTCCCTCTTTCTCTTCTTTCTATGTTTTATCCTTCCTTTCCCTCATTGGTCATCCTCTTCTGTGTGTGCATTATCTCCCTTGGGCTTCTGCTTTACTGATCTATACATAGGTCATGTTGCTTTATATAGAAACATATACAGAAACTTTGGGGTCTTCAGTTATTTTGATAAGCAAGGAGCATCTTTGATTAATCAACCTTTTTAAGTCAAATGCACCATCAGAGAAATCTGACCTGTGAGGTAAATTTTAAAAATCCAGCCACAGAAAAATGAGGATTGACACCCATGCAGGGGCCTTAAGAGATTACTGTAGAAAAAAAATTGTTCCCAGAGGCCGAAGAATGAAAAAGAAGCTGGTATCTTTCCTTATAATGTAAAATTTAGGGATAGGTGGTTTGCCCCTCCCCCTAGTCTGGTATTATTCCAAACCTAATCTGGTAACTCTAATATTCAGGCAGAGATGCACTCATGGCTTTCCAACATGTCATTTCATTTAGACTTCAGTTCACACAGAGTAGAGTTGCCAGCTCCCTCCCCCAGTAACAGGTGGGAGGTGGGTGGTGGTGGAAGGGATGCTAGGTGCCTGCCGATGTTGGACAATCTGGCAATCTCTGCCTATGCCCACTGAACACCAGCTGATCAGCTGAAGGAGGCCTTTGGGAAATGGGGAGGTTGCACTCTGTGGCACCCCACAATGACATCACTTGTCATGGCCAGGCTCGGCCCGTCACCTTGCCACTCGCTGTCATGTCCTCGGAGGACAAGGAACTGGAGGAGCTGGCAGAGCCAGCCTCTATGTCAGAGGAGCCTGCAATGGAACCAGCCATGGCACAAGAAGAGCCCTCAACGGAGAGATAAGAAACGCAGCCCGGGACCTCAGGGGAGGCCACTGGGAGTGAGGGTTCGTGCACAGCGAGGGAGAAACTGGAAAGACCTGAGCCAACCGCAAGGAGGCGGCACTGGAAGTGGGCAGCAGTCTGGGAGCATTGATAGAGCACCTGCCTCCGTGCACAATGCCGGCAGTACCGGACACCGAGGCTGAGGAGCTGGAATCAGACGAAGAAGCAACACCAGCAAGCTGGCTGGTTAACTGATCAAGGGGATAAAAGGAGCACGCTGACCAAGGCTTGGCGTGGAAGCAACCTAGCATAGCACTCCCTGCAACCTGCACTCCCACGCCTGGAAGTTCTTGACTCTCCCTTGCATCCTGCTTCCCACTGATGAAACTTTTGGCTAATGAACTTGGCTCGACTCCTGGACTTGCACTTGCCTGCCTTGCTTTTGACTGCCTTGCCTGTAACCTGACCTGGACTGTTTGACTTATGCTTGACTTATGTTGGACTTACGCTTGAATTGCCGACCAGCTAGTGAGCTACCTTGCTTCCCAGTCACCCAATCCGGGACGGGCGCCCTAGCCCTTGAGCATGACATCACTTCTGGTACAACCCAGAAATGACTGCATTGCATTGAGGGTGATTTTCTAAGAACTGGGCCAAAACACAGCAAAAATGTGACTTCATTGCAGGGTGCCACAGATGTTCATGTGTTCATTTCTGCTGGTGTGCCTCCTCCCACTGATCATCTGGTGATTGGAGGGCAGAGGCATGAATTGCCAGGAGATTGCCTGCCATTAGCATGCCCCTGGCAGGTCTAACAGAGTGATAATGAGGCCCAACAGGAATGGCCAGCATTCTACATGAAATTAAGATGTACCTCAGATTCCTCAGAAAACTTTCCAACATTCTCTGCAGCACACAGCAATTCAATGGCAGCCATACATGGGTTCCTTAGCAGACAACTCAGTGCATTAAGTGTTTCCTGAAGCCAAAGAGTTTGAAAATATATACCTTATACCATTGCCCCATTGTTTGGAACTTGTCCTCACTTTCCCATGGGAGACTATATGGTGATTTCTGGTTTTCTCAACTCTAGCTCCTGATCCATTTGAACAGGAAAATGCTATTCAGGAAAGACAGTGGCATTAAGAAATGCCATACAGCTTCTTTAGATGTGTGCATGTGACCACCATTTTTTCATAGATGTAATACCAGATATAAAAATACATGCCCAAACAAGCTGTACTACACAAGCTCTGTAAATTCACCATGTATCTGGTTCATACATAATATTATATACCTTTCAACCTATTCTTATGTTATCTTTCAACTCTACCATCAAAGATTTTATATTTTTCTTTAGGTCACTGATAAACAGATTTTCACACTGCTTACCGGCCACGGAACATCGTGTCGAGCTCCCGGAATGGCAGCGTCTGCCTGGCACAATTTTGTACGAGAACTACTGTTCTCGCGTGAAATCGCACGAGGGAGACGCTGCTATTCCGGGAGCTCGACACAATGTTCCATGGCCAGTAAGCAGTGTGAAAACGGCCCTTGTCGGGATAAGTTGCTTGTGAATCTCTTAGAGAGATACCTCTTGCTATATATATATTCGGGCTATAATCCAATTAAAGAAATTTAATAAATCACATGCATTTTAGCTAATTGATCAATTAAATCTGCATACATTTGCATATGAATATAATTTAGAAGGGAAAAAGGACATTTTTAAAACATTATATACACAATGCAGCATTTACTATGTTGGGAGAGGCAGTCCTTCCTCTGTGAGAAAGAATACGAGTATCTCTTCTCAAATATCCAGAGGAGTTAGCCGTGTTAGTCTGTAGTAGCAAAATCAAAAAGAGTCCAGTAGCACCTTTAAGACTAACCAATTTTATTGTAGCATAAGCTTTCGAGAATCAAGTTCTCTTCTGACGATTTGATTTTTCTTCTCAGATAGTGTCTGCCATTTGCAGTTTTTATAACTACTTATATTAAAGAATATTTTTTTTAAAATTCTGTGTCCCAATTAATTGTGGACTTCTTTTTAATAGGTTTTAAATTATTCCCATCAACTACACAAATATTCCTCCCCCAATTAATTTTCAAAACCTGTATATGAACTCAAATCTGCTTGATAATCTAATCCTTTGATCTGGAAGATCTGTAATCAGATCCCAGGTGTATGGGGATGAATCGTCGTGGTTACTCAATGGCAATGGAAATGCACACTGCATGCACTCAGAGGTATTCTTTAATGTTTGAGACATGAGTCCTGGTATGTAAAGCCTCTGATTAAACCTTGGATATCAGCTATTTGTACTCTCCAGAGTCAGGGCTTAATCTATGTAACTGAATATGCTTAATTGATTTTGTGTTACTCTTTTTTTAAAAATGGAACTAAATCAAAAATTATAAGCTTGTTTGAAGAACTCTAATATCTCCTAAAAGCATTATGTTTATTCTAATTGAAAATGCATTCCCTCTTATTCTTGCCATGGTTTTCTTCTGACTTGATGTAAATCTTATCATCTCATAGAAGGAAGGATGTTTTGTTTGGCCTTTTAACATCCTGACTGTAAAAGGTTCACAGGGAATTTGATGAATCAACAAAATGTTTTAAATATCAGTGTTTTGGACCTACATTGCCATCTTGAGAAATAATACACATACACTCAAACGACCTTCAGGAAAAAACATCCAGCGAGTCACAACTGTCTGTGTTTAAAACAGTCCCATATTCAATCCTCCAGTAAGTATTTCCTCAGTTGGCTCAAAATCAACATCCCTTGTTGACTGAGCAGATAGTTATTTCTTTAAAAAACAAAATCCTGCCTCAGTACATGCTATCAAGCCCACAGATTTAAAAAGGAGTGGGTTTAGTAGATGCTGCTTAACCTTTGCTGGGACAAATAGTTTTCATTATCACTGCAGAACACACATACATCCTTCTAATCCTTTCTAAATACAGATCAAAAACATGGAATATTGGCCTTTTGTTTTCATTGCATCACAACTGCCCAGTATAACATCCTTATTTAATCACCGCATTTCTTCTCCATTATGTTTAAAAAGTGGGGTGGGGGAGGGGGGGAATGTGAAAGCCAGCAGGCATTTGCTGAAAGGCTTAATTCGAACTAACTAGAAGCTGAGAACACAAGAATAATTGTATCATAGTGAAGTTTCCTTATGAACTTGAATCAATTCAACACTGCACTTTTATAAAACTGCGTAACTTTGTTGCATGCATATATATATGTAGTTCAGCATGTTAAAAACGGAAAAACAATTGCAATTATATATTTTCTTAATCTGAACCGGGGGAGACTTAGTCAGGGCTTTAGTTTTCAGCAACTGATTGCCATGCTCCTTTAAAAGTTGACAAAGTCTGCCTTCTCTTCTCCAAAACCTCTGGAAAAACAGTGGGGAGGAGGCCAAATGTTAGGCTATTTGTCCATGTACTTAAGAGCTGTGCACCCCTCTTCTCATTGAGGAATGTTCTTGCAGCAGAGATCAGCTGTCTAAGTGGGAGTTGGTAAAGATTCAAACTCTGCACTGGCAACTCCAACCTTCAGTTTGACCATTGCACAATTCAGTTTTCTGTAGCTTTTTAATAATTATGTGTATGCCCACATGATTTGGACAGATTTGAGAATTGCAACGTGAGGCTGTGATTCCCAGATTATTCAGGGTTTATTCAGACAATAAGTCAAATCATGTCCAAGCACCTGCAGGTATTCCTACAAATGGGGATGTGAGGAAATGGGCAGAGGAAGCTATTTAGGGCATTAAAAGTAAATAACATCATTTGGTAAATGTTTTCTTTACTGAATTTGTAGTCCGCCCTTCTCACTGACACTCAAATAAAATTACAGAATATAGAAAATTCAATCAATTGCCTTAATTAATGGTTTCTTATCCTCTCTTGAGAAGTTAATGTTGCTGGCTTGCAGAGAATATATTTCCTAGAACTTTGGGATTTTTTTTCCAAACTGATACAGGATTCTGCAAGAAAGTAACATAGAAAGTATCATATGACATCCTGTAACAATGCAATGGGACTAGCATTACAGGAATTAAGCAACAATGCAAACAGAAAAAGGTTCCCTTATAAAAGTGCTTCTGGGAGGCAGCTGAACTAGGAGTTGTTAGCTCCAGAACCTGTGTTTGGATCAGCACCAGCAGACGTCCTCTTGTAGGGAACATTCTCCGGACTGCTAGGCTGTGGGATTTGGGGTGATCCAAAGATTGTTTTGGGATACAGAGAGCTTGTATCTTTCCCAATTCCTTATTCACAGCAATTCCCAATACAAGCTTCTGGGAGGCAGCTCAAATAAGAGGTATTAACTCCACAACCAGCATTTGGATTGGCACTAGCACATGTCCTCTTGAGGGGGCAGTCTTTGGACTGCTGGGCTGTGTGATTAGGGATGATCCAAAGATTTTTTTTCAGGTGCAGCTGCCCCCCTTTCTGCTTATTGATTTGTTCTGGGGGCACCCTACTTTGAAGTTGCTAACTCAAGAACTAGGCTTTGTAGCAGGACTCGGCATAGGTCCCCTTAGAGGGCAGAGTCCGCTGAATAAGGAGGTGTAGGATATGTGCTCCTCCAATCTTTATTTTGGGCTGCAGAGCTTTTCAATTTCCCCCAATATTTGTGTTTTGCTCTGCAAATAAGGAACTAGGAACTGTGAATAAGAAACTGAGAACTGGGAACCAACTTCAATTTCGTTCAGAGAATTAATAAGTGTATTGGTTTTGAAACAAGTTTATACGCTTGGTGGTTCCAAAAATAGTTATATTCACAAACCTAGTCAAAAAGACTAATTTTCTCACACAGATCTTCACTAGCAGAATAAAGCTTCTCTCATCCACACAGACATAGACTCACTCAGGCTTTTCCATACAGCTTGCTTGACCTAGACAAAATAACTTCTCTGTGAGGTACATACAGACTGTTTCAGGCCCACACACAGTTTGCCTGACTTAGCCAGAATGACACACTGACTAAAAACTGCAGTTCTCCCCACAACCTATGGAACAACTACCATTCAATCACAGCACACTCCATTCACCCAGCTACCCTCCTTCTCATCTCAGAGGCCTGCATTTAAACGCACAAGAACAAATATTAAAAACCTTATATTAAACCACAGAAATAAAACACATAAAATTATGTTCATGTGAAACATTACACTGATGCAGAAAGATGCTGCCTGAGTAGCTTGTTACAATAATATTTTATATCACTATTCTTATCTCAGGTGATATTCAGGGAATTACTGTAGCAGGCAACAAGATTCATGACTGGGCGTTCAAGTGTGATGCTGCCACAGATAATCAATTTCTAGCTCCAAATTCTCATTCTGGTTTAACAGTTCAAAAGGGACCACATCAAAGGCCCCTTTCTGTCCAGTGACACACTCTGTAACTTCAGAAAAGCCTTTACATCTATTTGTTTGTAGATCATGCTAACAGCTTTCCTTGATAGTTGCTATTCCCAAATACCATTTGCTTCACACTTCAGTATATGCCGTGCTCCAGTTCTGGAGGATTTATCCCATTATATTCTGTCCTGTTCTCTACACAGAACCTTGAATCATATTTCTCACAGCATTTCTCCTCGGAAACAGAGAAACTGATCTTTCTTCTTTCAGATGCTGACCAACTTGTTTCATATAGAGTGTTACTGTTTGCTCTAGCAGCTAAGAAAATACAAGCAAAAGCTGTATTGGAAGGGTGAAAGGTTTTAACTTGATGAGTATTTTTAGATTTGGTTATTTGAGTTATATCATTCACATCTTATGTTTTGTGTGTGTGGTTGTAATGGCCTTTGGCTACATGCAATAAAAGCTTTTGTAACTTTAAGTTCCTAACGTTACTAGACTATGCACAGTAAGTTCCACAGGCTTACAATGTAAAATTGATCAACAGTATTATGGGTAGACACAAGTAAACCACCTGAATATGAATAGGTTGTATACTGCAGGTTCTTTAACTATGCTTCACCACCACCTCAAAATCAAAAAGAGTCCAGTAGCACCTTTAAGACTAACCAATTTTATTTTATTGTAGCATAAGCTTTCGAGAATCAAGTTCTCTTCATCAGATGCCTGATCCGATCTGTTCGGATCAGGCATCTGATGAAGAGAACTTGATTCTCGAAAGCTTATGCTACAATAAAATAAAATTGGTTAGTCTTAAAGGTGCTACTGGACTCTTTTTGATTTTGCTACTACAGACTAACACGGCTAACTCCTCTGGATCTATCACCACCTCAAAGTAATTGAGAAAATGTTTTGCTTCTATTTGGGTCATATTTTATATGCAGTTCTGCATTTCCCCTACAGGTGGCACCAATGTGACATTCCTTGATTTTTTTTGGTATATGAAGAAATTCCATCCAAGCAAGGAAAAGAGAAAGACCCAAAGTGAGATGGCTGGACTCAGTAAAAGAAGCCATGCTCACCAGTCTACAAGATGTAAGCAAGTCTGTTAATAATAGGACATTTTCGACGTCTTTCATTCATAGGGTCGCTATAGGTCGGAGGCAACTCGACAGAAGGAGTGTGCAAGGCCTGCCTGTTTCGGTAAACCTGATTCAGTTTTAACTGAATCAGGAAACCATTTCAGTATTCAGGGAATACCGAATCGGCAAGCTGTTTCGGTATTCGCGTTTTGGCTTGATTCGGCCATTGTTTTCAATGAGAAAACCTTCTCCCGGCTTTCCGGGAGTCTGGGGGGGGGGGAATTTTCTGTCCGAATCACACCAAACTTCGTGCAGACCTTCTCCTAACTCTCCTTGAACTACCCCCCAAGTTTCAGAAAGATTGGACTTTGGGGGGCATGTTATGCCCCCCCAAACAAGGTGCCCCCATCCTCCTACACTCTCCATGGTTCTCTATGGGGAAAAACAAGTCATCTTTCTAGGTGACGTGGGGTGGCATTTTGCAAGCAAAATGCACCCAACTTTCAGGGGACCTGCTCCCACCTGTCCTCCCACCCTCCACCAAGTTTCAGGCAGATTCCACTTTGGGGGGCCATTTTATGGCCTCCCCTTTCTCCATTATTTCCTATGGGGGAAATAAGAGAGGCTTGTCTGGCTAGGGCTGGCATTTTGTATGCAAAATGCCCCAAAACTTCAGGGGCCCATCTCCTACCTGTCCTCCCACCCTCCACCAAGGCCCAAGCTGATCCCACTTTGGGGGGCCATTTTATGCCCCCCAAAGGTGGTTCTCCTGCCACACCACTTTGTCTTTCTACTGTGGGGAAGACTTCCACACCACAGAAACACATGGGATTAGGGCTGCCAATGGCCACAGCCACAGCCCACCTGCACCCATACTGCCAAATACCACACACACCCTCCCCAAAACCTAACCTCCCCTGTCCTGTGGCCAGCCACTTTCTATTGATTCCTGTTATGGGAAAATCTCCCACAGCAGGAACACATGGAATGTGGCATCTATGGCCACAGGGCAGGCACAGTCCCCCTTTTAAATCCACCCCCACACAGCCCCACACTGACCCAAAGACACCCTCCCCAACATTACCACACTGGCCACTACCCCAGGAGCAGGCTGGCCAGCCATCCCCCATTGTTCCCTGTGATGGGAATTTTTAAACTCTCTTTCCCAGGGCAATTATGCACAGCCCAGGGGTGCCACAATGGTGGGCACACTCCTGAGTGCGAGCTTGTCCCTGTGAAAGAGCACCTGAACCACAGACACCCTCCCCCACAATTCTCCCACCACCTACAGAGATGGCTGGCCGGCCGGCCCCATTGTTCCCTATGATGGGAACCAACTGCACAACAAAGAATAAAACACAAACACATACTGAATAAAGTTTTTTAAAAAATATTTTCTCACTTTCAAAGTACAAATAGGCAAACCATTGTGACACATTACATCAGCAGTCCCCCACACAGAAAAATAACACAACTCACTTAACATCAGAGAATCACAAGAACACAATTCCTGTCAAAAACACTTTATTTCTTTAACAGCTGTAGGTTACACAGCAGGGGGGCACACCAAAGGGCATTCCAGCATTCCCCTACACAAAAATAACACAACTCACTTCACTTTAAAGAATCACCCAAAACACAATTACTGTCAAAAACACTTTATTTCATTAACTGCTTTAGGTTACACAGTAGGAGGGCACAACAGGGCATGAAAGCAGTCTACTACACAAAATAACACAACTCACTTCACCATTTTTGACAGCAATTGTGTTTGAATGATTCTCTGATGTGAAGTGAGTTGTGTTATTTTTGCTGTATATTTGCTGTATTGCTGTGGTCTTGGCATTGTAGTTCCTGACGTTTCGCCAGCAGCTGTGGCTGGCATCTTCAGAGGTGTAGCACCAACGGACAGAGATCTCTCAGTGTCACAGTGTGGAATACAACAGATGCTACGATCAGCAAAAGACAGTAGAGACCCCCTCACCTCTGCAGGAGTATACCGTATACCCTGCAGCTGTGGACAAGTTTACATCGGGACCACAAAGCGTAGCATCCAGACAAGAATAAAAGAACATGAAAGACACTGCAGACTTGGACAACCTGAAAAATCAGCAGTGGCTGAACATAGCCTAACTCAAACAGGGCACAGTATCTTATTCCAGGACACCAAAATACTGGACAACACTTCCAACTACTTTGTCAGACTGCACAGGGAAGCCATTGAAATTCACAAGCATAAGCAAAACTTCAACAGGAAAGAAGAAGCCTTAAGAATGAACAGAGCATGGTTTCCAGTTCTGAAAAACACCAGGCTAACAAAACACTCTATACCCGACAATAGCCCTGCAGAGAAGATTAGCACATCAAGTACCAATCCATATGCAAAAGAACCTCCTCAGGATACAGTGAAGCCTCCCGCCATTAGCATTTCACACCCTGGGAAACTCTTACAGGATGACTCAGCTCAACCCCACCCCTCCTGAGTAGATAGAAATGACCTGCCAACATCTTTTCCACACTGTGACACTGAGAGATCTCTGTCTTTTGGTGCTACACCTCTGAAGATGCCAGCCACAGCTGCTGGCGAAACATCAGGAACTACAATGCCAAGACCACGGCAATACAGCCCGGAAAACCCACAACAAGCATAGTTCTCCGGCCGTGAAAGCCTTTGACAATACATAAATCAGTCAAATCAATATCTAATCAGTAGGAACGTCCAACAAAGTTCACAATAGTTAGACCTCTGGTATTATAGATAGAAATGTCAGGTGGACTATCTTAGAGGACAGCAGGCATCCTCTATAGAAGCTCTGAAAGGCTGAAGATGCAAGTGTCGGCTGAGGCTCCAGGGAGCCAGAAGACTCCAGTCAGCTGGCAACGAGCCTGTCAGCTAATAAATCTGCTCGTTTCAATGTTTCTTCATCCCGGCCAATATTCATGTGGTCTTCCTATACAACAGGATCATGATGAATGGCGAGAAACATTAACTAGGAAGAGTCTCCTTGCAAGTTGGGGGAATTAGCATGCAAGCAGAGGGGGTAATGAGCAAGATTCTCAACTTTCATATATGGGATCATTTTTCTAGAGAACTCTTAATAAAAACAAGTCGATGTTAAAAAAATGGTTTTTATTAAAAGGGTAGCAAAACAAATACGCAGGAAATTTTATTTATTTATTGCATTTCTAGACTGCCCTCCCCATCAGACGGGCTCAGGGCGGTGTAACAACATACAATTTATAACATACAGCTTAAAAACAATAAAAATATTATAAACAAACATTAAAACACTATTCCACATACAATAAAATTTCTCGATTGGCGGAATAAATATTAAAATACAGAATTTTAGGCACAGGGCTCATCTCTTACATCATGCCCTGCGCTACACTTATGAGCTCCTGCATGGGTGGTGGATGGTCTTCAGTGGTATGGCTGGCGAGAGGACAGCCTAGCCCCCACCAAATGCCTGGCAGAACATCTCCATCTTGCAGGCCTGGCGGAAAGATAACAAATCCTGCCAGGCCCTAGTTTCCTCAGTCAGAGAGTTCCACTAGGTCGGAGCCAGAACCGAAAAGGCCCTGGCTCTGGTAGAGGCCAGACGGACCTCCCTGGGGCCAGGGACCATCAGCAACTGCTTATTAGCTGATCAAAGTGACCTCTGGAGAACTTATGGGGAGAGGTGGTCCCGAAGGTATGCTGGGCCCAGTCCGCACAGGGCTTTGTAGGTCAACACCAGAGCCTTGAACTGGACCCTGTACTCAACAGGTAATCACATAGGATATACATACAGAGCTAACAAAGAAATTAGAAAGGAAATGGGAGAGCAGTTCCAGGGACAGTTGGATTTTATCAGATCCCTGAATAGCCCAGAATGGAAGAGCAGATAAGGGAAGATTGGCAAGGTGTGGCAGTAATTAATTCAGGAACTACTGGAAGAACCTATTGTCTTAAGATCTTTTGCACATCTCCAGAGATGTGGGGCTGATAGCCCGTCTTGCCTGTGCCTCACATGCCAGTAATTTTCCAACTCCCACTCCTGTCTTGCCAGGCAGCATTTCTGTGTTCTTAAAACACATGAGAGGGGCTTATGATATAGCCATATTCATAAGCTTTCCTATTAGTTTCAGGGTCAAGGCTGACCACTAACAAGGATGCCATTTCCTCCAGGGGAAATGATCTCCATAGTCTGGACAGTTCTAATTCTGGGAGTCGGTCCTACCTGGAGATTGGCAACCCTACAGGCAAACCTCAAGGGGGAGGGCATTTCAAAGGCAAAGTGCTACCTCTGAAAATGTCCTGTTTCTAGTGTCCACCCACCATACATCTACAGGCAGGGGGACAGACAACAGGTCTTACAAGAAAATTATGGATCATGAGGCATAGCTGGAGTGCAAAAAAGTCTGGAACTATGGAGTCCACAGTTCCAGGGTTTGTCTGGGTGAGTTACTGCTATTTTTTTTAAAAAAAATTGGGTCTGCATACCACAAACTTTTTTGCTTAATCACACACAATTCTTACTACGCTCAGTTTACATAACTTTTGCCCATGCACGTCCCATGATTCCCACCATAACCTTATTTGATAAGGAGGAACTCCCTCCTCCCTTTTCATTAGTGGAAAACCTGACTTAGTTTTTACATAAATACGCCTAACTTAACAGCACCGGGACAGGAGAGCAGTGATGGCTGCCAAACACAGGTATTTTCACAACTCTTGGGGAAAATGCTTGTTCGTTGGGAAGGTGCCCCTTACGAACGCTGCTCATGAGGTAAAACCAGAGAAAGCTCATTTTTATTTTACCCAATTTCGAATAAATTTCCATCCAAATTACATTAATGCAAAAGGCAGAACCCAAATTTTGCGTTACTTGTGAAAGCCTGGCAATGCGCCCTCCCCTCGAACAGGATACACCGGCTTCTTTAGGCTAGTTTCCCAGCAAGCTGCGCCAAACGCCTTTCGTAACAGTTAGACGCGATTTCCCGAGAAGCACGAACTACGAGTAGGCCGCGGCAGGCCCGCCGTAGCTATGGTCACAGAGGAAAAGGAGTTCTGCTACGCAGTGAGGTCACAGGGGGAGGGAGCGGGACGCGTAGGCGCGGGATGTAAGCGTCATCGGCCTCAGCCGCTCGCGGGGCTTTGCTCTGAGCGAGCGCGAGGAGCAGAAGAAAAGGGGTAGGCGGTGCGCGTGCCCGCGCCCTCCTCGGGTCAGTCCGCTGGAACAGAAGGCGCGAGGAGGAGTAGGGTGGACACACGCTCGAGGGAGGACTGAGCGGCCAAGCGCGCGCTTCACTCGGGCGCGAGGACGGGTCTTCACTTGCCGGGACCGAGGAGGAGCGGGGAGAGAGGGGCGCAGCCAATTGGGAGGTGGGACTGAGGGGTCTCCCGCCAATCGGGACAAGCTCAGGAAAGGAAGCTGCCAACCCCGGGAGAGCTTGGGCGAGCCTCCCCGCCAATCGGAGGAGCGGCAGCGGTGGCCGAAGCCGGAGCGGCGCGCCAATCGCGGGCTAGCCAGCAGCAGAGAGCGCGGAGTCGGGGATGTCCTACAAGCCTATCGCGCCTGCCCCCGCCAGCTCCGGAGCCGCCGGCACCAGCAGCAGCAGCGCCAGCCCCGCCCCCGGAGCCCCGCCGGTCGGTAAGAGCCTCTGCTGGCCGCCCTGCTTCTCCGGCCGGGGGCAGCGCCAGAGAGGCGGGGCGGCGGGCCAAGGCCGGAGCTTGAGGGTTGCCCCATTTTCTTTTCCTCGCGGGGCTCTTGGGCCTTTCACAGTTGCTTGACAATGCAGAAGCTCAGAAGAGGCAGGCGCACCCGTCGCAGAAGGGGGGGGGGGGAGGATAGCCACCGGGCACACAGTAGAGCTAGAAAGGGAAGCATTCTGACCTCATCAACTGATTGATACATAATTGTTGCAAACCGACGGTGTGCTGAGGAGTGCAGATTTTGCAATTGTAGCTTGCGCTGGTGTTTTTTTCTGCAGCTGTGAAAAGTCGCCGGAGCCCTGCTAGACAAATGAAAGTTGAACAGCGAGGGTAGACTTACAGAGTAGGAAGGGGTAGGGTGTAAATTTATAGGCCATTTTTACAGAAAATAAACCTAAACAAGAGTCCTCTGTTCACTTAAAGACTAACGAGAGTTTATTGTAGTATATTCAGATGTGTTGTGGGCTCTTGTTAGGCAAAAGCCTACAAAAAGAGTATGAGGACATATGCATACGATTTTTGTCTTGATACCAAATAAATGAGAAACTTCAAAAGCTTTGCTTTAAAAGGGTAAGGCAGCACAGTAATAGTACAGTCCTAAGCTTGTCAACTCAGAAGTAAATTTCACTGAGTTCAACTAGACTGACAACTCTGCTTAGGCATGTAAGGTCTTCCTTTTCCTCCCTTAAGTGTAGTATCCTATAGGACAAGTCACAAAAGATAAATACTCCACAAAAAGCTCTCATTGATATGAACAGCCAGTTGTATATACCTGAAGAAGCTGAATCTGAATATTGGAACCTATGTCAGAATCACTGGTTGTTCTGGAAGACCTTTGTTGTTGTTTTTTCAGAGCTTGAACAAATTGGGAAAAGGAGGGACCCCCCCCCCCTTCACTGTTTTGTGTTTAACTCTGTGTTTTACACATTTCCTTTTAAGTATGCATCTTACTTCAGATGCCTAGAGCTTTGCTCTGCAGGAATCTTGCTATGGTGCTCCTTACCTTTTTTGGCACTTTCTTTGCCAAAAATGGGCAGTATGTTGTTGGCTTGGGTAACTGTGCCTGATGGCAGGTTGCTCAATTTATTTATGTATGTATGTCATTTATAGTCTGCCTTTCTCACTTAGACTCAAGGCGGATTACATAGTGTGAGATTCTAGGCTTCCTTTTGGTTTTTTTAGCTATTTAACACCTTTGCTAATAAGGAAACATGAGAGGGTTTGTATAGCTAGGGGCTTATCCAAGCAGCTGGAAAGCAAGAGGGCCAGGGCTCAGTCCTCAGTTAATTTTCTGCCTTTTCCTATTTAATAGTACTGGACTATGTGGATCAGTGGTCTAACTCAATTCAAGACAGCTTCATGTGTTCATATGTGCTATCTCTTACAAAATGTTACTAGCCTATATACCCATGCACACTCACCAGTTATTTGTACTGTACTGACAGCCTGAACTTTTAAAAGTTTGATTTTCTTTCAGTATGAAAGCTTGTTCCTAGTCACATAGGGGGGATTCGTATTTGCCACAGGGGCATGAGTGTTTGCAGTCCTAAGATAGTTTTTTTCATTGCCTCTCAAAGTGGGAAAAAGTCTAATTCCTTGGGGTGAATCCATTAGTTGCTGATGGTTAACAATTCTCTCCTGTACATAGTCAGACTCAACTGCAGACCAGTCAGCAGTTTATGCGTATCATTAAATTAAAACAGTGGACATTACTTGCAAAATAGCTTTGGAAGGCTATGAGAGCATTTTCTTGTGACCTTATACTAAGGTAACTTTAGCAGTTTTATGTATGGCTGCTTTACTTTGACAGTTGTAATTACAAATGTTACACAAACAAAAATGAGCAACCAAATTGAGATGAAACTGGGTTGGGCTCCACTAAATAGGGTTTAATCAGTAATCTTTAAATGGCCCAATCTCTGGTTCAATGAAATAATCCTCTTTAACAAATTAACTGCTGGTCCTCTCTTTCTGGACCTATCAAATCAAGGACTTGTTTTCACTTTCCCCTGGGAGTTAGTTCCAGATGCTTCAAAAACTATACACTTACTGTTATTACTTGCATAATAAGGGGAATTTTCTCAATTAAGAACTTGTTGTCTTCAAGATTTCTATCTTTAGAAACTTGCCAACAGTTGAATTACACCAGTAGTCTTTAACCTGATTTCAATAGCATCCACATGAATATTCGCCCACTATTAATAAATGTTAGTATGCTGGCCTGCTGCTGTAGGCTGCGGCTTGAGTGGATAGGATAAGTGGCACAAGATGAAAGTAACAGGGCTAATGTTGATATTAATTAAATGAAAAAAAACAGCAGTGGGTTCTTACTAGTGTTTGGAGGTAGGCTTCTCATTTTGCCTCCCTCCCCCATCCTTCTTCCAAGAGGTCTTATACGTTGTGTTAACAGGAAGTTAAGGCAAAACCACAAGCATCTGTGGTCAAGGCTGAAAGAGCTTGGGGAAGTGATGTATACCTATATGAAGAATAAATTTTCATTGTTCATTCTGTTCTTTGTCAACAAGCCTTTTCAAAGACCTTCTCAAGGGGAATTTAGCTAAAGCAAGATCTCACTCAAGGGATATAATACAATAGTCTAAAATGAAAGGGAGAGGTTGGATTGCTAATGTGACAATGAATAGTCTTCAGGTTTAACAAAGGCTACATCTTTACCCCAAAAAACCCTATTTTGAAAACTGTATCTTTCAATGCAGGCATTTCCTTCTCATTGGTACTAGTTATCCCTGATGTGTTTGGAAGGAAACTTTCCCATCCTAAAAATTAAAAATAGCTTGATTCATGTAAGAGCCTGAACTTTAACATATTTTCACCTGTTCTTAAGAAAATATTCTAGGATTTTACTTCATATGCAATTAAGAAAGCTTCTGCAGTCATAGTTTATTAGAACAAGCAGAGAACATCTTTGAGTTAATGACTTTATTTTATATAAGACATAACTTTGTATTAGTCAAGAACTTGAGAAGTATGAACAGATCCTGTTATCACAGAAAAATGCATGCAATAAAAGTGAATATCTCCTAAGTGAGGTCTCCTAAATTTTTCAGATTTTGCTAAATACATGAATTTTAAGGCACATTAGGTTTTCTCTGACTGGGAGAATGCTATGTAAAAATTTGAAGCCCCTCCCAGAGAGAGAGAGCAATAAAAATCTTCTCCAACTGAAAGTCACCAGCTGAAGCCTGATTAGCCCTTTAAGTTACACTTTTTATAGAAATGCTGACAGAAGCAGAATTAAAACTTTAACACATTGTTCTCTAAATAAAATGAGTTTCCTGAAATTGATTTTAAAGATAAGCAACAGGTATACTTGGGATGTATCTTGATAATCCTCATTTATTTTTCAAAGCAAAGTTACAATACTAAACTTGCTCTTGTTTGTAACTAAGAGAGCAATAAATCTACTATTTCTTCAGCTATACTAATGAACTATCAGGTATAAAGGTTTAACATAAATATCTGTCATTAAAATCATGGATAGGCAACACTGTTTGATCAATAGTAGCAGTAGCATTCAATAAACTAGATTTTGCTTAGTTCTATATGTTGAAATCTTGGTCTCCTTTGTATGATGCATCGACCTGGCAGTTGTTCAGCATTCCCATGTAAATGTAACATTTCTGCTGTTTGGTCATTCTAGACCAAGCTTGCAACAGTCCCCCCAAAAGTATATCACCATGTGTTTCTGAGAGAATGGGGAATAAAGGTCTAATTAAATAATGAATAAACATGAAAAACCAACACCTACTTTATGAATTAATGTTCTGTGACAAGCGCAACTGATATACCACACCCTGTCTCCTTTCCCCTATTGTAGACTTAGCACAAAAATTTCAAGCAGCAGAGAGTGGAGGGTGGACCTCTTTACCTTTCACCTGTGTGGTTTATGCCAACCATATTGCATAAGTGCTCAGGGAGAAACCAAGGATAATCATTTCACAGGCAGAAGTGGCAAATGTTTGCCAAGGAGAGTTTGGAGGTGTTCAGAGTTTTAATACATCAAGTATTTCTTAAAGTTTACTTTCTTGCAGTTCCCTATCTCATTGGCAGTGGCCTTGATCACATAAGTAAGGGAAAGGTACATAGTACTGCTGCTTAGAAGAGCCTTATGAGCACTGAGATTCCAGTGTGTTAGAGAACCCTTCCTTCTCTTGTGGCTAAAATCCTGTTTCTTCTGTTACTTGCAGCCACGAGTGTCCCATCTCCATCTGGATCTGTTCCTGGAGCTTCTGCCCCCTTTCGACCACTCTTCAACGATTTTGGGCCCCCATCAATGGGCTACGTGCAGGTGAGTTCCTGCTTTGGTATTGAAAAGGAGTCTTTCCGGCAGCTATTGAGAATAATAACAGAAAAAAATGGTCCTTGACTTTTGCTGTGATCTTGATTTTACAGGCTATGAAGCCACCAGGTGCCCAGGGTTCCCAGAGCACATACACAGACTTGCTTTCTGTCATTGAAGAGATGGGCAAGGAGATCCGACCTACTTATGCAGGCAGCAAGAGTGCCATGGAGCGGCTGAAGCGAGGTAGGAAGTTTCTGATCATGGAGAATAGGCACATATAGTAAGCCAGTTTGCCTTATAAGGGATTTTGGTCCTGACAAGGGGGCTAAGTGACTTACTTGAAGTCCCAGATATAATTTCCAGCAAGTATAACTTACTGCTGTCTTTAGGGTCCCCAAAGGCATTACAGATGACAGTAGCATATTTAAATCTTTGGTAGAATATTAATAAGTTGTGAAGTTTGTTAGTGTTGCAATTCATAGCTAACTATTTATTTACAGATTTGGCTTAGCATACCATCCTGTTAACTCTTCTCGTCCATTTCTTTCTTTGACATCTTCTGTCCCTGATAAAATTTAAATTAACTTATATTGTTGGCCGGTGTGCAGTAGAGAGAAGTGCCCCCCTACAACTCCCATGACAACTGGCCAGTGTTGCAGATTTTACTGGAACTAGTTGCAGCACAGATGAAACCAGGAGAACCTGCTGAGTTAGAATTGGTATACCCCAAGGGCATTACTCTTGATTGCTTTGACCTACTTCTGGTTGGCTGACTGTTTTTCATAATTTTTATTCTTCCTATTTGCTTCCAGCAAGCAGTTCTTTTCTACCTACAGTTCCTAATTTACTGCTTGCATCTCCATCTTGCCCCATTAAAAGTCATTTGAACAATATATTTCTTGTACTACTCTGTAGGAAAAGCATATGATGGTTGGTCACCAGTGTCTTTCAGCATGGGTGACAGATTACAACTGTAAATTTTGACAAATGAATACTCACTTGATTGGTTCTATGAAACTGTCCAGTATTTCTTAGTTTTGTGCACTTCTTTCACAGGGATTATTCATGCCAGGGCCCTAGTAAGAGAGTGTCTGGCAGAAACAGAACGCAATGCCCGTACGTAACAGTTGCTTCCTCCTGGCACCGCCCTGTGGACTTTCTGGCCAATCATCACTACTTTGAAGTCTGGAGATTAACCCCCCTGCCTTTTCCATCAGTGTTGTACATACTGGAACTACCATTGCCTTCAAAGACCTTTATACCAATTGACACTCAAGAATCTCAAGCTACTGCTGCATCACAATACTTTTCATCAATTGGCATTCTGGGAATTGATGTAGAAACATTTTTTTGCACACACCTGATCAACCAATGAGAATAATGGCTGGTAGCAAGTTTGTGTCTTTATAAATTCCGTGGGTGGGGTTTCTAAATAAAAGAAAAGCTTTGAAATTGAGTCTCTTCCTTCTTCCTGTGTGTGTGTTTAAAGTCCCATGTAATGAAAACTAAGACATTGATGGTCTGTATTGCAAGATGTGCTTCCATAGAAAAGCAGCATGAGGCCCTCACCACCACTTGCAGTGGAAGCCTCAGCCAGCAGTCATTGAGCCAGTATTGGAAAACTTGTAATAAAATATTTCTACTCCTCTGTGTGATGCCTGAAATGTTATTGCTGTGAAGAAATAACATCCTATTGTTAAAGATTACTTCCTAATGTTGATCTTCAAAAAGAGGTTGGATGGTTACTCCAAGCACTTTTTCTTACTGAGATGGGTTTTTAGGACATTTTGACATGGATTGCTAAGCAAAATTATTTTGAAATTTCATAGAGGCTGCTGTGTAAGAGTTTGAAACTCAGTACCTTTAATGTCCGAAGAGGAGATCTCAGGAACAAAAATGAAACTCTCATTAGTATATTGGTTCAGATTTGCCTTTTTGTTAATTTCCTGCCTACATGGGTTACTATTTTCTGCCTAGGAGCTGTTACAGAGACAGGGTATATGGTACTTAGTTAAAAGAAGCCCATGTTTATTTTACTTGTTTATGTTACTTATGGTTTGCCTTTCTCACAGAGACTCAAGGTGGATTAAATAGTCAACAGAGTGAGAGGGGGTGCTTAAACCTCCTCCCCACACTTGACAACTTGCTCTGTAACCCCTTCCCTAATCTTCTTGTGTGTGTGTGTGTTGCTCAGACAGTTCTGAGACTCTTAATAAACCTAGCAGATGAGAGTGAAAACCCTCTGGAGAAAGCAGATTGCAGGAACTGAGTGTGTGCATATTTTGCCCTATATAGGTCTTGTTCCTGTGCTAACATTGGAGGATTGCAGGTGTAATATATATTTCAACCCTTAAGGCTGCAAACTGATGACCATTCACACTAGCTCAAGTGAGATGAAAACACCCTATGTTCCTTAAGAACACCTGATGTTTTCTCCATCCTTAAAGTGGGGAAGATGCTTCCAAGCCATCTGTCCTGAAAACGTTTCTTTTTGTGTTTGCTAGAGATGAGCCAGCCCCAGCATTTTAGAAGAGATTAAGTGTGGATCCAGCCAGCTTTTCTCTTGGTGAAAATGGGAGAAAGGGATTCTCTTTTATCATGGGACCTGCATGGACAAAAGGCAAGCATGACAAGGTCTGTAGTAAGGGAGGGAAGTTAAGTGATAAGTCGGATCTAGACCCATGGTTCCTAGGTCTCCCTATGATGCACTTGGTGATATACTAATCAGTGGCCTTATGGTAAAAGTTCTCCAGATGTTATCTATGAACAAGTTAAAAGCCAGTGAGAGCTAAGAGCTGCCAAATCCTTGGCCTCCATTAGGAACTTAGCTGACACTAGTGTTTTAGGCATTGGGAAAGGAGAGAGGGTTGGATGTTTATGTCCTTACTTTATTTATACCTTTTCTTTCTCCCCAATTCTCACAACAACCCTGTGAGTTAGGTTAGCTTGAGAAAGTGACTGGGTCACCTATCAGCTTCTGCAGCAAAGCAGGGATTCAAACTGAGTTTCCCACATCCTAATGCAACACTCTTAACCACTACACTGGATGTTTGGGCAAAATAATTTAGCAACATCTAAATTTGATAAGGTCTACTTTTTTTTCTTTTAAATGAAACCAGGGCCATTTCCCCAAATCTTAAAAATAGCACCCCATTCATGGAATGCTGGCAGCTCCTTTCATGCGATTTCTGATAGCATTTCCAAAATGGAAGCAAGACAGTTACAATTCCATTTTTGTGGCTCCACAAAGATAGAGGAGAAGCATGACCTTTGTCTGCAATCAGGCTAATATCAATGCCACCAAAGCAGTAGTCTGTCCTATAGCCTGGCCTGAATCCAGGCTGAAAAGGGTCAAAAGCAGCAGAGTTATCCAAGAAGACCAGGCGTTGGTCAGCTACTGTGCTCTCAGTTGCTTTGCCCAGAAAGGGCAGATTGGAGACTGGGCAATTATTGGCCACACCATTCTTGTCTACAGATGAAACAAGACCTTCCTTCCAAGGCTCAGTGCAAAATCTATCTAAGGTGTGGCCTCTTTTATGTGTGGGGCCTGTCATTACTTGAGAGAAGCTCAGGTCTGCCAAAGAAGCTATAACTTCTGGGCTGGCCCTGATACAGAACATTCAGCATGAACGTTGAAGTTGCCCAGAACAATTACTCTAGGTGTCTCCAACATTACATCTGCCAACTCAGAAGGGTGTTTACTGGGGTGCTGGGTGGTCGGTTAACAAGCAAAATACCCAGACTATCTTTACTTCCCAATGAAAGAAGCTTATAGTCAATGACAACTATTGTTTGTACTGGAAGTCTGCGGAAGTAGAATGATTTATGATGGACAATAGCAACCTTTCCTCCTCAGCCATTACAAGGTTGGTATAGAACCACATAGCCAGGCAGAGTTACTTGGGACAGCCACACAATGTCATTTCCCTCCAACTAAGTCTCTGTTATGCAGGCCACATCTATTTCCTATTCCTGTAATATCTCAGTAAGGCATGCAGCTTTGCTGCTCATAGATCTGGCATTGCACAATATTGATGTAGCAGTGGGGGAGGTAGTGTACCTTGCATTGTAGACTGTTCAGATGTTGGAGAGGTTAGATAAGCAGAAAGCATCTTTGCCCGACACTGGCCACGTTTGATAAATTCCAATCACATATCTCCCAGCTCCCATTTGCACTGGAATAGTACCTCTACCATACATCCGGCACTAGGAAAAGAAAGCTCAAAACAACAGGAAAATCCCAAAACCTCCACAACTCTACCCCCACCCCCTCCAAACACAACATCATAAAATCAAAACAAAAAACAAAAGCAATTTTTAGAAACTGCAAAGCAACAATCTATACCATCCAAGCATACTACTAGTATTAGCCTTTTAAAATTTAAGGAGCAAAACTGTTGATTTAAAATTATAATGTTCTAAAACAACCCAAGCCAACAGAACAGCACAAGCTACAGAGAATTCAAACAATCCAGGGCTACAGTCATGATGTAGTTAGGTAAACATTGTCTGACAAGTGATGCTTCCATTCCAACTGCTCCTGGAAACCAGAAACATAATGCTTTTCCTCTGCTCTAGTGTCTGCCACCTAGTACAGGAGATGTATACGCAGGTCTGCGAGACCAACCTTCAGCTCGTGCTAAGAGGCTTGCGCCTCCAGCACAAGGCCTCTATTAAATGTCCATCCAACAAATACTTGTGAATGTGAAAGGGAAGTGATAGAGCCTCCAACTGGCGAAGTTCACAAAATAGCGAAAATATTTAGGCTAGAGATATGTCTGTTGTTGGTAATTATCAAACAAATAAATAATGCATGTAACACTCCCATAGCTACATTGCACATAGATTCCACACCAGGAATGAACTGTTTGGTGGGAGAAATTATCACATTTCATCTGCTTCAAAATGTACTCTGAATGTTCCTGAGTTTGAAATACTACGTGTGCAAGATTTTATTTTTTGAATTTTAACTTTGTTTTTGGTAGTGAAATAAAATAATAGTTGAAAAACTACTGTGTAACAGCAATTTAATTGTATTCATTGTGCTTGGTCAGGGAAGAATAGAGATGAGGATGTGGAAAAAAATGGGTTACTTGGCTCTATTCCTTACTGTCCTAGAGATCTGAAAGTAAAGGAAGTGAAATATAAGTAAGAGTTTTGCATTTTCATGTATTTATATGTAGGTATTTGCACACTTGACTTGAGATGAAGCCCCACTGCACTAGGATCAGGCAGGGATCAAGCTGTGTGCCACTTTGATTACTGTGATGTCAAAACACTTTCAGCAAGTGTGATTTTGTGTATACTGTGTGTATACTTCTTATTCAAAGGAACAAGTTGTGAATCACAAAAATTGTCCTGTGTTAAATCACAACTAAACAAATACATGGAAATATTAAGCCAAAAGTAGTAACAAACTGATTCACGAGACCTTGGTACAGAGCCAAGTGACCTGCCAGACCCTGTCTTCATACTGTTAATTGCAAAACTAATGTACATGGAGAAGCACGATAGGCACAAAAAAAATCCAAAATTGTACTATAGTAAATGTAATGTGATAGTTTCCAAGAAGGGGAGTATAATTAGGTTTTTATTTCCTAGCTACTTTCCCAGTTATTCCTGACATGATTGTTGCTGTTGTCTACAACAGATGCACAACTGAGATTTACAATAAATTTTGCAGGCAGCACTAATTTGAACAAGCATGCTATGAGAATAGAAGTAACAGTGAGGCCTGTATGGCAGAACATGAGTCCCATTGGAAACGGCACATTTCAAATCTGATCACATTGACTGGGCACTTGACTTGCCCAGGGTTATATGTAAGTGGGCTCTTGTCCTTTAATTTTGTTCTGAGAATTAAGTTGCTGCAAGGAGAGCAGCAACCTGTGCAACATAGGCACAGAAGCTGCTAGGTATTTGGTAGTGATGAACACAAAAAGCTTTTCAGGTGAACAAAAAGGGCATGCCCTTAGGCAGAAACAGGTTGTTTCATGTTCTGCTTGTAGACCAGTGATGAACGTTAGATGTGAACTGATGGTCTTAATGGTGGATGAATGTTATTTTTTGCAAAGATGCCAGAAGGTACTTTCTTCTGCATACTGTGGCATGCTTTGTGCAACTTGTTTTGCCAATATTTTACATTGAAACATAATACAATTGGTGTTGTTAAAAGAATCTATTGCACGTGTCAATATTTAAATATTTTTTCTTTTCTAAAACATTTCATTTTAATGCGGACTCTTTGGTGTAATCAGTGTTATGAAGTATTTATTTGCATGTGGCAAAACGAGTCAGTTGGCGATCATTTCCATTTAAGCTACTCAAGTGTGCTATACTGCGAATGTACACCCGACTTCTGACTTACTTCCCTTCTCTTTTCTTTCAGTCTAATCTCCAAACTACTTGCACATAAATTTGTTCTCGAGGGGTCCTCGACGCCCTCGCAGCTGGTCTTCATTTCGCGTCAGTTACTGACGTCACTGGTATCTGACATAACTGGCGTTGCCCGGGGAACGGACTGTGATGTCACAGACGGACGCGGGAGACAACGCGCAGAGGCGTTGCGGCTTTGCAAGCTCTTGGGCGCAGTTTCTATGGGAACCCACGCGCGTGCTAAAACAGCCTGGCCGGAGGAGGCCTTCGTTTCCGAATCGAAGCCGAAGGGAAACCCCAGGGGTGCAGGATCCTGCTGAGCGCACCCTTCTTCCCGTCGCACGATGCTGGTTTGCGGCGCCCAGCAGCGCCTTGGATTGCTGCCCCTGCCTGCCTACTTTTCGGACGGGAGCGCCTGCAGCCTCTGTTAAAAATAATAAACTTCACCCCCGTCCTGACGCGCTGCTCATCGCCAAAGAGCAGGGCAGCCTCGCTGAAAGCCCCCCCCCCTCCCGCCTCAGGCAAGCTGCGAGGGACTTCAGTGAGCCTGCAAGAAACACCCTCTCCCGTCCCTCCCTCCCCTTCCTCTGCGCCCCTACCTCTGCGCTCCTTCACACAAACCGCGTTTCCTTTTCTTGCCCGATCCCCTCCCAGTCACGCTCTCTCCTCCCCCCCGCCCGTGCAAGGACGCCGAGACTGCGGCTGAGCTGGCTTCTCTGCCGCGGTGACGCGGGAGGCAAGGGTTCGGCGCTGTCTATCCCTGTCCGAAGAAGCCCCCGACCCAGCCCACATCACCACCCAGACCATGTTCCCGCCGCGGGAGTCGAGCCCTGGCATAGCCCTGGCAGCCCGGGACAGCCAGAGGGCGGGAACGGGGAGGACTTAGCGAGGCCGGCGGTCCCCGCTCCTTAGCCCGGTGCTCCCCATCGGAGCATACCACTGCTTGCATCACTGGCATCCCCACAACGAGCCACAGGTCTGGGCCCGGTGGGAAGGGGGGCGGGGGCGATGGTGTGCACGCAGAGCAACGGGGTTGGGGGAATTGGGGCAGGCATGCACCGCAGGGACGGAGTGGGGGCGAGGCGTTGCAAATCAGCAGGAGAAGGAGTGGAAGCAGGGTCGGGGAGGGGCGTGTGAGCCTGGGATGCAAAATAGGTGGCAATGGGAGGACTTCAGGGGCGCAGCGGGGGTGGGGGGTGCGAGGTGTGCAGAAGGAGTGGCGGGCACGGCCAGGAGGGTTGGGTTGGTCGCCTCAGAGGCTTCTGGAACCAGGTGGCCCGGCAGGTCTCCCCTCCCCCCTGCTTATGACAGTTCTTTGGCCGTATGCCCCTCGACCCCCTTTTCTAAAGCTTGGGCTGGCGAGGAATGGGATTCTGCGGCTGTATCCCTTTGTGCCTTGGGATTCTGTTACCACGTGTTCCTGCAGCGAGGGTGGCAGTATCTGGGAGGGTCTATTCTTTGGGTGAAGGCATGAGGAGATGACAGCTCCAGTGATACATAGACTGCTTCTGTCTCCTCACACTAGCCATTGCTGTTCTGTCCCCATCATAGTTTGTGGGGCTTGGTTAATAAGGTCTGTTGACTGTTCAGGAGATTATTGGAGTTCATTGGACATGAAGCTGGACTTACTTGAACTGTAGTTGTAGAGATGTGTTTCAGCCTAACGTGCTACCATTTTTTTCCTGGCAAGGCTCCTGTGCCTTTAACGGCTGCTCAGCAGTTGTAAATTCAATAAATAAAGCTTTTATAAACAAGGAAAAGTGATGATAAGAGAAACCATTTTGCTAAACTTATCTGGCCTATGGCTTAAGGTGCAGGAACTCTGTTTGCAAAAAAGGTAGCAATGCTTTCAGTCAGGGCAACTTTATTGAGGCTGAGCTGGGCTGGCTGTATATGTTAGATGGGTGTAAATTTAGTTTATCACTTGAGGTTTTGCCTTGTGCTTTGCAGAATGTTACCTTGGTGTATTTATCCTTTATAAAATAAAATATGGGATGGGGGGACACTAAAGTGTAAACAAAATGCTTCATTTCACCCAAAGCTCTGAATGCTACTAAGACATGATGCATAAGCTTACTTATCAGTACATCTCACTCACTTTCCTTCTAGTGCTTAATTTTTTATTTGTGCAACCTAATCCAATGCATGTTTACCTGAAAATCAGTATAGCTGTATCTTTGGGGATGATTCAAATAAATGAGTGTAGGATTGAAGCCTTAAATATATTCCATGAAGTTCTCTACCATCCTTTTGCTGCCGCCCTCTTAGAGCTGACAATTATTGTGGATGAGTGAGAGCATTTTCCCTACAAGAGTATGTGTATGTGTTTGTAGGAATTTGAATAGCTAAGACTGGAGGAAGATGGTTTGGTAGAGTGGCATGATGGGGTTATACAATGCACAGCTGAGTGAGACGTGGGAATGTTTGGGCATGACATTATTGCTGCTGGACATGGCTTTATAAGGGAGTGAAAGTCTGCAATAGCCTAGTCTGTAATAGCCTCCTCAGTACATTCATGGGAGCAATTGAACCTAATTCAGTTTAAACATGGAATGATATATGAAAAATATATATTGTGAATCCAGATGGATTATATAGTCAGGAAAGGGGGCTTTTTTCATTTCTTTTTATTTGTGCTACACCTGGATGAGAATTCATCCAACTTTGTGGGGAGGAATTCATCCAGCCCTTCATGGGGATGGCAGAATAGAAATCCAAAGTAAATAAATAAGTGAGCATAAAACTGTCTTTTCTTGTATGGCTCAGTGGAAGGGTGGTGTTTTTGAGTTCACAATCTAAAATGACTGACATATCCGAGCTTTGGAAGAAGCTTCCTCACAGATATGATTGGTTGTGACCTCAGAGGCAGCATGGCTGGAGTGTCACCTCCCCATGTAGTGAGTAGCCCAACTTGATTGCTTGAGTTTATCTGGCTGTGTTGGTTTATACCTGTCCTATTTCTTGCGGACAGCTACATTATCTGGGTGTTGGGAGCTAATACATAAAGAGTGTGGGTTATAAAATTGTTTTGTTCTGACAAGGACTCTTCTATCACTGGTTTTGGAGGTGCTATAGGTGATATGGAGAAAAATTGTTCATAAGAACTGGTGACATGCAGTATAGTGTATGAGAGCTGAGAGGCAGGAAGCTCTTGGTTGAAGTCCCACCTCAGCCATTAATTCATTGGGTGGCCTTAGGCAAAATTCTGTTCTTATTGCCTGAGCCCTATATTCATCTCACCCTTACCCCTCATTTTTATCCCACCCTTCTGCCAAAGAGCTCAGGGTGGCAATCTCATACATATTTCTCCCTGCCTAAATTTTGCCCTTGCAGAATTCCTGTGAAGGAGTTTAGGCTGAGAGAGAGAGAAGCAGGCCGAAGGTCACTCAATTGAACTTTATGGCAGAGTGGGGATACGAACCTGAATCCAATATTCTTAGCTCTGCATCATACTGGCTCTATGCCTGAAAAAGGAGGATAATATTTGCCTGTTCTATGGGGTTTGTTGTATGGATTATTAAAATGATTTAATTGTTTTCAGCACCTCAGATGTGAACTTATTAATAATAATAATTATAAATAGAAGTATTCTGGCATCTTAAAGACAAAGTTTTATTTTTCCATAAGCTTTCGTAGCTCTGAGCTTAATTTATCAGAGGTATATAGTGGATTCCCATTTGGCAGAATTTTATTGGCTACCTATCAGTTACTGGGTTCAGCTCAAGATTTTGGCTATCACATAGAAAGCCTTCATAGTCCCTTTTATCTGCAGGACAGCTGCCGCCTCTGTGTTCCACCATGGTAGGGACAGGGTCTGTGGATGATACTACTGGGTACTGTCTGTGGATGCAGATATGATCCTACTAAGTAGTTCCCATGTCATTTAATAGGTCATATCCAATTACTTACATTTAATTTCAGCAGTATTTCAATGCTGTATCCCTGTATTTGGGTTGTATGCTTCTTTTCAAATTTCTGCCAAGCATCCCCTATTGTATTGTTTATTGAATGTCCCAGCTGTTGATCACATGGAATTTTGCTGTGTAATGTGCCTTGTGTCTCAATGAGAAAGGCAGACTATAAATAACATGTATGAATGAAATTATAAAGAACAGGTGTTGTAAACAGCTTGGTCAAAGAGTCATGAAATGCAGGACGAGGTGGAATTACATAAAATTCAAGAGTAATCAAGAAAACTACAGAGACCATTCATAAGAGCTATGATTGGTGATAAACTCAATCTCTCCAGTTTTGCTGTGCTAGATAATGCTTACAAAACTAGGAAAACTGTTATCACCGACTATTGCTACTGTAAATGCTTGCTGTACTTTTCTTGATTACACTTGAATTTACATAATTCCATTTTACTCTTTACTTCCTGCATTTTGTTGCCCTTTGACCTTGCTGTTTACAACTTTTGTACTCTTTATCTTAGATATATGAGCTCTGGTTTACAAAAGCTTATGCTAGAATAAAAACTTGTTAGTTTTTAAATGACACACAGTTCTTGCTTGTTTTTTTCTGCAACAAATATGGCTATACTTCTGGAATTATTACTATTTTGCTCATTTAATAAAGCTGAGGGTTGGTTCAAAGTGTAAGGTCCAGCTGGCAAAGCAAAATGAATGTATAAAGATCAATTTACAATGAAGGTAGGAGTTATGATTATAATTCACTGTTAGAGTTGCTAGCTTTTTTCACTGGCAGAGCTTCTGTGCCTAGCAGAGCTCACTGCTGCAGTTCTATGCTAGGAAAAGCTGCATCTTTTGAATTACTGCCTGTCATACAGCTGCTAATGGCAGAGAATGAGAAAGAAAGCAGCCTCAGAAAGCTGTGTGCTATAGGCAAGTGTAAGGTATAGTATTGCTAAAGGCACTAGTGATGGTGTGGTGGGTTTCATTTGCAAGATACACTAATGATTTGAATCAATGATAGCGTGGGTCCAGACCCAAAACTGGGTCACAAAGCCTATGAAAGTGAGTCCCAGTCTTTTGCAGTTTTCTTGATTTATGCATGCTCTGTTTTTAAAGTGGGACGCCATTCCAAGTAAATTTAGCTTTGTGGGTTACACCATACCAAAATGGACGAGATTCACTGCTGTAGGGGAAGGTAGCAGTCACCACTTGGTATGATTGGAGACAAGCAGGCCCTGGGCAGTAGCTAGTTGAATTTTGCTCCTCCAGCTTGGTAATAGATGTAAACACAAAGACAAAATGGAGGCAAATGAACCTGTCCCTTCTGGTAGGAAGTAGGTGAGAGCATCAAGAATCCTGCAAGGAGTACAATACCTAAGAGTGTCAAAATAGTGTTTGTTCTCTCATGTTCCCCAACCCATTTCCTTCCAATATGTTGAAACTCCCCAGCCACACATTAGCCTACAGTTGCTATGGAAACTTACCCAGTGGGTTGTATTTTGAAATAAGGTCAAGTGGGGATTTCTTTCAAGCTTCTCCTCTTTTGAGAGGAAGTGAACACACAGTAAGAAATACCGTCTTTTGCTAGAGAACCGAAATCAGATAAGCATGTAGTCGTTAATTTAAACACAGCCATTTTCCGAGGCCGGCTTGAAAAAAGAAACAGAACAGAGCATCTTTCTCTGACCCAAGAAATCAACCAGGCAGGTGAAAACCCATTTTTTAAAAAAATTAATCGAAGAGAGATTGGTGTGTTAGTCTTCTGCAGTCAAAATATTTTAGTGGTACCTTAAAGAACTGTGGCATAGGCTTTCGTGAGTCTGCGGCATCAGATGCACCAAGTGTTATGTTCCGTTGGCAGGGAGATTTTTATAGTCTATGGCTCAGAATTCCCCATCCAGTGGAAATCCCTGCGGTGGGTGATACTGTGAGCATTATGGTCCAAATAGCAGCTGTCTTTGGGTAGGTTAACTGCCACTTCCCTGCTGAACTATATCGTCTCCATATAGCCCTGAGTAGACATCTGCCTCTCCCATAGACTTTGCTCCTGGCTTGACTGCATCCACTTACGCCCTACTCTCTCTCAACTCCTAGGGCCTGATTGTCAAAATGCTGATCAAGGAATATCACATTCTGCTGCCCATGAGCCTGGCAGAGTACCAGGTGGCCCAACTCTACATGATCCAGGTAATAACAGCCTTGAATGTGAGAGAACAACTTTAGCATGATGGGTATCTGTGGCAGATGTGGTTGCGATGAGATGGGGGTCCTGGAGTCTTAAGTGTGGTGGGTCACAGACTGAGAAAATGAGCAGGGTCAAAGGCTGAGATATGTTGTGGGGCATCTGCTCAGCGTTACGGGCTATCCTGTTCTTCAGAAAAAGAGCCGAGAAGAATCAAGCGGAGAGGGCAGTGGAGTTGAGATCCTGGCCAACCGGCCCTACAGTGATGGCCCTGGAGGCAGTGGTCAATACACACATAAGATCTACCATGTGGGCTCTCACATCCCTAGCTGGTTCCGTGCCCTCCTGCCCAAAGCAGCTCTGCAGGTAGAGGAAGAATCCTGGAATGCCTATCCTTACACACGCACCAGGTATTAGCAGCGCGGGATGGGAAACAGGAGAAAACCTTAGGGGTGGGGGAGCTGAGGGCAGCCCTGATGAAGGGGTGGGGTTTAGGGTTGTAAACTGGGTGGGGCAAGATTGTCAGTGTCTCTCCTTTCACCCTACAGATACACCTGCCCTTTTGTGGAGAAATTTTCTATTGAGATTGAGACCTATTACCGACCAGATGTTGGGAAACAGAACAATGTCTTCAATCTTAGTGCTGTAGAGCGCAGGCAAAGGATTCTGGGTGAGTGTTCAGAGATTGATCATCATCTATTCTTTGCACTCTATAGTACATTGTAGAATGTATTATAGTTGCCGTGCTGGTCTGTTAAGCATTGCAATATAGAATAACCTAATGTGGATATTGGATATTGTTTTGGGATTCTGAGGTAAGATGACTTGGTTGAAAATCTGTGGTCTCTGTTGATTCATGTCATCTGTTATGCCTTCCTTGCTTCACAATTTGGGAATGGAGGAAGAAAGCTTTAGCTCAGCTCCTGCCCAAAGAGATGACAGGGCTATGAAAGAACAAAGGAATGTCTTTGAGGTTTTGAATAGACTCTGTGGCATGGCGGAAGGGGGCGGGGCGGGGAACAGCAACCATCTGAGAGAAAGAGTGATTCTCTCAGGTTCTGATGGTGGTAAGATACTTGCTTCCCATTCATCCTTCCCTCAAATCCTACAGATACCATTGACATTGTGCGGGACCCCATCTCACCCAGTGAATACAAGGTGGAAGAGGACCCACGGCTTTATCGCTCGGCCAAGACAGGACGTGGGCCTCTGGGAGATGACTGGTTAGAGAACATATCTGATGGGCCTCTCATGTGTGCTTACAAGCTTTGTAAGGTGGAGTTCCGCTACTGGGGCATGCAGTCCAAGATTGAACAGTTTATCCATGATGTAGGTGAGCATGCAGGGCTGTTCACATTTCCATCTGTCCTTCTCCACAGTGCAAGTGGTTTAGGCTTGGGAGACTGGTTAATTCAAGTTACCATAGTTGCAGGCAATGGAATTATGCAGCATATCTCCATTCATACTGATGGAGGCACAGTACCTATTTTCTTACTGTGGCAATATTCATACTAGCCTATTTTACACATCATCAGGGCTATTTCAGTGTGAAATCAGTTTTAATTAATTGCTCAGAGATCTAGCAGCAATTCCCAGCCTCCTTTGAGGAGTCTACATTGTTCCTTTAATGTGAGCTGTTTTATGATTTCTGAAAAAGAAATAATTAAGTAGCGTATCCTTTTGAAATGCAGCATCTTCCATACTCTTGTATTCATCACAAGTGATGCCCCTGAAATGCTGAAGTGTTATTTAAGGGCTGATGCCCATGAACTTATTTGCCAAGTGGCTAGTGGCAGCCATAAATTTAATTCCAGACTCCTCTGGAACCAGCCAGATGGAGGAAGCACTTTCCCTTCCTGCTAGGTACAAACACCACTCCGATCTAGCTCTGCTTGCTCAACTTGTGCAGCAGCTCTCTATGTCTGATAGCAGGGGTAGAATAAGGCAGGTTCTGAGTAGATGGCTGCTTGGCATGTGGTCTGCATTTCCTGGCACTACTGTTGTCTGCGGCCCATAAATGTTAGTGCTGGCAACCAGATGAAGGGAAGCTGAGAGGCAGAGGTATAGAGTGAGAGAGGCAAACAGAGCATGGAGCCCATTTGGGGAATAAAGATGGGCTGCTGCTGATAACACCATGAAAATGGTGCTCAGGCTAAAAAGCTCTGACGGAAGATGACAGAGCAGTAACAATCAAAATAATGGGTAGCTACTAAGATCAGCTATCATATTTTTTTATACAATCAAGCAAAATGAAACCTGCAGAAGTTAAAAGCTCCACTCTCTTATAGGCCTCAGCTCTACAATAGTGGAGTTGTAAATAGTAAATGAAGTGGAAGTAGAATTGAACCATGCATGTGGGCAGTGGTTCCTCATGTGTATTGAATTAGTGTCTAATCCTGCCCCAGTAATTCCCAGCCAAGAAGTAGAGCAAAGCTTCCCTGCCCCGTCACTTAGCCTGTGTCCCTGCATGCCCTTGCTTGAGTTCCTAGTGCTGAGGATTATAACAAATGCCAGATCCCTTACGAACTGTGTATGCCTTTTTCTCCACTTGGATTTGCGCACAGGACTCAGATTTCTAAAACAAACTTCCAGTTAGATTCAATAACTGAGAATTTGTGGAATCTAAAATAAAAGCGGACTTGCCGGAAATGTCATTATTTGCAGTTAACCTTTCATGTGGTAGGAGTTAAAATTTGGAATGAAACTGGGAGGGGAGTATCTTGCCAGAAACAGTGGACTTGGTTTATTTACTGTTTTTGATGGTGAAATGATGGATGGGATGATTAAAATGACAGCATTCTATTCTGTGAGGGGTAATTTCAGTCTGTCAGTGGATCAGATTCCTGCTTGCCTTTGCTATGGGGTATTTTCTACAAAGTCTGTGTGGCAATTGCATTTCGTCTTGGGTCCAGTTCATGCTTATAATGGACCCAACAAGATCAGATTTTGGAGGCCACAGGTGCCCAGCCTCTCCCTTCTCATGCATAAGTCCTTCTACCCCTCACTGCTTGTCTTCAGTGTTATGGTCAGCTATTACCAGGCTGGGTTGATAAGAATCTAGTCATGCTGTTGAAATCCCCTGATTAAAAATAGCCTCCCAAAGTGAGTTTAAGAGCATAGTTAAATATAATTCCAAAACCAAGTGGGGAATGGGAGGGTATCCACACAAGGGCACTGATTGGAGGGGTGCATATGGTCCCATGCCCTGCTCCTTGTTCTCTAAAGCTGGATTTCATTGTAAATGTGACCTGGATTTTAATGTTTTTTATAGCTGAGGAAAAATTTATGGAGGGAAAGAAGTCAGAGTAGTCTCTCAATACACTGGGGATGGAGCAAGGCCAAATCATAAATAAAACCAGTTGGAGGGATGAGCTGTGATTTGTATGGGGTTGGTGGGATGAGCTGGGCAGTGGCAACTCCTGACATCCCCTGCAGGTCTGCGGAAGGTGATGCTGCGAGCACACCGGCAGGCCTGGTGTTGGCAGGATGAATGGATAGACCTCACTATGGATGATATCCGGAGGCTGGAGGAAGAGACAGCACTCATGTTGGCCCAGAAGATGGCCAAGTGCATGGAGCCTGCCACGGACACGGCCTCCCCCAGCCCCGAGGGCCAGGCTGAGCCGGGCGACCAAGAGAAGCAGGAGAGCACAACAAGCCTGAGAACTCCTGAGATGTCACGAGATGAAGCATTTGCCAAGCAGTGGTCAGCAACTTCTCGCTCTTCCTACTCTTCTCAGCATGCAGGTGAATAAGAATTGCAGGCATAAGCAAAGAGAAGCTCAGAGAACTCTGTGTGTGTGTGTGTGTGTGTGTGTGTGTGTGTGTGTGTGTGTGTGTGTGTGTGTGTGTGTGTGTGTGTGTGTGTGTGTGTGTGTGTGTGTTTTGGGGGGTGTCTTTTCCTGTTTCAAGGCATCAGAGCTCTCTGCAGCTGGAGTCAGGCTGTTGGGTTCACTGGATTTTGTGTTACAGGGCCAAGATTTTTATCTTGTCTTAGGCTTAGCCTGACACCTGGGAACTCTCTGATGGCTGCGTGGGGATTGTGATGGATTTTTTCCCTGTGATTGGATTGAGTAGTGGCACTTGCTTGCCTGTCTTTGTTTGCAATATGCAGCTTGTGTCACTTGTTTTTTAATGCAGCCAGAATACTTTTGTTAAACTAATTTTTGAACTGTACAGGCACCAGCTTCATGTTGAGCAACATTTTCATGCTTCCGATCTATAATTTAGATTATGTGGATTAATTTAACGTGTATATATGGCAGGGAGGAACTGAGCAATATGACCTTCTGTTAGATTGCAGTCCTAGTGTTCTGTGGCTATGTGTAGATAATAGATGTTCAGAGAATCAGAGCAGGTAAAGTAGAGCTGTTGTTACCTATGAGACATTTTTTGTGTGTGTGTCTTCCATAGTCTCTGGTCAAGCTGCCTTTGCAGGTTTCTGTAATGCAAGTGACCAGGAAAAATGAATATAAGCCTGCCACAAACAAGATCAGCACTGCAGCAGTATATGTTGTATACATTTCAGTATGTAATATGGGCCCCTATTAGGTAGTATCCATGATAGTAGCATGGTTTCTCTCTTCCAGCTTCACTGTGCCTGGAACACTTTGGAGAGTGTTTTTAATTTTTCTTTTAGTACATTGGAATGACAGACTTAAAAAAGAGGAGTGAAAAACATGCCAAACTTCCAGGTGACATTGACTAGATCAGCCTCATTTGCTGGTTTAGTCAATTTGACCATTTCATTTGGTTGTATGGAATGAAGTGAACCTGCTGCATTTAAAATTCTGGAAAACTCGGGGAGCTGTCTTCCCTCGCCTGTCATATTTGTAGACAATACAGAATGCCAGATGCAGCAAGGGAGAGCCAGCTCATGTTGCTGCATAAAACTAATCGCCTGTACACAGCTTATGATAGGAAGCTGACTATTTGCATGGAAGTTTTGGGTTATTTGTAAAAGGTTGTGCTGGGATGGAATAATATAGGTTTCTTTTAAATCTGAGGAGATTATCTGGTTATTGCTGGTCTTTCACAGAATGAGTGCTATAGGTCTCTTCAACTATGATCTCTTTACAGCTGGAGTGTCTCCCCACAGCTTATCGGAGTGGCGAATGCAAAATATTGCACGGGACTCTGAGAACAGCTCTGAGGAGGAATTTTTTGATGCTCATGGTATGTGTTTTTGGATAAGAGATGTTTTGTGAGCATGTTTGCTTCTGAGGGCCAAACTACAAGTGACAAATGACACTTGAACGGCAAGTGTATTTCTCCCTGTTCACTTGCCCTCCACTTGCTCTCCACTCAATCCACTTGCCGTTCAAGTGTCATTCATCACTTGTAGCTTGGCCCTGAGAGGGCTTGGAGTTGGAAGAGGGCCATCTGTGGGTGTCTGTAGTTGAGGGGTTATTACATGCACCTGTAGGCTTCTTCAAGTGTCTTCTCTACTTGTGGTCACAAGGATATATGTGAATTGGTCTTCTAGTATGTTTTATGTGTAGCAATGTGTTTGGATTTATCTCCCATATATTCCTTTAGACTTAGCAGAGGAATAAGTGTAGGTATATATGCATAAGGAAATATCAAAATCTCTAATCTCTGTTCTTTGTATAGATGTGTCTGTGCACATATATGTAAATATAGGCTTTAGCCTATTGCTTTGCATGTATAACTGCCCCCCCCAGTCCAATTTCTACTGGAAAATTGCAGATAGCAAGACTGGGGAAGACTTCTGCCTATGACCTTCAAGATATGTTATCTGTCAGAGTAAATAGTATGGTATTGGGCTAGATTGATCAGTGGTCCACATCATAAGGCAACTCTTCATATCTAGAAAGTCTGTGGATGTAGGCACTCTGTGTATGTGTGAGAGAGATTCACAGTGCCTCTGCCATGTATACCTCTCACTGACTTTTCTTTCCTTAGAGGATCTCTCTGACAGTGACGATGTTTTTGCAAAAGAAATTACTAAGTGGAACTCCAATGATTTTCTCGATACTCTAGAACGGCCCAGTGAGCATGATGTTCTTGGTAAGAGAGCAGCTTATATGTTCCATGCTAGAGTATCATCTGTAGGTGTATCCAGCTGTTACCATTTGGGCTTCTGGAAATCTGTGCTTATAGATTCGAGATTGCCTGTTCAGGTACCACAGATTCTGTAAATAACATACATTCTAAAAATAGATCAAATGTATATAGAGAGTTTTTCATGCTTGACATAATTTTATTGTGCAAGAGTTATATTAGTGATAGATTCCTTTTAAAGTATTTGGTGCTCTTCTCCCACCACACTTTTCTATGAATTGAAGAGGACTGCAAATTCCTTAGTCTTTTGCCTCTCCCTACTTCCTTTCTTCTGGCCACTGGAGCCCTCCTCCAGAATGTGTTGTTTTTTGTGCCGTTTGCAAAAACTGCCGGTGTATTTTGAGGCTTTCTCTGGTACCATGTGGGCTAGGAAGTTGCTTTGAACAAAGAAACCCAAATACTGAAATACTCAGGATTCTGCATGCGCTGTTGGATTTTATATTGCATGCTATATCCTCCCTTTGCAGCAAAATACCAGCCATTTGGCTTCACAGACGCTCTACTCATCATTGCCAGAATATGGGTTTCTGGCAACAGAACGCTTTCTCATGGGGGCCCATTCTTCTTTACTTGGTGATTGCCATCCTCCGTGTCATTTAGAGCCTGCATTGTTTAAGAATGAAAGCAACTCATGGTTTGTGTCTTTGCAGCTGATGCCACTGGTGCAGCCAAGCCAGATAGTGATGAAATCACTATGCCAGGCCAACCAGAGGTGAGTTTATCCACCATGCTGTCTTCCTGCTTTGATGCTTTCAGAATCACAATGCAGAACTACAGGTGGCAGCTTGGCGATGCACAGCACCACTCTCTACCAAGTGCCCAGGCTGGTCTGCATGGGACTCAGCTGTATTCTTCCGTTTCTTTATTTATTTGAATTACTTTATACTCCACAGTTCCCAGAAAAAACAGTTCGAGGTGGCTTACTAAAATGCCTACAAGGCATACAGTAATTAAGAACCATACAGACTATAAAAACAGCTTTATCATCGTCATTATAGACGTATTTGCTACCAGTCAAAATACCAGTAACACAGAACAGTTCAGGTGGGTAGTTGTGTTGGTCTGCAGTAGAACAGCAAGATTCAAGTTGAAGATACAATTCAACAAAGGGAGCTTTGAGTCTCAAAATCTCAGTGCTTTTCTTATATAAAAAATGGGGGTGTCAGTACTTACAAAGTTGCACTGATTTCCAGCAATTTCTCCGTCAGTACTTGGGAGAGCCCCCCTCCCCCAGCAGTACTCAGTATTGCTAAGTATCATCTCAGTCTGCAAAAATGTATACCCTGAAAATCTTATTGATCTTTAAGGGGCTACTGGACTCAAATCTTGCTCTTCTACAGAACAGTTCAGAACACCAACACACAAACCCCTTAATCAGCAAATTAAAACAAATCCAAGAGTATTCTGCTTTAGTTCCTGAAGGTTAATAAAGATGATGCCTTTCTGTTCCTCTGGGACAGAAATTGAGAAAGCCCAAGATGAGGCTAAGAAAGCTCATACAGTCATTGCACAGAACACATTGCATAGAACACATGATGGTGGCTGAAGTGATAGCAGTTCCATTCTCACTTCTATTGCAGTTACGTCCCTGATTCATCCCTATTTCTTTTTCCTTAGGCTGGTCCAGAAGATCTCTCTAGGGCATGCCGTATCCATGCACTCTTCCTGATCCTGCACAGTGGCAACATCCTAGATCAAGGTGTGGGAGAACCAGGCTCTAAGCAGGCTGACGTGCAGACGCTCACCGCCACCTTGGACTCAGTCACCCGCCTGCATTTCCCTGAGGCATTAGGGCACATTGCACTACGCCTGGTGCCCTGTCCACCTATCTGTGCTGCTGCCTATGCCCTTGTCTCCAAGTAGGAAGCATGTCTGTTAGGCTCCTGAACACCTCATGGGGCAGAGCTGAAAGCTCCCTGGAGCTGTGTGTGGAGGGTTGCAAGGGACATGGGGATCCATCACAGCAATGATAGCTCTTTAAAATGGGGATGCTTGATGGCAAGGATGTTTATGGTGGAGTATGTTTAGAGATGTGCAACTGAGAGTAAGTGAAGGGGAGCTGTGCTTTTGGGGGAAGGCTGGAGACTTTGACAGGAATAGCAGGAGTTCATTGGCTGTCTTCCTCCAGCTACTTTGGAACATCTGATTCTGGGGTGGAAGTTTGCTTCAGCTACCTTTCAGGGAATCAGGACTGGTGGCACAAGCCTTTCTCTTTAGAGTGCCCCCCTTTCTGATTGGCCATTGATGTGATAGGCTGTACCCCTGTTTTTCTAGAAGGTGATTGGCTAATCATGGCAAAGAGGCCCCTTCTGAGCTCTGTGCCAAGACTTGGGTTATTAGATCTTCAGTCTGAATTGTGTCCCGATCAATTCTCACATCTCGTTCTTCTCAGACTCAGCCCTTACAGTCACGATGGCGACAGTCTATCCAGCAGCCAGGATCATATACCGCTGGCTGCTTTGCCACTCCTGGCCACCTCTTCAGGCAGCTACCAGAATGCTGTCGCAACAGTTATTTCCCGTACCAACCAGGCCTATGCTAACTTCATCCACTCTCCTGATGGCACTGGCTTCTGTGGCCAGGTGAGAGGGTTGGGTATTCTTGGTGTAGACAGTGAAATGAGGTAATCTGGAATACTATAATAGAGAACTAAAGTTCTAAGACCCAAATACTCCAATTGGGAAAATGATACAAAAACCTTTATTTAATCTGTGGTGGTGTCAAGTTTTATTTTATTTTTAAATAGAAATAGAAGCTCTTGTTTGGGGGCAGGGATATTAGATAGTGGCTGATTCCGCACACGTTGGATAATGCACTTTCAATGCACTTTATCAATCGTTTGAGGTGGATTTTTTGTTCCGCACATGAAAAAATCCGCTCCAAATGATCTATAAAGAGGATTGGAAGTGCATTATCCAATGTGTGCAGAATCAGCCAATATTGGGACAATAGGTGTTTAGAAGCAGAGGTACAGGGACCTGTTGAGTGCCATGGATCAATTGAAGTTTCTCAATTTCCTAATTTCTGAGTGAATATATTGTATATTTAAACCAGTGTCTTTGGAAAGTTGCTCAACCTTCTGTATTACACAGCCCTATCCTTTTAATGAAACTGCAGTTCCCAGGATTCCTGCTGGCATCTCTTGATATATGTGTAATTTCAGGGTTTTTTCTTACCATCTTAAGTTTTAGAAACTTAAGCTTGTTTGCAAAAAGAGAGCTCAGATTTTCAGGGTTCCTCAGCAGGTATTAAGTGGACTACTTTGAAAGCTTTATCCCATGGTCTTTTGTCAATTACAAAGTTGTAGGTGCCCAGACCACTGGTATCAATCTCTTACAAGCAGAAGCCTCTGCAATATGAGTGTATCCCTGATTGTCAGTTTCAGCAGAGAGCCAGACAAGTAGCTTGGCATCTTGAAAAATCTCTCAGCTCTGTCAGGCAAGTAGTTCTTAGTGGAGGGTCTTGCGAGGAAGCAACTGAGAATATTTTTCTAATTCTCTGGTGTCACTTACGAGGCTGCTGATGTTGTGTTTATGCATTGACTACTGAGACAGCTTCTTAAGCCTGTGTGTGTGTGTGTTTTCTTTTATAGGTGCTGCTGATTGGTGATTGTGTTGGGGGAATCCTGGCCTTTGATGCACTGTGCCACAGTAGAGCTGGAGGGGCAGGGAGCCGTGGGAGCAGCCGCCGCGGCAGCATGGTCAGTCCCTGGGCCTATGAGTATATCATGCAATAAGTAATGAGGGCAGCTTCCTACCCTTTTCTCTAAGGAAATATGCTTATAAGGCAAAGAATGGAACAAAGGAGGTGTGGGGACGACGACAGGATTTCTTGTTGGTCAATTGTAGTGCTGAGCAATCCAGATATTGTTTACCTGAGGTTTCCTAGACTGGTGTACAACTGTCAAGCCCACACAGTTTCCATCTGATTTGAGGTGTCTTGGATTCTCATTACTTCATGATATAAAAGGCTTTCATATTTCCTCAGTGTGTGTGTATTGCTTTGCCATTTTTCTCCAGAATGCTGACCTGCTTTCTCCTGAGGTTTCTGTGGTGCGAGATCCATTGCTTGAGAAGGCAGAAGTGTTGTGGGGCCGTGCCAGCCCTGAGCCATCTGGGCTCCTTTCTACCCAGAAATGCAATGACAACAACATGGCACCGGAGGTGGATTCTCTGCAACAGCAGCATCAGTTCTTGTCCAGGTGAGTGGGTATGAGAAGTGGGGCCTCTGACAGAGCTGAAAGTTGGATTGGTCAGGGATAGAAGTGTTGTGAAGTGTGTGCTAGCCTAACATATCAAACACTTGATTTAAAAGGGCCACATAATTAGTCTCTAAAGAGATTCCACAGAACAGGTTGATTTAGCTTCCTAAAGTATTCCTTTATGTGAAATTCAGCAGCTGTAGAGGCAACTTCCACTGCAGCTGGGTAAAATGAAGTGGAGGAAGAATGGAAAGGAAGAGAGTACCTATCTCTTCCCTTGCCAGCTGCTTTTCCTCCCAGTACACCTCTTCCAGCTTTTGTTACCCTGAAGTTGTGGACCCATGCTTGTGAGGCAAAGGGAGGGTGGACAGATTGTGAAGGGAAACATTTGGCAGGAGAAGGGTTAAAAATTTCCTCCTCCAGAGCAAATTATCTCCTCTCTGAAGGGCATTTTGCAGCTGCAATATGAAGGTGTAGTTTGCCCCTCAGCCATAGGGAGAAATTTCATTTCTCCAGCATTCCATGCTGTCTTTATTGTGCTCATCTTTGTGTGTACTGTTCATGTGCACTATTGCCTCCCCACAGTTCTCCTCTTTGAACATTGATTGATATTTCTCTCCCCCTCCCCATAGTACTGATTGCATCCAGGCACATCCATGTACCCCAATAAGTTAGGTGCAGTGTGTCAGAAATGGAGGGGGGAGCAGAAACTTTGACCTAGATTACTTGAGATTGAAGACTGTAGAACTGCACAATTTTTTTTTAAAAAAATGTAACCCTGATCATGTGAGTAGGTGGAAATGCCTGGGGAGAGGGAGGTAGCCCAGAATTTCTGTCTGAGGAAATCATGTCCAAGTTGTGCTTCTCTTGTGAACTGTGTTTCATGCAGAAGAAATGGGATAAAACATGGACAGATCACAACAGCAAACCTCTCCCCAACCAAATTAAAAACCCTGCTCTAGGGAGATCCTAAATATGCCCTTAACTGAGAAAGTGGTACCAGTGGAAGAAACTTGTGGTCTGTTTCCTAGCAGTGACCCAAGTCTTCTGTTCCCAGCCTGCAGGCTAGCATGCCTGCTTCAGAGGCAGAAGGAGACCCTCGGCGTAGCAGTAATTCCTCGTCCTCAATGACAGAGACTTTTGAGGGGACAAACACAGTTGGAAAACTGGAATTCAAGGTGTCTGGTTTCTTCTTGTTTGGCTCACCCTTGGGACTTGTGCTTGCACTGCGTAAGACAGTGATGCCAGCCATGGATGGTAAGGACCTTTTTACTCCTTCCATGTTTTCCCCATCTTCTTGCTTTCCCTTCTAGTTAATGCAGGATTTCACATGACTTCTCTCGTCTTCACAGTGGCCCAGATGCATCCAGCCTGTGAACAGGTCTACAACTTGTTTCATGCAGCTGATCCCTGTGCCTCCCGTCTGGAACCTCTCCTGGCCCAACAGTTTCATGCTATGCCGCCCTTTGCCATTCCCCGCTATCAGAAATACCCGTTGGGAGATGGCTCATCCACTTCATTGGGTAAGAAGAACCATGAAGGGTCAGCCTTGGGAGTGCTGGGGAAATTTTACTTCCTTAGATACTGTTTCGTTGGAGGATACGGATGTAGAGTAATTTGCTGTAATAGCAGTGAAGTAAAGAGGAGGACAGAACGTGTATCAGATGTAGGGAGCATTGAGATGTGATATTGAATGGTTCTTTATTATTCCAATGTTGTAAAACAATAGCCTGTTTTTTAACAGATGGATTAGAGCTGCTTTTAAAAAACCGGGGCACAACTGTGAATAGGAGCAATATCTGCTGTAGGACCTCAGTTGTTAAGTAGTGAGAGGTGATCTTCTCCAGCTCAGAAGTGGCTTGACAAACAGCTAGTTTAAAAAGAAAATGAGAAAGCAGCTTGATTTTTTTTTTAAAAAAAGCAGTTCTGAAATTCAGTCTCTTCACTTGGGTGGTAGGGAGGTCTGAATCTCTGCCCCCAGCCACCCTGTGTTGCTACCCCTGTTCTCTTCCTATTTACCTGGTACTGAAAGCATTAGGGAGATCTCCTTGGAGACCTCCTTGCAAGTCCTCCCACCCCGGCACCTGGAGTGCTGTTGTTATGAAAGCATCTCAAGCCCCAGGAGCACTCAGAAACATTTTCCCAGGATGCCTTGGCCATTAGTAAGAATGTCTAATTGTCTTGGAATCGAGATATTTCAGGGCTTGACACCTGAGATGTTGCTGTAGCAGCAGCCAAGGCTCCAGGGTGTCTCCAGAATGACTGCCGTGTGACTTCTGCTTCCACCACAGCCAGGTTGAATGAAAGGGTCAAGCAGGAAGGAGTTCTTCTCCAGCCTGGAGTACAATCTGAGACAGAGAAGAATTCTCAGGGCTGTAATTCTTGCTTCAGCTATAAGCCAGCAAAGGTCATAAACCATGCCTGGTCTTTCTGAGTTTCAACAGGAAGCTGGTCTTTTACCAGGGCTTTATTTCTGGTGATAATGTACCAGTACACAGTACTGGCACCTCTTTCTGCAGTACTACCACTTATTTTGCCCAGTGGGCTTGCGCCCTCAAGGTGGAGAACATCATGAATATTGGTATCTCTTTTGAAGAAAAAGCACTGTTTTCCACAACAGCTGTGCCTGTCATTGTGCTGCAGTGGTAGGAAAACATGCACCTGCCAAAGGACTCCTTACACATTCCTATATGAGCAGAGGTTTTTGTTATCCTCTCCCAGTAGTGGCGATTAGTCCTAGCCCAGCCAGTTTCTGGAAGGCTTGGCCAGACTGAAGGAGGAAATAGTTAATGTAAAGGTTGATGTAAAGGAGGGACTTCCTCCAGTGAATTCAGCTACTGTCAGCCCCAGTTAGAAAGCTCATCTCTCTTCCTTTGAAGGGAGGAGGTACAACATCAATTAATTTATAGTGTTTGTTGAATTATGTTCCTCCCCCGCCCCTCCTTTTTAATATTTTAAAAATATTTTTGTTAGCCATTTTTAATTATTTATAATACAGGCATATATGTTTTTATGTATTAAATGTTCTTGCAAAAGTCTTTGGGATGACCATTATGAAGTATAAATAAAAACAATTTCTTCCCTTTTGTGATTACTCTGTGCTCTATTTTATACTGAATATGATGTATGTAGCCAGCAGCTTGTGAGGTGTTGCAGGTTGATGTGATCCCATACTGCAAGGTCATGTGTGTGTATATTGTTGCTATGTGGATGAGGCTGATTATGTGGATCTTTCCCATGAAATTGTTACCTGGAAGGAGGATGGCTATGTATGTGGGAAAGACCCAGGTAATTGGCACTGCTTGCACAATCACATTAATTCACACAGGTTCCTTTCCTGTGCTCCTCAGCACATTCGAAGAGGCTTCAACCCTGGTAGGTGTGAAGAATGCCTCAGCTAGGTTTGGAGAATGCAGAGTCCGTAGACAGTGGATATTTAGCGGACTTGGGATGATTAGTGGATGTTGAGTAATATCTCTGCTTACCTGTCTCCTTGGCTTAGCTGAGTCTGTACAAGCTCACTCTGCCCTCTTCTTGGATGATCTGGAGCTTGTGACACCGCCTACCCCAACCGGTGCTTTTGGTGGCTTCTGGAAAGGGAATGAACCATCTTCCAGCGAAGTCCCTGTAGCTAGCACCAGTGAAGTTGTCAAAAGTGAGTACCCCATTTCCTGTTTCTTTCCTTTGCCCTCTTCCATACTGCCACATTTCAGGTCTGCCCCCCTGTATCTGCTGTTCATCCCGTACTATCTGTGGGTGATAGGATATGCTGTCATATGAGACCATTTATGCTGTCTTACCCAGCTTGGGCAGGATGTTGAGGTCAGAAGTTTTCTCTTAATGGTTTTTAAATCAATGCTTTCATTTAAAATGAACATTAGTTATTAATCACAGCAGTAGAGTACAGCATGTGTGTTTTATGTGTTCATGTGTTGAAGTACTAGTAAATCTGTTGCTCAGAAGGTTACAAATAATCTGAGGAGGCTTCTTTCCTGTCTCCCTTGTATCTTAAACATTGGCATTTAAAGCTGGGTCTCTGCTGTCAGCAGTGCAAGAAGTATTCAGCAGTCCTTCTTGTGTACATCAATGGCCAGTTTAGACAGAAATCCAAACAATGATGCTCCTGTTTGTGAAGTCAAAGGAGTTCATTTTGTCAGGGTTGAATGCTTTTTATACTGCCAAGAAAATGTGTGCTCTTTGACTTGCAAGGCCCAATTCCATAGCTTGGGCACATTGTGCTCCTTTTTGTTGCTTTCAGAAATTGTTCTGGATTGGAGGGCTTTCCCAGTCTATTGGCTGTGGGGAAGCCCTCCAATCCAGAACACATTCTGAAAGTGACAAAAAGGAGCACAGTGTGCCCATTTAGTGTGAGCCATACTAATTATCCCAGCTGCCATACAGTAGCAAGAAACCTCATGCTTCAGTCTCATTGAAGTAAATGAAATGAAAGGAGCCTAATGGTGTGCTCGACAGTAGCCAAAAACTGGATAGTTAAGCAGTCTGTTTAGGTTGCCTTGTATGGTTTGCAGGGAAGCATGGGTGGGCACAAAAGGATTAAAAGGTTTTAGGGACTGAGAACCAAGAACTGTTGTCATTGGTTGCTTGTCCCCTTTGGGGGCTATGTGTGCAATTATGCCTTTGTTGAGAAGGTGGGCAGGGTCAAGTGCTGTGGAATGAAATGGGATATTTTTTTGTGTAGTACTGTAGTTACATGTGCTAGTCACAGTTCTATTCGAACAGGTATTGCTCTGCACAGTTGTTTCTAGAAAAGGGGAAGTGCAAATACACAGTATGTTGTTTCCCCCAATCGTAATTCTTTCCTTGGCTCTGGGGTCTAAATGGAAGGAACCATCATATCGTAATTAGTTTCAGTATCATGGTTGTGCCATTAGTGGCGGTATGGGACCCTGATTTCTTTTTGCTGCATTTTTAATTTCTCTTTATTATCCTGGATCTCATCCGGGAATTCCTTTTTGTAGATTAAATTTACTGCCTGTTAATTAAGCTGTTACGTACTTTTTCTCTAAACTATAAATGATTAGTTGCATATGTTGCTGATTCCCTGTTAATGCTTGCATTATTTTGCATGATGTGTCTGAAAACCAGGAGAATGTGGGAATTGTTTACTAGTTAGAAAAAATAGAGTTAATGCAATAGGATTCATGTAATTGAATAGTTTGTCACAGCTGCAAGGGGAGGAAAAGAAGGCATGGGCATCATAGGCACATGTAATAAATTGCTCTTCCCTTCCTCTCTAGTTCTGGAGCGTTGGTGGGGTGCTAAACGCATTGACTACTCCCTCTATTGCCCAGAGGCACTGACAGCCTTTCCCACCATTACCCTACCTCACCTCTTCCATGCCAGCTACTGGGAAAGTGCTGATGTAGCTGCCTTCATCCTGCGCCAGGTACGAGAGCCGCTACCTGTGAGATGTAGGAGAGAAGTGCCTCTATCCCAGGAATGGTTGCGTGTAGACAGGGAGCTGGCAGATGAACAAGAAGTTTTGGGAGGCGGCCCTAGCTCAGGCAGGTGAATGCAAGAAAAGCTGTGGAGGATGAGTTTTGAACAGACAGCATTGGCAGTAGGTGAATGTAAGCGCGTGAGAAATTTGGAGGGAGACTTGGATTTTGAGGAGTTTGATTTCCTTTTTGCTCAGCTGGAGAGCAATCCTGAGTCTGTCAGGGGCTCCTAACAGCACTGAGCAGTCATTTGTTTTTTGATAGAATACAAAAGAGAGTGTAATTCTGTGTACTAGGGACATAGACTTCTGATTCATAAAAATAACAGCAATCAAAAGGCCTAGCTAGGGGAATTGCCTTGTGCAGTTCTGAGGGAGATATAAGCAGGATGGAAGGAGTTGGGGAATTTCTCCCTTTAATCTATTGGGTGCATAAATGGATGTAGTTGAAAATGTGGAACGTTGCCTGCAAATGTGCCTGGCACTGAGATGTTTCTGCTGCAGGTTATTGAGACAGAGCAGCCCCAAGTGACAGAGAATGAGGAGAGTTCCATTTACAGCCCAGCATTTCCTCGTGAAAAATGGCAGCGCAAGCGCACACAAGTAAAAATCCGGGTAAGCAGCTCTGTCACCATAGTGGCTTCTTTGTATCTTATATGTGGAATATGGACTCTTACTTGGACCTAGGAACTAAGACTTAGGGCAGCGGGCCTGGGCTGATCCTAGTCCTTTCCAAAAAATAACTTAAGGGCAGACTCACAGATACTATGTTCTCATCATGTCTACTTTTGCTAATTCTTTATCCTTTCTGTGCTATCCTTTCTGTGCATGCTCAAATATTCTGGATTGGATCTAGCAGAACATTTCCATTGATGGAAGGGTGTGCGTGTGTGTATGTTTGCCAGTTTCCCATCTCCCATGGCAGATTTCTGTTTATCACATCGTTCTATCCTGCAGGGGGGAGGAATTCCCTGTCCCCCAGGAGCAGCATTTTAAGGAACTTAGGGTGGGAGCTATCACACTTCACTGACAGAAATCCTTCTGTCAGCAGTAATTTCCAGTGGGATTCACAACTCTGATTTCTGTCAGATGTAACTGTTGCCATTTTAATTCATTAACCACACTGAACATAACCATGTTGTTTGCAAATTGTGTTTGGAGAAAAAGGTTTATGCTTTCTTGGTGGAGAATTTATTATGGGGGGATTACTTCATTAGCTCATGCTTGCATGAGTGCATGCCTGATTTGTCCTGCTGATAGATGATTTCCTTCTCTACACTAGTGTGCACATTTAAGGGCACCATCTTTGGGTTCTAGGGAATTAAGTTGCAGCAGTTGCCTTTCTGATGGGATAGAACTAGATGGCTGTGGGTATCCTAAAGGGGACTTGTTACAAAAAGGGCATGGCACTTTCTCAAGACTGCATTGTCATAGCGCTCAATTGAGGGTTTTAATGGCTGTTTAGAATAACATTATGATAACATTTGATTTATATACCGCTCTTCAGGACTACTTAATGCCACACTCAGAGCAGTTTACAAAGTGTATTATTATTATCCTCACAACCTGTGAAGATAATCACCCTGTGAGGAGGGTGCGGCTGAGAGCTATGATTAACCCAAGGTCAGCCAGCTGGCTTCAAGAGGAGGAGTGAGGAATCATACCCAGTTCTCCAGATTAGAGTCCTGATGCTCTTAACCACTACACCAAACTGGCTCTTTGAGAGGCACTTTCAAAATGTCAGGACTTCTTGAATTAAACTTCCCCCAGTTTTCTTGTGGTTACAGTAATGTTGAAGGTATGACATTTGGCTCAGAGAACAAGGACGTCTGATGCAGTGTCAAGACTTTGGGGCTCTTGTCCTCTTTCAGGGAGATGATTGCTACTTTCTCCTGTAGAATAAAGCAAGGGGTGTTTTTTTTAAAAAAAAAACAACAGTGATTTTGACACAGAAATCTTAACATGAGGTAAGGCATCTGTGTAATTTTTCTATGGTTGCTGATTCTACAAAAACACCCCTATGTAGCCAAATATAGAAACAACTATGAGGTAAGGTATTGTTAGTCTCTAATGGGGGAAAAAAGTTCTGCTGCTGTATTTCTGATATACCACGTTGGCATGTTTTTCTGTGAACAGATAGGCACAGACTGGTTACAGTGATCCTCACTGTTTGGTGAGTTCTCTGTACAACCCCTCCCCCACCAAGCATGTAAACTCTGAGAGTTTCCCCACCCCAAATAGGAGTTGGAATAGTTACATTCTCTAGCTGGCTCTGTTGCTGTAGTTCTGTGACCAGATCCAGTTCCTATGTTTTACTTTTCCCTCTTATAAAGCAAGGATAATAAATGCTGCTGACCTCTTGCTTTCCAGAATGTCACAGCGAACCACCGGGCCAGTGATGTCATGGTGTGTGAGGGACATCCCCAGGTCCTCAGTGGACGCTTCATGTATGGGCCACTGGATGTGGTGACTTTAACTGGGGAGAAGGTAATCATGGTGGGGTGGTGGAAAATGGGGCTGGTGTGGATCTGAGCAAGCAGCACTGTTTGCCATGAACTCTTCTCATTCCAGGTAGATATCTAAACTCTGCACACAAGTCCCTTCTGAAAATAGCAATTGCACAAAGAATGAAGCCAGGCAATATGACTGCAGGGCTCCTTAAGTGAACTTTCTGCTGCATAGAAGAGTTACTGTCAGGGCCAGAAAAGAAGGGGCTTTGTGGGGCTAAAGAGAAGGATAGGAATGAACAGGCTGAACAGGAGATGAAGTGCTATCAAGGGGAGCAGCGAGCTGATGAAGCGACTGGCATCAGAACTGATTTTGAGTTAGTTGTGAGTCAAAGTAATAGAGTTGGAAAGTAACCATAGAAGCCATCTAGTCCAGCTCTGTGGTCAATACAGGAAATTCAGAGCTAGAGTATTCCCAACTGATGGCTGTCCAACCTCTGCTTGAGGGGTCCAGTGAGGGAGAGGCCTTTGCATAGCTGATCATTTCCATTGTTAAGCTGCTCTTACAAAGGAATTTTCTTGTAACATTCAACTGAAATCTCTCCTTCCATACCTTAAGTCCATTAGAGTTAGCCTTGCCCTCTGGAGCACTAGAGAACAAGTCTTTGCCCCTCTTCCACGTGATAGTCCTCCAGGTACTTGAAGACTGATTTTGAAGAGCATGAACATGTCTCCCATTAGTCTTCCCTTCTTCAGGCAAAATATATTCAGTCTGTGCTTTGTTCTTTTATCTGGGGGGCCAAAACAGTTAGCCAAGACTCAGTGTTAAGAGGGCCTCTTGTAGAACTTCTCTCACTCCCCAGAGCTTCTCCACCTGCCAGCTTCCCACTTCCTTCGGTATTTCAGAACTGTGCTGAGGATCTCCAGCAGGACAGCAGAACAGATCAGAGGCAAAAACTAGAGTATCCTTGGAAATGAGAATTGGGGAGAAGAATAGAAATAGGTCCGGGGGGCGGGGGGACAAATGAGCTACAAGTTCACAGTGAAAATGGAGCAGACATAGATGGCAGGAGGCATCACAAATGGAGGAGACCAGGAATATAAGTTGGGGGTTTAGGAAGGATAAAAAAGAGGAGGACAAAGAGTATGCATTTTCACAATAGACTAAGAAATGTTGAGAAGGGGGTATAGAGGAAGACAGTTATGAACAGGACTTTAACCAGGTTCAGAATTAAGGGGAAAAACACACCTTTTCCTCTGTAGTTGTAACACCACATTGGGACTCTAAGCAGTTTTGCTCAGGGACAAGGCATTAAACATTTTATTTTACTTCATTTATACTCCACTTTTCTCTCCAATGGGGACCCAAAGTAGTTGACATCGCTCTTCATTTCCCCCCCAACAACAGCTCTGTGAGAATAGGGTAGACTGAAATTGTGTGACTGGCCCAAGGTAATCCAGCAAGCTTCCATGGCAGACCAAGGAATTGAACCTGGGTCTCCCAGATTCTAATCTATCACTCTGGCCACTATACCACAGACTGTAATACCCTTTATCTCAGTGAGAGGCACATGCAACAGTGTAACAGTTCTGACTTTGATCTCTTGTCACAGGTGGATATTTACATCATGGCACAGCCACTCTCGGGAAAATGGATGCACTATGGCACGGAGGTGACAAGTGGCAGTGGGAGACTCTCTTATACCCTTCCTGAGGAAAAGATGCTGGGCATTGGCATGTACCCTGTCCGTATGGTAGTCAGGTGAGCATGTGAACCCTCTCCTGCAGCTGCTGTTTCAGCAGCCTCCTCTGGGCATGGCATGCTCTTTTCTGGTTTACCTGTGCAACAGAATGAAGTTGGAAATGAAGCAGCGAAATGTTAAGGGGGTGGAATGGACAGTACCATTTTTGAGTGAGGGTGTAGAATTACATTTTTCTGAGTTCTCATACATTAATTCCCTCTAAGTGCAAAACCAGTACAGCATGTAAAAGGCCGAGTGAGCTACCTTTCTCCCTCTGAGTTATTATATGGAATAATTGAGTTATTATATGGAATAACAACATTCCCCCACTCCCTCACATTCACAATGAGTATAATGTGGTGCAACCCATTCTTCCTCCTCAGAATTCTCATTCTGCTGCATTCATACATCATATCTTATTGATCTAGAGACTGTGAGACCCCTGTTGTGAGTGGACATTTCTATTGCCAGCCAGTTCAGTTAGTGTTTGTTGACCAGAAACATAGTTCAAATGCAATTCTTGTATTCTTGTATACCATCTTCAGGGATAGCCTTTGTAGTATGTTTTGTGCTAATAAGGAAGAACTGAATTGAGTGGCGTACTCCTTTCATTGGTTTTCTTAAGCTGCTTAGGGGATGCTCTTGCTGCATGCTGCTGATTCAGAGAAGGTGGGGAGACCTGATGGTGGGCTGGTATGGACAGATGTTGTGATGGGCAGTTCCATTTTACTTCTTTCCCCAGGGGTGATCACACCTATGCTGAATGCTTTCTGACTGTGGTAGCCAAATCCACTCCTTGTGTAGTCTTCAGTATTGATGGCTCCTTCACAGCTAGTGTCTCCATTATGGGCAGTGATCCTAAGGTGCGCGCTGGTGCTGTTGACGTTGTGAGGCAAGTAATGGCATTGCTAGCATCCCAAGGGCACATATGCACCCATGGTTGGGCATAGAATGTTGGACAACATGGCCCGATCCTGCAAGGGTGGTTCTTACTATTTATTTATTTAAAATATTTTAATTTTAAAAATACTTTTAATTTTATTTTAACATGAACGAAAAAGCAATATCCATGAATGTTCTGGATTATCTCACTTTGTCAACATCTTTCCCAGCCCAATGGTCTAGCTGCAGTCATGTTCCCATGAATCAGCAGACCCAGATCTCTAAATTATCTCTTCTTTCCTCTTTTAGGCACTGGCAGGACTCTGGTTACATGATCATCTATGTAACTGGACGCCCAGACATGCAGAAGCATCGTGTGGTGGCATGGCTTACGCAGCATAACTTCCCTCATGGCATTGTCTCTTTCTGTGATGGCCTCACCCATGACCCTCTGCGCCAGAAAGCTGTTTTTCTACAAGGCCTGCAGCAGGAGGTATGTGAGGATTCTCCTGCGGCCATGCGCATGGTTTGTTTGGGAAATATTCTAGCACAGTTGGGAGTGGCGCATATGGAAGAAACTAAAATAGCAGTGTAGGGAAGTGGTAAGTGGGAGAGAAGACATCACAGGTATTTTCATCCTTTTATCACAGGCAGAGGTTAACATCATGGCTGGTTATGGATCCACCAAGGATATCTCTGTCTACAACTCCTTAGGACTCCCTCCAGCTCAAATTTACATTGTGGGCAGGGCTGTGAAAAAACTGCAAAGCCAGTGCCAGGTACAGAATCTTCTATACTGGGGCACACCGCTCAGGTTCAGTTGTGTCTTGTGGGCTGAGAGGTTGGCTACGGTGTTGACCAAATTGTGGCTCATCAGGGGGGTGAATTAGAGCAAGCTTAAAGGTCACAGCAAAATTCAGCAGCTCTCTCATCTCTCTTGTGGCAGTTCCTATCAGATGGCTACGTTGCACACCTTGCTCAGCTGGAAGCGGCATCTCTCGCTCACTCGCCCAAGGGAACAACAAGACCCACATTGGGCAAAGGCAGTTATGGATGTCCTGCTCCTGTCGACTTCCTGCGCAAGCAGAGCCAACTGTTGCGCTCACGAGGGCAGAGCCAGGCAGAGGGCTCAGGGAATGCTCAGCCCCGAAACAAGACCCGCAGTGTCAGCCTCAAGCTGGATAGTGAGGAGTAAGCCTCTGTGGGGAAAGGCCCTGCATTGTCTCAGTTACAGCAGCTGGTGCCAGGACTGGGTCTGTGAAAGGAAGGAACCAGGAACACCAGACACAGAGAAAGAGGATGAAAGAAACCCCTCTGCCTAGCAGAGGCTGCAAGTTGGCAAACAGTGCCATTTGGACTTGGAGAAACTTCTACATAACCCTAGAGGTTCCTTTTGTCATAAGTCCAACTTCCTGCTGTTCTGTTTGTGGTCCCCTTTGACCCACAGCTCAGCCAACATCCCTCAATCACTTCAGGAGACCCTGACTTAAACTGTGTTACTTTGATTGTGAATTGACTGTTTGCAGTCTCCCCTTTTCTGGTTTTTAAGGGCTGGGGTGTGTGTATATTTCAATCTCCCAATCTGATGCTAGGTGAGGCAGTAGCGTGTCCTGCCCCTACCCCCCTGTCTTCCAGGTCTTCCTATTTCTGTCTGTGGTTTAAGCAGGGGTGGGTGGTTATTGAAACACAACCTGCAGGGGGTTTGTCCCTTCTCTGGCCTCCAACCCGTGGTCCAATCCTCAGCCAAGTCCTGCCTGTGCCCCACCCCGGTCTTTGGATGTCTGCATGATACCACCCTCCTATGCATATATTGTGTCTGATGTGAGAGCACAGGTTATTCAGGACCAAGGAGGAATCTCTACTCTCTTTGGACATGGAAGAAACTCAGCAGAGGGCTTAATATTTATTTAATTCGGTCAAAACTGCTGAGAGGTTGGGGAGTAGAATCCTCTTTTGAAGGATTTGCAAGGATTTTACATTATCTTCAAATGTATTATAAAACCTGGGTGGGTGGGGGAAATGAAATGGTTTTAAGTAGTGAATATATGTGTCTCAGAGCACCAGTTAAGAAGTGGATGAGTCTTCTCATTCTAGAACCCATTGTAGATGCTAACATTGGCTGCACATTTCTATAAAAGGTATAAAGCTGCACTTCTTAGCAGTGGGTTTGACAGGGATCCTCTAGATGGTCTCCAAGCTGCAGAAAGGAGCATAGACTGGAATTAGTCAGGAGGTGCTGGGTCAAGGTATTTTGCTGCCCCCCTATCAGCTGCACCCTCCCCACTACTGTCTGGGAGCAGCAATGCCAGTACCTCCAGGGCTTGGCTCAAACCTGGCTGAGGTTGGATGGTGTTGGTCTGGGAGGTGGTGATGACATCTGGCATCCCAGCCAGAGGGGAAAGCAGCAGCAGATATAGGAGAAGTATGGTGCAGGCTGGGTGAAGCAGCAATGTGCAGGGAAAAGTAGTTCTGGGCCCAAGGAAGGCTGAGGAAAGCGGTAGTAGCAGGCAGAGCCAGACAAGAGGGAGGTAAATTGACTTGGGAAGCAGAGGCAAAGAACATAGCAGAGGGGTAAGGAAGAATGAGAAACACAATCTAGTTACTTATTTCTAGAAACCTAGTGGTGGTCTTTGAATCCAGTGAACTGGGTAAGTGATCCCTGTTAGCCCAAGTTTCAGAAATCGAACCTAAAAATGATTTTTTAAAAAAACAAACAAACAGAAGGGGTACAAACATGCAGCAGCAAAAAAGCGTGTATGCACACCACACACCCTGTTTTCATGGTTGCAGTGATACAACTAAAGTTAACAACAATGTCGGTGCTGTGTCTATAATTGTACTATAGACTGGTTTAAGAGCCACTGTTCTACAATGTCAAAGTGACTTGCATGGTGTTATACAAGTTCTTCACATCTGCCACTTTGAAAGTGGCCCTTGGTGTTGAATCCAGTTGTGTATTCACAGCCCATGTGTTTTGCTACAAGCCACTACTGAAGTAATATTTTGTTTTTTATTCATAAACTTTGTATTCATTACAAAATATAACAGAGTTCTGTCTACAGAAAAATAAGGTAGCAAGATAAGAAGAGAGAGCCTTATACTTGAAAATAACATGGCCACCCTCCATCTTGGATTTTTCATTCCAGATCATGATGAACACCTCTATAAAAGTATCTAAAATGCTCATTAATGTTACAGCGCACTTTGATAGTTTCTGTGATCTTGCTGTATGAAACTCAGTGAGGTTGAGGCACTCGGATATACTGCAGAGCCTAGAGCCAACAGTTGTGCTCTAAACAAAATCATTGTTTGGTCTGCAGGCAGCAGAGTTATGGATCTGACCCCATTAGCAGTAGCCTGTGCACAGCATGCTCTTCATTCAGAAAGGATGTACTTTTCTCAGTGGCAAAGCAATCTGTTAGCTACTGTGAGCTGTATACCCCACCTAACAGACTACAAAGTTCACACTTCACCCTGGTTTACACTGTCCCCATCTCTAAGCAGACGTGGATGGCAGAGGGCAAATACAAGAATCCTGTCATGTTCCAGCAATAACAGAAACAATTGTCAGTTGCCAAGGAAAATAAAAAGGAATGAGATCTAGTTTTCAAAAAGGAGAATCAAAGAAGATTGCTGCATAATGAAAAAATCCATGCCCAGCCTGCAGTGCTCCTGCCTCTACTGAAACATCACTGACAAGACCAGAGTAGGGCTTCAGTGGTCTGTTCAGTGAGCAGCATGGTGGTTAGTATATAATGGCTGGAGTCTGTGGCCCATGTAAGCTCATGGAATTAAGTGTTACTGCACAAATCCACAGCTTTTTGAGGAGCACAGACAGGCTACGGGAAAAGGACAGCAGTCAATCTGTTGCAGAGCTTTGGATTATTATTTGTTTAATATAATCAGGTGCTTTACAAAAAATTAAAAAGAAACTTGCACCCCTTGACAGCTTCTTATATCAAGAAAAGCCTGGGATGCTACTTGGAATCCAACAAAAGGCCAGGAGTGGCAGCATAACAAGATAATTTTGTTTTACTGGGTGGTGGTAGGGAGTCATTGCAAATCGTAACGTTTGCATCCTACGTGCAATAGCAACATCTATTTGTAGTTCAGGTAACTATTTCTAGATTTTGGGGTAGACGACTGATGGATGACATTTGTAAATTATGTATTGCATATCAAAACCTGGCACAAAGGAAATTAGCCTAGTTAATAGAACTGAGTGTGTTACGATACTATATTGGTACAAAAATACAATGCACTTGAAAACTGGGTCTGATTGTTAGTAGTTTGGGGTTGCTGCCAGCCTGTTCCTGTATGCTTCACACTAAGTTCAGTGGGGCTTACTTGTGAGTCAACATGGCTCATGACACAATTTTGGTCATATTCATGTTTTTCATTCCTCTGTATATACATCCCCACGTCTGCTGTCCAGCCCAGCATCCCACCACAACTCAATGCATTTTTAACTCCAGTTCCAATCCCCAAAATTTAGCTGTTATGGATGATACACTACTTTGCAATCTTCGCCTCTTACGTGAATTTGGAACGATGACAGTCTTCTGGGAAAGAGCAGAGAGAGAACTTGGAGCCCATTTTACAGTTTCAAAATAGGCAAATAACACCTGAGTTGTGTATTTTTAGCTGGTCTTATGTCCCAAATTGGTGTAGTTTTAAAGGACAGAGATACAACTGTTATGTTGGTACTGGATGCAGGCTGTCCAGTGTGCATCCAAATGCAACTAGGCTCTTTCGTACCTATCCTTTGAACTTCCGACTGCACAGGGAAGTGAAGCACGCGTAACAATATATGTAGAGAGTTACAGACTACTGTGCTCATTCTTAATTGTGATTGGATTTTGTTTCCATCACCCTTACACAGTATACTTACTGGTGCCTCAGCGCAGTTCAGAGAGTAGTTTCAGGAGATTCTGACTGTCTCCAGAAAAGAAGTTCAAATGTCATGTAACTCAGGCTTGATTAATAAGGTTGCTAGTTTTGTTAGCTGGCCGTGCTCTTCAGTCCTTCGCAGTAGGCTGGTGCACAGAAATTAAGGTGACGTTTTCTCCGTTCCTGCATGTGAAAAAGAGAGAGGCAGCCACTCACAGAAGAGCTGCCCTGATCTAGCCTTGGATGGGGAACCATGTAAGCCATGTGATGCTATGTGAGCCTGCAGCCAGGGTTGTGAGCAGGAGGCCTTTTCCGAAAGCTAAAGTCCCAGTGATCACTTGCGTGGGAAAGGAAGCCAGGGCTGGACTGAGTCAAGTTCTTATAAATTCTTACTTTTTTGTTCCTCTGATGAAATACGGTGGTGGTGGATTGCTAGATCCATTTCCAGACTGTAGTTGTGTCAGCAATACAAGGTTTTGTTCTGTGTTGTCTGTCTCTGATTTGTTCTTTTTTCTGAAAGAAAACAACAAACTTCTCAAACTCTTCTATCCTGTTTCTTCTCTGAGTGCCTGAATGGTCATTTATAAGCCCAGTATGTGCCCAACCAAAGGCTGCATGCAGACATACCCCAGGGCAAGCCTGCCTTTCCTGCAGCTACCAACCCCCTCCCATTTCCCTCCTGGACCTCCACTCTTGCCACATCTCCCATTTCAGTTCATTTAGGGCACCTCTGTAAGTCCATTTTCCTCCCATCATATTAAAAAGTATTTTCACAGGCTTTCACATCAGCCTTATATTGCAAATATAAAATTGGTTCACAGCCCGAATCCTCATTTGTATTACAAATGCCTCGTCCTAACTTCTGCATTAATAACAATTAGGTTTTAACAGAAATTTTAGTCCAACATGTCTGCCTGCCTGCTTTCTCCCTGGCAGAGCTAATAGTAGTATTGGGGGAGATGGCTGTGGATCAGGGAAATCACATGGGCAGCAGGGTTAAATATCTAGCCTTCAGTGTGGTGTAGTGGTTACACTTAATATGTCAGACTTGGCCTTGGATGACCCAAATTCAATTCCCTGTTCAGCTTATGACTCTCACTGCATGACTTTGGGCTATTCACTCACTCTTACATTGGCCTGCCTTGCAGGCTTCTTGTCAGAATACAACAGGAAAAGAAGAAAGCATGTATACTGTCCTAAGTCTCCCTAATGGAGCAAATAAAGGCTCGTTACATGTACGCAGTCATGCGATATTGCAGATATCGAGGAGGAAATGGCAATGTGGGAACAAGCCTGATGGTCCCACAGACAAGGTTGGAGCAAATATGATCCAACAACCTTACTGAGGCTAAACAGATCTGCATCTGGTCCATGCCCTGCATATGAGAGACATCCCCCCCACCATGGGAACTCTATGCATGGTGCCTTGAGTTCCATGATATAGAAAAGTTGTGATATAAATATAATACATGTATATTGGGGGCCTTGAATATTTTCTGCATATATCCTATATACCTTTTATGTTCTGTAAACTGCTTAGCATATGACCAGTGCACAACAAATGTAAGATAAAACAGCACCCGCCAACATTATCTGTTTGGTTATGTTTTTACTTCTGTCATGAGCTTCTGGATCCTTACTGAGGCAAGAGTTTCAAAAGCAGTTCCACACTGGAGGGAAGAGAAGATCAGCATCATGCATAAAATGCCCTGTAACTCAAAAAGATATTCATAATTTTAATTTTTAAAAAAGAGTTGTTTTCTGACTATTTAGAGTAGAAGGGGTGGAAAAGAGGCTTGTGCAAGAGAGCACAAAATGGGAAAGTAGGAGTTCAGCCACCTTCAAAGGCTTACAAGCAGCAGGGTATGCCTATCCTTAAGCATAGAACCTTAGCAATGAAATTAGTTATACATTCACATGATTCTAAATAAAGAAATTGGTAAATTATGGGAAACACAACAATGCCCCACAGACTGGAAAAGCTCAGTCTACATTCCAATTCCGAAAAAAGGGGATGCCAAAGAGTGCAGCAACTATTGGACCATTGCATTTATTTCCCACTACAGCAAAGATTCTTACCATACATGGAATGAGAAACGTCAGATAAGCAAACTGGATTCAGGAAAGGAAGAGGCACTAGAAATCACACTGCAAATTTACAATGGCAAATAGAGCATACCAGGGAATTTCAGAAGAAAATCAGCCTATGTTCTCTCAGCTCCACTCACCTCACAGGGTGATTGTTGTGGGGATAATAACATACTTTGTAAACCACTCTGAGTGGGCGTTAAGTTGTCCTGAAGGGCAGTATATAAATCAAATGTTTATAGGTTACAGCAAAGTTTTTGACTGTGTGGATCATGGAAAGATATGGATGGTGTTAAAAGAAATGGGTGTGCCACAACGTCTGATTATTTTGATGCTCAGCCTGTACTCTGGATATGAGGCTACTGTTAGGACAGAATATGGGGAAACAGAATGGTTTCCAATTGGTAAATGTGTCAGACAAGGATGCATATTATCTCTCTATCTGTTCAACCTCCATACAGAGCATATCATAAGGAAAGCTGGATTAGGCATATAAGAAGGTGGAATGAAAATTGGTGGAAGGAACATTAACAGTTTGAAATATGCAAATGACTCCATGTTACTGGCAGAAAACAGTGAAACTTGAAATGACTACTAATCTGATGAAGGTTAAAGAAGAAAGTGCCAAAGCAGGATTGCGGCTGAACATCAAGAAGACCAAAGTAATGACTACTGAAGAATTACACAGTTTTAAAGCTGACAATGACGAAATTCAAAAAGAGTCCAGTAGCACCTTTAAGACTAACTAATTTTATTGTAGCATAAGCTTTCGAGAATCACAGTTCTCCTTGTCAGATGCATGGAGGGCCAAAAGAAACTGGTCAGATATAGAAGAGAGGGGAGGGCGGGGTAGATGCAAACATCTCCATCTGATATGCAGATGCAAACAGCTCCTTCTGATATGGAGATCAGTTTGCTTCTGTAAAGGTTCAGAGGGGTTAGCCATGTTAGTCTGTAGTAGCAAAATCAAAAAGAGTCCAGCAGCACCTCCAAGACCAACCAATTCCACTGCAGCACACGCCTTCGAGAGCTGTGGTTCTCTTTCAATATCATTAAGTGAACTGGACTTGGAAAAACCACTCACTGAGGGTGCATAAGCAAGTTAGAAAATGTGTGTATGTGGGTCAGTTCATGAGGTCCACACATACCTTTTCATGGAAATGTTACTTTGCCTACTCACTCTGTATGTGAACAGGCATGGGAACAACAAACCTGGCTGCCATTGAAAGGTCTTGTGTTGTTTGTAGGCTTAAGCAAAGCTGATATGGGTTTTATACCATATTGGTAGAGTCACACTAAGGTCAAGGAGATCTCAATTGGCTTGGATCATTCTCCATACCAAACTCAAACACTGGGCACCCCATGAATCATCCTGCAGGTTTTCTACATCAAAGAAAATAATCTGGATGAATCCATATAAGAGAGAGAGAGAGAGAGAATCCAGGAATTTACAATTTCAAATGCCTTAATGGATCTGCAATAGTCTGTAGCAGGGATGATTCCGTTACAGGGTAAAGAAACAATATATTTGGGTGAAAGGCCACTAAGTCTCAAATATAGGAAATAAACTTTGAACATTCTACCAAATCAAATATTATAAAACCTATTCCAACTAATGCACCAAGACCACTGAAGACGTTGAACATGTGGCTAGCTGCTGCCTGGAAAAGAGAGAAAGATGCACTTAGTGTGGGAAAAGAGGTGCTGAGACCTGAAGTCTGCCTGAGAGCTTTATACTTGCTATTTTAAACCCCTCTGGAAACATTTCTGCTGCTCCACATGGAAGTATTGTGTGCATGTGCAGCAGCAGAAAGAAGAAAACTTTCCTTCCCCACATTGTTTCTGCACAGGGAAAAAAGCTTGGGAGAAAGGCAAGCCAATCCTTGAGGCGATGTGTGTCTGTGCAGAGCACGGGTTAGCTCCATGCAGAACTCGTAAAAGAAGTAACATGTGGAGGCCATCTAAAAGGCCATAGGGTAGCAGCAGGGAGTAACCTTATGGGGGAATGCATGGGATAAAAGATGGGAGACATCTCCTCATTACTGTCTAGCTCAGGGGCCTCCAACCTTTTGCAGACTGTGGACACCTTTGCAAGAGGGTGGTGGACACAGCAAAAAAAAAATGGCTGCAGCAGAAGGCAATGTCAAACACTGAATTGCTGCCACAGGATGGGAAGCCAACCTCAAAATGTCAGGAAGTGAGGTTATGTATAATGCTAATAGTAACATTTCAACATATCAGACAGAAGATCTGCTTAATGGAATGCCTTTTAAAAGGAATGTATTGTTTAAAAGTATTTTCTTGCATACACACAGCTGACACCTTCAGTCATGAAGTGAAGCTCTGTGTGCTGTGGTGGCTGTTGTTGCCAAAGCAATTTTTAAAAAACTGCTCGGCCAATCAAATCTCCAATGACCAACAGACACCCTGCTGGGCAAAAGCCCTACTAACCAAAACACTTTCTAAAAACACTTGGTGGGCATCAGGATAAGTATTGACAGGTGCCATAGTGCCCATGTGCACACAATTGGGGAGCCCTGGTCTAGCTACTTAAGACCAGAGCCAGCTGAATAAATCCCTCTTTCTCCATAGTAAAAATAACAGCCAATGGCTGGCAAGGGGCATGAATTGAGGAGGGGATTTTTAGAAGAGGAAGGTCAACACTGTCCTTTTCCTCAGGTTTCAGAGGGGGACAAACCAGAACATTAGAAAGACAGAGAAGTCAGGACATTTGTTTACTCTTTACTCTTTACTGCCCTAAACTATCCTTTGATGTGTAGATTGCTAATTTCAGGACTTCCTCCTCTGACATCCTTTTCTTCCTCTCTTTGTCACCCAACTATCTCTCTTCTTCATCTTGTACCATCGACACAGAACTTGTCCTGCAATCCATTCCCATCCTTAGACTAGATAGACTAGATCTCTCCTCTTTCCTGTCAGAGTATGGCGTTCCTATAATAAAGAACTCTCATTTTTTTCTGTACCGAAGATAAGTGTAAGTTTGTTATTTTCTCTCTCACACACACACCAGCCAGGAAGCTCCAACACCCATCATGTTCTTCCATGCAATGATGCTGTTCTGCTGCTAGTTTGTGCAGTGCTCAATCTGTTTATATGTATTTTAATAGGAATGATGCCATGCCAGCAGCATATCACTTCCACCAAATATAGGAAGTGACATCATATCACCTGCATGACACTGAGACAACATTCTAGGATTTGGGCAAAACTAACACCATGGAGTTTTGCCCAAATCATAGAGCATCACCTTTACATCATGCCTATTACATAATGTCACTTGTGGGTATTTGCTGGAAATGATGTCACACCATTGGCATGCTGTTTAAAAGAACATTTTCTCCCACCTGCCTGGCAATAAAAAGGAGATCAGGAGGTCTCCCTAAGCCTGAGGGTTGTTTTACCATACAGGCTTTATAAGACACAAGGATAAGGTAACTCCTAACAATCTGAATACCTTCACAAACAACACCTTATTTAATAAACCATAACTTACCAGACCATCAACGGTGTTTTTTGCAGCTTTAGATGCAAGGTATCCAGAAATGAAGAACTATATATACAAAGAGAAAGGGAAAGATAGCTAAGAAATGAGTCATCTAAACTACTGGACTTGTTAATTTGGTACATTTGTACCCCACCTTGGCACCTAATTTTAGTCCACAAGGCAGTTAACAATCAAAAGACTGCATTAAAAATCATCATTAAATCACAGAAATTACACAAGAGTACATTTGTATTTGAAAAGCATTATTGTGATGATTTACTTAAAATTTGAATGTTTAAAGTAGATAAATTATTATGGAAAGTAAACTGTTTCCATAACAATCCCGAAAGTTTCATTCATGCACAACAAGAACATTGTAATAGGGCCAACTAAAACCTCACAATTCCTCCTTCATTGTACCAAAAAGGGGCGAGGGGGTGCTTAAGGGCATGATGCAATTTATAGGGTCTTAAAACAGAAAAAAGAGATGGCACTGGATACAAAACAAGATGCACCAAAGGCGACTGGGGTAGAGAAGCAATAAACTAGCCGCTCTCCTAATGGGAATATAAAAGTCAGCCCAATGAAGAGTCCTGGGAACATGAAAGCTTGTGCTCACTGTTTTTGTGATATTTTGGTTGGTTCTAATAAATGGGATTACACTACAGCTGTTTTTGGCATTTTTCTATAGATCAACACTGATCTAGAGATCTAGAGTAGAGACCAGTGAATTTTTTTTTGAATAATTTCCTCCTGAAGGAGGTACTAGGCAAAGTTGTCCTCTTTCTCCTCTCATTTTTGATTTATATTTAGAACCTCTGACTTGTGCCATTAGACAACATAATAATCTACATGGCTTTATACATAACTCTTTAGAATCTAAAATTATTTGATATTCAGATAATATTATATTATTAACTTCAGAGCCTCAGTCCTCCATTCCTGAATTAATGCATTTGATTAATAATTTTGGTGATCTGTCTGGTTATTCAATTAATTGGACAAAATCAGAATTGATGCCATTGGGAGACAATACATCACAGAGTGTAACTACTGATGGACTTTTTCATAATTATCTTGAAATACTGATCCCAAGGAATATTAAGGGCATGATTTTGTTGATCTTTGCTGATCTTGGATATATTGCTGTTGATCTTTGCTGATCTTAGATATATCCTTGGGTTTGGATAGATGGGCAACCATAAATCTGTCAGTGTGGGGTAAAATACACTCAAAATGAATATTATACCTTATTACTTATAAGTGCAATCTTTTTACACACACACACGGAAATTTGGAAATTTATGAGTGGTTCAGCACCACCCAAGATTTCATTAAAGAGGATGCAACTTTCAATTAATGAAAAAGGATTTGGTCTTCCAAACCTTAGTGCTTACTGTTAGACATATTTGTTAGCATGTACAAATTACTGGGATCCCTCCCCTCAACTGGAGTATCCTTCTTGGCACTTTTAAAGGCCTCTTTTTTTGGATCCACTTTTTAAGTGGCTTGCATTAGGTCTACTTATGTTAAAATGGATTTTGTCCCTCCAACAGTTTCTGCAGCTGGAGAAGTATGGTACATAATATCACAACAATCAATCTGACCCTTTCTCACATGCTAAACTAACATTATGGTCAAATCCAGATTTAAACATTGGGAAGAAATCTTTCTTACGAAGGCTTGGATAGATAACAGAATTTTTACTTTAGATCAATTGATAGGTAACGATGATGAATTCTTGTCATTTTTCCAACTAAGGTCAAAATATGACTTGCCAAATTCTGCTAAATGGCAATATTTACAATTTACAACATTTGTTGGTGTCCAAATATGGTCTGGCAGTTTAGAGTGATTCAGAATCTTCCCCACTTTTGGAGATTCTTATTGAATCAATATAGAAAGCAAAATCTACACTATTTATATATAAATATTTGAGGTCAGTTAATAAATATGATACACAGAGCCTTAAAGATTAATGGAATAATGATCTGGAGTGTCCAGTCTTACTAAACCAGTTGGATAAGGCCTTAAGCCATATATCTGTTGCTACTATGGATCTTAAGTTGCACCATATTCAGCAAAAAAAAATTATGCTTAGAGTATATTGGACTTCACAGTGTCTTTTTACTAAAGATTTAAGCACAGTGTCTAACTGTTGGTGGTGTAATTCACAAAATGCATCTCTTAAGCATATGCTTTTGACATGTTTAATCATTCGGCCTTTGGGGAGGAAGTCATACTAATTTTGTGTTAGAAAACTCATTTATTTTTGAGGATGTTAATGTACTGTTAAACTACTTGTCTGTCTCTTGGAATCTAACCAATAGTCAACAGAAATGGTCTTTTCATGCCCTTACATTTGCTAAAGACTTATATTTCAACACTGGAAACACAAACACCCACTTCCTGTAAATCACTGGATTGAAGACTTTATAAACTTATCAACATTTGAATGTATCGTTCTGCGTGAAATGAGGAAAAATGATTTGTGATTTTGATTTTTAAGAAGATAGATCTGGGAAAAAATAAATAGAAAAAATAAAGGGGCAGTAGTGGAAAAGGAAATTTTGGAGAGATTAAAATTTAAAGTATGATGTTTGCTAAGATAAGGTAAGTGTTATAGAGAAAAAATGGAAAATGAAACACGTATTATTGTTTTCTTTTATTTCTAATTTCTGTGTCCCCCCCCCCTTTTTTTGCATGCTTCTTTCACTATTTCTTTCCTTTATTTCTTTGCCCTTTCTATTGGGCTTTTAATTCTATTAATAACATTTTTAAAAAATTAAAAAAACATTTGAACGTATCACATATAGAAGGCAATTGTGCATGGACTTATTTTTAGATATTTAGAAATCTTTTATAGATAGATATGTATAGATTTGCCAATAGTGTTTTTGTAGCCAGCACTGTTTTCTTTTTGTCTCTCCTGTGTGTTTTTGTATTTTTAAAAATGTTTTTGCATTAATAAAATATATATATTTTTTAATGTCATATTCTTAACCAGGGCCGATTCCAGACGGCGCCCTGCTTCGCGAAACGTCGCGCGTCGTCGCGCACAAAACGCGAAATATCGCGTTTTCTCGCGCGAGTTTTGCGCGACGTCGCGCAAAACTCGCGTGAGAAAACGCGATATTTCGCGTTTTCTGCGCAACGACGCGCGACGTTTCGCGAGGCAGGGCGCCGTCTGGAATCGGCCCAGGTCTCCAATATGTTTACCTAACATGCCTGAAAAGAACAAGTGTTTTATTCTAGATGAAAGTGTTATGAAAATTAACATAGCATTTTCATAATGCTTTCAATTTTTAATGCACTTCTCATACATCATCATAATCCTTACAGCAATCCTGTAAAGTTGGCCAGTATTATTTTCTCCCTACTTCAGATGGGGGAGCAAGGCTGAGAGAGAGGGGCTTGTATAAGGCTGAATGTGCAGCTGATTGAATCTTATTATGCTTCATCTACTTTAAAGAGTTGGTTCTCAATACAAGTCAACAGCAATTCCACTGCTTCTACTTACAAGCCCTGCTCCCCAGAAGGGATACCAAACAGACATCATCAGTGAAGAAAATTCTTTTGGAGCAAACAGCAGAATGCATCCAAGAGCAACATGTATCATAGCAATGACAATTTGTACAGCCTGTAGGAAGACCAAAAAAATGGAAATCAGTAAAAAGAAATTGCTTAACAAACAGTAAACTGACTAACAGTGCAATCCTAATCATGTCTACTCAGAAGTAAGTCCCACTGAGCTCAATTAGACTTGCTCCCTAGTAAATGCATTCAGCCTTCAAGTTCTTCATGTGCATAGATTAACTGAACTGTTCATTATATCGTTTGCCAGCTGTGTGCATTGTGGATTTTTATCGGGTTTTCTGTGGATTTACCAGGATCTCACTTGCTCTGTTGTTATCGGTTCCTGGTGCTTTAAAAATAATTTTTAGACATTAGAAAATGTTGAAGTGTTTCAGAAGAAAACCCCCACTCCTCTCTGAATCTCCACCCAGTTCTTCCCCATAGCTGTTGCCTCTTCTTTTTAAAATTTATGTTCAGTCACAGAAACCTGCTTGTATCTGTGACTGAATGCAATAGCATATGTGTAAATTTAAAAAAAAATTAAAAAGGGGAAGGCACTTTTCAGCTATGCTGATGAAAGCGCCCCACCTCTCCATCAAAACCATTGGGTTTTTATATGTTTGTAGTTACTGCATATGGAAGATGAGTTGTCCACCTGACTCAACAAAACACAAACCTAAAACAGGCAAAAGGTGGGAACTATGGACTGCAGTTCCCTATGTAAAGTTCAGACCTAATCATGGAAAAGACAGCAACAACTCACTAGGTATTTATTTATTTTATTCATTTAAAACATTTATCTGCTGCATTTCCACCTAAACAAGGTATCCAAGTTGGCAAACATCAAAACATTAAAACATGTAAAATATTAAAACATTTAAAACGTATATGTAAAATATTTAGCAACACAAAACATATTGACATATAACACAATCAGGGAGGAGGGCCAGTAAGAGTTTTCTGGGGGTACACCAAATGAAACAAAAAGTCTTCGCCTGCTTCAGGAGACAATGGCCGTCGTCACATGGGCATCTCTTCCGTTAAATTTACAGCATATAGTGTCCTACCTGTTATCGGCACCGTAACGTTTCTTTGGGTCACCTAACAGCTCTTCGCGCCACCAGCTGTCCACACCGAAGCACTCTGTTCTGTTCTCTCTAACAGCGCAGAAGCAGCTTCTCCCCCCCTTTTTTAAAATTATTCTGGCATTTAATTCCGCTATAACGGAATAACAGCATATAAACATTCCGTTAGAGCAAAACATTACGACCCTTTTGTTTTTCCAACTTTGAAATTATATAAATAGCCCTTTGCCCGCAGAAAACTCCCTGTCTGACGTGATCCCCATCACTGAAGACTCTGCCATGGCGATTGAGTCATTTTTACTTCAGCAGAAAGTTTGCATTGTGTTATGTCGTTATGGCGTTATAAGGACATAATAAAATTAAAAAAAGGGGAGTCGCAGGAAGAAATGGATTCTGGGATTGAAGGGAGGGCATAGGACGTTGCGAGGCGAAATACATTGATGTGAGGCATTCACACTGAGGCACAAAATAGCGCGACTATCAAGCACAAAGCAGAAGAGAGAAAATCGCTACAGTGTTGGAATAAGGTGGGTGTTTGCCAGGAAATAGTGCCATTTTAGCGCTAAATAAAAGCCCGTGTGACGACAGCCAATGTCAGAAGACGGACAAATCTCCCTGGGGAGGGAATTCCAAAGTTTCAGCACCATGACTAAGAAGGCCCTTCCTGAAGCTGCCACCAATATAGACTCAGATGGCAGGGGCACCTGAAGCAAGGCCTCCAAAGATGACTGGAGTGGATGGGTTAAGTTCACATGGGAGAAGGCAGTCCTTAAGGTATGCTGGCTCCAAGCCATAAAAGGCTTTAAAGGGCAATACCAACACCTTGAATTGGGTCCAGAAGCAAATTGGGTGCCAGTGCAAATGAAACAAAACTAGAGTGTTATGGTCTCCATGACCTACTCCAATCAACATTCTGGCCACAGCATTCTGTAGTTTCTGGACAGTCTTCAAGGGCAGCCCCCTGTAGAGCACATTGCAGAAATCTAATCTAGATGTTACCAAGGCATGCACCACATCTTTCCTGCCCAGAAATGGTCACAGCTAACTCACCAGCCATAGTTGATAGAAGGCACCCTTGACAATTGCTGCTACCTGTTTATTCAACTGGAGACTCAGCTTCAGCAGGATCCCCAAGCTATGAACCTGCTCCTTTAGGGTGAGTGTATCCCTATCCAGAACAGAAGATATCTCAATTCCTGAGTCAAGCTTCCCTGTCACCAGAACCATCTCTGTTTTGTCTGGATTAAGGTTCAGCTTGTTAGCCCTCATTAGAGATGGGCACGCACTGGAAAAATTCTGAACTGTGTGGTTCATGGTTTGTTGCATTTCACAAACCACGAACTTTCATGAACTTGCCCCGGTTTGCAAACCGGTTTGTGAAAACGTCATTTTCGAATCAGCAGAAGGTCTGCAGAGAGCCCATCCGCTCAATTGCCTAGGAAACTGATTGATTAGCACCAGGCTATCTGCAGTGATGAACTGAAATACAAACCAAACGAACCGGGCTAAAATTTGTCATGGTTCATGAGAAATGAGCTCCCATGAACTGCTGGTTCAAGAATCATGAACCGGCCCGATTCATGACAAACTTCGGTTCGTATTTCGGTTTGTGTCCGCCTCTAGCCCTCATCCATTCCAAAATTTTCTCCAGGCCCTTCTTCACGGTTTTCAAAACCTCCCTGGAATCTGTTGGAAGCATAATATAGAGCTGAATGTCATGTGACATGACCCCTCTTGACCATCACAGTGACTTTGACAATTTCACAGCTGCCTGCTGTGAAGCATGCACGCCCTCCCCCATCTTGTGTGATGACATCACTTTCCCAAGTTGTCCCCTCCCCTCAGGGAGTGTAAGGGGGCCTGGCAACCCTAGTAGCAACATAGTTCAAATCTTGCAATGACTTCTCCCAGCAGGTTTAAGTAGATGTTGGAAAACATGGGAGACAAAATAGAATCTTGCAGAACCCTGTTGGCCAGAGGCAAAGGGGCCAAGCAGCAGTACCCCAGTGCCACACTCTTTTAGGCTGGAGTTAAAAAAAACTGCAGCGTTGTCCCTATCTGATGAAGGCAGCTTTGTGTCTCAAAAGCTCATACCTTGGAAATCTATTTTCCAGGGTATGATATTGGAACCAGATCTTGCTTTTTAACGGCAGACTAACATGGCTACCCACCCGAAACAATGCAAAACAATACTTCCCGTTCCCAACCCCAAAAGGCAGTCCAGAAGGATACTGATGGTATCAAAAGTTACTGAGAGGTCCAGGAGAATTAACAGGGTTGCACTCCCCCTGTCCATCTCCTGGCATAGACCATCCACTAGGGCAACCAAGGCATTTCAGCTTGGTTACCAGGCTTGAAACCAGACTGGAATGGAACCAATCTTCTTCATCCCGGAATAATAATAACAACATTCGATTTATATACCGCCCTTCAGGACAACTTAACACCCACTCAGAGTGGGTGTGATAATAACATACTTACAAAGTATGTTATTATTATCCCCACAACAAAACACCCTGTGAGGTGGGTGGGGCTGAAAGAGCACCTAGAAGCTGTGAGTGACCCAAGGTCACCCAGCTGGCTTCATGTGGAGGAGTGGGGAATCAAACCCGTTTCTCCTGATTAGAGTCCTGCGCTCTTAACCACTACACCAAACTGGCTGAAGATGCCTAGCCACCACTCATTCAATCATCTTGCTCAAGAATGGGCCTGGTAGCTGCCCCACCTCGCTGTATGCTGGTGCTTGCCCTTTTCCCCAGTCTGAGGAACCATCATTGCGTAATGAGAACCCACCACCACCTGGCAGAACTAACAGTTCCTTGGTGGAGAGCCACAGCTGTTAAACAGGATGAACTTGTTTTACAATTGTAGAGTAGACATGTCTAAGGTGGATTTTTTACAGCACAGATTTTAAATTTGCCCAAGGGAATAGAGTTTGAGGTGATATTTTGCTACTATGAAGTACATTCCTACACCACGCCCCTTTTACTAGCCCCAAGCCCACATGAAGCTAACAAACAGGCTTTGGCAATTTTACCCCTCGTGCTTCATTTTCTTTTGGGTATGTCTTTTGTCTGGGAAATTCATTGTTTTCATGGCCCACAATCACGTTGGCTGGGGAAGTCCCTGGTGGAATCATATTGTATTGATCAAGTCTGCAAAAACACAAGAAAGTGAATATTTATTTGCTTCATTTATACCTCCCCCAAATCTTTCCAACGGGGACCCAATGCATCTTGCATCATTCTCTCCTCTATTTTATCCCCCCAACAATCCTGTAAGGTAGGTTAGGCTGAGCATGTGACTGGCCAAGATCATCTACCAGGTTCCATGGAAGTGGGGATTTGAACCTGGGTCTCCCAGATCCTAATCTAGCACTCTAACCACTACACAACACTGACTCTCTTATTATCACACTTAGGAGTGACATTTACTTAGAAATGAGATTTAATATTTTTATTGTTTTTAGTTGTTTTAAATTGTTTAATTGTTTTAATTGTTGTAAACTGCTTTGGACTTCGTTTGAGGGAGAGGTGGTATAAGAATCTAATAAATAAACATCCATAGGATTGAACTGCATTTTTTTGTTTTGGGATGATCAAAGAAAACATTGTTACTGACTGAATAGAGAAGAAAATGCATCTAAATGAATGCAGGTCTAACCATCTCGAATTATCTAGAGATCCACATATGCTTTGTTATGCCTACTGACCTTTGGGCGCATGAACTCCATTCATCCTGAGGGTGCAGGGCACAATTCTTATTTTCATTATTTTATTTATACAGACAGCTCCTTGCCCCCTGGCCCATAGCAGCAGCACTGAAATGGTGAGTGAAATCCTTTCATTTTTGTACCAGAGCTCCTAAAACACTGTGGGGTGAATAGTTTGCAGGCATCGAAGATATACAAAATACATGTGATCCGTGTTCAGGGACTAGATGAAATGCTCTAATTTATGATAGCTGTAAGACAAAACAGCAAAAGCTATTCTTGCGTGGGGGGAGGGGCGTGGAAATGAATCTCACCCAACTAGCTATTAAAAATGGCTACAGCAGAAATTAACAGGATATGGAGGCACTTTTAAAAGCATTTTGATGTTATGAATTCCACTTAACTCAGGACAAAAGCAGACCACTTCACAAACCAGGGTCTTTGCAGAACTGTACACAAATATAGATGTCCTTGTGCTGCATTTAAATTTACGAAGGGAGGTGGATGGGTTCAGTACATAGTATTGTAAAGATTAATGCTGAGGGTTGTCATCAGAAGACGACAGCTTGCCCCTCAAAGCCAGGCATGAAGAAAACCTTTATGAAGAAAACCTTCTCAACACCAAAGTTCACTTACAGTTCAGACCTTGTTTTAACGGTTTGGCTGAGGGTGTAGATGTTCCCTGTTTAAACTGCTGCCAACTCTAACTGCAGTTAGAGTTGGATTCCATGGAGTGGTGTTAGGGTTGCCAATGTCCAGGTGGTGGCTGGAGATCTCCCAGAATTAAAACTGATCTCCAGGCCACAGAGATCAGTTCACCTGGAGAAAATGGGTGCTTTGGAGGATGGACTCAGGAATTATACCATGCTGAAGTCCTTTCCCTCGCCAAACCCCTCCTTCTCCAGGCTTCACCCACCAAATCTCCAGGGATTTCCCAACTTGAAGCTGGCAACCCTAGGTGGGGTGGGGGGACTGTTTCCCTGCATTCACAAACAGAAGGTCGGGTGGGTTGCACCTTCAAAACTTTCACTGAAAGTACTGCCATCAAACACAAAGGGGGGGGACGAGGTTGAAAAATGTAAGGATAAAAAGGAGAAGGGGGTCAAGGGAGAAGACAATGTCTTGCGCTTCATATCCAGGGACACAGTCCAACTATTAGCAACCTTTTCTTTCATTCCAAAAGGAAAAAAATGCACAAAAATCAGAGAAGTTAGGAAATCTTTTTAAAATTAAATGTGGTTATGAGACCAGACAATTCTTGTTTTTCACACGTTGCAACCTTGTTGTATTCCAATGTTGCAACTTTGCAATATTTTTTTTTAAATTAAAAGGGGTGGGGGAATGGTGAAGTAAACAATACAGGAAAGGCTCTTGGAGAAGCACAGTGAAAAATGACACTTCGGTTGCCTGAGACAAAATTTCATGCATACTGCCAAGGTCAAGGAGAACAATTAGTGTATGTAACAGCAACTACTGAAATGGGTCAAGAGTAGAGGTGGGCATGAAATGAAATGTGAACTGAAGTTCATCACAAACCAGGCTGGTTCATAGTTCGTGAACTGGTGGTTCGTGAGAACTCTTTTCTCACGAAGCTTGACAAATTTTAGCTTGGTTCACTTGGTTCATATTTCAGTTTGCCACTGCAGACAGCCTGGAGCCGCTCAATCAGTTTCCTAGGCAAGGGGTGGGGATGAGCTCTCTGGGGACTTTCTGCTGACCCAGAAGTGACATTTTCACAAACCAAACAAATCGATTCATGTACTTGGGGCAAGTTCGTGAATGTTCATGGTTCATGGTTTCCTGGTTCATGCCCATCTCTAGTCGAGAGCGATGCGGGGGATAGGGCACATCTATTTATTTTTATTATTTTATTTCAGTAGACTTATAGCCCGCTTTCCCCGCAAGAGGGCTCAGAGTGGGTAACAACAAGTAATAAAAATCACATAAAACATATTAAAAACATACCAAAGCATAAAACATTCTTATGTGGAAGAAAGCAGTTACATAGTGGCCCATATATCAAACCCAACCCAATACATCCCATGGGGTGGGAGATGATATACACATTATGTTACCAGAACTGCTCTTTATTATAAGGGGAAATTAGCTTTAGCAGTCTGTAACTTAAAATTAGCACGGATCTTAACCTATGTCTACGGAGGTCCCGATTCCAGACACTCAAGTGAAAAAGAGGCAGACTACAAATAGGTTCCAAACACGTGTATTTAGTGTGGCGTAAGCCTAAACTTGCACAAGCATACAAGAAACACACAAGATCTAGGAAATACAGAGTATGAAATACAGAGACGTTCGCATTAGCTGGTTCCCAACGATGATAGGGGGAATACTCACTTATCCTGGAGCGAAGCAGAGACACGACAGCAAGGGTGGCCCAATGCCAGCACTGGGACCACAGACGGACAGCGAGGGGTTCTGGATGGGAATGGCCTAAGCCACGGACAGCAAGGGGGGGGTCTGGATAGGAATGGCCTAAGCACCGAGTGGTCTGGGAGACCAGTTTAAATACCCCAAAACGTACCCTGGGGCAGGTGCTGTACTTGGTGGTTCTCACAGATTAAAACAAAGGGTCTAATGGGTCACTGAATGGCTTGGATGGGCCACTTTGGTAATCAGATTGTGATAAGTGACACCTCAGGAAGAGGGGACAAAAGAGGGAGGGGGAAATCCAAGTGGGCTGAAAGGATGTTCCAGCGGACAGGGCTTGTCCTGATGTCATCAGTTCTGGAATGCGGAGGTTTCTTTGAGATGCATTCTCTAAGTGCTTGGGATGGTCGGCACTTAGTTCCTTCTCCGGGGCGGCTCCTAAGATATGCAGAGCGGGGCGAGGTACTCTCGCTGCGGACGTGGTGTGCCCGCTTCGCCAAAATGGCTTCCCAAAGCAGTCTTCTTCCCTGGGTCTTCTGTCTGCCTGAGAACATGGATGCCGGCTGGGCATAGCTGGGGCTGGATAGCAGGCTGCCCGGTAGCGAGGGCAAGCTCGGCGACCGGCTCGCGGGAGGCTCCAGGCGGGAACTGACCAGGGAGCGCCTAGCCAGGCTCGCTGGAGGTTTCCCCGGCAGGCGCCTGGCTGCTAGCAGCGGCTTGGGCCCATATGAGGCAGGCTTCCATGGAGACAGGGGGAACAGCACACAAAACACGGTCCAAAGCAGGGAACAGGCACGGTCCGTGGCAGATGGCAATGCAGGCATGGGGCACATTTGTAACAGAGTCCAAACACACACTGGGAAGTCCAGATACAGGTCAGGGCAGGGCTGCCCAGAAAAAGAGTCCTTTGTGCAGTTAACCAAACATGGAGTCAGTGAACTACACAGTCTATTGCAGCAGCAAGGTAATTAAACAGCAGGCAGGAAACTGACACGTGTATCAGAACACACACGTGCAAAGCAGTCTTTGTGTAGCAGCAGTGAAACAGTAATGCAGGAAACTTTAACACAGTTCATGGCAGGCCTTAAAGCAGGAGAGGGGGCCTACTTGGCAACAATTAAGAGAGTCGGCAGACCATCAGGGGGAGGGGTCACATTTCCCACTCAATGGGAGACCAGCATAGGAGCTTGCCCATCACCCTAGCCTCAGCCATATGCCTGGCGGAACATTTCTGTCCTACAGGTCTGGTGGAAAGATAGTAGATCCTGCTGCGCCCTAGTTTCTGCAGACAGAGGCTGCTTCCACACACGTTGGATAATCCACTTTCAATACTCTTTAGTGAACATTTGAAACTGATTTTCCATGTGTGGAACAAAAAATCCACTTCTAAAGGATTGCGAAAGTGCATTGAAAGTGCATTATTCAACGTGTGTGGAAATGGCCACAGAGTTCCACTAGGTAGGCATCAGGACTGAAAAGGCCCTGTCCTTGGTTGAGACCAGGTGAACATGCTTGGGGCCAGGGTCCACCAACAGTTGTTTATCAGCTGACCTAAGTACCCACTGGGGAACATATGGTGAGAGGCCGTTCCATAGATATGCTGGTCCCAGTCCTCTAAGGGCTGTATAGGTCAAAACCAACACACTGAACCTAATCTGGAACTCTACTGGCAGCCAGTGCAGCTGATGCAGAATAGGTGTTATATGTGTCCTATATGGCACTCTCATAAGGACATGTGTAGCTGCATTCTGGACCTGTTGCAATTTCCAGATCAGACCCAAGGGAAGCCCTTCATAGAGCAAATTATAGTAATCTAATCTGGAGGTGACCATTGCTTGGATCACTGTCATTAGGTCATGGGTTGAAAGGTAAAGGGCAAGCTGCCTGACCTGTTGCAGATGGAAAAAAGCAGATCTGGCAACCGCAGTGATCTGGGCTTCCATTGATAAGGAGGCATCCAGAATCGCCCCCAGACTCCAGACCATCAGAACAGACGCAAGCAGCGCCCCATCATGGGCTGGGAGCCAGATTCCTGAACCCGACAGCCCACAACCCAAGTACAGGACCTCCGTCTTCTTGGAATTAAATTTCAGTTGACTCTGTTTCAACCGTCCAGTCATGGCCTCTAATGCTCCAGCCAAGGTATCTGGGGCAGAGTCAAGTCGGCTGTCCATCAGCATATACAACGGGATGATATCAGCATACTGATGGCATCCCAGTCCGAAACTTTGTACCAACTGGGCAAGGAGACGCATGTAAATGTCGAATAACATGGGGGAAAGTATTGCTCCCTGTGGGACGCAGCATACCAGTGGGTGGCGTGATGACAACTTTTCCCCTTGTACCACCTTCTGTCCCTAACAGTGGAGAAAAGAGACAAGCCACTGCAAGGCAGACCGTTGTATCACCACATGGCTGAAGTGACATAAACATTCTGTGTAGGCTGGAGTAGGTATGCCACACAGCCTCCATTAATTGCTCTTTACATTTCTACATTCCTGATCTCCTGGTCAGTTGGCATGCCACACGGGAAGACTCAGGGAGTAGTTTAAATGTGTAACAATAAGTCTCTCACCATTCACAGAGCACAACATTCCCATACACTCTAAGTAACATTCTCCTATGCTCAGAGGCTCATGATGTACCTTTCTTTCTGTTATACTTCCTAGATAAGACAGAAGTCTGAACACAGCCTATTTTGCTTAGTTGGCTGAGAATGGAATGTGTAACTTGTAACTGTTGCTATAACCATATTTGGGCATCCGGGACTTCCTGAATACAAGCTAATAAAACTCTCGCCTCCATCTTTGGAGGGACAGACTTTGCATCCAGATCCTGTCTCGTGTCGTTACAACAATTCTGCACTTCTGAAAAGCCACCTTAACATCACTGTAAAAGGGGGTGGTGGTGGTATAACCACAGAAAAGCTGGGGAAAGATGAGTTCTGCAGGATATGCAGCCTTTTCCTGTGCAAAACTCGTTAAAGAATATGAAGCAGTTTGAACACTACATCAAGGTATTTTGACCACGCAGAAAAAAAATCTTTGACTCAGTTTTTTTTAAAGAAGTTTTAAAAAATTTTATTGGATGAAATTGCAACCTCATAAATTATATCCTCATTTCTAATTTTATGCAGATTATGTATATACAATGAATCCCCAGAACCAACTCACCACCTCATTCTATCTCTTTATTTCCTCATTCCATCTCTCTATTTCACCACCTAACCTAAATAGCAATGGTATGACCATTCACCTAAGCTTCCTGCCTGCCTGCCACTCTCTCCTTTGGCCTCGTCCTCCATGACGGAGCTTGAACTTTTTACCTAATTCCACCCTCCAGCTTGAACATAATATAAACCACCACACCCCTTCTTCTTCCTCCCAGTCCCAGAAGTCCTTATCAGTAGGCTGCTTGAGCACTTCCAAGAAGTGATGTCATCTTGCTGCCCCAGAAGCGTGCCCAGGAGGCCCGTTCCCAAGTCTTTCCCCCTGCCAGCTAGGTGAGTAGTGGCAGAGGGTGGACGATAAGGAGCAGGGATCTCCTGCCTCCACCAGGGGACCCAGGATTCCTATACCTGGCTGGTGTAAAACATGAGGGGGAAATTAAAACTAAATAGTAGAACATAAACAGACTTATTTCCCTGTCTCTATGATCTTGTGAGATTGCTGGAGTCAAATAGAAGCAGTGATAGAGTATAAACAAGCAGCATTCTGAACACAGAGATTCTAGGTATCTGTGCTGGATTTTTAGCCTGGAAACTTGCTACTATTCAGTTGCTAGAAATGGTATCAGAAGTATCGCTCTAGATTCCTTGTTTGACTAAGTGCTAAAACTTTCTAGTTTTCATACATAAAATAAAACATTTCAATAAATTCATGAAGGGTTTTGGGGAGGTCTCTGTTGTGGAAATGGTCTCTCTGCAACCAGGGACTAGTCCATTAGTTGCTGTCGGTTTGCTGCTTGGGTTTTGCCTCTTACCACAGGCATGTAAAGAGTGCAACCTCCCTTGATCTTTCCCTAGTACTAAACTGATGTCTCTGCTAAGAATAACGTGCCAGCAGCAAGAAGATCTTTAAGCAAAGCTGGAAGTTTTTATTTATAAAGGTAAAACAAACAAGAAAACAGTTGAGCAAGGCACCAGATATGGGCCCAGCTCACTGGCCGCGAGAGCACTATAGAGATAGATACAGAATACGTTAGCATGCAAGATACAATAATATTACAAGATGACTACAGAAAAACAACCTTCCCTCCCCCTCCCATTCCAGAGCTCTGGGACCACTCCGTTGCACAACCACAAGCTCAATCTGGCCTTTGCGTGTTGGCAAGTGAGGGGTGCCGAGTTCTTGTTCCATCCCTCTTTTATAGGGAAATATCAAAGACTTGCTTCATTAATATCTTAATCAATCGCATTGTCTTTGTTCTTGAAAGACAGTTCCGTCGAAAGTCCTTCATGTAAACACAAGTCTACACATCCTTTACCTCTGTGATAGACTGCATCTTTGATATGTATTTGACTACATTGTAAATTACACATGAATGTTCACACTTCACTGGCTGAGGATTTTAGACACCTTGTTTTCCTAAAGATAAGCTGTTTGTTGTTTACCCTTTTGGTGATTTATATGTAGAAGGCCAGAGGACCCTAGAAGAGGTCTCAAACAATTAACTTTTATGGTCTTATCTGTTTCCTGTGCAGGGGTGAGACCTTCCCAGGAACTGCGACTTAATTCTGCAGTGAGGGAGGGAGAGTCTTCGGAAGATTTCTTTCTTTCTTCCCTTTTTTTTTTTCTTTCAAACTGTAGCTGGCTCCCTATTTCTAACATGAGCCAGAAAAGGCCTGGTTCCGACCCACCAACAAATTCTGACAACAGTCTCCCCCCAACAAGTGTTTACTTAGCACTTGTGCATATGAGCCTGCAGTACAATATTTCCCAGCATACTCCAAAGTTCCTATTTGGCAGCAGCTAGTTTTTCCTTTGAAGCATAGATTTTTTAAAAAATGCAACCTTCTTTTCCTTTACCATTTACCCTCCTGCATGATCGTTTTTCCTCTCCCCTCCAAGGGTTAAAAAGTGCTTTTACTCCATGAAAATGTTTTCCCTCTTTCCCCAAAAGCAAGGAGTTGCTTTTAAGATTTTTGTCTATCCACATCCCTGATGCATAGAGGTGGAGTCATGGGTGTTAATACAGCACAATGGCAGTGAGGCTTCCACATGGCAGGTCTTCTGTGCAGCCATTTCCCCTTACTAGGTGGAGGAACGTTTTCTTTCTTTTTAAAAATCTGTATTGACACATCCTTGTTGCACAAAAGTGCCTTCCCCCTTACTCCTTCCAATTCGCCAAGCAAAAGAGATGAGACAGACAAGGGTTGATGTAAAGAACAACGTATATTTGCCAATAGGGTACAGGCTACAAGGTGAGCTCAGAGTGTACCAGAGAACAAAGGAGCACATGCTATTTTTAAGGGCTTATGACATCATTTTGGAGAAACGAAAGTCACATTCAAAATAAGGCACCTGATCACTTTTATACCTTTAGATTGGCCATTCTCCATTTCTCAGTCTCGCGACATCTTTATTACCCTCCTTGTCTTCATGTTAGCATCTCTCTCTATTCTATAACTCGTTACTTTTTGCACACACACACTCTTCTCCAAAGGGGGGGGGGACTCATAATTATTCTTTTGTCTCTGCCTCTGCCTCTGCATTTCAGGAATGTCCAGTTATCTATCTCCTGAAGACTAACCTTCTCCCCTCTTCTTTGGTATGTAGGCAGAGAGGCCCTGCGGGGACTAGTTATTTAAGACGTACATAGAGAATACATTTTATGTCTCTTACTAGTGTAAATTCATGATTACATGATTGATCCAAGGTCTCTACTAAAATTTGCTAATCCCACAAATCCCCCCTTTGTTTCTCTTGAGATTTCTTATCACAAGTTCCTTATAGTGTTACAGCTCTCTGAATTCCCATCTTTCATTTAAAAAAGATCTCTAGCGCATTTCATTGTGGAGATGCATATCTCCACAAAAAAAGAGGCAAGAAAATGAAAGCTGAGGATCAGAAAACATTGATATAATGTTATAATTAGGGTTGCCAACAGGGGCCTGGCAGTCTCCCAGAATTACAACTGATCTCCATACAACAGAGACCATTTTCCTTGGAGTACATGGCTGCTTTTTGATGGTGGACTCTATAGCAACATAACCTGCTGAAGTCGCCTCCTGTCCCCCAAATCTCCCCTTTCTCAGGCTCCATCCTCAGGTCTCTAGGAACTTCTCAACCTAGGTGTTGCCTAGTAGGCCCCCTCTCCTGCTTTAAGGCCTGCCATGGACTGTGCCAGAGTTTCCTACACTGCTGTTTTACTGCTACACCAAAATTGGCCTGCACGTGTGTGCTCTAATACACGTGTCAGTTTTCTGCCTGCTTGTTAATTACCTTGCTGCTACAATAGACTGTGCTAGTTTCCTGACTTCATGTCTGGATGACTCCACAAAGGACTCTCTTCCTGGGCAGCCCTGCCCCGACCTGTATCTGGACCTCGCAGTGTGTGTTTGGACTTTATTACACATGTGCCCCATGCCTGCATTGCCATCTGCCATGGACCACGCCTGTTCCCTGCTATGGACTGTGTTTTACGCGCTGTTTCCCTGCCTCCATGGAAGCCTGCCTCATCTGGGCTCAAGCCGCTGTTAGCAGCCGGGCGCCTGCCGGGGAAGCCTCCAGCGAGCCTGGCCAGGCGCTCCCTGGTCAGTTCCCACTTGGAGCCTCCTGCGTGCCGGTCCCCGAGCTTACCCTCGCTAACGGGCAACCTGCTAACCAGCCCCCGCCATACCCAGCCGGCGACCACGTTCTTAGGCAGCCAGAAGACCAAAGAGAAGAAGCCTGCTTTGGGGACTTCCGGTTTGGGATTTATGGAGGTCTAACGCAGCTCCATTTGCGGAGCTGACCGGACTGCCGTTTTAAGCGGCCGGCGGGGTGAAAATAGCCCGCGGCCGACTGCTCTCAGGCGGAGAGCAGGCAAAGAACGCTCGAGACCCTAGGGCGCGTTGATCTCGGACGAGGGGGGGCTCTACACAACGGGTCCCCTCCCGATCCTTGAGGTCCCACCCTGAGACGGGTCGGCTACAATCTCTGCGGCAGTTTTGGGGCCAACTCGGCTGGCATAAGACCTACATACCCAAGCTTCGATTGGGGGAAGAAGTGGAAAGGAGAATCTGAAATCGAAACAGCGATTACAACCCGAGAAAAGTGAAGGGAAGGTAAAGATCACTATCTTCCGATACGGGACAGATTGATAAAAACAGAGAGGAAAAAAAGTAGACTTTTAAACTGCAACAGACTAGTGAAAAGGAGGGGAAGCTTCGGCAGGAGTTGTATTAGAAAAGAGACTAAGTTTAAAGAAGTTATTAAAGAAATCGGACTATTGTTTTGAATACCTGTGGCTTTGGAGCTGTGAGAAAAAGACACCATCGCGAGATCTGCTGTGGGAAGATGGGAGACAGGAAGTGCGTAACAACAATAGAGCGGCTGGAGAGAAGCGGCCCTGGCTGGAGGGCAGGAAGAAGGGAATCGCCATCTTTGAGAGGGGAAGGGCCGCGGCCTCAGCGGAAAAGGAAGTAGGCCATATTGGATTATAAAATCATAGAGAGACCATAGAGAAAAGACGCCCGACATTTTGGACCCTTTAAAATTAATTTATGCAAGAAGACCGGGACATTTGAAATAAAAAAGGTACTAAATTTAACGCCACGGAGTTAAGGAAGAGAGCGGACTCGTGGGAGCGAGCTAAAGCAAGCCCCACGATGTCGAAGAAAGAGTGGCAATCGGCAATAGAAAACCTGGATAAAAAACTTTTGGAGGTGATTAAAGAATTTAAAGACATGAAATTGGAGCTGATTAAAGAGGTTAAACAGACAGTAAAATCGGAGCTGTCAGAAGTAAAATCGGAGCTGTCAGAAGTGAAGAAAGGTATGGAAACAATACAAAGTGAATTACAAGGGACGCAGCAGAGAGTTAAAACAGTAGAAGGAGCGATGGAGAACCTAGCAGATACGCAACAAACAGAGATGAGGCTGATGAGGGGAAGGATGGCGGTTGCGGAAAGCAGACATATGGAGAAGCAGCTCAGATTTCGCGGCCTGCCGGAAGTGGAAGGAAAGACAGTGCAAGAACAGATGACGGAGGTGTTAGCTGAATACCTGGGGAAGGAGGAGGAGGATGTTGTGGCTATCCTAGATGTGGCATATCGTGTGAATTCGAGAATTGCAACCCAGAGGAAACTACCAAGAGACGTGATTGTACAATTTACAACAAGAAACATGAAAGAGAAGATTGTGACTAAACAGTTTCAAGATCCATTGGAGATCGATGGCAAGACAATTATCATAATGAAGGAACTACCCAGATCAGTGTTACTAGATCGGAAAAAATATAAAGGGCTAATCCAGATGCTGAAGGACATGAAAATCAGGTACAGATGGGAGCTCCCAGAGGGTTTGTCCTTCGAATTTGGAGGCGCTAAAAAGCGTATCAGATCTGAGCGGGAGATGGAGCGATTTATAAGGGACAATGAAAAAGACTTACCAACAAGATTATGAATATGGAGTGTAAAGTATTATCTTGGAATGTAAATGGACTAAATTCACCGAATAAGAGAAAAAATATTTTTCACTGGCTATTAAAACAAAAATGTGATATTGTTTGTTTGCAAGAGACTCATATTCGAAAACAGGATGTAAAATATCTAAAACTGGGAAAATTGGGCAAAGACTTTGTAGCGGCCTCAAGTAAAAAAAAAAGAGGAGTGGTGTTGTATGTAAAAGAGGAGCTACAACCAAAATTTATAATGAAAGATGTGGAAGCCAGATTTGTAGCAGTGGAATGTACTTGGAATTTAAAGAGAGTGTTGGTAGTCGGAATCTATGCACCCAACGGTGCAAAAGAGAGCTTCTTTGAGGATTTGAGGAAGCATTTAGATGATCTTTCATATGACCAAATAATTCTTGCTGGAGACTTCAATGGAGTGACAGACTTGGAACTGGATAAAAAGACTACAATGACACAAAAGAAAAGAGGACTATTACCAAAGCTCTTTTTTGAGTTGATTCAACAAGAGACTCTCGAAGATGTATGGAGGAGAGAATATCCTAAAAGTAGGCAGTTTACTTTTTATTCTGCAAGGCATTCCACGTTATCAAGAATTGACATGATCTGGGCCTCAAAAGATTTGGCGTTATGGACTAAAGATGTAGAAATAATGCCGATGGTAGGCTCAGATCACAACCCAATTATGTGGAAGCTGGGGAAAAGGAGGAAAAGGAAAGCATGGAGAATAAATGAGGATTTGTTACAGGAAAAAGAGAATATGGAAATATTGAGAAGAGAGACAAAGTTTTTCATTCAATACAACGTGAATAAAGAAGTACCAACTGATAAAGTTTGGGATGCTTATAAGGCGGTTATAAGGGGCATACTAATGGACTTAAATGGTAGAGCGAGAAAGAAGAAAGAGGAGAAGAGACAAGAGATTGAGGAGAAAATAAAAACTAAGGAAATACAGTTAAAAAAGAGACCAGGGAAAAAGAAATTATACCAGGAAATTAAAATATTGCAAGAACAGCTAACAGCAATGAGTAATAAAGAATTGGAGTGGAATCTTAAAAGGCTGAATCAGAAAGTGTTTGAGGGTGCAAATAAACCTGGGAAGTACCTGGCATGGCAACTGAAGAAAAGAAGGGAAAAGAAAACAATAAATAAAATTTGTGAAGATGACAAAACGTATTTGGAACAGAATACCATTAGTAGAGCCTTTTATAAATTCTACGCTAAACTGTATAATAAGAAAGAAGTAAATAAAGACTCAATAGCGTCATATTTGGAGAAAATGACACTTCCAGAAATCTCGGACGCTTGGAGAAATAAACTGAACAGTGAAGTAACGGATGAGGAAATAAGTAAGGCAATACAATCTGCAAATCTAGGAAAGGCGCCAGGGCCAGACGGACTTACAGCTAAATTTTATAAGACTATGGCCAATGAGCTGGCACCATTCCTAAAGGAGGTGATCAATGGAGTTTTAAGGGATCAAAGGATTCCAGACACTTGGTCTGAAGCGAACATATCATTGATCCCAAAAGAGGGCCAAGACTTGACTAGTGTGAAAAATTACAGACCTATATCGTTACTCAACAATGACTATAAAATCTTTGCGAAGATACTGGCGGAGAGACTGAAGGGGTGGCTTTCGGAAGTTATAGAGGAGGAGCAAGCAGGCTTTCTGCCAGACAGACAAATAAGAGACAATTTAAGGACAGTGATTGATGCTATTGAATATTATGATAAGCGTTGTGATAAAGAGGTTGGTTTCTTCTTTGTTGACGCTGAAAAGGCATTTGACAACTTAAACTGGGACTTTATGTTTGCCACTATGGAAAAGCTACAATTAGGAGAAAGATTCATCAGAGCAATTAAGGAAATTTATAGAGACCAGACTGCAGCAATTGTGGTAAATGATGAATTGACCAAGAAATTGACTATAAGCAAAGGAACAAGACAAGGTTGCCCGTTGTCTCCACTGTTGTTCATTTTAGTATTGGAGATTCTGATGATACAAATACGACAAGACGAGGAAATTCGAGGAATAAAAATAAAGGACTATTCATACAAGGTCAGAGCATTTGCGGATGACATAATGTTAATTGTAGAGGACCCACTGGAGAACATGCCAAAAGTGATAGATAAGATCAAGGAGTTTGGAGATTTGGCAGGTTTCTTCATTAACAAAAAGAAGTCAAAGATACTATGCAAAAACATGACTAAGCAGAAACAACAATTGTTAACGGAAACAACGGATTGTGAAGTAACAAGTAAGGTGAAATATTTGGGAATTGAACTGACTGCAAAGAATATAGATTTGTTCAAGAATAATTATGAAAAATTGTGGATTCAGATTGAGAGAGACTTGATTAAATGGAATAGGCTCAACCTGTCATGGTTGGGTAGGATTGCAGCGGTTAAGATGAATGTGTTACCAAGAGTGATGTTTTTGCTACAGACAATACCAATCATCAGAGACTCTAAACAATTTGAAAAATGGCAGAGGAAAATATCAGATTTTGTATGGGCAGGCAAGAAGCCTCGAGTGAAAATGAAAGTTTTACAAGATGCAAAAGAAAGAGGCGGAATGCAACTGCCCAATCTGAGACTTTATCACGATGCAATCTGCCTAGTTTGGCTGAAAGAGTGGATGACATTAAAGAACAAGAAACTATTAGCCCTAGAGGGATATAAAAAAATATTTGGATGGCATGCATACCTATGGCATGACAAAGTAAAGGTCAACTCTATGTTCCTGCACCATTTTGTACGGAGAAGTCTATATACAACCTGGAAGAAGTACAGAATTTACCTACAAGAAGGAACTCCTTGGTGGGTGGTTCCATATGAGGTGATAGACCCGAGAGCTGTTGACAACGAACGACAATGTTTGACATACAAAGAAATAACTAAAATAGAAGCATCTAAACTTAGAATAAAGACGCAAGAGGAACTATCACCGAACTACGATTGGTTCCAGTATAGACAGATCAGAGATTTGTATAATTCGGACTCTGTAAAGGGAGGTATACGAATAGAGAATTCGGAACTAGAGCAGACCCTTTTTAAAGAGGACAAGAAAAGAATATCCAAGGTATACCAAGTACTGTTGAAATGGTATACTGAGGATGAGACAGTTAAAACACAAATGGTGAAATGGGCTATAAATTTTAATAAAGAGATAACAATGGAGGCATGGGAATACTTGTGGAAGACTACAATGAAGACAACGACATGTACAAATATTAAAGAGAATATTTACAAAATGATCTATCGTTGGTACATGACACCAAAGAAGATTGCGCTAGGGAACTTGAACACTTCTAATAAATGCTGGAAATGTAGGAAGCATGAGGGCTCCCTCTATCACATGTGGTGGTCGTGTGATGTAGCCAGGCAGTACTGGGGGGAAATAATAAGAGAAATGAGTGAAATTTTACAATTTCAAATAAATAAGAACCCAGAACTCCTGCTACTAAACTTGGGAATGGAGGGAATTCCAGCCCATCATAGGACATTGATATTTTATATGACAGCAGCAGCTAGACTTTTGTATGCGCAAAAATGGAAAGTACAAGAAGTGCCAACTATTGAAGATTGGATTTACAAATTGCTGTACATGGCAGAAATGGACAAGATGACAAGAAAACTGAGAAATCTGGACTCAGGGCAGTTTAACACAGATTGGGAGAAGCTGAAACAATATCTGGAGAAGAAATGGGAGGTGGGAGGAAAACTGTGGCAGTTTGAGAACTACTGAAGTATAATAAAATGTAGAGGGGGGTGACTTTACCGGGGGGGGGGGGAAAGAGATAAATGTGAATTTATAAGCAGTTAGATTAACAGATTGATATATATATAGATATATATAGGTTAATAGATAGAATATTGATAGAAAATAATTAACGATAAGGTTTAAATATAAGTATTGAGTAACTAACAATATTTTCTTTCTTTGATAAGATTTGTATAATGCACCAAACTGAATGTACAGAAGAGTCAAATTGATTGACTATGTGATGAGTTATATAGAATTACCATAAAAAGATACAATGAGTAATATATAGAGAATAAGTCAAATTGTTTGATTTAAATGTAAGATTTTTATGGTTTATGATATATAGGTTTATGATATATAGAAATATTTAAAACTGGAAATGGGATAAATTGTTTATCCAAGATGGAAACAAAGACTTACAGTTTGGGTATATAACAAGAAAAGTAGTTAAGGATGTACTGCTTAGTATAATGGAGAATGTATATTTGTTTTAGATAGAGGAATTTAAGAAGTAAGGGAAAAGGGACAAAGGGTGGGAAAGCTGTTGGAAGTCAACAAAAGGGGGGGGAAGGGAGGGGGTTAGAAGTGAAAAATTTGGGGAAAATTGAATGTAATGTTAAAAATAACGGATTCTAACCCAATAAAAAAATTTTCAAAAAAAAAAAAAGAAGAAGCCTGCTTTGGGAAGCCATTTCAGAGAAGCGGACACACCACGTCCGCAGCGAGAGAACCTCGCCCTGCTCTGCATATCTTAGCCGCCCCAGAGAAGAAGCTAAGTGCCGACCATCCCAAGCACTTAGAGAATGCATCTCAAAGAAACCTCCACATTCCAGAGCTGATGACATCAGGACAAGCCCTGTCCGCTGGAACATCCATTCAGCACGCTCGGATCTCCCCCTCCCTCCTTTGTCCTCTCTTCCTGAGGTGTCACTATAACACAATCAGATTCCTAAAGTGGCCCATCTAAGACATTCAGTAACCCATTAAAGCTTTTGTTTTAATCCGTGAGAACCACCAAGTACGGCACCAGCCCCAGGGTACGTTTTGGGGTATTTAGGCTGGTCCCTCAGACCACATGGTGCATACGCCTTCCCTGTCCAGACCCCTTGCTGTCTGTCTGTGGATCCAGTGCTGGCATTGGACCACCTCGCTGTTGTGTCTCTGCTCCGCTTCAGGATTGTAAGTATCGCCCTTCTCATTGTGGGTACCTGCTCATGCGACCGTCTCTGTATTTCTTACTCTGCATTTCCTAGTTCTTGTATGCTTTCTTGTATGTATGTGCAAGTTCAGGCTTACGCCACACTATTAGTAAATACACGTGTTTATTGAATCTATTTGTAATCTGCCTCTTTGTCACTAGAGTGTCTGGAATCGGGACCTCTGTAAACGTTGGTTAGATCCGCGCTAATTTTAGTTCCAGACTGCTGAGCTAATTTCCCCATTCAAAAGAGCAGTTCTGGTAACATAGGGGTGGCAATCCCAACTTCTGGCAGACAGTGTGCAAAAATGTAAGAAGTGCCTTGTTCAAAGGCAGACTGTTGATCCACCTAGTCCAGCTCTATCTACTCTGACTTCTCCAAAATCTTGGACGGAAAGTCTTTCTCAGTGCTGTTACTAAAACTGCCTCTAAACAGAGATGCCAGGCAAGGCACCTGGGAATTTCAGCATGTACTCTACCATTCCCATATGGCCTCTTGTTCCATATGGGATTGTTCCATATGGATTTTTTCTTAAGAAGTGCTGCTATACTGTTTTAATATTCATGTGGTTTTCATCTGTATTTTTAATGTATTATATTAATGTATTAATGTATATTATATAATGTATTATAATGTAATATTAATGTATTATACTGTATGTAATCCGCCCTGAGCCTGCTGTTGCGGGGAGGGCGGAATAGAAATCTAATTAAATAAATAAATAAATTCCCAAGCACTTGCTCTTAAAGGGAGGGTAGGAGCTGTAGCTCAGCAAACAGAAATAGAAAATAAATTCATCTAGAAGTTTTTCAAGCAGTCTCTGACATGGTAGCTACCCTGTAAGAAAATTTAAGGTTCTTCTAACAAAGAAAAACCAACTAAGAACAATGCCAATCAAGTTTAAGAATTGATTCCTTCTAAGCACACCACTGGAAACTTTATTATTGTTGTTATTTCCAATTGTTTCCATTTGTTATTACATCTAGGCAGAAATAAACATGTTCTGGGAATAGAGTTCACATTCCCCCGCTGTGAGCATGGGATTCCCCTGCTCCCAGCCTCCACGTCCCGCCACCAATCACCTGGCCAGCAGGGGGGAAAGGCACAGGAATGGGAGAAGAACCCCTGGAGCATGCTTCTGCATCGCTTCAGGAATTATGTCATTCCCAGAGCGACATGGAAACATTCCAGAGGACATTCGCACAAAGTGAGTGCTCCCCCATTGCAACCTGCCCCCCATTCCCCAGTTTGAGCCCCAGGGGACCTGGTAACCCTATCTTGGAAATGTATTACATTATTTTCTTCCTGATCTATGGGTACTAGATCAAACAACTTTTTGATGTCCAAAAGTTCATGAAGTAAAGAATGGACCATTTTTAGATCTTGGAAAATGACTTTCCTCCTGTCTCTGCTGCTCCGTAAGTTCCCACTTATTTCATTACAATAGAAATTAACACAGGACGCTGTTCCTTCTGAGAGCATCTCCACATTTCATGTATTGTTCTCTGAACTTTGGTGTTTCATGCAGCAAACATGTACATGGGGACAAAGTAGCTTCATCTTTAAACACCTGTATGTACACATCTGGCATCCCAGACCCAGCCAAGCCTCCTAAAATAAGTATCTAAGGAGGAGGGAATGTTGTTCACACTTAACTTCTGCTGAGGGAAACATGAGTATAGCACCACTGTACACACAGCAATTGTAGACGTGCCCTGAGAAACCCTGGCTTTCTTACCTTGGTTGCCCAAAAGGACTGGCCAGTCTCCATAGCAGGCACTTCTGGTTCTAGCAAGTGACAGAGGTAAAGCAGGTGGTAGAGATAAAGATGCTACCTTTGGCATACAAGAACAGTAAAGAACTGTCTAGAGAGTACTGTTACTGGACTATTTCCCTCCCTGTTGCAAGTGTGCAGCCAATCATGTGGGTTTTGTATAGCCACCTGATTTCCGAGAAATACCAGAGAGCAAGTCAGTTTTGTTTTATGAAAAATTAAGAAAAAATGGAGCCATGTATTAGTGCTGCCACGAATCAAAATCCAAGCCAAACATACCAACCTTAGACGAGTAATTATTTCAATTGAAATGTCTTCTTACTTACAGGCCAGTTTGGGCCATTTTTCTGGGGCAACACAATGTCTATGACTGTTTTTGGATTTCAGTTTCCATTTCTCCTTGGTGTCTTCAAGCTTCAATTTATTTTAAGCAGCAATAGATAGGAGTGAGGGGAAAGAGTGCCTCCCCAGATAAGTGCTTGTCAAGAACACTATCAAACCAAAACAGATGTTTTTCTGGCCATCATCTTGAAAGCTTCTCTTACGTGGCCTGAAACATCTTTTCCTCCTCCCTTCTGGAGTGGATAATAACAAACTTCCAGCCCAATGAAAAGTTCTAGAGAATTTGAAAACTGCACTATTTTGTATAATTTTGTTTGATGATTTTGCTTTGGACAAATATGGTGACTGAAACTTCTGGAAGTTGCTGTGTTTATCTTTCTGACTGGCCTGGCAACTTAGCACTAGCTGCAGCAGTTCTGGTCTGGCCATAGGTCAGTGGAGAGAAAGATACCTGAAGCACCCTACTGAGGGGTCCTTAGGGAGGAACACTTTGTCAAAAAAATTAGGAAATCTTGGGGCAATGTCTTTAGCTGAGAGGGAGAATATATTTCTGCCTATTTTGAGCACATTGGGGTAAAGGGTTTGACTGAGGCAATCAAAAAGGAAACATATTCTTTCATTGTTTCTTTATACCTACTTTTGTCCCCATGGGATCCATTCCAAAGTGGCTCACATTGTTCTCCTATTTTTTCATTTTATCCTCACAACAGCTCTATGCAGGAGGTTAGGCTCAGAGGGTGTGACTGGCCCAAGCTCTCCCAGTGAGCTTCCATGGCACAGTGGGGATTCGAACCAGCCCCCTCTCCCCCAGATTGTAGTATGACACACTAACCACTGCACTATGCTGGTTCTCTACATGGTATTTTCCTCATGGAAAACAACGGATAGCTGGCATTTTCTTCAGGAATCCATACAATTGGGCCTCTTTGTCCAATTCTCTTGAAACTTTTAGCGGCAGGGGTGTGTATGTCTTCAGTAGAGTGGAAGGACTAGGTTCTCTGAAAATATGGTGCTACCTGGTAAAAAAAAATCTGCTCAAGAAAGTCGAATTTATTCCCCCAGAGAAAATAATGGAGCAGAATTTGACATTTCCAAAACCAAAAACTTTTCCCAAAATAAATTTATGAAACAATATCAATTCTAGGGGTGTGCAAAATGGAACAGATGAGCCAAAAATATACCTGGAAATTACTGGTTTGGCTTGTTAAAGTGGCTTCTGGAACAATGAAACCAAATTGGGAAATGAACCTGTAAAGACTTCCCCCACCAAAAAGTTCATGATATCCTTCTGGACTGCCATTCAAGCCAGGGATTGGGAAGCCTGTGGTGCTTCTGGTCCTACTTGGAGGGTAGTTTTCAGAAGGTGGTGCTGGGAGACTGCTGCTTATTGTTACCAGAATTGCTATTTATGGGGAAATTAGCGTGCAGTCTGGGTTTGATTATTGCGGATCTTGACCAGCTATACCAGAGTCCCTCTTCCAGCTTACTTTTGCAATAAAGAGGCGAGACTAATAAAGATAAAATGTGTTTTACTAATGGTGTTGCGTATGCCTATAATAACACACACAAACAAGGTACATACAAGATACTAGGAAATAAAGAGTAGGAAAAATAGAGCCGTTTGCATTAGCAGGAGGACCCACTTGAGATCGGCAGAACTAGTTATACTCACCTGGTCACGGCGTGGAAGAAAGATGTAGCAGCGAAGCATGGCGGTATCTAATGCCTGCACTAGACACGCAGAGAGACGGCAGAGGGTCAGGATAGGAATGGCATGCACAGGGTGATGGAAGGGGGTCTGGAGAGGAATGGCACGTGCAGGGTGATGGACAGGGGTCTGGAGAGGAATGGCACGTGCACCTCATGGCAGGGGAAGCCTGCTTAAGTACCCCAAAATGTACCCTGGGGCGAGTGCCTTCCATGTGGTTCTCAAAAGGGGAACAAAGGCTTGATGGCTCTACAACTATCCTTGATGGGCCACTTTAGTATCTGATTGTATGATTGTGACACGTCGGGAAGAGGGGACAAAGGAGGGGAGGGGAGTGCCGGGAAGGTTGATTGGATCTGCCAGGAAGCTGGCATTGTCTTGATGGCATCAGCTCTGGAATGCGGCGGTGGTATTGAGATACGTCCATTAGAAGTTCTGGACAGTTGGCACGTAGCTTCCATTCCGGGACAGCTTCCAAGATATGCATAGCAGGGTGAGGCTGGCCGCTGCGGACGTGACCGGCTTGCTTTCACGAAATGGCAGCCTTGAGGTAAACTGTCCAGGCTGGCTCTTTTACTGCATGGGAACATGGCTTCTTCCTTGGCATGGCTTGGGCTTGCTAGCAGGCTGCCCAGTGAGGGCAGATTCAGTGACCGTCCTGCAAGGGGCTCTCCGCGGGGACTGACCAGGGGGTGCCTAGCCAGGCTCATGGAGATTCTGTCCGGATGGCACTGTGCTACTGGCAGCATGGCTCTGGGCCCAGGTGAGATAGGTGCCCAAGGAGGCAGGAGACAGACATAAATGGCACAGTCCATTGCAGCAGTAAGAACAGGATACAGGCATGGGCAATGCTGCCCCAAAACAGAGTCTTTGATGGATCCTTAAAACAGCAATACAGGAAACTAACACAGTCCATGGCTGGCCCCATAACAGGAGTAGGGGGGCCTGGCAACATTGGCACCTTGGCCTTTTACCTGTGGGGTCTTGCAAGGTTCTAGCTTACCCTGTATGCTTTTTAGTATCTACATAAAACAGCTGGGTGAGGTCATCCAGAGATTTCTAGCTGATCCCAAGGAGGCTGTAGAAACCCTAAACTGGTGCTTGAAGGTAGTTTGGAGTGGATAAAGGTGAATAAGCTGAACTTTAATTCCAACAAGATGGAAGAGCTACCAGTGAGTGGAAGGCCTGACCTAGAATTTAAGAGGGCACCCATTGCCATTCCCCTTGAAGGAAGAGGGCTGTAGTTTGGGGGTGCTCTTGGACCCAGTCCTGTGGCTGGGTAAGCATGTGGCAGCTGTGGCCAGTAGTGCCTTTTACCAGCTTTGTCTGCTTAGCCAGCTGTGGCCTTCACTGGACAGAAAAGATCTAGCCACTGTAGTACATGCCCTGATTACCTCTAGATTAGATTGATGCAGTGGGCTATATGTGGGGTTGTCCTTGAGAAGTATTCAGAAACTTCCATTGGTCCAGAATGCTGCAACCAGGGTATTGACTGAATTGTAGGGAGCATATCACTCCAGGCTTGGCCCATTTACAGTGGTTCCCAGTTTGTTTCTAGGCACCATTCAAGATACTTGTGTTGACCTTTCAAGCCATATAGGGTTTGGGATCAACATACCTGAAAGACCACCTACTATCTTATGAACCTCCGTGACCACTGCAGTCATCTTTGGAGGCCCTGCATCAGGTGCCCCCAATTTATGACATCAGATGGATGGCAACACAAAAGAGGGCCTTCTCAGTTGTGGCACCAAATCTCTGGAACTCTCTCCCAGGGAGATTTTTCAATCCTGGCACCATCTTCTACCAGTGGGTGAAGACTTTTTTTGTTTCATTTGGAATTCCTATAGTGATTCCATCATCCTGTCTGATGTTTAATTGCTGTTTTTAATGTCTTTGTATTTTAGTTCTGGTTTTAATAGTTTTAATGATGCTTCGCTGCTGCTGCTGCTTTAACTGTTTTAAAATGTGTTTTTATTATGTATGTTTCAATTTGTTAGTTGCCTTGGTAGCCCTTGTGAGGGCAGAAAGGCAGGATATAAATTTTGTTATATAAAAATAAATAAAAATGGTAAAAGACAGCTGGGGCAATTTGGACGGGGCCAGTGGTGGTGGAGGAAGGCAGGGTTGCCAGACAAATAAATAAATAAATAAACTGCCTGGAGAAAAAAAAATCTGTCCCTTTAACAGAGGTTGTATGTATTGTTATTTACCTCCATGCCATTAAAAGCTTCAGTTGCCCATTTCTACACATTAAGCCATCATTCTCCAGGCTTGTTGGCAAAACTGCCCCATGTAAGGTCAGCTCTGAGGAAGGGCAAGATACAAATGTAACTAGTGAACACTAGGGTGCCAACTGTAGGTTGGGAAACTCTTGAATATTTAGGTGTGGCGCCTTGGGATGGTGTGGTTTGGGGAGAGGAGGGACCTCGGCAGGATATAGTGCCATAGGTCCACAACACAACAGCCTCCAGGGGAACTGATTTCTGTGGTCTGGAGATCAGTTGCGATTTTGGGAGATCTCCAAGCCACACCTGGAATGCACATCCAAAGCTAAGTTTTATTCCTTGCTGGTTTTATTCCTTGTCTCTCTGTTGTGCCATATGTCCCCAGCTGTTTGTCCAAAAGGGCTTCTGCTGAAAATGTCATGGCTCAGACTCACAAATGTACACCCCTCTCTCAAAGTTCTTTCCCCCCCCCCTCTAATTACAAAACAAACTTTTCAAAGGAAAGGACATGAGATAGCAACAGACAAATGATAATGGAAAGCTTCAGTCTTGATTTTCAAATCCTATCATTTAGTATCAGCAGTTGCTGAATAGTTAGGGACAGTAAGAGCATTACAATGCTATGAAAAAAACCCTCTAATTTTTGTTTCCTATCTATGTTTTGCTGTCTATTTGCTTTTGCTGAGGAGACATGAATGTGGGAGCATTTCTAGGAGAGAGTCAGTATGTGGGAGGAGATAATCCTGTTGATTGTCCCTTGAAAATCCCCACACTTGCCTTTTTTCTTCTCCTGGGTTTACTTCAGTCTAGCTGGAAATAAACCCAGTTTGTCTTGTGGCAATTAATGTCTTAACAAATATTTATTTAGGCAAGATGCATGAAATAGCTGACAGTGTTGGAAATAGTCACTTTCCTCCCAGTTTCCTTTGCATATCTGAATAAGTTTTCAGGTTCATCTGAGCCAGTTTGGTGCAGTGGTTAAGAGAGGTGGGACTCTAATCTGGAGAACCAGGTTTGATTACCCACTCCTCCACTTGAAGCCAACTGGGTGATCTTGGGTCAGTCACAGCTCTCTCAGAGCTCTCTCAGCCCCACCCACCTCACAGGGTGCTTGTTGTGGGGATAATAATAACAGTTTCTAAACCACTCTGAGTGAGTGTTAAGTTGACCTGAAGGGTGGTATATAAATTGAATGTTATTATATAAATCAAATGTTACACACAACTTTACAAATGCTATTTAGAACTAAGCTCCTGCTTCAGAACACCAGGTATGACTAGAAATAAGTGAATTTAGGCTTGTCCGCAGGTCAGCAGGTTAATAAATCAGGGTTCCATTGTTACAGATGCCTAGGCTTTTTTGTTCATGTCTCACCCATCAGGCTCATAAAAATATAACATGCAACAGCAGCATATTTTATGTTAATTGTGTAACAGATATTACATAAATGTTAATTGTATGACAGATATTACATTAATACTAGAAAATAATCAGGTTTCTTTTCTTAAAAATAAACTTGTTTTACAATTTTTATTTGCAGTGCTTGACTGTGCCTCTAAATGCCAGTGAGGGCCAAACTAGATGTTACAGTGGCCACAGGTTGACCCATCATGACCATTGTAAGATCTAGTTTGGCTCTAAGCCCATGCATACAGAATAATCCTAAGCAAGTTTACTCAGAATCTTACTCAAGCCTATCCAATGGGGTTTACTCCCAGAAAAGTGTTCTTAGGATTGCACTGACAGTCTACTGCACGAGACTAATTTTCCTAATGCCAGCCAAGCAGCATTGCCATTCTCAAGTCTTTTCAACAATAGCCAACATCCCTTGAGTTATCATCTCCCATTTTGTCTTTAAGCAAATTAATCTATTTAGGCAAGTTTATCTTTTGCTATGGCAATATTATCTTGATTACCTGAGCAATCAAGAGTGCTATCATCATGACACCTGCAGGGTTGTAAGGTGTGTAGGGATGCCAAGTTGTACAGCTCCTGGTGGAAGAAGCAATGTATGGTGTACAAAGAGAAAGAGAAGATGACCTTACAGGGGGCAGCAAGGGCTAGTCACATAGGAACATGAAGTCAGCATCTCTCTTTCTATTGAGTGTCATTTCCTTGTCTACAGATTGGTATTCTCAGGGCAATATCCTGCTTCTTCTAGGAACCTCTCTCTCTCTCTCTCTTAATTAGCTAGACAACAAGATGCCAGTCTCCATCTCTCCACTTTACTATCAAGTATGGTAGTTCAGTTGCTGCTGCTGCTGAATAATCTTCTGGTGTGTGTGTGTGGCTATGGAATATAGCTGGAGGGGGTGTGGGTATGTCTACAGGATTTCATAAAGATCTCATGTACTTCAGAATTTAACACTACTCTATTACAGAGCAAATGCCATGATGGGAACTTCTTTTGTTAGAGAACAGAAGTTGCCTTGAGGCTGTTCCTCCCCCTCCCCCCTTTGCAGCTGTTGGAGCTTTGTGCACCTGTTGATTCTAAAATATGTAGCTTAAGTATCTTTGGGTATCTTTGACTTGACCTAGCAGAGGCAGTCTGTATGCTAAGAACCTCAGAAACATACAGAGAAACATGTATGCCTGAATTATAGGTCAGCAAGATGGCTGAAAAGGAGGCAGATCTAGTCATTAGGGCCTTTATCTGTCATATCATGATGGTTGGCTGGAACTCCCATTAGTGCTCCCAAAGGATTCATCACAAGGTAATGTGACCCTACAAAAATGCTCAAATATGGCCATCATCATAGGGAAAATGCAACAACTTTGATTGGTTTGAAAGCTAGAACTTCTGGGGGCTTGTGGCCATAATGGGCTTTGGTGACTCAAGGGGATGTTGGGTTAAGGATTCAGCCTCTACACCATTAACCAGCTCTTGCCAAAGGCAGGAACTGCTGGGAGGTCAGCCAAAGTAGCCTTTACAGCAACAGTAGGCACTGCCAGCAGATACTCATTGGTTGCAGCTAAAGCTTGCTTGGTTGTTTAACATACTTGGTCTTATATACAGATCACCTTTGCCTTTGCCATCTGCAACAGCATATGTGCCAGGTCGGCCCAAACTGTCTTTTGGGTTAACTTGTTCATAAACTAAGACAAATGACGTTAATTTCACAGTAGCAGTTGATGGCTCATTCACTGCTGGCAATGTGTGAAACCGCCAGCTTTAGGCATCCTTTTTGGTGTCCATCTTTTGCAATGATAATAAACAGGATTCACAGATCAAAACTGATAGAACTGGACAAATAAAAAAAGAACAAAGGTCCAGCCTCCTGCTGCATAGGCATATATTTATAAGCCTCACTCAGCTCATGCTATAAAACTCAGACCACAGGGTGTCAGTGATAGCACACAAGTGCAGCAAGGCTTCTATAAAGCAAATTTCTGCAGGCAACAAAACCAAACTCCATACTATAGGGAGGAGGGAACTCATGGTCACTGCCAATTTGATCATGGAGTGGAGAACACATTCCTGGTACCTAATATGGGGGTATGAACAAAGCCCACCCTCTATAATCTCAAAGGCAATTTAATTGGCTATACTTTCATCAAGTCTTCTTGGCCTGATTGTGTCGCCAAAAGGACATGGGGGGGAAATAACACCTCTCTAGATAACACTGGGAGGAAAAAGTCCTTGTCCAATTAGCCATGAGTGAAGCATTAGAAAAGAACTCATACGATATATCCAACTCTGGCTTGAACTTAATGTAGCTTTGTGTGTTCTCAGTTTTCTAGAGAGACTACTTAAAAAGTTGACATCACTAATAATTACAAACACTTTCCCCAGATAATCTATGTGTTGACCTATTGAGTTGGGTGGTTGAGACAAATATCATCCATTATTTTCAAGACAGTAGTTATGGGAGAGGCAGAAAAAATTCTGCTTCCTTTGGAGAGAAGGAGATGCACAACAAGAACAAGGGCTCCAGCAGTGTTTTAAAATGCTTCCTTAGAAGACTCATGTTCAAATCCCAGTCTCCATGGACCTATTACCTTTCCTTTGTACCAGCAAGAGGCCCAATACTATGGTTGTCATCATAACTAAGCTAATACAGTTTACTGGTTCTGTGTTATCTAACAGCTTCCTACATGCCTATGTTCTCTCTATGTGTGTGTTTATATTTTCTGTGTAGTTACCACAATGTCTTCAGAGCTTTGATAACAGATGGTTCTACATCCAAAGGCTGCTAGAGAAATAGCAGGGCAGATGCCCACTGTCCCAGTCAAGAAAGCAATTCCTCTCATCCCTGTGCAGTAGAGTTAGAGAACAAGACAGAGGAGAAACAGAGAAACATCTTTTTAAAATCTACTCAAAATTTAGTCAAACTTTACTTGGTAAAAGAAACAATAACAATAGAGTTGTTTGGCACATTTAAGTGTGAAAAAATTGACATAAAAAGGGCACAAAAACCTAAGTTTGTAGTGGCAATTGTCAATGTGTTTATTGATTATTGTGCAGTGAAATTCTGAGCCCTGCCATGCAGCTGGTGCCCGTGTGCCCATGTAACTGCTGTGCTGCTCATCCACTTCCCAAGGACTGTCACAGGAGAGCTATGCTGGCAGCTCAGCCTGGGGAGGCACAGTAAGGCACTGCTGAGAGTGCCCACCCCACCATTCCCCTGCCAGCATCCTCCAATGGGTGCACCACCATGGCAGGTGCACAAGTGGCAAGCAAAGGCACAACCAGTATGTGGGTCGTGATGCCCATCAACACCTCTATTCTCTCCCACTGCCAGAGAGCAGGCAGCTGGGGACCACGTGACCTCACAATCATGGCACCCACATCAGGGCACCCGGCCAGGGAGAAGCCATCTGGGGGGATCACCAGTGCTGCGGGGGTGGCCCCCATCATGGACTGAGCCTGCAGCCCTGCGGAGGTGGCCCCCATCATGAGCCTGTAGCCTTGCAGCCATCCAAAACAGCCTGGGTAGCTAGACCCTCACCGTGGGGGTTGTGTGCCCCAGCCATGGTGCCTACAGCTTTGTGACCCCTTCCTCTGGCAGCATAGTGTAGCCAACTGGACAGGGTCTGTCTCCCGTACCTGGCTGTATGCATGTGGGTGCAAGGAGGGTGATCTGCTCCTTAGCCCCAACCCCTCAGCTGCTGCAAAGGCTCTCCATATGCAGATCAGGTCTGCTTGAAACTGTTAACCCTGTGAGTACCACTAGAGAACCAGCGTGTGCTTGCACCACCGCACGTATGCTCCAATTTCCTTGGACCAGTTTTCCACATGAAAGCACCAATCCAAGGGGGGCAACTCCCTCTCCGCCTGTTTTTTTTCCTTTGGTAGTCCCTAGGTTAACAGTCCTAGTCTGTTCTGACTGGGATGATTTCTCTAGCCCAAGCATGAATCTGTGGTGGAATAAATGTTCACCAGAAAAATCCATTTTTTGCAGCAGCCTATAATTTTAGTATGTTATTTCAGTGCTTCCCTGGAGCAATTTTCCATTTCAAAGGCTACCTGAAGTAGTCTCAGCACCACCAGCACTGCCTGGAAACAAAAACAATCCAAGGAGTCAAGTGTGAAGCCTTCTATTTATAACAGTCCAATAGGGACTAGGAAACACAACATTTTGGGGTAAAAATGATGTGTCAAATAGTTAATGTGGCACAGAAAAGAGTTCATGGACTGTAAAGGCAGACAAAATAGTAATTCAGTCTGTCTGTGGAGAAATCACATGTAAATGATGTAATTGAAAACAATAGAGGGCATGAATTTATTTTATTTATGTCATTTATAGTCCATCTTTCTCACTGAGACTCAAGGCAGATTACACAGAGTGAGATTAGTACAGCCAGTTTCAAGGACATTTCCATAAACAATGCCACAGGGTAAATAAACACAATTTTACAAAGACATAGCATTAGTAAGAATCCAATACAGAGTTGAAGAAATGCTGAAACAGAACATAAGCAATTCTAGGGCTGACATTAGACCACATGAAGCACAAGTAGCTCCTAGGAGCATATATTTAAGACAGCAGGTAGTATGTAAGGCAACATAGTGGAGAAGTCTATGGTCCTTAATTAATTAAGTGAAGCATCTGTGAGCCCCTTCCTACAATACAAAAGCCTCTTTGAATAATTTGGTTTTGCATCATTTGCGGAAAGCTAGGAGAGTGTGTGTGTGTGTGGGGGGGGGTCTCCTGACCTCCTCAGGCAGACCGTTTCACAGCATGGGGGGGGGGTACCACAGAGAAATCCTGTGTACGGGCTGCTGTTGATTTTGTCCATGTGCAGGGTGGCACCTGCAGAAGACCCTGTTCAGATGAGCAAAGCTGCCATGGAGGAACATAGGGAGGGCGGCAGTCCCGTAGGTATGCCGGACCAAGGCCATGAAGAGCTTTGCATGGATAACCAATACCTTGAAATGAACATGGTAGCTGATAGGTAGCCAATGGAGCAACTGCAGAATGGGGGTGATGTTCATGCTTCTGCTTACTCCAGATAGCAGTTGCTCTGCAGCGTTTTGCACCAATTGGAGTCTCCTGGTTAATTTGAATGTGAGACCTATGTATAGTGCATTACAATAGTCAAATCTTGATGTTACCATAGCACGGATCCAGGTGGCCAGATCAGCCACATCGAGGTAAGAAGCCATCTTCCAGACTAGAGTGAGGTTGTAAAAGGCATTTTTTGCACCTGCCTTAACTTGTTTTTCTAGTAGTAGCACTGAATCTAGTATAACCTCTAGGCTCTTAACCGCGTCTGCAAGGGTCTGACAAACTCCATTAAAAGTAAGGATTACTACGTCCTTCAAGATCTCAGCCTTCCCAACAAGCATCACTTCTATCTTGTCTGGGTTCAATTTCAATTTGTTCATTTTTAGTCATTTCACTACAGCTGTCAGGCTGTGATCCAAGATTTCTACTGCATCCTGAGGGGACCTGGATAGTGAGATATAGAGTTAGGTGTCATTTGCATATTGGTGACATCCAACTCCATAGCTGTGAATGAGTTCTCCTAAAGGCTTTACATAGAGGCTGAATAACATGGGAGATAAGATGGTGTCCTGTGGAACCTCGCAAGATAGCTCCCATTCTGGAGATAGCTGATCTCCGACGGCAACCATTTTCTCACTAAGTTAGAATCTTATAGTAGAACTGAATAGAACTTGGACAGGGGCAAGAGTTAATTGGCACAAAGGGACACAGTGTTCCTGTACTTTCCATAGTTGTATAAGTGTGAGAATTTCCCCCTAGGGAAGATTGAAGAGGAAGTGAAAGATGCAGACTGTCATTTATTCTTGGGGCAGAGGGAAGAACAACAGTGCAAATAATGTGGGGTTATGAACAGAAGACACCACATGCAAAGCATGACAAGAGTAACTGTTCAGTACTGGATACGGAGTACAAAGCCTTGGTGTCTCATTACCAGCCCCAACCCTCAACCTGTTTATAACTTTCTTCTTCTACTGGCTCCACTCAAGGCTTTACTAACACATTTTCCTTATTTTTGTTTCCTTATTTTCCCCCATGCAAAAGCACTCACCTCTGTCACTGCCCCAACTGTGTTGGTGAGTCTTGGTCTCCACACAGCAGTTGACACCTCTGAGATATTATTTGTACCTACTCTTCCCCTCTGAAGATGCACCAATACAGTAACAATGGCTCGAATCACTTTTGCTAGCAGCAGGAAGTGTCCCAATCTCTCTTAGAACACCTAATTTCTGTACAGCAAAGCTTTCAACATAGTACTATTATAAAGTTGTCATACCAACCTCCAAGAGGGGCCTGAAGATCTCTAGGAATTACAACTGATCTCTGCACAACGTTGATCAGTTCACCTGGAGAAAATGGCTGCTCTGGAGGGTGGACTCCATGGCATCATACTCGCCCCCCCATCATACCCCTCCCCCAATCCTACCTTCTTTAGGCTCCAACTCCAAATATCCAGGAATTTCCCAACCCAGAGCAGACAACCCTATGCAGTTGGCTTGCTACATGTCTTGAAACATAAGCCTCAAAGCCTGCATGAAGTTGCACACTGGACTGAGGAACATGAGATCCAAACATAGTTCATTATATGTATTGTCAAAGGCTTTCACGGCCGGAGAGTGATGGTTGTTGTGGGTTTTCCGGGCTGTATTGCCGTGGTCTTGGCATTGTAGTTCCTGACGTTTCGCCAGCAGCTGTGGCTGGCATCTTCAGAGGTGTAGCACCAAAAAACAGAGATCTCTCAGAGACCCACAACAACCATAGTTCATTATAAATCACTAGAAAATTAAATGAGCAATATACACTGAAGTCAGTTGAAAGCTGGACTAAGAGGAACAGCCTGGTTATGGGCTATTTCCAATTCTTGTAGCAAGGAGCTTTAGAACTGTGGCTCTAAGGGTCAAACCACACGAGACAAAATACACTTGAATTACACTCGAATTGCACTTGAATACACTCAAGTACTGCAGCTTACCTCTCTGCCCCGTGATACAGAGTGGTAAGCTGCAGTACTGCAGCTGAAGTTCTGCTCACAACCTGAGTTCGATCCCAGCAGAAGCCGGGTTCAAGTAGCCAGCTCAAGATTGACTCAGCCTACCATCCTTCCGAGGTTGGTAAAATGAGTACCCAATTTTCTGGGGGTAATGTGTAGATGACTGGGGAAGGCAATGGTACAGCACCCCATAACAAAATCTGCCAAGAAAACGTCCTAATGTGATGTCCCCCCATGGGTCAGTAATGACTCAATGCTTGCACAGGGGACTACCTTTACCTTTTTTACCTCTGCACACTATTCAGGGGAGGACAAGTATTTTACTGTGCAGCTTGTTCCATATTATCTCTTTATTGTATTAAACTGTGATCCTTATAAAAATCAGCTAAGATAACTGAACAGGAAGTGTTCAGAAACATTCATGATTGCTCTATATAATTAAAGTGTGTGTTGAAAGATCACAGTGTGTATTGGGATAATTGCATATTGCTCGCTGCCCGCATATGTATGGCAGGAGCACAGGAAATGTAACAACCAAAAGGGAATATTGCCACGAAACCACTGGTATCACCACCACTTCCAGTGTATGTAGATCCAGTGATCAGGCACCATGACTAGTCAAATTATATCCTATACATACTAGCAGCTTCCCAACCATGTTCTAGCAGTGGTACACATGACTTGCACTAGTGAAAGGGGTGTATAAACTCCACGGATTCAATTTCTGTTTCTCCCATCCCTCATATCCACCTGATCAGAGGCTCCAATGAAGGTGAAGGTGTCCAGTTGCAAGCGGAGGGTTTCAGCTGCTGGAGTGGCAAGGAAGTGGGAGCAACTGTGCTGTCCATCTACAAAACACCTGCAGGATAGGTTGGTAAAATGTGTACCCAGTTTCCTGGGGGTAAAGTGTAGATGACTGGAGAAGGCAATGGCAAACCACCCCGTAACAAAGTCTGCCAAGAAAACATTGTGATGCGACATCCCCCCATGGGTCAGTAATGACTCGGTGCTTGCACAGGAGACTACTTTCACCTACACTCGAATTACAAAATACACTCGAATTACCCATGTAATTTGAGTGTATTTTATTTAGTGTGGTGAGACCCTAAGAAAATAGGTGGTTGCATTTTCGTTGGCTAGTGGTAAATGTTCCCTACGTGCCTGTATTGCCTTCAAGTTTCCATTTATTCCCATTTTTACCAGCCTGGCACCAAGTTGATTGTAGAAGAACAGAGATATGCCAAACCTCTCAGTTTGTTTAGGAGGAGGATCTTGAGGAGAGGCCATGAAGAAAGAAGCATGACCCTTTTAGGCCAGGTGTACATCCGCGTAGATTGAGGCTTTCTGCCGCTAGCTGTTAAACAGGCTCCTTGGCAAGCCAAGAGGCTGGCCGTGTTTATGAGCAGGGTCATAAACATAAGGAGGTGGCAGAACACAAGTCTTAACTTCCTCTTTTCGTGGGCCTAGCTCATTTGCCTTTATATGTGCTTGGGAAGCAGGGACAGAGCAAACACAAGAAAGAAATCAAATGGATTCTTAGAACTGTGCTTTTCTGTATGCTCAACTTATTTCTGCTTTTCTTAGCAATCAATCTGCAAGCATTGAAATCAGTTTGGGTACAGTTTTTCCACACAGCTGCCCTCCCGTTGCATTTTTACAGTTGTGGAGACAATTTATTTCCTTCCTCATGTGCCTTAAATCAGGATTTTCAAACAAGGGTGCACTTGTCATTGCAGTGATGTCACGGCACACACACACACCCTTTAAAACCTTTTTGTGCACACCGCTCATATCACTATATTGATACAGGGGTCTGAGTGTACAAAAAGATAGAAAATAAACACACTGCCTGTCTTTGCATGGGGAAACCCAAAGGTTGAGCAGCTTTGCCACCCATACCTAAGACCCTCTCCGACTCCAAACTGGAGAGCCCTGCCTGAGCTGACCCAAAGCCAGGAGGTGGGGCAAACCAACCTCTGTTGGGATGGAGCCATGAATAGCAGCAGCTATGGGCTTCTCAAACCTCACGGCTTTTTCTGGTGCCAGAAGTAGTCACCTCCCTTGGTCCTTCACAGCATTTACAATTTTTTAAATTGCCAATTTCATATTGATATATCAGCCTACCATTGTAATAATATGTGTAGCCTATTAGGTGCAGGTGTAGCCTCCAGACCTTTCCACTGTGGGAATATGCCATTTCCCCTATATATCCATAAGGAAAGGCGCTAGAGTTACTTTAAAAAAAAAAGCTGGTTTGATGATGGGGTGAATGTTGGCAGAGTGGTAAATAACACACTGGTAGTTATGCAATATTGATTTAAAGGTATAAAAGAGTTTATTCAGGAACTACATATCAAATAGTAAAGAGAAGAGATAGAAAGAGATCCTTTCTGTCTGACTGACTACATAGTAGAGAGAATGTGAGAAAGAGGAGAGAGAAGGAGGAGGATATTGCCCTGTTTAGCCCAATAGGAGACAAGACAAGGAAATGACCTTTAGAAGACAAGAGAAGTGCTGCCCTCACTGTCCTATCTAACTGACCCTTGCTGCCCCCTGTGTGGAAGGGTCTTCTTCTCTTCCACCTTCTTGTACACCAGTCATTGCTATTTCCAACAGTGAAAGAAACAAACTGATGGCTGGACATTTAGGGACAAGCTGTTGTGCGTAAAGGAATGTACTCGTGTACAAAACTGAGCTGTAGAACAGCAGTGATGAAGCAACCCAAGCTAGATGTTGCATTGGTGAATGCAGGAAGGAAAGAGGCACATAAGCCACTGTCACAAGCTCCTTCTTCAAAGCATCTCATGATGATACGTAGGGCATGCATACATATACAGTGTTTGATGCTTATAGCATGTCATGTAAAGCTTAAGAGATCATTACATCTTGCAGACTAGGTAAGCACACACAAAAGTCTGTTGCAGCCACTGAGCCAGGCACTCCGATCCAACAATTCGTAGCCACCTCTATTGTTAAAGCCTTCAAAAAACAAAACCAAAGCTCCCCTTGCAATAAAAGTCATACACATGTATGCCTTTTCCTCTGCCACCAATATTTATTTGTTAGCAAGTTACAGATTCAGACAGAAGCAGGCTGCCCCTGCCGACTAGCTGCAGCTACGATCACACCAGCTTTTCTAGACGTTCCAACAGAGGCAGGTGCCATAGTTACAGCACCAATCTCTCCCAGGGCTTCACTGACAACCTCCATGTGGTATCCTCTTTGGGCCCGTCTGGTAGAGAAATAGCAGCCCAGGATGGACACAAATATAATGAAGGAACAGGCAACTGCTATGACCAGGGTAGTTGTAGAGAAGGGAAAGTATAAACCTGTGGAACAAAAAAATAAGTCAAAACCAGCTGCTGAGTGAAGCAGAGACAGGACATCCGGATTTTAAGCTAGCTAGCAAATTCACATCACAAAAGCTTCCAAGATTTGGCAAGCCACTAAGAAAGTCTGTACAGTGAGGACTTCCTAGATACCAAACTCAGATGTGGAAATCCTTCACTTCACCCCGGATGGAAGAAGGATGGGTTATTGCTACCCAGTGGCAACGAAGTCCCCTCTGTGGATGCTGAGATGAGCTGTTACTGAAGTCCCAGAGTCTTCATACTGAATACAGGTTTTGAAACAGGGGCCAAGCTCAAAAGTGAGCCAAAGCATGATCAGATCCCTCCTGAGCTAGTGAGGCTCTACCAGCCCTGCATCAGTAACACAGTTTCTGCTTCATCTCTACAGTGTAGGGGAACCTAATATTTTATATACTGCCTTATTTCAATCCTGGCAGCTCAAGTTTGTTAATGGACTGTAGATTTACTAACCAGTAGAACTGAAGAATGTTTTATTTCAGCCATTTGATGGAAAAGACTCTTGCCACAGTCCTGGCTACAAATTTGCTAATGTAGACTGGGGGCCAATGGGTAGGGTTGCTAACTCTGGGCTGGGAAATTCCTGGATACTGGGAGGGGGGGCAGTACCTGGGGAGGAGGCTTAACAGGGATGTGATGCTGCAGTGCCCACCCTCCAAAGCTGCCATTTTCTCTGTAGTCTGGAGGTCGGTTGTAATTCTGGGAGAACTCCAGATCCCACCTGGAGGCTGGGAACCCAACATGGGACTAACAGTGGAGCTCTTAACCCATTACAAGACCTCAGTTGTTTAATGTCAGACCATAAAGATTTAGTCCCTCAAACTAATTCTGTCACCTAACAATCTACTTAGAATTGAGAGAGCCTTCAAAACATCCCAGATTTCTGGATTTTTACAAATTACTAGCCTGACAAAAGTTTACATTTACAATTAGTTGGTCATCCCTCCTGGAAAGCTTGCATACTTTTAGCATGCAGAAATGCAAACTTTCCCCCAACAAGGTCAGAACCTTGAAGCCATATCAAGGGTATACCGCACACTGCAGTCCTCAATTGATCAGCTGGTATAGTCCTTTATAGGCTTTACTCCTGGCCATAGAATCTATACCAAGAGCAAGGTTGTTCTTTATTTAAGATATTTATTTAAAATATTTATTCGCTGCCTTTCCACCAAAAAGGAGCTCAAGATGGCTTTATTTCCACACACAGGAGAATTTAGAACTCTCACCTGAGGAAGCATCTTCTTTCACTTCCCCCCTCATTATCGTATTCACAAATTGGTTATGATGAGGTAATACAGTAGCATGAGGAGTCCTGTCTGTTGACAGCAGTTCTGCTACATTCATCAGCTCAAAGTTGCTGGAAGTATACATCATAGATGAGTTCACCTCCTGGGCTTCCAAGGTGATGGGGCCAATCTTGAGGTCTGCATCTCCAAACAGCCCTGCAAGGTAACAGCAGTTTGTTCATTCAGGCCTACCCATCCCATGCTTTCCCAACCCCACCGCAAGTGTTATGCAACTGTTTGCACAATATCTTCCACCTTCACTCACACTACAATTCCTCAACATGGTAATCAAGAAAAGCCCTCTCCAAATAATCAAAATTGTTGACCTGGTTTCTACAGGAAGTGAAAGCCCAAGAAGCTAGAGAGGCTACACATGGCAATTTAGGAACAATCTCGGTTCATATGCCAAAATTCATTCAACAAAGAGTTCTGCTTGTCAGCTAGAGGTTCAGTAAGTATCCACAAGCCTAAGGGCTGCTCTACAAACTGTGTTTTATGGACAGCATGTTACCTTGTCTCTGTTGCTTTCCCCTCTTCCTCCTCTTGCTTCCACAGCCAGTAGATGAATCACAGCAGGAACAGTCCCCTCCTTCATGAGAGCTCCATGTTGCAGTAGTGCGGTCATAGGAACATGCCTTGTTGTGATGGTCTGTGGAGTCAGTGGGCACAGCCTTTAAGTGACATATGAGGTAGATCTAAGGAAGCAGATTAGACCGTATATTTAGTATCACGCATTAAGGGAGTGGAAAGATTGATACTGGCGTAATATACACAGGCAGATTCACTCACCCAATGGTACAGAACAAGGGTTGTCATGAAATTCTGAGACTCATCACCACTCCCTATACTGATCCTCTGCTAAATTCAAGGTCTTCAGGGGAAGAGATCAGGGCCTATTTAAAGGTCCCCTATACAACAACCTGCCTGTCCAGCAGCCTTTTGTCACCCACTCAGCATTATTTACATGACAATGTGTCACATCCAGTTCTCTCCATATACTTGCTATTCCAAAATAATAACTGTCTTCAAGACTAGTTAGTCATTGGGTAGCTTAAACAAGACATCTCTTAATAGATTATTAGCCAGCACTCGGCACAAAAGAGAGAAGCAAGACAAACTGATAATTTCCCTTTCTTTGGCTTGACCAAAGTAAGTTCCACTGCAGTAGACAGTGAAAGAAAATGTACCAAAAATTTATATGGGCTCCATGTAGTTAAACCTGAACTCTGTGGTGACATAAGGTCTTCAACCTGGGAGCAGGTACAAGGCAGGCATCATAGAAATAACCTGGTGTGCCCTGTGGCACAGAGTGGTAAGCTGCAGTACTGCAGCCCAAGCTCTGCTCACAACCTGAGTTCGATCCCAGCAGAAGCCGGGTTCAAATAGCTGGCTCAAGGTTGACTCAGCCTTCCATCCTTCCAAGGTCGGTAAAATGAGTACCCAATTTTCTGAGGGTAAAGTGTAGATGGCTGAGGAAGGCAATGGTACACCACCCCATAACAAAGTCTGCCAAAAAAAGTCCTGATGTGACGTCCCCCCCATGGGTCAGTAATGAGTCAGTGCTTGCACAGGGGACTACCTTTACCTTTTTTACCTCTGCACACTATTCAGGGGAGGACAAGTATTTTACTGTGCAGCTTGTTCCATATTATCTCTTTATTGTATTAAACTGTGATCCTTATAAAAATCAGCTAAGATAACTGAACAGGAAGTGTTCAGAAACATTCATGATTGCTCTATATAATTAAAGTGTGTGTTGAAGGATCACAGTGTGTATTGGGATAATTGCATATTGCTCGCTGCCCGCATATGTATGGCAGGAGCACAGGAAATGTAACAACCAAAAGGGAATATTGCCACGAAACCACTGGTATCACCACCACTTCCAGTGTATGTAGATCCAGTGATCAGGCACCATGACTAGTCAAATTATATCCTATACATACTAGCAGCTTCCCAACCATGTTCTAGCAGTGGTACACATGACTTGCACTAGTGAAAGGGGTGTATAAACTCCACGGATTCAATTTCTGTTTCTCCCATCCCTCATATCCACCTGATCAGAGGCTCCAATGAAGGTGAAGGTGTCCAGTTGGAAGCGGAGGGTTTCAGCTGCTGGAGCGGCAAGGAAGTGGGAGTGACTGTGCTGTCCATCTACAAGGCACCTGCAGGATAGGCAGAAAGAGGACAAATGGTATATTGTTTTCTTCCCCACATTACCAATAAAAACTACTAAGGCAGTAATTCCAGTCTTCTACTTTGCAAACAGTTATCTTCCAAAGTAGCTCACATTAATCTGGAGACACAATCCGTGAGGCTGTTTATTTTTTAAAGGAAAGGTGAGAAATAATTTTGTCAGTGACAACATTTGTATCTGGTTAAGGCCAAGCTATTCTTCTCTTGCTAGTGTTCTTCTTGGGAGGAAGGGCACATATCCTCCCAAAGGCCTACCACCAGTAAGAAGTCTTTGGAAGTCAGAGAAGGCCCTTCCCTTCCCTTCCTTGGGGAGCTGTAAGGCACTTTACTTCTCACATTCTCATCATCCACTTTTAATGCCTCACCCATGGTTTGTGATGACTTCATATTTCACAGAGGACTCAGCACTTGGTCGGGCAACACACTCATCCACATATACCCTCAGAGGTACATGGCTACCCTTTCTAACAGATGCTTGGATGTTGATTAGGTCCCCGAGATAGTAAAGGGGGGTGGAGATGGGCCGTGACCAGGTACCTAAGAGACAGACAAGGCAAAAATCACATGGTTATTTCCGGAACATAGGTAAACTTTGTTCTTGTGAGTTTGAGGAGTAAATCAGTAGACTTGATTTGAGTGGTATCCATAATGCTAATGAAGACCTACAAGACTGAGTGTCTTGGGAACAAATTCCTGAACTCCTGTTTTGCATGTTATAGCCAAGATGCATTTTCTTGGTCATTTTCAAGACCCAACTTGCTCTATAACAGAGTCTTTAGTCATAATATTTTGAGAAAGATCTAAAAGTGTTTTGAGGAAAGTTCTGGTGGGAGTGACAATGTATGGAAGGGAGAGGATGTTGGATTGCACACTCTCACATACCTCCTGTGGTAAGATGAAGGCCAAAATAGAAACACCTCTTTTTGCAGTGCTCTCCATCATGCCAAGAGCCCCATCACACATACACATGATTCCAACTTCAAATAAAGGCATAAAGACATAGGGCTAGGAGGTACAACCCTGTTCCCCTCCCTCCATGCTTTTCAATCATGCCAAGATGCCACCTGGGTAGAGCCTATATATCCTCTGATGGTATATGTATACTCACAGATGTCCTACTGTCACTTTTGTAATGAATATATAACACCAGCACCTTCAAGACTCCGAGTCCTGAATAAACTATCAGCATTCCCCAAATAAAGGAGTCGCAAATTGATTCCTAAGTTTTCTTAATATTATAGCTAGTTTTTAGAATGGCCGAATCCACACTTCCTTTTTGTTTCCATGCCTTTTTCGCAACTGCGGCACTGTTCAAGCAGATACACGCTTTCCCATTCTGCATGTTCCCCGCCATCACCGTGCCACAATTGCGCCTCCTTTCCATACCACGTGATAATGGCGGAAATCTGTTTTGCCCGGCCCCTTTTTTTTTTTTAAAAAAGGGCTTTCATAGCGCATTTGCACAATAAAGAAAGGTTGGTATACCGCAAAACCTACTTTAGTGAGCAGCGGTTTGCACAGGAAAAGAAACAGATGATGGTCCTTTATCTTACCATCAGTTACTTTCCACTCTTGCTTTGAATGGAACCTGGTTCTCCCCTAGAAATATTCTGGCTTTTCCCTGGCTCTGCCTACATAAGAGTTGGAATATCGGTATAGCGCAAAATTAACTTTTTTTTTTTTTTTAAAAAGGGAAGTGACGTGCGACATCAACGCTGATGATGGAGGAGGGAACCGCCCACTATAACACTTTACTCAGTGGCGTGTGGAGAACTGTTTGCACCACGAAGACGCACTGGGAGGGTGAATGTGATGATGCGCAGCATGGTAGCAGAATGAACCCAACTGCCATGACTGCGCAAGATAAGCGGATGGTGAGTGCTTGTGGATTTGGCCAATGAGTGATTGCTGGTTTCAGTTTACTTGTCTACTCACTATCATAAACTTCAAGGACAAAGTCCAGGCGCTGTCTGTCCATCAGGGTGGAGCTGAAGGGGAACCAAGTGGGTTGAATTCCAAGTGAGGAGACATTCCCAGACCTAAAAAAAGGGAGAGACCAAGATGCATTTTTCTGTAGCCTAGAAACTTAGCCAAACAGCACACTGTTTTATACACTTTCACTTTGCACAGCATTAATACTGATGGTGCTTTAGGTATATCAGATCCACTCCATATTGTATCATCATCTTATATACTAATAGTCAAGTGGTCCTAATCTGTGGATACTTAAATTCAGAGACTGGAGCTATGAATGGACAAGACAGTTCTTCCTACACACCTGAAAAATGCCCCAGGTTTGCAGAAAAATCTTAAATGATGATGATGATGATGATAAATGGAGAATGCTTGTAAGCTTTAACTAAAAGCCCTCAGTGGCTGTTACAGGAGAGAAGAAAGCAGGAAAAAGGGAGAGGCTATGGAGGAAACCATAGAAGGGAAGGAGGACATAGCGGGAGGGAAATGTCTTTATAGCAAGTTCTTATAGGCCCCCCACTTGTTTATTTTAATAGTAAAGTGTGGCTCCATCTGCAGATACTTAAATCCATGGATCGGGACCACACTGACACAAGGGAGACTTTTCTATAAACTTGGGGGACCCCACTTGTTTGCAGAAGAAACTGAAAAGATGAAAAAAATGGAGTAGGCTTTAAATCCCGCCCCCCCCCCCCAAAGACATGAACTCTTTCTGGGCAATGCAAACAATGCTCCAGTATTCCTCCATTGCTCACACTCCTGTTGCTGGCAAAGCTGAAGGCAGGCGGGTGGGGGAGTTGCTGCTGTAGAGGTGGCAAAGTGTCTGGTGGGTGAACAGACAGGGGAGCCAGAGTCACCATCAAGAAGAGGGAGGAACAGGAGCTGCAGTTGCTGAAGCTGCAGGCAGTGGAGAGCTGGAACCACTGCTATAGAGACAGTGAAGCTACAGGTGGGTGGGGAGGGGTGGGGGAGCTGGAAGGGCAGGGGAGCTGGAGCCACCACTGCCAAGGTGTTGAAGCAGTGGGCAGGGAGAGTTGGAGTGGCCACAACTGAGGTGACAAAGCAGCTGGTGGGTGGGGGGAGAGCTGGAGCCATTGTTCAGGTGGTGAAACTGGGGACAGGCGGACTGGGAATCCTCCTCCCCAATTTTCACAGGCCCCCTGCTCGTTATGAAGTAATTAATTAGTCAGTTGTAGAGTTTTGGTGCCATGGCCCAGAAGGCTCTCTCCCAGGTTGCCATCAATTTAGTCTCAAAGGGCGGGGGGGGGGCACCTGAAGCAGGGCCTTGGAAGATGACTGTGGCAGTTGTACAGGTTCATAAGTAGTAGATGGTCATTCAGGTCTTTAAGTTCAACACTAGCATCTTGAATTGTGCCCAGAAACAGCCTGGGAGCTAAAGTAGACGGGCCAGAAGTGGAGCGATATGGTCCCTGCTGTGACACACTCCAGTCAACATCCTGGTGGCAGCATTCTGTGCCAACTGAAGTTTCCAAACACTTTTCAAAGGTGGCCCTGTGTAGAGGGCATCTAATCTAGATGCAACCAGGACACATACCACAGTGCCCAGATCTTTCCTGCCAGGAAAGGCTGCAGCTGGCTAATCAATCAAAGCTGATAGAAGGCACTTCTAGCCACATCTGCTTCCTGCTTATCCAACAGTAGACCTCGGTCCAAGAGCACCCCAAATTACAGACCTGTTCCTTCAAGAAGAGTGCAACCCCATCCAGAATGGGCAACATCTTAAATCCTGTATCAGGCTTTCTGCTCCCCAGTAGAATTTTTGTCTTATCAGGATTAAGCTTCATAGATCCAATCTATGAGAAAGGAATACGGTACCTGTTTGCTGTTCCTTTGATGGGTAGCAAGTGGCAAAGCTGGTCCTAAAGTACATTCACATGATGAACCAAATACTTTGTGGGAACTTGAGGCTAGATCTGGGTAGGATCAGAACCACAAGTAGTCTAAGAAAAGCCCACAGTTATAACTGAGATAGTTCATCTTAGCTACTTGGCAAGATACACTCTTGCAAACCAGGACTTACCTGGGATAGAAACAGTCTATGGAATGGGAGAAGCGACTGGTCCGGATCACTCCATTTGTGGCTGAAGGGATGTAGTGAAGAACGTTTCCATAATGGATACTGTTTTGGAGAAGCTAAGAGCCAGATAAAAGCACTCATTTTCAAGCTGTTGAGGTAAGGAATTTTCAGAACAGACTAAAATGAATTGTGTACATACCCCTTCCAATCTTTTTGTTTTTATTTCAAGCAGTGAGATGATTAAGAGGTGGCACAAGAACAAAAACTTGTCTAAGTTATTGTCGAAGGCTTTCACGGCCGGAGAACGATGGTTGTTGGGGGTTTTCCGGGCTGTATTGCCGTGGTCTTGGCATTGTAGTTCCTGACGTTTCGCCAGCAGCTGTGGCTGGCATCTTCAGAGGTGTAGCACCAAAAGACAGAGATCTCTCAGTGTCACAGTGTGGAAAAGATGTAGGTCATTTGTATCTACTCAGGAGGGGTGGGGTTGAGCTGAGTCATTCTGTAAGAGTTTCCCAGGGTGTGGAATGCTAATGGCGGGAGGCTTCACTGTATCCTGAGGAGGTTCTTTTGCATATGGATTGGAAGCACCAGTCCATATGCAAAAGAACCTCCTCAGGATACAGTGAAGCCTCCCGCCATTAGCATTCCACACCCTGGGAAACTCTTACAGAATGACTCAGCTCAACCCCACCCCTCCTGAGTAGATACAAATGACCTACATCTTTTCCACACTGTGACACTGAGAGATCTCTGTCTTTTGGTGCTACACCTCTGAAGATGCCAGCCACAGCTGCTGGCGAAACGTCAGGAACTACAATGCCAAGACCACGGCAATACAGCCCGGAAAACCCCCAACAACCATTGTCTAAGTTAGTTTGAGTTTTCCTTCAGCAACATTTCCCCCAAACCCAATTTGTACTATATCAAGCATAAGTGGGATGACTATGGTGGTTTCCACATGGAAACAAGTGTGTGTGGTTTCCCCAACTCCAGAGCAGCTGCTAATACAGCACAGCAGCTTCCTTTGCAGTTTCTTTGCCCCAGTCTCCCAACAGCAGTCCCATCCCCTAGGCTACTAGGTAGGATCGTGAGTAGAGATGGGCATGAACTGAAATACGAACCAAAGTTCAGCATGAACCAGGCCAGGTTCACGAACCAGCGGTTTGTCAGAGCCCATTTCTGACAAACGAACTTTAGGCCAGTTCGTTTGGTTCGTTTTTCAGTTTGTCACAGCAGACAGCATGGCACCAATCAATCAGTTTCCTAGGCAACACGGTTGGGCTTTCTGTAGACCTTCTGCTGACCCTGAAGTGACTTTCTGCTGACCCAGAAGTAACCTTCTGCTGACCCGGAAGTAATGATTTGCTGACCTGGAAATAACATTTTCACAAACCAAATGAACCAGTTCGCGAACTGGGGCAGGTTCATGAAAGTTCGTGGTTTGTGGTTTGTGAAATGCAACGAACCACGAACCTCATGGTTTGTTTGTTTTTTTCTGGTTTGTGCCCATCTCTAGTCATGAGGTACCTTTCAGTGGTGGGCAAATTTCTGGAGGTCCACTCCTCTGCCCAGTGATCGCTTGCCACCAGCAGGCAACCCAGGCAAACTGGTGGCACACAAGCTCCCAGCTAGCATGACAATGTCACTTCCTGAAGTAACATCATCATACCAGCTGCAGGACTTCTACAATTTGTGCGGGGCCTATTTTGGCCCCTTGTGGGAATCAGTTGGTTAATAAGAATTGATATTGTTGTGGTGGCATTTTAACCTCCATTTTCCCCCACTGCTGCACCAGGCAGAGAGCAAGAGGGATACCTAGTCCCTCTACATTGCAAAAATATGCCTTTTTCCTTATATCTTCACAATGAAAAGAGCTAGAGACTTTTAAAACTGAAAGTTGTAAATTCACAGAACCTAGTACACTTATAATAATATAATTCTATGAAATTGAAGGGTTTTTTTCATAAAACAAAAAAGTGGGGGAGGGGAAGGGACAGAGTTAGGGAATATGGCTGCCATGTAAGTGGAAAAATCCAAATTTTCCAACCCACGTGGTGGCCACTCCAGCTTTACTGCAATCTTTCCCAAGGCTTTGGAGCAAAGCAAGTTTGAGTAAGATTAGAGAAAAGTCAAGGAAACACCAGAAAGTGCACAGATATACTATGGTGCTATGTGCAAGCAGGGAAAAAACTCTGCTTCCCAACATCATTGAACATGGGGTCGATAACTCATATGGAAATCTCCTATATTTCTGAATTTGGAAATATATGTCTTAAAGTAGGATGACAAATAGGAAATTCTTGGTTTTCCCTCTATATATCCACAGACATCCAATCTCTAGGTGAATAACTTTGAATTTTGCTTTCAGGTATCCAACCAAATCTGTGCACAACAATTTCCATTAGAGAAAAAAACTGCCAATTTTATTACTAAGAATGTGCCAGATTTATCATACCATCCCAAGTAGAATTCCATTTATCTGACTGCGCTGGGCTCAGATTGATGCAACTCTGCTTATGATTGCATTGGTAGGGGACTGAGAAACAGTGACTGGGCATAACGCTGGCAATGATACAAACTCTCAGCTCAGCTCTAAAAGCCTCTGATTGCTCCTGGCTACCAGTGGCCCTCTAAGGCAGTGGCTCACCAGGGAATTTCACTGGAAGATAAATGGCCAGTCTGTCCCTGCCAGGGGGAGGCATGGGAATGGGTCTAGAAACCCTACAGTGCAACCCTGCAATCTCTGGAGCGCTTCCATGACTCGGAAGCAACAGGGGACTTGCGAGCCAGTGTGATGTAGTGGTTAAGAGTGGTAAGACTCTAATCTGGAGATTCGAATTTGATTCCCCACTCCTCCACTTGAAACCAGCTGGGTAACGTTGGGTCAGTCATAGCTTCTCAGAGTTCTCTCAGCCTCACCCACCCCACAGGGTGATTGTTGTAAGGATAATAATGACACACTTTGTAAACCATTCTGAGTGGGTGTTAAATCGAATATTATTGTTATTATTATGTGGGCTGATTTAATAAATATTCACCCCAAACACTAGATTAGGGTAGGCTTCCCAGGTGCCCGCCAGTGGTGGGCAAACTTCCAGTGGTTTGCCCCAGTTCTGGCAATTAGCAAGAAGTTGTAAGCCACCCTGTGATCACCCACTTCTGGTGGGGCATGATGACATCACTTCCTGAAGTGACATCATTGCACTTTACATGGGAGTGCTCCTGTGCTTTGCAAGGGCTGATTTGGGCCCCAAACAGGCTGATTCTAAAAGAATCAGCCCCATGTGAAGTGTGGGAGCACTCTTACACAAAGAGAGATGATGTCACTTCAGAATGATGTGGTTCCCAAGGAGGGTAAGGGTACCTGGCAACCCTAGATTGGAGGCTGATTTTTATCAAATCAACCCAAAGCATGAACTGGCTCTTCCATGTTGCTCTGGGAATAGCGTAGGAATCCTAGGTTCCCCGGTGGGGCTGGGGGACCCCCTGCTCCCATCTTCCACCACCCTCCATCATTCACCTGGCTGGCAGGGGGAATGGGCCCCCTGGTCATGCTCCTAGGGTACTGCGACAGCATCACTCCTGAGACTGATGTCATTGCGCATGTGCAATGAGCAAAGACGATGTAATGCCCCTCCTCCTGCTGGGAAGGTAAAGGGACCTGGCAACCCTAGAATAACATTATTTCTAGCACAATATGAAAATACTCAGGAGGCAAGTCCTCCTGTTGGGCTGCTGCCCCGCCCCCCATGACCCCCATCCCATGCTTTCACACTGGGAAGACCTGGCAACCTTATGCTGCTGCTTGGAGCAATTGCATGAGAAAAATAAAATAAAAAACAACAACATCACTGACATCACCACATTACTTCCAGGTACAACCTGGAAGTGACAAAAGGTAGCTCTAGGACTTGGAAGAAACCCAGAAGCAACACAGCAATGTCAGCCAAGGTAACATCCCCATGTCCCTGCCTCCATCCCTCCTGCTGGTTGCTAGGCTCAGCCTGACAACTCTACCTGGTCAGCCAAGTACTCTCAGGAGGACTACAGACCATGTTTGGAGGCCCAAGCCACCCCCTGTTGTTGCAGCACAACAATACCTCTATAGGATTTCCAGGCACAGTCTGGCAACTAGAAGAAGACAAGGGAGGTGGGAACAGTGTAACATCACTTCTGGGAAAATCCAGAAGTGGTAAAACCATAGATTGTCTCGCGATTCCCAGGTAAGGCTTATGTTACTTCTGTGTTTTCCCTGTAAGTGACAGCATGCTGTTCAGCCAGCTACATTTTTTCTGTTATTTTCTTTTGCTTCCTTTCCAAGTGGCTCCATGACTAAGCTGTTAACAACCATTTACTGACCTAGATCTTTCCTACATGGGTTATTTCCCCCAGTTTTGATGTTGTTGTTGGGAAGCTTCCTCGCAGCATCATGGTGCATTTGTGCACCACCCAGACTTGCCTGGCTTTTCTTGGATCTTTCCCAACATTGCTTTGCTGTGAAGTTTTGCAAAAGATAGCAGCAAAGCCCAGGCAGGGATGGGGGGAGGGCTGCCTTGTGGATAGAAAATTTTGGATTTTCCCAGTCTCACCAACTATTTTCCCCACCCCATCCCTATAGCAGCCATTTCCTCCTTCTCCCACTAGGGGGCTTTTTATTCCAGCAATCAAATATTATTATAATGATCTGTGTATCAGGTTCTCTGAATTACCAGCTTTCATTTTTAAAAGTCTGTCTCCAACCCTTTGCATTGCTGAGATACAAGAGAAAAAGGCATATATCCACAATGAAAGGAGCTAGAGGCTGATTTTTCAAAATGAAAGATGGGAATTAAGAGAACCAGGTACTCATATTGGTATAATGATATATCAATGTCCACTTGCTGATTTTTTTAAAATGAAGACACACTGGTGGTGAAAGGTTGATGGTGGCCTCTGCTGGACAGGCATGGGGCATGGAAACTATTGGGAAACCTGCTATAAGGAAGGCCCATTGTTGTACTGTATTGGCAGCCACAACAGGGAAACTATCTAAGCCTGTCCCTGTACTGTCTTCAGTTAATTTAATTCTATTTTAACCCTGGTCAAATCCACATTCACCCATTACCCGCATGTTTATCGGATATCTTCCGTTTGCCTCCAAGCCGCGATTTTTTCCTCTTCGTTCAGATTCCTGCTTCCAATCTGCCTTTCTCGCGCGTCCCTCCAGTCACACGGCTGCTCAAAAACCACTTTTTTGGGCGAGACCTTTTTTCCCGCCCATTTTTTAAAAAAAATTTTTGAGCGCACTTTTCCGTTATTTCGATCTTGCCTTATAAAGAAACATCATTGAAGATAATGATGCCTCTCTTTCCCCCACTGACAGCACTGATGGCTCTCTCCCGTTTCCTTTTTGGAAATTTGGAAGCATGTGGGAAGCTTTCGTGGGCATTTCCTATGCAGGACAGTTCAGTGCCTGAATTTTACTGAAGTTTCACTTCCTTGGAGTGTCATTATTTCGATATTTCGTAATTTCGATATTACAGTAATATAAAATAAAAAAAATAAAAAACAGTTAAAAAGGAAGTTTCGCGAGTCCGTTCTGAGGATGGATTCACCCCAAAATGATTTTTCAAACTACCAGATTTGATTCAGAAACAGCATAATCAATAAATCCAATGCTATGAAGTCAAAAACAGTCTTTTGCAGACTACGGAGCACTTGCAAGTTGAATCAGCCAATAGGAACTCTCGGAACAGCCGGAGAGACAGGGAGGGGGGTGGTTTTTAAAAAAACCACGTAAATTGCGCATTGGCCCATTCACGGCTACCGTGAAACTCCCATTGAAAACCTGTGACCACATATTCGGGAGAAATGCGAATGTAATGCGTCTGTTTAATGAGGTAATGTGACCAGCACTCGGGATTGCGTGGGGAATGCAGGGAACATGCGACTTAGAATGAGTAATGTGGATTCGACCCCTGTCTTAGCAACTACATCAAGCTCGTCTGGGATAAAAACATATTGCTTTATTTTGTGATGAAGAGTCTCCAGGATTCTTCAGGGAAAGATACAATGGATTTAAACCTGCTTTAAATGTATTGTGTACCAGAAGCCTGTTCTCATCACCAGGAATAGGGAAAGCTGGAACATGGAAGTTACAGAGTGAGTTTCTTATGAACTAGATCAAGGAAAAACTCTAATCTTTCTGCTTTTAATGCATGTAAGAACACAACAACATGCTTAGGGCCAGGACAGCAGGATAGTAAGCTTGTCAGGTCCCCATTTTATTCTCTGGAGGAACAAATATGAATATATGTTCGTCAGGTTCTTGGTTGTAGAGAATTCACTCCAGTCCATTACTAAAAGACATGGTGTTTAACAGGGGAAGCTTTGCAAACTATTGCTTCTATCCAGAAGGAGAATTTGCCACTCCCCTCCCTCAGAAGACTTTTGTACAAAAAGCTCTAAAATAACTAAAAAAGAATGTCCAAAGAATCCTGACAATGTCATTTTCTTACTTTTCTGGTGGCCTCACAAGCAGACAGAGGGTATTCCAGCAATAGTGTATTCTGGCGTACTGCAGTCACAGAACAGCCTGACCCCAGAGTCAGTTCATTAGCATGAACAGGTACACCATTCCCAAAGAGATCCACTGGAACCGAGATGACCAAGTGTGAACTGCCACATGACACAGACACTGCCAAAAAGACACAAGGCAAGGCCAGCTAGTTGGGACATACTTGTTCAGCATCACTGTGACATACAAACTTGCACAATCAGGTGTGGACAGCAAGCTTATAAAGAACAAATAAATAATAATGTGAGGACATGACCATTCACACAATACCTTGCTTTCAATTATAGAAGTAATGCAGTAGAAGCGAGAGAGACATACAGCTGGAAGTTATGGAACAGTAGTGATGGCCGTGTGAATTTCACCCTTTTTACTGAAAGCAGATAGAAATCTGCTACATGGACCAAATGCAAAGGAAGACAAAGCTCCTTTGCCTTGAACAGTGGCCCAGAAGAGGTCATTCTAATAGTTGCACCTACTGCAGAAGAGGGCATTGCATCATCGTGCTGCATCGATGCAAGCTTCCGCCGTGTTGCGGAATATTCTCCTCTTTGATAACACGCCACTCTTCTTCTGCTGCCATCAACATTCATATGCTAGATGGCCCTACTATCCATAACCAACAGGCAATTGTGGATGGTGAAGTTGCCATACATGGCTGCTGATGCAACTTTACTGGCTGTATTTATGAGGCTTGTTTTGTGGTGCCGAAGGATTACACCAAGAGGAATTGAAACTGGGGTTCCAAAGGTCATTTGCTATGGTTCCTTAAAACTCTATCCCCACTTGTCTTGAAGGCAAGTCCTGTTCAGCAAAGGCTCTACTTCACCTTGTAGTCTCCCTTTTGTTTCCAGTCTAATTACTACTTGTTCTCTCATTAAGCTTCTCTGCTGCTTAGAACCACCATAGTACTAGCCATGCACTGCATGTGAAATTAAAAACATTACTACATATCAGATAAGTATTTTTTGTTTAAAAAAAGACAAACACAGAACAAAGGTGACATCACGACGATCTAGGTTCTCCATAAAAAGTACCAAATAAATGATGGCAACAGCAGACTGAACAGCTAGTGGAAGCACCACTGTACATCCTTTCCTATAAAGTCAAATACCACTTCTAATGCAGTTATTTGCCAGATTTGTCCATTGACAAGGGAAGGCCCTAGTAAGGATTTTGGGGGAAGGGGGTTTCTTAGTCATATCATCAACTGTCTCCATCTTTGTAGGGAAGGATCTACTTTATAGGATTATCAGACCTCTAACACTGCAAGCCTACAGAAACTTAAGTAGGAACCACATGTCATTCAATCTTGCACTTTTGCAGTCACTTCCCTCCAGGATTTTTCTCCCCAGGGCAGGAAAATCCATAAAGTGAATGATCACAGTAGCACAATATTCAACAACTTGCAGATCCACTCTCAGTGGAACCTATCTCTGCTATGTAGAACATGACAGCAAAGGATTATATGTGGATAAGAATAATTCCTTAGAGCAATAAATACAATGAGTGTGCTAAAGGAGGCTCTACTCAAAAACATTAAAATAAGAGTTTATCAGCCATTAAAGTACCACAAGACTTCTGTATCTATCAGCCAGGGTCACAGAAAATTCTCTACTAGTCACTGCTAGAGTTGTTGTTTAAGTGACCTGGTGTCCTAAATAGTTTCTCAGGGCAGGAGGCTCTCTTATGAGAAGGAAGCTTCTAACAAGGAAATAAAGAGTCAACACAGCCAGCGCTAATTAAACCAGCACTCCTGGAGTTACTTAGCATATAAATATTACAGACAGGTTTCAATAGAATGGTCAAGGAGGAAGGACTGATGATTTATTATCCCTATCCCTAGTCCCCATCCCATTTACCTGAAATATTTTGTGCACAGGTACCAGCAAATAAGAGAAACAAAATCCAGAGCCTTAGGAACCACTCCATCACACACAGCCTAGATTGGAGATTCACGTTGGGGCAAACGAAATGCCCCTGTTCCCCTTCAACTACATTTATAGCCACTGCTGTGCTTGAGCTATTGTGGCTCCTCCAATGAAATAGCATTATGTATGGCTCAGTTTCCTTGCCTATGTGAAGACGCTATTGCCTGAGAGCCTGCTGTTCTCAAGAGCCAAACTGAGTTGTATTGTGCACACATTTATACATAGACAAGCAAATACCCTCCTGGGTGGTATTACTATTTAATTATTAAGAACTTATTTGAACAACTGTTAAGTCAAATATATTTTTGCAAGAAAGAGCAGCTGCCTTCAATCCCATGGTTTTCACCACATTTGGGCTTTTGAATGCTCAAGATGTAGAGTCTTTCGTGCATGTTAGGAGTTATATTCAGATTATATTTATATTTTGTACTGTTATTCAAAAACTTCAGTATGCTATGCTCCCTTTTCACACAGAGATCTGGAAATAAACCCCACTAATCCCAATATACTGTATCCTGCCACCATATGCACACAGCACATCCTTCCATGCCAGGCAAACACTCCAAATCTAAGCAGGTTCTCTGGAGAGAGGGCTTATAATTAAATAAATAAATAAATAAGAAGTCCCATTTTGTTTAATAGACCTTACTCTCAAGTAAGCAAACATGGGACTGCTAGTCACCTGTGCTAAGTATTTGAGCATTGGACTGAGGCACCATTTCAGGAAGAATTGAGGCACAAGGTTCAAAAGCTTGCTCTTGGACGTATGTGCTCCTGAAGAATTATTACATGGGGTCTGACACCGGGCAATGGGTGCACCCTAGGGCCACAATAAATTATTTACCTATTAAGGAAAGTTGTGAAAGCTCTACTCTTCCCCTGGAGAAGGGTTTCCATATTTTTAAGAACGAGTAAAACGAGCACCTTTAAGACTATTCAACTGTATTGAGGCATAAACTTTAGAGAACCACAGCTCTCTTTGTCAGATGCATCTGATGAAGAGAGCTGTGGTTCTCGAAAGCTTATGCCTCAATAAAGTTGGTTAGTCTTAAAGGTGCTACTGGACTTTTTAACTATTTTGCAACTACAGACTAACACAGCTAACTCCTCTGGATCTATGAGCACAGAAATGAGAATCTCACCAGCCAAGTCTTTTCCCATTGCAATGCTGCAATGACTGAAGAAAAGATATCTTATGGAGTTTCCCCTTCTTGGCAAATCAGGGTCTTTCCCATAGGAAACCATACTTCCCTGACTTGAAACATAGTGGAGGGGGGAAGGAGTACTTCCAGACAGGTTTCACATGGGTGGAAAGCAATGATATTCCTCCCCTTCCCAAAGGAAAAACAATAAGGGTCACCTGTTCTCTCAGCAACTACATACTAAGAAGAAGTGTTGTGGAATGTTAAAGACCAGCATATTTATTGTGGCCTACGTTTTTAAGGACTAGTGTCTCCATCTGATAAATAAGAGTCCACAAAAACTTGCACCACAGTATACTTATTAGTCTTGAATGTAGTCACCATGAGAATCCATTTTGTTCTTGCTGCAATAAACTCCCATGTCCCCTTGAAATGGATATACAGGAAGCAGATCACCTGTCACAGTATAATCCAAAGGACTGTAATTCAGAAGCATTCTAACTAGGTTTTTATTTTGAATTCCCTTTGATCATGTCATGTTAATGTGGAATCATTTGCAGTTTACAAAAGAGTTTCTGCAAGACTCTGACTCATATGGAATAGCCAAAAAGACAATAAGGCAATGCCTTTCTTATAATCAGCTAAAACAATGCAGCAAGCTATTGAGTTTGCACAAGCTTTTCTTCAGGTTGAGCAAAGAAAAAAAGGGGGGGGGGTGTTGGGCATAATGTAGAGCCAAAGTCTACACACTGTAACAATCTGCTAATGCAGCAGTGACAGATCTTAAACACATGAGACCGTGACAGACTCAAAAAGGATCTAGGTTTGCTCCAAAGGATAAAAATACAACAGCTATACATTCTATTGTGATAATGTTAGTCTCCAGTAATATCTATGCTAGATCTTATAATAAAACAGCAATATCAATCTGTTGGATGCACTCTGAGCAATTACTAGGCAAATACTGAGGCTGCAATCTTAAACCAATTTAGCTGGAAAGAAGTCCTATTGAAGTTAATTGCTGAACAAGGCTTGGCAAGGGAACTATGAGCCAAGACTCATGAAATATCACTGGACAAGTTTTTTCTTTTTTAACTTTACTGCAGTTGAGAATGCTTTCAGTTTTGTTTCCAGAAATAACAAGCAGATACTTAACCCTTTATGTGCTCAACCATTTTCCTACTCAAAATTGCCTTCTCCAAACTTTTTTTTCTTTCTGAACGGGAAGATAGATGGAACCGATATATTTTTACCCCTTTGGGGGGAAAGCAGCTTGGATGGGGGTGGGTGGGAAATGGCCCAAAATGAAATGGTTAACCCCCTGCCCATGATTTCTGCTCCAATTAAATACCAAGCCTCCACAGAAACGTATGCTTCTGCCATTGGCTGACAAGTCCCTAGCACAAGATATTTGATATTTGATCAGAATCACATAAGCAGTAGCTCAGAGAATTAATGGTTCTGAGATCAAGATGTATGGTTGCCAACTGCATTGAGACAAATGTCCCTTTAAGAGAGGCTTATTTTCCAGGTGGTCATGAAAAGGGTCAGCTGCCCATTTCCATACATTAAACCTCTGTTAAAGGGACAGGACATTTTTGTCCTGGCCAGTTAGCAACCCCAGCAAGATGCATGCATTACAGGCAAAGATTCCCCAATCTATCCTTTCCTGTTGGGCAGAGATCCACATTGCTTGGTATTGCTCAAGGTTCCTTTATTTGTATAAGGAAGGAACAGAGGAGGAGGAAGAGGGCAGAACTTTAGAACATCTCTTTCTCTCTGTGACTACTCAATACTTGGCAGCCCAGGTCATAACCCAGGAGAGCCCAAGAGGAACCAGGAGGCAAAGCCTGCACTGGAGCAATGATGAAGGCTGTGCTGGGATTCTTGTTCCTGCTTCTCAGCCAAAGGCAATGCTGCTTGGGCTGTGGTGAGTACCAAAAGGCCTGGGTGCTGCCCTTTGAACCTCCATTTTCTTAGGTTACAATGGAGCAGGCTTTCCAAACAACCTTCGTCTGAAGGGGTGCCCTTACAGCTGTTTTATGAAACACAACAGATATCCCACAGGTCTACTCTGGTCATGCCAGACCTCTCTCGTTTCTTCAGGGCTCCCTGTCATGCTTCACATCTGTTTCAAGGTTCTTTAGGTCTTCATTTCTCTTCAAGATGACTAGCTGTGTTAATCTGTACTACTAGAAAAGAGCAAGAGTCCAGTGGCACCAATAAGACTAACAAAATTTGTGGTAGGGTATAGCTTTCATGAGTCACAGCTCTTCAGATAGTGAAGCTGTGGCTTATGAAAGCTCGCACCCTACCACAAATTTTGTTAGTCTTATTGGTGCTACTGGACATTTGCTCTTTTCTATTTCTCTTCCTCAACTCATTGTAGCTATTCTGCTCAAGCTCATCTCCTCTGGGGCCCTGTTTTGCCAATGTTGAAATCGCCTTTCGGTTGTGCCATTGTGGTATAGTAGGTACAGTGTCTGTCTAGGGTTTGGAGTATCCAGGCTTGAATTCCCAGTCTGCCATTGAAACTCTCTGGGTGATTTTGGGCCAGTCACTTCCTCTCAGCTGAGTCTAATTTATCTGACAGAGTTATTCTTGTGAGGATAAATTAAAAAGCAAAGCATGATGTTGTAAACCATTTAAAATGAAAGAAAGGAGAATGATGTTCTAAAATACTTAAGGTCCTCACTGGATAGCAAAGTAAGGTATAAATATCTAAACAAATTAATCAGTTATTTGGTCAGTAAAAAGTAGGAGCTAATAATGTTTATCTCCTTGCTGTAAAAAGCTTCACCTGCTGATTCATATAGCTGAAACTGCTAGTAATGATACAAGTGCCTGCCAAGCTGTGCTTTTTGTAGTTGGTTGGCAACCTTAACCAAGCCCCTTTATTTCCCCTTTCTTGTCTTCCCGTGTGATTGTGAGGCAGCCTTGCTATTTATCAGGCTTACTACTTATCAGATTTCCAGTCACCGAAGAAGACTTCTTCAGCAAGACTTTCCCGATCCTCCCTAATTCACGTAGTTACCTCCCTCTCCATGGCCGCTTTATTCTCCCTTCTAGATACTCCCTGTTCATGCATCAGTCCCTTGTTGCGTGCTATACCTATCATCATTTTACTGTATTGTAAGACCAGAATATACAAATGCCATGCAAATGCCTCTGTATGGCTACATCTGATCCAGAAGAAGGGCAAACTGCTTGCCTATTTCTGTTGCTAGAGTTATCAACTCCCCACTCCAAGATCAGCGCTTTTAACAACAGCTCTGCTTTCAGCCTTTGACAGAAAACCAGGACTATCTCCACAGTGCATGAGTTTGGTATGCTGATTTTTGAAAATCACATTGCCAATAAAAGTTTAGGAGTAGGCCAAGCTAAGTTTCTTTCCTGGTCAGTTGGCATCCCTAGTTGGCCCTTTTCTTCAAGAAAGTAATAAAACAGTGATTATCTGTTCTATAGGTTATTGCACTCACCTTCGGCACTTATCTTACAGAATATATTTTCTAGTTCATTCTATATTATCAGGTCACTTTTACAACTGCAGCAATTGAAGAACCTACTGTATTTAATTTTAGCCAGGTGTCTCAGTGACAAACTCTGGAATATGTTTCAGAAACTAGTTCTAGATGTTGAGATCATATTGTAGGATGTTTTTTTCCTGGAGAAAAGACTGATTCTTAGCAAGTGCAGAGTGCCTTATTTCTGAGGCAGGACTTCAGAAGTGAAGTAAAGAATTACCCCTATACCTCATTCTTTACAAATTTACTTGAAAATTGTATTTGATTTGACCAAAATTATCGATACAGACCTCTGATAGACATTTCAAGGAAGTACAACATTACTGCTCTAAGTATGTTGTTGGTGGAGAGTGACCTCAAGTCAGAGCTGACATGGTTATGGCAACCCCTGGTAGGGGTTTCATGACAAGAGACTAACAGAGCTGGTTTGCCATTGCGTGCCTCTGCAGCTGTGGTTTTCATTGGAGGTCTCCCATTCAATTACTAATCAAGGCCAACCCTGCTTAGCTTCTGAGATCTGACAGGATCAGGCTCACCAGGGCTATCCAGGTCAGGGCCCAAGTATGTTAAACCACTCTTATTTTCAGTTAGTTGATTATGGGTACAGACTTCTATATTACCTCAAGTTATTATCTTTAGTTATTAAAAGATTACCTAAATATGGAACATCATTATGGAATATTTTAATGGCTGGGATGATGGTTGATTTAAAAAATCCAAAGTATTCAGGCCAATTAGATGCAGAGGAGTTAGCCGTGTTAGTCTGTGGTAGTAATCAGGCATCTGACGAAGAGAACTTGATTCTCGAAAGCTTATGCTACAATAAAATTGGTTAGTCTTAAAGGTGCTACAGGCCAATTAGAGTAGTTAACCAACATTCAAAGCATTATGTATATATTACATTTGATCACTGATAGATGTTTGGCATTCCCTTTGTATTTTGGAAAATAGTCTGAAACAATATGTAAATAAAAGTATTTTTTTTAAAGTTTCTAATATAAGCAGGCTGTTGCTTAGGGCTCCAGGTGCCAGGCGGAGATGGGCAAACTCCTAGAAGTTTGCTCCTCTGTCCGCCAATTGCTGTTGATAGGTGGGAGGTGGCAAGCCACATGGTGATCACTTGCCATTGGCGGGCCACCCGGGCAAATGTGTGGTGTATACACTCCTGGCTGGGCATGACAATGTCACTTCTGAAAGTTACATAATTGTGCTGGCCACAAGAGTGCTCCTGCGCTTTGCACAGGGCTGACTTCGGCCTTGCATGAAGCATGGGAGCACTCTTGCAGCCAGCAGCACAATGATGTCACTTCTGGAACTGACATTGTCAAACCTGGCTGGGAGTGTGTGTGCATGTGTGTGCATGTGAAGCCCGGTAAATACCATGACCCCCACTCCTTTGGTTGCTAGGGAGTCCTGACAGCACTACCAAGCCAGTGTTGTTACCTTTGAAGAGAAAAAGTAGTAATTAAAGCAAGAATAATTATAGCAAAAATAAGAAACAGAAGCAAAATAATGAGATCTGATTTTATTCCTTTGGTAATATTTGGTAATTATTGTAAGAAAAGCATAAATATGAATATGCATTGTGGACTGGGCCAGTGATTGGATTGGTCCTGGTTTGTTATTTTTAATCCAACTTTTTCAGAGGAAATTCATTCCAAGTGGCTTACACTTGCAGTTAAAATAAATTATGAATTACAAATTTAGAAATAGTTGTTAAGTTAGAGCTCAAAATATGAACTGCAATGGGCTGGTAATGACCTCCTGTAAATCCTCCATTAAAAAGTAATTAAACAATTGATGTCCGTTCCACACTAAATAGCTAGCGTGGAAGTGACCACATTCCCCTGTAGGGCTATAGATTGACTTATGTAAATGTTAAGGGTCAAAGAAAGCTAGTCAAACCAGTTTGTCTGCTGAAGGACTTCCCCTTTTTCACTGGTTTGAGAGTTGTTAATACAATGAATATAGATTGCCAAGATAAGCAGTAAGCACTCATTAACACTTCTTTAAACAAAGCTGAACAGAGATCTTTTTCTCAGCCAACCTTAAAATTTTCTCTCTCTCTCTCTCTCTCTCTCTCTCTCTCTCTAGATATAGATATAGATATATAGATATATAGATATATAGATATAGATAAACCATCCAAATAGTTAAGGATAGAATCATAAAGAATCAAAATACTAGAATACCTAACATACTGTTACACGGACCATGGACTGGGATCTTTAGATTAGGGATGGAGATTAAATCTATCATTTTCAGATTTACAAGTGTTGGCAAGTGTGTGATGACTCTTCATATTTACTGAGGAAAAGGAAGTTCAAACAATTTCCTTTTTGTAGCTTTACGCAACAGTTTGTAATAGATTACATTATGGAGTCATCTTCTGCTTTCTTTCCAAGCAGAAAGAGAGACTGGGCAGGGCTCCATATGTGATTTCTCAGTATTGTGCTTCATGTTTAGCTGTGAGCGAGGAACAGCGCCCCCAGGTGGCTTATCTGCTCAACAAGATGATCCAATCAGCTACTGCTCCTGAAGCCCTTCCAAACCCTAGTGTCTTGTTGGCTCTTCAACTGGCTCGGGAACACAACAACAGCACTAACCAAATACTGCTTCAGCGGATTGCCCAGGATGCAGTAGACAGGGTGCAGAATGGTAAGTGGTGGCGGTTACGGTATTGAAATCCCACTCCTTTCTTCCATCCTGGAATTTAAAGAGAATTTAAAAGGTTTCCAGCAGGTCTCCCATCTAGGTAATGACCAGTCCATGTCCAGGGGCAGATTGGCCATTATAGCCACCAGGAAATTTCCCAATAGGCTATTGGCCGGTCTTCCTCTCCCCCACTTGGGCCAGTTCAGCCCAGGGTAGAAGTGCTGGAAATGGCCTGGGGAATGTGGCTCCTGGCCTGTGTGAACCATGTAGGGGTGTGTGCAGCCCAGCAGAGCTAGGCACCTGTGTTCAGCTGAACCACACTTTGTGAAGGGCAGGTCTGGCTGGCTCTTTTTTCCTCCACCCTTCCCTTCCTCCTCTAGGGGCTGGGAGGTGAGGTGAGCCCAGGCCTATTTTTTTGTCCCAATCCACCCTTGCCCTATCCCTGCTCAGCATCAGCCTAGTCCCTGTTTCATGTGCTCTCCAGCCATACCTTGGATACCGCTTGCAGACACACAAAAACATAATCCCACTTTCCCCAACATGTGCAGTTCCTAGTAAATGATGATAACCATTACCTCCTGGCAGGGCTTTTTTTCTGCCAGAATGCTCCAGCCAGGATCGGGCCTCTGCTGGGCAGCAGCCCAATCCTGGCCATTTCGGGTCTGAATTGGACCCAAAAGGGCCAAAGGGGGCCCAAAATGGCTCACTTCCCTGCCCAGCAATGGCCTGATCCTGGCTGTTTTGGGCCCATAATGACCAAAATGGGCCCCAAACAGCCAGGATTGGGCTGCTGCTTGGTGGGGAAACATTCCCCCACTGAGCAGAGGCTCGATCCTGGCTGTTCCTGGGCTGAAATGGGCCCAAAATAGCCAAAATGGGCCTGAAATGGTCAGGATTGGGCCCAAAACAGCCAAGATTAGGCCGCTGCTGAGTGGGGGAACATTCCCCCGCCCAACAGCAGCCTGATCCTGGCTGCTTTGGGCCCAAATTGTGCCAAAATGGGCCCAAAATGGCCGAAACGGGTCCAAAACGGCCAGGATCGGTCCCAAATCAGCCTGGGGTGGGGGAGGCAAGTAGACTCAAATCGCATGAGCACTCCCAAATTGGCCACACCCTGTGCGATGACGTCAGTTCCCAGAATATGGTACCACTGAGTTCCAACACCTCGTTTCTCAGAAAAAAAGCCCTGCCTCTCGGTAAATTCCACTTCACCTGTAATTATATGCAACAACATAACCAAAGTAGCCTGAGTTACATTGTGTATCAGAGCAAAAATTGACTCTGAATAAAGTCCATTTCCCTCGCTCCTCTTAGTTCATAGTTTTCTTAAAAAGGATCTTGAAGCAACTTCCAGTCTTTGTAGTACTGCAGTTCTTTCATAGACGCTGCATAGCAAACTATAAAATGGTTATGGCATTGTAACAACAGAAATTGCTACTAACAATATGCAGCATAACTCTGTTCTCTTGTTACCCATACAGTTGCATATTTGAGGAAGATCAGCGTACCTCTCATAATCAAAAATTGATTGTGTGAATTTGTCTTGAGAGGGAAGGAAAACTAACACGCAATACAGGCAAATGGAAACACAGACAGACAGTCAATTAAAAAACAGGAAATGAAGTCAGACAAATGGAGGCATTATTAATCCCTATTTCTGTTCTATTTTTCAGGAAAATCTTTCTCTTCAGGCCAGGTTGCCCTCTATGCCCTGGCTCACCAGGCTTCTTGCTCTGATCCCCGAAAAGTATCTGCCAAAGGAACCAGTCTTGATCTGGTGCAACTATTAGAAAAGAAGTTTGAGATGGAGCTGGAGAATATCAGTGAGCAACAGAGACTCGCCATATCGGGGAGAGATTCTTCTCCTCCATCTTATCAGTTCTATTTGCTTTGCTTCCACCTTTTTAAAAATAATACCCAGCCTCATACCTTCTCCCCATTTTGATTCTCTACCTCCACCCCCGCCCCCGGGTCATATTCAATATCTTCCATCGTCTTCTTTTTGCTTTGTCTTCTTTTTAAAAATAATACCCCATCTCATACTTTCTCCTCATATTGATTCTCTACCCACCCCTCCACCCCCAGTTGTATTCAATATCTTCCTCTTCCAGCCTTGTTCCATCTATTCTCCCATAAATTTCTTCCCTCTGCCTCATAATATCCAAGTTGGAAGTTGCTCAAACTGATGACTTCTGCGTTTGGTTCTTTCCCCTCAGAAATCTATGGCAATCCTCTGAGCAACTATTACCAACTTGGCTTGTGTGTTCTCACCCTCTGCCAACTTCAGGGTAGCTTCTCACTCAGCAAGACAGCAGACTTGTTCATTCCAGAACAGAAAAAGTATTACCTTGGTGGCCAGTTCTCTGTGGGTAGGTAATTACTAATGAATCAGTTATCACAGTTGCTATTAATTATGACAATCAGAAATGTAGTTTCAGTTTTTGGAAACAATTACTTCTGATTATTTGATGCTATGCTACAATAAAGGAGTTATTACTTTTTTCCCTTGCTTGCCATTATTCCTGAGATAACCGTGTTACCAGACTAAATGCTGAACTAAGTGGTTTGATCCAAAATATGAATGGGAATGTTTTATCTTTAGTTAGTCATTGACTTTCCTTGTCATGAGATACAGAGACAAGAGAGGATGGAGTCAAACATAGGGATGGTTCCTTGTGCTGACAAAAAAAGTGGGTAGCCACATTGATCTATAGCAAAATCCAAAACCCACGTAATACTTCTTAATAAGAACAAACAAAGTAACACAAAACATTGTGCAAACTTTCAGGTCCTCTAGAACTCTTCATCAGGTTGAATGTTCAAAACAGCAAGTCAGAAAGGAGAAAAATGCATCCTTCAGACCATGCTATTAAAGCCTCTTTGTATCTAGGATGCATAGCGGACTTCCAGGGATACAAAATGTGGCTGACTATAAAGTTTTGTTGTGCCTCTCCCTATGAAGGTTATGTTTGGGATTCCCATGGACGCTTGCTCTGGGTTATGTGCTATGTTGGAGGAGGATGAAAACTGACTTTGTGACTATCTGCATTTTTGGGGGGTATTCCTCTTTAGACATAGCATCCATAGCAGTCCTCGCTCAGATCTGCATTCAGAGCACAGATAACTCCACGCTACCCGAGGCAAATGGGACTATAACAGCAAATATACAGTGGCTGCTGAACAAAATCCTGGAGCAGAAAAGCAGTGACGGAGTGATCGGGAACATGTACAGCACTGGGGAGGCCATCCAGGTGACAGCAATTATAGGAGTAGGGAATGGCATTCAGTTTCCATGCAGCCGCCCTCCTGCCTCACTGCATCAAAAAAGCTGGATGTTTTTCCATGTGTGGGAGGGAAGAGCAAGTGAGACAGTACACAGCTTTAGAGTACACAGGAGATACAACTTGTGTATAAATAAGGACCCTTTTCAGACCTTCAGATGCAGAATAGAAATAAATTCATATATTCTCATATTTTGGATGAAGTGAAGAAAAGCCTTCCCTGGTTATGGTTTCTCTGTGTTGCCATGCCAATACACAACTTACCTGAGGTCCAATCAACTGAGTTCCAGAATTCCTGACTGACATAATCATAAGAATCTGCATGCCTTTTACACTGTTCACACCTCTATTTTGTGATTCTTCATTATTCAAACACTGCCCTTCCAGAATGGTTATTCTGTGATTCCAAGCATTCGTTGGACAGGAATCAGACTTGTATAACATGTGAAAATGACATGTTAGAAATCACAGAGTATATATGCCAAGTGATTTATTTATTCATTAAAATATTCATAGAGCGCTTTCCCCTACATAGCAAAATATGTAATCATGTAGTTGTGAACAAACTGCTTCTTCTACTTACTGTCCTTCCCCCACCCCCTTTTTCCTCTGTTTTCTTTACTGTTGCCGTTGTCCATGTATGCTGGGGTTAGGAATTTTGGCTTGAGAAATGCCTGGAGATTTGGAGGTGGAACCTGGGAGGGTGGAGTTTGGGCAGGAGAGGAAGCTCCATGGAGATGTGATGCTATGGAGTCCACTCTCCGAAGCTGCCATTTCTTCCAGGGAACATCTTTGGTTGTAATTCTGGGAGAACTCCAGCCCCCACCTGGAGGTTGGCAAACCTAATGTATGTTGTTAAACTCCATATAGTTGATTCTTCCCATTTACACTCCCTCTCTGTTCTCTTCAGGCTCTGTCCGTAGCCAACGAGTATCTCACCCCTGAATCATGGAACTGCCGGCAGACTTTGGACAGAGTCGTGAGTGAGATACCTAAAGGCACTTTTGATCACCCCATGGCTGCTGCCCAGCTACTTCCCTCTTTGGAGGACCGCACCTATCTTGATGTGAGCACAATCAACTGCTCTATAGGGAAAGGTAAATAAAATATTCCCACTTAGGCTTCAAGAACCCTAATGGGCAAAGAATCTTGATTAGGAGAGTTGAGTCCCAAGGATTTAGCAGTGGGTTGTTAATCTCACAAAGCATGTTTCTCACATCTCACATATGCATGTTATTATACGTGTGTTGTATGGACTGTATTCAATGCATTGGGGCTACATGCATGCAGATGGATAGTCCCTAGTATTTTTGGAGTATATATGCTGGAATACTTACCTTGCACTTTTTGTACTCATTGCATTGGCACTTTCATTAAAATTGCATTATTGTTATTATCTATCAAGTTTCTGTAGACCGTTTGGTCCTTGTTTGGCAATCTCACAAAGCTGCCTTATACTGAATCAGACTATCAGTCCATCCAAGTTAATATTGTCTACTCAGACTGGGAGTGGTTTTCCAGGGTCTCAGGTGGAGGTCTTTCACCTACTGCTCCTTTTTAATTGGAGATTCCAGGGATTGAACCTGGGACTTTCTGCATACAAAGCAGAGGCTCTTTCACTGAGCAGGAGCGCTCCCCCCCCCAGAGCGTTATCATCATAAGCTTCATAAGTATGATCATGTTTTGGATATGAATGTAATTCTGGTCATATAGCTCTGATATAATCAACATAAGCTTGAAAGTTTATTATTGTGTTTACTCTGACCTGGACAGCCTAAGCAAGTCTTATTTTGTCTGATCTCCAAAGCTAAGCAGGGGTGACCTTGGTTAATAATTGGATGGGAGACATTCCAAGGAAGAGCAGGACTGCAGAAGGGGGCAATAGCAAACCCTTCTGTTAGTTTCTTACCTTGAAAACCCCACTAGGGATCACCATAAGTCAGCTATGACTTAACAGTGCCCTCCATCACCACATTATTATATTTATTTAGTTTTAAATATAATAACTGACTCCCTAAAGGACTTAAAACAATTAGACTATGAGGTCCAGTCAGGCAGCCATTTCCGGGCACATGAGATTATTTTAGGAATGAGGGTTATCTTACTTTATTTACATAATGTTCTTCTGGGTATTCAGATGACTTACAATATTTTGAAAAAATTAAAATGCAACAAGTACAACATAAAAACAGCAACCAACTGCATAAAACTAGGGATCCATGTAAACGGGCAAAAAACAGGTAAAAATCCAAGAGGTAAAAGCCCCAAATGTACATAGTAATAAAGCCATTAAAAAACCCTTAGTATTAATAAACCAAAAGTCAGTACAAGCCATATAAACAAAAATGCCTAGCACTAAAATCAGCCTACAGGGACTCTACCCTCTTCAAAGGCCTTCTGGAAAAGAATGGCCATCAACTAGTTTCCAGAAAGAGAACAAAATGGGGTGGACTGTACTCTACAATAGATGGGCAAGGAATTCCAGAGTTTTGGAAACTACAGCTAAAAAGACCCTCTCCTTTCTGCTTCAGTTAACGCTGGCACATAAAGAAGGCCAGCATCTCTCAATCTCAGGAGTATAGATAGCCCCTGAGATACATTGATCCAAGGCTGAAATGGAACTGAAAACTAACTAAAATATACCAGTATAATTTATACCAGTATAATTTGGTATAAAACTGGGGATATGTAATCTCATGGTAAACTGTCTTCCCTATAACATTCTGGCTGCCCCATTCTATACCAGCTGAAGTTTCAGACCCTTTGCAAAGGTAACCCCATAGACCATGTTACAGTAGTACAGTCTGAATGTAGCCAAGGCATGTTTAACTGGGATCCTGGTGCACCATTTCCAAGAATGAACTATAGATCATTTATATTTCCTCATATTAATATCAGTGACTATATTTGGTGCTCTCTTCCATGTTATTTAACATGAAAGAGACAGACGTCTGAACAAAATAATATGTAGGGTCACTGTAAACGTTACTTCCTTCACGAGTTTGCCACAGAGCCATCCCGGGGCTCCGCAGACACAGCAGCTCTGGGAAGTGGCTTGTATATAAAAAAGGAGAGCCAAATGGGCTTGGAAAGCTGCTACAGGGGAAGGGAGAGCTCCTGCCTTTCTCTCGAGCTTTTTTCCCCATGCAAAAAACTGGCCGTTTCCACACGGCTTACCTTATTCTGCAAAATAGTGAAATCTCGCGCAAAATCTCGCGAGAAGACGCGATAACTGCATCTTCTTGTGAGATTTCGCTATTTTGCAGAATAAGGTAAGCCGTGTGGAAACGGCCACTGTGTGTGTGTGCGGGGAAGGGAGTTTTCCTATTTCTGCTGCTGCATGTGGAGATATTGTGTGCACGTGCAGCAACAGAAATGGGAAAACTGCGCTCTCACATTGATTTTGCATGGGGGGAAAAAGCTTGGGAGAAAGGCAAGAGCTCTCCCTTCCCTGGTGGCAGCTTTCCAAGCCCTTTTGGGTTCTCCTTTTTTAATACAAGCCATTTCCCAGAGCTGCTGTGAGCCTGGGTTGGCTCCACGGTGAACATGTGAAGGAAGTAACATTTAGAGTGACCCATAGTATCGGAAGGCATGTCTAGCCCGACTTGTTGTCACATGTAGAATTGGTATAACTCACCTTGAAAGCGTCGTGGTGTTCTGCACAGCTCCGAACACTCTGATGGGGGAGGCTTCAGGCTTTCCACCCGCGTTGTTTTCAGCAGTAGAAACTGATACTGGAAGGCCCATTCATCCCTCCCTGAAGCTCCACATGTCCAAGAAAGGATCAAACAGCCCCCTTCCCCGGGCAGCCATTTCCACTGGTGAAAATACTGTGGAAGGAAAGCCTGAAGCCCCTCCTCCCCCTTCACCGCATTTGGAACTATGCATAGGAACACAGCTGTTTTGGTGTGGGTTACTTCAATCCTACATCTAAAAAGTTAGGTTGGGCACCCAAATAATAATTCGTGTTATATCTGAATCCAAATAAGATGAAGGTGATGCCTATACTGAATAGGGTCATTCTCCCACTATGGGTGCCATGCAACTTTCATTGAAGGATTCAGTTAAGAGCTTGGGAGTTCTATTGGATTTAGATCTCCTGTTAGAAAAACAGGTAAATATAGTTGCTAAAAATGCCTTTTCTAACTGCATTTAGTTCAGAAGTTAACCCAGTTTTCTGCTAGCATTTCTGCCACACTGATCTGTGTTTGAAGCCTGTTTTGAAAATTCATTTGGTGAACAATGTGGCAGCACATTTATTAGCAGGCTCTGCCTACTGGCACCATTTCATAGCAGTCCGGAAGCCTCTTCACTGGCTGCCTATTTGTTTTGGGGTCCAATTTAACCTGTGCAGCAATTGTACTCCTCACAATAGCGTCTCCTAGCAGTCCCCTCCACTCTTTAGGGATACCATCTGTTACAGTCTTTTTTTTTATTGCTGACCTGATGCTATGGAACAGCCTCCTGGAAGGGGTGAGGCAGGTACCTCTACTCTTAGGGACTTCAGGAATGGCTGTAAAACAGAAGATAGTTTCAGGTAGGTAGCTATATTGGTCTGCAGTAGAACATCAGGATTTGAATCCAGCATCCCACTTAGAGGCCAACAAGATTTTCAGGGTATAAGCTTCCAAGAGTCAAAGCTCCCTTCTTCAGATGCTGGGAGAAGCGGAGATCCTGGAGCCTTTAAATCAAAGTCAGGAGGTGGGAGTGTCAGCAGTGCCCTTCTATTGGACAAACAGGTCAGTCCCTACACAAAAGAATAAATGTACATAAATTTGACATAAAAAATCACAACTTTCAAAAACCAGTGGGAGAACATTTTTATCTTCTAGGACATTCCATTGGTGACCTAAAAGTGACAGTCCTCAAACAAAGAAACTTCAAGGGCAGATTATAATATGACATTGCTGAATTTGAATTCATTTACAAGTTCAGAACAATGGAACCGCTGGGGCTGAACAGAGTCATAGGATTCCTATCTCACTGCAGATGCTAATTTCTGCTCTAATCAAGCTGCATTGTATCTTTGTTTCACCCCTCCCACCTCCTGAGTGAGATATAAAGGCTCAGGGATCTCCACTCCAACCTGTATCTGAAGAAGGGATCTTTGACTCTCGAAAGCTTATACCCCAAGAATCTTGTTGGTCTCTAAGGTGCCACAGGACTCAAATCCTGCTGTAAACAGAACTATCTAAGAAAGATGGTGGAGCAGCTTCATCAGACCCTGGCTTTATCTGTATTCACGTATCTGTTTTTTAAAATGATATGTCTTAATGATTTGGCTATTTTTGTATTGATTCTGTTGTTGTCACCGTGGGTCATTATAACTATGTTGGGAGAAAGGCAGGATATATAAATTTATTAAATGAAATTACTAGTTCTGTGGGGAAGGGCATGGCACTAACCCTGGAGTAATCTCATTGTTACTCACTGCTTTTATTTTCTCTAATTTCCAAACAGATGATCTCATTCTGATTGCTCTACCAACCATCCCATCCACTAATCACCACCAGTCCAGCAGACTTATTACAATCATGTACACGGTTACGGATGGTGTGAGCAACACCTTCACTGATTCTACCAGCGTCTCTGTTCCAGAGGGTTCAGTATTATTCAAGGTCATGGAGGTTGCACAGGAAAAGGATCCCAAGAGATTCAGGTACCACCTTGGTTTTCAAAGCCAGCATTCTTTAGAACATCTATGTGGATATGAGAATAAAGCTTGCATAATACTGTACAAAATTTCACTAGAGGAATACTTCTTCACTTTACAGGAGGGAAATTAACTTTCTTTCCAATTTATTGCCCAGAAAGCTGGTGCCCTGACTGTTGCAGAAAGTCTTGTTTTTTGGCCAATAAAATCTCCGCTTTTGCATACAAGTTCATTCACCTTGCTGACTGTAATAAGTCATGCCTTTTTAGCTATAATATTTTTAGACATTTCTGTCCCTCTGCTGACATGGAATTAAACCAGCGATTGATTATTTATTTTACTTTATTTCTACCCTGCTTTTCTCCCCAATGAGGGCCCAGAGTGGCTTACATCATTCTACTCTCCTCCATTTGATCCTCACATCAACCCTGTGAGGTAGGTTAGCCTGAGAATGTGTGTTTGGCCCAGGGTCACCCAGCAAGCTTCCATGGCAGAATGTGGAATTGAACCTGGCTTGCCCAGATACTAGTCTATTACTCTAGCTACTACATCATACTGGCTTTCAATATGGAACAAATTTGCACGTTATACTTGTATAGGGGCCATTCTATCATTCCAGTTTTAGTATATGCACTACCAAAGCAAACATTTAGTATTCATAGTGGCATTGCCCAGTGGGAGATTATACAATTTTCATCAGATCTGTCTCAGAAGTAGATTTAGCAGTTTCTCCCAACTGATGATTGGAAAAACTCTCTCATCCTGATTAAAGGGAAGCATCTTCTCTCCATTTCCTAGGAGCTGGTCGGTATGTTTCTTCCTCCATACCTAAACATTCGCAGCCTCCAAATGTTCAAAAAGTCAAGCTTTCTGAAACAGGAAAATATATGCTTTCTGGAACCTATGACTCTGCCCCCCTGCCCCCCCATGGATTTTAATAGTTAAGAATTTCAGTGCGTGTCTACATTTAGAAATGTGTAGGTGAAATAGATTAACCTCTTGTTTTTCTTCTAAATTTGCCTGGTTTTCACTCCACTCCCCTAGAATTCTGTTTCAGTGTGCCTGTAGCATTTGGTAACCAAAGGGTAGGTGGTGAGAGCTGATCCCAGATCTAGAAGGTCCTCCTGATCACAATAGTTTATTTCCTCCATCTTAGAAAATGAGACATCTTTAGATCTGGTGTTTGCATTCAATCTCCTCACTTTTCTATGCCCCTAGGGTTGCCGCTTTTTAGCCTGGAAAACTAGGCACAATCCAAACATCCAGTGCATCAATAGGGTAAGACAAGCTGGCTGTTAAGAACCTTTTCAGGGTCACTTCTTCCTTTAGGCTATCTGCCTCCCACTGATCTTGGTGTACCATTATAAGGAAGCATACTGTCAATTATTTTATTATCTATTTCTGCTACTCCATGGGGGCATCATTTGGATTTTTTACTTTGTGTTGAGCTGTTTCTGGCTTATGATACTTCACTCTCACCTGTTTAAGAAAACCTCTTGTACAAAAGTCTCATGGGAAACTCCCTTAATTCTGAGGAGTTTTTTCCTGGAAGATTTAGCTTCCTTATTTGAAGACATTTTTTGTTCCAAAGAAACTTCTCACCTAAATGATTTGAAGTTGATCACCATGCAGACTGAACCCTACAGATTGTTTAATTCAGTCAGTCCATGTAACAAACAGATGATTTGAAAAAATGTATTGCTATCTTTTGGGATTTTGTTTCTCATAAGAAAGTATAGGCAAACTGTCTATAAGTTTTTTGCTTCCAAAATATGAAAGAACCATACAAATTATAAAGAAATAGCTATTGTAGATGTCTTGCATCATAGGAGTGGGTGCAGGTGTGTATGTGTGTGTAAGGGGTTTGGAGCTGTTTATTCCTTGCAGGGTAATTGAGAGCTTCTGCTTATTTCTCTTGAACCAGATTCACATACGTGAATAGTACCTGGGGCCCATATATCACCTCAGTGCGAGGCCTGGTGGCTGACAATAACAAGCGGACCTACTGGCAGCTCTTGAGCGGGGAAACTCCCTTGAGCAAAGGTGAGGGAGAAAGGGGTTAGCAATGGGGGGTAAAAGAAGACAGGGAGTGAAAGCTGGAGGAGAGGTTGGAGTGGAATGGGAGAGGGCATGAGAAGTGAAGAATGGGAGGTTGGAATAATGGTTGCGTGCAGAATTGCAGGCCTGAAAGGAAAGTGAGGAGCAGTCAGCAGTTGAGAAATGGGCAGGTGGGGATGGGTAGACTGGCAAACTAATGAAAAGACTTGGCACAAAAGTAGAAAATTAGGGTTGATTATGTCATTGTCCATGCCATTGAAGTTTTCTCATCACATTTCTTCTCTTGTTTCAGGTGCTGGGGAATATATTGTGTCTGATGGAGAGAGCATGGTGGTAAAATTCACCACTTACTGACCTCGGCATTTGGGTCTGGGTTAAGATATATCCATTGTGTGAGGCACTTTTAGATTAGTGCCTTCCACTTTATATAACCACCATCCCTGCATCCTACTGGGACATACTGAAGAAGCATTCATGTAAAAGTGATGATTGTCTAGCTGTATAAATCACTAGCACCATTTCTTCCCTCTCCCCACTCCCAAGCTGTCAGCCTTACCATTATGCTTTTCTTTGGTTTCTTTTGCTAACATTCAATTAGGAAGAATTTTGAGGAAAAATTCTGATGTACCTGAACATTTTATTGCTACTTCTGGTTGGTCCTAATTGTGTCCTAAGCCATACAAGCATTGTTTTGTGCTGTTGAAAGATTATCCTTCCACAACTAGTTGGCAGCAGGGTATGTGTGTTCCAATTGCTTAATATTAGTATTCCCCAGAAATCCATCACTACAGACAATAGCCTACCATATGTCTGCTGAGATGTAAAATTATTAGAGAGTCTCCCTGTAGATTTCCCTTTGGTCCTTTGTTTTCATTCAAACGTATCACGTCCTTTTCTAAATCATAGCAGGGATGGGGAGGACCATTTTTCACTCTAGTGAAAACAAAAATTTTGTTCATAATTTAAAAAAAATAGTTGGTAATTTTGGAAAATTCACTATTAAAATAATTTAAAAGTATTATTTAAAAGGAGATGTGGCTTTGGCAATCTACAAAGTACTTAAGCTTCCCTTTGTCGAATGGGAGATACCATATGGGAGAAACAGGAAGTAGCACATTAATATGGGAGCATAAGGAAGGGAGGAAAATTTTAAGGAGCAGAAGTCCTGAAAAACCTAAATAGCATTTTAATAATAGACAGCCTGGCACTGGAGCTGTATTTTTTCCAAAAAAATGCCTCCTATCAGATCTGAAAGAGGCAGAAAAATGAAGACGATACTGGAATGCAACTAAAATCCCAGTTCCCCCCACCTCTCACATCCATTCATTGAAATGCAGATCTTGACACTTTCTCACCCCTTAAATAAATGCAAATTGGCAAGTCAAAGGAGCCTAAAGTACTTGTTCATGCAACGAAAACAGAGCTGAATTGGTGCTTTGTCCTCCCAACTCACTTTCAGATGCAATCACACAAAAGGAGCTCCGATGAAAGTGGCATGCACATGCGCCGAGCAAGACACAGCCTGCACATAAATTGAGGACCACACACAAAATCCTGCATTTGAGCATCCCCAGATATTTAGTAATGTGTATTTCCACTTGGAGTGAATGAAAGATGACAATGTGATAGAAAAGGCTAGTCTGGAACCACCTGATATTCCTGTTTGCAATGAACCAACATGACTGTTATTTCTTTTTGTCTGTTTTTATGTCCTCATGAATAAAATAAACTCAGGCTACAATCAACTGTATTAGCTGGAAAATATCATTTGTACATTGAAAGTGCTAGATATCAAGAAATGCTTTTCTGTAACATTCTCTACAGGAAATTATGTGACAATATTTTAAGCTCATTAGAAATTGATCACTATGTACTTCGAAAACCTTGTATACAATCTCTCTGTAAACAGCTATAATGAGGAAGAGGTGATGTAAATGCTGGTGGACTGAAGAGAAGGTTTACTTTGGCTGCTTCCAGGCATGGCAAGTATCCATATGGCAATTTCTCCACCCCGTGCAGCTGCCATCGCAAGCACTGGACTGTTTCTATTAAAAATGGCAATTGCTAGATCATTATAATAGTATAACAATCTATTGCCCCAATCAACTAGGTTTTTTTAATTCCCAGCTTTCATTTTTTACAGAAAAAACCCCTGGCTATTTGTAATAATAATAGATTGTTATAACATTATAATGATTTAGCAATTGCTTATTTTAAAAACAGCCTCCCCAAAGCCTGCCACTGATGGAAGAAATTGGGCCTGAGGCAATGAAAGTGCAAGGGAAATTGTGCTGATGTGGAGTAAGTCTTTAAAAGCACACTTTTTGTCCACATGGCATTCAGAGATGCTTTGATGGTGATTGTTCCAAAAAAGATCATATCAAATGAGGTTTGGGAAATATGTTGTTTGTAGACTCAAGTCTTCTTTGTCATATGGAAAGAGTTCTAATTATCCCAGTTATGAGAAGGAGAACATAGGGAATTATCTAGGTGTTTTCTCCATTTTTTAAAAAACCCTCAAAAACCCACCCAATCCTCAAAAACACACTGAAAGTTTTACAGTACATTACTCCTCATCTGAAGGTAAATATGAAATCCCTTTCAGCCTCTGTTCTTGTCTCATGTTTCTAAATAATGGTTGACCATTTATTTAGAGAATTTCTATGCTGCCTCCCCACTGAATCCACTTGATTAGCCATGCAAGAAGGTTAACTTATAGTCATATTTTAACCACATCTGAAGAAGTTGTTTGAAAAAGGGAGCTCTGACCTTGTGTGGACAAGAGCCACCCCTTGCTTAGCCCTGGTGGCCTGCTGGGGGTGGGGGTTTGCTGGGGGTGTGGGTGGCAGTGATTCTGGGGCACAATCCTTTTGCTCTGGACCCAGAATCGCTCACTTCCCCCGCAACTAGATTAGCCAACAGTTACAGCTGAGCCATTATGAGCCCCCACAACTGTTTTCGTTGTGCCATATGAATACCTTGAAATATGTGCTGAGTGCCTTTCCTTCTCTATTGAGTATAACCACTACAACAAATACCCTCCTTCCAGTCTCTGACACCTCCAGAGGAAGGTTTCTGACTGATAAAGAGCCACTGACAAATAGAGGAGGGCTATATGGACCACTAGTCTGCCACAGATATCTCATCATGGAATTTAGCCTTGGGCCAAGACGAAAGACCCTTGGGGTAAATGCCAAAGTTCTGTTTAACTTTCCTAAAGCATGGGGGGATTCTGCCATCTTAAAAAATCAAGTATTGCCAACCTTTTTAAAAATGAGAGCTGCTTTCTGAGTAATGAAAAATATTCTCAACTAGCCCTCTTTCCCACCCCCACCTCCCCCAGCACATTACCAAGTTTTGTTCTGTTTGAGAAACACAAGCTGGCAGATCAGTTGTAATTCTGGGAGAACTCCAGGCTTCACTTGGAAGTTGGCAACCATAAAGTTTCCTAGCCTTTCAGCAGTTTGTATGTTTGTCCCACTGTTTCCTCTGGAGGTCTTTGTTCTCTGGCATTGCCCTGCAAAGTGCTTTGTGCTCTGTGTTGTAGAAACTGAGATAAACTCCTTAAAGTCAATAGTGCCAGAGATGAGGTGGCATTTGTGAAAAAAAAAGGGTTGGGAAAGTCAAGGTGGGTGCAGAGCTGCACTAGAAAGTTATATAAACAGGGGCCGAGGGTTTTGCCTTTCATTACAGAAGGATTAGCCCAAAGAAAAATCACACTTTATCCAGAATGTTCCTTGTTGCTGTTACCCATTTGTATGGCCTCTTCACTGTGCTCAATGCTGCTTCTCTCTCTCCCAGGACTTGCTGTGAGTATTAAGATCTTCCCTCTAGCTGTAGCAACCTCCATCTGCCCCAGCCCCATTAAATTGGGTGGGGGTACAAAGATGGTCCCACATCTCTTCCAGGGTCTTGTTGCCACAGGCTAACCAGCTAAGCTAGAAGCATGCAACAAATTCTCACAGTCAATACAGGCAGAGCAAGTAAGCTTGCCGGATGTTGCTGCTAGTCATACAGTGGTGGGTTCTTAACTCTCACTATATGCATGGATGCATGGTGTACATTTATTGTGGGGCTTCACACAAGTGACACATCCTACTGCATGCACATGGAACAGAATGCACGTATGTATGGTTATCAAATATTTTCTGGACTTTCTTATAAGCAGGAACTTTTGTGCAAAAAAGCTGTTGACTTGTGAAGAAGCTAGTAGTCCACATCTGCAACACCTATAGTGGCTTCTTTAGAGGTGTGTTCAGTGAACTGTTCCATGGAAGGGCTTCTTCAGACAAGGAGATGCATAAGAAAATATTACCTGCTCACGAACCCTGTATAAATCAGTCTGTGCCAATACAGGGGGAGGTGGAAAAATTGCACCTGCTTTATTTCTCCCTACAGAAGCTTAATGCAACTCAAGGGGGTGGTATTTAGGAGGATGTGGAAATGGTGCAGAGGGAGAACAGTTAACCCCCTTCTTCCACAATGATACAGCCCTGATCCCCTCCACCATGTGTGCTGCTTCAGATGCAAATTACATATATCTAGGTCCAAGTCGCGGAACTCTAACTGAAGCAGGAGCAACATGAGCAAAATCACTACAGATTGTGATGGGATTTATCATGTACCAAAAGTGCAGCCTGTCTTACATGCTTGCCACTCCAAGGCTAGCTAGGTAAGAACGCTAGTGGCAGGTGCTCTCTCTAGATTCACAGCTGGTTTTCTTTGGTTCCAGCTGTTCCTGATGGTCAGCAGTCATTGGTTACAGGACTCCAGACACAGTTGGTGAACTCAGTCATTGTGCAGAGCTCACCAGATCCCAGTGTCCTGGTCGCTTTGAATCTGGCTGAGGCGCTAGATCTCTGCATGAGAACACAGCTAGTCGCGAAGATAAAGGAAACAGTTGTTGAGAAAAACACAGAAGGTAGGATATCTGCAATGAGAGGAGTCTTCCTGGGTATATGCATACTGAACTGAACAGTGCCATCTGAAGCAGGGCTGCTCACAATCCTACTCTGGTCTATTCAGTGGGGCTTACTTCCAGTATAGTGTTCTTAGGATTACATCATAAGGCTCCTTAGCTCCTTTAATAATTGAAAGAGGGGCTGATTTAGAAGTTTCTTCTGCAGTTGTTTGTCTCACTTTAGATCTCACTGTAAATGTTTTGGAATGGACAGTGCCACATCTCTTAGTACAAGCATGCCCAAACTTCAGAGAAGGCAGGAGAACTAGAAAGCCAGAACTACGCCTTTTTGCTCTGATCTGCTGTTCTGCTGCTTCTTGGACCATAGATTTCTCAGGGAAACTTCCTTCCATCCAGCTGCCCATGCCTCTTCCTCATTCTAACTCCCACAGAAGCAAGATGCGCTCACTTCTATTTCTGTCTCACAGGCTACCATGGGTAGTTTAGAATACTATCTCTACTCTTTCCTATTCTATATATAGTTCCTTATAATAAAGGCCTTTTTTTAAATTCTGAAGCAGCCAGTCAGTGTGAACTCACTAAGCAGCAACACAATTCCACTGTGCAAGGAGATACACTTAACAAAATGTATAGCCACAACTAAACCAGGTTGGCCATAAGGGGTGGTATAGAAGCTGGCCTCCTGTTTATTATTTCTATATAAATTAATTCAGAAGAATCCAAGCTTTTTCCAGGTATAACCATTTTTTCCTGTTGGGAATCCAGTATCTTTGTGTGTTATGTGTTTGAGTATTTATGTTTTTATTGAATTATTTTATATATAATTTTAAATGCTGTTTTAAAGGTTAAATGTTTTAATGCTTTGATGTTTGCTGCCTTGGGGATCCTATTTGGGTGGAAGGTGGCATAGAAATGTCTTAAATGAATGACTATGTAACACAGGCAGAAATTCAACAGATAAAGATTAAATGGCATAAAGCATGCTGAATTTCTGCCTGTTACATATTCATTCATTTATTTAAAACATTCTGTACTGCCTTTCCACTCAAACAGGAAATTAAGCAATCTTTATGCTATTTCGTTGTTATCTGTTGAATTTCTGCCAGTCACATAACAGTTAAAAAATAGAGGCAATCCTATTTTCTTCCTCAAGAAAATAGCCCTAATGTGGTGGACTTGTGTTTCAAATCATATGAACTCCTACAAACAGTGACCCCCCCTACTGAAGGCAACACTTCATTAGGCAGCCTTATGTGAAGCTAGGAATGCACAGTACAAAAAAACTTTATCTGGGTATCTCAAAAATAGTTCTAGGGGATGCCACAGTTAACATTTAAAAATTGTAGCTTTAACCAGGTGGCAGGATAAAAGCTTTCACCCCTCCTCATTTTTGACATCTAGGATATTACTGGCCAGAGACTCAAGTCTGTCCTCAAGACGGTTCCTAAGAAATATAGAACTTGCTCATTCTAAACAATTTAGAGAAGCACTTCTGTGCCAGTAAGCTAGGAGGGATACTGTCATAAAGAAATCAACTAATTCAGCCAGCCAGGAAAGAAATCATGGCTGGAATGTCCATCTTGCTTCCTGTTTCCTAGAAAGTATGGGTTACCTTTCTGGTAAACTTGAAGGAAAATCATAAATAACCCTTTCTGCAAAGAGTACTGTTGCATCAAACCCCTCCCCCCCTCCAGTTAACTTGTTAGTGTGGAAGTTACATGGGATTAGATTCAGCATCCTGTGCAAATGTGTCACCACAGTACAGACAAAAGGCAAGTTCTCCTACTTCAACTGGATGACAAGAATCGTGTAGTGGTTCCAACCCACCTATATTTAATTATTTCCCTGGTAATCTAATTGGAATACAAACCTCTGGTGGTCAAAAATGTGTTTATTTGCCTTTGGGGATGTCTGTCTCTTTCAACTGCTTTCTCATCTCTTTCCCCACCTCTCCCTGCAGAGATGACTTCTGGCAAAGTGGCCCTTTATGTCCTAGCCCTCCGGTCATCCTGTGAGAATCCTAATGACGTTGCAACACCAGAAAATACTGTGAACTTGGTCAATGTCCTGGAGGAAAAAACTAAAGAAGAAACTAATTATTTTTGTAAGATAAAAGAAGTGTTTAGTCTTTTCTATCCAATTGTAAGGTTTTAAGGAAGATCGATCTCCTTCCCCACCCCCGATCTCCTTCCCCACCCCCTACCTCCCCACACATCCTGGATGATTCCCAGCTGAATGAGTTTTAGATGCCCATGCCAACTCTGGCTTTGGAAACTCCTGGAGATTTGGGGGTGGAGTCTGTGGAGGGCAGTGTTTGCAGAGGGGACATCAATGGGGATGTAACTCCATAGAGTCTGCCCTCCAAAGCTGTCATTTCTTCCAGGACAACTGATCTTTGAAGTCTAGTGAACAACTGGTACTACCTGGAGGATGGCAACCATACCATTAGAACACTTTCTACATTGCAAAGTTGCTGTCAAGTCAAAGGTTGCTCATAAGCTAGTGTGACTCTAACAATCATCATGCCATCCAAGGATATCTTAGGTCAGAATATTGATGGGCAACAGTCTTCATGATTTCTTCCATAGGCCAGGGAAAAGTGGTATGTGTCTTCCTCTTGTACCACTTTTAACCTTGCTGTTGCCCTCCCAGTATGAAAGGAGAGAATACCAAGCTACATATAAAAATGTTATGGGTTTTTTCCATACAGATTGTTTGCCCAAGCTTGGATGCAATTGGGAAGCAGATTTTTCTCCCCATTTCCCAGTAGCACTGTGCTGCTTTCATGCATCTCTTGGCTTTTCCAAACCTAGGTCATTTCCTAGGATTGCCAACCTCCAGGTGGGGCCTGGAGATCTCCCAGAATTACAACTGTTCTCCAGACAACAGAGATCAGTTCCATTGGAGAACATGGATGCTTTGGAGAGTGGACTCTATGGCAGTACACACCGCCAAGGTCCCTTCCCTCTCCAAACCCACCCTCCATGAGCTCCACCCCCAAATCTCCAAGAATTTCCCAGCATGGAGTTGGCAACCCTATCACTTCCACAAGGAGGGTTTTCCCCCCCAGCTTGGCTTCTTAACTCCAGTGGTTTCCCCCAACCTAACCTACAGGATCATTTGCCAGTTGTTGCTTTGTCAATTGCCCCCCAACTTTCCCCTGAGGTTTTCAGACCACCTATGTGCCAATTTTTCTCCAAGAAACTTGCCTGGAGTGTTTTTTGTACAGTTTACTCCACTTTTAAAGGTCCAGTCCATATCCATCTACTACTCCCTAGCCACCTGTGTTTTTTCCCTGACCTGCTGCTGTTTACCCTGGCAGTGCCTATCATTTTTATTAAAAGAAATGTTGCAACCGTGCCAATATACCACTGTAGCATATGACCATCAATCACATCTAGGCTGAAGACATTTGGCTACTTCTGTTCTAGACCAAGTAAGGGCTACATATAAACTGAAAAATCTAATCTAGCAACTCCATTTGTGAACCCATGCCTCTATTACCACTACTTACTGAAATACCTTGGTACGATCTTTGTCTCAAGGACTGCACCCTCAAAAAGTTTTATTGGTTATCAACATGCACTGTGTTTAGATAATCATGTCAGGTCTCTTTCCTTTATGCTTGGAAACCACATTCTAAGATGCACTGGATTGTGGGTGGAGCAATCTGTGGTTAGGAAGACAGAGCAATGGCTAACACCTTGGTGCGTTGCAGATGACTATGGGACTCTTAAGACAACCTACTACCAGCTGGCCCTGGACACCCTGGCACTGTGTGTGGAACAAAGCCTAGATGTTGAGGATGCAAGCATCATCCTTGCCAAGGCAGCGCTGGCTAATGATTTTGAGTTTGGGGGTCATTTCTCTGTAGGTAAGAGAACAGCACATTGCTTAGGTTGGTTTAAATTACATTTGTTGGTTTAAATTCATTTGCTTCTTACAGTCTTCATGTCCAACACTCACAATGTAGACCTTGTCTAGTCAGCTAAACATGCAATTTTTATCCTGTCTGCGTGCTCCCCTCCTCCAAACCTGTGAAGTAGATTACGCTGAAATGACTGAAACCAGTTGTTTCCATCCCTGTATCTCCTTCCTAATAAATGAATATTATTTTGAATACACTTGTCTCTGCTGCGTGAACTTAACAGCACAAAGCTGAGTGAGTACCCTATTCCTGACTTGAAAGCAAAAGGGAGTATCGCCGTGGCTGAGTGTAGATTTGAACCTGGGTTTCGTCCAACTTTTTAGCCATTACTCCAAGGGTTCCTAATCTGTGGTCCATGGGTGAGCTTCAGAGAGTCTGTGAACAGGGATTACATTTTTCCCCCATTCCATTTCCTTCCTGTTACTTTGAATATCTTTTAAATGTTGAGTTATGTTATTAAGATACTATTTCACTCCAAAAAACTGTAGGGTGGCATGGTCAAGTAACAAACAATTATCATTGTCGCCATGTTGTGACATCTAGAATAGTTTTCTGTTAATAGGAATTAAAGGAAATATACCATGCCATTAAAATTATGGACATCTGCCTTTGTTTACATTGGGTCATAGTGAATTCTGGTGTTCCATGACACAAGTCTACTCTCATCTGGCAAAGCGAGCTATGAGAACTCTGATTGCATTTGCTACTGCATACTTTTGTGGGTCAGAGTTTTCAGCACTTGTTGGCATCAAAACAAAAAATGATTGGATGGCATGCACAGTGCCATGTCAAAGACCACCTCACAATTTCAATCTCTTATTCCAGCCAAACAACAGCAGTCTTCTCACTGAAATTTACTTTCGAGCAGAATTAAAGCTTCCGTTTTAAAAATGTGCACAATATAGATTTATTTCAGTTTTTTTTCAGGAAGTAGCCATTAATTAAATTATTTGCCAAATTTTGTGCATAGATTTTTATATGCATTTTCCCAGGGAGGGGGGGGTCTATAGTTTTCAACAGATTCTCAAAGAAGTCCATGACCCAAAAAAGCTTAAGAACCACTGCATTACACCTCCTGGATCAAGCTAATCTTCCCTTCACCAGGTTGTCTCTTGTCACATGGGGGCCTTATACAGACATGTTGCTTTTGCAGTTTACCCAGTATCCTATGGTTTTGTAAGAGAGATATGACAATGGCAAAATGTGATTTGCAGATACTGGGGCAGTAGCAAGCTTGGCACTGACATGTGTGAGTGAAATGAGCAAGATACAGCAGAGCATTGTAGAAATTATTCATGAAGCGCTCGCTAAAATTACAAAGCAAATCCTGGGTGAACAGCAAAGCAATGGCATCATTGGAAACATCTACAGCACTGGCCTAGCAATGCAGGTATGTGCTGATGATAAACTGACTTTGTTGCCTAAGTTTTACATTTCAGATTTTGAAATAAATGTTGATTCATATATTTAGATTGGATAGTGAACTCTGTTAATTAAAATTGTAAAATGGAAGATTATTGGTTTTAAATTTGCTAGGATATGATTGGATATATGGGCAGCCCTACAATCGGGTGGGAAGACCCCTTTTAGAATCTTTGGGATGGAGAAGCAGGAGAGTCAGTAAAAGGACAATAGCTGAGAATTGATGGGTAGTTAAAGATCATGTACAAGCTACAGCTGAAGAGAACTCTTATGAAGTATATGGAGTTAGACAAAAAAAATGTTTTCTGTTAAGACAGCACTTGGTAGAACAGCTACAGTTAGAATATAAAACAGGACTGTTACTGGCACCTTAAAGCCTAACTGTATTTTAGGATATGTTAGAATAACAAAATACAATACAGTTAATCTAGAAATGTGCATGGGGAATTCATATATTAACTGCTGGATCAATCTACTTGTTTAGGCTGCAAAAAGAACATTCAAACACATTACTATTACAATCAGTGCTTTTCTTAACAATACAGTGTTTCTTTTAAAAGAAACTGGTATAAAATGGTGTGCACCATTCATACCTATTTCCCATGCAGGGAAAAATTTGAAAGTGATTAGTCCATGAACTGGGACCACTATAACAAAAATGGGTGAAAAAGAGACATTCACCTTACAGCTTCTCTTTGAGGTTTGCAGGCAATTGATTCAAACTACCTTCTATGTCTTTCTGGTCCAGCAGAGGTATTGCACTTTGCCCCTTTAGAGATATTTGGCTGCAGATCTTATGGTGTGAGCAGTCCTCCTAGCTCTCTGCCTTCTGATAAGCACTTATGAGTAGAGGTGGGCACGATCCAAAAAAAATTACCGATCAAGCTGATCGTGGATCCGCGCCAGCGACGAACCCAAATCACCGATCAACTCCCGTTTCCGATCCGTGGATCGGGGAGGCCAAAGTGGAGGGGCGCCCCACTGTTCCCAGCTATGTGGAAAGGTGGGTGGTGGCGGCGACCGCCGGGCCCGGCGGGCACGGGGAGGCGGCGACGAGCTGCCTCCCCTCAGGGAAGGGACGTTCGTTCACACACACACACACACACACACACACACACACACACACACACACACACACACACACACACACACACTTAGAGCAGGGGGGGAGTTTTTAACCCGGCGACAAGCCGCCTCCCCTCAGGGAGGGGACGTTCACACACACTTAGAGCAGAGGGGGGGAAAGTTTTTAACCCAGCGGCGAGCTGCCTCCCCTCAGGGAGGAGACGTTCACACACACACACACACACACACACACACGCACTTAGAGCAGGGGGGGAAAGTTTTTAACCCGGCAACGAGCCACCTCCCCTCAGGGAGGGGACGTTCACACACACACACACACACACACACTTAGAGCAGAGGAGGGGAGTTTTTAACCCGTCCCTGCCCTTCCAAATAGAGAGAGAGAGACACCTCGTCAACATGTTTCAGCCAGCTTTAAAAAAAAAAGCAGGGACAGAATCCTCCATTCCTCCCCACCCAATTTTAAAAGCAAGCAGCCAGTCTTCCAAAAGCATATTGTAAACACACACACAGAGCCGTGAATGAGGTTTTCCCACAAAATACAGTGTTTTAAAAGCAGGTTAAAAACAGAGAGTGACAGACAGAAAAACAGCCATTCCTCCTACAAAGCCCCGTTTTTTAAAAAAGCAAAAAACGTTCGGAGTGCCCATGGCTACAGAACACCCCCTTCCCCCTCCCTCCCCTGAGTCTCTTCTCCCAACTGGTGAGTGCGTTGCTGCTCCGTGGTTGGAAGGAAGCCCTGCTGATCAAGGAAAGCTGGGCTTCCATTCGGGTTTCCAGGGCGACAGAAGGAAGGGAAACACAGCTCAGGCATTCCCCTGGCTCCGTTGCCAGGGCAATAGATTGCTGGCGCCAGAGTGTCTGGGTCACGATCAGATACTGATCAACCTGATCAAGCCCCGAACAAGCGCCCCCCCCCCCCCGACTGCTGGATCTGTTGCCATGGACGGCACCGATCAGCCGGGTCCCGATGGCGCGAACGCCATTATCGGGGGTATTTTCCTATCGTAATGCCGATCGTGCCCATCTCTACTTATGAGTAGCTAAACATGAGCCTCTAACTAATGTGCTGCCAAGAGCAAGTCGTCCAACAGGGCAGGGCATTGCCAACTCCTGCCAGGGAGACTGGAATATGAATATTTAAAAAAAGATATGCCAAGAGAGATTAGAAAGGATTGGTTCCTGCCCCGCCCCCAAACTTCAGTGAGCACGTTGAGGAATTTTCCTTACACAAATCCTTTTGACACCCCAATCCCCTTTCTCCTTGTAATAGAAACCCGGCTAAAATCCCATCCTGCAATCTACAGCCTTAGAGTTGCCAGCTCTAAATTGGGAAATTCCTGGAGATTTGGGACATGAAGCCTGGAGAAGGCAGGGTTTGGGGAGGAAAACGACCTCAGCATGGTAGAATTCCATACAGTCCACCCTCCAAAGCAGCCACTTTCTCTAGGTAAACTGATCTCTGTGGCCTGGAGATCAGTCATAATTCTGGGAGATCTGCAGCCACCACCTGGAGGTTGGCAACCATAGCCCATGAAGGCTTTCCCTGGGAACCTCATTTGCACGCCCCAGAGTTATGCAGGAAGGTATCCTTACAAATAAAACCACCCTTTTGGTCTCCCTTAATCTCTTCCCTAAATCAAAGGGCGAATTATCTTCCTCATTCAATCTTTCTGAGCTATTGTTCTACCCCAATTTGTTTACTTACCAATAGGAATCAACATTCCTCCATTCCCCTGAGCCACATCAGAGATTTAAAGTTGTATCGCTATTTACCTGCCACATCCAGGGACAAATGCTTTGTTTTTCTAGCACCTCTTGGGATGAAACATCTGTTGCCTTGTTTTTCTCCAGGAGGCAGCCTTTAAATTATGGTTATTGGGGCAAGAAGCGCTTTCCTGCTTTTTGGTTCACTTTAAGGTATAAATAAATCAACCAGGACCCAGTAAATTGTGTACAGCCTTCTGGGAGTCCTCAGTTGTCACCCTCAGAGCCTCTCTGAGTATCTCTGCAGGAGCACAGGTCACTCAGTGGGTTACTCAAATCTACCTTCCTCTACATACTTCTCAATTCCTCTGATAGGTAGCTATAACCCAAATCCTACATCTGCTCATTTTCTTACTACTCTTCATAAGGACTCTTGTATGCTTGTGATTTTTATATGCTTGCATCCTGCTGTGTGTGAATTGCCCCTTTTAATAAATAGTCTTTTTTTTTGGACAACACTCATCTCGTTAGTATTCTCAGGGACGGGACCTCGTAAAAATTGGTGGAATATCTCACTTGTTACTGCCTCTTGCTAAGCTTTCTCCTTGTCTGCTAATTCCTCCCACTTACAAGGAGACACATTCAGGTAACAATGGTCTCATTCTAGGTTATCTGTATGCCTTATCTTGCCTTTTCTCTGACAAAGAATCCTTGTCTTCATTCTGCTTTCAAAGGTCCTTGGCTGGTAGACCTTCTGCCTTCCTGCCAGCTTCCTCCCAGAAGCCATCCTCCTCCTTATATACCTGATCAGGAAGGTATTATCCAATCAACTTCTGGCAGTTGTCAGGCCTTCTTCTGATTGGTGTCTGTATTCTGTAGTTTACAATCCCCTTCAGGTCATGCTTTCTAACTAGAATTCTGTTCTGAGCTTGAAAGCTCAGTGAATTTCTAACCTCCCTTTAGCAACAGTCGCAAGGTTAACTTTATAACCATCATGTTTCCTTCCCCAAAAACCTACTGTACATAAATAAAACAAATATAATAGTAACATAACACTTTGAAATTACGTTTTAAATTGTTTTTGATAGAGTAAAGAGACAGTGAAGCAGTCTACCCAGATCCATTGACAAGCAGGCAGTAGCAGAGTGAGGAGCCACTGGCCCATTGTGCTACGATCACAAGCCATGAACGGATGAAATCCAAGGACTCCATTCCTTATTCTTTCCTGTCCCATCATCATTTTCTCTGAGCCAAGCTACAAGTGACGCCTGACACGGTTGGACACTTGTCAGCTTCCCTCAAGTTTTGATGGGAAATGTAGGCGTCCTGGTCTTGCAGCTGTAATGGAGAGCCAAGCTGTAAAACCAGGATGCCTACATTTCCCATCAAAACTTGAGGTAAGCTGACAAGTGTCCAACCTGTGTAAGGCATCACTTGTAGCTTGGCTCTCTGTTGCAAGCTTATCTTATGTCTCTTTTCTAGGCTCTCAGTGTTACTTCTGAGTTTTACAACCCTGGTGCTTGGAGCTGTGTGAAGACTAAGGACAAAATATTGAGCGAGATCTCCCTGGGAACCTTTAATAACCCTGCTGCTGCTGCTCAGATACTGCCTTCTCTGGTAGGCAAAACATATCTGGATGTGAGGGACCCATCTTGTTCCTCTGGAAGTGGTAAGACTTCATCCAAGCACCAACTAAAAAAACTTGGCCTAGGGGAAACAGTGGAAATATTCTTAGATGCCAGTTGACTCCCACTTACAGGATCATTCTACCTAATTAACAACAACAACAACAACATTCAATTTATATACTGCCCTTTGGGACAACTTAACACCCACTCAGTGGAAATATTCTTAGATGCCAGTTGACTCCCACTTACAGGATCATTCTACCTAATTAACAACAACAACAACATTCGATTTATATACTGCCCTTTGGGACAACTTAACACCCACTCAGAGCAGTTTACAAAGTATGTTATTATTATTCCCACAACAATCACCCTGTGAGGTGGGTGGGGCTGAGAGAGCTCCCAGAAGCTGTGACTGACCCAAGGTCACTCAGCTGGCTTCAAGCAGAGGAGTGGGGAATCAAGCCCAGTTCTCCAGATTAGAGTCCCGCTGCTCTTAACCACTACACCACATAATGTGCTCCTTATTTGAGAGTTTCAGGTGACAACCCTTATTTGAGGCAATTTTAGTTTACTTAGGGAAGTGTCAGGTTTCTGCCATGTTCAAAGAATTCAAGTTCTACACAGAAATCCATCCTTCACTACAGAAGATCTAAATGCACTGTTCGTTTTCCCACCTAGTCATGACTCATGCCTTGGATTCCCTAAGAGGTGTGCAAGTTCAAGACTGACTGTAAGAATTAGGGGCATGACAAGTTACCTACCTTCTCATCTATTTTTGCTTAGGTTCCACCATCACAGTAAAATACACCATAACCAACGACATAGTAGGACCCAATTTCAGCTATTCCGTCATTGTGAATGTGCCAAAGGGCTCAGTACTTCTCATTGTCTTGAACGCAGCTCAATGTGCTAAACCGAGTGAATTCAGGTAAGTGAAGACGTCATGGTGTCAAATGAAAAATCTAGCATTTCAGCATGATTAGGAAACTTGGGATGCAAAATTGCGAGGCTGTTATCTTTCAAAGCACTATTTATTTATTCATCCTAAATGTCAGTGTCTATGCATGCTGGACACACCAATACAATCCAAATTTTCTTTTTATCAGGTTTTTTTTTCATTTTGTTTTTTCCTTTCTTGATCCTGCTTCCTTTCATTGCTATCTTCAGCATTTAATCACTCCATTTCTATAAAGTTTTCCTGGGTTTTTTCCCTTGCAGCTTTCAAACAGAGCAGACCTCCTGGGGGCCAATGGTTGTTTCTATTCATAATATCCAAGCCAGCACCAATGAGAAGACTTACTGGCAGTTTTTAAGTGGAGAAATGCCCCTTGATCAAGGTAAAGGATTTTGGGAAGAACAATCTCTCTGAAGTGGAGGAAATGCAAAACATCTGTCAGCAATAAATCCAATGGAGCCGGTGTGGGGTAGTGGTAGAGAATCAAACTAGTACATCCAGGGAGATAAGGGTTCAAAGCTTCCTGGGTGATCAAGAAAGTTGCCATAGTACTGAGTGGCGAAGGCAGCCTAAAAATGCAGGTCATAAGGGGAAACTACAGAGTGATGGTGGGAGGCATGTTAGTGTTAGAATGTCATCAGAGAAAAAGGACTTAAGCCAAATATCAAGGTAAAGTATATCGAAGGGGGCTGGAGGAACAATATAACAGAGAGATGCAAAGTGAATGAGAGGCAGAATGAAGGAGAATTTTCAATTTTTAAACCTCTGGGGACCTTGGATATAATTCCTTGACTCTGAAAGATTAACAGCTATGTTTTCAGGGGTTATTTGGTTCATGACATTATTCATTGCAGTGATAGGTCACTTGTTTATTTGTTCTTTGGTGGCACATAACTCAGCTCCAGCACGTTGCAGAGGACATGAACCAGTTGAGCACTGACATACATCTGATGTAAGACCTGTATTGGCAGAAACGTTATCTAAAAAAGGTGTCTAATGTGTGGAATGCTACTCATTTTTCAATCTCACCTATTTCAGGAGTTGGCAGCTACAAGCCAGTGGATAATGAGGACATTGTGGCTATCTTCAGCAGATACTAAGTGGGCAGCTTTCGGAGTAAAGACAACTAACGTTCACAAATACACATACCACAGGATAGCCTCCCTCCAAGCATAAGCATTAACTGATGTTGCAGCTTAAAGGCACAACGTTCAGCCTTGCTGAATGCTGTGACATAACTGTAGTGTTGTCAAGCTAACAATAAAGTGTCATTGATCGTTGTATAACTCATGCCAAAGTGGGGATTTTGTTTTTATTTTCCAGAACAGTTCAAGGCAGTTTGCAAAAGAATACTTGGCAGAAAAATTAATTGAAATGTATTAAATACCTTTCCATTAAGAAAATACAAATGATTATATAGCTAAATAAAAATACTTAAAATCCCACTACAAAAGAAATATATCATAACGTAGAAGCAGCAGTTACATAAGAACAAACTAGCTAAAAGCAAAGGGCTCTCAAAAGTAGCCAAGTTTCATTCATATTGGGAAAGTATATAAAGGTGCAAGACAGGCTTTCCTGGGCAGGGAGTTCTAAAGATCTGGTACAGCTACTGAGAAAACCCTGCTGAGTCCTCATCAGTCTATGAAAAGGAAAGCATGCAAGAGAGACACTCCTCTGATGGGGAAGACTTTCTGGTACAAGATTCTTCAAATGTTAGTATTTTCATCTTATCTGGGTTTATCCTCAATTTATTCCCCCTCATATGGCCTGTAACTGAGCCCACAACTAGCACAAGGAACTGAATGCTATGTTTGGATTAATTTTGGTTTTTAAGTGGGCGTCATCAACTTATTGATGACATTGCATTCCAATCCACTGAGCAATCTCCTCCAGAAGCTGCATGCATTAAAAAGCATTGCGGCATCCACATAGGTACCACTAAGGGCAAGCTTACTATCATGGTTTAGATCCCTTATACTTGTAGCCTGCATCCCAAAGATACTGTGCTTCTGCTGTAGGGACACTGCATCTACCCCATGCTCAAAACATGGTGGTGGCACAGGTGTCATGAGTATCTACGGGACGGTACAAGAAGTCTGGTGCAAGTCTACCTCCTCTATTCCATTTGACAGAACTTTGGGTTGCATTTTATTTTCATTTTATCTTCTTTAGGAGCTGAGGGGAGCCTTGTTGAAACATTACATCTTGGGAGTAGCTGAGTAACTATTTTAAAAAGCTCTGAAAGCTAACAAGACTAATTGTAGCAAAGACCTACCTTGCGTTTTTAAAAAACCTTTTAAAAAGTCAATGTTTTTGGACTCCTGTTATCCTCTTTGTTCTTTACATGATACATGTGCTTCTGTTCCCTCTAGTGGTGAAATAAAGTCTTGTTTTTTCCTCAATACAAAAAGGTGAAGAAATCTGTACTACAGGAAGCCTGTGATCTGTCTCCCATGCATTATACCCAGACTATATATGTTCAATGAATTCCTCATTGAAAGTCATTCTGCAAAGTTTAAAATATATTTAAGACACCCTGTTACAAATTGACAGGACGATATTGATAAAGTATTCCTTACCTGGTATCTTCAGAATAGGTCAAGATTTTCCTCAACATTATCCAGAGTAACTAATCTGTTGTAATTCTGGGGGATCCCAGCCCCCACCTGGAGGCTGGCAACCCTAAGTAAACTAAAAAAAGTGCCCCCCAAATTCAGTATATCGAGATTAAATGTTTACATATTGGCCTTGTGGAGGACTGAGAACTAACATGTTGAGCAGACTGGGGTACCACCTAACGAGGTCTTTTCCTGGCCCTTGCCCAGGGCAATCAGTTTCAATGCAAGCTGAAGTTCAACCCACAGAACTTTTACTAGCATATTCAGTAACTAGAGAAACTGTATTTCCAGATTTTCTACCAGTTACACAGCTGTTAGCACAAGAGCCTTGTCAGAAAACAAATGGTACCACTGCTAGATCTCTCTGTTGAGATTATGGATAAAAATAGGGGAAAGTGCTATAGAAGTTAACACTTTGTTCTGGTTTAATTGAGAGTTGCCCATTAACTAGGGCTGCCAGGTCCCCCAGTGGGTGTGGAGGATCCCCCGCTCCTGCCCTCTACCACCACTCACCTGGCCAGAGGAGGAACAGGCCTCCCACATACACTCTTTGTTCACACACAAAGAGTGTGATGACATCACTCCCAGGACACTGCACTGGGAGTGCACACGTGCTTTGCGTGCATGTGAGGAGAGAAGAAAGGTAAGTGCCAGGTCTGCCCCCTACATACACACTGGGAGGGTAAGGGGACATGGCTATTCTACTATTAACCCAACAGGAGTATACAAGCACTGGAATTCCCATAGTCCTGAATCTGGCTTTGCTCAGTAGGCAAGATGGAAGACTGATGACGCAGTAATTAGCAGCATCCATCTTCATCTCCACTAAGTGCTCTAGGACTTTCCATACTATTATTCAATTGGGTATATATTGATTCTTTACTTAGTGGTTGTGGAGAGTGCCCTCAAGACATACCTGACATATGGCAACCACTGGCGGGGTTTTCATGGAAAGAGACTAACAGAGGTGGCTTGCCATTGCCTGCCTCTGCAACCCTGGTCTTCATTGGAGGTCTCCTATCCAATTACTAACCAAGGCTGACCCTGTTTAGCTTCTGAGATCTGACAAGATCAGGCTCACCTAGGCTATCCAAGTCAGGGCTCTTTACTTAGTACAGCATCTAAAAAAAATTGTTTTTGCTTCATTGATACAAGGCCTTCCACATTTTTCTTTTTCTGATCTTTGCCTTACAGGTATTTTCAGTTAGTACTGATACCTATTTGACTTCTGGGACTGTGGCCATTTTGTTTGTTTCTTTGTCCCAACCGCCCCTGGTGCACTTTAAAACCTGCTTTGTACCTACCACCTAAACTACCGGGAAAACTGACAGGGAAAGCTCCTTTGCCACTGCACTGAATCAGCAGCAATAGAAGAGGTCAGAGGAATCTTCCTGTAGAGAGAATTCCAGAGTTTTGGTTCCACGACTGAGAAAGCCCTCTTCCAGTTTGCCACCCACCTAATCTCAGAAGGCAGGGCACCCGAATCAGAGCCTTGGAAGAAGACTAGCAACAATTGCACAGGTTCATAATGTAGTAGAGGGTCCTTCAGGTATGTTGATCCCAAACCATATATGGCTGTAAAGATTAACAGCACTTTGAATTGTGCCCAGAAACAGACCAGGAACCAGTGTAGATGGGCCAAGTCTGGGGTGGTATGTTCCCTGTGTCCTGTTCCAATCGACACCCTGGCTGCTGCATTCTGTGTCAACTGAAGTTTCTGAACACTTTTCAAGGGCAGCTATACATAGAGTGCATTGCAATAATCTAATCTAGATGTGACCAGGGCATACATCTAGATTTTCTGCCCAGGAAAGGCTGCAGCTGGCTAACCAGTCAAAGCTGGTAAAAGGTACTCCTGGCTACAGCTGCCACCTGTTTATCCAGTAGCAGGCCTAGCTCCAAGAGCACCCCCAAACTACAGATCTGTCCCTTTAAGAAGAGTGCACCCCACTCAGAATAGGTGGCACCTTAAATCCTGGGTCAGACGTTCCAGTGACCAGTACCATTTCTGTCTTGTCAAGATCAAGCTTTATTAGCCCACTCCACAACTACTTCCAGGTGGTTCAGGGTTTCTACAGCCTTTCTGGGATCAGTTAGAGGTGTGTGAGAGAGAGCTGAGTGTCATCCATGTATTAGTGGCAACCCAGATCATATCTCTGAATGACTTCACCATTGGTTTCATTTAGATATTAAAGAGTATAGAGATAAGATGGAATCTTGCAGGATGCCATAAGCGTCCTTACCCTCCAGATATGACGGAACCACAGCAAAACAGTGCCTTCCAAGCCTGTAAAGGTGCCCCAGAAGGATACCATAACCAACAGTATCGAAAGCTGCTAAATCCAGGTGAATGTTTGCTGTAACAGCTTAACACGACTACCATTTTTATTGATTTTTAAAAGAGACTGTAGCTCGGTGTTTCATAGACTTTAATCTTAAAAACAATTTATTGGAACTAAACCTCATTCAGTATAATAGGACTTACTTCTGAGTAGATCTGTTTAGGATTACGTTTCATAACCGTCCTCTTCTTATTCCTGCTAACCATTGTGGTAGTGTGTATAAAGTACGCACAAAAGAAGAAACAAATCAGTTACGGAGATCTCCATAACAATTAGTTATGATAGCTAACTCGGACCTCCAGGTTTAGAGACACTCCATACAGGGAGCGGATTAAAGGGGGAAGGGAGAACTATTGCCTTCGTACGCTACTAATGGCTTTCCCAGAACTCCTGGAGAAACAGGGATATTGCCAGATAGCTCTCTGAGCTGTCCCAGCGAAGCTCTTCCTCCGCACCGATTATATTCTAACAGTCCTAGGCTCCTTTATTTCCCGGAACCAACCGTTTCCGTCCCTTCTTTCCCTGCACCCTCCTCACCGGAAGTGTTGCAGTCAGAGTCGGAGAAGGGAGAGTGCGACGCTGGTTTGATATCCGTCGCCTTCTACTTCATCCCTTTCGGAAGCGCTTATCTTCAAGCCGCCTCGTTCTGGATATTAGCGGCGTGCCGGGTCGCCTGCCGGCTATCGACGACCTGTTATGTGGAAGTGGCTCGGACGCCCCATACTCGCTGATTCTAAGACTGCAGCAGGTCAGGACGGGAGGGCCCTCTGATGGGATAGCACACCGTTCCCTGTGGCGGGGTCCTGTCGCCCTTGCTTAAGTATGCCAAGCAGGCTCTTTAAAATTCTAAAAAGCCAGTGACGAACGGAGGAAGTGAGTCGGAACCAGGGCTATGGAGGTGGGAATTGGGCTGGCTTTTCCCTCTCCCGCCATTTTCCGGTAGTAAATCTCCCCACTGCAGGATGGGTCGGATCCGGATATTTCTGCGAAAGCTGGAAGAACACAAAACTCCCTCTGCTGTGTCCTCATCGTTTCCGATTTCTCTGTCGCTTTAACGGAGAATAAACATGCTAAGAGAAATCGGATCAGCAATACGAAAGTTAAAAGGGGGGAGGGAACTGAGTGGATTTAGTCTATAGGTGTTGACCCTGTCGTTTGGTAGTCACGTTATCTAAATAAAGTGGGTTGTTCTTTTGGGGAAATGTGTGGCTGGCGATGTTGCCCAAGCCGTATGAATGCAACGGCCAGGCCTCTTATACCTTTAATAATTATGCAGAATAGATTATTTCTTCAATGGGTGCAACTTGCCATGCAGGCTCGGAAGCTACATGTACTGCAGTTCTCTCTTTAAGGTATAGATGACCTTTTCCAGTTTGAAGGACAGAAATGTCCCTTTTATCTTGCTCTTTCCTGTGGTTGCAATCTTCCTTCGGAGCATTCACTTATTTGTGAAAATTTGCCTGATAACTGATTGCTCATCCTCAGCGTGGGCATATCACTGGTTCTGTCTTTTAATTTGGATAATCATAAAAAGTAGGCTATAATGGCTAATTTGTTAAGAATGTTTGCATCCTCTGGTGTGGTCAATGCATTATATTCCAGTTAGCTGCTGCCTATCTTCTAGTCTTCTAAGTTCTTAATTTATTTCTAAAGTATGATATTTTCAAAGATAGATCAGTTCATCTCATGTAGGCAAATAGATTTTCAGCGTCCCTTTGTTTTTGTTTCCTGGTAGCATCTCTTCTGAGTATATAATTCTATGATTTTATCTGAAAACACTGTGTTTTAGAGGGAGAACACGGTCCATGTTCTTGTACCAATTTCTGCCTAGCAATAACTTTAAATGTGTCTTCTCTTTATTTCTTCTAGGCTCCAGTAGTATCAAAATTTTCACTGCTGGCTTGAAGAAGTATGCACTTCCCCCAGATTATAGTGGTATGTTTGGGGATAAAGGAGCTTACTTATAAAGGATGAAATGGGTTTTGCATTCTTATTTTTAATTAGTACCAGGATAAAATGGGGTATGCATAAATGGTATTCATCCATTATATTTGTACAGACAATGCAAAAATAAATCAGGAATCATCTTTAAAATGTCTTGAAACAGACCAGTAATGTAGTGCAGTTTCCAAAAGAGTTAACTGTGGAGAGGTGCTCATAAAACTTAAAGCCAATTATGTTCAGTTATGTCATATTCATCTCCCTCCCCCCTGCCCATCAAAGACGCTGTGCACAGAAATTTAGCCTTCTACTAAACAAGGAATCACGCAAAAACTATTTCAAATTCTGACTAGATATCCAATTTTATTCTAACTTGCTATCTACTCTCTTTTTATTGACTTCTCTGCTGTTAGAGCGATGTTTGATTTGTTCTTAGTGGTTTATTTGTAAATTGCTTTGGAAGTGCCTCTTGGGGTGGGAGAAAGTGAAAATATTTTCTAATCACTTTTGTTTAAATTCGGGGGGGAAGAGAAGCCATCTTCTCCATTTCCTATGTGTCTTCCATTATTGGCCCATGTATAAGATTTGATTAACTTGTGAGAGTGTATTTCAGATATTATTGGCTCAGGTGCTTCGATATAAAACTGTCAAGAGGTGATGAGCAGGAGGCATGGTTCTGACTCGGGATCTAAAATCCCAGAACCTGGACAAAGTAGCCAGGAGACTATTGCAGAAAGTATTAAGTGACTTTGCAATTGCTTGTTTTCTTCCAGGCATTACCATTCCTGATAGAACCAAACTAAGGTTCGTAGAGAGAGCCCCAAACCTACCCAAGGCTAGGCGTGAGTTCAAGAATTTACGTGATATCCGTGGTCCATCCAGCGAAGCCACAGAATTCACTGATGGACAGTATGGTATTCTTGTAAGTGTGACATTGAGTCTTCCTGCAGTGATTTCACTACATAGAGGAACTATTCTGGAAAAGGGGAGTAATCCTCTGCCTTGAGATTTGAGTTCTTGAGCATAATATTTTTGTCTAGCCCTGAATTGTATGTAAGCCTCATGTTGTTGTTGTTTTTCTTTCTTGCCTGCAGGCTATGGGTGGTGGTTACCTCCGCTGGGGTCACTTTGAAATGATACGCTTGACTATCAACCGGCATATCAATCCCAAGAGAATGTTTGCTGTTTGGAGGGTGCCTCCCCCTTACAAACCAATCACCCACAAAGGGCTGGGACAGCGGATGGGTGGTGGTAAAGGTGCAATTGACCATTATGTCACAGCAGTGAAGGCTGGTCGCCTCATAGTAGAAGTAGGTGGATATGTTGAATTTGGTGAGGTAGAGCGCTTCCTAACTCAAGTGGCCAAAAAACTACCTTTCCCAGCCATAGCAGTGAGCCGAGAGTCCCTGCAGAAGATGCGGGACATGGAAGAAGAGAGGAGACAAAACAACCAAAATCCATGGACATTTGAACGCATTATCACATCCAATATGCTAGGGATAAGGAAGTTTCTAAGCCCCTATGATCTGCAACTAAAGGGTCGCTTTTGGGGAAAGTTCTTTCTACCAGATAGAGTATAAACAGATGCAGATGAATGAGGGCATCTTCTCCTGTGGTGCCAACAGATGGGCTGCTATACAGCCTTGATCAAAGAAATTAGGAAGTTAATTAAGCTCCCTTGAAAAACAAATGGTTGTACAAATTAGGAAAATATGTTGGTTTAAAATCACAGATTTTGGGTAAATAAATCTTTCTGGTATGGATGTCTGTTTTAGTGTTTAAGCCAAGGCCAGAGAAACTTGTATCAGAACATATAGCCCTGCTTACAGAATTTTGGAGAACTTAAAAGAACAGTTGAGATGGAATATTCAGACATAAGTTCGGATGTTCTACCATTCATTGTAAAAACAGGCTTTACAAGATCTTAGTGGGCACTTACTTGCTCTTAAAGCAGCACTGTTGGAAGGGTGATGTAACCTTATTTGTATTCTGTAACAAAGTTGCTTGTGTTGGCACAGAATTTAACCCTGCTGGTAGCCCAGGCGATACCTTCCTGGCTAAGCAGCAGTAGGCTGCAAATTACAGGAGAATAAAGCAGGTGACAAGGTTGGATTATTCTCTTTTCTGGAAGGTTCTTGTAAATCCAGACACAACAACAGCAAAATTAAGACTTTTACTTTTCCGAAAATGAGCTCATTTTTTTTTTTTGGTTGAAGCAGGAAGAGAGACTGAGGAGAAGAATCATCTAGGACAGTATCTTAACAGTTGCTTTCACATAGTCTGTCACATTTATCACACTAGGTCAATTAAAAAAGCTCTTTATTCAGAAGACTTTGTTAACAGCCCATGCGATTTGCACAGCAGCAGTGATGGTGTGTAAGCTACATCTGACAGTAACTTTGAATAAGTGCCTCTTCTTTGAATTTTCACAAGGAAGGATGGAATATTGTGCATTTGTGAAGTAGCCATTTCACAACATGAAGGGGAGAAACTGGAGAGTTTGCCTCAGCTGCCAAAGGATCCCATTAAATATCATTGTCCACACTAAAGGAACTATTTTTCCAGCCATACCCTTCTCAGGAAGTGACTAAAAGAAGAAAGCCACAACTTCATCCATAAATATATTGTAAAGGTATATAAAGGGACAAGCTTTCTTCTAGTACATGAGAAATATATTCAAGAGGTGTTGGACATATCTATGAACAAGTTATATGTATTAATGCAACTTGTATCCAGTTACCTACCAATTTGTTTTTAAGTAGGGGTCACTGTAGATGCTTGCAGTGTGAGCCTCATGAATGCTCACTTGTACAGCAGAAGGAATGGGCAGGAGATATGAATATGGGAGTAGAGCCACAAGCATGACAGGATCTTACGGGACAACATTGCTTAGCAGGTATAGAGCTGGAATGCTTTTATCCAGAAGCTCAAGTCTACACCCTTCAGGATACCAAATGGGACTACCATAAGATGTTTCTTTCAACAGAGTATGAGCAAAGAAAAAGCACAGCTGGGAAAATGTCTCCAACTCATAGGCAAGCAGCTACCTGAGGTTTTTCAGCCCTAAAGAGTACCTTGTGTAGGCCATAAAGGAAATGATAACTTTGCCCGCTAAGTACACAAGCTGTTTAAGGGTCTCTTTCAAGAATTTGGCTTCACTGCAGAAGTGATCCATTGGGCAGAAGGAGCCAGCATAAATAGGCTGGAAGTTCAGTAAGCATTTTAAGACACAGTAATGAAAAGGAATTTAATTGGAGCAAGAAACTGAGAGGTGCCGTTTCCAATAACAATTTCCACAAATTCTTATCTTACTGGCCTCCATATGCTTGTGTGCTGATTGGGGCCTTAGTTCTGACTCCTTCTGCCCCCTTTTCACATCCACATAAAACATGTTGAAGGATAAATAATTGGCTGTAACATCTCCATTAAGAGGAAGTGCTGGAGTTTGTAGGACCAGAGAAAGTGAAAGAAGAGAAGCCATCTTGCAAAGCCAGTCTAGAAAAAAGAAAAGGAGTGGAACTTAACAGTCAAAAAGATGCAGAGCTAGCACTACTCTAGGCAACAAGCACTGAATGACCAAGATAATTCTTTTTGACTATTCCGAGAGTTAAGTGGGATGTTTGCACTCGATTTCTGTATGTAGAAATCTGGTATCTTTTTACTTCAGCAAGCTGGACTGAAGTACAGGAGGCAACACCACTTTATCATTCCTTCCAAATCAAGCATATTTTTTGTATTACCTGCTAAGGCATTCTGGAACACTGTGGCTGGAGTTTACTAGGCTAGTTGGAAAAATAAGAGCAGAAGCAGACACACAACATAGCATACAATTTCAGCCACAGCCCTCCCTGGGCTGAGGCCGCACAGAAATTAATACATATGATGGATAACATTTATGCAGTAACATGTAACTCACCTGATACAAGTGGCAAGGGAATAGGACTGGGGTGCTCAGGCAAAGAAACCTCCAATAGTAGAGGCCAGGATGATGATGAGGATGATACAGCATATCATGATCATAATCTTCTTCTGCTCAGGAAGAGGAAAAATGGATAGTATCCTCAAGACATATCTAATCAGAAGGGGACTGGGGAATAAGGAAGGGATTTTCTTTTGTAGGAAAGTGACACAATGGATTAGAAGATGGGAAACTTCAGGAATAATGGGGGAGTCAGAAGGTTGTGAGGACTCTTCTTTCACAAGTTTAGATGGTGCTGCAAGTATTCCATGACATTTTTACACTAAGGTAGTTTGTCTTTCTGGTTCTCCACTTTTGAACAGTGCAGAAGCACCCGATTCCATTTTAGGTCTACTGCTAAAGTGGTCTAGCGGGAAAAGGAGTAGATTCCAAAACTCTGAGATGAGCAACACTGTTGCTATGATTTTCCCTTAAGGACTTGGTATAGAGACTACAGGCAAGGCAAACAAAATTCAGCCAGGTTCTGTATTCTAGTTCAGTTTAGAGGCAGCTCCCCAAGCCTTGTATGCATAACAGCAGCAACCCCCCGCGCACACAGCATTGCAAAGCCATATATAGGCTAAGGGAATGAGTCTGACAATGTCAAGGAAATGCATACCACCCCTCAAAATTAGTGAGAAGGCTTGTGTGGATCGGATCCCGACTAAATTAGCAATTCCCGCCAATTCCCTGTTTTCACTGCAGGCTCCCCTTATATTGCTCCTCAGTGTTCCCTATCCCATATTGTGGAGATAAGTGGGAGCATAGGGGCAGGAAACTTCAGTTCCACTGATGGAAAATATAGTCTGGATCCAACACTACATCCTGAAATTCACTCAATTACACTCAGTTACAGTAATATTTAAGTAAATTCATTTATTTTTAAATTAAAAAATTCAGTTCTCATTTTTTTTTAAAAAAAAATCAAATTCATAGGATCCCTGCTGTCCATAGGCAGCTCGGTATCTTTAGCTACATCTTTCTCAGCAGGTTTTTTTAAAAAATCACACACACACCACCAATATTGTGACATCTCATCGGTGCTTATTTCAACATTCCATTGACCACACCATAGAGCTGCCACCTCCCAATTACAGACATCATGGCCTAGAGAAAAAGAAAGCATGAGAGTCTCTCCCCTCTTAGCTCCGTCCATGTGCATAGTTAGAAGGGTCACGCAAGTGCATTTGCCTGGAGTGCTGCTGTTAACATTCTACGGGGAGGGGGGGGGATTACAGGATCCAGCATCAGCAGTATCACAGCTAGACAATTTAGATCATCTAGTAATTAGGTAAACGTGAATGGTACTGCTAGTGCAGAAACAACTGGACCAGCCAGATTTTGCTAGTAAACAGGAATAGGTTATCCTCTCCTCCTGGAAAAACATTGTCAATTCTAGTCTCCCACTGAGTGCCACAGGAGTTTGGGTGCTGCTGCTACAAACGCTTAAACAGAAACTAAAGCCCTCTACACTGGGAATCTTGTGCATCCCCAAATGTTCAGCTTTCCAACTGAAAATAGCTCCAAAAAGTAAAGCTACTGATGCTGAAAGGATAACTAGAATATAGATTTCCTCTTTAGACCTGATGAAGGTAAACATCTCCATCCTGTGTGCTTTGATTTACATTGGGGCCTTTCAGGGAAGGAATGGGGTTTTTAATATTTCAGCCACCACTAAGGTTTTACTATTTGAAAGCAGCTCCCCCACTCTGTTAATGTTTTAAAAGGAAAAATATACATTATTTATAAACACAACCCCTCCTTTAAAGTACTAACAAAACAGGTAACCCAGATTTAAATAGTAAAGTGAGTGGAAGTTGAAGGATTAAACCCTTCTTTGCATAGCTAGCATGAATCTAGGTGGTACTGCCAGCTAAGTGGACTACATAACTGGTTTTTGTAACCAAATTAACTGTCATGCATACACATCCATTTCTGTGACAACACCTGCAGAAATTTAACACAAGTGTGGCTGAGGACCAAGCAGTAAGTGGCCATAAATCTGGTGAACAAATAGTAGCAAGTGTTTTTTACACAAAGCAATGTAAAAGCCGTATATAACAAATGGAGATCAAAGTCTAAAGCTATACTCTTTTAGAGAGAAGATAAAACTATTAAGTACCCAATCTGATATTTCTCTCTTTACCTAGCCTGTGAACTAAATAAGCTATTTAAAAATTGGTGATTTTGAGTGGTGGATAAAATGTGGCTCTAGGTGGAAACCACTGGTACAAAATATAACACTGCCAAGCCAAGCCAACTATTTGATTCCTCACTGAAAAAAAATACAAATCATGGGAAACCAGACATAAATCGCACCTTTAACACAACACAGGCAATTGTTCAAAAGCAGGAGTGATTTGCACGCCATCCAGAAAAATTATATTCCAAACAATAATTAACTAGTCTGCCATTTAGGGGCATCCAAGGAGAGCTTTCCTTCCACACACACAGTAGTTGCAAGTGCTTCAAAGCATAGACACTCTACTGAAATGCCTATTTTGACCTGAGGAGAGACAATGCTTCTAGCTCAGATGTAGAAAACTAGCTTGCCATTGGCTACCCATTATTATGGCTACATTATGTATGCATGATACAATTCTGAGCCTGGTTTGAGAACACTGGCTCGAAGACCTGGCTCTTTCCACACCTGGAGCTGTTGCATGTCTGCTTTTCATCCTAACCTATATCTTCCCAAAACTGGCTTGGTGCAAAGCACTGCGAATGCCACATAAAGAGTTTACACTGCTACCTGCCCAACACTGTTCCTGGCACTTGACCTCTTCTTGGTATTGGTAGGGCAATGTGTGCTGCGGCTCCGGAAGGCTTTTGAACTTTGTAAGAGTTGTAATATCTGGGGCCATCCTTCAAAGACAGTAGAAAGGCAGCCTCAGTGGACAAGGGAGTGGTATTTAGCAAGTATGTGGCAGACACTGGTTTGATCCTTAGCCCTTAATATAGACAATTCTAACAAGTAACAATTTCTGGCATCCTCAATAAAGATCTGAAAATGTTAAAAACATTGCATCCGAAACTAGAGCAAAAAGTGGCGAGGTAGGTAATAGTTATCTCTAAACATTTTAAAGGTTTGTTCCAGAAAATTCTGGAAGGATGTAAGCTTAAAAACAGGAAATGACATCAGGAAGAGCTTGAACTGGAGGCAGCAAAGGTAACGGGAAGGGAGGCAGGGATAGGCAAGGAGCAGATTTGATGGGAGATTCTCTCCAGGGTGTCATGAGATCTTGTTAGTTCCTGGTTGCACAAATTACAAAATCTTCTGGTTGCGGAGCTTCATTCAAGGAGTGAGCTAGAACATCATGTGGCTCTTAAAAGTAGTGCTGGTGCAAGTGAATCCCTCCTGCTTGAAAACAAATCCAAGGAACAAGGCTGGAGGATAGGCAGGGGAAGATCACAGTACGGTGGGGGAAGTCTTGCTACCCATCCAGGAAGAACGCAGGAGTGTCTGAAGGAAGGAAAAGAACCAAGTGAGAAAGAATTCTCGTGTGGGAATGAGCAGCTAGTTTTTTCATAGGGACACATTAAATCCCTATAGAATAGGAGGGCAAGGGAGTAAACACTCCCCTGTGCTGTTTATAGGAAAACAACCACTTCCCACTACTTTTCAGCTCAAACACCATGGTCAGTTCACAAGCCATGGAAAGAAACAGAGGAAGCAGTCATGAAACAACAGAGGTGCTTAATTTGAACAACAAAGGGAAGAATATACAGATCATCCACACAGGAGATGTCCTCCTCAGATAGCCTTACAGCAAACTTCAGACAGTCTATCAAAGAGGACAAGGCAGAGCTCTTCACACACCTCTGCAAATGCAATGAGAAGCTGTATAGCATACCAATACCATATGGTATATGAATACATGTACCAGTAAGCATTAAATGCATAAGCACGTTGCTTATGTGACTCAGCAGCAACAGCATGAAAGTCAGCCTCTGGCAAAGACTTCTGCTGAACTTAGTCATCTTTTCTCTTAAGTAACTTCTATTCAAAGTTGCTGGAGAAGTTGCAGAAGTCACATGCGTCTCTAGCAAGCCTCTATCTGGATGATCAACCTCTCTCACACACATCACATCCCAAATTGTAAGAAATGGACTCAGAACCGAAAGCTCAACAGGCAACACACAAAGTTTGTGTATTAGTATAGAAGCCAGAGCCCCAAAGCAAGGATTCCAACACTCAAGCTGCACCACATCTCCGAACTGCAGACTCAAACAGCTTCATGTCAGTTAGAAGAAGCTGTGTTTCTTACAATGTTGCTAGCCCTTGTGGTTGCTTAAAAAGCTTTGAGAATATCTGTACTGTGACAGGTGTTTGCTGAAATCTCAGGAACCAAGGTCAGATTTTATGAAGCAGTTTTTGTAAGAAACCCCCATTTTTGCAGAACCACCAAATAAATCATGCCAAGTCAATCAACACAGGAACAATGATATGGAGCAGGTAATCATGGTATTATTGTTCCTTACCATGGCAAGTGGCCTTCAAACTTTCCCGATCTTGGACTCATCTTTAACCACAGGTTAAAGATGTGACAGCAAACCATATGACAAAATCGTATGACAGGAAAAAGAAGAGCCAGGGTCTTTGAACCCACCTGGGCTAAAGAGGAATCCTTTCCACCATTGAGTTTTCACCAATCTGCTAAGCTCAGCTTGCAAGCAAAGAGAGGCACAAGGCATGGCTCTTTTTCTGTATGCATACTAGCAGCAGGTATTTCCAAAAAGCAGCAAAAAGTGGCAGCTCTATTGGAGCTTATGACCTGTGGGTTGAAGACCATTGCCCTAGGTCACAATTCCTGGGAGGTTCTCAGGACAGAACAGTGGCTGCTTCCTACCCTAACCCACACATTGTAGGAAGAGCATCTGTAGGCAAGCAACTTTGGCTCACTCCACATTTTTAAAAATGCAGCTTGAAGTGAACTTGGACTTCAAGATCAGGCAAGACAACCACAGTCTCAACTGTTAGTGTCACAGCATTCACCAGTAGTCAGAGATATTAAGAACCCTCTCAATAGTCACAGGCAGCAGAGGAAATAGTGCAAGAGTTAAAGGACCCATCTGCTTCCCCAGTCTACTTACGGTACAGAGCCAGCAGCCTGGTTGGCTACTTTGGATTCAGCCCTACAGCAAGTCCAATAATCAGAGCTACAATTAGCAGCAAGACAATGACTACCACAATGATAATTATTGTTTTCTAGAAAGGGTAAAAAAAGAAGACAATTCAACAATGAGTGATAACATTACAAATGAGGAACTCTTGAGTCTCAACATTCTGTAGTTTGATCTGCAGCCAATTCACCCTTGTACATTTGTCACTCAGTGAAGTACAACATCAAGCAATGACCCATGTGAGCTAAAACAGCCATCTATGATCATGCACATTATGCCAGACATAAACATCATATTCAGTGGAGGCCTTTAGTTGCAAGTCATTACATGATGAATATTGAGTAATAAATGCCCATGGGTGGTTAACCCTTTAGTGACATTAGCTAAAGGAGATTGAAAACAGTTGTAAATTGTAAAACAGAACTTAAACAAGTTTGACATTCCAAGTTCATTTGGATAATGAAAAACAAGATACCCAGCTTGCCAATAACTAACAGCTATTGGGTATATTTTACTTTTTAAAAAAAGAAGAAAATCAGAGACACATCCATTTTGTGATCAACCCAAGAAGTCACAATGATTGGCTTCCTTTACTCATGGTCCCTCAGATTAGTTACTTTTTGACATAAAATGAAATGTAGGAAGTACATGCATGTTTCCCTCACAGAATTGTGGTGAAGAGAGGAAGAATCTGTAGCTCAAAACATGTACAGCTTTCCTGCTGCCATATCAACTGCCATATCACTGGAATTTAATTCTGACCTGTAATCCAGCTCTTAAAGGTACAAAAGACCAGGCAACTGGCAACCATTGCTACTCTGGACTGATAGCTATACCAGAACTTGCATGCGAGTTACCAGAATTTAAACAGAGATGAAGCTTGGCACACAAACAATGACAAAGGAATAAAAGCATAACCCAAAGCAGTGCAAGACAAGTCATAGCTCAGGCTAGCCCACTAAAGGAGATTGATGCTCATGTTCTTAGAAGACATCCTAAAGAATTAAGGAACTGTGAAAGAAAAGACCTTCCTCTCACTGGTGGAAGAAACTGGGATCAAGGGAGGTGTCTAAGCACAATCAGGGAGCAGTACTTAACAGTGCTACTAGTCATGCAGTTACTTGCATAATTCAAAAACAATGGGTCACAGAGCGGGTTGGAGAATAAGTGGCTGGGATGGGAAAAGTCTGCATCTAGACTAAGGCTAAACTGGGACTTTGACTGGAATGGAGGGACCTTGACAGTTGGTAGGTTATGAGTTAAGTGATAAATTTTTTTAAAGTAAGTAATAAAATCTAAAAGCATGGGGGGAGGGGGGAGGGGTTCTCTGAAGGGGAGAGGTGAGTGGGTTCTGAAAGGTTCCTCTCACCCTTCGTGCTTCACTCTGAAATTTGACAGCCTTTTTGGTGTCAGCAACAGCCCGTTCCACAAAGCCTACTGATTGGTCCATGTTGCTCTCTATGCGGTCAATCATAGCTCCCTTGCGGAAAAAGAGAAGTGGTGGAGGCAAAACAGAGAGGCAGAAGCAGAAAGTGTTAGTGGCTGGTGGCGCAAAGCTGGTAGTCCATGGGAGAGGCTCACCTTTCGTGCCTTACTCTGGTATTTCAAGGCCTTTTTGGTCTCTTCACGAGCTTTCTCTATGTGATCTATGGTGTGCATCATGTTAAGTTCTATATTATCTACAATTTCTCCCTGTGAAAGCAGGAGAACAGAAACAGGGAGGAAGAAAATGTACGTGTTAGAAAATACCTATTGACTTGGAGAAAGGTTCTGGGAAATCAGTTCCCTCCCTCTAACTCTACCATTATTCAAAGGTGGTTCTCCCCACCGGGTAGTCCCTCTTGGAAATCCCCTCCCTCCTCAAGTAAGCCAGGTGTTCATTTATTTAATTTAGGATATTTCTATGCTACCTCTTCAGAGTTCATTCTCCACAGCTGTCACCCTCTCTCAAATGGGTTCTCCTCAGGTATTTTGTCTCCACAAAATTTTAGTCATGTTATTCCAGCACTAACTCATCCATGCTTCCTTCCCACAACCAACCCTTTTCAGGTTCTAGAAACAAACACTCACCATGATTAGACTTGAACACCATCTCCTCGGCATTGCATTGTGAGCAGAAAACAAGAAATGGGGCCTTAAGGTTTGGAACTGAAGCCTAAGTACTACTAAGCAGGGTGTTTCTGACCCATAATTTACAGGCATCTAGAAAGGCCTGGTTGTAACATAAGCAAAGTGTAATCAGTTAAGAACACAGCAAGTAGCATGGCTTCTGCAGCCCAAAAAATCAGGGTCAGTCAACAGCTTCATAAGCTACCAAACCCACCCCCAGACTAGTCAGTTACAAAGCCTCACCAGCAAATCAAAGTTCATGTGATATTTCTGATTATCTAGCCTGCAGTTATCCAAGTTCAGCCAGGCTATTCACCCCAGTTACTAAAGCAGCCCTTGGAACAGGGGAATGGCACTCCCACTACCAAGAAACTATCTTGTCTTTTTAATTAAGAAGGGCCACACTACGACATTGACTACGATATTTGTTGCATCTTTCACCCATTCTCCATTAGCCTGCTGTTTTTTCCTTCTGCACTCCCTAGTGTGCTCTCATTCCTCCTCATCTCCATATTTCAACTATACATGCATCACTTTCCATCATTTAAATTTAATAGCCCACTGGATTCTTTAGATTATCACCTTTGCTTTTTTTTCTCAACTTCTCCAAGCTGCTTATGCATTCCCTCCCACATGTCTTCTCTGAAAAACTCTGTTACCTGGTTTTCCACTAGCATGGCAATGTCCACAAACATGTCATGAAGCTCCTTGATACTACTTTCAAGCCGCAAGATGTCCTTATGCCGCCCTTCAATCTCACTCAATGCCTGCTTTGAAATCTGGGAATCCATGATCTAGAAGAAACCAAAAGGCTGTCACTTGTAAAAATGCCATCAAAACCATCCACTTCCAAGAGGACACTGAGAAACATTTGGCACTGTAATTGTCATATGCTCCACCCCAGCTTCTTTACCTACATACACTTTTCTATTCCTACTTCCTACCCAAACTTTGCTTTTGTTATTCATATGTTTTCAGCCAATGAAACTTGGTGCCCTTACAAGGAACCCACTGTAAGCCATGCCTTGCACTCAGAATCCATCTAGTCCCTTCTCCCCATGAAGTACCAAGTATCATTGTTCACTGATACTCACCCCAGCTGTGAATATTGCAGGATTCCCACTCTCTAGCATTTCCTCCAGCTCCTCATCTGTTGTATTCTTCCCAGCTGTATCCCAGGAAGGGGGTGGGGGGAAATTAAGAAAAAGAGCATCATATACCACAATCAGAACAAACACTTCTACATGCCAGGCTAGAAAATGGGGCAATGGCTTCTATTAGTTAACAATATTATTTTGGCATGGTTTACTTTGAGACCGTGGGACCAGTGAGATTCCAGTCTATAACTAGGAATGCATTTCATGACTGCACCATTCTATGCATTTCATGACTGCACCATTCTTGCAAAGAAATTTACTTCTGGAAATTATACTGGCCAAACAGGACAGCTGTATGGATGGCTAAAGTAGTATATAAGAAAACCTTTATTTTAAAAAACCCATAATGATCACAGCATGTATCCTTATACTCCACCAATCAAAGTTTGAAGCTTTCCTCCATCTTAAAAGACTCCTTCTCCAGGTAAAGAGCCATTCTAGCTGGAGTAAGGTTCCATCCCATTAAATTCAGCATACTGAGAATTTCAACCAAAAAAATAAGGCTCAAAAATAATCTTGGAAGAAATGTTGTCTGAGTGTTGCAAGGATGAGATGGTGAGTGACAGTGAAGGCTCTGCAGAGAAGTTTTTATGGGCAAAGTCTTCCTCATGATCAAACTAGCTCCAGAACTGCTCTGAGAGCACCCAACTTATGAGCAGCCATTGCAATTTCTAGTACATATCAGAAAATAAACATCAAGAAGAAGAATGCTGCACCAACAGCAAACAGAAAGCACCAGAGAGCATGCAATGTATCTATCAGGAGAAAAAGACCTTTGAAAGGAAAAAAGGGGGAACTTTCTTCTGGTCTAGCACACGGGAAAGCCAAAGCCAGCCAGCAACCACAATATACATACTAATCTCAAGCTGCCTCTGGATCCGTCCTTTGCTCCGTTCCCGGAAGTCAACCTGGGCCTCATTGTACTTTGTCATTACCTCAACAAATTTTCGAGAAAGAACTGAATGCTAGTGAGAAAAGAAATGATGTCACAAGCCACTAATCACAAGACTCACCAATTATTTCATTTTAACAGCCTGATCTGCGCTATAGAATACAATAATATTCACTGGCTTTATCTTTCAGTATCTTGAAACTTAAAAGAAGGCCAACTCTTTGGAAAATGAAAGCGTTTTAGAGTGGACTTGTTACTACGTGTAGATCTTTAAAAATGCAGTCCTTGTTTTTACCCACTGAGGCAGTAATGCAATGGGGAAAACGGGCTTGGGGAGAAAGGCACTTAATTCTTTCCCCTACAGTTATTCTCCTACCACCAACTGTCTCCCAAACTGCAGTTGTGGAAGATCTCCAATGATAAATTGGGGGCGGGGAATTTTAGGCAGGAAAGGGACCTGAAGGTAAATGGTTAAATGTCCCCTCCAGTCTCTCCTGCCAACTGCTGTTTTTGCATTCTATAAAAATAAAAACTGCCCTTTTAGTTAATTGCAGATCTATACCTAACATGTAATTCTACCCTCAAAACTTACATTAAAAATGACAACTTCCTCCCCCTGAGTTTTGGCTAGTGTAATACAAGCCTTTTATCTTTGAGGAACTGAAAGTGCATTTCAACAGCAAAAAATTTTCCAGCTCTGAACATTTCAAATGAAGAAATATGAAGCTTATACGAAGGAAGTTGTGGGATGTTCAGAATATTCTCAAGTGTATGTCTCCACGACTCCCAAGATGGAAGGCATTGCTGGACGCTCTGTTTACTCAGCAGAAACTATTACACTCTCCTCTGTCTGTCTCTCTCCCCTCACCACCCTAGTTGTTTTTTAAAAATACTTGTTTCCAAGGCTCAATCTGATCTAAGAAATCTGAGGCTGGAACCAGTTTTTAATATGGAATGAATGCTTCTGAGCATATGCACAGAACTTCTCTCATTGTGAACCACAGCTCAGGCATGACATTGTAAATTCCAAGATAAGAGCCCCCACCATTATCCCCTACTCCAAACAGTTAACTACTTGTATGTGTGTGCATGCCAAAAAGTCACAGTCGGCGTATGAACCCAGCAAGGGGCTTTCAAGCCAAGTGAGAAGCTGAGGTGGTTTGCTATTGCCTTCCTCTGCACAGTCTTCCTTAGAGGTCCAAGTACTGACCCTGCTTAGCTCCCCAGAGCTGACGAGATCAGGCTATACCATGCCACCTTCCTTCTAACTACTTGTAGCTTCCAAAAAAAATCCATCTTCTGTTACTCCTGTTCTTGCATCAGGGTCCTGCCACCGGCTAAAGCAAAGAAAGGCATCTTGCATCTTGTATGTCATTGTCACTCTACTTACCTGGGATTTCCGTATTCGCAGGTCTGCTGATGACCGGACTTCATCCTGCTCAATGTTCTGCTCCATACCTGTAAATGCAGGGAACTGAATTAAATGTTGCAGAATGCAGGTATATCAGAGAATACTACAACATTATCTATCAGAGAATAGCATAAGCTTTCGACAATCACATTTCTCTTTGTCAGATGCATCTGACAAAGAGAGCTGTGGTTCTCGAAAGCTTATGTGACAGTAAAGTTGGTCAGTCTTAAAGGTGCTACTGGACTCTTTTCTATTTTCCAGAGCATGTTGCCCTGCATTTCAATTATAAAGAATCTTCAAAGCAACATACAAAATAGGACTAATTAACACCTAATACAATAAATCAACATAAACAAAAAAAAGCAGGAAAAGGATAAACAAAGAATACTATATAAGAACTGAGGGTTCCACTAAAATATTAGCATTAAGCATCCTAGAATAAGATTACTTTGGCCAGGTCTCTGAAAATGAGACAAAAATGCTTTGCAGAAGAAACTTGCACAATCTCAGTGCTGCCACTGAGAAGATTAGACACTGGGTTGGACATTCCCTCCCCAAACTATCAGGCCAACTTCTTGGGTGACTGGAGATGGGTCAATCTTTAAGAAGCAGAAAGAAAGTAATGAGGATAGCTCCTTTAAGAAAACAGAGGCCATTTTCACACTGCTTACCCAATTGCGCAAACCTCCTGGAACGACGCGCCTTCCCGGTGTGATTTCCCGCGATAACTCTGGTTCCAGGAGCTTTGCACGATCAGTAAGCAGTGTGAAAACAGCCCAAGCTGGAATAAAAATTCTAAGGAGTAGTTAATATTAAAGGCACTGAGGAGCTGGGATCTTTATATGGCAGACAAAAATTCCTGGGGGTATTCCAAGGTTACTCTGATTGATCCTGCAGCAAATGCAAAATACAGGTGATACTACCTCAGTCTTTGAACATCTGTATTCCTGTACACAGAAATCCTGATTGGGACAGGGCTCCCCAAGTTGCAGTTGAAGGTGTTGAAAGAACTGGGATGTCACCCAGTTTTGTGTGTTTGCTGCAGGATACACTGGTGGACCTAAAGCAATTGTGCCTCTTGTGCAAAGTAAACAGCCACTCTAAATGTCAGCTGAGCCATACAATGAACTCCTCTTGAGACTAGCCTGCATGGAGAAAGTGTGTCTTACTTTTAAGTTTGTTTCGGACACTGTTGGCCATTTTCTTAATTTCTGCTGTGAGCTGATCCAGATCATCTTTTGTCTCTGCAGAACACAAGCAAAAATATCCACATTGGGAGGTATAAGAACAGCAGTAAATATCGCCCCCACACCTAACCCAGCACCCCTCAGCTGGTCAGGAATATAAGGGGCCAGGAGGTGTCTATTCATTTAATTTTGTCCCACCTTTCCCCCTCAGGGCTCTCAGGAAAGCATACAAGATTCTCCTTCACAGTATCTTCACAACAGCCTTGTATGGTAGACTAAACTGTCAGTGCATGACTAGCCCGAGGTTATCTGGTGAGTTTCATGAAAAAGCAGGGATCTGAATCTGGGTCTCCACAGTCTTAGTCTAACCACTTTATCAACAGCAGGGGGGAAACCTCAGGGCTCTGGCCTCTCAGGAAGTCTATTCCTCCTCTCTTCTCCCAGGGGCACTGCTCTCCTTTCCACCCCCTCCCAGCACAGGAGCCCAGGGACAAGGAAAAGACAGAGAGTTGAATATCAGTGCTTCAGAAGTACACCGCTAGAGCCAGGGTCCTCAGGGAAGTGCATAAAAGTTGCTGCTAAGGAGGCTGTGAATTACTTACTTTGTTCAGGGATAGGGGCAGACAGGATAATGCTGTACAGTCTTTTTGCTTCTTCTACATTCTCAGCAATTTTATCAATATTTAGCCGTGTTTCTTCAATCTGTAAAAAGATGAAAAGATGAAGGGCACATGGGCACAGATGGAGGCAAGAGCTTGACCCACCCGCAAGTTAGCTATGGAAAAAACCTCCCCAGAAAATGGCATGCCAGTTAGAAAGACAGACTTGATAGCACAATGCATAGCATTTCTGCAACGTATTATTGCATGCAAAGATTCTTTAATTACAATGGTAGATGCCCCTCAAAAAGGTGTTCAAATGTCTACCTCTTTCATTTATCTAACCACTCCACTACTAAAAATGCATTCCTACATAAATAAAACTAAAGGAGTTTTAAAGTATTCTCTAACTAGAGCTAGTTTGGTGTAGTGGTTAAGAGCGGCAGGACTCTAATCTGGAGAACTGGGTTTGATTCCCCATTCTTCCACTTGAAGCCAAGTGGGATACCTTGGGTCAGTCACAGCTCTCTTAGAGCTCTCTCAGTCCCACCCACCTCACAGGGTGGTCGTTATGAGGATAATAATAACACACTTTGTAAACCACTCTGGCATTAAGTTGTCCTGAAGGACAGTATATAAATCAAATGTTGTTGTTCTTGTTATTAACTACTATTCTGTAAGTTTTAAAACATTTCCAAAAATGTCAGTAACTAAGCAGTTCTTTTGTATTAGCCCTTAATATATGCACTGGGGTGACCAATGTGCAGCAGCACCACATCCCAAGGTTTGTTTATAGATCAGGCATTAACTACACACCAGTGTAAATAAATGGAATACAGATCTTTCAGCCATAAGGAAACAAAAGTCACTAAACAAAAGTTTCCCAGGGTTTTGCAAGGATATTCACACTTCAGGTTCTAAAGCAGAATGTGAGCTCCCAGGTCTGCCTATTGAAACCCAACAGCTCTCAGCACATACTATCACCATAATTTCCAAATTACCATTATTAATATAGTGACAGAAGAATGCATTAGTTTCCCATTTGACTGTTGGGAGCTGCACATGATGTGACAGAATCTGAACCCAGGCCTCTGCAACTCATGGTCTTCACTTTAACTTAATCTTACTCTTTCCTCCCCCATATCTCCTCACCTCTGCAAAGAACTCATCCATAAAAGCTGTGTTATCGATAGCAATTTCCAGTTCATCATCAGTATCATCCTGGTTTTGTTTCTGTAAAGGGACAAGATGACATTAATTGAAGAGAAAGGAAAGCATGTATGTATCTTGCACCAAGATTAATCCTCTGAGCCAACTTTCTATGCAGATAGTTTCAGGCAGGTAGCCATGTTGGTCTGCAACAGGACAGCAGGATTTGAATTCAGTGGCACCTCAGAGACAAATAAGATTTTCAGGGTGTAAGCTTTTGAGGGTCAAAGCTCCCTTCTTCAGATACCTTATCTTGAAAGCTTCTGCCCTGAAAATCTTGTTGCTTTCTATGGTGGTACATCTGTAACCTTTGAACACACACTGGTTAACATTTCTGCAGGCATAAGGACACCTGGTAATAGAGTGTGGTTTTCCTGTCTCCTCCATGCAGCAGCCCAGAGGCATTTACAGCTGCTGAGGGGGAGGAGGGATCATGGTCCACAGAAGGAAGTCCTTGCATCCATGGAAACGTTACTTTACATTTTCTACCTACTTGGGGAGTCAAGTATGACCTTGTTTGTGAGTGGTCCTTTGTGGGGGGGATTCATCATCTACAAAGGGACCAGCCAATTTACTGCTAGATGGAGTGGCAGAAGGTGGTCCCAGCCTCAGCACAAGAGCTGAAGAAAGCCTTTGAAGCTGGAGAAAGCCTTTGAAGATGACCCGAGGGAAGGCTCACACCCAAGGGAAGGCTCGCACCAAGACTCCCACAGCTATCAATATGAACAACTGCTTGGATACTAGAGGGAAAGGGAAAGGAGGCAACCATGTGAGGCGTTCCATCCCCATCTTCCCCACTTAACTTCAAGGGAGTCCCTTTCCGTTCCATGTCCCCTTAAAAAAATGTTCCTTTAAGCCTGGCTCTACTTTGCACCAGAATAAATATTCTGCATCTGTTTTTGTTCTAATAAATGTTAAGGTACTTTAGCAACTTGCTTAAGTCCCCCCCTCCTGAACACCCATTTGCAAAACAGAACCCAGCAGTTCAACGGAGACCTAGGGTCACAGCAGTCTTTGCAAGGAACTATCATCACTAAGAAGGAAGCAAATAAAAAGAACCAGTGGAACAGCCTGATAGGCTAAGGGAGGGCAGCTTTATGTAGAGCAGGGTTCAAGGATTACATACTCTGAGAGACTGACAGAGACAGATTTAAGCTCTTCTTCCTAAAGAAGAGGAACAGTTAAGCCAGTAGAAGTAGAGAATTTTCCAGTGGGCTGAACAGACCCACATAGCTTACCAGGTGCACCCCACCCCCAATACAGTTTGGTCCCTGTAGCTTGCCCACACAGAAGCATCTTATCGAATCTTTAAAGCCTGGTAAATCACCTGGCATTGATTTGATCCCCCCTGAGCTAATAAAACAAAATATTGACTGGTGGGTTCCTTTCTTGACGGAACTATTCTCAATAATAGATAATACTGGAAGAATCCCAAGGGATTGGGGGGGCTGCCGTCATCATTCCTATCCATAAAAAAGGCAGTAAAGATGACCCCTCTAATTACAGACCTATTAGCCTTTTAAGCTCTATAAGTAAGTTATATGCAAAACATCTCCAATGGAAACTTAGGGACTGGATTGAGGAAGGGGGCTGCCTAGCTGATGAACAAGCTGGGTTTAGGGAGGGGCACTCAACACTAAATCAATGTGTGTTCTTAGACCACCTGATCACAAAATACTCCTCCAATTCAACAACATCATTATATGCAGCTTTCATCGACTTAAAATCAGTGTTTGACTCAATCTCTAGAACCACTCTGTGGGAGAAATTAGAATCTACAACAATAGACAGACGCTTATTATTTCTGATTTGGGCCCTACATGAAAATAATACAATACGAGTACAATACAGTCCCCAAGGCCACCTGTCAGATTCAATAGAAGTAGGGCAGGGAGTCAGACAGGGATGTATACTGGCCCCCCTTCTGTTCAATTTATATATCAATGATATGGTAGCCTATTTAAACAAGCCAGACTTCCATCTCCCGAAAGTTGGCATATTCCTGTGCTTCTGTATGCTGATGACGCAGTCATACTCTCCAGGACTCCTATAGGTCTGAGGAGAGCTTTGCGCTCACTTATGCAGTATTGCCGGGATAACACTCTAGACAGATTTAAGCTCTTCTTCCTAAAGAAGAGGAACAGTTAAGCCAGTAGAAGTAGAGAATTTTCCAGTGGGCTGAACAGACCCACATAGCTTACCAGGTGCACCCCACCCCCAATACTGTTTGGTCCCTGTAGCTTGCCCACACTGCAAGGAAGTGAACAAATGGCTGAAAGGCAGACAAGAAAAATAATCAAGGGTGCAGATATTCAATAATCCCCTCTTCTAGCATCAATACATGGCAGCTCTGGTTACTCATTGGTTACCCATAGGCTTACTAACCTCCAAGTGGGGCCTGGAGTTCTCCTGGAACAACAACTGATCTCTAGACTACAGAGATCAGTTTCCCTAGAGGAAATGGCAGTTGCAGGGCGTGGGATTGATACCATTACACCCCCACTGACCTCCTTCCCCTGCAGGGCCATATTAACCCATGGCCGGGCCCCTAGCCTTTCAGGTATTTCGGGCCCCTTCTGGCACTTCAATCTTTCACCCCACTACAGCTGACAGCCTGACTCTGGTACAGTAGATACTAGACCGCAGAACATAGCCCTATATCCATTTTGAGGGTCTCCTGAAGAATTCTATTCATATATATGAGAGTATATAAATGGATAAATATTGCTACAGCACAAAGTGTAAAGTGCCTTTAACCACTGGAGCTAGGGTTACCAGGTGCCCGCCAGTGGCGGGCAAACTCCTGGGGATTTGCCCCCTTATCTGCCATTTGCTGAGCAATCGGCAGGAGGGGGCAAACTCCTGGATCATGCCCGCCACTGGCACGCACCTCAGGAGCACGCACCGTGCGCGCTCTCCTACCCCTTGTGCTGGCCACAGGAGCATCCCTGCGCTCCAATTTGGCCCCAAACTGGCCAAATCGGAGCGCGGGAGCGCTCCTGCGGCTGGCGCAATGACGTCACTTACAGAAGTGATGTCGCCACGCACTTGGCGGAAGTGACGTCATCATGCTGCCACTGGAGCGCGCGCACACATCAGTAAGCTCCAGGCCCCTATTCTCCCGCTGAGAGGTCAGAGGGACCTGGCAACCCTAACTAAAGCTCTAGGGCGCAGGTAACAGTGCCTCAGCAAAAAAAAATTGACAGGCCTCTAGTCCCTGCAGGGCCTCTAGGCTTCAGCCTAGTCAGCTTTATGAATTATACAGCCTGCTCCCTTGCTCAAACACCAAGGCACTACCTGCAAATCTCTGGGAATTTCCCATGCCAGAGTTGGCAACCCCATTTACCTACCAAGATAAACCAGCTTTTAAAACAAACTTGAGAGAGATGTGTATACAATTGCACTTAGAAAGAAGAGACAGTTCTTCGGGTGAATAAACTAAGTGGTAGTACAAAAAAAAGAAATAGTAGGAAAGCAAACCTGTCCAAATATTGACGTTCTCTTAACTAAAGAAACAGAATTGGCAATCTTTAGACAAGATCCTTGCAGACAATTGAGAAGAATTCTGTCTATCCTCCCAGCAAAATCTGGGGGTTTTTCTCCCACTGTTCATTTGCTTTGTTGTTCTTGTGGTCCAGATAATTCCACATCTCTATAGTGCTGATTTCAGGCCACCGTGCCTGGTCTTAAAATAGCACTTCATTAGTCACTGCTAGCTGAATGACAAACTAAACAAACTGCACCCTCAGAAAACTCATCCTGCCTTGAGTAGAAAGGTTATAAAGGAGGAGCTAGCCTGAGGTCAACAAACAGCTTGCTATTCTATAAGGAAGACTGACTAGGAAATCATATTTCTCAGTTAAAACATTTCTGGTATTGGAAGAACAATGAAATAATTACAGTGCTTATAACATGGATTTCAGCAATTTCGATAGATCTCAACAATCTACAAATTGGAAGCAAAAATCCTTCAAGTTAAAGTAACAGACATGGTACAATACTGAATGAAATAATAAGCTGGATCAGAGAATCTACTGGCACAAGCAATACAGATCTTAGCTGCTTTTCCCTACACCTATTTTGATGCGGTTTCCAGGTCCCCTTACCCTCCTGGCAGGAGAAGGGGGACCTGGCACTTTACTCTCTTCTTGCATGTATGCAAAGCACACACACACACTTCTGGCGTGACACGATGATACCACTTCTGGGAGTGATGCCATTGTGCAGGCCCCAGAAGTGCTCCTGGGCTTCATGCCGATGATGTCACTCCTGGGAGTGATGTTGTGCGCTGCACTGGGAGCGCACCCTGGAAGGCCTATTCCACTGGCCAGATGAGTGCTGGCAGAGGAGAAGGCTGGGAGCAGGGGATCCCCCACCCCCACTAGGAAAACAGCAACCCTACCTTCTAACCTAAGGAAAGTTAATTCCCCTGGGTTAGGAGATTGCCCTGAGGAAACCACCCCTCCTCCTGCTTCTCCAAGCACAGCTTAACTGACACAAGAGGAAGGAGGGGCAATTTTGCACCCACTTCCCCTTTCCCAGTGCAGACCCCTCATGCCTGTCGTTAGTCTACACAGATCCCATGACCTCAGCAACAACCTTTTCCAAGGTTGGAAGAAACTGCTGAAGGGAGGAGAACGTGGTCATGATGAGGTAGACATCTTAAGCCACTGCCTGACCACTGTGGCTAAATAGCTAAGAATGAACAAGTTGAAACAATCCTGAAACAAAGCCTTGAAAGACATTGTGTTTCTCACATTTTATGGGATTCTGCCGACTTAGTTACGAGTCTAGAATTTATACTCTGGCGTTATTACTGGACAAATAAGTTAATGCAGCTGCAAAAAACGTTTTCTGCCATCTTCATTTAGCTCAGAAGATGACTCCCTACCCTGACTCAGCTGAGCCGGTCACATGGATTTATGTCATGGTGACCTTGATACCAGGCTACTGTAATGCACTCTACATGGATCTGCCTTCGGGAACAACTAGACGATATGGCATCCACCAGGACAACCCAAGGACACTGCAGCCATTTTACTTCATGAAATCCGCTTTTAAAATGCTGCAGGGGGGCAATCCTGCTCAAGACTGCAGGGTTGGGGGGAGGAAAGGCATGTGTGTCCCCATGCCTTTTTCAAGAGCCAATGGCACAGTGCAGGGGAGGAGTTGCTCCCCCCCTCTTGCCATGGTCTGAGCAGGATTGGGCCCTTGCAGCATTTTTAAAACACAAGAATTCCCGAGGTAAAAAGGTTGCTGCATCCTCAGGTTGTTCCCAGGGATGCTGTATCGTCTATTTGTACCCTTTGAATTCAATTTGAAGACTTAAGAGTGCTACAGAATTCTGCAGCTCAGCTACCAGCGGGAGCTAAACAAAATATGCATATTATGCACATTCTTCAGACATATCACTAGTTACATATCTGTCATTTATAGTCCATTGTGAGACTCAAGGTGGATTAAAAGTTATCACATAAAAAGCCTTTCATGGCCTCGGACCCTTATAGCTGTAGGACTGCCTCTCCCCGTTATGCTCCATCACAAGCCTTTTGCTCATCTGAGCAGGGCCTTCTGAAGGTACCAGCCTGCAAGGGGTTAAGACTGAATAGCTGTCCATACACAAGCAATTGTCTGTGGTGGCTCCCACCCTATGGAACAGTATGCCTGAGGTGGCCCCATACTTCAAGCATTCTGCAATCTATGTAAAATAGAATTGTTCAGGAGGTCATTTTTATAAAGGTAATAGGGCTACAGTATAATGAAGTGGGTCAGGGAATTGGGACTGTAGTTTATGCCACTGTAGTATCTGTTTATTGTATGTGCTATCTTGCTCTTACCTCATTGTTTTCTACTTCTGTAATTCTATGCTCTGCTTTATCTGATATTTCATGTTGGATACTTTTTTGCATTGTTTCTAATTTTATAATCCTAGGCCGTTTTCACACTGTCTAAAATTGCGCCGAGACTCACGGAAGGCTGCCGGAAGGCTGCCGGCTTCCTCGCGCAATTTTTAACACCATCTGATTACAAAACGCCAAAAATCACTGTTTGTGGCATTCTGTAAACAGATGGCGTCAAAAATCGCACGAAAAAGCCGGCAGTCAGCCTTCCGTGAGTCTCATGCGATTTATGGACAGTGTGAAAATGGCCCTAGTCCTCATGCATTGCATATTGGACACCTGATGCTATTTGACTGTGTTGATTTACACTGTATAATCCTCTTTGAGTCTCAGGAAAGGCAGGCTATAAAAGTAAATAAAATAAATTCCTGGCTATTAGGATTCAGACAAGTTACAGTTGGCTGCTGGTTGTGGTAGCTGTTACCCTTGGTTAGCCTTCTTGGAACTGTAGTGAAACACTGGGCTGTGGTCTGATTATTCTTCAGACTTTGCTCAGCAGAGTGATAAGGATGCACCCCTATATATAAAAAAGGATGCTACAGGCCTCCTGTAAAGAGGAGATTCATCAGGAACTGCAACAAAAATCAAGGAAAAGCTCAGCCACAGCATTGACAAGCCAGTAGAACAACCTTTAACTTCAGGAATAGGAGACTGAGGGCCATTTCAGCATGTCTGGATCATGTCCCCATATCTGTATGTTATGCTGCTCTAGTAACATTTGGAGTCAGTGGCACTGGTTAGGAATTTCTGGTGCAACCTAACCATCTTGCATGTTTCTGTTATTCAGACATTACCAGAACAGCATGGGATCCAACCAAAGCACAGCAGTCTCTCTCTCACATACACTCATAATGGTAATGTAGGAGTTAAGCCTGAAGGGACAATCCTTCCTGAGCAGAGCCCCCCTCCCTCCAGTATCCAGTCACTGTTATGTCTACTGTGTCTGGTTGCAAAGCTTGGGCAACTGAATGGACTCTCATATTGCAGCCACCAAGCACTGGACCACTTCTGCCAATCAATTATTTCCTGACTGCACAAAGGGATTCTAAAAAAAACTTTACCATAAGGCTCAGGCAAAATTTGATTGTGTGAATGATCCATCCTAAAATCTCACATGAAACCAGCAAAGGCTAATTTAGACTGTCCTTGGACTGGAGAGGGAGTAGAGAAAACTAGCAATGAATGAACATAATTGTTTAAAGAAAAAAGTCCAAGGAATCTTTCAATTGCTTGAAAGTACTTTGTACTTTGGGTGCTTGAAAGTACTTCAAGTACTGTGGGTGGTATTAATGCAAGATAAAAAAAATGGACTCTTCCTCACAAAGTACACACCAAAGTTCTCTTGGTCATTAGGAAAATAGAAAATAGTAAGAATGACAATGTGACTTTATTAAACTTTCCTCAGATAAGCCAACCAGGGCCGTTTCCACGTGACTTACCTTCCTCCAGAATGTCGCGGAACATCACGAAAAACACGTGGAAGATAGCGTCTTCTCACGTGAAATCGCGCCAGGAAGATGCGATGTCTCACAAAACTCCCGAAAGATCGCATCTTCCTGGCGCGATTTCGCACGAGAAGACGCTATCTTCCACATGTTTTTCGCGACGTTCCACAACGTTCCGGAGGAAGGTAAGTCGTGTTGAAATGGCCCAGCTCTGTAATATGACCATCTCAGAGAACAGGTGTATGAGTTTCTCCTCATAGGATATATTTTCAGATGAACTGTGTAGCTTCCAAGACATGTGTGCCATGAAACTGGCATTATTTTCAAAGGAATTATAGCTGGGAATTTTTTTTCCTGCAGGGCTTAGCTCAATCTTCTTCACGCATTTGTGCTTCAAGCATTTGTGTTGGTGTGTGCACCGACATAAAATATAGGAAGATATGTTACACAGCTGCAATTTTTACTGGACTTGAAGCTGGTTTAGCATAAGTGACCTAGAGTTAAAAGATTTAGTCCCTCATTTCCTCCCCCTGTAACTGAGTTACTCACCTGCTAATACAAGATTTAAAGCAACGTTCTAACTAGCTCTGCCATCAAATTACCCTCTTGAGTAAAGAACAATTCTGGAAAAAATCTGGTGGGAGTGGCTCAGGGAAGAAGTCAGATTTTTTAGGGAAGTTAAAAGAATTTTGATGGCAATGACATTTTTCAAGGGGTTGTTTGCAACCACCATTGCCTTAAAAGGATCACCAAGACAATGTTCAGCAGGAAATAAGAGGAAGACCAAGCATGGGTACTGAAGTCTCAGTAGCTCATGCTACATACAAGTGACCGGTGCTCAAATAGGAAAGGAACAAACAAAATTTGGATTTTCCTTTCTCGGGGTTGATCCCAGAATGTTGGGGAGAGTGTGCTTGCAACCCCTTCCTATTCACCAACCACCTGTGCTTCCTTCCACCTGCTTACTCATGAGCCCTCCCACCACCTGTGCTCCACCCCAGTGGTGAAGGCAGCCATAGGGCTCATAAGCAAGCGGGTAGGGGAGACAGGAGCATAGGTAGGCAGCAGGGGAGCTGTGCTGAGGGGGCAGCAGTAGTGGGATACTGGAAGCCCTGGGCCTTGACAGCTGCACCACCTTAAATTATGCTGCTGCTGTTAGAAGTGTGTATGTGTGTTTTAAGTGAGATGGACCCCCTAGCAAAACTGCCTGAAATTCTGGAGCAAAGGTGCTGTTTCTAGGCTCAGCAACCAAGGTATTGTGTTTCAGAGTCGCATAATATGGAGGTCAAAGGTCACATTAGTGAAAGGTCATCGAGCCTTCTGCATTCATAAGAGCAGAGCTAATCTCACATCTGGTCCAGAACACACACAGCAAGAGGTATTAACAGATACCTGTAGAAAGGAAAGGGATGGTCTGCTCTCCCACACACGGACATAGTGCAATCTGTACATACACAAATCCATGCCCCTTACATCATTTCTCATTCATACTTTCTCTATAATTGCTCCCCCCCCCAGCAAATTCCCTACACATTGCAATATTACATTGTTGTGTAAACTAGTACTGTGTTTTCCTCTTCCTTGATATCAACATGCAGCTATTTTTCCATCTGTGTATTCTTATACAGACCTCTTTGCCAGGATCCCTCCCTCCATTCAACTCTCTATACATTAAAAAGAGCAATGCTCTCTCATCACTTCTAGAGATCAGCATTTTATATAGGTGTGAGGGAAGAGGAGAACACTGACTCTGCCTTCCTTTTCACAGGCACACACGATTTATTCCTCAGCCTGATGAAAACCAGGCCAGATGGCTGGCATCCTTGTTTAATTGCATTACACCCGCGCAGTGTGCTCTGCAAAACCCTTTGTCCTTTAGTCCAACACATCTTGAGGGGCTCTGGAAAGATGACAGAGGACTACAGAGGAGGGAGACTGGAACGGGTGAATTCAACAAAAGGAAGGCCTTTTGGAATGCAGTGGCCCTGATTTAAGGAAAATGTTAGCACAAGTAAGGCTTTTTGTTCCAGTGCAATAATAAGAGGAGCTATAAATAAAATAGAGTCCATTGCCCAGATTATCTTCAGTCCTATCAACTGACTAGTATTTAGAATAAGCCAGAAATATACTTGGACTCGAATTATATGTCTCTAGAGCTGCTGTTTCTAACCAAGTACAATATATTCTCAAACCCTTTTTATTAATTTTAATAACATATCCTTCATAGCAATGAAAGTAGAGATACTATTAGTTACTAAAATTACCAGCAGAAGTTCAAGCAATAATTGCCACTATTATCTGGAATAAAGACAGGGCACACAGCTGTTTCATGAGGAGGGAATGTATTTGCATATGCTCAGAAGTCCTTTTCTTCAAATATCCCAAGACTCAACTCTTGCACTAAACACAGATTACTGTGCTGCATCCTGACACACACAAAGTCCTGGCCAAGACACCATTTTTTTGCAGTTTGAGCTCAATTTTTGTTTGTAAGGCAAAATAGATACAAAGAAAAAAAGACAGAGCAAGCTACTGTTAATTCTCTTTTAAATAAATCAGGACTGAACAACTTCAGCAAAGCTGACCATGATAAAAGATTAGGCCAGTGGAATCAGGAATGAAGTATGCTTGCGAAGCAAGAACAAGCTGTCTTCTTCAATCCTCATGGATACTACCTTCTAAGCCCACCTAAACTAGATCACCTCTTTCTAGCTGATCTCCAAATTCTAACAATAAACATCTAAGTGCTCTGAAAGCCTCATTTTTTGAAGACTAAATGCTGTATTTAGCTATATTTAGTGTGGCACAAGGGGCAACTGGGCAGGCACAAAACTGCTAAGCATGGTGCTGTACTCAAGATAAACTTTGCCAGGGAATATTGAGGTGATCATATCCAGAGTATGCCTTGCATTGTAACAGGGAGTTTGAAAAGGTATGTTCACTTGGCATATTTACCAGAAAGTTCTTAAGACACTCACTCCTAGGTGCATCAATAGCCCTTTGGTACAGTATACTAGACCAAGTAGCACTACAAATCCATTCAAAATAAAAAGTATCATTATTCACAAAGTCTGAAAAGAAGTCAGAAATGCAATGCAGAAAACACTGGACTGCAACAGCTTGGCAGCATCATGTAGATTCTCTTTAACCCAATGAACAAGTGATGGCAAGCCCATACATAGCAATTAGCAAGGAAACTAGTTGAGAGTTGGCCTGGTAAAAACATTTAATAAAGTTAGCAGCATAACTTCCACAAGGCAGCAAACAGTAATAGTAGTATAGCAGCCCCTTGGAGGACCGTGCACATTTCAGAAAACTTAGGAGTGCCGTATAAAAATCAATTCCATTCCTTAATTGTTTGAACCTGCATACATCTGACTGTAATGAAAACACTAGAATACTGTATCTGAAGAAACCACCTTGCCGAGCCACATTACTATTTAATCTGTCCAAAATAAATTGATAATAATGCTCTCTAGTAGCAGGTTAATTTATTAGCAGTTAAATTATTTAGAGAGGTGAGCTATCATAAAGCCAAATGTTTTCACCTTACAACATGTCTACACTTTACAGACTAAAGGGCAGCAAATGAACCAAAGTGAATTACGTAATTAAAGTGGATTAAATAAACCCAATAGGCACAGTAAAAAAAATAAAGGGGGATTAAAACTGCAATTCAGCCAATGCTTCTTGCAATAAAAATGTTTTGGCCACCATCTAAGCACAAGACAAGAGGTTGCAGGTGTGAGCTATCATCCCAGTGTGGCAGCTGGCACACAGACATCCTGCTTCTTGTTCTCCATCTCTGAGGCTTCACTAGGCCAAGCTGATACTGTGAACTGGGAAGGTTCATATCGGAGAAGAACATTTCATTGATGGCTCACATTTTATTACTGAAAAATAAAAGGCAACTAAACTTTGCATTTCTTACAGCAAATTTTGTGGTTTTTAAAGATCTATACTGTTTATATTGTACTGCTGTTACCTGGGCAGTAGAGATGTGTGATTTGATACATTTGGTTTAAAACAGGGGTGGGGAACATCAGGCCCGGGGGCCGTATACGGCCCGCGAAGTCACTTGGACTGGCCCGTGGAGAGAGACAAGTGGCATGCTCCCGTACCACAAGAGCAGGTGGTGGCAGCGATGAAAGCAGGCTGCTCTCACTGCTGCTGCCTGCTGTTGCCAGCGCCACACACTTCCACTGCCGCCGAGAGTGACCCACAGCGCTGGCGAAAGTGGCCTGTGCCACCGCTGCAGCGAGAGACAGTGGCAGTGGCGGCGACAGCAGGGGGTGCTGGTGCTGATGACAGAGCTGCCACTGCTGCTGCCATGAGCGGGCCGCAGCAGTGGCGGCAGGGAGAAAGGGGACATGAGAACTCTTTCTCCCGCGCGTGTGACGTCACTCCCAGACGTCATTTCCAGGAGCGATGTCACATGAGCAGGAGAAAGGGCGCTCCCCACGTGGGACAGAACATAAACTTGGCCTTCGGTGGAAAAAAGGTTCCCCACCCCTGGTTTAAAAATATATAATACCTATTTGGTATTATTTGGGTGTATTCGGATATCTATCTTATTCGGTTATATTCAGATAAACTGGCATTTACATTCTCAAATTATTTATATATATTCAGGAATATCCAGGAATTTCATTTTAAAGGTGGCAGCACCTTGTCCCTCATCTTGCAGGTTTCCCAGGCTATAGGAGGAGGAGGAGGAAAGGAGAGTGTGTTACTGTGTGTATGTCTGTGTGAGTGTTGCTTGCTTCTCTTTCTTCACTGCTATAGAATCTCTAAGACATGCCAGTCTCTGTATGGGTCAACCATCCCTATTTACCAAGGAAAGTTCCTAGTTTTCATCCCTGCCCCAGGCAACTCACCACCTCTATTTTTGCCTTTTAAAGTTTTAACAAGGCATCTACCTGATGTGAGATACTGCTGTTCCCATTCTTTGAGGTTTATTTCTTTCCCTAGCGTCTTTCTAGAAGTCAAATCTCCATTGCGGGAGAGCAGAACATATTTTATTTATACTGCCTTGTATATAAGTGCAAGTGCATGAATGCTAAGGCATCATGAACATCACAGCCAGCCATTTCAAGTACTGTAGCTGCCAGCCAAGGTGTAGTTTGCACTGTTGATAACATTGTGGGGCAATTATATTTTTCTAGCATATCTTCACCCAAGAGAACTTCACCTAGACCTCACCTAGAGTATTGTGTTCAGTTTTGGGCACCACAACTTAAGAAGGATATAGACAAGCTGGAATATGTTCAGAGGAAGGCAATGAAGATGGTGAGGGGTCTGGAGACCAAGTTCTATGAGGAAAGGTTGAAGAAGTTCAGTATGTATAGCCTGGAGAGGAGACGACTGAGAGGTGATATGATAACCATCTTCAAGTACTTGAAGGGCTGTTATATAGAGAATGGCACGGAGTTGTTTTCTGTTGCCCTAGAAGGTCAGACCAGAATCAAAGGGCTGAAATTAAATCAAAAGAATTTTCAATGAAACATTAGGAAGAACTTCTTGACAGAGTGGTCTCTCAGGGGAACAGGCTTCCTCGGGAGGTGGTGGACTCTTCGTCTTTGGAGGTTTTTAAGCAGAGGTGAGATGGCCATCTGACAGCAATACCAATTCTGTGTGTTGATCAAAAAGACTTCACTTCAGCAGAAGATAACAATACAGGGAAACAGATGAAACTCTCTGGGGAGGGAGATAGAAAGCTTCAGCACAACAACCAAGAAAGCCTTTTCTCAGGTTCCTGCCTCAGATGGGGGAGTGGGGAATGCAAACAAGGCCTCTGAAATGACCAAAGTGATCAGGTAGGTTCGTATGGGAGTAAGCAGTCCTTCAGGTGTGCTGGCCCTAAGAAATATAGGTCTTTAAAGGTCAATACCAGCTTCTTGAATGAGGACCAGAAGCAAATTGGGAGGCAGGGTGGATGGAACAAGACTGGACGGATATGGTCTGTACAACCCACTTCAGTCAACATTCGGGACACAGCATTCTGTAGCAATGGTAGCTTCTGGACATTCTTCAAGGGCAGCCCCACTTAGAGTGCATTGGAGTAATCTTATCGAGATGTTAGCAGAGCATGCACCACTCTTATCTGCTTGCCTGAGCAGCATATGCCGCACATAGGAAAGGAAACAATACTTAGTAACTTTGTCCCCTCATTTTTTCCAACATGAAAAAGAAATACTCAGACTGTAGGAAAAGCTATAGTACTCTGTCATTGTGAGAAAAAAGCGGGCATTACCACTGTGGTAGCAGTTGTCTAACTTCCATGCTATATTGCTTTTACATATAAAATTACACGAAGCTGAGCACCAGGCCCTAATTTCCCACAATGTACTTGAAACACTGTTCCCTTTCATCATTATAGCTTTTGTTTATGGAAATGTCCTTGATATTAACTGTACTAATATCACTCTGTGTAATCTGCCTTGAGTCTCAGTGAGAAAGGTGGACTATAAATGAAATAAAATAATAAATATATAAATAAATAAAATATTTCTATGCCCACCTTTCTCCTGAGCATCTCAGGTGCCGAGATGAGTAGCAATATAAGAACAATTGGATGAAACAATCAACGTTCAAACAACAGATACAAAATACACTATGATCACATGAAACTTCTTTAAGTCAAGTTAGACTATTGGTCTATCAAGGTCACTATTGTCTTCTTGGACTGGAGGGAGATTTCCAGGCTCTCAGGCAGCGGTCTTTCACATCACCTACAATTTCATCCTTTAAAGTGGAGATGCCAGGGAAGGAACCTAGGACCTTAGGCATATAAAGCAGATGCTCTACCAATGAGCCTTGGCCCCTCCCCAAATCATATGCCCCACTAGTGGGATATTCCCCCTTTGCCCAAGCTCAGGCTGCACCCAGAACAGTCCAGAATAACTTTTCTTCAGCTTTGTCAGAAAGCCAGGAGAGTCTTACTTCTTCCAGGAGGCTGTTCCATAAACAAAGGGCAGCCACTGAAAAATACCAAGTTCAGATGGTTGCAGAACGTCTTCAGATTTCATGCAGTTCTGTTGTACCATCCTAATGTATTACCTCTAAATTTGCAAGATTTGGATTCCTTACTTGTAGGCCTCAATGCACACTGAAGTCAAGCTACATTTTATTTCCTTCCCACAACAATTCTACAAGGCATAATTTGGTTGTGTCCCAGTAGCTTTCTCAATGCCACACAATGAATTTCATGACAGAAAATTAAGAGTGCATTTCCTGTCCATCCCCCACACCCATTCTCCCAGTGTGTAATCCATTTATCTCCTCCATTCTGTTTCCTGGAGCTTTTGATGGTAGGTCAACTGTTTGTGTTCTGCCTCCCTGCCCTTTGAACTTGCCAATACTGTACTACTGAACTGTCCAGTTTTGCTTTGGCTGTTTTCTTTTTTCATGTTGTAATGATGGTATAATTTTTAATGATTCTCAATATACCTGATTCTCCATATGGCCCCATCTGCAGATACTTAAATCTCCAGATCTGGGCCACATAGACACAAAATATGTTTCTGCAGACCTGGTGGACCCCCCCCCACCCCACAAATGTTTGCAGAAAAATCTGAAAACTTAACAGAAATGAAGAGAGAGGTTTCTGGGCCCAATGGTGCTGCCAGCTCAGGCACTACCGCCTCTCCTTAATGGGCAGGCAGGGAAGGTGGACCAGGCAAGCTCGCAGATGAGGAAGAGTGATGGCATATGATCAATGCAACAATGAAGAGGGGATGCTGGGACAAACAAGAGAAACAGCAGTGGCTGTAGAGATATTGAGGAAGGGAGGGGAAGCCAGCAGGCAGACAGGTGAAGAAGTGATGCAGTGGGGAAGGGAGGAGGAGACTGGAAGAGGGAGATAGCAACAGCAATACGGGCAATGGGGATGGGAGCAGCCAGTAGTGGGCAAGGCAGCAAGGAAGGGAGAAGATGGCAGGAAAGGGTGGCGGTGGTGAAGTAAGAGGCTGCAGCAGAGGAGCAAGTGAAGAAAGGCAGCAAGTTGTCATTGTTAATCCAGTACATTTTTGGCCTTGATTGGCCCAGTCTCCATCTTTGAATAAAATGGATTTCAGGCCCTGACTGTGTAGTTTGCCATCAGAGATTCTGACTTTTGCTAAGACTGCAGCCATATAGCACCAGATTACTGTTATGCATCCTAAGAGGACCATCTAACGGCAAGTAGCTGTAAACAGTGGGAAAGCACCCCTTAATATTAATAGAAAACTTTCATTTGGGGCAGGGTGGTACAGCTTGTCTAAAACTTGTCCAAATGGATTTTTACAACAGAAGGCCCTCTCACCAGATGATCCCAACTCAGTTTGACCCTACATGATATTAAGGGGTGAAAAGAAGCATGGATTGTTGGTTTTTTAAAATCTTATTTTGTGTGATAGTTCCAATGGCTTTGGGACAATCTGTAAATTCAGCTGAAGGGCCCCAGAAATTGATGTGTCAACTGGAATATCAACTTAGCCAATGAATTAAGATAAGCACCTGCTGAGATGCCATGAGAAGGCTGTTGGTTCCTACCGGCAAGCAGATCACACAGGACTGGGCTCCTTACATAAGAAGGGCACTCCCCCGACTGTTTTTATACATAATCATGCTGCAGCGGAGTACTTTTCCTTGAACCCCTGCCTGAAAACCCTCATTGGAAGTTTTCAGAATGCACAGGTGATTGCTGAGGAAGAACGGAATCCTCAGGACACAGGTGCACACCTGCAAATCTGACAAGCAAGACGACCAGTGTTATGATCAGTAAGAAGTGTTTGGACTAGCATATTGTTTTGGTTTACTGAAAGATGTTTTGGATATGGGCTTTTCCTGTCCTCTGGGTGTCAAAGTCTACGCCTCTGTCTTCAGCCCTGAGTGGGGTGCCACCATAGTCTGGAGATCAGTTGTAATTCTGGGAGTCTAGCTGGAGGTTGGCAACCGGATTTCATTAGTATTTATGTCTGATGCATCTGACTCTGCTTACTTTTATAGTGTATTATATAATGGGGCCTTCTAATAAACCACTAAATTTGTATCAGTAACACTTTGGCATTTCTGTCTTCCCGCTAACAGCTGCATATTCACTGAGGAGACAGGAACCCTTAGGAAAAGAGGTCTCCTGCTTAAGGGGACCGAATTAACAGGCATGATGAAGTGGGAACCATGGAGAGAGATTTCCCATCTCCTGTTCAAGTTACCACTTGTATCAACAAAATCTTGTACTGAATATATAGATATGTTTTATTGCAAACTGCCTCAAGAGTTTTTGGTTCGGAGAAAGCACAAAAATACATCAAAATCCACACAAGCTATACTTACATTCCACAATATGACATCAGCATAGTTGTGTGGGCGAGTGTGAAGCTTGCATTAGAGCTTTGTATTTCCAGGATCACCCTGCATACTCCATATCCCCCAAGAGAAGAAACCTGCCCAAACCAGTCAGTCATTAGGTAATTTTCTGCTAGTCATACCTACAGCTGAAGTGGCTGCCCAAAACCACCGCTCCGCACTGACCTCCTAGGCTACAAGCCTGATGCAAGCCTGACCTACAAGCAGCTGCTTGTAGGTCCCCTTGCTTTTCTAGGAGAAGCCCTGGTTGATTCAGGTTCTAGTGAGTGGTTTCTTGGTAACTCTCAGCCTAGACAGCAACTGAAGACAAGGGAGAGACTTTAACCCTGAGACATCACAGGAGATGAATGTTTATGCCACAAAGAGATATCCAAACACATCCAATAATCATTTTTGATTAATGATGATGTCAACAGAAACCAAAAGCGTTCCATAATGGGAAAAGATTAGAACTGTTCATTCATAAAGGCAAGCAAGCAAGGATTAGTTATGATCATATGATGGCATGAATCCCATGACTCAGCAGATTACTTCCACCCATCCACTCACATGAGGTCAGCACCTGAAAGCTCGGGAGGGCACTTCTTTTCCCTCCACACTGGCAGACAGCTGAACTTTGCTCATTCTACTCAGCCAAGCAGTCACTGTAACAACTGCCTTCCTCCTTCCACTTGTGGGGAGCTGGGAGAAATAAGAATAGTTGCTGATGTTACCATGCATACCATCCCCACTCCTAATCACATAACAAACAGCTTAATTCCAGATGCTGACTCAGAGACACAGTCCAGATTTCTCTCTCTACACTCAAGAAATCACTGAGAACAGGACGCACATTGGTCATTTGGTGGGGATTCATAAGCCAAACAAACGTGGATCTTATTCTCTTAGGCAAAGTGTTGATTTGAGGATTAATTAGTAGCCAATATCCTTCAATAATACTTTGGAAGAGGAGGCCAAACATCTTTGATATGATTTTGAGAAAATCAGCCCCATATATAACAAAGAAAAAGATACTGTACTGAGATAGGAAGAAAATTTCAAGTGAGACATCTGGATTTAAAATCCCTGAAACATACCGTGAGGCTAAGTTACGATCTGATAAATCAAGAAAATAATTACAATATACTTTGAAATGGAAAGCAATTTGCAGATTATAGACAACCACTTGTAGTTACCTGCCTCATATGCAGGTTGCCAACAGCCTGGAGGAAAAAACTCCCCTGCCTCTTTAATAGAGGCTTAATGGGAAGTTATTAAGCTCCATGCCATGAAAAGCTTCAACTGTTGATTTCTACACATTAAACCTCTATTAAAGGGCCTGCAAGCAAATCTTCTCATATTTAACACTGCACTGAAATGCTGTTTCCTGTTCAGGAAGGGGAACAGCCACTTGAAATATCACCTGAGTTTGTCACACAAGTTGGGCTGCCTCACTATTCTCCCTGGCCCCAGGTAATGGAAACTATGCCATAACTAGTCATCCAACTCTTGCACCCACACCTGAAAACAACAGTCAGGAGCACCATACAATTCTCCCTACAGGGCAAGTGTATTATTGGCTGTACTATTATACATATTATTGGGTATGGAAAAAGCAAAGCGGCCTAACACATACAAAAAAGACTTACTCCCTTCCAGTCTCTAACTTGTTTTGGAAGGGTTGATTTGCTCTAGCTTCTAACTAAAACTCAACAGAAAACTTTGCACATTAGAATAATGGGGATTACCTATATACAGTTAACATCACCTCTCCTTTAAAACAAATTAAGATGTTACACAATAAGCACGCAAATAATGCCTTTTCATTATTGAATCAATGCATTGTGGTGTAGTGGTTAGAGTGTTGTTGGACTAGGATCTGGGAGAAACAATCTCATATCCCCATTCTGCTCTGAAAGCTGCTCCTGGGCCAGTCACTCCCTCGCCCTAATATGTCCCGCAAGGTTGGTATGAGGATAAAGCGGAGGACGGAACAAGGATGCATGTTGGCCCGAGGGCCGAAGAGGAAGGGAAGGATAAAAAAATGACTAACTAAATATAAATTTATTTATTCATTCATTCATTTATAGTGCGCCATTCTTGCGGAGACCCAATATTGCTTACACAGTGTAAGATTATAAGATCAACAGCTAGGACAATCATTGAAGAAATACAATAGGATATGGATTGTAGACATTTGAAAAACTGCATAAATCTGAACACAGAGATGAAACATTGCTGAAACAAAGAATAAGTAATTAATGCAGCCTGTTTGCACATATTTCTGATGAAGGGGCCATTGGCAAAAATCCCATGTGAGCCAGAGGCTATCCTCATCTTTTCCCAAAAATTAAGTACTGTGTCACCTCTCCTGGCAGTGGCCCAATCCATACCCAAATGTATTTTTCCCACAACAGATGTAAAAGCAGCTTTGAAGTGCTGATTTTAACTTGGAACACAGCATGAAGAGATCACCCTCATGCCAGCCAGCCACCCTCTTTAAATCACAGCCCTCACAGATGCATTCTGTTCAAAAAAATGTCAGGAAAATCAGTCCTGGAACTACCAGCAATATGCAGTGACCTTTCACTTTTAAAACAGCTTGAAGAATAAAAACATTCATTACTCTTGTACTTCTGTTAAATTTAGTTGTTAATTAGGGATGTTACTAATCTAAAAATTCTTGGGCCATTTTCACGTCTTACCGGCTCCAGTACATCATGCAAAGCTCCCTCAAGGACAGCATCTTCCTGGTGCGATTTCATGCGAGAACTGGGAATTTGTGCGACGTACTAGAGCTGGTAACACGGGTGAAAGCAGCCTTGATCAGGCAACTTTAGAAATATTAACTGATTTGATTAAACCTGCATGTGAATAAAATTATTGTAAGAAAAATACATACCTTGTTTTTTAATTATGTGTCAACACCATTGCAGGCAAATATATTCCTTCCTACGTGAGAAAGAAGGGGGAATGTCTCATCTATGCCATCTTCAGTTTTAATAAGTCCTTATATTTAAAACGAATTATGTAGTTTTAAATGTGTTCATTTATCACAGGGGAAACGTTATGCAGTTAAATCAATTAATCTAACAAAATACTCAACTGCAGTCCTAATTTTAAAAGGTAAAGGTAGTCCCCTGTGCAAGCACAGAATCGTTACTGACCCACGGGGAGATGATGCATCATGACGTTTTCTTGGCAGACTTTTTACGGGATGGTTTGCCATTGCCTTCCCCAGTCATCTACACTTTACCTCCAGGAAACTGGGTACTCATTTTACCGACCTCAGAAGAATGGAAGGCTGAGTCAACCTTGAGGTGGCTATTTGAACCCGGCTTCTGCCAGAATCGAACTCAGGTCGTGAGCAGAGCTTGGGCTGCAGTAGTGCCACTTACCACTCTGCACCATGGGGCTCTAGTCCTAATTTTAAATATGCTGAAAAACCAGTACTTTTCCTCTGAGGAACTAGCTATTATGCCTTGCTGTACTCATTGTCAGCTTGCACATGTAGAGGCATGAAAGGTCATTCCGCATCCCAAATGCTCATGGCTTAAAGGATCACCTAACAATTAAGGGGGTCACCCTCCCAGGGAATACAAATCACAATCAATTGATCATTAATAGTTCTATTTACAAGTGACAAAAGTGCTATAGTGCTTACAGTATAATAAATAGTAATAAATAGATCATACAATAAATATACAGTCACTAAACATACAGTCAATACATAAATCAATTCAAGTCCATCATTTCCTTGAAAATACACAGACAATCAGTAGTATAGTCCATATATACTCATGATTTATGGAAAGTGCTGTTGCACTTTTAAGTTCGTCCTCTCAACTCCTCGTCTGATACTTTGTTTTTCTCTCTTGCAGGTTCAGTAAAAAAGAGTCCACCGGGGGACTCTACGGGCACCAAGGTAAGTAATAGTCTCTCTGTGATGATAATATCAATATAATCAGAATCTCTTTCTTTCTTTACAGATTGCAAACCAGCCCATGGGGCACCGCTGGTTTTAGCTCCGCACAACAGACAGCTAGCTCCGCCTGTTTCGCTGTGCTTTTTCAAGAGCTGATATTAATGAACCTGTACAAAAAATAAACTATGTAACACTCATCCAATCCACTGTTAGCAAAGCAATGCAACTTTCTTTATTCTTTACTCACGTAACTGTGGTTCTTCAGCTCACCAGATGTACCTGTTCTATTGAATGACAGATAGTACTTCCGTAAGTGTAAGAGGCACACCTCACCCATTATATCCTTCTCACTAATACTTCTGAATGATAAATTAAAGGGGCCACTCCAGTCCATACTCTTAAAGGTAACACGACAAGTCCCAATCCTGATTGAGCCCTTTTGGAATTCTGGACTCCAACTCAAAGATCCAGAATGACTCCATTGTAAAAGAAACTTCTGAGTGGCTTTGCCTTCCCTGTCCCTTGAGGAACTAGCTATTATGCCTTTTTGTACTCACTGTCAACTTGCACATGTGAAGGCATGGAAGGTCATTCTGCATCCCAAATACTCATGGCTTAAAGGGTCACCTGACAGACAGGACTGCCCAACTGCAGGTGGTGGCTGAAGATCTCCTAGAATCACAACTGATCTCCAGGTAACAAATACCAATTCTCCTGGGGAAAGCACCTGCTTTAGAAGGTGGACTCTGTCATTATACCCAGTTGAGTTCCTTTCCCTCCCCAATCCCCACCCTCCACAGGCTCCTCTTCCAAAATTTCCAGAAATTTCCTAATCCAAGAGCTGGCAACCCTAGACAACTGAGGCATAGGACAGAGCTATATATGCTTCTCTAGGCAATAACATCTTGAGTTTCAGTTCTTCCCCTTTAGTTGCAGGTGATAACTTTAAATGACTAGTTACGTTCAATAGAAATATATTTCTATCTGATCTCCAATCTTTTGTGAAACCCTTCCAGCTACATACTCTTCAATGTACCACAAAGGACAATGAGTTTTGTCATCCAAGAAGGGATTTTATAGCAGGATAAAGAACTAAAGACATCCCTTTCCCCTAAAATTATTTATGCTGTACCTTCCTCTTCAATGAGGACTCAAAGTGCCTTGCTGTATTTTATCCACACAACATCCCTGTGTGATAGGTTAGGCTGTGAGCATTTGACTGAAACAAGGTCACCCAAAAAGCTTCCATGGAAGACTGGGGATTTGAACCTAGAGTCTCCCAGATCCTAGTCCAACACTCTAGCCACTACACCATGCTGGGTGTAACATTCCAAAATACTTCTTTAGGGGCTCCTCAGATTACATTATCTGTCTTCAATTGTAAAGAGCATTGGATTACCCAATTAAAGTACAGTGTTGTTGCTATGAACAGCAATACAGATTTTTTTTTAAAAAACCCACAAGTTTCAAATTTTGCAGCATTTTAAAACTGCTTGATGAAACAATATTTTATACCATTTGTCTTCTAACTCTGCAGTACCAGTGTAGAAGTCCGAAACAAAGATGGCTCTGGTGACATGAACTAAAGATGGTTTAGCGATAGAGAGGAAGGAAATGGAACAGATGCCACTGGTGATATAGATGGAGCACAAAATTCTTCATGAGATAAAAACACGAACCCAAAAGGTTACACCCGGCCAGACAGTGAAAATACAGGGCAGAGGAACTGTCTAGATCCCTCACGAGAAACAGCTACCAGGCTAGGTGGGGCAGGCTGGAACAGTTTACCAGAGGCTGAGATTTGCTGATGTGATTTTTTTTCTCCTCCAGATACAGCCAGCATACTGGCAAAGCAGAGAGTGACACCTTGTTACACCACAAAACCTTGTTAAAAATCTGCCATGGGCTTCTCACATTGGAACCAAATAGGGAGAATTTCCAAGGTCCTCCAACACTGCAAATTTAAGTGTCACCTGTTACCTATTGTAAATATTACAATAAAAAAGACTCCATCTCTTTTGCACCAACTACACTCTGGTTCTCACGATTATTCACACACAAAAATGTATGCTTACAGGGATTTTTAAAAATGAAAGCTCCATTTCTCATGATTTTAAGATTTAAGAAATCCCTAAAGCCACAAGATTTGCATTATCATAACTACCAGCCATATGGACCCATTCTGCTATCAGAGAATAAAAACAGTCAGCTCTCACATGGATCCCAGCCTCATCAGGATAGCTCAGGTCTTGACACAGCACACTATTGCTGCTTGTGTTTCCTGCATCAAACATATGAAATGAAGATGACTTAATTCTGCAAACATATGGCCCTCCTGGGCTATGGGGTGTGTGAGAGAGAAAGAGAGGGACTGAAACAAAGCAGCAGTGCTTCCAGAAGCCAAAGCGCACACATGAAAATACATCAGATTTTACTCAAAATCTTAGTTGGATTTCAATATTTTGAGGACTTGGGCTTTAGAGCACCCCTAAATAAAAGGCTGATAAAATGTGTTTTTCTTTTAAAAGACAGAGGTTGTTTTAAAAAGGAAGCAGTAACCATATACATTTTCCCCTGTAGTTATTTTGATCATTTAGAGAGCTGATTGCCTGAAGGCCCTGGAAAGTCATAAACTAGAAATCCAGGAAGTGGGGACAGTCAATTTTCAGGTAAGATCTTCAAAATAATCCTGGTCTACACAAACAGAAGTTGTTATAACTGTTGCAGAGCAGTATTACTAAAGAATGGGAAGGTAGAGGTGGTGGGGTTGCATGGGGCAACCACCCAGTCAATGAGCATCTGTTTCCATGGCAGCTGCATCATTCAAAGATCAAAATGAAATGGAACCATATCCAAACCAGGAAGGAAATGCCTAGTGGCTGGAGTTTTTACCCCCCACAAATCTATCACTTCTTGGTGAGAGCCTTTTCTCCAGGAAGTGTGTCCCAGAAATGCTTTCTAGAAAATTTCCCCTCATCCTTCTCTTTAAGAACTCTCCTGTTTGCATATCCTCTGACTTTTTCTGTCGGTTTGGATTGGAACTTGAGTCCACAGAGGAATAAAAATAAAATTAATCCCCTTCTCTCTCCAAGCGTTTTATCTCCTCTTCCCCTGGCTGATGGCTTTATAATCCCAACTAAACCCCTGTTACGCCTTCCTTCTCTTTGCCCTGCCCCCAGCGATTCTGCAATACGGAAGAGAAAACAACCAACCAATTCTCTTGCACATCTTTCTGAGTAGAGTGGTCATTTCCAGAGAACAGGGTGGGAAAGATTTGATGGCTCAGGCCTTTGCAACACTAAGCCTCATACAAAGCAAGCCTCCTCTTTTTAAGCAAAGCAAAAACCAAGGTAAGTCACCTTTCAGGGCCCAATACAACTGAAAAATCTGGCATAGTCCTAGAACATCTTTCAAGGAAAGGGAACACCTGGAGACCCAGCATGGTGAAGTTAAGAGGTCAGTCAAGCACCTGGGATGATCAGGTTCGAATCCCCACTGTGTTCTTGAAGTTCACTGGATGACCCTGCAGGTTGTGTAGCTCCAAGTCTTGCTTGATCTCATGTTATTAATATATGCCAAATCTGCCATCTGTAAACAGGTGCCAGATGTCAAGAAAAGTTAAATTACAACACTGGCTGTGAAGCCTTATGTAGCTTTGCTCTACAAGCAAAGAAACCTCACAGCAAATAAATGAAATCTAATTTTGCCCCAATAGCCTAATCATCCCTCCCACTGTTGTCTCCTCTGCAGAACTGAAGACACTATGGAAAGCCCTCTGGCTATCCAATATATACATCTATGCTGGGAAAGAGACAGAGAGAGATAGAATACAGGCTTGATACTGTTGTTATGACAATTCTTAATATCAGAAATATCATCCTGAGCAATTTGCAGATACTCCATGTTTTTCTAAGAAGCCATAATAGCATCAATAGCCAAGATGGACATTCTACCTCAGGATCTTACTTCCTAGGTACCTAGCATCTTTTAAAAATATCTTTGGTCACTGCAGTATCTCTTTTGTGATGTCTGGGACAGAGTGGCCTTATATAACTTTGCCTTCAAGAACCTTGTGTTCTTCACCTAACCTCTAGTACCCATCTTATTTTCCCAAGAAATGAAACAAATGACCTTAAAACCCAACATCACTTCTCTTTGAACTGCTGTAAGGAATATCATGGGAAAAAGTAACGATCTCCTAATTCTAGTCTTCCTCGGTACCCAGTGTTGCTATTTCCCAATCTGTATCTCTTGGTGGGGGGCACAATCTCCAGCAGGACTGGCGCATCCATGGAGGCAGTGCTGGCAGCCGCCTCGAGCGCCGAACTCTGAAAGAGGCGCCGTGCCAGCCCCTGACACCTCCCCCGATGCGGAAGCAGGTCGCGTCCCCGCTTGCCTCTCCACCCCTTCACCGCTGATGCCTGCCTCGGCTCAACTCCCGGTGAGCCAGGTGCCCAGGCGGCATGGCAGTGAGCGGGAAAGTGGGCAGCCTCCCTGCCCCTTCGCTGCTGCCGCCTGCCTCAGGTGAGGGGGACACTCCTGCACGATGATGTCGGAAGTGATGTCATGGTGCAGGGTTGGAGCGCATGCTTGCTTTGTGCATGCGCACGGGGCAAAGGGCACAAGTAGGTATTTTGCCTCAGGCGCCAGAAACCCTGGCACCAGCCCTGATCTCCAGACTAAGATAAGCAGTTCTACTTGCTTTAAATTTAACAAGTCACAGTTACAGTTGTGTTCTCCATGATACCATTCACAGAAAAGCAGAAGAATTCAGCAACCAAGGAATCATACTTTTCATTTTTAAAAGTGCCTATACCTGTGGCGGCAGACAGGCACTTAAGTATGTGCAGGGAAATGCCCTAAGAGAACTTCAATTGGATTCCTAGTGCTCAGGGCTTCACATAGCTTATTCACCCTCTCTATAACTAACAGAAGTAAAATAAATTAAGCATAGTGAGATAGTACTTGTAAGCTTGTATCATTTATACACTGCAGAATTCAACTTTCCTCGATGCAGCATCTGGGTTACCCTCAGTGCAAAAAAATTTATTACTACATATTGCCTCAACTATTCCCAATACAGATAGTTTACAAGAAGGGTGACAGCATGGATGATCAGCATCTTAAAAACACAATAATACATTTAATGTGGCATATGCTTTTTTGTGGACTAGAGCCTGTTTTCTGAAGACTTATACTTTTGACAATTTTGTTTATTCCTGCCATGAAAACTGCCTTTCTTTGCCCCATTTAGACAGCAAGCAGGGCATTGGTGACACTCACATACCATTGCCTGTCAACAATGTTACTCCACTGTGTATATCACAGAAATGTCTATGTTAGAAAATAAATGGACAGACACTTGATATGAAACTGTCAACATTCCAAAAAAACAGTGGAATAACAGTTTTCCAGAACATTCCGCTACTGACCTGAAAATCATCTTTTTCAACAACATCAAAATGAGACACTCCAAACTGTGAAACTAGAATTCATTACTTCAATTCACTGAGTTCTTAATCAAGAAAACTCTGTACTATTATAGGCATAGCATATTACAGTATTCCATCTTGGCTATCACAAATAACTCCCATTATGTGCTCACATTGCATAAATCTGAGCTTTGCAGAGGAATGTCATAGGCTTTCCGTACCTCTCACATTTCATGATTTTTACATTTTACAATTAATTCTGTCGGTCTGTCTCTGTGTGTGTCTCCCTCTCTCTCTCCAAGGGGAACATTTCATACATCTGACAAAGTGGAGCCGTAGTCCTTTCAAATCACAATGAATCTGTTAACCTTTACATTCTCACTGTCACGTGCTGGTTTTGCTGAAGCAGTCTTCAACAGCTACCTCTCTGGAATGTCAAGGAACACTTACTTGAAGCTTTACACAGACCTCCTCCAGTTATTATACCACAGCCTCTCCTATCCACCAAACTACAATCTGGCATAAGGTTCTAGTATCAGACAACTTATGGTTGAGTTTTAGCCTAGTTCAGTTACTTTAGATCAACAGAATGCACAACTGCTCCTCCACAGAGTTGCTGGGGGTGGGGAGCAAGATATGCCTGGGAAACCTGAAGTTTGACCTCATATGTTTGAGACTTCTGTTTATCTCATATCAGTTGAACTGGAAAAGTAAAGCCAGGTACAGGAGAATAATACAGAGTTCTTATCAAGGAAGTTTCAGTGCAGGAGCAGGCTGGAGAGTTCTCTGACCCTAAATCATTGAGTTGTCAGCCATCTTTCCCTATTTTTTTCTGCTGCAAAGTATCAGCAATGGCCGCTAGGAGAGTCCCACTTCACGTGAACTGGAGAATTATTCATTTACTGATGCTGGTAGCATCTACTGAAAACCCCTCTATCAGCACCACATGCTCCCTGCCTCCACAATGACTCTTATTTTACAGAATTTAAGATATATACATCCTATCTATATTTTTATCTCCCACTCAAGGGCATAGCATACCTTGCATTCATGTGGCACATAAACCAATAACATACTTCAGTGTTTGATTTCAGCTGCCTTTGGCAAGTTTTTAAATTGAATCTTAAGGGGTCTTTATGCATTCTCATAACCATCATGTTGACATTGCCAACCTCAAAGACATTTGAGGCAGTGTTTCCAGACACACATGAGCACCTCTCCCACCATAAATTAAGCCATTCTTGTCGCTTTCAGCCACTCCCTGTATTTTCCCATACGTCACTCTAACTAGCCCATTTGTTCTATCCAATTTGCTAGTGCAAAAGAGAGACCAACAAAATTATGATCATGGTGGCCAAGCCACCTCAGTTTCTACAGTATTCTTCCTTCTCCATTAGGCAACAGGCTAGTACTGGAGGGGAGGCACATTGTGACAGGAAGTGAAAAGTGAAATAGAACTAACCTCTACTGCTAACTGAGCATAAAGACAACATGCCTATTTAAGTGGAACAGACAGACTAAGAAATCTAAAATGAGCCAAATTATTTCAGGAAGTTACAATGAAGAAGCATTATCTAGGCCTTTGCTTTATCTAACATGTATTGAAATAACAGCACTTTCTGGCAATAAAACCTGAGAGAAGCAATACATATGCTGAGGGCCTGCACAGAGTGACCAACTTTGTAATAACATCATTTGCACATATGTACAAACAACTCCATAATAACGTTGACCTTGAGAGAATCACAGGTAAATCTGCCTTACAACCAAGCCTTGTGTATTTTATACTAAACTGTCAGATCATATTTGAAAACTAAGAAATTCTGAAGTATTGAGGTGCTTGATCTCAGAAACTCATATTCTGAGAGGAATATGACTCAATATGACTCAAGAGGCTAGAATAAAAAACAACGCTTTGAAACAAGCTTTACCTGCAGTCCCCCTACAATTACAAGCCACTGAGTAGTAAAATAAAAAACATGAAGTTCGAGATCTATTTAAAAATACAGTAATGCTTAACCCCTAGATTAGCCAAACTCTTTCAAAGGCATTTTTACACAACTGTATCCTGAGGCATATGTTTTAGTGAGAATCCAAGCACAGGGGTGGGGAAAGACAGAAACCATAAGAAGGAAGTTACCAACCCACTGATCTTCATGCAACATTTGGCGGGAAGAAGGTGGAAACAGAAAGAGGACCACTAGTCCTTTCCAAGAACATCCCCTCAAACCCATTCCAAGCTCCAAAGCCTCCAGCCACCTTATTTTCCCTCTGCCTCCTAGCTAGATTTGTGCTATTTTGACACATGCACTGGCATGCACACAGCTTTAATGTACATTTACATTTGATGTATATACCTATCAAGCAGCTGGCATTGGCTCCTGGACTCTGTGTGTTCATGTTGTTACAAACACAAGTTTGCTACTGTGTGGAGTTTGGAAGGGCACTCAGTTTCACACTCCTTGCAACCATCAGAGAATGCAGTTCTGCTTACACTTCTCCAGCCTTTACAGCAGAAAAACTTTAAAACCTTTTAAGCTGCAATTCTTTCCATGTTCCCTCTTTTTGCTACAGGATCAATCTAATCACCCCTGCCGTGGGCAAAACCTCCACCTCACCTTCCCTAATGGGGAAAGGGGAGATTAAGGCTGGCAGGGGAAGAAAGAGCAGATCATCACGGAATGACGTGACCCTTCCCCTCCTCCAGAAGATAACCTCTACACAAGATTATTAAGACTTCACGGCGAGGTTTAACTCTTTCCTTTCTCTTATTGCCACTAATAATCCCCCAAGGGAGCACTCCTGATTAGGCAGGGCTTCAGGTGCGAGCCCTACACAGTTCCAAGTAGCAACGTTTGGCACTACAGCCTTAAAGCTCTCCGCCCTACTTCTTCATCAGCCAGAGAGCGGGCCGTGGGGACCCCGCCCCAGACCGGGAATGAATGGGGCCAGCGGCACTCACCGCTTTCAGCTGCTCCAGCCGGTCCTTCATTTTCAGCAGGTGTTGCTATTGCTCCTCCTGTCTGTAAGGGACCAGGGATCCCAAGTGAAGCTTCCCAAAGGGAGGGCTGCTCCAGGAAGTGGAGTCCCGACGCAGGGCTAAAAAAGAAGGTTCCTCCTCCGCTTTCTTTTCGCGCTCGCTAGGAGGAGCGTTTGAGTTTCATCCGGACAGGAGGAAAAAACTCCGCACACATCCCGCCCCGTAAAGCTAAATCTCTCTCTCTGGTAACGCGTCCGATCCTCAGGCGATGAGCCGCCCACAGCTGAAAATCCACAATGACATATGGGGAGGGAAGGCGAGGGAGGGGAAACAGCTGGCTCCGCCTACTTTACCTGAGCGGAAACTATCTTAAAGAGAGACCACTTGTCCAAGCCGTCTGTGGGTGTCAGTCACGCCTAAAGATAACTCCCGTGAGCGATGCTTTTTCATCGGATGGAAAATGTAAAGCGATGGCTGTTTGGGGACGGGGGCATTTCTGTGGTAGTGGTGGTGGTTATTTTGGTAAGAATAATACATGTTTTGATAATGCTGCATACATTGCAGAAAAACAAGCAATTATGCCCTGAGGAGTATACAATAAAACACGATTATAATAAGAGGGGGGAGCAACGGGCTACAATCAGCGCTACAGGCGTTTTGGTTCAAACTGGAAGGAGGACCACGGGGATAAAAGGAGATTTGAAGCAAAAATTGTGCTTAGAACAAAAGTGTTGGCAGAACAAATTCGGGGAGGGCAAGGCCTATGAACTGATCATCTGATGCTGCTAAGGCTGCCAACCTCCAGGTGGGGGCTGGAGAGCTTCTGGATTACAATTTATTTTCAGACCACAGAGATCAGTTCCTATGGCGAAAATGGCAGCGTTGGACAAGTCCACTCTAGGGCAATGAGGTCCCTCCCTTCCCCAAACCCTGCCATCTCCATGCTCCACTCTCAAATCTCCAGGAATTTCCTAACTTGGAACTGGCATCCCTAGATGCAGAGCAGTAAATTTAGGATTCGATGGAGCAGTGCCCCTGCTACCCAGTCTGGCACCCATGGGAGAGAGTTCCAGGTACAAGGGACAGCACATGAAGGGAACAGGGAACTTTCTAAATGCAAATTACTACATTTCTTACTTTGTGGGCTTAATAGAGTAGTAGAACTGGAGGCAGCTTGGAAAGTCATTTTATCCAGCTGGGCTTCCTTATTTTGGAAGAGGCAGCATTCCAATATGTTTAACATGAAAGGTGTACACTCAGTAGGCTATGCTATTCATGCTGGGGAAAGCTGCAGCAGTTGAATCTCTGGATCTAGTAGCACCTTAAAGACCAGCTACTGCTACTGGACCCAAATCTTGCTCTTCTACTACAGACCCGATGACTTCCTACTGGAAACTATCTTCAGCTGAATTTCTGTCTATCATGCAATTGTTAAAGCTACAAATTCCTGCCAAGAAGAAATGGTGAAAAACCTAAAAATATTAATATTAGGCTGGACCAAGGAGGCTTAACTCATCCTGTTAAAGCTGCAGGTGGTGGTTGTTGTGGGGAGGGGGAGTTCTGATTGTGGATGTAGCGAAGTATCCCCTTCCTCAGCACCACAGCCCAGATCCACATCGCAGCTACTCCTATTACAAAATTCCAATATCACGTGTGATTTTGTCCCTAGATTCATTCACCTGTTGACATGAACATATGAAATTTAACTGTAGTCAGTTATTAAAATTTCTCCAGAGTTTGCATCTTAACACAGAACCACTTGTCAAATCCCATTCTGCTGTGTTGAAAGTTGGGCCACAATTTTATTCAAGAGATTTTCATAAGATTTCCTTCTCTAAAACTTTTCTTTAAAAATAGATTCCACCCACCCACATGAATGACTGGATGCATGTGAGTAGGCAAGAATCTTTCCATCATATCTAGCTTGGCCCTTTGCTTAATTAAAATGTCTGCCTGTCATTTTCCCTTCCAGAGCTAATAGTTGGGGTTGTGGGTAAATTTTTATTAGGATAGGAGAAAGCACATACTCCAGCTACTTCTATGGGAAATTAAAGATGTTCAGATCTTTCATTATCGCCCAAATTCTTTATTATCACATCCCATCAGAGGGGGAAATATAGCATTTGCCTACATCCCATTGCTCCATCTATGCAGGGTACAGTGGTGCCTCTGTACAGGGTGCACAAGCAAAATGTTTGGACTTATGCCTAGCACTAAAGAGAACAGAAAAGCAAGCAAAGAGGAGCCATTGATCATATAGAATAAAGTTGGCCTCTGATTTATTGATGATGTCCTCAGGATTTGTGTGGCTTCTTTGTCTGTTGCAGCTCCGGACTTCATGGCCACCATCTCTCAGAGATGATTGAGGCGAGCCTCCATCAGAGTGTGTGTGTGTGTAAGACAAAGAAGACTGGGTTGACTAGGAGAATAGTCAGGAACAGAATTGCATGACAGAATTTTAATCATGGAATATAACAGTCAGCTAGTTCAGCCACAGAAGAGCTTAGCCTTGGCACAAAAGGAAAAGCACAAAGATAAATTATTTCATCAGGTATGTTCAGCTCTATTGCTATTATTCTAAAATGGTGATCCATGGTACTTTGTACCTTGTTGTCAGTTCTTGATCTTGCCTAACAGAAAGGACTTGTGGTAATCTGTGCTTGTTTCCAGAGAAGCCCAAAGCCTTTCTAGCTTTTGCTGCTCTTATTTAGAAACTCTTCTTGTTTGAAAACATAATCTAACCTTACTAGGGTTGCCAGCTCCAAGTTGGGAAATTCCTGGAGATCTGGAGGATGAAACCTGGAGAAAGCGGGGTTTGGGGAGGGAAAGGACCTTGGCATGGCATAATTCCATACAGTCCACCCTCCAAAGCAGCCATTTTCTCCAGACGAACTGATCTCTGTGGCCTGGAGACCAGTGGTAATTCCGGAAGATCTCCAGCCACTACCTGGAGGCTGGCAACCCTAAAGATTACCCATGTGAATTAAATATACCAACTGAAGCTACAGGTTGGCCACATGGGAACTTCAGAGATAGAGCGCATATCTGGTCTTCTCAGGGATGGCAAGGAGGAAGCCGAATTGCTAGTGCTGCCAAGAGGGGAGTATTAAGGAGACAAAATTCCAGGAGTCTTGAGCACCTTAATGGCCCATGGAGTTAGAAAAGTCATGGATAAGGTTTCATATAATGATTGGATTAGTCTAGGTAGTGTGATTGAAGGCTCAGAGGTGATCTTTATCTGGGGGGCCCATGGTAGCTCTCAGCAATTATGGGTATGGCAAGAAGGAAGCTGGCATCCCAAATCATGCCTAGCTTTTCTTCTGCTGCAGTTGGAGAGTGTAGAAACAAGTTTGGTTTCTTAGGATGGAATATCATTCTAGAATTCTCACTTCCTGGGCCGTTCTGAGCTCCGATTGGCTAACTGTTCTGTTTTAAGAGAAAAACATTTCCTTTGCTTTTAACAGGCAGGTCAAAAGTTCACTTACACCATCTCCTTGCAACTGTCTTTTCCATAGAATTTTCTTACCACATCTTGTCAAAGACAAGCTTATTTTCACATGTACATGTGAAGTAAAGGCTTAAGCAAGATTTAGCAAATCATAATCATTCCTGTTCCATCCTCCTCCGGACTATCTTTGCATGTTGCCTCAAGCAGCAGTTTCTATTTTAAATACTACATTAAGTAAGCTGTTCTCCAGTTTTCCAGATATTCATGCAAAGGGATCCCCAAGAATGAACTTCTGAATTCTGGCCACTTTGACCACAGATTTCTTAACCTCTGTCTTGCTTCCAGACAGTTACCAGAGGGTCTTTATAATAATTGGCTCTGACTAGTTTTAACTACAACTTGGCAAATCTTCTCAGCTCATATGTCCTTTTACAGCTAGAGAGCTTCCTTTTTCTCAGCTGTATCTTCTGCACTTTTAATTCCTTAGCCAAGTTTTAACTTGATTCTGAGGGTTCTTGGACCCTAAATTCAGAGGTTCCCACATTATGCTGGTACCTCTGGCCTACTTACTTTTCTTTTTTACTACAACACACTTGAATATTACTCTGATTGTATGTTTGTACTTTGGTTCTCTTAATAAACTATCTCTGATTATTCAACCAAACCCTTGTCTCTGCCTTCATTCCAACCATTCACTGCAGTCCCACCACTTCATCAAAAGATCGCAAAAATAACAATGTGGTGGAGGTCTTGACGCTTATTAAAATTAGCCTGGTGTTAAAACTTAAGTTAGCATCTACTGCCAGGACATGAAGTTGTTGGAAATAGCAATGTCTGGTGTACAAGAAGGAAGAAGGGAAGAAGAGACTTCCATACAGGGGGCAGCAAGGGTCAGTTAGATAGGACAGTGAGGGCAGCACTTCTCTTGTCTCTAAAGGTCATTTCCTTGTCTCCTATTGAGATAAACAGGGAAATATCCTGCTTCTTCTCTCTCCTGATATCTCTCTTCTAGATGTAGTCAGATAGCAAGCATCTGTCTCTATCCTCTTTACTCTCAAGTATGTAGTTCCTAAATAAACTCTTTTTAACCTCTTTAACCAGCACTGCATGACCACCGCTGCATTTATTCCTCCTCTGCCTTCAGAAGTGAGGGTCTCTTACATTACAAATTCTCATGTTCGGTGGGAAATAACATGAGGACTTTGTATAGCACATGGGAGTTCTGTGCTTCCCAAATGTGCACTGGCTCTTTTCTGCTTGTGACCACGGCACTCAGGGGGACTTGGTGGTAGCCTCTTCCCCACCACCCTCATCTTCAAACTGCCCCACGGAGCCATTATTGGCTCTGTTGTGGAACAAGTCTAGCCATGTAAGTAATGTGATTTTTACAATGGAGCCAATAGAGGCTCCTTGGGGTGGTTTGAGAACATAAAAAAGCAGTGGCTGCAGAAAAGAGGCAGCGTACATCTGGGAGGCACAAAACTCCCATTGCACGTGTGATACAACATCCTTACCTTGTTCCTAAACACAAGGGCCCTGTTGTGTATAGATGGAGCCTCAGAAGTGGTAGAGGAAAGGTTTCTCCTCTACATGTTGCTATTTTGTGTGACTATAAGTTCAGTTTGGGAAGTGGGCTCATTCACATAAGGCATGTTATGTATAGATTACACACAGTACCAAATTTGCAGTGCCATCTTAAGCAGAGTTATACAAACTCTGCTTAGTATTGGGCTGTTAATGTCTTATATTTTCTGCTGAATTACATTGTGAGATCCCAATCAGAAGAGTCCCTGCCAAACAACATTGTCTCAATTGATGTTTTGGGGCTCAGTGGCATGTAGCCCACCTTCAGCAGGAGAAAGTCCTGCCAGTCCGAGGAGCCTTCCTCCAACTTGTGTATCTTCTATTGGAGGAAGAATAATTAGTCAAGGTGAAAGAGAGCTCCTGTAGCTGAAGAAGGGTTTCAGACTTTGCTTGGTGGAGTAGTAGGATTCATGCCAGTGTTTCCACTCTCCAACAATCATTACACCATCTCCGTTGCTTTGAAAGTTCATGCTATATAAACTAGAATCAGAATATGATTTCTCTTAATCATCTTATTTGAGGCTGTGAGGCATTTTGTCAAATTCCGTTACATCTTCCAACAATGGTATTGGCAGCAATGGGGATTGCCAGTTTTTGTGTTACAAGAGGCCACTCTGTCCTCCAGATAGTGTTCTGGGGCCCTGAAGTATAATTTTCATACATTCAAATGAACACACACACAGGTTGTTCTGCTGTGATTCTGCTCCCAACTGGAGCCGGGAACCCTTCTTCTCCCCACGCTGTGGTACCGAATGGGATCAGTCAGGACCCCCACAACATTTGTAAAATGAGGGAATTCCAGCAGTAAAATGGTGAGGGTATCCCCGGAGAAGCTGTATTGTCTAGTTTGGTCCTCAGAATGTCTGAAGGAGAATAAATGAAGCTGGAGCTATCTAGCTAGAGTTGCCAACCTTCAGGTGGGGCCTGGAGTTCTCCCAGAGCTGTCACCAGATTGTAGCTCTGGAGAAAATGGCAGCTTTGAATTGTGGACTCTGTGGCATCTCATCCCTGCAGAACTCCCTCCCCTCCCCTCCCCAAACTCCCCCCTCCCCAGTATCCACCCCCAAAGCTGCAGGAATTTTACAACCCAGGATTGGCAATCTTATATCTAGCAATCATGCAAGTTTCTTGGTAATGGACTCACTGACTCTGGTACAGTTGGAACATTACATAGGTCCTTAGGAATTTCAAAGAAAAATGTAATATCAAAGTGTAGAATTCTTATTACAAAGTGAAAACTTTTTCTAATAAGTGATTAATCTATTTACCACAAATGATGAGGGGCCAGGAAAATTTGCTTTGGGGCCCCTATCCACAGGTCAGTAATTGGCCATCTTGAGTACATGTTTATTCCATATCCTCCAAACAGCTCATTGTGAATAGTTCATCTCCAACTCCATATGCTTTAACTTCACTACAATCTTATGAGACTGAGACAGAGATGAGACTGAGAGTGACTGGCCCAAAGGTTCAATTATTTAACCACTGATTATTTAAAATAATATTCTTTCCTTTCTTTTCTGTTCTTTAAATTATGTTCTTTAAAATTATGTCATATGTTCCTTAAATTACTCTACTTCTAAAGAGTTATCTCTTTGAAGACAAGTACATGGTGTTCAGAGTTCAGTGAGCAAATATTTTCCAATGTATGTTTCACATTCTTAGCTTTTATTTTCAGCCATGTGGGAACATCTGGCCAGTCTTCAAGAAACCCATAAAGAACCTCTGAAAGGCCTAAAAGATTGTATTTAAAAAGAGAACCATAATACCAGATGGCACTCCCCTCCCAGAGCAAAGGAACAACCTTGGAATCCTGAAGCTCAACATTCCGTTGCTGGCTGACAAATACTTTGTGTAACTTCTTAGTAAAGATGTCATTTTACTGTCTTGGATGCTAACTGTTTCACTGCTGATCATTTTAGCAGTAAGATCATCTTGCAAAACTGTTGTCCTCTTCTGGGAGGGATGAAGTAATAGCATAACAATCAGTCCTTCAAATAGTGAATTTAATAATCCCATGTTATAAGTAGAGCAGCAAAACAGGGTGACCCCCTGGCAAGGCTCAGCTTTCTGCATATGTGGCTATGCATAAAACATTTGTAAACAAAACAGGAGAAAGGGGGAGGGGTGGATCACAAAATGGCCAAATAAACACTGAGCATGGTCATTGACTTCTAGCTTCCACAGAATGTTGGGGACAGCTGGAACATCAGTGAAGGGGAGAAGAAAAACAAGGAAGAGAAAAAATTTACCTGCTCAAGCTTTTAAAAGCTTTCAATATCCTAGAAGTGGGGGATGCACACCATGAGGCACATATCCCCTAACTTCAGTTGCTACCTACCAGTCATTCCAGGATACTGTACAGTTTTAAGGGTTCTAATTATTCTAAAGCTAAAATAGTCCTTTCAGGGGTATTAATTAGGCTTAGAATATGGGATTGAATTAGGGTTGGGGATGTGTGCTGTGTAGTTCACATTCCCCCAATTCTTTCAGCCCCAAAAGAATTTTTACATACAATACAGGGAGGGCAAGAGAAAAATATCCCCTCCAGCTTCATGCCACATGTACTGATAGGACAAATAGTGGCTCTTCCAGACTGTTTCAGCTTGTTAAGCCTGCTATGGTCTTAATCCAGGTTAGAGATCCCATTCTCCCAGTGGGGGTGGGAGATCCCCTGCTCCCACCTTTTGCCACCCGCCACCGCTTACCTGGCCAGCAGAGGGGGAGGTGGGGAATGGGCCTCCTGGGTGCATTCCTGGGGCCAGCACAATGATGCCAGACATCATTGCACTGTCCTGAGAGTGCTCCCATGGTTCACAGTGGGCTGATTTGGGGCCCAAATCAGCCCGCTGCGAAGTATGCGTGCTCCCCTGCCTTGCACAATTATTTCACTTTCCAGAAGTGACGTCATCGCACTGGTGTAGGAGTGTGCTTTGCACACACGAGAAGAACATGCCAGGAAAAACAAAAAGGTGAGTGCCAAGTACCTGGCAACCCTAATGCAGATAGGGAACTAAGTCTGAAAAAATGTATGTCTAGTTAGTTTCTGGACTACATGAAAAGGCTTCTGCTCATCTAGCCTTCAGACTCCGCAATCTGTGCTATTGAGCACAGTTTGGTGTAGTGGTTAAGAGCGGCAGGACTCTAATCTGGGGAGCTGGTTTTGATTCCTCACTCCTCCACTTGCAGCCAGCTGGGTGACCTTGGGTCAGTCAGAGCTCTCTCAGCCCCACCTACCTCACAGGGGCTGAATCCACACTTACCAGCATAGCGCTAAACAGTCGGAATGATCGTGTCTTCCTGGTGCTTTTTCTGATGTCATCACGCCATGAGAGCGGCATCGTGGCGCGATGATGTCATAAAACACGCCAGGAAGACGCTATCATTCCGACTGTTTTGTACTATGCCCGTAAGTATGGATTTGGCCAGTGTGATTGTCATGAGGATAATAATAACACACTTTATATACCTCTCTAAGTGTGGCATTAAGTTGTTCTGAAACGAGGTATATAAATTGAATGTTATTGATATTATTGAGCTGTAATGTTGGACTGTAGAATTCCAGGTGTAGGTGAACTTCATGCTATTCATCTGGCCCAGAAATCAATGTTACTTGGGAAGGGCAGGGAGATTTCCAATAGTGCTCTGAAAAATGTATAGAATATTTCAGATGCCGTGGCTCTGTTTCTCTAAAATTATGTAGATAGGGGGCAAATCCACATTACTCATTCTAAGTCGCATGTTCCCCGCATTCCCCACGCAATCCCGAGTGCCAGTCACATTACCTCATTAAACAGACGCATTTCATTCGCATTTCTCCCGAATATGTGGTCACAGGTTTTCAACGGGAGTTTCACGGTAGCCATGAACGGGCCAATGCGCAATTTACGCGGTTTTTAAAAAAACCACCCCCCTTCCTGTCTCTCCGGCCGTTCCGAGAGTTCCTGACTCTGGGGTCAGGCTGTTCTGTGACTGCAGTACGCCAGAATACACTATTGCTGGAATACCCTCTGTCTGCTTGTGAGGCCACCAGAAAAGTAAGAAAATGACATTGTCAGGATTCTTTGGACATTCTTTTTTAGTTATTTTAGAGCTTTTTGTACAAAAGTCTTCTGAGGGAGGGGAGTGGCAAATTCTCCTTCTGGATAGAAGCAATAGTTTGCAAAGCTTCCCCTGTTAAACACCATGTCTTTTAGTAATGGACTGGAGTGAATTCTCTACAACCAAGAACCTGACGAACATATATTCATATTTGTTCCTCCAGAGAATAAAATGGGGACCTGACAAGCTTACTATCCTGCTGTCCTGGCCCTAAGCATGCTGTTGTGTTCTTACATGCATTAAAAGCAGAAAGATTAGAGTTTTTCCTTGATCTAGTTCATAAGAAACTCACTCTGTAACTTCCATGTTCCAGCTTTCCCTATTCCTGGTGATGAGAACAGGCTTCTGGTACACAATACATTTAAAGCAGGTTTAAATCCATTGTATCTTTCCCTGAAGAATCCTGGAGACTCTTCATCACAAAATAAAGCAATATGTTTTTATCCCAGACGAGCTTGATGTAGTTGCTAAGACAGGGGTCGAATCCACATTACTCATTCTAAGTCGCATGTTCCCTGCATTCCCCACGCAATCCCGAGTGCTGGTCACATTACCTCATTAAACAGACGCATTTCATTCGCATTTCTCCCGAATATGTGGTCACAGGTTTTCAATGGGAGTTTCACGGTAGCCGTGAACGGGCCAATGCGCAATTTACGTGGTTTTTTTAAAAACCACCCCCCTCCCTGTCTCTCCGGCCGTTCCGAGAGTTCCTATTGGCTGATTCAACTTGCAAGTGCTCCGTAGTCTGCAAAAGACTGTTTTTGACTTCATAGCATTGGATTTATTGATTATGCTGTTTCTGAATCAAATCTGGTAGTTTGAAAAATCATTTTGGGGTGAATCCATCCTCAGAACGGACTCGCGAAACTTCCTTTTTAACTGTTTTTTATTTTTTTTATTTTATATTACTGTAATATCGAAATTACGAAATATCGAAATAATGACACTCCAAGGAAGTGAAACTTCAGTAAAATTCAGGCACTGAACTGTCCTGCATAGGAAATGCCCACGAAAGCTTCCCACATGCTTCCAAATTTCCAAAAAAGAAACAGGAGAGAGCCATCAGTGCTGTCAGTGGGGGAAAGAGAGGCACCATTATCTTCAATGATGTTTCTTTATAAGGCAAGATCGAAATAATGGAAAAGTGCGCTCAAAAAAATAAAAAAATGGGCGGGGTAAAAAGGTCCCGCCCAAAAAAGCGGTTTTCGAGCGGCCGTGTGACCGGAGGGACGCGCGAGAAAGACGGATTGGAAGCAGGAATGTGAACGAAGAGGAAAAAATCGCGGATTGGAGGCAAATGGAAGATATCCGAGAAACATGTGGGTAATGGGTGAATGTGGATTTGACCAGAGTTTGTGAGAAGAAACAAATGGCAAGGTGGATCTCTGACTGGTATACTGCCCCTTCATTTCTCTCAGCAGCCATCTCTTCATAGTGAGGATATTTGGGGCCATTATTGTCTTTCCAAGGCCCCATAATATCTCCAAAGGTAGTTTGTTCATAGGATAAAGCGTACTAATTCATATCCCTCCGTTGATATATAGCATTTTGATTTTTTAAAAAGTAGAGATGTAAAGTTTTCATATAATTCTGTAAAAACATGTAACCTGAGTTTACGAGATAGCAGAATCAATATGGACTAGCTTTAGTTCTTATTAAAACCAAAAGGACAATATATGCTCTTAAACTCTTCTGATTTCAACATAGATTATATGCCATTTAATGGATGTATGCATAGTTGCTCATGTCCATCAAGAAACCACATCATCTTCAGGCATGTCCATCAAGAAAACACTTCAGGCATTAGGTCCATTGCCTTATCAATATTTCCATTTCAGTTCCGTAAGTGATGACAAGCAAGAGAGAAGAGGTGATCCAATGCCTGCTAATAAGCAAAGGCATCTGTGTGCTTTCCTCACTTGATGACTGCAGCATGAAGTTTCTCCAGAACTGGGGCTTAAGTATATTAAACTGCCACAACTGTATTGTAAAAAGACAACCATTAAGTGGGAAAAGCAGGTAGAAAAGGCTCGTTTCCAGGTGGCAACAGAGCAGATGCGGAAGATGGCTGTTGTGTGAATTAGTCACTGCAGATCAGATCAAATACTACAGGTAGAGCTTTCATGTCATCTCAAATTCACTTTTTCAACAAATGCAATTCTCGCATTCAGCTGTGAGCCATCAAGCCATAGAAGGCCTGTGACTCACTGGAACAGCACATTACCTTGTATGCAGAAAGATCAAAATTCAACTCCTGGTTTCTCCAGTTAAAGGACCTCATATAGGAGGTGTTGGAAGATACCTTTCCCTACCTGAGACCCTAAAGAGCTGCTGCACTCAGGGTAGACAGCACTGACCTAGTTGGACCAAAGGTCTGATAGTATGACACATCTTCATATATTGAAATGATGGGTGATATGTGAATAAGTCAAAATCAGACAAAAACTGATTCATGCTTGACTTGTATTATCCATTCCCACCATGCTGCAACACTAATCAGTATGTCCAAGGCTGTTATTAAGGCAACACTTTTTTCTTCAACGTTTTTCTTAGTGCATTTTTTAACTCTTTGTTCCTCATGCTATAGATCAAGGGGTTTAATACAGGAGTGATAAAAGTATAGACCACAGAAACCACTCGACCTTCCTCTGGTGTGTAGCTAGAACTGGGGCGTAAGTATATTAAACTGCCACAACTGTATTGTAAAAAGACAACCATTAAGTGGGAAGAGCAGGTAGAAAAGGCTCGTTTCCGGCCAGCAACAGACCGGATGCGGAAGATGGCTGTCACAATGAAGGCATAGGATATGCAGATTAGGAGGAAAGGGATGGTTAATATTACAGCACTGATAATAAAGAGGGTAACCTGATGAACATGAGTATCACTACATGCTAGCTTCAAGACAGCAGGAAAATCACAGAAAAAATGATTGATTTCATTGTTGCCGCAGAATGGAAGCCGTAATATCAAGACAGAGAGCTGAATGCCAAACAAGGAACTCATTGTCAATGTCCCAGCTACAAGACTTCCGCAAACTGTCCAGTTCATAATGACAGTGTAGCGCAGTGGGTGACAGATTGCCACATATCGGTCATACGCCATAACTGACAACAGAACACAGTCAGCACCTCCCAAAAAGATAAAGAAGAACATCTGTGTGCCGCATCCAGTCAAGGAGATGGAGGCTTTTCTCACAGAAGCAAGATTGACGAGAGTGAGTGGGGCAATGACAAAAGAGTAAGCAATCTCTAAAACTGCTAAATTAGCTAAGAAGAAATACATGGGAGTATGAAGAGACCGATCAGTATGGACAATGAACACAACAGCAGAGTTCCCAAAGAGGCTGAGCAGGAACAAAATCAGGAAAGTCCAGAAAATCAGCAGCTGCATCTCTGGCACGGTTGAGAAAGGATGGAAGTGAAACTTTGTTATTCCAGTTTGGTTTCCATTCTCCAGTGCCATGTAAACTGGGGCGTATGACCTAGCACGAAATAAGAAAGAATGAAGAACAATTATAGAGATATCTGGTGCTACTCCCAAGATGTCCACTTTTAGTACCTTCCAGGCAGACTAATTTATAAAGTGAATCAAGTTGCCACTGGATGGCAGAATTCACCCTATTTGCAAATGAAAATGAATATCCTTTCCTAAGACTGTATTTCTCTTTCTAATGGTATGAAATTGCCTAACACAACCATATCCCAGAAATTTCAGTTCATACTTCTGCAGGTGATGCATAAATGTCAGTAAATTATTCTACAAGGGTTTCTTGTGTCCAGTTTTTCCTGGACCATTCTATCACCATTTTTCCTAGTCTTCCTGTTACCAGTTTAATGTTTCTAACTCTTTCCTAAATAATTCCTTTACTGAGCCCTATTATCTTCTTACATCTTTGTCCAGTTCTCCTTTTTGAGAATAGATTTGTTTGAAAGGAAAGTTCCATTAGGATCTTACCTCCCCATAAATGTGTTTGGATCAGTTTGTAAGCTGTGTCACTTCTGTATTCTCTACAGCATCTCTTACACCATAGATGTGAAATAAATGTTAAATAGTCATTAATGCTAGCACAGTACCTTAATGTTGTTATTGTCTATTAGACTGAGTTAAAGATTGCAAAGCAATTTGGGAAATAATATAATTTTCTTTATTTTTTCATTTTATTACATTTAAGAAATGCAAACATTGAACATACATACACAATCTATAATGCTCTTTTTATGCTTATAAAATGCAGACCAATTATAAAAATTAATACTTAATCCATATTTTGATGTGTACAGTCAATGAAGAGTTGCCAATATTTATGAAGGAAGGTTTTGTCACTCAGTAGCATTCTGTCAATATGTAATTTCAAGTAAGTTCTGTCCCATTGTTTTCAATGGGATTTAAGACTAACTTTTATTGCATTGTGCCTACTGTTGTTATATTTAAGTCATTGTTCAAATAATAAAATGGAAATTGACAGAACTTTCCACAAAAACACCACATACTTAATAGTTTGAAGGGGAGGAGAGACAGATGGGATACAGCCTATTGTTTCTTATTATGAGCCAGAAAACTCAGGCTGATAAAGCATTATCTATACAGATACCACGGACTGCCAAAAAAACCCTGAATAAGTGGGTTCTAGATCAAATTGAGCCTGAATTCTCCCTAGTAGCTAAAATGAGACTATCATACTTTGGTTACATCATGAGAAGACAAGACTCACCAGAAAAGATGATAACACTAGGAAAGGCAGAAGGCAGTAGGAAAAGAGGAAGACCTAAAATAGGATTTCTTGACTCAGTAAAGGAAGCCACACCCTCCATTTTGCAAGATCTGAGCAAGGCCGTTAATGATAGGACATTTGGGAGGGCATATAGGATTGCCTTACATCAGAAATAACTTAACAGCATATAACACACACATGATCTTTCTTCTGCAGCTAGAAACAATGAAAGTGATACAAACAGTTGCACAAATATATGTGTTATTACATTATGTAACATGTATTTATATTCTACAGATATTCTGAATCAGGTTGCAAAAATTAACTAAATGTATGTTTATGCCTCTTGTTACACAAAGATTCAGTCTAAAGAAAGACACTTCAGGGTTTCTGCAGAAACATAAAAGGGTTTTTCCTGTCCACCATCCTTATATAATACTAAATCCTACCCAGCCCTTAACAACCCAATGAAGGTATTCATCCTGAATTTTTTTTCAGATTTGTGGACTGAATTCTTAACTACAGCAAATTCACTGGCAATGGCAGATACATTGTCAAACCTCTTGGAACACAAACATCAAAATTCTGACCCATATTCAAATATCTGCCACATTTTTTACCTAAATAGAACTGAGATAATCCTTCTTAGCTGTTGTTAAAAATAATGTTAGCAGTCTTTTCTGAGCTCTGGCTCTGAAGTCTTTACATACCTTTCAGAGTCCTTAGAGAGTGAGATAATCCCAACGCCCCACTCATAAAGGTATCAAAAAATATCAAGTGCTCATGCACACTAAATAGGCTCTTTGTGGCCATCACCATCACTTAATAAGTATTCAACCTGTGCACCTTCCTCTGGCATAAAAATGCAGCAATAGGAAAAAGAAGGTATGATTTTAGAAACTTAGGGGAATTTATTAGGTGCAGACCTGTAGAACTCACTAGTTTGTCAGAGGCCTATTGGACTCCAGCCAACAGGAGGAGATGGACTGCTGTTCAGCACGCTGAATTTTGCTAAGCGCTTTGCGGATAAAATCTCTCATTCCAACTTGGATTCTACATTAACAGTAACAGGAATGGATGGTTCCAGGTGGCCGATTTGTCCAGCAGTGTGGGATACCTTCCACCTTGTCTGCTCTGAGGATGTGAACAGAATTTTTGGAAATTTGAGACCTACCACATGCATGTATGACCCTTGCCCCCTCCTGGTTGCTTGAATCTCCTGGGTGGGCTGGCAGACTGACTCTGGGAGACAATAGATGGCTGCCTGAAAGAGGAGTTGTTTGCCCCTGCATCGAAATGGAAACTGGCAGTGGTGCTCCTAAAACACTCCTTAAAAAACTACTGTGGATTGTTTGGATCCATTCCAATCTAGTTTCAGGGCTAGAACCCATGTCTAAAAAAACACCTCCCTTTGACATTTCTTGGAAGCCTGTAGGAATTCAGCAATAAAATTAATGTATTTGGAGTCAGAATCTTTTAAGAGGAATTGAACCATTTTTTCTCATGACGCTAAAGGAAACATAGTCCATTTATCAAAACAAGGCACAATCCATTTTAGCCTAAACTGGAGCACATAAGGTCACTGCAAAAAAATATGTACAAGAGAGTCCACCAATTGGAGGGGGCGGGGACATAACAAATCTGAAAAGGGGATCCCAAGCAGATGACCTAACAATACCATTGAAAAGGGGCAGTTAAATCTTGCATGCATAAAGGTCCTACGTAACATGAGAAAAACCAACCTCTAGTTTTTGAAGAAGAAGAGACAATCAACCAGAATCTAGAGGACTCATTATGCCAGGCAGCTTTGATTAGCTTCTGCCAGGATCTTATTGGATCTCAGGATCTAGCAGCAGCTTTCTTTTTCTTCACAATTCACTTATAAGCACCATTAGTAGCCTGGAGATTTTTCACCAAACTATAAGTCACAATTTATGAGATACCTGACATTTAGAGGCCCTACAAACTCCATCAAACCACTATTTCTTCTAACTGCTTTATAAATATATGGCTTAAGCAAAAATGGATAGAAAATGGATAGAATGGTTTAAAAGCTATTTGTGGCCGTTTCCACACAGCCTTAAAATAGTGGCAGGCTCCTGGAACGCTGGCGGCTTCTTCGTGCAATATGAGCTGACAAAACACCCTGCATCCATTTTAAAGAAAACAATGCGCGAAGAAGCTGCCAGCGTTTCGGGAGCCTGCAGCTTTTTTAAGGTAGTATGGAAACGGCCTGTATTTTAAATTATTATACTGGTTGTAATCCGCCCTGAGTGTGCTGATGTGGGGAAGGTGGAATATAAATTGTATTAAATAAATAAATAAATAAAATTTCCATCAGTCTAGAAAAGAGAGCTTTCCTATGGTCAGTGATACTCATAAACAATGTATAGAGAGTCTGACATTCTTTTAAGTTCAAGACTGCTTTCAAAAGGTGGCCTAGGGTTGGGGACCAGATAGCGGTTCTCAAACCCTTCCCTTGTTATTCCAAATGGTCAATTGGATCTTTTACTAGATAAAGAGGACCAGATAGTTAGAGATTAACCATTAAGAGCAAGTGGTCACCTCCCTAAAATTCACCAACTCTAATGTCAATGATTAAAGAAAAAGAAGCAAAATTGACAAAACAAAACAATAATCTATGATACTACATCCTCTTATAGAAATAAAGTTAACTCTCCAAGAGGATCACAACCCAACCATCCATTTAACAATACTAAACCAAGAATAACAAAATCCCTTCTTGGTTGGTCTTTTGGTCTCTAGCTCTTCTTTCAAAGCACCCCGGTAAATTAAGGTTGGTAGGTAACTCTGGGATTTTATCAAAGACAGATTCATCTGAGGGACCCATTCTAGTGTTAAAATCCCCTCCTCAGAAAAACTTAGCTCTGAGGAATTTCATAAAGAGTCCTTCAAGTAGGCAGTACAATTCTGCCCAGTTGGAATGGAGTGCTTGTACTGTGCTAATTGAGGGGATATAGAGATAAATACAAGGAACAGACTAATAATATTTAAAAGAACTGCCAAGGCCAAAGATGATTGAGAGTTGATTTCTGAAACCTTGGCATCAAGGGCAGTAGCCTCTAAGCATGTCAGCCTGGCCTGGAGGCATCCCCCCTAATCTCTACAGTAGTTGGATGCATAATTACCTTATATCCAAAAAATTAGAAAGGATGCTGGTCCCATGTTCCCTGCAGAAGGATCACCTGGAATTCCCTTAAGTCTATCTATGACCACTAAATCCAATGAGTGACCCTTCCAACCCACTAAGTTCCAAGAAAGAACCTTCAGAACCCCATTATCATTTTTTGATAGTCAATTGTCTAGGGGTGGTGGTGAGTCAACTAAATTAGGACACAAGAGAAGACATTTGTGAGTGTGGAGGTAAATCAACTGTTGAGGGGGCAGTGGTTTAACTAAATTGGATGAGTATTTACATGGGAACACTTGTAGGCATGAAATGAAATCATCTGCCAATTCAGAAGTGCTGATCCACTGAGGAGGGATCCCATCTAAGACAAGCTTTCCCTCCAATTTGCTCTTCTTACTTGACTTGCTAATTTCATAGGTTTTATTTGGAGCAATTGGGGGAATAAAAAAAGAGTCAGGACCAGGATACTATCTTTGTGTGAAAAAGGGAAGAGTACTAACATCCAAGGGAGCTGGCTTCTTTTTTCCCCAGGGCTTTAGAAAGTGGTCAAACACCTTTCTCTGGAAGCACTCCTTGCCTGAATGACCTATTTTCCCTTGCCCCCTAACAAACTGCATAGCTGAGAAATGAAAAATTGAAGGCTTAGTTTCTTCAAGTTGCACTTTTGAAGAGTTTGCGGGAACTGTTTATCTGATTGGTACCACCTTAATTCTGAAGAGTCAAGTTTTCCTTCATTCTCATCGACTTAATGTGCTGTGGTAACTTCTTTGACCCTGATCTAACTGAGGTGGTCCAATGCAAGTGGTCTTTAAGGGGGGTGGGGTGGGGGAATTCTTTCATGCTTAAAAACATGAATCATGTATACCCTGTGATCAAAGAACCTTCTTTTCTTAGCCAAGATAGCTCTAGGTATTTCCGTGGAATAAAATAGAATAAGAACTTTCCCAATCCTAATGGACTAAGTAGAAACACCACAGATTTCAGATCAATGCCATCTATAGGTGTATTTAACAACTGACTCAAATTAGCTTTAGCAAGGCCTAGAGTATGCCAATGGGGAGTATAGCCATCAAAGGGATAGACTTTCAAGGTAATCTGAGTTGGCTGGATAACTAATGATTTTTCCCTCTTAAAGCCTTTTCTACTTTGTAAGGCCCTGATTGGGACAGTTGGACTATTCTTACACTGTAGAAGAGCTAGTTTGTTGCTAATTTCCTGTGTCTGAGAGAAGATATTCTGTAAGGTATCAGATATAAGAAAGGTTTGATCTGCCAGAATCTTTAGTATCGGCATAGTTGAACTGGGGCCAGAATCAAAATCCTGCCTAGTTGGTTTTGAACCTGGCATCTCACCTGCTGGGTCAAGAGACTCCTTCATAGGTTGAATCAAAAACATAGAAATATTACCTAAACATTGAAAGTGATTTTTATTTGCCAGCTGGGGATTTTTAAAAAATCATCCATCCTGTTTCGTTTACAATATGAGTTTGTTATATTCCCCCAAAGGGCAAGTTCTTTTTTGTTCCATTAAATTAAAAGGTGCTTGCAACAGAAAACCAAAAGGAGAAGGGGGGGGGAGATAAAATTCAAAATATACTAGGGAAGTATTAAGCGATAATATATAGTTAAAAGAAAGAATCTAATTATCTGGGACATATATGTGACTCAGCACAAAAATTTCAAGCACAGAAACACAAACATATATATGCAAATGCTAACTACACAGAGAACAGCCAAATCAATTTCTTCTTCTCTCCTCAGAAAGCTATTCACCACTTCCTGCTCTAATTAGCGGGAGAGGGGGAGGTGAGTAAAGCAGATAGAACTCTGTTATCTATGTTGTTACTCTTTTTTTTCTTTTTTTTCTTTTTTTTAATTATATAAATTTTATTGAGCAGAAACAATGATATAGATGCATAACAAAAAAGAAGAAATTCTTACTATTATTACAAAAATCAAATGCTTTAAACACATGTTGAACTAGAATTATAACTGTCATTAACAGGACGGTCTATTCCTCGTTTCAATACAGTTTTCTGTCTGCAATAAAGAAGTGGAAGTGGAAGTAGAAATAGAATTATTTGACTTGACAATTAAGTATAGGTAAACTTTGCCTATCAATCATCCTATTATTTATACATTCAGTATTGACTGATAGATAGTATCTGTAGGGTATAAATTTTGTGCCATAATGTATTCAATAAATGGTTGCCATTTTTCATAGAATCCAATTGTTTTTTCTTTTCCAAGACAGCATTGCATGTCTTCCGAGATCTTTTCCATGATAATTTGGTCCCATATTTTGTCATACCACTGATTTATAGTTGGTGTTGTTTTGGCATTCCATCTTAAAGTGATTGTAGTTTTTGCAGCTATAAGGATACGCCTAATGAGATCTCTTCTAATTGTAGGAATGTTATTATCTAGCCATAAGTCTAGAAAAATTATTAGCAGCTGTATCTGCAAAGGGTAGTTAATTATTGTATAGATAATAAGCAACAGTGTTTAACGTATAAGGAGATAACTCAAACAGAATTTTCTAAAGTTAGTATAAAGACACAACAAGAGCTGTCCCCAAACTATGATTGGTTTCAATATAGACAAATTAGAGATCTTTATTATTCGGACTGTGCGAAGGAAGGAATAAGAATGGAGAATTCAGAATTAGAGAAAGTAATTCTACAAGGAGATAAAAAAGAAATTTCAAAGGTCTATAAAGTGTTGCTAAAATGGTATACTGAGGATGAGGTAGTTAAAGTGCAAATGGTGAAGTGGGCTATAAACTTTAACAAAAAAATAACAATGGAGGTGTGGGAATACTTGTGGAAAAGTACGTTGAAGATTACGACATGCACTAATATTAAAGAGAATGTTTATAAAATGATGTACCGTTGGTATCTGACACCAAAGAAGATAGCGCTAGGGAATTTGAATATGTCTAACAAATGTTGGAAATGTAGAAAACATGAGGGTTCTTTGTATCATATGTGGTGGACTTGTGAGGTAGCTAGGCAGTACTGGGGGGAAATAATAAAAGTAATGAGTGAGATTTTACAATTTCAAGTGAATAAGAACCCAGAACTCCTGCTACTGAACTTGGGAATGCAAGATATGCCAGCACAATACAGGACATTGTTATTCTATATGACTGCAGCAGCTAGACTTTTGTACGCGCAGAAGTGGAAAGTACAAGAGGTGCCAACCATTGAGGATTGGATCTACAAATTGCTGTACATGGCGGAGATGGATAAAATGACAAGAAAATTGAGAGACCTTGACCCAGGGCAGTTTAACAATGACTGGGAGAAGCTGAAACAATATCTGGTGAAAAAATGGGAGGTGGGTGGAGAACTGTGGCAGTTTGAAAATTACTGAAACACAATGGAGGAAGAGGGAAGTGACTATACCGAGGGGGGGAGAGTTGACTGAATAATTCTAGGCAAATATCATATTGGATTATTATATAGGGTATTAGTAGTGCTATTAATACAAGAAATGTAAAAACTAAACTAAACATCTTTCTGACGTAAATAATAGTTGCAAAAGGGTGAATGGATATATATCAGTAGGTGAAATGTGGATATAACAGATTGACTTATGTTAAACGAATATATGAATGGATTCCTCTAATTAAATAGCTCTATAATGGATAAATTATATAATTATATTGGATATGATATGTAAAAGGAAGTAAGGAGCAACATATATAGAATATAAGTCAAACTGATTGATTTATTATGAATGCATGCAAAGTTTATAGAAGTACTAGAAAATATGTGTAAGGTGGGGCAAATTCCTTGTCCCATATCGAAGAGAGTAGAAAGAGTAAAATAGAGTATAGGTGATCAGAATGAATATTATTGAAAGGAATTAGAAATAGCACAAATATGATAGATAAGCTTAGAAGAATTTGAAAGTATATTATAATAAATATAGTAAAGTTCATATGAGTAAAGGGAAAATAGATGAGGGGTTGGAAAACTGTTGGAAGTCAACAAAAGGGGGGGGAATGGGAGGGGGTTAGAATTGGAAATTTAAAGGAATGTGAGTGTGAATGATATGATACGATATGTTTCTAATCCAATAAAAATCTTTACAAAAAAAAAAATTATTGTATAGACGACTTCTGCCACTTCTTTCCAAAAATTTGATTTTTTTTGCAGGACCACCAGCAATGAATATATGTGCCTGTTCCACACAGTCCCTCCAACACAGTGGGGAATATTTGTTATTTTAGCCAATTTTTTGGGAGTGTGATGCCAATGAGTTACAATTTTAAAAGTTTGTAATTTTGAAGTTATTACTGAGGAGTTGAATAATTTTGACTTCCAGATTTCTTTCCATTGGTCTGGAGTGATTATTAGGCCCCAATCCTGTCCCCATTTTGTTTGATATATGTGTGTTTTTTTCCACACCTGTCGACAGCAGAATAGAATAAACCTTTGAAACCAGACCTTTCTGTTTGTATCCGTCTTGATCTAGAATTTTTTCCAAATCTGTCTTTGTTTTTTTGAGAATGTCCATAAGATGAATCTGTGATGCCATGTAATTGATATGAAAATAAGTAAACCAAGGGTTATGTTAAGCAGTCTTTTTTCAAGTTCTATTTTTGTTGAGATTCTCTCTTTTGATGTTATGTCTATTAATCTTGTTAATTTGACTTTCTTCCAAAATTTATTTATTTGTTGTATCTTCCCTGGTGGGAAACAATCTTGCATTGTGAATGCAGAGTACCAAGAGATTTCAGGGAGAAGTTGTTTCCTTTGCATATCCCATACTTTTAGTATATCCCCAAAAAATCTATTTTATTATGTTGTTACTCAATTACTAAAAACAGCAAAATCAGTCAATAAATCAACTCCAACATAAAACAACAAAGAATCAAGCCCAGAATGGAGCCCTCAACTAACTTTCACCAAGTAGTAATTAAAAATCATTAAAATCACTCAAATGAACTACTATATAAAATAATTTAAAACAATAGTTAAACAATTTAACAACAACAACAACAACCTTTATTGGCATTACAAATAATAATAGTCTACAATAATTAAACAATTTAAAAGAAAACAAAATCTCAACTGTTTCAAATTAAACACAAACAAAACACAGAGGAAAAACCCACCCCAACAGCGTAAATTAACTAAAAATAATAAATAATAAGCTGTATTGTCGAAGGCTTTCACGGCCGGAGACCGATGGTTGTTGTGGGTTTTCCGGGCTGTATTGCCGTGGTCTTGGCATTGTAGTTCCTGACGTTTCGCCAGCAGCTGTGGCTGGCATCTTCAGAGGTGTAGCACCAAAAGACAGAGATCTCTCAGTGTCAGCCTGTCAATCAAAATTCCCTCTACTTTTTATTCCCTCAAAGCCCTTTCATCTACTCAGCTTTCACGCCATTCCAATCCCACCCAATCCAGGCTGGGAAAGGAGATTTTAGTCTTGAGTTTATAAAACAAAAGAGGAGGGAGAGAAGTAAAGGCTAACAAGTAGGCTAAATTAAACAAAGAACCAAAACACCCCTCAGATAAAACAGTAAAATAAAGGTAAAATGCCCCAAAGATGGCATACAGCCTTGTAGCATTCTATCTCGTTAAAAGCATCAGTATTTATTCAGAATCGCAGTGGCTGTCCAAGCTCTAAGGATATGGTATTTCACATTCTCTACTACTTATTCCTTTTAACTGGAGATGTTGGGGATTGAACCTTGGGCCTTCTGCAAACTAAGCAGATGCTCTACCACTGAGCCACAGCCCCTCAAACAGCCTTGATCACACTGTAGGATAACCTGCAATGGGAGATGGACAGGGGGAATGTAACACTGTTAATTTATCTCTTGGTGGCTTTTGATACCATCAATCATGGTATCCTTCTGGACTGCCTTTCAGGGTTAGGACTGGGAGTCACTGTTCTGTGGTGGTTTCGGTACTACCTTGAAGATTTCCAAGTACAGTACTAAGGAACTCCTACTCTGCCCCTTGGCCTCTGACCTGTGGTGTCCCAAAAAGTCCTATCTTGTCCCCCATGCTTTTCAACCTATATAAAGCTGCTGGGAAAGGTCATCTGGAGATTTGGGCTGAATTGCCACCAATATGCAGGTGACATTCAGTTCTTTCTCACACTTTCAGCAGATCCCAGGGAACCTGTGCCTGGAGATAGTTTTGGGATGAATGAGGCTAATTTTTGTTCCTTCCTTATTGGCCATCACTTTATCAGATGCTCTGCCCTCCATTCATAAGCACAGTAATGGCAGCTGAAATAAGAGCCACGCCCTAACAACCATGTAACTGCCTACCATTCATACTGTCACTTATGGACTATGGCCCATATTGCCCATACATGAAACAGACCTATAAATGTAATGATAGATATGTTGATATGACTTTATGAAGCCCACCTCAAACAACACACATGAGCAGCTAACCAAGAACAGTTCATGGTGCCTCATTTATCGCATAGCCCAATGTTCAGTAGGGTCCCATGTAGAAAATATAGACGAGAGGGTTCCTGGGACAAGGGTTTGAGACCTGCTATTGTAATCCCACAGCCAAGGTTCATAAAACAGTACACAACACCATTCATACTGATGTCTCTGTGGTAGGAACAAGAATTCTTGCAAGGTCATATAGATAAGGAAAAATGGGCACTGCAGCAGTAAGGTCAGTTGCACCTCAGTGAGGAAGAGGGCTGCAATGATAAACAGAAGTAGGTTCCATTCCACAAGGCAAAGTCTTCTTTTGAGTTTCCTGCTAGCTATAACTTTAGCTGGGAAGGGAAGGGGCAGCAGAAATAGAGACCAAATCTCCCACATCAGAGAGCAATTCATTAACCACTGAGCCACAGAAACAGGTGGACAAAGGACTTGTTACCTTTGATGGGACCTTTATAGCCTATGACAGTCCATTCTCTCCCAGCCTTGTCCCAGGCATGTAGACTAGTATTGAAAGAACGCCACAGAGAACTCTCTCACATCTCATCTGGTTTGAGAGCTGTGTGTTTTACTGTCTCTACCAATATCCCTCCCTTCAGTCCATAAAACAGGCAAACTGTCTATTGCAGAGCAGGCAAAGACAAATCTTTATTCTCTCCCCCAAGTCTCTGCAGCCCTGCCAGCTAATACAAGCAGAGTGTTTACATTCTCTCATTCCTCACAGCAGCTGCAGCAGGGCAGAGATAGCCCTTTATCCCCTCCCTGGTCTCTACAGCCTTGCATGCCTCGCTACATGCCAACCAGAGAGTACAAGAACTAACAAAATATCTGTAAAGTAAAGAAAGCTAAATTAGAATATTGGCCAAGAAACAAAATAACGTTTTGGTCTTCATGTCAAGGCCTTTCTAAAAAATAGCAGGTGTGCTTTTTATAATAAAACTATTCACAGTTTTAGCACATGATTCAACAAGGTGTGCCTCAAAAAGCAAATATGCCTCTTTGTTGCCAGCTATGGAATTACAACATGTTCAGAGAGCTTCCTTTCCATATTGAAAAACTGGAGTCTTGTGTGAGTGAAGACATCTTAAACATGTCTATCTTATCATTTTTAACTATATCCAAATGTCATGTATAGTGAGAATTTGGCTTTTAGAATAATACAAATCATCATTCTGTACCTTTGGGTTACTGCAAGGATCAGTGTTACAAACAAAAACGGTTTTGTGAAGAAAATCCTAATAGAATAGAAATAAGAGAAATAACACCATTCAGTATTGAATTCCAGAGGGTTTTATTCTTGTCTATATATTGTTCTTTCTTAATCTATTGATGTATATCATATCACATCATATTGTATCTAATTCTCAACATGACCAAATCTGTGGATACTTAAATCCGGAGTCTGGAAGCATGAACAGACAAGACAGATCTTTCTATTTTTTTTTTTACCTGTTCCTTTTATTTTAACCAACAATTTTTACAAGATAAATTCCCCAGTAATGTTATACAGGTTTCCTTTCCCTTACCCTCCCCTCCCTCCCTTCCCTCCCCTAATCTTCTTCTGTCGTTGCCTCAGCCACGGGCACAAGGTCCAAAGCTTCCAATTAATATCCTTCTTGGCTTCTTCCTCCATAATCCAGTCAAAATAAGGTGACCATTTCTTTGTAATCAAACTCTTCTTTTCCTCCCAGGTCTTCTCTTCGGTAAGTAAAGCCACAATGTCTGATTGTATAAATTCAAAAAGATAACTATTCCAATTCTCCATAGTCCATTTGCTCTCATTTTTCCATCCCAATACTATCACGGCTTTCCCAGCTAGTATCATAGCCTTGAGAACCTCCTGATATTTACTTTCTATTTTCTCAGTCTTTAGGATACCCAATGTCACTAGGTTGATATCTATTGGTATTGATACCCCATCTTATCTTTTATCCTATCTAATACTTTCTTCCAAAACATCTGCACTCTATCACATTGCCACCACATATGTGAATACCAGCCTTTAGCCTGATTACAATGCCAACAATTCGAACTCATCCCCTGTAACATATTGGCTAGTTGAGCTGGTGTCCTATACCATTTCGTAAAGCATTTCAACTCCATTTCTCTAAATTTATCCAGTTTAATCTTTTTCACCCCTGCCATTAATTTTTTTAAGGTTATTTCTGAGGTCAACCCTTCTCTATGCCATTTCTCCTGGAGACTTTTAATTATTGAGTCCTCGTTGGTGGTCATTATTTTACATATCTTACCAGCTAGCCCTTTACTTGTCTTCCTCTTCTCTTTATACAATACATCTACATTTTCCTCCAAACCCCTTTCCCCCGTTTGCTGTTGCTTTCGTATTACACTATATAATCTCATCAGTTTCAACCAGTATTGTTTTCCTATAATTTCTATCATCGTTTGTAAGGGTTTAAGTTGACGTTCTTCGTCATACATGTCCCTTACCCTGGTAAAGCCTTTTTCTTTAAGTACTTCCCACCAGTGCGGGTCGTTAGCTTCCTCATATATACTTTCTATTGGCGCCCAATCAGAAAGTTTACTTAACCAAATTGGTTGCCACTTCTTCCAAACCTTCAGTGCTGTTTTCCTAGGCCCCCTTGCCTTGACATATTCCTTATTCACCTCTCTTGTAAACATACCAAACCTCCCTGCTCCCTGGTTTAACTCATTTTCGAGTCTAACCCACTTCTGGTCTACGTCCTGTTTTATATCTATAAGTGATTTAATATTGAAGGCTTCATAATAGTTTATTATGTTAGGTATACCCCACCCCATTACATTCTGCGAGTTATATATGAACTTATGTTGAACTCTAGATTTTTTATTTCCAAAAATCCACTCTCTAATTGCCCCATTCCATTTTGCTAGCTGTTTTGTATTCAACTCTACTGGGAGCATTTGAAGTAGGTACATCATTTTCGAGATTAAAAACGTCTTAACCACTCTAATTTTATTTGAGATACTCAGATTCTTATTGGCCCATCTTATCATGTCCTTACTGATCTTCTTCCAAGCTTTTTTGAGATTCCCTTCTCCTGTTCTACTCAAGTCTTTCCAAATCTCGATCCCTAAATATTTTATTTTCTTTGCGCCTAGTCCCATTCCTGTCATCCTTGCTATTTCTCTCCTCTCTGACTTATCAACATTGAAATACATAATTTCAGACTTGTCCATATTCACCTTCAGTCCTGAGTATGCTTCAAAATCTTCCAATATAGTTCTTATTTCTCTAATTCCCTCTTTAGGATTTGTCATTGTTACCATTATGTCATCGGCGAACAGATTAATCTTTAACTCCTCCTTTCCAATGCGATATCCATCTATTCTACCATTATTTCTTATTCTATCCGCTAGTATCTCCATACCCATTATAAAGAGATATGGGGAGAGGGGGCATCCCTGCATTACTCCTCTCTGTATACTAAACTCCCTCGAAAGCTCCCCATTCACTCTTACTACTGCCTTCCCTCCTTTATATACTTCTTGTATAACATGCTTAAAGTTTTCACCTATCCCGTATTCGTCCATAATCTTCCAAATATATTCATGTGAGAGTGTATCATAGGCCTTATACACATCTAGTTTAAGAAGGCCAAACTTTTTTCTCTGGCCATGTTCTATTATATTAAGAATGTTCCTAATTGGATGGCCTATATTCCTTCCCTTAATAAACCCATATTGATCTCCCTTCACTATTTTTGATATCATCTCTTTTAACCTATTTGCTAGAATTTTAACAAAAATCTTGTAGTCCTGATTCAATAGGCTAATTGGCCTATATGAGGTGGTTACTTCTGGACCTTTTTGAGGCTTAGGGATCACCACTATTTCCACCTTTCTCCATGAGTTTGGGGCTTGTTCCCCCTTCATTATAGCATTAAATAGTATCTGGAGTTCAGGTGCTAATACTCCTACCATTTCCTTATAAAACTCTGCAGTAAAACCGTCATGCCCCGGAGACTTCCCCTTTTTTAGTTCTTTAATTACCTCAACTATTTCCTGTACTGTTATATCCTTTTCTAACTTTAGTCTATCTTCCTGTGTAACTGTAGACTGTATTTTTTCCTCAAACTTTGCCATTCTATTTCCTGCATATAAATTTTGATAAAATCTTGCAAAGGCCTCCCTAATTTCTTTCAGGTCCCTCAGTATGTTAGATCCTTCTCTTATATTCTTCACACATTGCTTCTCTTTTTTATCCCTTAAATATTTGACTAATCTTTGAGCTGATTTTATGTTACTTCTCCAATATTCATTTTTAATTAATATTTCCTTTTTCCATAATGTTATGGCATCAAGCTTATCTAATTCCTTTTGTAGTTCTTTAATTTGGATCTGCACCTGTGGGTTATACCTCCTCATTTGTTGTTGTTGAAGTGTTTTCAATTCTTGAATCTTCCTTTGTCTGTTTTGGTACCACTCCCTTTTAACATCTATTTCTTTCCTTATACAATAACCTCTTATTACTGGTTTCGCTGCATCCCATAGGGTGTTGGTAGCTACTGTATTTCGGTTTTCCTTAAAATATAATTTTATCTGTTTTTCTATGTAATCCTTATCCTCTTTTTTTGCCATTACTAAATTATTATATCTCCAAGGTCTCATTCTCCAATCTATCTTCAAATCCATTGGAGCATGGTCCGAAATCCAAATTGGATAAGTCCGGACCGCTTCAACAGAAAGTGTTCTTGATTCCTTAGCTAGGACAAAGTCTATACAAGAATAGGTTCTATGCCTATTTGAAAAAAAAGTAGGAGTGGGTTTTTGACCACATACATCATATACTTCCTTTAATCCCCATTTATCTACGGTACTTTTCCCATATCTTATAATATCCATGTTAAAATCTCCTGTCACTATTAAATCTTCTTGAGCAAAATTTTTTGCCTTTTTAATTACTTTATTCAAAAAACCCTTTTGGCCTCTATTGGGTGCATATAGGTTTAGGATTGTAAAATATGATTTATCTATTTTACCTCTAACCAATACATATCTACCCTCTTTATCTTCTAACTTATCTATTACCTCTACATTCAAATTTTTAGTAGCTAATATTGCCACCCCCCTTGCTTTATTTGTCCCTCTAGACCCAGCAAGGGTTATGCACCCTGGATTATTAAGAAGTAATTTAGAGTCCCTTTTAGCTTTGTGTGTTTCCTGGATACACATTAGGTTAATAGCTTCTTCTTTTGCCATCTTGCCTAACCTATATCGCTTAAGGTTTGAGGATAAGCCATTCACATTCAATGAAAGTATTTTAATTGGTCTAGCCATAATCTTGGGATGACTTCATCCCCCGCCCCCGTAGCCGAAGTTTCTTGACCATTACTCCGTTATTTCCCCAACCCCCCCTCCCTTGTAAAAGAGAAATACTTCTGAGGTTCCCCACCCCTTCTCTCCACACTCTGGAGATCCCGCATCCTCCCTCCTCCCCCACCTCCTTCTTCTATAACATAATTAGCTTTTTGGCCCAAATAGGGTATTTCCTTCCCTTTAACTTCTTTCGTCTCGGGAGTTAGCTCTTGACCACTTAGAGCTGTTTGACCTTAATAATCCATCTTCAGCGTCTATGTTACTCTCCTGGTTCATATCTTCCTTTCCCAGATTGCTGACGTCCAGTCCCAGCTCGTTAAGCATTTTAATCACCTCTGTTGGATTCCTGCTCTGTATCTCTTGCCGTCTCGGAACACAATTAGAGTTACTGGGTAACCCCAAGTAAAGTCAATTCCTTCTTTATAAAGTCTTTGTGCAAAAGGCTTCAGCAACCTTTTTTCCTGCAGTGTATCCTGACTGAAGTCGTGGCTCACAAAGGCTTTATTTCCTTCGAACTTCAAATCCTTAACCCTCCTAAGAACTTGAAAGACTTCCTCTTTTAATTTTTCTCTTGCAAACGCAATTATCACCTGTCTGGGTTCTCCTCCTCTTTGTTTCCTAAACAGCCTGTGTGCTCTTTCAATCTCCTCCCGCTCCACCTGGATGCCATTTTCTTTGAACCACTGACAAAGTACCTCTTCTAATTGCCTCGGCGTTATCTCTTCACTGATACCAGATATAATCATGTTTCTCTGTCTTGGTCTGACTGTCTTGCCAAGTTCTTTGCCAGCTCATTAATTCTTCTGTCATTAATGTCAGCTTTTTTCCTTGCCTCTTCAGCCATCTCTTTCACTGTGCCCATCTCCTGTGCTATCCATTTAGCGTCTTTTTTCAAAGTTTCTAGGTCTTCTGTCACGTCTTCAAATTTAGTTAACTGTTCCGACAGTTCTCGAATATTTCGAGCCATGATTTGGTTGCTTAATCTGTATTTAGCTATAATTAGCTTACAGCAGGAAACTCTGATCGCACGTCCCGCAGCTGTTTTCTCTAAGTTATTTTTCCTTTCCCTTTAGCATTCCAGCTTTCTTTCTTGTCTCCTCTTTATCAGAGGCACCCTTTTAACTCTCCCGAGTGACTTATTACCTTTTAATATCCCTTTAGGGCCATAAATCTTTAACTTGGTGGAGCAGGTCAGAGGCACGTCTTCTCGTAACTAGTGCATGCGTGGACTCCCCAAGACAAATCTTTCTATTAACCTGAAAAACACCCCCGGTTTGCAGAATAATCAGAAAACTTTTTTAAAAACTACATTCGGGGTGTGTGGGGGGTGTTAACCCTCACAAATAATAGAAGCAGTGCATGTTGCTTTAAGAAATGAATGCCCTCAGTGGCCAGTAGTAGGAAATTATACAGTGCTGACAGACAGCCTTCCAGCGTTGCTTTCTATCAGTAAAAGGCAAGGGAGGGGACAGGGGCAGACTGAGAGTGAAAAATGGCCATAGAAAAGGGCCCTACCACCGCCACCCCACAGGATGGAGGGAAGAAAAGGAGGTCTGCCTGCCCCCTGCCCACTGGCCAGGTGTCATCTTCCTTGCTTCATGTGGGGCATGGGCTGGTTGAACACTCTCTCCTCTCATCTGGCTTTGCATGGGGCTTTGGTGGTCCAGGTCACCGGTGCCTTGTTGCTTGCTACTCTTCAGGAGCAACTACCCCAGGAAAGCCAAGTTTAAATCCCACTCTACTGTGGAAGCTTATTGGGTGATTTGGGGTTAATCATACTACCTACTCAGTCTGCTTCTACATTGGAACCATATTTTAAGCAGTCCATCTCTTATAATACGGGTCCCATCCTGTCTCTGAATGGATTCCCATGATTTTTTTGTCCATAAATAATTATGAATGCCTTCTTTGGTATCTACTGTCTCCAATTTGATTCTTCTACTCCTTGGATTTGTAATCCAATCTGTAATCCAAATTAATGCTGCTGCTTGATGGTACAATTTAATATTCAGTACAGCCAAATAAGGTACCATGCAGAAATGGAGCAAGTAAAAACTTGTATGATAAAATGGATGCAAAACTTCAAAGAAACTATCTCAATGGACCTATGAGAAAATTTATGGACTAAGGACATAAAATTTACAGACTGCCAGTTATTGAGAGAGAATTGGTATAAAATGTTTTTTAGATGGTATGCTACTCCCAAAGACATTGTGAGAATCAGTAAGGGTTACAGTGGACATTGTTGGAAATGTAAGAGTATGAATACAACATTTTATCATATGTGGTGGAAACATGAAGATATTGAATAAAGATACATGAAGAGATGTAAAAGATTCTTAAACTTAGATTTGAATTAAATCCGAAAAGTATGCTCTTAAATATCCTGCCAACTAATGTTAGAAAAGAACAGGGAGATCTTTTCTGTTACATGGTGACGGCAGCAAGAGCATTATTTGCAGCAAAATGGAAAACAGGTATCTTCCCTGAGGTGTTAGAGTGAAGACATAAGATTTATGAATATGCATCAATGGCTAAATTGACTGCCTATTTACATAATAGACCGATAGCTGAATTTTGGGGGAAAGGGAAGGACCTTTTTGATTACTTAGTTAGAAATTAACTGACATAGAAGTTTGCATAACTAAAACTAACCAAGAATAGGGAAGGAGGGAAGGAGAAGGAAGGAGAATTATGATGTATCTATGCTTAGGTATAATAAATTTAGAATATTTTTTTTGTTTATTAAGTCAACATAAGTTTAAATGTATTGCTTGTTTAACTCTCAAAACTATTCTACATGTATGGATTATACAGGATTGTAGGAGTCTCAACACAATTTCCAATCTAATATCTGTATAATCTTTTATTAGCACTTCTTATTTTCACGTCTCATCTTTTTAAATAAAATCTTTAAAATTGTAAGAAAGAAAGAAAGAAAGAAAGAAAGAAAGAAAGAAAGAAAGAAAGAAAGAAAGAAAGAAAGAAAGAAAGAAAGAAAGAAAGAAAGAAAGAAAGAAAGAAAGAAAGAAAATGAAGAGGAGAATGATGTAAGTTGCTTGGGGTCCCCGTTGGGGAGAAAGGCAGGATACAAATGAAGTAAATAAATAAAATAAGGCAACAAACCTGTTAAAATCAATAGTTTTAACATAAAAATCACACTTCACAAAAACACTTCAGAAGTCAAACAACAAAACTATCTGCAAAATTATCACAGTAGCATTTAAATAATTTAGAAAAATGCACTTTTTCTATAACATATTCTTACTTACGAATGTAAATTGCAAAAATTCATTTGCATTTCACTTTCCAAAAATTGCAGGGAATTTTCCGTAATAATTATATGCTGTTTTCTATATCAAAACAATTATCAACAGCATCAATTATCTCCTTTGCATTAGTTTTAAATTCTCTACATTTTGCAATGAAAGGCTTTTCCAAAGGTTATTCCAAACTCTGTGTGTGTGTGTGCGCGCGCGCTTGTGCCCACACACACATGCATGTATGCACACATTTATCTCCATCACTCAACCATTTCCATCAACATTATTTAATACAGATATTAATTTTATTAGGTCTCTACCAAGCTTATCCAACCATGTCCATCCAGTCTGATTTGTAGGCATCCATTGCCTGTTTTTTACTCATAAAACATTATTTCACTACTTTCTTGAACCACTTTTCTCTGTGTGCCTCATAACATACTCAGGAAACTGACTTTTGATAGGAATATTGGTTCCTGGAGCTAGATATACACACAAATTCTGTCCATCAAGAATATGCTCAAATGTCTTCCTTCTATTGCTTGCTTGCAGCCAGGGACTTGTTTCATTTCCTTCAACTTGTTGCAGGCAAAGAGCATTGCATTCTAGTTAGGACTTTCAGACAGCCTATGCACCCATCCATGACCTAATCTCACCAGGTTGTTACTATAGCTGGTGTGATACTTCCTGATCATTGGTCTAATTCTTGTCATTTTCTCTAGGACAGCACTTTTCTTCTCAAGGCTCTGCTCAATGCATCTTTTAACTCCTTGTTCCTCATGCTATAGATCAGTGGATTCAGTACAGGAGTGATAAAAGTGTAGACCACAGACACCATTCGACCTTCTTCCGGTGAGTAGCTAGAACTGGGACGTAAGTATATTAAACTGCCACAGCCATACTGTAATAGGACGACCATTATGTGTGAAGAACAAGTGGAAAAGGCTCGTTTCTGGCTGGCAACTGAGTGGATGCGCAAGATGGCTGTCACTATGAAGACATATGATAGGCAGATTAGAAGGAAAGGGACTGTAAGGACAATGACACCAGTAATGAAAAGAGTAACTTGGTGAACATGTGTATCACCACATGCTAACTTCATGACAGCAGGAAAATCACAGAAAAAATTGTTAATTTCATTATCCCTACAAAAGGGCAGGGTTAAGATCAGGATAGACAGCTGAAAACCAAACATGAAACTCATAGTCAATGCTCCAGCTACAAGATTCACACATACTCTTCAGCTCATTATGAGAGTGTAGCTTAATGGGTGACAAATTGCCACATAACGGTCATAGGCCATGATAGCCAGCAGGACACAGTCAGCACCTCCCAGAAAGGTAAAGAAGAACATCTGCGTACCACACCCAGCCAAGGATATGGAGACTTTTCTTGCAAGGTTAGCCAGAGTTAGTGGGGCAATGGTACAGGAATAAGCAATCTCCAAAACTGCCAGGTTAGTCAAGAAAAAGTACATTGGGGTATGAAGAGACTGTGAAATATAAACAATGATCACAATAGCAGCATTTCCAAAGATGCTGAGCAGATACAAAATCAGAAAAGCCCAGAAAACCAGCAACCTCATCTCAGGGAGGGATGTGAAGGGATGGAAGTGGAACTGTGTTATGCCAGTTTGGTTTTCCGTCTCCATGTAAACAGGGATATGATGATGCCTGCTGCAGAATAAAAAGATAGGACACATTAGAGAAATAGGTAGGAAGTTAAACTCTCCTAACACCTTGTATTGCAATGAACCAGAGAAGGAAAAAAATTGCCAGTGTTTGTGAAATTTTACAATGCAGATGATGTGAAATGTAAAATATATCATTCAGTAGATTCGTTATATGTGCATTAGTAATCTAAATAATTATTGTGATTATAATAAAACAGATAGTTTGATCAATTGTAACCAATTTTTCCCAGCATTAGGTAAGATCTACTGACTCTAAAGGAACCAGCGATGGAAGAATGATGAACAAACACTGTGGCCTGTTTTCCTAGGCTGCAATCCTGCACTGTTCTATTGAATTTCAGTAAGCCTTAAGCAGTTTAAATTTACACAGTATTGAAGCTGAACATTAGTGGCTGAACTTTTCTGTTTGCCAGAGAACAGTTAATTGTATAGCTGTTCTCATAAATTATTAAAAAACAGTTGGGTGAAGCAGGTCTTAACTCTCCATATTATTAGATGAAGCAGGTGTGTAAATTACCTAAACAGAGTCTCATGCATTATCCTTGCCTTAGAAAATCTCACAAGATCACTAGCCAAACCTAGGCCGTTTCCACACTACTCGCCTTCAATCAGAATGCCACAGAACGTTGCAGAAAAAACGCGGAAGATAGCGTTTTCTTGCGCAAGTTTTGTGCAACATTGTGCAAAACTCGCGCGAGAAAACGCTATCTTCCGGGTTTTCTTCACAGCGTTCCAATTGAAGGTTAGTAGTGTGGAAACGGCCCTAAACATGTAGTACTAGTAATACATTCTATTTTATTCTATTTTTGTTTTGATAACTGAAGAAGGTTCTTGAAATATCTGAAAAGTTTCAAGCTTTCCACCTTTGGAAACAACTAAAATTTGCTCAGAGAAATAATAATAATTTATTTATTTATTTATTTATTAGATTAGATTAGATTAGATTAGATTAGATTAGATTAGATTAGATTAGATTAGATTAGATTAGATTAGATTAGATTAGATTAGATTAGATTAGATTTTTAGTCCGCCTTCCCCACCAGGCGGGCTCAGGGTGGAGTACAACATTTCTAATTACATAAATACAGTTAAAAACAGATAAAACAGTATACAAATAACATTAAAACAACTTTATACAGTACAGTTTCTCTTCAGATGGCAATGGTAAAATACTGCTTTTCAAGCCCTGGCTCATATGTGGGGTGGTGGACAGATCTTTAGTGTGGCCAGTGGGGGCCCAACCTAGCCTCCACCATATGCCTGGCGGAACATCTCTGTCTTATAGAGACATCTCTGTCTTCCTTAAAAAAAATCACCAAAATTTAGTGTAGCAGATTTTTATATTCCCAGGTTTGTGACAAACAGCTCACGTAATGTTTGAGGGAAGCAAAGTCTGCATTTCTTATGACAAGGTAGCAGAATATAAGGGCAATGGAGAAGAGAATCCTTGATGTCTAATTGACAGAAACTATTCAAAGAGAAGGAATGAGAGCAAATTATTGTTCATGGTATTGTTAAAGGGAAATGGGGGAGAGGGGAGACAGCAGTTAAAAATGATATTGTGCCAACTCTGGCTGATGACAGGAAGATGGTGGTAGGAAAGAGGAAAATTGGAAGAGATGTATGAAGGAACTTTGAAAGCTTTTAAGAACTACAAGAGTTATTAGGGTGATAAAATTTAGTATTTACAGTGCTACAAGACTCCTGATTGGTTTTGCTGCACTTATAGATCAGCCAGCTGTGGACATACTTCATGTGTTCTAGTCCATAAAAGCTTGTGCCACAATAAACCTCAATAAGTCTTTAAGATGCCACAAGAGTCCCCTTGAGTTTTTTTATTTAGCAGATGAACATGGCTGCTCCCTCACTAATTTGGCAGTGCAGCGGAATGTTCTAGCTGTAGCCATCAACAGCCATCAACAGAAGTTCTCATGGTTAAAGTGGTTAGTGGAAAATAATTCACTGATCTTTCAAATCCTGCAGTGATAACTTTCACAGAGTGTATGCTGCTCATCGATAAGAACACCTGCGAAAGAGTGTAGCATTAGCACACACAGCTGACAGAATAAGAAGGGACAATTTCCATTTAGAGAGGGTTTGGAAACACTTTTTATTCTATTTAGTCAGTGTAGATGGATCAACACTTGAGTGATACTGATATGGTCCCTAAATCCAGTCAACACTCTGGTTGCAGCATTCTGTTATTTTGTTATTTTTAGCTTCAGAGGCTAGGGTGCTTTTTATGCAGCCTCCAGATTCTAGAGTGGCATATTTACATTTTATTTTGGACATGTGACAAATTATATTCTGTCTGCTACATTTTCCCTAAAGAGCCCCTGAAATCTGAATCCAAAACCTTCACTCTTTATAACTATTTCTTTTTTACTCTCTTGCTCTCACTTTGAATAATGGGTATAAACTGTAATGAGTATGAGTATAATGAGTATAAACTGCAATGCTAGTAATTAAGAGCCTTTGAGGTGACACAGAGATATTTTCAATACATTAAATAAAGACGAGCCTATGCTGAGTTTTCAACTGCTGAAAAATTAAAACACAGATAGACATCCAAGCATGACATCTTATATTGTATTCCATTTTATTTTATCCCCCCCTTTTGAGATATAATAGTTTGTTTTTCAAAAAATGTCTGTACCACCTTTCTACCCTGATCTGGATAATCCAGGTAGCCCGATCTTGTTAAGCTCTGAGAAGGTAAGCAGGGTTGGGAGACCATCAAGGAAGTCCAGTGCCGATTCCAGACGGTCCTCCCCATGCCGAAACGTCGCGCATCGTCGCGCTGAAAATGCGAAATATCGCGTTTTCTCGTGCGAGTTTTGCGCGACGTCGCGTGACGTCGCGCAAAACTCGTGCAAGAAAATGCGATATTTCGCGTTTTCCGCACAACGATGCACGACGTTTCGGCATGGGGAGGGCTGTCTGGAATCGGCCCAGGTTTGCTCTGCAGAGACAATGGCAAACTACCTTTGAATAGCTCTTGCACTGAAAACTCTACAGGGTTGTCATGTTGGCTGCGACTTAACAGCGTGCGCGTGCAGACACACACCTTTCTGCTCATGAAATTGCCAATTATTTTTTTTGAAAAAGAGTTTGTCCAGTCTTTTTTACTTGATTCCGTATCTCCTTATGTTGGGTCTGCAGCATAGTAGCTACCACAGTCTGATCTGACCAAATTTCAGAGGGTAGGAATGTTTCTTTTTATGACATCATTCCCTTATTCCATATGTGAGACATTTTCTTGAGGATCAACAGTACACACAGCCTCCTTAGCATATATACTCTTAGATGAGGTTCTCTTCTTACCTGTGTTAAAAATAAACATTGGAAATTGCTGTCCATTCTCCATGTCTTCTGGCTATGGAGCCTTTTCATACCTCCCACAGTCCTTGGGGAGTGAGCAGTTGATGCAGCCTTCCTTCACAATTTCTTGGATGTCTGAAGGTACATCCAAGAGCAGGCCATGATCAGTCAAGAATGCACTGAGCAACATTAAGGGGAATTGTCAGGAGTATTGAAAAAGGGCAAGAAAATAAATCCCAGCGATGACGTAGTACTCTCTAGACATTTTTCTCTATAGCAATGATTGTTTTAATCATATATAAATATTTCTGTTCTGGCCTTGGAATAACTTCAGATAAAGCTATGGAATAATCTGAAAATTGTAGTTTTGTATGCATTTGTCATTCTGTGCTCACCAACAAATCAAACAAGATCAGAGTCTAGGAGTTCCATATATGTAGTTCCCATGGTGCTGATGCAAATCAGAGCCTCACAAGCTGGGTATTTAAAAGGAAAAAACCTCAGGGAAGTTCCATATACAGAACTCCTAGTATCTCATCATGTTTGCCCCAACTGGTACTAAAATATAGGGCCAAACTACATGTTACTTTAAATTTCTTTGACTGGAACTCTCCGTGTATTGTTTGTTCTCAAACAGCAGCCATGGAGCAGGGTGGGTGGGTAGATGTAGTTCAGGGCCACAGGGTTAGGGAAGGGTTTTTCCATTCTTCCCTTGTGCCATTTTTCCAATTGGCATTGCTTCCCCCGAATGCTTTAAGCTCCCTGGAGAGAGACTGGTACTGGTACTCATAAACATATGAAGCACTGAAACAGGAAACACAAGTGGGAAACACATTCACACCCTCTGTAGAAGAGAAATGTGGTCTTACTTATCAAAAATATGAACAAAGCACAAAAATAAGAAAAGCTAAATTACCTGGAATTCCTGTTACTGCAAATCTAAGAATACCTGAGTCTACTGAATCTATTATTGATCACTGAGGGGTATTTTGCTAGCTTTGTCTAAATCCATTGCTAACTCTATGTGTCAGGCAAAAAACTTTGTTGTGGGAGTGTTTATAGGTATATAGAATGTCTGATATCTGTCAATCAAACTGTATGGACTAGCATGCTGCTGCTTCCTAGATAGTTAACAAAGCAATGAGCTCATTCAAGCTCTAAGATATCAGAATTTACATCCCAGACAAATGAAGACAGTAAATTCTTCCCCAGCTACTGTTTTCTTTAATGTGAAATATAATTTTGAAATTCGTTTAAAAGCTGTCCCTCTGTTAAAGATCCCAGAAGACCAAGTAATCTCTCATGTAAGTAATCTAAATGACATTGAGACTTTTTTCCTATTTGGATAACTTTACTATTTTCTTTAAATTCAGATGAATGTTATTCCTCTTGGGATTTAAGGATGAGGCTATGAGAAAAGTTATGAAGAGTAAAGTTTTCTTTTTTCTATAAACACTGTTAATCCCAAGATCAAGTACCTTGGAGACTTGTTAAAACAAATAGATCTCAGATGAGACATGCACAAATTAACAGAATTCTCTGGTGATTATGAATGATGCTTTTGGACTTTACAAGCTTATGCATCAAAGAACAATTCTAGATTCTCTAAAGAAAAAGTTGGTCTGTACAGGGAGCCAGTTATCTCTCTAGGCCAAGACACTCATAAATTTAGATTCCAGTTCTCAAGGCACATGCCCAACCAGGAATGCCCATAGTGAACTGAGTTTTAAGTTACTAAAGTTTAAATATACACAAAGCCTCTCAAGGTCTTAATCACTTTCCAACTCAGTTCAATCTCTATAAACAAAACAAAACAGTACAGCCCAATGTGTTGAGAAGATAGTTTGTACCTAGAAGAACTGGATTCAAATCTTACCTTAACAGGTTTTTAACTGCAGACCTGAGGTTACATTCAGGGGTCATTTCCTAGAAAAAGAACTGCAGGAACTTATTAGCATAACTCATTAGCATATGCCACACACCCTGACATCACCAGAAGTGTGTCAGAAGGCAACATCCACCCCTCAGGCCCCTTTCTGCAAAAATCTCCAGGTATTTCCTTAAAGCAGAATGAACTCAAAGCAGCTTACTCTCCTCTGAAGAGCCAGCCCTGTTTGCACCCACACACTCACTCACTCTCTCTCTCTCACAAGTCACAAATGAAAATAAAGCAGCATGAATTCCAAGCAGCTTACGTTCCTTTAGAGCCCAGTCCCGCTCGGCTTGCACTCATTCACTCATTTTCTCTCTCCCCCACCCCCTCTCTCCCAAGTCACAAATGAAAGTAAAGTAGCAGAGCAGAATGAATCCAAACAGCTTATGTTCCTTTGGAGCCCAGCCCCACTTGGCTAGCACTTGGAGGAAAAGGAATCATGTGGGTGGGGCCAAAACCCACGTGACCTCTTTTCAGATCTACCGGAACGCTGTTCTGGTACGTTCCGCCTCCAAATGAGCCCTTGGTTACATGTATAGGCAACTCCATATGTGCCTTCCCAAAAGCAGTTTTTAGATCTTGAGTCTTTGTATGTAAATGTATGGATTGAAGTGATAATCCTACGAGAAAAGAAATGGGCTCTTGCATTTAACTAGGATGGTTACATTATAAAAAGTGGATAAAGCAAGGCAAAAAAGGAAAGGCAAGATATCTCTTCTTTTGAACTAGGGTTGCCAAGCCTGGCAGGGGATGCGGATGTGGGGGTGCAAGTGATATCAGCAATGTCACCGACATCACTATGTCACTTCTGGGAACAACCCAGAAGTGACAATGGGTAGCTTTAGGAATCACTGCAACTCTATGGTAAAACTCAATAGTTTTACCAAAGAGTTTCTGGATATTCCTAAAGTTACCCATTGTTACTTCTGGGTTGTACTTGGAAGTGATGGGCAAATGACATGGGCAGAGCCTTTTTTCTTTATTTTTCTTGGAGCAGCAGCAGGCAAAAGGAAGAACCATTAGGGGTTTGCCCTCCATAAGCAGGCAAATGGTAAGCCTACAACGCACCTATATCCTTTCTTCAATGGCCAGGTGTAGTGTTTTTGTTTAACCTGCCTTGGATCTTTATTACACTTCCTACATTACCTTAAACTTTTACACCTCAGGAGGGCTCTAGACAAAATTACAAGTTTGCGGAATGAAAATCCCAATTTGCAAAAATCAGGGTGGAAAACTGTTTTCGAGGCTTTCTTGAGATTCTCTGGAGCAGAAACACTCGTCCAGGTCTCCTGGTAGTCATGGAAACTCCTCCTCCAAACATTTTGTTATTTTTTTTTTATTTTGAGTGCTTTCAAGTGTCACATCATCAAAGCAGATTACAAGTGCTTCTCATTTCATTTCCTCCCTAATTTTTTCCCCAGGCAACCAACCACATTTATTCCTTCCAATGTGATAACAAAGCACAAAACTGTCCCAGCCAATCACCAAAACCCAGGAAGGTAATATCCAGAATGTATAAGTTGTTATTGAAGTGGTTCACAGATGAAACAGTTAAGGTTCAAATGGTAAAGTGGGCTATAAATTGTAACAAGGAAATAGCCATGGAAGCATGGGAACAATTATGGAAAAATACCTTAAAAATATCAACTTGTACCAGTATTAAAGAGAATGGATATAAAATGATGTATAGATGGTACTTAACACCGAAAAAATTAGCCATAGCTAACAAACAGTTATCAAACAAATGTTGGAAATGTAAGGATCATGAACGTTCTCTATTTCATATGTGGTGGACTCAGCGGCGGCGCCAGGGTTTTCGGCGCCCGCAGCAGCCAGCGAGCCGGGCGCCCCTGTGTGCGCACGCACACACTTGCACCGGCCTGTGTGATGACGTCGCGTGTGACGTCATGACGGGTGCACACGTGCGCCAGCCTGATCACTGTAGCAGGCGGCTGGGACGGCGTGCAGGTGGCCTCTGAGCTCTCCCGCTTGGTTGCCCTGCACCGCCACAGACGCCTGCCCACGGCTGCTGAGCCTGGCCGGGGGCATGTGCTGGCGGCGGCGGCAACACGGGGCGGGAGGTCTGGGAGGCTGCAGCTCCGTGGCACGCGCTCCTGCCCCCGCGCCTCCTCCAGCGCCCCCTCCACCACCCCGCGCCCTGAGGCCACTGCCTACCTGGCCTCCATGGGTGCCCCGGCCCTGGGTGGACTTGCCAAAAGGCTAGAGACTTCTGGTCTAAAATATGTGCTGAAATGTCTTTGATATTATTTTATTATTTATTTTATTTTATCATATTTATATTCCGCTCTCCCTGCAAGCAGGCTCATTACAATACAATGTTGCTAAAAATCCTGAAATGCTATTATTATCTTTACACTTAGAAGAGGTCAATAGAAATGATAAGACATTGTTATATTATATGTTAGTAGCAGCAAGAATTTTATATGCTCAATATTGGAAAAAAGAAGAAATACCGAATGTTGAAGAATGGACAAGGAAACTGTTGTACATGGCCGAAATGGATAAAATAATGAGAAATTTGAATGAGCAAGATCCAGATACTTTTTTGGAAGATTGGAAGAAGCTTAAGAAATATTTAGAAAAGAAATGCGATGTTAAAGGACAATTGTGGTCTTTGGAGGGATTTTAAATTTTATACAAAAAGACTTTAACGAAAGAAAAATATATTAAGATCTTTACCAGGGTAAGAGTAATAGCAATACAGTGTAATAATAATATCTATGAATAAACGGGGGGTTCGAGTGTTGTTGGAAGTCAACAAAGAAAAGGGGGAGGGGAGGAGGGTGGGGTATATATCTAAGTTGAAGCGTTAATTAGGATAAGTTTAATGTATTAATCAATTATTGTATATTGCCTCATCCAATAAAAACTTCTTAAAAAAAACAAACCAAAACCCAGGAAGTGTACATGGAAGGCAACTTGTTTTTCTATTATGTTTTTTTCTGGGCAACCAACCACCTTTATTCCTTCCAGTCTGGAAAATCAGCAGAGCTGTGCTAGCTACAGTTGCCAGGTTCCCCAGGGCTCAAACTGGGGGTCAAGGTCGTGTCGTTGGGTGTGCCAGGAGAATGCCATTCTCGTGTGACATATTCAGGGCTGACTTACTTAATCGGTTTCTCATGTGCCCCCGTGTTTCTGTTGGCAGAGTTCAAATAAAGCAGAGAAGTTACGCTGTGCTGATTAAAGAGGCTAAAACGTTTATTTAAGAAGTATATACTTGAGAGTGAAGAAGAGAGATAGAGTCCTTGCTATCTGACTACATCTTGTAGAAGAGTGATAAAGCAGGAGAGAGAAGAAGCAGGATATTGCCCTGTTTAGCCCAATAGGAGACAAGACAAGGAAATGACCCCCAGGAAACAAAAGAGATGTTGCTCTCACTGACTTAACTAAGTGATCCTTGCTGCCCCCTGCAGAGAAGGCTCTCCTTCCCTTCTTGCTGCTGCAGTAAACCAGACATAGCAATTTCCAACACCCCTTCTCAATGTCTAGTGTACAAAGTCCACAAAGTTCAGCCTTTCACGTAGACGTTGAAACTTCTCTTTGGTAAGTGGCTCGGTGAGAACGTCTGCAATCATTTCTTCTGTAGGACAATACTGTAGCTCAACAAGCTCTTCTTGCATGTTCCTCACAATGTGACTTTTTATATCAATATGTTTGGTTCTTGATCCAATTCTTTCAGTCTTTGCAATTTTTATGCATGATTGATTATCTTCAAAGAGTTGTATAGGTTTGGGTTCATCTATCCCGAAGTCTTCTAACAGTTGTAGAATCCACTTGAGTTCTTGGCATGCTTCTATTGCTGATATGTATTCAGCTTCTGTAGTTGATGCTGCTACGTCTTGTTTTCTGCTTGTCCAGCTGATTGTTCCTCCACCGTAGAACACTCGTCCACTGGTAGACTTTCTGTCTGTAGTGTCTTCTGCCCAGTCAGCATCCATGAATCCCACTAGTCTGGGATTGTCGCTTGCTGGTAACTTGAGTTTCAGTTGTGCAGTGCCTCTTAGGTATCTTGCCAGTCTTTTGGCTGTATTCCAGTCATTCACACTTGGTGATGCACTTTTCCTGCACAGTATTCCAACTGCTGCTGCTATGTCAGGTCAGTAGTGTTCTTACTGAAGTGTGTTTCACTACTGGTGCAAAGGTTTCATCATAGTCTTCTCCATACTTCTGGGAATATCCCTTTGCAGCGATGCAGATGGAGAAGTACAGAAGTACAAAGCAAGAGTAGTTTGGTTTTGAAGATCCATTTGCATCCTACCGTCCTCTTTCCAGGTGGGAGTCAATTTCTTCTTTTGCAGCTTTTCTCCATTTCTCTGCTTCTCTTGCTGGCATTCCTTCTATGTCTTCCCAGCTAGAAGGTTCTGGTACAGCTTCTGTTTTTGCCAGGTAGGAAAATTTCCCTGCTGGAACTCCTTTGTTTGTTCTGGCTGAGCGTCTGACACTTGGCTCTGCTTCCCCTTCTCTTTCTGCGGGCTCTGCTGATGTCTTATGTGTCTCAGTCAGGTCACACAGTTGCACCATCTCTGGCTGCTGTGCTGCATCAGCTTCTCTTGGTGTAGATCCTGTGGTGTTTGGCTTGCTTGCCTTCTCTCTTTCGTCAATATATACCACGTTGTGAATCTTCACCATGTCTGTCTCTGGGTTGAGGATTCAGTATCCTTTGCATCCCTGTGCATATCCAACAAATATGCCTTCTTCTGTTATGAGAGCCATCTTGGATCTCTTTTCTTTTGGAATGTAAGTGTAGGCCTTGGATCCAAACACTCTTAGGTGCCTTACACTGGGCTTGCGGTTGTACCACAGTTCAAATGGTGTGCTGCTTGCACCCTTTGTAGGTAGCATGTTCTGCAGATAGGTAGCAGGGTTGACAACTTCTCCCCAATATTTTTGAGGTAGCTCTGCTTCTTGGAGCATACTTCTGCACATTTCTGTGAGAGAGCGATTCTTTCTCTCCGCTATCCCATTGAGTTCGGGCATGCAGGGCACAGTCAGGTGATGCTCTATTCCTTCAGCTGCTGGGAACCTTGTCATCTCCTTCTCCATGTACTCGCCTCCATTGTCTGTGCGGATAGCCATTGGTTTTCTCCGGAATCTGTTCTGCACCAGTGCTAGGTACAGCTTGAATTTTTCCAGTACTTGGCTCTTCTCTCTGAGCAGATAAGTTACAGTAAATCTTGAAAAATCATCAGTAAATGTCAGAATGTACTTACTTCCACTGGGTGTTGCTGTACCCATTGGTCCACAGACATCACTGTGAGTCAGCTCTTGTGGTTTGCTTCTCACTCTGCTTGGTGAAAGAAGGTCGGGTGCCTTTGGCTTGAATACAGCAAACACATTTCTCTGTATCAGGACATTTTCTCATTTGCAAATCATTAGTCAGATTCTGCCTTTCAAGTTGATATATATAATCCATGTTGGCATGTGCAAGGCATTTATGTAAAAGCTTAGAACAGTTCTTATGGTTGCATCCTTTAACTAGATTCACTCCCCTTTCAAAGCAATCAAGCATATACAGTTCATCCTTTAATGTGCCTTGTGCAATCAATTCATTTTCATTGCTAATAAAACATTTCTCTCCTTTGAACACAGTATCTATCCCCTTCTGAGCCATTGCTGGGATGGATAAAAGATTGCTTTTCAACTGAGGTACATACAGGCAGTTAACAATCTGCACTTCTCTAACTTGGCCACTGGGTAGCGCACAATACACAGTTACATGGCCTCTTCTCTGACCGTCCGCTACAAAGAGCCTCTCATAATGTGGATTCAATTCATCAAATAACTCTTTATCTTTGTATAAGTGATTCCTGGATCCAGAATCGATGGTCCATTGAAATACACTTTCATCCTTTGAGGCAACAATTAAACAGTTCTTGTTTGATCTGCTGTCATTAAGTCAGCTATTAGTATTAGGTGAGCCATTGACTTTATCTGCATTCCTAAATTCCTTTGTCTCTCTCCCTCGTGGCTGAAAAACGCTGGTCCTTTGTGATTCAAACACCCTGCAATTTCTTTTAACGTGACCCTGTTTCCCACAGAAGCTGCAGCGGAAATCATTTCTTGAGCTAACTTTCAGGGCATGTTCATTGGACTGATCCTTATTAAACTGTTTACTAAGTCTTTCCTTCTCCAATTTTGCAAACACATGATTCAGGCTTAAGTTTTCCTGCATTTCTAAAGCATGCACAACATTTGCATATGATTGAGGAAGGCTAGTCTGCAAAATTATTGACAAATCATCTTGTAATGGCTTTCCAAGACCTCTCAATTTTTGTGAGAATTCCATAAAATGATGAATATGCTCTCTTAAGTCCTTATCAGGCTGCATCTGAATTCTGTATAATTGTTTAATAAGCAACACTTTTGTTTTAAATGATCCTTTGATATGCATTTTCGAAAGCTCCTGCCACATATCACCAGAAGTTTGCATATGAATGACTCTTAACAACTGTTTATCACTTAAAGCATTAATAATAATACTCCTGGCTTTATTGTTGTTCTGTACCCAAGCGGCTTCCTTCTGAGCATCCCCCGTAGGTTTGGGATTTTCCATTGCATCCCACACTTCCAGCTCCATGAGCCGAGCTTTGATCCTTTCAGACCATATCTGGTAATTCTCGTCACTGAGTCTGTCAACATAGAGCCCCTGCTGTGCTCCCCAGGGGTCAGCCATCTTTCCTCTATTGTCTGCCATGCTACACTTTTGCCTGCGGCTATCTGAGCTCCAGCAGAGTCAATTGCCTCTCTAATTACAGCAAGTGTGTGCCTGGGCCTGTGCCTTCCCCCCCCCCCCACCGGCCAGGTGACTGGTGGTGGGGTGAACAGGCTAGGAGTGGAGGGATACCCTGGCTCCACTTGGGGAATGGGATCCTTAGTGCCGGCCAATCACCACAGCAAGGCAAACCTTTTCCTGTTCATATTTCCTGGGCCACTGGCTGCATTTCTCCCTTCCAATTGGATCAATGAGTACAGAGATGTGCCAACCAATCAACACAGCTCTAGGGCAGTAACATGGAGTGCAAGCAGGCATCTTGTTTTTCTGTTCTGATCTCCCAAACATAGTACAAAGAGAAGACTGTAGTCTGTGTGACTTTGGTACTGCTGAGTGCAAAAACAGCTGCCCAAGAGCCTCCAATTGGTCCTCTTCCCCTTCCGCATTGAAAAGAAGGCCACAAAATCATGAGAATGAAAAAAGTAACAAATTTCAACTCCAATCACGCTAATGCCCACTGGAAAACGACCCAATCACAATAAATATTTCACCTAATAGCCCAAGATATGAAAACACAATGAAAATTTTTTAGATATATGCTCCTACTGCTTACTGCACTTGCATACCACTGGAATGTGCCAATATACCACCCCTCTTCTCTTGGAACCGATTTAAATAACATGTTAGAACGGTGGAAGTCTAGATGGTATGCAAAAAAGCTACCAGCAATTAGAAAGAATTTATTAAAATTATGTATTTATAATCTACCTTTCTCACTGAGATCTAAGGCAAATTACACAATGCAAGAGAAACACCAATATAAATATAAAAAATTCAATATAAAAAGAAAATGTGAATACGTATACACTCAGCACAGCAACAGACTGAGCAAGGGATTCCAAAAAAGGTATAAAAACACAGTTCCTCTGTCCCTCACTCTGTACATGCCCCTAGGGGCTCTTATTCTAAGGCAGGCTCTTTAACTTAAAAGTTACAGTGTTCTACAGGCTTCCCATTACTAGGGGTGTGCAAGGCCTGCCTGTTTCGTTAAACCTGATTCGGTTTTAAACGAATCAGGAAACCGTTTCAGTATTCAGGGAATACCGAAACAGCAAGCCGATTCGGTATTCGCGTTTCGGCTTGATTCGGCCATTGTTTTCCATGAGAAAACCTTCTCCCGGCTTTCCAGGAGTCTGGGGGGGGGCATTTTCTGTCCATATCACACCAAACTTGGTGGAGCCCTTCTTCTAACTCTCCTTGAACTACCCCCCAAGTTTCAGAAAGATTGGACTTTGGGAGGCCATGTTATGCCCCCCCAAACAAGGTGACCCCATCCTCCTACACTCTCCATGGTTCTCTATGGGGAAAAACAAGTCATCTTTCTAGGTGGCTTGGGGTGACATTTTGCAAGCAAAATGCAACCAACTTTCAGGGGACTTGCTCGCCCCTGTCCTCCCACCCTCCACCAAGTTTCAGGCAGATTCCACTTTGGGGGGACATTTTATGGCCTCCCAAACAAGGCGCCCCTATCCACCTCCACTCCACGATTCCAATAACAACAACAACAACAACAACAATAACATTCGATTTATATACCGCCGTTCAGGACAACTTAATGCCCACTCAGAGCGGTTTACAAAGTGTTATTATTTCCCCACAACAATCACCCTGTGAGGTGGGTGGGGCTGAGAGAGCTCCAGAGAACTGTGACTGACCCAAGGTCACCCAGCTGGCTTCATGGAGGAGTGGGGAATCAAACCCAGCTCTCCAGATTAGAGTCCCTTAACCACTAAACCAAACTGGCTCATTGACTAAGTTTCAGTCAAAACACAATTGCTGTCAAAAACACTTTATTTCTTTAACTGCCTTAGGTTACACAGTAGGAGGGCACAACAGGGCATGAAAGCAGTCTACTACACAAAATAACACAACTCACATCACCGTTTTTGACAGCAATTGTGTTTGGGTGATTCTCTGATGTGAAGTGAGTTGTGTTATTTTTTTTGTAAGATACTGCTGGCATGCCCTTTGGTGTGCCCCCCTGCTGTGTAACGTAAAGCTGTTCAAGAAATAAAGTGTTTTTGACAGGAATTGTGTTTTTGTGATTCTTTAATGTGAAGTGAGTTGTTATTTTTGTGTAGGGGAATGCTGGGATGCCCTTTGGTGTGCCCTCTTGCTGTGTAACCTATAGCTGTTAAAGAAATAAAGTGTTTTTGACAGGAATTGTGTTTTTGTGATTCTCTGATGTTAAGTGAGTTGTGTTATTTTTCTGTGTGGGGGACTGCTGGTGTAATGTGTCGCAATGCTTTGCCTACTTGTACTTTGAAAGTGAGAAAAACTTTATTCAGTGTGTTTGTTTTATTCTTTGTTTGTTTGTTGTGCAGTTGGTTCCCATCATAGGGAACAATGGGGCTGGCTGGCCAGCCATCTCTGTAGGTGGTGGGGGAATTTGGGGGAGGGTGTCTGTGGTTCAGGTGCTCTTTCACAGGGACAAGCTCACACTCAGGAGTGTGCCCACCATTGTGGCACCCTTGGGCTGTCCATAATTGCCCTGGGAAAGAGAGTTTAAAAGTTCCCATCACAGGGAACAATGGGGGACAGCTGGCCAGCCTGCTCCAGGGGTTGTGGATGGTGTGGGAATGTTGGGGAAGATGTCGTTGGTTCAGTGTGGGGCTGTGGGGGGTGAATTTAAAAGGGGGGCTGTTTCTGTGGCCATAGATGCCACATTCTGTGGGTTCCTGCTGTGGGAGATTTTCCCATAACAGAAATCAATAGAAAGTGGCTGGCCACAAGACAGGGGAGGTTAGGTTTTGGGGAGGGTGTGTGGTATTTGGCAGTTTGGGTGCAGGTGGACTGTGGCTGTGGCCATTGGCAGCCCCAATCCCATGTGTTTCTGCGGTGTGGAAGTCTTCCCCACAGTAGAAAGACAAAGTGGTGTGGCAGGAGAACCACCTTTGGCGGGGCATAAAATGGCCCCCCATAGTGGGATCAGCTTGGGCCTTGGTGGAGGGTGGGAGGACAAGTAGGAGATGGGCCCCTGAAGGTTGGGGGCATTTTGCATGCAAAATGCCACCCCTAGCCAGACAAGCCTGTCTTATTTCCCCCATAGGAAATAATGGAGTGGAGGTGGATGGGGCACCTTCTTTGGGAGGCCATAAAATGGCCCCCCAAAGTGGAATCTGCCTGAAACTTGGTGGAGGGTGGGAGGACAGGTGGGAGAAGGTCCCCTGAAAGTTAGTTGCATTTTGCTTGCAAAATGCCACCCCAAGCCACCTAGAAAGATGACTTGTTTTTCCCCATAGAGAACCATGGAGAGTGTAGGAGGATGGGGGCACCTTATTTGGGGGGGCATAACATGGCCCCCCAAAATCCAATATTTCTGAAACTTGGGGGGTAGTTCAAGGAGAGTTAGGAGAAGGTCTGCACCAAGTTTGGTGTGATTCGGACAGAAAATGCCCCCCCCCAGACTCCCGGAAAGCTGGGAGAAGGTTTTCTCATTGAAAACAGTGGCCGAATCGTTTTGGCAATCTCTGTTTCAGTATTACCAAAATTTTTCGGTATTCAGAAAAAGTTTTGGTAATACTGAAAAAAACAGAAATGGCCCTGATTCGGTATTTTTAACCTAATCAGAATACCGAATTGCACACCCCTATCCATTACCTTAGAGTCTTTGTTCCGATAATGGCCACTTTCAGCAAGAGCCCAGGTGTGAGAGCTCCCTCTGCCTAGATGGAATCAACCTTCCATACCAAGGGATTTTATTATCTTTTTTTTCCCATCCCCCTATGGGTTAATGAAGCCATTCCTGAAATCTCTAGGAAGATACCATTTAGCATTTTTCAGCACCCAAATCTCTGTTCCTTGCTAGGTGTCATCTCCCAGCCACTAGCATTTCTAAAGTCCAGCAAGATGCGGCTGGAGACCATTCCTCCCTCACACACAATGTCAGTTCTAGGGATGGCAGTCCATGGCAGATAGACCCCCAGTCCCCTCACAGCAAGCACTCCAGTGCATTGGTTGAAAAGGTCTTTATTCAGAGACCCATTAAATTCATGGGTACATCCATAGATAGGATAGGTTGGCAGGAATGAGTATACAAGCATATACAGTATTGATATAAGGAGCATTATTCCCCCCTCCTCTTGAGCAGTTAGCATTTAGGCGCGAAAATCCTAAAAAGTTCCATGAGAACACAATGGCTTTGTCTGGGTAGAAATGGCAGAAGATTACAAAGAAACAAAGTCTTTCTCTCTCCCTTGGGAAAACAGTTACATTGTTGGTTCCAGCTTCAAGGCCAGCGCCACATAACAGGCTGGTTACTTTCTTTGTGAAATCAGCATTAGTACTTTCACTTTCAGGCAAGCCAGGAATGGCATAACATGTGACTACCGTACAAAACACAAAGTGAGCATGGCATATAATCATAAAGTAGATCAGATCAATATATCAGTTCAGGGAATACATCAATGGCATGGGTGTGTGCACACATGACACACACACACACACACACCGTGTATTCTCTGCTGAAAGAGAGAAGAAAACTTTTTAAAACAAAAAAAGGAAGGTTTTACACAGTGCAGACCTCCAAATTAAAAAAAAAACAGATATGAGGGCTTTGAATGTAATAGTGTTATGGTACTGATGTTTCACATTACTCTGGGTCATAGCTCTTCAGACTCTTCTAATATGGCCAATGAGACCACAATTGTAACATTTTGCATTTTTAAATCTACAAGCTGTGGAGGCATGGAGTCTAGTACAATGACAACAACTGTACCGACCTTTCTTTCTCTTTTCTGGTTCTTTGATATCTTTCAAAACACATTCAGGCATCCCTGGCATGGGATTCCTCTCTTCCTGGTATAGGGGTGGTCCCTGCAAGTCCTGTACATTTTTAGTCACAGATTCCATAGCTAGGGCCAACATCAAAGGTCCTGGTGGATTCAAACAGTATTTGCCTCTGGATTTTTTCATTTACTCCATAGACTAACCAATCCCTTAACATCTTGTTACGGCTCACTTTCTGTCATGTGGTTAAACTTTTCCTTTAACCCTCTTCTTCCCCCCCTGGGTAGATAATGCTGCCACCAGGAATTATATTCCAAACTAGTTAATTTAAATTTGGCCTGAATAACATGCCCAAGCATCAGTTTCCTTCGTGGGACTATGTGGCTCTGAGGATAGGAATAGGATAGATAGAACTCACATACACTCTGGGGTGAAAAAAACAAAATAAACATTTATTATTACATGAAGCGTATTTATTATGACCCTTTACTTCTCTTGGGTAGATTTTGCCTTTTATCTTTCTCTTAACACCCTCTGGGTAGTTTGCTGCCACCAGGAATATTATATTTCAAGATATTTTATTTAAGTTTTCTCTTTTGTAACGTGCCTAAGCGTCAGGCTCCTTTGTAGTTCTATATGGCCCTGAGGATAGGAATGGGATATAGCAATGACAGCTACTCTGGGATATAATAAAAACAAATAAACTTTTATTTTTTCAAGAAGCGTATCAGTTTCATAAAAGTAGTTCTCGATTCTTAAAGTTACTTCATTTAAACTCAGTCACACAGATCTCTTCTAAGGCTTCACACACAGTTAGCCTCTTTCTCTAACTCAATATTTCTCACAGATGTGCTTAAAGTTACTCAGGCAGCACAGTGTTCTTTCACAAACATGATCAGTTCAGGTTCCATACAGGTTATATTTCTCTCATAAATACTTCAACATACTCAGGCAGCACACAGCTAGCCTGCTTTCTTCTGACTGAAACTTTTGCTCTCCACTCTCAGTCTAAACTGCATTCACTCCGCCCACATTACAGTATTGATTTCACACAATTACTTAAGCTTGGTGGTTTCAAAGATAGTTATCTGTTCTTAAAGTTTCTTTACATAGGTTCAGTCACACAAAGTAATTTTCCACACAGGTCTTCTTTATGAGAATAAACTCCACACAGAAAGATTCATTCAAGCCTTTCCACACAGCTTGCCTGATTTAGATATATTCATCTCTCACTCAGATATACATAGACTTTCTCAGGCGCACAGTTTGCCTGCTTTAGACAGAATGAATGTTGTCTCACAAACACACACAGTTCAGGCTTCCACACACATTGCCTGCTTTGCCCAGAAAAAGTGTTATCTCTCAGACACACATAGTTCAGGCTTTCACACAGGTTGCCTGCTTTGCCCAGACTCAATGTTTTCTCTCAGAAATACACAGACACTCTCAGGCTGCACACAGCTTGCCTGTCTAAACCAGAATGCATCTTTTTCTCTCCACTCAGTAACTAAAAAAACTGCAGTTCACTCCGCCCCTAGAGCACTGCCACTGTCCTATCAGATTCCATTCCAGTCACACTTCTCAACTCCACCCATACTCTCAGTCATCAACCAGTCACCTCATTCACTGATCCCTGTCTTTCACCCCCATTCTTCTTCTGTATCACACCAATCATTTAAAGAAACGCACATTTAAAATCATTACAAATCTCTCCTTGTCCTTATGCGGAACACATCTCTTTTCCAGAAAGTTGTGTGCAGCTTCCTCAGGCTTAGTGAATATTTTATAGTCTCTGCAGTTTCTGTTAAGTCCATTTCTCACTCTTCTGTAGTTTTTACTTGAAGATCTTTGGTTTCTTTAACTTGCATTTCTCCTCTGCTGGGGTGTCATTTTCCTCTCTGGGATGTTCCACTGCTGGGCTGAGGTCATCTTGGCTTTGGCCTTTTCTGCTAAGTTGTTGTTTGCTTCTACTGGACATTCCTCTATCAGTATTCTGTTCCAGCCTGGTTTCACATCTAGATAAGGCATCTACTACTATGTTATCTTTGCCTTTGGTGTATTGGATGTTGATATTAAATTCCTGAATGTACCAAGACCACGTTTGTAACTGGGTATTGGTATTTTTCATTGATTGAAGCCAAGTTGAAGAATGACTGTCTGTTAATAGAAAGAATTCTATTAACTGTTAATAGAAAGAATTCTATTAACTGGGTATTGGTATTTTTCATTGATTGAAGCCAAGTTGAAGAATGATTGTCTGTTAATAGAAAGAATTCTTGTTCCCATATGTAACTTCTCAACTTGTTTAAAGCCCACACTATTCCTAGACATTCTTTCTACACTGAGGAATAGTTCCTCTCTCTGTCTGTCAATTTCCTGCTTAAATAAGCTACTGGATGTTTGATATTACCTTCTTCCTGTAATAACACTGCACCTACTAGTTCTAAACAGTCTGTGGCGATGTAAAACCTTTTTTCTGTATTTTGGTGCTCTTAATATAGGCTTTGATGTGAGAGCTTGTTACAGAGTGGTAAATGGTTCATGGCATTTTTCATTACAAACTGTTGTGTCTGGGTTCTGTTTCTTGGTCAGCTCATGTAAGGGTATTGCTATCCTCCCAAAATTAGAAATAAACTTTCTATAATAGTTCATCATTCTGAGAAAACTTGTTTCTTTGTCTGAGGAATATCTTAGTTCTGGATAGCTTCCACTTTATCCCACAATGGTGGTATTTTTCCATTCCCCACTCTGTGACCCAAATAAGTAATTTCTGGCAACCCAAACTGGCATTTGTTGGCCTTAATGGTAAACCCTGCCTCTTTCATTCTATTAAGCACTACTTCCAAATGTTTTAAATATTCTTCCAGGGCCTGGCTAAAAATAGCAATATCATCAATGTATGCTACTGCAAACTCATTAATTCTGTTTAACAGTGAATTAATTAGTCTTTGTTTAACAGTGAATTAATTAGTCTTTGTTAATGATAGGATGTTTTGTTAATGATAGGAAGTTTTGGAGGTCTTTCATTGATAGGGTCGCCATAGGTCGAAAGCAACTTGATGGTACATAACACATACAATTAGTCTTTGGAATGAAGCTAGAGAATTCTTCAACCCAAAAGGCAAACATTAAACTCATATAACCCATCAGGTGTTATGAAGGCTGTTTTCCACTGAGACCCTTTCGCCATTCCTAATTGCCAAAACCCTTTACATCAATCTATGATAGATATAATCTTAGCTGCTCCTAAGGTTTCCAATAATGTATCCATTCTAGGCATCGGATAGGCTTTGTGATCACATTCAACTTCCTATGGTCTATACCGAAGTGAATGGTGTGATCTGGCTTAGGCACTAGTACCATTGGTGATGCTCATGGACTAACAGATGGCTGTATAATTCCTAGTGCTCAAAATATATAAGAGGCACCTTCACCAATAACAACTATACACACAAGTAGAACTCTACGTGTGAAGGGAACTAGAGGGATTTACATAAACACAATTCTGGCAAAAATGCTAGAAAGAAATCAATTTCCACAATCAAAACAACTTAATAAATACGTGTTTCAATGTAACTCATCAAAAAATTCAAACTCCCACAAAAATGGTCATAATCAGTGTACAAACAAATCCATATCATGTATCAATTATACAAACAGTAAATAACCGATGTACAAGCAGTGCACTCTCTCCCCACTGCTATACATTCTATTAACACAGGACCTTATTCTGAGGGTAAATAGTAAAAGTCCAACTGGAGAACATCCGACGGTAAGTCTCCCAGGTAAGTATCCAAAGTTGCTTATTTGTTAATGATACTTTTCTATTCTTTTTCAGATGATAAAGAAGACACTCCGGACGCCTGGAAGGGCATCCCTCGCCCAACAATCAGGGCCAGTGTCTGTAGCCTGTTGTTTCGTCCTACAACCTCTTCTGGGGCAATAATGATTCCAGTGAAATACTGTTAATAAATATCATAACATTTAAACTCCTATGGCAGTGTAAATCCTAGGACAATGCAAGGAATAAATATTTTCAATTACAAATATCCAAACATACCTGTACATTCTTTGATAGTATCTTAGTAAACCTTAAGCTACATTCACCAAGTCAGAAGCGACGGCTGGGGAGTACCCCACCCCACAATTCAAAATCTTTTAAAGAGCTACCTATCAACCTGTGAACTGATCTTAAAGTCATCAAGCAAATATAACTCAGAATACAGTGAACCCAATCCACAAAAAACATGACAAATTGAATTCGTGATTGAGACATCATTTGCAGTGAAAGCACATGTGATAATTTCATAGTATTTCTCCCAAGTTTGTTGCCATGGATCAAATCGTGACACAGTCCCTAGAGCAGAAGCCATTTTCTCCTGTCTTGAGAAATTACTCACAACATCAGCCAAAAAATAGAAAAACACCCCCTCCTGAGGCTGGTCATTTGCCAAGATGGTGATTCAGTTTATCTTTGTCGACATATGTTGTAGCTTGAACACCACGACACACCAGCCTTATATACAAATAACAGGTTTTGCAGCTACCAATTTGCTACAGGAGCCCAGCAGTGAGAATTAAGTTCCATTGCTATAGCTGTCCCTGTCGTTCATTTTTATTATTAATATTGTCCTTTTCAGACACACAATAAATAATCCAGTGCCTAATCCTTTTTATTTTACAAAAGAGCGGATCACCAAGTAAATTAATATAAGGCCTTATCCAAGCCACATACAGCTGTAAAACATGAAGTTCCTAAGGGCATTTTGCTGGCAGTAATGCCTAATGAATAATATGAGGATTACTTCAGAGTAGACCTGCTTTGGCTTTCTCCCTAAATAATCCACATTTATATTACTTTTCCTGTCCTTCCAAGGATATAGTAAGACCTGATTGATCAGATGGCCTTTCATTGTGGGCTCAGTTACTATCTGGCACATATTTTTTTCTTTTGTTATTTCTGAGATTTTAAACTTTGTGATCATTGCTTATATGGTGGTTTAATTGATGTTAGAATCTTTATTTATTTACTTTATATATTTATATATTGACTTTATTTACATCCTGCTTTCTCTCCCCAACAGGAACCCAAAGCAGTTTCCATCATTCCCTTGCTCTCACCTGCCACCCCTGGTCCCGCTCACCTGACCGACAGGGGGAAGGCATGGGGGTGGGCAAAAGCACAGGTATGCACTGCCCCTTTTCACTTTCTGCATACACGCACTGCAACTCCTTCCTTCATCCTGTTGGAAAATGAGAGGGACGCTATCCCTCCTCCATCAAGCTTATTTTCCTATGCAGAATCATGATGTGTGGGCTCTGAAAGTGAAAACTGCCTCCCAAGGGGTAGTTTTCACTCAGTTCTGTTTTAGTGTGCACTGGGATTCCCCTGGGAAGGGGGAGAATGGGAGCATGCACGTGCAAGCACAGGAGGTAAATACTCAGCTGTCCCCTGCTCCCCAGCCCCCTGCACGCTTAGGCCCCCAGAACCCCTGGCAATCCTGTACTCCTCTCTTCTATTTTATCCTCACAACAACCCTGTGAGGGAGGTGAGGCTGAGAGGTATGATTGGCCCAAGGTCATCCAGCAAGCTTCCACAGCGGAGTGTGGAATTGAACTTGAGTCTCCCAGATCCTAGTCCAGCACTCTAACCACTACACCACACTGGCTAAAAGGATCTGGTATTAGGTGATATGAAAGACCTCTACCTGAGACCCTGGAGAGCTGCTGCCAGTCTGAATAGACAATACTGACCTTGATGGATCAATGGTATGATTCAGTATAAGGCAGCTTCCTATACACATAGGCTTACCAGTTGCCCACCAGTGGGGATTTGTCCGGTTGCTGCCGATCACTGGCAATTGGCGGGAGGTAGCAAATCCCCTGGCAATCATCTGCCAGTGGCAGGCAACCCAGGTAAGCATGCACAAGGTGTGCTCCCAGCAGGGCACAATGACATCACTTCCTGAAATGACATCACCGTGCATCTGCAGGAGTGCGCATACATAACATGCATGCATGAGGAAGAACCAACAGGTAAGTTCTGGGTCCCTTGCCTCCCACTGGGGGGTATAGGGACTTGTGAACCCTGTATATGCGCATGTACAAAATGACAACCAGGTCCCTATACTCTTCCAGCAGCAGGGTGGGGGGACACCTAGCACTTATCTCACACCTCCTGGGAGTCCTTTCCTTGCATGTGCATGAAGTGTGTGCGCACTCCTAGCACTTGTGTGATGATGTCACTTCTGGGAAGTGACATCATCATGCTGAGCATAGGCATACTCCTGTGCTTTGTTGGGGCAAATTCAGCCCATTTGGGGCCAAAATGGGCCCCATTGGGAGCGCGCCTGTTGCACAGTTTCCTAGATTGCCTGCTGGTTGTGAGCAAACCCCCAGAAGACTGCCTGCCACTGGTAGGCAACTGTGAAGCCTACTCCACCCACTTTCTAAAAACACTTGGCAGGCACCAGGAAAGGTGTTGGTAACACAATGGTGCCCACGGGCACCACACTGGGGACTCCTGTTCTAGGGTATACCATAGATTCTAAGTGAAATTCCCCCCTCCAATTCCCCCCTCCACTGGCACTGTCCCCAACTCTCCAGGAATGTCCCAGGCCAAAGTTGCCAGTCCTAATTCTGCTGCCTCTTCTTCACAGCCATAAAACATTTGTGCATTGAAAAAGTATTCAAACAGATTCTCACAACACTAGAACTGAAACAGGTGATGCTGTTTTGAGTATAGCATTGGTAACTGTAGTTTTTGGGAATAATAATCTAGAAGTTCCTGCATCCTTGTGAGAAATAGAAATATGAACTTGATTTTTAGATGGCTTTCTTCCACATTCTGTCTTGCATCAATTACATCCAGATGTGCATATTTTTATTTGTTTTTATTTATGTCATTTATAGTCTGCCTATCTCACTGAGACTCAAGGCGGATTACACAGTGTGAGATTAGTACAGTCAATTTCAAGGACATTTCCATAAACAATGCCATAGGGTAAATAAACACAATTTTGCAAAGACATAGCATTAGTAAGAATCCAATACAGAGCTGAAGAAATGCTGAAACAGAACATAAGCAATTCTAGGGCTGACATTAGACCACATGAAGCCCAAGTAGCTCATAGGAGCACATATTTAAGACAACAGGTAGTATGTAAGGCAACATAGTGGTGAAGTCTATGGTCCTTAACTCATTAGCGAAGCATCTATATAAAATTTAAAATTGTTAGAGGAGTTCAAAGATGCTTTTAATGGTATGAGGCTTGTTTTCACAATGATAGTATACATATGTAGCATCAGGTAGACTTCCCACTTATTTCAGTTTGGCAAGGGAAGCAAAGGTTATTGTACCAATTTGATAGAAAATATTTGGGAGGGAAGCAAGCCTCTGGACATGTACACACCACAATATTTGTACACACAGATTGTACACTGCCTTCAACTTTCTGACAAGAATTATGTTCTTTCTCCCTTCTAAGATGGCAATTAGCCTGAAGATTCTAATTAGGAATTGCAGTTTCTGATTAGCACCCCTGAGCCTCTTTCTTTTCCCGCTGATTGTAAGCATGCAATTTGCTATTTTTTTAGGCTAGGAAACAAGAAATATATTTGTGGACTGAGTTTGTATTTTTTGGACTTTACTTTTTATCACCCAGTACTTCAAGGGGCCTCCCTCTCCATTCTTCACTATAGCCCAAGATAATTCTTTTTCCTATAACATATGCACCTCAGTACAAGCCTCCTAGATTTCAGAGGAGGAAAGAAAATGATCTTCTGTCACTTCCCTAAGGGATTACTAGGCGAGTTATATACCAAGGCATTCGGGAAACAGGAAATTCGGTATTCTTGCTAAAGTGCAGTGTCCCATTATCACCACCCAATATAGGAAGCTAATTGTGAGCTTTGCCTCCTTTATTTCTTCATCATGATTTCTTTTTTCCTTTCTGCTTGAAGACCAGGAGAGCAACAGCACTTGCAGTCCACTTTTGCTTTACAACCCTTCAGGAACACTCAGGTGAGCTACTGCTTTTTCTTGCTTGATTTCTTCATAATCCGTTAATTGTCTTTTCAAACTGGAGCCTTGAAGTAATGACAAACTCAGCAATGGTAATTGGTCAAAATCCTTCTCACATTTTCCTGTCCTCTGTTTTTTTAAAATATACATTTTAACAATTCAAAAATAATTTTAATATTTTTTTAAAATTCCATGTACATAGAGATTTGGATGGAATTTCCATGAGTTTCAACAACTACACGTAGATTCCTTTTTAAAAAGCAAAACATTTATTCATTCATTATCCATCATGTTCAGTTTCTCATTCAAAGGAGTTCAAAGCAGCTCCTTTCCTTACAAACTACCATTTAACAATCCACACTCGAAATAGAGGGAATGCTTGTCATCTTTCAGTCATGTTCATTATATTTCTGGTTGAAATAATTTTTTTTTGTTTAAATTACTTTTACCCTACTTTTCTCCAACACACCCATAGGTTGCCAGGCAATATATGAGGTTTTGATGGGATGAAAGTATGCTAATAATATGACCAATGAGTCAAGAAGGATTTGATATTCAAAGGTTGTTTTATTAGTTTCTGCTGCTTTGGACAAGATAACCATTGACAGAATGTCATATAGAAGGTTTTTTAGGTGAAGTGATAATGTTGATCCTTTGCCACAAATAACATACTCCTTCTCAGCTATGATTCCTTGATCTAAAAATGCTGTTCTATCCACATTCGTTTGGGAGCAAGTTAGGGTTGCCAGCCTCCAGGTAGTGGAAACAAAGGAGGGGCAGCCCCGGTGCAAACACAAGCGGAAGGAAAAAAGAAAACCGAAGCCTCAAAATGAAAAGCATACAATGAGCACACAATGAAGCCACAGAAACAGAAATATATCAAAAGTGTGAATATAATAAATATCACAATTGGTGTGTACTAATTAAACATCAAATTGTATATACATAAACTACAACCATGCCAATAAATACAAGTCCAATGAACACCAAGGTGCTCACAGGCACCAAAAGGGGTAATACCAGTATAAGGGTGCACGCAGGCACTTCCTCACAAGTAAAGCAAAAAAATACAATGACAAAAACAGTAGCAGGGTGCACACAGGCACTCACATAAATAAGAGACAGTAAGGGTGGTTGGAGGGAACCACCCAAAACCAGAAGCAGCTATAACGTCCAAAAGTAAGTGCAGTATGAAGAATGCAGAGGATGATGGAAATCAGATGTCCGACGTGCAGTCAGCCTACGGGATTTGCCAGCATATAAGATCTCACCCCGTTTCGTGATTACTTCACTTCTTCAACAGGAACATATTTCTTGTATACAATGTTGCAACCAAACCAATCTCAAAAGTCTGCCTCAATGAAAACCATTATGAGCATTTTCACTGAGGCAGACTTTTGAGATTGGATTACTTGTGAGGAAGTGCCTGCGTGCACCCTTATATTGGTATTACCCCTTTTGGTGCCTGTGAGCACCTTGGTGTTCATTGGACTTGTATTTATTGGCATGGTTGTAGTTTATGTATATACAATTTGACGTTTAATTAGTACACACCAATTGTGATATTTATTACATTCACACTTTTGATATATTTCTGTTTCTGTGGCTTCATTGTGTGCTCATTGAATGCTTTTCATTTTGAGCCTCCAGGTAGTGGCTGGAGATCTCCCGGAATTACAACTGGTCTCCAGGCCACAGAAATCAGTTCACCTGGAGAAAATGGCTAATTTGGGGGGTGAACTCTATGGAATTATGCCATGCCAAGGTCTTTTCCCTCCCCAAATCCCACTTTCTCCAGGTTTCTCCAGGTTTCACCCCCCAGATCTCCAGGAATTTCCCAACTTGGAGCTGGCAACCCTAGAATAAGTCCATTGAATTCAGTAAGAATTACTTCCATGTAAATCTGCACAAGTCTTCTCTTATGTTGATAGAGTTCACTCTATCAACACTTTGGTAATTAACTTTCTATTAACTTTGGTAATCCATTACCAAATGGATGGAGTTTGTTCTATTCCATGGTTCTCCTTTCCTCATGTTGATGCCACACATAATCTTTGCATGATAGTTACAACTTTTGGAAGCTCATGAGAATGGAGAAGCAGTGCTAAAGTGCATGTGCCATCTCAAAGCCTTTTAACTCTAGTGCTCTTCTGGCATGTTGTGAGAATCTAGCTGAATACTTTCAATGCTCAAACATTTAATGGCTGTGAAGAAGGGTCAGCAGAGTTATGGCTGCCAACTCTGGCCTGGGAAATTCCTGGAGATTTGAGGGCTGTGCCTGTGGTGGGGGCAATTTGAGAGAAATTTCACCTAGAATCTATGGTATACCCAAGAGTCTGGCCTCTGAAGCTGCTGTCTTGTACTTATGTACATATAAAGCTGCATTATACTGAATCAGACTATTGGTCCATCAAGGTCAGTATTGTCTATTCAAACTGGCAGCGGCACTCCAGGGTCTCAGACAGAAGTCTTTCATATCACCTACTATCAAATCCTTTTAGCCAGTGTGGTGTAGTGGTTATAGTGTTGGGCTAGGATCTGGGAGACCCAGGTTCAATTCCACACTCTGCCATGGAAGCTTGCTGGATGACCTTGGGCCAATCATACCTCTCAGCCTTACCTCCCTTGAAGGGTTGTTGCTGTGAGGATAAAATGGAGAATGATGTAAGTTGCTTTGTGTCCCTATTGGTGAGGAAGGAGAGGTATGTATAAACAAACAAACAAACAAACAAACAAACAAACAAACAAACAAACAAACAAACAAACAAACGGAGGTGCTAGAGATTGAAACTGGGACTTTCTGTATGCCAAGCAGATCCTCTGCCACTGAGCCAGAGCCCCTTCTCTTCTCCAGAGAAACTGCTCTGCATAGCCTGGAGATCAGTTGTAATTCCAGAATTCCAGGTTCCGCCTGGAAGTTGGCAACCCCAAGCAGCGTCCATTTAAAATGTGCTCAAGGCATGTGCAACACTTAAATATATATTTACATTTTATTACTTGTCCACTTTCCTGGAGTCCGTAATATGACTGGGAACTAAATGGTTTTGCTTTTGAGAAGATATAAAACAGCAGTATAAAGAAAACAATCTATTGCTAGCTTTGTCTGTTGAATTTCTGCCTCATGTACAAACATTTTAAACCTTGAAAACCCTGCATATATTTGTATGTGTTATATGGGGGGAGAGAATGCGGTATAGTATAGTTTAGCATGCCAGACTTGGATTGATCTTGGTTAGGATTGCCAAATGCTTGGAGGAAAATGTCCCATTCCATTAATGGAGGCTTACTAGAGTTTTATTTACCTCCATGCCATTAAATGCTTTAACAGCTCATTTGTCCACATAAGCCTCGATTAAAGGGACACGGCATTTTTAAAAAATATTGTATATGTATGTGTGCTGCTCAACACATTTTTATCAAGTGTGTCCAGTATTTTTGTTAAACCTTTCTGGCAACCTTAACTGTGTCAAGCTCTATGCATATGTAACCTCTATTGTATGGGTTCTATGGGGCTAATTTAGGAAGGAACTTACACACAATTTTAATTAAGATTTTTTTTTCTTTTTCACCTAACAATTAGAGGAATACAACTATTTTTGTCTCTTCCTTAACCAAACTCATAAATACTACAAAAAATCCAAAAACTTTCTGCCAACAATGTCTTTGAAAACCACTCAAGGTAAGCAAGTTCAGTTTGTTGGATTCCACCAAGTGATAAGAGTCCTTTGCCACAATCCTTCCAATTATGAAGCAATTGGAATCCAGGCTTCTGTCCTCTTCTTGGGGAATGACAGCCCTGCAAGAGCAATACAATCCCAGTAATAATACCAACTGAACACAATACACATACACCACTTTTAGTCATATTATTCATATACAACATTTCCGATTACTTTATTCAAGGTGATAAGAGCACATTAAAGGTTATCAAGCTCCCCAACAACCAGCTTCTTCCTCAGCCACCTGGCTCTAGCTACTTACTCTGCCCTACTGAACCAAACAAGTAAGCTCGTAGGGATTACACATGCACACTTCCTTTCCTCTGGAGCTTGCTAAAGTGGTGACACCCCCATCCCGTCAACCAATGTCCAAGTGTGGTAGTGACAGGAGACTCTGTAATTCCTAAATATTTCCTTGACAAAAAGTTATTAAAAACATAGGACCTCAGATCCAGATGGGATCCAGGATATGATGGATCAGGCAATTCTGCATATATTTATATAGGCGTTGCTGCATTACTTCCTACACCAGGCAATTCCTTTTAGCTGCATGATTTTGTTGTAGGATCATTCTCTTTTTCATTCAGTTTGGAAGCATTGACAAGGTGACAAGATTTATTGTCTATGCTTTGAAACTGCCAAGGAGCCCCTTGTGTATCTTTTGCTATGGCTTCATATGCAGTTTCTCTGGAGTATTGAGCAGTCCAGTCCTCCAGAGAAAGCTTGGAAACTTCTTAATGTTTTACACAGCTTTCAACTACGGAAATGATGTTTATAGGCCCTTTTAGCTAGGATACCAGGTTATAATATAAATAATTAATTTTCTCTGTTTTTAATTGTTTTTCAGGTTCTATTTGCAAGCTCCATGGGGTATGGAAACCAAACTGAGTTCCATTTCCGTCCCTTCTCAACTGTGCCTGAGACACAGTTGGTCATTTTCCTGTTCTTCCTGTTCCTATACATACTCAGCCTCCTTGGAAATGTCACTGTGGTGCTCATTGTTCATGCTAGCCACTTCCTCCATACCCCCATGTATTTTTTCTTGGCCATTCTGGCTGCTCTGGAGATCTGTTACTCTTCTGTCATTGCTCCCACGGCCCTAGTCAACCTTCTGTCCCAGAAAAATGCCACAATCTCCTTAAGTGGTTGCGGAACCCAGATGTTCTTCTTTGTCTTCTTGGGAGGGGCTGACTGTGTTTTGTTGGCCATCATGGCTTATGATCGATATGTGGCAATTTGCCATCCACTACACTACATGCTTATCATGAACAAAAAGGTCTGTACAGGCCTTGTAGCTGCATCTTTGCTGCTGGGCTTCATGTTGTCCCTACAGTTGACCATTCTTATCTTCCGCCTGCCGTTCTGTGGTAGTAATGAAATTAATCACTTTTTCTGTGACATTCCAGCCATCTTGAGATTGGCTTGTAGTGACACACATGTCCACCAGACAGCTCTATTTGTAGTTAGTGTCATAGTCCTAACCATACCCTTCCTTCTAATCTGCATCTCATACACCTTCATTGTGGTGGCCATCTTGCACATCAGCTCTGCAGAAGGCCGCCAACGAGCCTTCTCTACGTGCTCATCCCATTTGATGGTCGTCCTCTTACAGTATGGCTGCTGCAGTTTCATATACTTACGCCCAAGCTCCAGCTACTCCCCAGATGAAGGTCGAATAGTATCTGTGGTCTACACCTTTGTTACTCCTTTGTTGAACCCTCTGATTTACAGCATGAGAAACAAGGACTTAAAGGAAGCATTCATCCGAGTGATGAAGAGTGGTTTCCCAGAAAAAAAGATAACATTTAGTCAACAATTAGGAAACAGAAGGCCCCTCTATTAGAATCACAAACTGAAGAGTGATCCCAATGGAATACAACAGGGATAGTCAATTGGCATTCCACATGGAGCACTTGGCTTCCATGAATACTTCAACCTAGGGACATTGTCTGTGGCCAGCTGGATGTCCTTGTTTTGTTGTGTTTTCTGCAGGGGGGAGCTTCCATATGATGTCATGCTCATTCAAAGCATGACTTGTAGATCTCCTGTGCGTTTCTCCTTTTACATAGAGCAAAACTAAAATTAAAAAACCCTTTGGTCTAGCTCAAAGGGAAAATCCAGAGTGGCTGAAGGAAGAGTGTCTATGGGAATGTTCTTCCTACAGCCATATTAAGCAAGGGCAGGGAAGCTAAGCACTTCCTTCAAAATATTGGAGCTTCCCCCATTGCAAGTGTGGAAGGCAAAGACATTTCCATCCTTGCAACATTTGATAACCTGGTCCCCAATATGTTGGATGCTAAAGCACATGGCAGTATAGATTTAAAAACTGGACACCCACAACCACGTTCTGTACATGTAAACTGTTATTCTAATCTGTCCTTAAATTTATCACCTGGGCTATCAGGGTTTTTGCACGCATCAGTTGTCACAATTGTGGGCAGTGCAGGATTAAACAGGGTAAGAGATAGGCTACGGACAAGTAAGCCTTTCCCAGCATCAAAGCTAGTCTGTGCATCAACTGTCCTGATCTAACTTGAGATTCCCCATAGCTCTCTCAATGGTACAATGACAGAAGCATAGTTTGGAATACATTTTGCATACCATGGGAGAAAGCCCAAGGTAAGACAGGAAAGTTTGGAGTAGGTAATTGTGAAACTGCTATAGCAAAAACTGGATCAGGGTTCAGGCTAGCTGATGAAACTGCATACCCCAAGAAGGAGAGTTCTGTTTGCCTGAATTTGCATTTTGCCAAGTTGAGCTTTCAACCTACAGCACTTGAAGTACTTTAGTACAGATTGCATGTTATTTTCATGATCTTCAGGAATGTTTCCAAATGCAGCAATAGCCTCCAAATAACATTGAACTCCATGTTGGGTCTAGAGGACTAAGGACATCTGTTTTTTGGAAAGTGCTGAAAACAGAAGCAAGTCCATATGGGTCCATCATGTGTAATAAATGCTGTAAGGTCTCTGCTGTCTCTATGTAGTACATCATGTTGATATTCCCTCCGCAAATGAAGAGTAAAGAACATTTTTGCTTCATAGAGTTCTACAAATACTCCTTCTAGGTGTGGAAGTGGAGGACTGGCAATCGCAATGGCTTTGTTTGGTTCTCTTAAATCGACACAAAGGCGAACACCTCTAACCTTCTTTTACCACTATAGATGAAACCTACTCAGATGCATCAATTTCTTCAGGGATGTTGTCATGCCTCAGGTGGGGTGAGCCACCTTAAGCTGCCACCACTCTGGGATTTAGGGTCCCTTGGGAAGGCCTAGAGTACGCTCCCAACCCTTCTGACCTCCATAGCTTGGCCAATAAACAGGCGTGAGGATCCGGCAGAGTAACAACAAACAAAATAGTTTATTTACAAGGAGGTCACTTAATCAAACAACAAACAAACAAGGTGCCTGGTGGGTGAAAGCAAAATAAACAAAAGGCCCTAGCACAACTGAACTCACTGTCCCTCTATCTGCCAGGCCTGCCTTCTCACCCTACCTGGATGAGGGCCTCTCTCCCTAGCAGAGACGTCCTCTGGCCTGCTCCCTGGGAGAAAGAACACAGGCTTTTTCCCTCCCAGACTTATATAGCACTAGCCCCCTGTGTTCTGATTGGCCAAAAAGGGCACTAAAATGGCCCAGGGACTCCTGGGAATTGTAGGCAGGCCTACTCCCACTGCTAACAGGCTTCTGAGAACTTGCTAGGCCTTCCTGGCACAGCCAGATCATGGCAGATGTATTTCTGAATTAGTTTTTTAAGCTCTACAACCTCTCTGATGAAGAATGGGACCTGCCGTTGCATTTTCTCGTGAACAAATCCCTGTGTGCAACTGAGTTTCTTTTCAGCATGATCCTCAATCACAGCTGAAACAGCTGTTTGCAATGAAGTAATGCTTGGTTGAGAAAGTTCAATGTGTCCATCAACTACTTTTAGGTTTAACGCTGTAAATAAATCCCTGCCAATGATAGGAGTGCCATTATGGACAATGTAAAACTCTGCAGGTATACAACATACACCAAAACTCACCTCTACAGGCAGACGGCCACAAAGAGGAATTTGTTTTTTTAAATACCATACCAAGTGTAATTTTGGTTTAGTAAATAGCACATTTTTAAAGTAATGTTCGTAGATTGAATCAAGTAATATAGGGACTGCTGAACCAGTTTTCAAAGTTAGTTCAATAGTCTGAGACTTTTCTGCAGCTGCAACAAATGCCTCAAAAGGACCCGTATTTTTTTCTGCAACATATATGGGACTGATTCCATTTACACTCAAAACAGTAACATCTAGCACTTGAATTGCATGTATTCGTTCTTTGGAGTGGTTTCTGCAATAGCTGTGCTGGACTGTTTTTGCATAACATGCAAGATGATGTATACAGCCACAATGGAAACATATTTTTGCAGGGCCTATGGTTGCTCACTCACTTTCTTCCTGTAATGATGGGTCTGCATTGAGGGTTTGCTCTGCATTTACACTTTGCACTGAGCACCTGTATCCAGGCTTATTGTTTTGGCTTTTGCCATGTGGGTAGAGTTACTTATGGCTTTTTCCAATAAGAGGTCTGATTCTAGAAGCAACTGTTCTCTTATGCAAGGCATATTTATTTTCTCATTAAGTTGAACTCTAGTAATCTCATCCTACTATATAAAAGGCTAAGCGCATTCAAGACAACTCACTTCCTTCCCTGGTGTGCCACCAGAGGGCGCTGCTGTGGAGGGAAGCCCAGATGACACAGCCGATCTCCAGAGTGTGCACCATGAAAAGAATCCCAGGCCAAGATCAGATGTGGAACAGGAGGTAATGCCTGCCCCCACCTTCACACAGCTGGGATCAAGAGCAGAGCAGGTGGCATTGCCCGCCTGCCCTTCACCCAGCTGGGATCAGGAGTGGAGCAGGTGGCAATGCCCATTCCCAGCCTTCACCCAGCTGGGTTCAGAAGGGGTGGAGGAGGAAGGACAAGCCCACGGGGAATACAGTAAAACAATACTTTACAACATGTTAAATTTTTAAAGTGCCAGTGCTATATAATTCATACATTCATACATATCTATGTAACTCTCTTAGGAACAAGAATACATATATAATACAAAAAGTGCATTCATGAGTAATATAACATGTCCGGGTGTAATAAAGTCAGTAGGAATTCAAATCCTTGTGTTGGTCTCTTCCTTTCTTTCTTAAAGCTTTTCCATGCATAGAGTGGACACACAGGTGGGATGGATGTAGGAATCCTCCTCAGGCTCGATCTGGGGCTGGCTAAGCACCGCAGATTTCGTGTCCTCTTCTACAGGAGCTCTGCCTCTGGTTGCATGTACTTGAAGACTTTCGCATTATTTCAACCGGATTGGGCGGCTGTCTATTCCAAGACGCGTTGGAATAGATAGCCGCCCAATCCAGTTGGTCTCTTTTTGCCAATTGCCAGACTAAGGGGGTCATCTATGCTTTGGAGTGCCCATGCGAATTGATATATGTTGGGTGCACTTCAAGACCCGTTAAGGTAAGAGTACTAGAACACATGTCACGTATCCGCAATAACATTCAGGAAGCCCCCCTTACACAACACTTCAGAGAGCAGGGACATCCGGAGAATGCTCTCAAGGTGATGATATTGGAAGTCATCCATGGAAATAGCAGTGGCTCTCTACAAACTTGGCTTCTCCGCCAGGAAGCCTTCTGGATCCATAAACTTGATACTGTCAAGCCAAAAGGGTTGAACAATGAATTGTCTTTAAGTTGTTTTTTGTAAGTGGTTTTTGTGAATTGGTGATCGTTTAATGTGGCGTGGGAATTGTGTGTGGCACCTTTAAGAAGGAGTGTTCTCAATCAATCTATGGGTATTTAAAAGGTACAGTTTGTATTGGCCAGTACGCAAGAGAATGTAACTCCATTCACTATCCAGGATGAGAGAGAATTGAATTGGTGTTGTTTCCTCCTAGGGCTAATGTGAGTATAAGAGACCAACACAAGGATTTGAATTCCTACTGACTTTATTACACCCGGACATGTTATATTACTCATGAATGCACTTTTTGTATTATATATGTATTCTTGATCCTAAGATCCAGAGGAGTTAGCCGTGTTAGTCTGTAGTAGCAAAATCAAAAAGAGTCCAGTAGCACCTTTAAGACTAACCAATTTTATTATAGCATAAGCTTTCGAGAATCAAGTTCTCTTCGTCAGATGCCTGATCAAAACTGGGCAGATACAGAAGAGGAGGGGGAAAGAGAGGGAAGGAGGGGAGCATAAATCACAAGAAGGCAGAATGCAATTAGCATAGAGGCAATCAAAACATTCCTTTGCTTGGAAATGTAAACATTTCCTTTTGGTGTGCAGTCAGTTTGTAGCAGTGAAGGTATCCAATTCCTATGTAGTATAAGCCTTCGGTAACCACAGCTCTCCCTGCCAGTTGCATCTGACAAAGAGAACTGTGGTCCTCGAAAGCTCACACCAGGCGTCACTGGGCTCCCCCAGATCACGCCTCTGTAAAGAGAATCTGTTACCTGTGGTAATGTGATAACCATTCATAGTCTCTATTCAGTCCCCGCTTGACAGAGTCAAATTTGCATATGAATTCCAATTCAGCAGCCTCCCGTTGGATTTTGTTTTTGAAAGGTTTCTGTTGAATCACAGCGACCTTTAAGTCTTTGGTGGAATGTCCTGGTAGATTGAAGTGTTCTCCCACTGGTTTTTGGACGTTTCCATTTCTAATGTCAGATTTGTGTCCATTTATTCTTTTGCGTAGAGGTTGGCTGGTTTGTCCAATGTACAGAGCAGAGGGACATTGTTGGCACATGAGGGCATATATCAGATTGGAGGATGAGCAGCTGTAAGAGCCAGAGACAGTGTAGTTGATGCCATTGGGTCCTGTAATTGTATTCCCTGGGTAGATATAGGGGCAGATAGGTAACAGATTCTCTTTACAGAGGCGTGATCTGGGGGAGCCCAGTGACGCCTGGTGTGAGCTTTCGGGGACCACAGTTCTCTTTGTCAGATGCAACTGGCAGGGAGAGCTGTGGTTACCGAAGGCTTATACTACATAGGAATTGGATACCTTCACTGCTACAAACTGACTGCACACCAAAAGGAAATGTTTACATTTCCAAGCAAAGGAATGTTTTGATTGCCTCTATGCTAATTGCATTCTGCCTTCTTGTGATTTATGCTCCCCTCCTTCCCTCTCTTTCCCCCTCCTCTTCTGTATCTGCCCAGTTTTGATCAGGCATCTGACGAAGAGAACTTGATTCTCGAAAGCTTATGCTATAATAAAATTGGTTAGTCTTAAAGGTGCTACTGGACTCTTTTTGATTTTGATCCTAAGAGAGTTACATAGATATGTATGAATGTATGAATTATATAGCACTGGCGCTTTAAAAATTTAACATGTTGTAAAGTATTGTTTTACTGTATTCCCCGTGGGCTTGTCCTTCCTCCTCCACCAGATTTTGACGGGGTTTGCCACACACACCCCTTCTGGGATCAGGAGCAGAGCAGGTGGTAATGCCCATCCCTTGCCTTCACCCAGCTGGGATCAGGAGTAGAGCAGGTGGCAAAGCCCATCCCCCGCCTTCACCCAGCTGGGATCAGGAGCAGAGTAGGTGGCAATTCCCACCTGCCCTTCACCCAGCTGGGATCAGGAGTAGACAATATATACAAAATATCAAGCTTTTAATAATTCATATAAAGTGCAAAAAAGTCCTTCAGTGCTAACAGTCAATAACATCAATTAGTCCAATTGTTAACATATCCAACTGGTGGAAAAGTACAAAGACAGTTTAATATACTTTCCGGAATGCACGCAGGCATTCAGTGATATATCAAGAGAATTTTAGGTATCAGTCTCCACAGCATACGCTTGCAACAATCCACGTTTAAGTTCACATTCAAATAAACATGCCACAGTGTAATATCAATATCCCACAGTCTCTAGAATGCACCACTATTATCAATAGTACTATGGATGGTAGTCTTTGTAGCGTACGCCTACAGAAATCAACGTGTAGCCTTGTAGTAAGACAAACCACGTCAAGCCATGCCTACGGGTTTTGCCAGCATAGAATCTCCGCCCCATTTCGTCCACTCACTTCTTCATAGGCATATTAATTCATAACGTTTCTCTTCAAGCACCCCACCATGTTGGTTAGCTCAGGACAGTCTGACGGCGTCAGACTACAAGGTTACACGTTGATTATTGATTGTTAGCACTGAAGCACTTTTTTACACTTTATATGAATTATTAAAAGCTTGATATTTTGTATATATTGTTTACTCTGGATAGCTGGTTTGTATGTGAGCAATTGTATTTCCGGAGCAGCTCCTGTTGTTTGTAGGGATCAGGAGCAGAGCAGGTGTCAATGCCCATTCCCCGCCTTCCCCCAGCTGGGTTCAAGAGCTGAGCAGGTGGCAATGTCCATCCCCCGCCTTCCCCCAGCTGGGATCAGGAGTAGAGCAGGTGGCAATGCCCATCCCTGCCTTCCCCCTGCTGAGATCAGGAGCAGAGTAGGTGGCAATGCCTGTCCTCTGCCTTCACCCAGCTGGGATCAGGAGCAGAGTGGGTGGCAATGCCTGCCTGCCCTTCACCCAGCTGGGATCAGTAGTGGAGCAGGTGGCAATGCCCGCACTCCACTTTTACCCAGCTGGGATCAGGAGCAGAGCAGTGGTAATGCCCACCCTCCACCTTCACCCAGCTGGGATCAGGAGCGAAGCAGGTGGCAATGCTCACCCCCTCCTTCACATAGCTGGGAACAGGAGTGGAGTGGGTGGCAATGCCCACCTGCCCTTCACCCAGCTGGGATCAGTAGTGGAGCAGGTGGCAATTCCCATCCCCCGCCTTCACCCAGCTGGGATCAGGAGCAGAGCCGGTGGCAATTTTCACCCTCTCCTTCACCCAGCTGGGATCAGGAGTGACGCAGGTGGCAATGTCTGCCTAGTCTTCACCCAGCTGGGATCAGGAGCGAAGCAGTTGGCAAGGCCCACTTGCCTTTCAACCAGCTGGGGTCAGGAGTGGAGCAGGTAGCAATTCCCACCTGCCCTTCACCCAGCAGGGATCAGGAGTGGAGCCAGTGGCAATGCCCATCCTCTGCCTTTACCCAGCTGGGATCAGGAGTGAAGCAGGTAGCAATGCCCATTCCCTGCCTTCACCCAGCCAGGATCAGGTGCAGAGCAGGAGGCAATGCCTGCCCCCCATTCACCCGGCCAGGATCAGGTGCAGAGCATGTAGCCATGCCCACCCACCTGCCTTCATCCAGCTGGGATCAGTGATGGAAGAGAAGGGAATGTCCACCTGCCCACCCTCCCCTTTCCAAAGCCCGGGCTTTGTTGCTAGTCTGTCATATTATCACAATCATACAATACAATCAGCTCTCTGAGGGTACCAATACACAGTACTGTTGTTTCCCTGGGCTTATGTTTATGCTGGTGGAATTTATAGCAATTAGTTACCACATTCACATTGGGCACAAAAAATACTTTAATGCAGTCAGTGCAGTCACATATTTATCATATGCAAGAGGAAAGGTGTGGAAAATTCACTGCCCTTCTGTTCAAATGGTGTGGATAAGCAGTGAATGCTTTCTTACTTCAAAGACTTCTGTATCACTAATTTTTAGCAAGTAATGATCAAGTATCCAATAAGTGAAGACAATTTTCAGGCTCACCTGTTCTTTGCAGAAAGGGTGTAGTTATGGTTGACAATGGCTGCTTTGGAGGGTGGACTCTATGATATCATGTCACTATCCCCTTCTGGAGATTTGGGGTAGCAGCATGGGGCTTGAGTAGGGGCGGGATCTCAGAATGATATAATGCCACACAATCCACCTTCCAAAGCAGCCATTTTCTCCAGTGGAACTGATCCCTGTAGTATGGAGATCAGTTATAATTCCAAGAGATCCCCAGATCCCACCTGGATGTTGGCAATCCAAGAGACAGGGTGAGCCTGACAGAATTTTATTTCTTTCTGCTGATTTTAAAAAAATCTTGTTTGCTCCATTGTCATTTTATTTATTTTTGTTTTTTTTATGGTGCCTCGAGGGTACTTCCTTTCTTGAAAAGTGTGGCATATTTTAGTAAAAGGTGAAAATTTATACGCTGAAGAAACTACAGTGTAAGTGTAGTACATTTTAATAAAAAAAAGGTTGGAAGCACTGGTAGTTAAGTCTAATAACAACAACAACATTCGATTTATATACCACCCTTCAGGACAACTTAATGCCCACACAGAGCAGTTCACAAAGTATGTCATTATTATCCCCACTAGGGGTATGCAAGGCCTGCCTGTTTCGTTAAACCTGATTTGGTTTTAACTGAATCAGGAAACTGTTTCGGTATTCAGGGAATACCAAAACAGCAAGCTGATTCGGTATTCGCGTTTCGGCTTGATTCGGCCATTGTTTTCAATGAGAAAACCTTCTCCTGGCTTTCCGGGAGTCTGGGGGGGCATTTTCTGTCCACATCACACCAAAATTGGTGGAGACCTTCCCCTAAATCTCCTCTAACTACCCTCCAAGTTTCAGAAATATTGGACTTTGGGGGACCATGTTATGCCCCCCCAAACAAGGTGCCCCCATCCTCCTACACTCTCCATGGTTCTCTATGGGGAAAAACAAGTCATCTTTTCTCACTTTCAAAGTATAAGTAGGCAAAGCATTGTGACACATTACACCAGCAGTCCCTCACACAGAAATATAACACAACTCACTTAACATCAGAGAATCACAAAAACACAATTCCTGTCAAAAACACTTTATTTCTTTAACAGCTATAGGTTGCACAGCAGGGGGGCACACCAAAGGGCATGCCAGCAGTATCTTAGAAAAAAAATAACACAACTCACTTCACATCAGAGAATCACCCAAACACAATTGCTGTCAAAAACGGTGATGTGAGTTGTGTTATTTTGTGTACTAGACTACTTTCATGCCCTGTTGTGCCCTCCTACTGTGTAACCTAAGGCAGTTAAAGAAATAAAGTGTTTTTGACAGCAATTGTGATTTCAGTGATTATTTAATGTGAAATGAGTTGTGTTATTTTTTTTCCTAAGATACTGCTGGCATGCCCTTTGGTGTGCCCCCCTGCTGTGCAACCTAAAGCTGTTCAAGAAATAAAGTGTTTTTGACAGGAATTGTGTTTTTGTGATTCTTTAATGTGATGTGAGATGTGTTATTTTTGTGTAAGATACTGCTGGCATGCCCTTTGCTGTGCCCCCCTGCTGTGTAACCTACAGCTGTTAAAGAAATAAAGTGATTTTGACAGGTATTGTGTTTTTGTGATTCTCTGATGTTAAGTGAGTTGTGTTATTTTTCTGTGTGAGGGACTGCTGGTGTAATGTGTCACAATTCTTTGCCTACTTGTACTTTGAAAGTGAGAAAATATTTTTTAAAAAACTTTATTCAGTGTGTGTTTGTGTTTTATTTTTTGTGCCGCCGTTGGTTCCCATCATAGGGAACAATGGGGCTGGCCAGCCAGCCATCTCTGTAGGTGGTGGGGGAATTTGGGGGAGGGTGTCTGTGGTTCAGGTGCTCTTTCACAGGGACAAGCTTGCACTCAGGAGTGTGCCCACCATTGTGGCACCCCTGGGCTGTGCATAATTGCCCTGGGAAAGAGAGTTTAAAAGTTCCCATCACAGGGAACAATGGGGGATAGCTGGCCAGCCTGCTCCTGGGGTAGTGGCCGGTGTGGGAATGTTGGGGAGGGTTTCTTTGGGTCAGTGTGGGGCTGTGTGGGGGGGGAGATTTAAAAGGGGGACTGTTCCTGTGGCCATAGATGCCACATTCTGTGGGTTCCTGCTGTGGAAGATTTTCCCATAACAGGAATCAATAGAAAGTGGCTGGCCACAGGACAGGGGAGGTTAGGTTTTGGGGAGGGTGTGTGTGGTATTTAGCAGTTTGGGTGCAGGTGGGCTGTGGCTGTGTCCATTGGCAGCCCCAATCCCATGTGTTTCTGTGGTGTGGAAGTCTTCCCCAGTAGAAAGACAAAGTGGTGTGGCAGGAGAACTACTTTTGGGGGGGCATAAAATGGCCCCCCAAAGTGGGATCAGCTTGGGCCTTGGTAGAGGGTGGGAGGACAGGTGGGAGATGGGCCCCTGAAGGTTGGGAGATGGGCCCCTGCATGCAAAATGCCACCCCTAGCCAGACAAGCCTGTCTTATTTCCCCCATGGGAAATAATGGAGAAAGGGGGGGGCTAAGAGCAGCATTTTTGGGAGGCCATAAAATGCCCCCCCCAAAGTGAGATCTGCTTGAGCCTTGGTGGAGGGAGGGAGGACAGGTAGGAGGAGGTCCTCTGAAGTTTGGGGGTATTTTGCATGCAAAATGCCGCCCCTAGCCAAACAAGCCTCTCTTATTTCCCCCATAGGGAATAGTGGAGTGGAGGTGGATAGGGGCACCTTCTTTGGGAGACCGTAAAATGGCCAAAGTGAAATTTGCCTGAAACATGGTGGAGGGTGGGAGGACACGTTGGAGAAGGTCCCCTGAAAGTTGGTTGCATTTTGCTTGCAAAATGCCACCCCAAGCCACCTAGAAAGATGACTTGTTTTTCCCCATAGAGAACCATGGAGAGTGTAGGAGGATGGGGGCACCTTATTTGGGGGGGCATAACATGGTCCCCCAAAGTCCAATATTTCTGAAACTTGGAGGGTAGTTAGAGGAGAGTTAGGAGAAGGTCTTCACCAAGTTTGGTGTGATTTGGACAGAAAATGGCCCCCCCAGACTCCCAGAAAGCTGGGAGAAGGTTTTCTCTTTGAAAAAAATGGCCGAATCGTTTCGGCAATCTATTTCAGTATTACCAAAAATTTTTGGTATTCAGAAAAAGTTTTGGTAATACTGAAAAAAACCGAAACGGCCCTGATTCAGTATTTTTAACCTAATCAGAATACCGAATTGCACACCCTAATCCCCACAACAAAACACCCTGTGAGGTGGGTGGGGCTGAGAGAGCTCCAGAGAGCCATGACTAGCCCAAGGTCACCCAGCTGGCTTCAAGTGGAGGAGTGGGGAATCAAACCCGTTTCTCCAGATTACAGTATGGCGTTCTTAACCACTGCACCAAACTGGCAAAGAATATAAGGCCCCTGCACTTTTTAACAGAATCTACTTATAATAATATATGCAAGAAATATATCAAATGAATGAAAATATTATTGAAGCAAATTAATGGAGTGAATTGTCAGAGGCTGTGGCCAAATCCACATGCACTCACCTTCCACTTATCTTGTGCAGTCATGGCAGTTGGGTTCATTCTGCTACCATGCTGTGCATCATCACATTTACCCTCCGAGTGCGTCTTCGTGGCTCAATCAGTTCTCCACACGCCACTGAGTAAAGCGTTATAGTGGGCGGTTCCCTCCTCCATCATCAGTGTTGACGGTGCACCGCAATTCCCTTTTTTTTTAAAAAAAAAGTTAATTTTGCACTATACTGATATTCCGACTTTTATGAAATGGCAAGGTCCCCTCTCCCTCAACTTTGATTGGCCCATTTTTTGCTCATCACAGACCACTTTCTAACAATTGGCTGGTTGTTATAGCGGGCAAATTTGAAAATAATTTGTCACTTTAAAACATTCTCCGGAAACCCTGTTGCTCACAAAGTAGGTTTTGCGGTATACCGACCTTTCTTTATTTTGCAAATGCGCTATGAAAGCCCCTTTTTAAAAAAAAAAAAGGGCTGGGCAAAAACAGATTTCTGCCATTATCACGTGGTATGGAAAGGAGGTGCAGTTCTGGCACGGTGATGGCGGGGAACATGTGGAATGAGATAGCGTGTGAGTATCTGCTTGAACAGCGTCATGGTTGCGAAAAAGGTGCGGAAACAAAAAGGAAGTGTGGATTCGGCCTGTGATGCATCATTTATCTTCTCTTGCTCCTCACTGTCTTCTAGTGATATTGCTACTTTTACTCAACTGTGGTGCCCATTTTGAATCACTGGCACTAGAAAACACACCTTTCTGTATTTATTTCTGTCCTGTCTCATTTTATATTTTTGGATGGTTTATAGCCTTAATCAAATCAAAACAAAGTTACAAAAAAGTAGGAACTCCTAAAAACTATAACATGCTCAGTTCACAAACGAATCGACATTCACAAATACCTGTATAAATACAAAGATTTTACAGTCTTTTTCTAATAGTTTTGCTAAAGCTCCAGGAAGCTATGCTATCAGGGCTACCATCAAAAAGTCCCTAATGTTCTTTGCTGATGGTGACTTGACCTCATACATTGATTTAATATGATCCATGCCACCTAGGCTTCCCAATTGACTGCTAGTGGTGGGCAATCTCCTGGGGATTTGCCCATTGCCCACTATCACTGGTGATTGGCAGGAGGTGGCAAGCCCCCCAGAGACCGCCTGCAACTGGCAGGCAACCTGAGAAAACATGTACTGGGCGCAGTCCTGGTGGGGCATGATAATATCACTTCTTGAAGTGATGTCATCACACCAGCCATGGGCATGCTCCTATGCTTTGCTGGGGCCAATTTTGGCCACAAGCATGCTGAATTCGCCCCACACAAAGTGCAAGAGCATGCCCATGGCTAGCATGATGATGTCACTTCCCAGAGGTGATGTCATGACTAGAGATGGGCACGAGCAGCAATACGAACAAAAAAAGCCACAAACAGCCCAATTTGTTGTTCGCGAACAAGCTGTTTGTGAGGCCCCATTCTAAACAAACAGGTGGTTGTTGCAAGCCTCATTCATTGCTGTTCCTTGCTGTTCGTCAAGCCAGACAGTCTGGCACCTGCAATCAATTCCCTTGGCAACTTAGGCAGGGATTGTCTGAACTTCTGCTGTTGCCCTAAAAACCCCAATCTAAGCCCAATTTATCTTGATAGGCAGGTCTGCAAAGACCAAGGGAGAGGGGCGCTCCCAGCTCTGGCTTAGTTTGCAGACAGTGGAGAAGGAGAGACAGTTGCTGTTGGCATTTTGATAGAGTGTATTGGAGCTTGATGCAGAGGAGTTAGCCGTGTTAGTCTGTGGTAGCAAAATCAAAAAGAGTCCAATAGCACCTTTAAGACTAACCAATTTTATTATAGCATAAGCTTTCGAGAATCAAGTTCTCTTCGTCAGATGCATGGTACAGAAACTGGTCAAATATAGAAGAGGAGGGGGGGGAGGGGAGGAGAGAGAAGATGCAATTAGCGGGGGTTGCATCTTCTCTCTCCTCCCCTCCTCCCCGCCACCTTCTATATTTGACCAGTTTCTGTACCATGCATCTGACGAAGAGAACTTGATTCTCGAAAGCTTATGCTACAATAAAATTGGTTAGTCTTAAAGGTGCTACTGGACTCTTTTTGTTGGAGCTTGAATTTTCTTTGTGTGTGGTGGGATAGGGATCTACCCTTCATGTTCCAGGGCTGCTGCCAGGCTCTGGGCCAAGCTATTATTTATTAGTAGTACCTTTCCTGCTGCCTGCTCAGGTAAGGTTTCTGGGAGTGGTGTGGTAGGGATCTACCCCTTCAAGTTCCAGGCTTCTTGCCAGGCTCTGGGGCCAAGCTATTATTTATTATTGGTACCTTTCCTGGTGCCTGCTCAGGTCAGGTTTCTGGGAGTGATGCAGTAGGGATCTTGACCAAACTTGGATGATGGGTGGAGGAAAGCCTGCTGGCCCCCACGAACAGCCAACCATGAACATATTTGTGAACAGGGCCATGTTCGTGGTTGTGAGTCCCTGTTCGTGGACGGCAATGAACAACGAACATCATGTTCAGGGTTTTTTTCTGTTCGTGCCCATCTCTAGTCATGACTCAAGATCTGGGAGCACAACAATTAACAAGTGCCCACTGGGAACGTATAGGGACCTAGCAACCCTAATACCACCTGATTCAAATCTTGATGGGACAGATTAGATATGGAGAGCTAGGAACTTGTAAGTAAACAAGTTCCAGGTCATGAAAAGATTTTAAAAGCTCAAACAAGTATCTTAAACTAAGCACAGAAGTTAACCACTGCAATTGCTGCAGAACTGAAACAACATCCCTGTGCTCTCTATGAAGAAGGAGGCAGTGTTCCGTACCAGCTGAAACTGTATTTAAAGGAGCCTGTCAGGACCTCCTTTCTGTCATGTAGTTAGATTTTGTCTTTAACCCTCTTTTTACTACCTCTGGGTAGATTGCTGCCACCAGGAATTATATTCCAAAATAGTTAATTTAAATTTCCCCTTTAATAAGGTGCCCAACTGTCAAGATCCTTCGTAGGACTATGTGGTCCTGAGGATAGGAATGGGATATATAGTAATGACAATACTCTGGGATGAAGCAAGAAGCGTATCAGTTTCACACTATTACTCAAGCTTGATGATTTCAAAGATAGTTATCGGTTCTTAAAGTTTCTTTACATAGACTCAGTCACACAGATATATATATATAACTTTCTCTCTCAGGTGCACACACAGTTTGCCTCCTTTGGATAGATCAATCTCTCACTCAAATATACATAGACTTTATCTCTCAGGTGCACACACAGAGTTTGCCTGCTTTAGACAGAATGTTTTCTCTCAGACACACAGAATTCAGGCTTCCACACAGCTTGTATTACTCTCAGAAATACATGGACACTCTCAGGCTGCACACAGCTTGTGTGTCTACATCAGAATCAATGTTCTCTCTCAGCAATATATAGACACTCTCAGGCTGCACACAGCTTGACTGTCTAAACCGGAATGCCTCTTTTTTTTTTTCTGCTCAGTAACTAAAAACTGCAGTTCACTCCACCCCTAGAGCACTGTTATTGTCCAATCAGATTTCATTCCGGTCATACTTCTCAACTCCTCCCATACTCTCTGAGCCGAACCACAGGAGATGCATTTCATGAGGTAGGTCGGCGCAAGTTTACCTGGGAAGTGTAGGAGACTCCCCTCTCTGCTGCTGCTCGCCGCCTGCTGTCCTCTCTGAACATGTGTGTTTGTGTGTGGGGATAGAGCCCTGAGGTGTTTCCCCGCCTTTGTCCTGCCTGTCATCCAACAAACTACGAAGGAGCTGAGGAAAAATGATACGTTTCTTTTTGGGGACTGGGACAGAGTTAGGATGGGACAATGACAGAAGAAAACAAAGGGAAGGGAAAGGAGAAAGTGGGAAGAACCTGGAGAAACAGCTGCGCTTCAAGGTGAGTGTTCTGAATGAGCTGCTGAAGATGCAAATCCTTCCAGGCACAAGCCCTCCAGAAGCAAGGGTGCCTTGGAAGAAAGCAGCACTAGCCCGCCCCCAAATGGTCTTTGGGGGCCATTGGAATTGATCAGGCAAAATCACTTGTCAAGCAGAGAGTGACAGACATTGAAAGACAAATGGACCTGCTCAGAGCACCAGGTTTCATCTCCTCTGATAATATCAGATATATCACCGCTCCTGCAGCTTATCTTTTTTCTCAAATCCAACAGTCCCAGAAAGGCATTTACCTTAGCTAGAAGCGCGACTTTGCCATCTGCTGTTTTGGAAGGAAAGTTCAAAGCAACTCCTTACTCTCTCAGGCTTTGCTCCTGTCACTTAAGAGAAATTGATTTAATGGAGCATATTTTTTTCAATTGTCCACAACATAGGAAAATTCTGACAGGAATCATCAGACAAAATGCCAGATAGCAAGATTTTGTGCCCAGGTCTATAAGTACCGTAAATTGCATATGGCAGTCTGAACGTGCTCTAATTCTGTAAATAATTAACCTATGGCATGTTTTACTTTTTCTTTTATATTTGTATATCTATTTATTGCCGCCTTTTATGTTTAATTCCATTTGAACTTTTAAATGGCCAGAGAGGGAGGGAGGGAGCCAAGAAGCACAAGCTCCTGCCTGCTGTGGTGAGTGAGCCAGCTGCTCGGCCCCGCCCTCCTCTGTGCCTGGGGCACTTTAAGAACATTGGTGAACCATTGGGCTGTTATGGATTCTCTATAACATAAATTAAACTTTTAATAACCTGATTTAATTATAGGAATTAAATTATATGTATTATATGTATACCAGGGGATAGGATTAGGTTATTTATTTTTGGAAGGTGGATGTTAATTCATTTGTTGATAACATTGATTACCTATAATGCTTATGAAATTTATATTGCCCCCAGTATCAATATGATTGCTGACTATGCCAATGAGTCAGTTTAGTTGTGGCCCTAATTAATAGATAATCTCGAGAGAGCTTCTCATGAAAATAAATGAAAAAAAGAGTTTTGCTGCAAATTGGAATTTATCAAATTAGATGGTAATTGTCAGGATCAGGAGATTGAAATGAATAGGTGGGGGGCGGGGTTATTAATTGGGAAATGCGTTAAATTAGACCATGGAAATTGTATTAAACCCTGATTCTATAAAATGGTATTACACATTAGAGATGGTATTACATAAGGTGGAATTCACTTAGGTTGCTCCATAAGAAGCTCATTAGATCAGAGTTGGTGCTACCATCTGCTGCTAGGAGGATATTGCGATGTAATGATGGTGGATGTAGGGAGGGCAACCGGGATAGGGCCAGGGATCCCAGTCCTCTGGAGACAAGGAAGATATGGCAGTGGGACTCAGTCAACGTGGAGAAGGCCACGGAGATATGGAAAGGCTCAGTGCCCTTCTAACCTACGTCCCATCCCAAGACACACAGGTGTTGGAGCTAGGAAGTTAAATCCCCCTCCGACACTGATGTTGTGCAATGCCAGGTCCATAAACAATAAGACCAGCACTCTGCATGATACTTTTGCAGCAGCTAATATGGACCTGGTATGCGTGACTGAGACCTGGGTGAGGGATGGCGAGACAGTCGCCTTGGGTGAACTGACCCCCCCCCCAGGAGACTCGGTCCTTCATCAGTCGTGGACAGGGTGTCGGGGGGGGAGGGGTGGCAATCTTTATCCGAGAGGCTTTGTCCTTCAGGCCGCTTCCCATTCCAGAGATCTCTGGCATTGATTGTGTGGGACTGGTGTGGAGTGCTGAGGAAAGTTTGTAATATTCGATCATTTCAGTCCTCTTTCTGGGGAAGAGGTGGACAGGATACTGCAGGGAGTGAAGCTTACCACATGCCTCCTGGACCCGTGTCTGTCATGGCTGGTGAAAGCCAGTGTTGATGGATTATGGGATTCCCTGGAGGTCATTGTCAACCTGTCCCTGAGCTCTGGGGAAAACCAGAGGAGGCAGTGGTAAGGCCCCTTTTAAAGAAATCTTCGTTAGATCCTGCTGACCCGCTCAGTTCCTGCCCAGTCTCAAACCTTCCATTTCTGGGAAAGGTGATTGAGCGGGCGGTGGAAAAACAACTACAGAATTTCCTGAAGGAGACCTCGGCCCAAGATCTCTTCCAGTCTGGTTTTCGCCCAGGACATGGGGTGGAGACACTGCTGGTTGCCCTCATGGACAATCTTTGCAGACATCTGGATCAGGGTGGATCGGCACTGCTGATTTTGTTAGATCTTTCAGCAGCGTTTGATACGGTTGATTATGATCTGTTGACCCTCCGCCTCGCCGATGTGGGGATTCAAGGGACAGCACTACAGTGGCTAGTCTCTTTTCTTCATGGTTGGGGACAGAGGGTGGTGCTAGGGGAGAAGCTATCATCCCGCCACCCACTAATATGTGGTGTGCCACAAGAGGCGATACTCTCCTCATTATTGTTTAATGTCTATATGCATCTCCTCGCCCAGTTGGTGCGAAGTTTCGGGCTTGGGCAGATGACACCCAGCTATATCTGTTGATGGATGGCCGGCCTGGATCGGCCCCGGATGTCCTGGAGTGTGCTTTTGAAGCTGTGACTGGATGGTTGAGGCAAAGTCAGCTGAAGCGAAACCCTGTGAAGATGGAGATCCTGTACTTGAGCCATGGAAATGTGGATTTGGGACCCCGGCTCCCCGCACTCAATGGGGGTAGTGCTCACGCTGGCTCCAAGAGTTAAGAGTCTGGGGGTGATCTTGGATTCCTCCTTGACAATGGAGGCCCAGGTCTCTGCAGTTGCTAGGTCCTCTTTTTTCCACCTTCAAAAGACCAAGCAACTTGCCCTTTATCTTTCATCCCGCGACTTAACTACAGTGTATTGTCAAAGGCTTGAGTAAATACCTTTGAGTAACTACAGTGGTCCAGGCAATGGTCACCTCTAGGTTAGACTACTGTAACACACTGTATGCAGGGTTTTCTTGGGACCTGATCCGGCGGTTACAGCTGGTGCAGAATGAGGCAGTGCAGGTCATCACAGGAATACCAATGCGTGAGCATATAATGCTGGTATTGCGTCAGCTGCACTAGTTACCGGTGGAGTACTGAGTCAGGTTCAAGGTTTTGGTATTAACCTATAAAGCCCTATGCGGACTGGGACTGGCATATCTGCGGGACCACCTCTCCCCATATGAACCCCAGAGGGCTCTTCGCTCTAGTGATAAACATTTGCTAAGGATCCCTGGCCCCAGGGACACCTGCCTGGCATCAACCAGGGCCAGGGCCTTCTCAGTCCTGGCCCCAGCCTGGTGGAACGCTCTTGTCTAACAAGACCCGAGCCCGGCAGGATTTGTTATCCTTTCGCCAGGCCTGCAAGATGGAGCTGTTCTGCCAGGCATATGGGCTGTGCTAGGTGGAGCCCCCTGGCCGGTAGATTGCAGAATATGCCCTCCCTACTAGCAGTACCTCCATCTAGCAAACAGTCCCCAGTATGATGCTGTAGAGATGGGTGAAGGTCAGTCAGTTGGTTGCTGTGTCATTATGATTATGTATATATATATGTATTTTTAACTGTGTAACTTTGACTGTTTTATGGTTTTAACTGGTATCAATTATTTAATATGTTTTAATTGTATATGGTTGTAATCCGCCCTGAGCCTGCTGGTGTGGGGAGGGCAGAATATAAGCAAGCAAGCAAGCAAGCAAGCAAGCAAAAATCGTTTTAATGTTCTGCTTATGCTGTTCACAGACCGTAACAATAAACTTGTGTGTCCCTTGCTCATTTTGCTCACAATGGTACTAAAAGCCACTAAGACCAGGATCAAATGCCCTCATCCATCTTTTGGTGCAGGTCATCCACCAGGGCTACTAAGGCTGTTTAAGTCCCATATCCAGGCCTGAAGCTGCCACCAGCTTAATGACTCTAAGGAAGAGCAGTGTTGTCCCAAGTAATCTCAGCTTGGAATTGCTCTTGAGGAAAATCTTCAATGTTCTCTGAGACCAGAATATCACCCCAGAAAAAGGTATTTACTCAAAGTAGGGAATGTATTCTCCCAGTTTTGAAAGAAATTCACTTGCTTCCAATCTGTTTTTGAAAACCGCTCCAAGTATCTAGAGGAGTTAGCTGTGTTAGTCTGTAGTAGCAAAATAGAAAAGAGTCCAGTAGCACCTTTAAGACTAACCAACTTTACTGTAGCATAAGCTTTCGATAATCACAGTTCTCTTCGTCAGATGCAAGTATGGCATTGTTAAGATTCCTTCTGACTCGCTCATTGACTGCAAAATCAGAGGAGGAGCCCAAGGAGCCAGGATCAGTGACTATGGTGGACCAGAGGGACCAGGAAGGGCCCAGCATTGCAGGGGCATCTGTGGATGTCTCAGCAGTGCCAGAGGATACCCTACCAGAGCCTGTGAAGGAAACTTCACTGTCAGCCCTTGAGACTGTTACCACGCCTGTACCAAGCAGCACTCGAACCAAGTCTGTAGTCTCCCAGTTTGCAGGATCACTAATGGCAGAAGGCCTGGGCCAAGATGGCACAGAGGAGGTGAAGCCCCAGACTGGATACACGCAGCCCATTGGTAGAGCTAGAGCAGTGTACTGGGTATAGTTTCTTTCAGGATCCTGGCCAGAGTGCAGAACAACCTCAAGAACTCCAGCACCTGCCAGCAGTGCAGCTGGATTTCCTCTCAGGCTTCTTAAACCAAAGCCTTTTCTGTACAGACAATTTTCGCTTGTTCTCATTCCATACCTCGTCGGGTTTTCTTCTGAATTCCACATGCTTAACTCCTTTTTCAGATTTCAATTCAGTGTTTTCAAAAATTTTCTTTAAATTTTCTGCTGAGTTTGTTTCCTGATGCTTTTCTCAACATGGTTTTGAGTCAGCTTTTTCAATCATGCAGAATTTCAGGATTTTCCCCTTCTGTCCTCTTTTCTGCCCTCCCCCCCCCCGCCTTTTGCAGGCTGCTTATCACTGAGCGGTCTCTCCATCCTCCTCTCAGTTCCTCCCTCCCACTTCCCCTTGTCCCCCTCCTTTAACAAGAAACATCTTTTTTGTGAATAAAACTTAATGATTTTATAATGTCGTAATATCATTATTGCATTGTGTCAGTTGGCCCCCTGGTGTCTGCCTCCCAGCTCTGGGTCAGCCCAGGGAGGGGGTCTCCAGTTTGAACCATGTGTGGGTAGTCATAAATCCTAAACAAAAATGTCTTGGAGCATGGTTGTCGTGTATTGGGGAATTTTGTTTTTAAAAAGCAAGTATAATGATGTTATAACATTATGATGTTATAACCCTCTTTATTTCATGGGAGTGCAGACAAAAAAAGATGGCACTCAAACCAGGATTAAAAGAAGCATGCAGAAAGGTAGATGGCCAAAATGAATCTGATCCTTGAGGAGCGAACACTCAAAAGAAAGGAGTAAATTGCTCATGCAGATAATGCCAAAGACTTGGGAAGATAGCCTTTGCTGGATCAACCACTTCACAAAGCCAAAGCCTTGAGTACTAGATACAGCTCCAGACCCTGCTCAGTGAATACTTGCAGGGTAAATCCTGGCTCACAAGGAAACCTGCAAACCCAGAAGCCTAGAACAGGCACTGACCTATAAACATAGAAACATAGACCTAAACGAGATCTCAATGATCATCTAGTCTAATCCCCTGCACAATGCAGGAAATTTACAGTTATTCCTCCCCCCCATCTCCCCCAGTAACCCCTGCTCTATGCACCAGAGGAAGGTAAAAAGCCTCCAGGCCAATATAGCCTGGAGGAAAATTCCCTCCTGACCCCAGAGTGGCAATCAGCATTGCCCTGGGCAATGCTGCATTGCCCTGGGCAATACCCTGGTCTGGGTCCAGGGTATTGCCTATTCCCATATAGGTCTGTATTTGCCTTCGAAGATATCAAAGATTTATCTAAATAGACTTGGGTAAGAATGGCAGGAATATTGGCAAAATAAGAGGAAGGTTTACAGCTAGGGTGCCAAACATACAGCCAGTGGGATAGATCTGGCCCCTGCAGAGCTCTTATCCAGCCTGCAAGCAACTGGTGAAAAAGGTAGGAGGCTGGGGGCTGCTCCAGGGTATGACCCGTTGGCTCCTCCACCGTCTGCTAGTCTGGGGGATGCAGAAGTTGTGGCACCTGGCTCTGGCTGGCCACTGCATTGTTTCACTGGGCATTGTCCAAGGTTGCTGCTGCTAGTGTAACATGTTGTTCAGGAGGCACTGGGCTGCATTGCCACCAGGCTGGAAGTTGGCCTCTGTCCTAGTGGCTGGCCACTGCATTGTTTCACTGGGCATTGTGCAAGGTTGCTGCTGCTAGTGTAACATGTTGTTCAGGAGGCACTGGGCTGCATTGCCACCAGGCTGGATGTTGGCCTCTGTCCTAGTGGTGGCTGTAGGTACCCATGTGGAGGGGAATATGGCAAGCAGGGCTGGCTCTCTGGCTGCCTCTAGGCTGGCAGGTGAGAAGGGAGCCTCTCCTCTGCACCTCAGTTGCTGCTCAGCTGACCCACACATTGTTGGCTGACCTTCCTGAATGTGCATGGATTTGAACCCAGGCACCCAAGGCCTAGTCCTGCTCCTAGACCACTACATCAGCTCTGGTATAGGGACACCTCTTTCCACCCAGGGTTGCCAGGTCTCCATACCATCCCAGTGTGGGACCTTCCAGGTGGGGGAAGGGGACCTGGTACTCACTGGCACAATGATCTTTGTGAGTGCACTTTGTGAGGTTGTTCCTGACACCAATGTGATGACATCGTTTACTGAAGTGCTTCTGTGCTTCATTTGGGGGCCAAAATCAGCAATCGTGAAGCGCAGGAGCACTCCCATGCACAGTGCAATGATGTCACTTCTGGAAGTGACATCAAATCCCACTGTGCGCTTGCCTGGGTTGCCTGTTTGTTGCCAGAAGGAAAGATTGAAGGACTTCATCCTATGGAAAATGGTATTAATGGCTAATACGGTTTAGGAGTGTATATGAATTTCAGTTGATATTGTTGTGCCTTTGAATAAGCTATCTCTGCTGAATGGAATCATGGTTTTGATAAAGGCTTTCAGTTGAAATGGAGGAATAACCCGGGGTTACCTGTTAACTGACAACAGAACAGAAGTTCTAAATAGTACAGGTTTAGAACTGAAGGCACTTTATAACCTAAGTTCCAGGGCCGGATCAATGGGGGAGGCAGGGGGGGTAGTCTGCCCCCAGCGTCGCCAAAGAGGGGGCGCCAGGCGCAGTTGCCAGCCCCAGGGGCGCGCTGTCACCCCCGGGAACATGCCTGGGGAAAGGCGAACAGCGCAGGCGGCCTCCCAGCCACCCGTGCTGCCTTTTGCCTTTCCCGCAGGACAAGGGGTGGCCAGCTTGCGGGAAAGGCAAAAGGCAGCACAGGTGGCTGGGAGGCCGCCCGCGCCGTTCGCCTTTCCCCAGGATAAGAGGCATGCGGCAAGCCAGCCGCCCCTTGTCCTGGGGAAAGGCAAAAGGCAGCGTGGGTGGCTGGGAGGCCGCCCGCGCCGTTCGCCTTTCCCCAGGACAAGGGGCGCGCGGCAAGCCGGCCGCCCCTTGTCCTGCGGGGCAGGTGAATGGCGCAGACAGCCTCCGAGCCACTCGTGCTGCCACTAGCTCCGCGGCGCGTCAGGACAGCCGGCTTGCCACAGGGGTGGGGGGGCGCCCCAGTATGATGACGTCACGGGAGTGATGTCATCACACAGTGCCAGGATCATGTGCACGCTATGCGTGCTCACGTAGAGCCTGACTATGGTTGCCCTGGGTGCTGGCAACCGTAGATCCGGCCCTGCTAAGTTCTAACTACAGAAGTTCAAGATTGAAGGCAGTTTAACGCTGAAGTTAGAATTTGCAAATTATTTGCCTAAAATCTGTATGGATTTGTGTGTGTGTGTGGCTGTTGTAAATATTGAATATCGAACATTTTATATTTAATTGTAATATTTTGTTCATTTGTTTTTAAATTGTTATTTTGTATGCTTGTGTAGGAGATCTTGTATAAAACACTTTGGTTAAACCTTGTTTTTAATTAGCCTGTTTTCACAGTGGGATGTTTATTTTGCTTTCTCTGGTACCTGGCATTAAATTTTATGCTATGCATGGCCTAGTCTAAAAAAGCAACATTTATATCAAGTCTGGTTGTCATAACAAATGAGTTCAACACCCCTGGTTTACAGATTTAGAAGCAGTGATTAGTTTCTTGTCCAGTAGGTGGCAGTTGGAGCATGTTCTGACTCTGTTGCACTACTTGACCCTACTGATCCTGCCCGTTGAGATTAGAGGTGGGCACGGATTGCATAACAGACCTAATTTCCCCACGAATTTACCTAGTTCGTCGTTCGCGAACACGCAGGCCGTGGGCGCGTGTTCTTTTCACAAAAGTGCCAAACTTTGGGGCATTATGTCCGTTGGCCCGTTATGCCAGGATTCCTGCCATCCCCGCTCAAACAATTTCCTAGGCAATGGTGTGAAGCCACCTTCCCCATTTGGAACACACCAATCCCAGTCCAGGAAACCTTGATTGGCAGCTCTGTCAGCCAAACAGAGCGCCTAGTGTTTCTGTATAAAAGACAAAGTGCGCGAAGCCCCGCTTCATTTTGCTGGCGCGGGGACGCGAGTTAGCTTAGCAACTGCTTGAGTGGGGAAGGGTTTTTTTTTGCGAGAGCGCAGCTTGTGCCTTAGGAAGGGCTTTGGGGCTTCGTTTGCAAGAGAGCTTACTCTATTCTCCATTCCTGTATAATTTTTTTCGCCTTTCAATTCTGGTTTTCTTGAGAGCACTTTTAAAAAAAATCCTTTTACCGTACTATCGGGTTACTCTGATTTCTTTCCACTTTCAAATCCTTGGGTTCTGGGGCTCAACCCCCCCCCCCTTATTTCTGGGTTGCTGGTAGATTCTATTGTGCTCTGACCCCACCCACTCGCAGACCCGCAGTGGGTGCAAGGCAGTTTTGGGTGCTGTCTGCTTGAGTTCTTTCCTTCTTTCCCCCACTTTCTTTCTTGGCTGCTGAGGTGCAAGAGGAGACTGCTACTGGCCTCTGTGAAACACCCACTCTCTGACGACTGGCAGTATGTTTTGGGTGCTCTCTGCTTGACTTCTTTCAACGCCTTTCTCTCCCTAAATAGTGGGTGACTTTGGGGGAGCTTTCCTGCCTGGCTTTTTGAGGTGCAAGGGCGGGCTGCTACTGGCCTCTGTGAAACACCCTGTAATGATTTCAAGAAATGGGTGCATGTGTCTTTAAATGCTTGGTTTGAGCTAGGTGAAGACTGGGGGGTGAGAGAGGGAAGAGTGAGTGATGTGATTGGTTGATGACTGAGAGTGTGGGTGGAGTGAATGCAGTTTGAGACTGACAGTAGGGAGAGAAAAGTTTCAGCCAGAAGAAAGCAGGCTAGCTGTGTGCTGCCTGAGTATACTGAAGTGTTTATGAGAGAAATATAACCTGTGTGGAACCTGAACTGAGCATGTTTGTGAAAGGACACTCAGTCGGGGAAAGGGAGGCCAGCTGTGTGCTGCCTGAGCAGGTTTAATATTTCTGTGAATGAGAGTCAGAGAAAGAGAGGCTAGCTGTGTGCTGCCTGAGTATACTGAAGTGTTTATGAGAGAAATATAACCTGTGTGGAACCTGAACTGAGCATGTTTGTGAAAGGACACTCAGTCAGGGAAAGGGAGGCCAGCTGTGTGCTGCCTGAGCAGGTTTAATATTTCTGTGAATAAGAGTCAGAGAGGCTAGCTGTGTGCTGCCTGAGGAGTTTTAAGCATTTCTGTGAGACAAATATTGAGTTAGAGAAAAAGAGGCTAACTGTGTGTGAAGCCTTGGAAGAGATCTGTGTGAATGAGAGTAAATGAAGTAACTTTAAGAACCGAGAACTACTTTTATGAAACCAATACGCTTCTTAACTAAATAAAAGTTTATTTTGTTTTATTATATCCCAGTGTAGCTGTCATTGCTATATTCCATTCCTATCCTCAGGGCCACATAGAACCACGAAGGAGCCTGACGCTTTGGGAACATTACCAAAGGGAAAATTTAAATAAAATATCTTGGAATAAAATATTCCTGGTGGCAGCAGACTACCCAGAGGGTTAAGGGATAGATTAAAAGAAAAATCTACCCCAAGGAAAGTAAAGATCATAACACACCCACCCTCTGGCGACCGGCAGCACGCTTTGGGTGCTCTCTGCTTGACTTCTTTCAACGCCTTTCTCTCTCTAAATAGTGGGTGATTTGGGGGGAGCTTTCCTGCCTGGCTTTTGAGGTGCAAGGGAGGGCTGCTACTGGCCTCTGTGAAACACCCACCCTCTGGCGACCGGCAGCACACTTTGGGGGATCTCTGCTTCACTTCTTTCAAAGCCTTTCTCTCCCTAAATAGTGGGTGACTTTGGGGGAGCTTTCCTGCCTGGCTTTTTGAGGTGCAAGGGAGGGCTGCTACTGGCCTCTGTGAAACACCCACTCTCTGATGACCGGCAGCACGCTTTGGGGGATCTCTGCTTGACTTCTTTCAACGCCTCTAGAGTGTCTTTTGTGGTGCATTCTTCCCTCTCTTCTGGGGTCCAGCTGGGTGCCACTTGGCTCTGCCCTACCCTGCTCCAAGCTTTTGGGGCTCTGTGCTTCATTTAAAATTCCTACTTGTTTGTAGAGATCTTTTCCCATAGCACCATGAGGGTTGGAAAGAGGAATAAGAGTGGTCATGGTGGGAAGAATTGCAAAAGTTGTCTTGGGTGCCCATCGGTGCCCAGTACCAGTGGTACCAGGGACAGGGAGACCTCAGAGGCAGCACCTCGTTCTACAGCTTCGCTTTTGGGGATCGAAGAGCAGTCAGGAGAGCTCTTAACGTTGCCCGTGGAAGATCAGCTGCTAACACTCTCTGTGGTGCGATCTCAGGGGGCACCGGAGGGTCCAGCAGAAACATCCAGCTCTTTCCCATCCCAACCTCCTGTGGCTTCCCCTGCCTGCACTCCACCACCACCCCCAGCCCAGCCCCACACCTCAACCATTAAGGCTTTGTCCTCCTCCTGAGCCACAGATTCCTGGTTGCCGCTTTAATCCCACACTTTGGCAGCACTTCCGAACCCTCCCAAATGACCCCTGTTTGGTGCGTTGCCAGGTCTGCAATGCCATGGTGCGTAGGGGTGTGGACCCCAAACACTTGTCGTTCAGTGTCCTCCGCAGGCATCTGCAGAGACATCATCCGAGCCTGCTGTCTCAAGAAAAACCATCAAACAGTGGGGTCAAGAGGGCTGCTGAGCAGGGAGAAAGGCAAGTGGAATGGGAGTCCACCCCTAGTAAGAAGGCTCACACCCCTGAGAGTGCTGTGGGTGGGAGTGGAACTTCTAGGCAGGCTACCCTTCAGGAACTTGTTCCCTCGGGCTCGTCGCTACCAAGCAAAAGATTCAGGGGGAAGGCTCAGGAGGCAGGAACTTGTGTACTGGCTGAGATGATAGCCCTGGATGGACTCCCTTTGTCTGTGTTGGAGGGTGTGGGCTTTCACTGGGAACTGCATCATTTTGCACCCTGGTTCAAAATCTCCCTCCTTCCACCAAGGGCAGGTAAGGGTCAGTCAGAATAGGGGAGGGGAAGTTGTTGTTTGTCTAAGTCTTTGGAAAAGTGATAATTGAGGAGTGTTACATGAGAACCTTTGGTGGGGAAAGTCTACTCAAGTGAAAATCTGTGAGAAAAACAAGGCCTTTCTGAATCGAACCAGTTCTCGAACCAGTTCTCAAACCGGGCCGGTCCGTTTAAAAGTTTGTGGTCCGTGAAAGTCCATGGACCACAAACCGGTGGTCCATGGCCGCCTCCCATTCCGTGCCCATCTCTAGTTGAGATTATTCCGAGTGTCTCTCTACACGAGATGCCTTGGCCCGTGTTCGTCAAGTGTAAGGAGATGTTAGTGTCAGCCTAAGGATGACAGGATATGGCAGGTAGATCCCTGGATCATTTCAGCAAGACACAGGTCCTTAGCTAAATGACTTTTATTCAGGAAATCAGTTCTTTTCCATATGCACAGGTCCATAGGAGTACATGAAGTAAAATGCATATGAGCATGGCAACTTCTCTTTGAAAGGAATAAGTATTAAGGCAGTTACAAGGCTATATACTCAAACAACCCCCTCCCCGCTAAACCACAAGTTCAGAGGCAGTCTGGGAAACATTTTCAGAGTTCACACACTAGGCAGACAAGATACTGAGAACTGCAACGTTTCAGACACCCAAGGACAGTCCAGAAAATATCCATGGGAAAGATTGTCCGCCGCTTTGCCAGCTGCCTGACTATGCTGCGGAGAGGAGAAACTAAAGTGATTTTCAAATGCTAAGGTACTCACTAGTTACAACATGAGATCAGGTACAATACTTAGGCAACTCAGAACAATAAACATCAGACGTAACAGTGGCATGGATGAATGGGTACAGTCAAACATGACAGTTAGCCAGGAAGCGTAGTTTTAAAAGACTGAGCCAGTGGCAATAGCTCCTCAGAGGGTTTTTTTAAAATTTCATCTTCACCTCCCAAAGGATCTGTCAGTTTCACCTCTTCAGTCTAAAACTGTGTGGGCTCACAACTAGAGGACAGGGAGGAATGGAAATGGGCAGGAGCTGCCTTCCAGAGTTCCGCTTGGATCTGAAGAGGTTATAATGGACTGAAGCTTCCCGTCTGGCATTTAACAGCCCCTTCACACAGTGTATAGCAAAAACTTTGCCCTGCTGCTGGCTCTGTCTTTTAAAATTACCCTTTCAGACTAACATTGCATCTCCTGACACAGGTTCTTCATGTGTCAGATGCCTTGTATAGAGAGACTCTAATGTAAAATGGAGGACATCATGAGCAAGACATTCTGGATTGTTCCCTGGAGGATATTTTGTGAGATAAAGATATAATGGGACCAGGTTAGGATTGGCTTTGGTAGGAGCTTTTTGGTCTCATTATCTCCTTATTTCACAAAAGAAACTAATCACTATTAAAGAATGGAAGAAAAATCTTCTGTTTTTATGCAGGAGGCTTAAAAGCGGATCTTGGGTCAGATAGGTTTGTAATACGAATGTTAAAATTGCCCTTGGCTGGAGTACTCATTGCCTTTGCAATGAGTACTATGTAGAAAACTATAATGAAAAGTTACTATACTTGCCATATTTCTATGTAATAAACTACTTTTTAGTACCAAGTAATCTCTTCATGGTTCTTTTATGGTTGCCACAACTGGCCATTAACTGCATGTGTTATACTTTTGTGAAGAAAAGGGACATGGTGTATCGGTGGGCTGCTAAGCACCTGATCTGCTTATGGTGCCCAGTGACGGGGAGAAGTACAACAGGAATGACTGGAGCCACTTAAAAGACGGGAAGATTTTTAGAGAAGCCATTGCAGGCTTCATGTGGAGAAACCTAGGACAATGAAGTGGATGTGGGAAGGGGTTACATTAGTTGGATTTTGAAATGGTTTTCAACACCAGACTATGACTGTTTTGTTTTTTCAGTAAAGCCAATATTTTTTCTTTTAAGAAACCATGATACACTTTTATGGTTCCTAATTAAAGATCACTAGATTACACATTGTAAAGTGTGGCTTATCCACTTACAGTATCCACCTCCCTCCCCCCTTTTTGGCTGCTAAAGGAAAAAAACCAAGCCGGGGGGGGGGATCTCAGAAAGGTCGATTGCCAATCCACTGTTAGTGCAGGCTTCAGTAGGGGTGCACCACTTTTAATTTTCTAAAATGAAAGTCTACAGAATTTGAGGGGAGGGGGAACTGCTGGAGGGTGGGAAAGCATAGGATAAGCTGGTTTGAAAACAGACACCACTGTACCCTTTTATGAGTTTGAAAATGCCACCCAGAGGGAGAGGGATTATCTGGTAGCAGAAAGAGGTTGACAAAATGTTGACCATTAATTTGAAGAATAGCTATTCTGAGAGACGCATGGCCAGCATCCACTGTGACAACATCACAATTTACTGTGATGTTTCTGTCAACTCGAGAGCGGCAGGGATGCCAAGACAGTGGAGTTATGCTACTCAAAGTTCAAAAGGATTAAGAGTACCTTTATGAATGCCCTCAAAACATGGCAGGGCATCCGCAAGGAGAGGGGTAGGCCACCCCACTTACAGCTTCTCCTGAGGCTCTGGGAGGGCACCTAGAGAATGAGGTGGAAGAGCCAATGCCATGAAGGTAATTTTTTAAAAAGGCCTTGACTATCATTGCCAAAAGGTATGTCTCACTTTATAATTTCAATGTTGATGTGTTTGTTATCAAAAGTGTCCTTCCCAAATAAGTTCCTTAAATATTTCCCAACGTTATTCACCCATATTTGGACTGTATGCAATGGCCTTTGAATGTGAAGTACGCAGCATTTGAGTAACACCTCCTATGCTTTTCACTAATCGTATGTGCATTAAGCACTTATCATTCACAAATAAAGTTCTTTGAAGCATGGCCCAGCCCCTCTATGTGAGCAGCACTTTCCCCATGTCTCTTCAATTCTTCTCCATCTCTGTGGAGATGGTGAAGAAGCTTGCAAGCTTCTGGAGCTGGACATGTGCTGTATGAGCTATTATTTTGCAACTCTCCACTTGCTTGTAATTTTTTTTAGTATGACATGACCCTGAAACATAGGACAGGCTACATAGGTTTAAAATGCCTCCTACGTTTGCCACAATTTCCATATACCTTAAATATTTTCCACTGTTAAGAAATTTTTTTTTGTGGTTTACAATGACCCTGCAATGTAGGGTAAGTTGTACTGGTAGGAAATGAATTGTATGCCTGCCTGTATTTACATGGACCATAATTGCTCGCCAATCTTTACTAATAAGTTGTTTGTAGTTTACACAAGCTCCACAGTATAGTGAAGGCTTCATTTCTATAGGAGGCCCCCTATGCTTGCAAACACTTCCATGCACATCAACATTCATTTTTCATAATCGGTAAGGTGATTCCCACCAACAAAGACACTACTGTTTTCGGTAGCCAGCATTACTTCCATGTACCCTGAGTAATTTGCTTGATTCCTACACCCATCCCTGCCATTACCAAAGCAATGTTACCTTTTGTACTATGAATACTATGCCCACTGCCTTGATGTCCCCCATAGGAGTTTCTCCCCACCATGTTACTGAATGCATTACCTTTTCTACAAATGGCATCAACATGGCAGAGGAGCGTGAATAGTGGGAAGCTATTAGTGGAAGAAGAGAATGAGGAGGAGATGGGACAACCTTCATCAGGGCTCCAGGAGGCTTCTCCCTCACCAGTGGCAAGTAAATTCCCTCTCCTATAAAGGGAAACACCTATTGCAGCACTGCAATACACACCCAATAGAGACTCACTGGTCAACTCGCGGTTACATTTTTTGTTATTTTGGACCACCCACCAGCAGCAACATCTACTTTCCAGGAAGAACTTCGAAAGGTTATGCCCCCAAAAAGGGAGGTGTCATTGGAGACACTACAAGAGGGATTAGAGTCTCTTCAGAACAGCTGCATGAGTGCCTGTAAGTACACTCCCTATTTAGGATTGTATAATCATTATTGCATTTATTAAGCAAATGTAATTATGTGTTCCTCCCTCCAACAGTAAAATCCATCAAGAAGCAAGAGAGAGTGGAGAAAACAGACGCTGGACAAAATTGTTGCAGAGCTAAAACAGATATGGCTCAATTGAAATGCAGCAGGAGTTGACTCTAGTTTTGTAAATAGTTCAGTTATCATATTTATGCTTTTTCTTGAAGGATTGCTTTCTATAGGTGACAAATATTTATTTGGTATTCTGAGATATAAACAAATAATTGTGCATGGGTTAATGTTATGGGGTGGGAATTTAAAAACAAATTGTCAGTTTTCATACTGGCAGCAACACTGTGGGTAATCATTCCCTCTACCCTAAGTTGAAATACAATGCTTTTTCATTTTCCAGTAGCTTTTATTAATGGAACAGATAAGTGAAATTTGTGGAACAACAACCCAAAAAAGGCAAAGTGACTGTTGCACTCCAGCACTTTAAAGATGCCCTACGGGCTGTAGAGATTCCTTTTGTATTTCATACAAGAATGCTTCTCACATCTGGGGACATTGTACACAATAGCATTCTGGTTGCCAGAAGTAGGTTCCTCAGAATGGGTTTTGGGGGTTTTTTGCAATGGTTTTTGGCTTTTTTCCCAGCCAGTAACTCACCCACAGATTCAATGGCACTGGCCGCTACAAGTATTGCTTCCATATCCTGCTGCATCTTTTCCTTGAACTCTTGTGGTCTTCTCTGGCATCCTTCAGTAGGGCTGAAGTGATCCTCTTTTTACTCATGACACTCTTCTTGTGCCAACTTCTCTCTGTAGTGGCATTTGGAAAGGCATTCTATCAGTTGCACACAGTATCAGAATGTGCTTGGCAACATCACTGAGCAATGCAACCCAGTGCTTCCTGCTCCTCGCATTCACTAACCAGCTGGAGACAACTCAGCTACACTCCAAGCCTCTTCAAAGGTTGAAGTCTCTGCTGCTGAATAACACACAATAACACTCAACAAGAAAAAAAACCTTGTTATGATTAAAGAATGTAGTTAGTTTACAATCTCCCAGATTTTCTACCCACAGGTGGTTTACAACATGTTTATTTCCTACCTTTTAGCTTCTAATGTACCCTGCAATATATGTTAGCATGAGTATTTTTGTTTGGCCAAAGGCCAGCCTGTTGGTTTTACTCCTCCCTTCGTCTTCAACTAACACACCAATCCACACCAGGATGTCATTTCTGTAAAACACACACAGACAAACGATATACCCAGGATGTTCAACCATGTATATTTTGCTATCAAAGAACAGGTTGGGGCCTTAGGATACCCACTGACACATCCCAGTCGGAGGAGTTTACAGGAAGCACACCACACCACCAGTAGACTTTATGGTTGAGGACACCATCTCCCAAAACACACAGATACTTCATGAAGAAGGAAGACACATTGTAGTTCAGTGAGCACAACGGAGAGTTGAAAGCATTATTTCCTGGCTATTGGGCAAGGTTGCCTGAGAAGGAGATGCTGCTTCCTTCCCTGAAACAAAAAGATCACAGCTGCCATTTGGAGATTTTCAGCAAAATAACTTTAAAAAAGAATAAGTCACCTACTTAGATAATTTAGTGAACACACACAATTTCATTAAATCAACAAATGGAGACAGTGGTTTAGTGATTCTCCAATCTGCCACTGCAGATTGCCAGATCATGAGGTGAGTGGGGATTCAGCATTGACTGGCATAGGCAGCCTAAAAAACTGCAAAAGTAATTGCCCTGGGTAACATAAAATAATGTTGATGTAAGACAACTTAAAATGAAGAACACTTGGTTTTGCTTGAGGTTAGAGCCCAAAAAATGAGTATGTGGTTCTGAAACCACATGTCCAGACCCATTGCGCTGAAGCTGCCCTTGCCCTCATGATTTCTAAAAATTTAATGGCTAAAAACATTAAGCCTTTTGGGCATCATTAATTGCTGCAGCCATGGAGGGATTCTCTAGTCCCTCATCAGGAATTGCTGACTCACTGATTAGTGATTAGCCCCTTTTCTTCAGGGAGGGGGCTTTCAATTCCACCCACTGCTTATAGCCTGAAGATACTCTTTGCCCCAATGATGATTCTGTGGGCATGTATAAGAATTGCCATTTTCCACTTCAAACAAGAGACATCCAAGAAAACCCATTAAATCAAAAAAGCACAGGAAGCTAAACCTCTATTAAACCCCACTGTTGAAAGTGATTTGCAATCTTCAAATAAACCCATGGATTGGGGAGAGGATACTGTTCCCAGGCACTACTAGTTGACTCAGAGCCAAGCTACAAGTGACGAATTACACTTGCTTGGCAAGTGAACAGACTCAAGTGTATTCCTCTCTGTTTACTTGCCATTCACTTGCTCTCCAGTTGATCAAGTGGAGAGCAAGTGAATGGCAAGTGAACAGGTAGGAATACACGTGAGTCTGTTCACTTGCCAGGCAAGTGTAATTCATCACTTGTAGCTTGGCTCTGAAAGTTCGCCCACATGGCAATTCTGTGCACATGTGCAAGAATAGGCATTTTCTCAAAGAATAAATCATCATCAGTATATCGCTATCAGGATTTTTTTAAAAAAACCTCTTAGGTGCCCAAGTGCATAATTGAATTTTTAACAGATTTTCCCTATTGTGACCAAGGTCTGCCACTGCAGCAGAACTGTAAATGTAACCAGCAATTTTGGGGTATTGGAGCCGTGGGGGAGGGAGACAACACAAAGGAACAAAACAAGGATTATGCATTCTCTACAAGGACAGTTCTGTGGAACTGCAGTGGTCATCCATAAAGGCAAGTTGAACAGTCTTGATGCAGTCCATGATCATGGTGTCATCTTGATCTCCCTCACCAGGAATATTTTCAACAGCATTAGGAATATTTTGTGATGGACTGAAGGGACATTAAACAGAGTAATAATTTCTCCTTTCAAGTTAAGTCCACCATAGGGTACAAGTTTGGGAAAACAAGTACCCAGCAAAACTCACCAGACTCAGCAGGCATTGAGCAACAAATATGTTTCAGCTGATGGTCAGCAGATGGTGTGAAAACAGTTCTTCTGACTCCCACTCATTTCTTCCACAATCCTTCTCTGAACGTCATCAACTGTTTGAAAGAAAAGTCTTCTTGTCAGCTTCTGAGACTTAACACTAGCATTCTCCAAAGAATGCTGTGAAGTTCTCAGTAGTAGGGGCATGTTGTGGGAGAATTGCTGGATTGGTTGTGTGCCAGCACATGTTTTTACTCTTGCCATAGAGTTTTCATCTTAGTCCTTCATTCTAGGGCTAAACATTTGTGTCAATGGCTTACCATCTGCTCTGCTATTCTTCCAAAAATGTCTATGTCACAGTGCGAGGTTGGCAGAGCCTCCAGCACCTTCTCGTCATACCATAAAGCAAAGAGATCCAAGGTCTCTTTTTGCTGCCAAGTGACCCCATGAAAATCACCAGGCTTGTTTTGTTTTGAACTGACAAATTCAGCCAAGCAGAAAAGCAAAAGGAAAATGTTATAAATAGTGCTTCTATCTAGAGTGGAAAAGATGTTTCTTCTACTATGTTCAAAGATAACAGCCACCAGTGTAGTGTTTTGATTGGGTAGTTCAGTTAATGCTCACTGTTGATTAGCTAAAGGGCTGGCAAAAAGGGATGGCAATTTACTGCTCATAGTACATAAATGTGCATGTGCAAGAATCATCATTAGCCCAACACAGAAGGGAACATAAGCTGAAGAAAAACATGCACTTACACAAGAACCAACATTAAATACTACACTTGATAGTTATATCCAAAGTTGAAATAAATCACTTTAAGATATAAACTATTAGCAACTGTTAAATGAACCTGCTTTCATAGTGATATAGCACTATTGCTGGGTTATGATTATGATTAGTAGAGTATTGCACAGCAGATAAAGAATCACAGAGACATGCGTGTTCAGCTTCTAAAATAATGTTTACTACATAAAGGATAAAATAATAAGGGTTACATTGGAGAAAAAATAAAGAAGAGCAAACTTAGTTCCTACATCCTTACATGCTGGAGATAACAGTGCAACTGACTAGAGAGCAATGACGTCCTGGACAAAGGAAAGAATGTTAATTGCCCCCAATAAACCTGGTCAGCCAATAGTCAATCCTAGATTTGTTCATTAGGCATGCAACTCCCCTTTGCCCTGGCGGGAAGAGTTACTCGACATCTAACTGGCCTCAAGCTAACTAATTATGCTTAGCTAAACGCAAACAGATTAACCCTTTCATGACAGAAGAGAATGACACTTGTAAATTCCCAACAACTATTAGCACCAATTTTTTTTAAAAAGGAAGTGGGGGAAAGAAAATCACTCTTTTCCCACCACCATTGCTAACACCAAGCAAAAAGCAGACATCAAAAGTAGGACAGTGGTTGCGGCACAGTACCTTTAAAAGAACTAAAAAGAGTTGGTCCTATTCATCTCAATATAGTACCCTAAGGTTAATATAATTATCTCCTGGGAGGAAAGGGGGGGAGGGAAAGGGGGAAAGGGTAGAGACAAATCATCACAAGGTGGGCAGGAAAGGGATGGGAGAGTGCAGAGCAAAGCAAAACAAGACAAAATTATGCAAGGGGCGGAAAGCCAATTCAAAATTGTTCTGGAAAAAAATCAGGGCCACAGCACTCACCAAAAAGTTGGAGAAAACCCTAAGACAACTGAAGTGACAATCAAAGGCACCAAATAGTGTGCAGTAATCAGACCCAAAACTAGGGCCAGAACCAAGGAAATTAATCTCTGTAGAAAGCCTAAAATTATGTAAGTTTATGAACTTTTATATAAGTCCCTCTGAGTCATATGCAACTCTGAACCGACCCTGACTTGTCAAGGAGACAAGAATTGTTCTTGCTTGGCAGTGGAGGGTGCTGAGGTTCTGCTTTGCCTCCATCCTTCCTTCCTCTGATTTTTTGAAACTTTGGAAATGTATTGTTCCCCTTTCATATCACCTTGAACTTTCTTTGAAAAACATGGAATGTTGAGGACAGAGTTTTCAATAAAGGCAGGGGATAGAATGGGGAAATTAGCTTGTTCAAATCCTTAACTTTTGGTAAACTGAAAAGCATGAGATATAAAACCCCCTATAAGCCCTTCAAAAACTATTTGGGACTGGCAGGAAAAACACCCCTCTTGTGCACTGTATCAGTCACTTTAAGAACTAGATCAGCAGCATCTTGTTATCTAACCTCAAACCTGTTGATAAACTATCCTTTGTGATGTCTTCTCTTTAATGTTAGTTAAGATGGTTGCCATCACTACACTCCCCCCCCCACCTCCATAAAAGCTTGAGTGCTGAAATCTGGAACTAGTTTAATTAGCTCCCCTCTTAAGCCCAACTAAATAAAACTTTCTTGCTCAGAAGTAGTAAAATTCTGAATACCAGTGTGGAAGGGACAGATTGGGGGCATCTGGTTGGCCACTGTGAAACATCATGCTGGATGAGATGGAAGTTCTCTGTGGTGGCCTCATCTTATGAAATGACCTGTCTGAAGAAGTCAGGAAAGCTCCCACTCGCCTAGCTTTCCACAAATAACGCAAAACCGAAATATTCAGGAAGGCTTTCGTACACAAGTAAAGGGGCTGTGCTGTACAGAAATGGTTCAGAAATATGCTCTGGTAAAGAGATGGGGCAGTAGACTGTGCTATTGTGTACTGTCTGTTGCTGCAAGTGCGCTCTTCCTACGTAGTTTCTGTGGTTTAGTATATCATGTAAAATCGCTTATATTTTGTTTTGGCTCTGTAGATCAGATTTCCACTTATTTTCAAATTTCTGCAATCCATACCATATTGTATTATTGATTGTCCCAGTCATTGATCGTAGTTAGATTTCATAATCTGCCTTGAGTTTCAGTGAGAAAAGCAGACTATAAAAAACATAAATAAAAATAAAATAAAAAATTGGTCTAATCCAGCAGCCAAGGTTATTCTTATTGGAGAACAGCAGGTTTCCAAGGCACTCCAACTCTGCAGCAATGTGGGTAGAAGGCTGTGTATGTTCTATACTAAAAGGAAAAACGGGGATTCTGCAAGATAACCCACATTTTGTGATTCATATAAATTACGCATATAAAATATTGTTATACATTTATTTTGCGTAACTTTTTTCTGCTTCTGCCAGGAGAGGTACGTAGCAGGCACCCAAGGCTCGCCTTCCCGCCCCTTTTCTCAACTTCAGGCTAGAAGAGAAACTTGGCTGAGAGCCAAGCTACAAGCGACCAATGACACTTGAACAGCAAATGACCAGACTGTAGGTGTATTCCTCCCTGTTCACTTGCGCTCTACTTGATCACTAGTGGAGTGCAAGTGAACAGCGAGGAATACACGTGAGTCTATTCATTTGCCCAGCAAGTGTAATTCGTCCCTTGCAGCTTGGCCCTGAGATTCTCATACTGCTCAATTCAGCCCCCACGCCAAAGCCCCGTACTTTCCCAGCCTCGGTCTCTACAGACAATAGTGGAGCGGCGGGCAAAGGCCCTTGAGGCCCCCCGGTGGGGCGCAGCCTGACTGCAGCCGTCTCTCTTGTCGCGTCTTAAAAGCCAGCCTGATTTTAAGCACTACAGACGTTGCTTTTCCGGGAACAGAAAGAATCGCCGCGAGCGAGTGGAACGGTTAACTGCTCTTTCCGAAACAGGCAAGAGACGAAGCTTCGCGCCTTGTATGGAACTCCTTTTCGCCTCAAGAGCCACAGTGCGCTGGCCCTTTAAGAAGCCACTCCCCTGACGGAAGAACGAAGAAATAGCGGGACATGAGCGGACTAACAGCGCGCATGCGTGATGAATTTTACGACGCAAGAGGAAACTTGGGTGGCGAATTTATGTGGTTACGTCAAGACGCAAGGCACGTAGTAAGGGGGCGGGGCTCTAAAGCTGGAGCAGGGTCCGCGCGGAGCCTCCCGGGCGGTGGGGGGAGACTCCGCGCCCCGCGCGCACCATGTTCCGCTACCAGGTGAGAAAATTTACGCCGGTACATAGTTCGGGGGCGGTACCGGGTCTACCGCAAAACGGGGTCTGTGTCGCCTGGGCGGGACAACGTGCCCTGGACCACCCTTGCGGTGACCTTTGATCCCTTCTGGGAGCTCTTGGCTCTCCGGTTCCTTTCCGAACTTTCCGGTGTTACGCGCCGAACAAGAGAGGCCGCTCTAGGACGGAAGGCGTGGCGAACAATGACCCGGGAAGTCCTCTGTGCTCGGAGGGGCCGCGCCTCTCCCCTGGGGGGGGGGGCGACCAGTCTGGGCTCTGGAAAGCGGGCAGCCCCTGGCCTCCTATCCCTCGCCATAAAGAGAAACCGCCTTTTGGCCGCTTCTCCTTCCAGTTCAGGTGGCTCTAATCGGTACACAGTAGCCCGGAGCAGGTCGCCCTGTTAGCTGGCATCAACGGAAGCGCCGTTGCTTCTGTAACGCTCTGTAGCTTAAAACATTCTTCCCAAACAGCTAACTTGGCCCTTTACAGCGAGTCCTGTTTTAACCGCTCTCATCTGATGCCCTTTGGGGAGGAGACAGTTTTTCCTGCCTGTGAGAAATTTCTCTTCCTAAGGGCCACTTCGTACGGAAACAACAAATAACATACATAGTAGCCCTGAGACTGTACAACAGGTTATGTTGTGTATAAGCTCAGAAATTAAGTATGTTTTGGAGGGCATTAGTTTCCCATGTAGAAGGAATGGAGACTGTGGTCACAAGTGCGTTGGTTGTAATGGGAAAAATGGAGCTTGTTAGTAGGCTAGTCAGATGCCAGGATTTGATCAATAGACGTGGGTTTCTGGCCTAGCCACGTAAATCCATAAAAGCCAGCAGTTAAGGCCCTGAGACTGTGTAGCAAAGGGTAACACTTATGAGTGAATTCAGAGCCTCTGCATACAGAAACATTTTGTGTGAGTGAGAGTTGCAACTGGCTTGCCTGTGGAAAAGTATCAGGCTTGTGAATATTTAAGCAGGGTGTTCTTGTATGTTACAAGAGTTGTTCTTTATCTACAAAAAGTAACATCAGAAACAACTTTGTTAAGATGATGTGAAAAGTGAAACAACAGTGGAACAATTACATTAATATTTTGACATTTTAAATTTGTTTTCTGTGTAGTGTCTGCCTGTGGAGGCTGCACTCAGACAGATCAGTGTAGTACAAGAAACATTGATCAGTTCCAAAGGTGGCTGTTAGTCTTATGATCTGTGTAACAGAGCCTTATGATTATAGTAAGATACGGAGTCTAGGTGATTGTTTAAAATTAGGCATAGGAAATGTGGACTGTATTGAGGTGGCAACCCGTAGTGGATTGCATTCCACTAGTAATTTGGGCATACTTATACAGAATGCTAGTTTAATGCACTGGGTTGTTCTGGGAGCTTGAGAGGCCAGAGCTCCTTATTAGAGTGTTGGTTCAAATGCTGCTTCATCTTTCCTCCCAGTTTTGTGATTTGTTAGTCACAAAGGCTCTTGGGCAGTTCAGATGTAGCTCCTGAATCAGTCTAAAGCGAATGATCATGTAACTCATATTTGTTATTAATGAATATCCATTAAACACTCTGCCATACAAGAGTGGTCCAGAAAGTTCTTTTCATTCTTTCACTGCCTGCTTATTTCTGATTAGTTCTAATTTGAAAAACTGTGCTCAAAACTGAAGGGTGTTAATTGTCTTGAATCAGATAATGTGAACTGTAACAGTGTGATCTGCTTTGAGAACATGATTAGAAATACAGTGAAAATAAGCTCTTAATTCTTTCTATATTTCTGTCACATAGACCAAGGGAATTGCTTCTTTTATAATAGCATACTTTAAAGCCTTACCAATTTCTTTCCTATGCTTTCAGTAAATGCTCAGTTATAATTTTCTTGTGGGGATCCACATGTTCATCTGAGATCAAGTTTCTATTGCAAGATAGTTGATTTTCCCAGTAAACAATAGAAAAATGTGATTAAATTCTCTTCTTTCAACAAATGGTGTAATCATCACTAATCATAGCTTTTAACTGTCTCATAGACTCTCTACACAAGACCTCTTACACAAGGACGCTCAAGTGAAGGGAGATGTAATGTTAGCCTGGAGGTCGGAAGGCTTTGTCAATTTCACCTCTCTGGAGCTGGTGGAGACTATTTCCTCTTTCCCTCCCAGAAGGGGAAGTGAAACTGACAGAGCATTGGGGAGGCAAGAGGAAATAATAAATTCTCTGAGGAGAGATCTTTGAGGGCTTTAGAGAGCTGAAATTAATAAAGCCTTCCAATCTGTCTTTTAAAACTTGGCTTCCCAGATAACATTGCATCTCCCTTCACTTGAATGTTCTTGTGTAAGAAGTCTCATATAGAGACTCTCAGAGTGGATAGTTCCTATGATATAAATGAATAAGGATACAAATCAAGACCACTGTTAGACACCAAACTGAGCCGTGTTGTGAGCTTTCTTTTTTTAAAGTGATGGTGGCTGGGTGTTTCTTCACCAGGGCAAAATAAAACTAACAAAAGGATCTCCCTAGCTAGTTTTCACCTTTCTAGCCTTCATCTAGCTATTTGGTCATCTTGGCACCTTTCTAGAAAGATGAAGATTTAATCAATAACCTCATTGATTTCCATTCCCCTCTTTTGATGTCATAAGTGAAATTGACATACTCTCCTTTAGGCCAGGAAATGTAAGGTGCTCTTTCCATTTTGGTTCCCCAGCCCCTTTTAAAGGGTTACATAAACATCCAGGGGAGGCATAACTATTCAAGAAAAAAAATCTTAGTTTGTTTCCAATCTTACTTCAATTTCAGTTTGGTGCATATCCTTTTTCACACTTGTCTTTTATGTATCCAGCACATCTTGGACAATATCGTTTTTAAGGTGCACTGAATAAAGGCTCCTTGTGTTTATGGCCTGTATTTTAATCTAAATGCAACTCATGAGTTAAAGCTTTTCTTATAACAGACACATTCTGACACAGCAAAAAAGCAGGAAAACTTTTAAAGCTACTAAACATGCAAGGAAGGATTCATTATCCTTCTTGCATGTGGGAGAACAATGTCTTTTGGAAAAGGAATATTCAGGTTTGGGGTCTTAAACCACTTATTCTTTAAAGCCAACAAAATTACTGCCAGGTAAATGATCTGTGAGCTGTAGCCATGCTTATGCATATAACACATACTCTTAACATCCACATACTTTTCTGATAACATAGACTGCAAACTAAATTTGCCCCACAGCATACAGTTACTTTTTCTCATTCTTGCAAACAGGAATAGAAAGTGCTGGTCACTAACCTTCTTCTGCTACATGTCCCCTACATGTTAACAGCCCTGTTTAAATTTAACAACATTCACGTGGACCTATGCTTGCTAGGAAGTTGATGCAACAGCCTGAAAAGAAAAGGATGGGAAAATATAGCACTGTTAAGATTCTGTGGGTGTTGTGAAATTAACAGTGGTGATGTGACATAACATCATCCTTTCAAAGGCTTCTTGTCTGAACTATAGTTTTTGAAATCCCTGTACCTCTATTGTACAGTCAGAAGGTTTGGGGAAAATTAAAATCACTTGGTCATCTTGCAGGTTATACATTTTGTGCTGGTTCCTGTGAATATATTTTTCATGTCCTGGTGATCAACCAGCCACTTTATTGGTCTGCCTACAATATAGCTTTATTTTGTTGCAATCAACTGAATTGGGAGCATACTAGCTGGTGGTGCACTAAGGGTTGCAACCCGTGGTCCATGTCTACAGCACTTCTGACTTGCCAAGCCAAAAACAGTCCACCAGTTGAGTATTTTGACCTTTCAGATATGTGACAATTCCTGTGTTTTTGGCACTCTGGGTAAGTACAAAAGCAAGTAGCTTATTCAGGCCTTTGGGGACCACCAGCCATATATAGTTGGTGGATAGCTGACAACTTGTAGAGCCACACATTTGCTGGCCTGATTTAGTGAGAAGATGGTTTCTTCTAAATCAGGTTTGCCGTTTGAATGCCATGGGTATCACTTGGGGAATGGACTTGTTAAAGCATGCCAATAGATTACTTTTGAAGGAGTGCATGCTAATAAGTGTATTTTGCCTGTTTGCTCTTGTATGGATGCATGAATATGAGATGTACTTTTATCATGTAAGTGGAAATACATTGGTGCTACTCTTGTGGGAGAGTAGTTAATCCTGATTCATAACACAGGAAGCCGTTTTCAGTTGCAGCAGAAAGTTGCAAGACTTATGAATTTTCCCAGGCTGGTGTGGTCTTATTTTCTTCTCACAAGGAATACCTTTAGTCCGGTGTCATAGTTTTGTAGCTTTTGCAGAAGGCACAAGGGAACATTCTTTGCAATATGGGGAACGTGTAGCAGAAGATGAATGTTTGTGACCAGCACAACATTCTTTACAATATTTGTTTCAAGGTTGAAGACGTATCTACAAAAATTAAGCAAGTAGCTATACTTTCTGTTTATAGAAGTAAGTATTAGAAGACTGAAATGTTTATATTGTTTTTCCCCTTAAAAGTCTCTAGAGGATTGCCCTTTGGATGATGAGGAAGCCTTTCAGACCTTGGCAGATGAAGATGAAGATATTGACCAGTTCAATGATGACACATTTGGAGCTGGTGCAGTTGGTGAGTTTGTCTAACAAATAATATTCCAGTTTTCCATTCATATTTCCAGTACTTTTCCATATTTTCTGTTCTGTTCTCATGTAATGGGCTGATGTGTCCTTGCTTCTTCCCTGTGAACTATCCCTTTGGCACAATCCTGGACTGCGCCAGTGCTGTGAAGTCCAGATGGTCTGTGAAGTCATGGGATATTTCAGCTTTTTTTTTGTCCGTGAGGTGTGTGCAGGTACAGTACCTGTGAAACAAGGAATGAGCATTATGGCAAGAATGCCAAGCAAATACCATTTCTGCTCCTTTGTAGATGATGACTGGCAGGAAGCACATGAACGACTGGCAGAGTTGGAAGAGAAACCTGCATCCTCAGGAGAGCAAGGGGATCAGGGAGTCACTGATGAGATGGACCTGTTGGGAGACCATGAAGAGAACCTGGCAGAGAGGTTGAGCAAGCTGGTGATTGATAATGAGCTGGAAGACCCAGCTATCATGCAGGCTGTGCAAACCCAGCCCCTGGTACAGGTGTGTAGCAGGTGGTAATAGCGTCAAAGAGAGAAGGGATAATCAGATCCTGGTGGATTCTATAGGCAAGAGGATTCTTCCTGTACTTTTAACCCTACATGTCTTTCATTGCAGCAGCCAGGTGGCCTCAACTCAAGTATCTGGGATGGCCCTTCAGTTCTCAGGCGCATTACAGGACCCCTTCTCACTCAGGTACAGTGCTCTTTTGTCCTACTGTTCCCTTGAAAGAATACTCAGCTTTTCCAACTGACTGACCATTTCCTCCATTACTTCAATTATTTATGTAGGGCTGTGTGCTATTACAGAAGATAAGGACTCTATAAATCTTCTGGGGAAAGACATAAATGGGGGAAAGCATGCTGTGGGGTAATGGAATGTGTCTGTACTGAAACACTGAAAGCATTGCAAAAGGATTAGAAGCCCTCCTTGAGAGGAAAGTGATTGGACTGGCCATAGCTTGCTTTTTTGCAAAGGTGGGTCAGGTACATGAGAGCTGGTGTAGCATAGTGGTTGGCAGCGACTCAGCACCCTGCTGGTTCGAGACCCATTACTGTCATGAGTTCACTGTTCTGAATGGGGCACTAATCTGTCTAGAAGAGTAGTATAAAAGAACACTGTTATTATTGGAGGAAAGTGCTGTTACACAGCACAATCTGCCTTATTGAGTACTACTTTGTATTTGGATTTGAGTCCAGTGGCACCTGAGAGACCAACAAGATAGGGTACAAGCTTTTGAGAGTGAAAGCTCCTTTCTTCAGATATCTGAAGAAAACCTCTACCCTGAAAATCTTGTTGGTCTCTAAGATGCCACTGGACTCAAATCCTGCTGTTCTACTGCAGAGCAACATGGCTACCTAACTGAAACTACTTATTTGGTCACTGTAGGCAATCCAGTTTGTCTTAAGGCCAAAAGTCTTTGTTCTTGTAAAAGAGTGTGGCTCATTAAGATGCTGTAAAATATCGTGGCTGTCTGTTTGAAGACTACTGCACTGAAATATGATTGCATTAATTTGGTGGTAGTAATTCCCACAACCATAAAGGCTTTCCAAGGGATTAGAGCCGTGTTCAAAGACAGTATGCCTTGAAATTCCAATTGCTGATGGATAAATGATGGGGGAGGACTGTTGCCAGTTTTTTGGAAGCATCCGGCTTGTCCCTGTTGGGAAAAGGATGGGATCTTAGAGGAATTTTTGATCTATGCAGCAGACTTATGTGAGGCCTGCCTTGGAGACTTTGGAACTGTTGGTATTTGGACTGAGTGAGAGCTGCTAGCTCAACACAGTAATGCAGAATTGGAATGCTGAATTCTTTTGTGCTTCATAGAAGCTTCTGGTGTTCTGAAGGGACCCACTGGCAATCTCCCCCCCCCCCCCCGCCACACACACACTGCTTTTGCAAATCTGATCAACTGAAATCACTCTTCCATGCTGTGGAGGAGATATCACTAATCTTCTTGGATCTGTCTTTATTTTCCATAAAAAAGAGTTGACGGCCTTGGCCAGGGAATTAAGATTTCGTTACTCTCAAATTAGCCTGCAGTGTCCAGGGCTGTGCCTGCCTCTCCATTTGCTTACAGCTACTAAGCATGATCTTAAATCTCAGTGAGAATATTCACTCTATTGCTGATCTGTAGTTCCCATGAGGTACCTTTTAATGTGCAGGATTTGAACAAATGTTGCTAGCACTCAGACAACCAGTTTCTGTTAATCTGTGTTTTGTCTGTGCCTTTTTCAGCAAATGTGTGATTTTAAAATGTAAGTAGTGGGCATGTTTTTTCTCTTTTCTGTGCAGGAGGTCCCCTCTGTGTCTGTGCTGGAGTATGCTCTACCACAGAGGCCTCCACAGGCTCGAGAGGAGGAGCAGGATGTCTCAGAACGTGCATTACCCAGGCGATCATCGTCGCCGGTCATTGGCAGCCCTCCTGTCAGAGTTGTTCCTATTGGGACACCCCCTAAGCAGCCCACCATGCCCAACTTTAACCAGCAGGTATTGTTTCTCCTTTTGTTCTTATGGAATGCAAAGTAAGAGGGGCACTGTGGAAAGAGAAGGAGAGAACTTGTGCTCTGCTGTGCAATATAATGGGTGGCCCTCAAGGGTCTTTAGCTTAGATTTTACATAGGTGAGCATTTTCTTCAGTCAGTACTTTGTCTCCCTTGGAGTGTTTGTGTGCACGTTGTGCTTCTGTCTATCTGTCTCTGTCACTCACTCACTCTTTGTGCTCTAGGTGTTATGACTCCCCTAAAAAACTTACTTGTCTTCCGTCAGTCTGTATCTAGCAGAATGGGAAAACTGTTTTAGCTCTTGATACTGTATGTTTTCCAGTCAGTGTTTGTTCTTTGTATGGTAGTATATAAACCCTGGCAAGAACTTGACTTCTGTCCAGTGCGTATTGTGCATTCTGAGGAAGTGCTCCTGTTTTCAGTTTTTTCAGTCTTTGCTGTTTTACATGTTTAAATGTTATGTGAAGTGCAGGCTCAGTAAGTTAGCACTGTTAATGTTGAAAAAAACATCTTGTATTTGAAAGATTGACAAAAGTAATTGGTTGTTCAAGGCACATGGCATGATCTTGCATTACAGTTTTGGGTTTTTCTTTGCTTTGCTTCATAGATCCTGTGTCCAAAGCCTGTTCATATCAGAGTACCCATTCAGCAGCGTTACCCAAGTCCCTTCAGTGAGAGGATGTCTCCAAACCAACTCTGCAATGTCACGGTAGTCCTGACTTGAGTACCTCTGCATTTTTGTTTCATTTTCTAATATCTAGCCTTAGGGCCACTGTACACAATACAATTGTGTACTGAGCCCATTTGTGGGGAGGGCAGGGTATAAATCAAATCAAATAAATAAAAAATAAATAAATTGGCAATGAGTTGGGTCATGGTTCCCCCAACTCTCCTTGCTTTCTCCACAGACATGTTGAAGCTATAGGGGAGTCCGATTGCAGGGCCTATTTGGATCAGGAATGCAGTGCTGGGAGAGATGACATGGGGGTGGGGGGTGGGTGGGAGGAAAGGCTACAGTCCCATTTTCCCAAGCAGTAGTAGTCCTGGAATGTATGTTATTTGCTCTGTTGTGGGGCTGCACATTTGCTGAATTTAAGAGCTCAGATTCTTAATTTGCATGTGTCTTAAATTCCCATGATATCCAAATTCTGATATCAAAGCTACTTGAGTTTTTTTATATTGCAAAATTAGTGTGCATATATAATTTTTTCCTAGTGTATTTTTCTGCAGGGTTTGCAAAGCCCTAGTAGCACATTTCAGTATCTTCCTGAGGGGCCAGCACTTGACTATTAAATATAGTGGCAAGATTTGTGATTAGCAGCCTTCCAGCATGTGCTTATGATTCCAAAGAAATCCTTAGTGTGACCCTCCACCATGGGAACACATTGTCTGCCATGATACTGGATTTTTCTTTATCACTCGTCCAACCGTGCCCCCTGCCTTTCTGATCCATCTGATAAGAATTTTATTTATTTAACTAATTTATTTATACTGTGTTACCTGATGCACCTGTCTTTCTTTTGTCATCTGACGTGGTCTTTGCAATGTTCCTATTGGGTCAGTTGGCTTAGAATCAGCATGTGCAATTTTTCTCTTGTCAGAACTCTTCCCTCCTGGGCCATCCATTCCCTCCCACTGTTACTCCTGTTCTCACCCACCTCCAAAGAGCACAGCTGCTAGGAGGAGCACAGGTAAAAACTGCCTACTGCTCTGTTCTCCTTCTTGGGTGTTTTGGTTTTGTTTTGCTTGCAGGGTGGGCTATGCAGTAATGTGCTCTTCCTTTGCATTTTTGACTGCATGTGGTTGTTGCACTGTCAACGAATATTCAGGAATAAAGAAGCATCAACAGTGCAGCATCTGTTTCGGTTCCTGTCTCTGCTTTGCAATTTCAGGTGGATTAAGTTCATGTACCGGTGATGTTTCTTTTTCTGTCTCATGCCTACAGGCAGGTAGAATGTCTCCCAGCCAGTTTGCCCGGATCTCTGGACTTGTTGGCAGCCCTCTTGCATCTATGAACCCCAAGCTACTTCAGGGCCGGGTTGGGCAGATGATGCCTCCAGCCAGTGGATTTCGTGCCTTCTTTGGGGCACCACCTCCACCTGCACCACCATCACAACACCACTCCCCATGTCCTGGAGCCCACTTGCAGAATTTAAGGTATCCCACTTGCTCCATGCATCTTTCAACGAGACAGCTAAGTTACTGAGTTTGTGGGTCCCACTCCTCGCTTGCCTTTTCCCTGAGAGAGAACTTTATTCTTTAGGCCTCAGCCGCAAATGTTCAGGCCCGATACAACCCACCTTCACCCTCAGCACCGGCGACTCTTGCACCAGCGGCAGCAGCAGAACAGGAAGTGAGTGTTGGATGCATCTGTGGGCTTCTTCTGAGGTAGGGAAGAAAACCTTAAGCACTTTCACAATGCAAGGAGACTTATGTGAGTCTTGGATGCTAAGAAGCAAGGTACTCTTAACAGTGTGTAATTTTGCCATCAAGAGAACCTGTTTTCTATGCCCAAAGCGCTGACAAAGTATTTTTGCAATTTGCCTTGCATTATTTAGATTTTCAAATAGTAATTGGCAAAAATGGTATGGTAATGTACTTTAGTGCACAGGAACGGATTATATGAAGGGTTTGGGGTCTGTACTGGATGGAACAGCAAGGTGGAATAGCACAGAGGAAGGAACCATTTCTTCATGTAAGCCATGGGAATTTAGTGTTACAAAGCAGAATGGTGGCCACTAGCTTAGATGGTTTTAAGAGGATTTATACCATTTCAAAGAGTTAGCATTGTCAATGGTTATCATTAGGGCTGTTGAAACTAGAACCTCCTTTTTTAGGGGTAGTGTACCTTTGGCTACCCTGACCTGGATAGCCCAAGCGAGCCTAATCTCATCAGATCTCAGAAGCTAAACAAGGTTGGCCTTGGTTAGTAATTAGATGGGAGACCTCCAGTGAAGACCAGGGCTGCAGAGGCAGGCAATGGCAAACCACCTTGACATGTTAGTCTCTTGCCATGAAAACCCCAGCAGGGGTTGCCATAAGTCAGCTATGACTTGATTAGATGCTGATGGCTTTCACCATTATTCCATGTTTATGGGCTTCTCAGATGTATCTGGTTGTCCCCTGGTGGAAACAGAATGCTGGACACCATAGATGGCTAGTCTTACCCTCCCCTGCCCCCCCCCCCCGCCAAAATCCGGCACTTATTTTCTTAGGGATAGAGCCACACAGAATACTGTAAAGGCCAATGCCTTGCCTTGCAATCTTCTAGCGTTTGAGTCTTCATTGAAATTTGCCCACTTTTATGTTGGATCTTTGCTCAGGACTAGAATGTTGCTTTTAAAAGAGATGGAGAGCAAGCGTGCTAATTTATTTTTATGATAGTTTCTGGAACAGGGTTTGTTCATGTTAATCACATTTGCTCTGCAATTAGTCATATCCCAGGGTATTGGAACTTAATCTTTTTGATGCTGAAAAATCCTTTAGACACTCATGATCCTTGCTGGGAGATGGCAGCAAGTGACCTTGTGATATGTCTAAACATAGGGCAAGTTGTCCTAAAGATAGGACATTGGATTGATGTTCACTGACTCAAGTTAAACTTAGCCTCTCACAATGTACCACATTGGCAAGTGCATATTTGGTTAATCCAAGGCTGGTTTCAAGACCTGTAAAACTGTAGCTGTAGTGATTTGCTTTGAGATTTGTTACGTTTTCCCCCTTGCTCTCAAAGCTTGATTCTGTCAAGAATTTATTGTAAGTCCCAGACCAATTATTGATTTTTTTTCAGTCAGCACCGGAGTCTAAATGGCTCAGCAGGGGACCGAGGGAGCCAGCGGAATAGCCATCAGGAGCAGATACGGAAGGACCCATATGCCAATCTCATGCTGCAGCGGGAGAAGGACTGGGTGTCCAAGATCCAAATGATGCAACTGCAGAGCACTGATCCATACTTGGATGACTTCTACTATCAGGTTGGTGCTTTGCGTACCTTAGTAGGCTAGTGCTAATCATCTGATCCCAGGTCATTACTAAACAAAAACCAGAATCCACAGGCACTAGTGGTTGGGCTTGTCAGATATCCTGTCCCCCATGCTAACAGCATCCTTCAGTAAGAAACTAGACAAAAGAGGGGTCTGTTCCTGACAAATTTCCTTTCTCCAAACTGACTTAAGGCATGTAGTAGCACTTTGCTCTGTCTTGAGGACAGCAGACTGATTAAGGATCCAAACTGCTGTGGAGCTTCTAACCACATTTCTGTGCCTTAGAATTATTTTCAGAAGCTGGAAAAATTATCTTCAGCAGAGGAGATGCATGGTGATGGCCCTAAAAAGGAGCGTACCAAACTAATCACCCCACAAGTGGCCAAGTTAGAACATGCCTACAAGCCAGGTAAGTGCCTTACATCCCTGAGCACAAAGACCTGGTATATACATTGACCAGAATGAGATAACAGAATGAATTGGACTGCTTCACACTGCAGGTGAAGGTATGCCACTTTTGAACAGTCTCCCATTGTAAAAATAAATAAATAAAAAACTACATATTGCAACTACAAACACAGCACAATGGAGAGAATTTCTTCCTTGTTGTGCTAACTTTCTGCTTACTGGAGGCTTTTAATGTGGGGGAGGAGGTGTTTGAAAATGTGACTTCCCCCATATGCAGACGGAAGTTCATTCTTCCACTGTGGAATTCTGCCCAGTATGCCATTGCAGGGGGGTTTGGGGAGAAGGTGGGTAAGTCCGGCCTGAGGGGGGCAGCAGGGCTTTTAAAGCTGCATTGCAATAAGTCCTGGTGCATCTAAACACACCCTGCTTCTCCAGATTGCTGCACTATTTGGCTTTTGGAGTTGTAACCAAATTGGCGGGGTAGAAAGATTAGGATTCAATGGCAGGATAAGCTGGAGAACTAGGCTTGTGCAGTTCTATCTACATTGTTAATTCTTTATGCTTCCAGTGCAGTTTGAAGGCTCCCTGGGCAAGCTCACAGTGTCCAGTGTGAATAATCCCCGCAAAATGATTGATGCTGTGGTGACACTAAGAGGTGAAGAAGATGTAAGTTTATTTGGATAGTGTTTCCCAGCCCCTCGCAAACATTTTGTTATCAAAGTTTTTGTTTTGCTACCATCTTTCATGTCCACTTGTGGTGTTGTCTTTTTCTGCCTTTCTCAGATCTGCTTTGCCCAGAATGCAGTGCAGGATTTTATTTTATTTTTTGAGCTGCGCAAATTTGTCCTACCTTCTTTTTTCCTTAGGAGACAAAAGAGAAGCAGGTTCGTGATAAGAGGCGTCAGACTCTCTTTACTATTGAAAAGGTGAGCTTGCAGTGCAACTCCTTCCTTCCTTTGAAGAAACATCCGGCCATTATTCAAGGAGATCTGCCATTTCCATGCCTTACGATGGCAGCACTTTTAACTGAAATCAGTTCTAGGGTGTTAGCAAAGCATAGGCAAAGGATACACATTGCAGAGAGGGAGCCACTGAAATAGTTTCCTTCTGATGCTTTAGCTATATTTAGCTATACCCCAGTGAATGACATAACTTCTGCATCCTGAATAGTTAATGATATTTTGATTTGATTTCTTCGGCTTTTAGCCCACTCTCCCCATGAACGGGCTCGGAGCAGGTAACAACTAATGGTATGACTCAGCAGGCACAAATGGCAGGTGCCCTTAATCCTAAAACAAGGATTATTTTAAGAACTCTTTGAATATTTTCTTCTAAGTATTAACTTTTTGGAGACATTGGGTAGCATCCAGAGGAGGATTTCCACTGATGGAAGAGGAGACAATTTTTACCCATTCTCCCCTCCTACTGTAGACCACTGATTCCTCCCATTGCCTTCCTGTTGGGTCCCTGTCCCCCAGGAACAGGATGTGTGTGTGTGTGCGCGTGCGCATGCTCTCAAGTGTCAGTTGACTTAGGGCGACTCTCCAGCAAGGGGTTTTCAAGGCAAGTGAGACAAAGGTGGTTTGCCAGTGCCGCCTTCTGCAAGTGGCCACCCATCCAAGTACCGACCTTGCTTAGCTTCCAAGATCTGATGAGATCAGGTTATCCCTTGCTGCCTTTCCTCCCTCCCTGGAATGGTATGGGGGAGGGGAGCATTTGGGGCTGTAGTTGGAAACAGGAGGTGAGAAAGTTGCACTCTGAAGGTGGAAATCCCTTTATCAGTAGATATTACCACCGGATCCAAGCCAGTGGGTTCAGCAGAATAAACAGTGTTTTCTAATGATTATGCCTGTAGAAGAGAGAGAGACAATTCAGTCATTTTTGGAATAGTGTGTAGCATGGGTTTATATGTATGGACACAAAACTTTATCTTGCTAAATAGACGTACAGCCTTCTCCTGGATGTGGAGGATTACGAGCGGCGCTACCTCTTAAGTCTGGAGGGTGATAGGCTGGCCTTGATGGAGGAGAGAAAGCAGAAGATCTGTGACATGTATGACAATCTGAGAGGGAAAATGCCCAACCAGGAAAGGTAAGAATCTGCCTGATAAGATGCTATGGCTTCTGTACAATTCTATGAGAAACACAAACTTGGGCTGGGGGTAGGGGGCAGTCTGTTCCAAAATTGGCTTTTTCTACTTATTTATTTTATTTATTTATTTTCGATTTATATTCCGTCCTCCCCACACCAGCAGGCTCAGGGCAGATTACAACACAGACAAGTTAAAATACATGACAATTTATATAATAAGACAATTTATATACATCCAAAAAACCATAAAAACATCCAAAATTACACAATTTAAAATTCATATAAACATGAACACAGCAGCACAAAATCCAATTGACCAAACCTTAACCATCTCCAGAGCATCTTAGTAGTAAAGGAGATTACTAAGTGGGGGTACTGGTAGTAGAGAGAGCCTATTCCACCATCAACTGGCCAGAGGGGCTCCAGCTAGCACCACCCATATGCCTGGCAGAACAGCTTCATCTTGCAGGCCTGGTGGAAAGATAACAAATCGTGCCGGGCCTTGATCTCATTAGACTGATCGTTCCACCAGGCTGGGGCCAGGACTGAAAAGGCCCTGGCCCTGGTCGATGCCAGGCGGGCCTCCCTCGGGCCAGGGACCTTTAGCAGATGTTTCTCACTAGAGCGAAGAGTCCTCTGGGGTTCGTATGGGGAGAGTACTTCTTACTTATGAGAATGTTCCTTCTCTATTCAGGCTGGCTTCCTCTTACTGGAGGATCTGAGACTCTTTAGCAAGCTTGCCATCTTGTTACACTTGGATGCAGAGAACAGCTTGTGAATATGTTACTGAGCAGGACTTGCAGGACAACTGGTGAACTTGGCAGATGGGTAGTGACAGGGTCTCTGAAACTAGGCCTTTGGTCCCGCTAAAAAGCCTCACCTAGCAGTTTACTTTTATACCATATCCTTCTGCTTGTGTGATGGATAGCAGCTTCTTCTATATGTCTTTTTAAAACAGTCTGAAAGGGGTGGTTTCCTATTTAACTGAAAACATGCATGAAAAATTAAAACTGCACACACTCTCCATATTGCCACCCCATTTCCTGTTGTTACACTCAGAATTTGAGGGCTGCATTTATTGAGAGATGTGTTCTGTTTTGTTCCATCATGAAAATAACATCTGTGAAATGAGTTTGCAAAAGGATAAGTATTATAACTTGGTCAGAATAAACGTCTCTGGAGGGAAAATGACAGTGAGCTTTGCTTGACGAATTACTTCCAAAACAGTGGCATGCGTCATACCTTAGACTGCAGGAACTTCTTGCAATTTGAGGATCCTTAAGAGAGCCAGGCTGGAGGAAAGCTTCTTCAACTGAAGTGTTGCTCAGTAGGATGCAAACTATTAGTTCAAAAAACAAAATTATAATAAATAGTGTCACATTCATATTTCTTCACTCTTATTTTCTGTCTTTATTCCCACTTTGAGGCCTGTTGAGAGAAAGGTGGGTGATAAATAAATAATACATATTTGTTATCAACCTACTGGTAAATGCTGTGGTTGCAACCTTGGCTCCCTCACTGTTTTCTGCTTGCTTCTGGCCTGCAAACTGACTGTACCAGCTGGCACACTCCTCCTCAATAACTGGACTGGGCCCAGAGGGCAGCCCCTATACTAAGATAATGAGAAACTGAAACTGACTTAAAATCAAAATAATTATTTGACTATAATGTGGTTACTGGTTCCACTGAAATCTTCATATTAGACTTTAAATGACTTTGTATGAGTTCCTAGGTGTTTATCTTCAGAAAAAATGAATTAACAGTTTAATGGCACTTGGACAAAAACATTACTTTAGACCTGTCACATGTTTAGATGCTCATTGATTATATGCATATGCCTGCTGTGTGTACCACTATAGGGACGTGCCATGATTTCTGTCTAATAAATTGTGCGTTTTGGTCTGGCAGGCCAAGTGATGACCCTTTTGTGCAGACCATGTGTATTCGGAAAGGAAAGCGTCTTGTTGCCCGGATCCTCCCCTTCCTGTCCGCTGAGCAGGCAGCTGACATACTTATGGCAACAGCCCGGAACTTGCCCTTTCTAATAAAGAAAGATGCTCAGGATGAGGTAAATACAACTGAAGAGACAGGTGTGGCTTTTGAGGAGTCATCTCAAATGATATGACCAAGTGTGTGCTTTGTCATGTTCTCTTTTAAAAAGAAAAAGAAATTTCCACATTTTCAACAAAGGCAGTAAAAATTTATTTTCTCCAGTATGCACTGTGGTGTGTCAGAATGATTTTAGATTCCTGTGTTAGACCTTGAAAGGCCACTAGGATGATATTTACAGTGCACAATACCATTTTCTTATAATAAATTTCAAAGGTGAATTTCATTCCCATAGTTGCATAAGTGCTTGATGCTAAATATTGTCATTGTAATAGATTTTGTAATATGTAAATATTTTAATATTGTATCTTCAGCTAGTAAAGGCATAGAGTTGAAAGTGCATAACTTGTTTGTGTGAGGGAAACAACTAGTGGTAAAGTCAAAGGAAAACTGATTAGAAAAAGTTATATGGATATGGTATAAAGGATAGGACAAAATGAAAATGGTGAATTTGGCCAGTTGTTCTGTTAAAGGGCGTGTGTGTGTGTGAATGCCATAAAAAAATAGTATCCTCAGGGCACATGAGCAGAGTTATTTTTCTGCAGAGCTTTGCAGAGATGTGCAGTGGTCAGATAATTTAGGACAAATTCTAAAAATTCTTTATTTAAATGGTCAAAGGTCAGGTTTTTTAATTTAATTTAATTTATTATATTTATATTCCGCCCTCCCCGCTTTCGCAGGCTCAGGGCGGATAACAAATACAAACATCATTAAAAACATTTAAAAACATTAAATATTATAATTCATGCTGCATAGTGGTTCATAAACCATCGCATAGGGGCGATGGTTTAACACCCCCCCTTCACGGGGGGGGGGGCACTGCCCGGCGTCAGCCATATGCCTGGTGGAATAGCTCTGTCTTACAGGCCCGGCGAAATGCAAGCAAATCTTGCCGGGCCCTTGTCTCGCAAGACAGAGCATTCCACCAGGTCGGGGCCAGGACCGAAAAGGCCCTGGCCCTGGTCGACGCCAGGCGGGCCTCCCTAGGGCCAGGGACACTTAAAAGATGTTTTCCACCAGAGCGGAGAGTCCTCCGGGGCTCATATGGTGAGAGACGGTCCCTCAGATACGTCGGTCCCAGTCCGCGTAGGGCTTTGTAGGTTAACACCAAAACCTTGAACCTGATTCGGTACTCCACTAGCAGCCAATGCAGCTGGCGTAGCACCGGTGTAATATGCTCCCACACCGGTGCTCCAGCAATGACCCGCGCTGCTGCATTCTGTACCAGCTGTAACCGCCGGATCAGGCCCATGGGAAGCCCAGCGTAGAGCGTGTTACAGTAATCCAACCTAGAGGTGACCATTGCTTGGACCACTGTAGTCAAGTCACGGGGAGACAAATAAGGGGCAAGCTGCCTGGCCTGCCGAAGAAAATAAAAGGAAGACCTGGCAACTGCAGTGATCTGGTCCTCCATCTTCAGGGAGGAATCCAGAATCACCCCCAGGCTCCTAACTCTCGGGGCCAGTGTAAGTGCTGCCCCATCAAGTGTAGGAAGCCGGGGTCCCAAAGCCATCTCCCCACGACCCACATACAGGACCTCCGTCTTTGTGGGATTCAATTTCAGCCGCAAAGCCGCAATTTTAGCGCAAAGCCAAACAAGCAATTAAATACTTCCTTTCTGGATTGTGAAAATGACTAGCCAATATTAAATCATGGAAGATCTCTTGAGGTTTGTGACCAGATTAACTGGTGTTTGCTGGTGAGAATAACTTGGGACAGTTTCCAGATTGAGACATGTTGTCTCCTCAGATCACACATTTCATGCATAATGTCTTTTCCTTTCTGCTGAGTATCATGGATCACCAGTTGACAAAAAATTGGAGCCCTTTGATTCTTTGAAAAGTTCAGGAATCAGCATGTTGGCCCTGGAATTGCTCCAGGGCGGCTGCAGAATGTTGCATATTTCTAACCTCTGAGTAAACAATACCACTGTTAATTTGCTCTTAGGTGCTACCATGCCTGTTGAGGCCCTTCTCTCTCGTTCTTTATCATCTTCCACTGGGGACTGTTGCCGGCATCCTGCAGCAGCTAATGAACCTACCTCAGAGCGCAACAGTGCCAGCATCTGCCAATCTGCACCTCACCGCTGTGCTCCAGAATAAGGTTCCTGTTTCCCTGATCTTCATGGCTCATCTGTTAGGCTTTGATTTAGGGGTGTAATTGCCATTCAGGTTTTATAGGCTAATGTCATCTCATTGGCTAAATTGCTAATGAGATCTCTAGTGCTGGTATGTAGAGCAGTGCTGGTGTTTTGCTGTTACAGGGACTGGGTCCCCCCCCCCCCAAGAAAACCCCATTCTAGATTTCCCTGCTGTCCAAGCATAGAGGGAAATAATAAAATTATTAAGGGTAGTAGTGGTGGTTTAGAAGTTGTACAAAGAGTGTCTTTTAAAAAAGGTTTTTATTTAATATACAGAAGTCCTGCTTCCAGGCCTATAATCTAAAAAGGGAACCCTGGAAGAAAGGGTGGGGAAAGAAGGAGCAGTAATTATGAGAGGTCAAAAGTTCAGGAAAATAGGAATACTTTCACACATTAATTAAATAATTTTAAATAGGGAGAGTAGTAGACAGGGAATAGGGAGGTCCAGAGGAAAAAAGTAGTGGAGGGGAGAGGATGGAGGGCATATCCTTATACTCAAAGGAAGATTTCCCAAATGGTTTACTCTTTTCCAGAACTCAAAGCTATGTTGTTGGCATATTAGTATGCACATTTATTGCTAGGATAGAGCTTGGAGACCACAGAGTAGAGTAGAATCCTTGCATCCTTATCTGAACAGGTTCTGGGGTTAGTATCTTGCTTCCAGGCAGCTGTTTCTACACTTTTTCTTTAGTTTTGAGGAAAAAATCAGTGACTTGTTTTCATCCTGTCTTCATCTTACATTGTTGACTGTTTTGTGTAACCTTTATCAGCTTTGGTTCATTAACAGTGAAAACTGATTTCTGAGTAAGTGTGCACAAAGTTACAATGTTGATCCCTCTCCCCCCCTCCCCCATTCTGCAGTTTGGCCTCTCCCTGTTGTTCTTGGTCTTGAGCCGTGGGGAGGAATTGCAGAGTGCTGATTCTGCTTTGGAGCTTACCCAGGACAACCAGTGGTGAGTCTGAACAGCCTATCTCTAGCTGTGCCTACTTCTCAGATGTGTTTCTTGACAGATCAAAGAATTAGATTTAGCTTTTAAACTGCTGCCTACAACAGTCGGTAAGAGCTAGCTTGGTAGAGAAATGTCAGAGAAATTTCTTCTAGTTTTGTGAAAACACCCTCTCATGTTTTCAAACTAGTATTAAGATGGTTCATAGTGAGAGATGCCTTGCTACATATGTGTTCTGCCCTTCATTCAAGGAGCGCAGAGAGTTTTTGGCCTCCTAAGCAAACCTGTGAGGCCATTTAAGCTGAAGGGGATGACTCCCAAGGGCATCATGCAAGTGTTTTGAATGTGTATTTCCCCATGTCCAAGGCCCCAGCATTCAGACTACTGCACTGCATGGGCTGCTGTACTGGATCTCCTACTTCAATTGCCTTGAGTTCTGCTGCACATAGACAGTCTTTCCATTATATTTTGAGCTTGCATGTCTGCAGTGAATGACAGCTAGCCAGTGGCTGTAGTCTGTGCTTAGCTTTGGTGCTGATTCTGCTTTGGAATCTCTATTAATCTACTTTGGTGCTCTATTAAGGCTTTGGAAGGATATTTTACATTACATTAACATTAAAAGTAACGTTAAAAGTTCTTGTTCCTATCAAGTTGAGAACAAATGTTAATACAGCAATCCTCTTCCCCTCCATGCATCTTAAAAGCCCTTGCTGATGTAGAGATCTGTCATATCCTGAGCTATGACTGGAAATGGCTGTCTTTTAAAGCTGGGGTATTCATTCTACATTCAGAGCAAGGGGGTCAGTGATTGTTCAGTCTAGTTTCTTCGTCTTGGATCCTGCATTGACATTTATGGTAACTTAAAATAATAGAGTTAGAAGTCCATGGATTTGTGCCTGACTTTTTGTTTGCCAGGCACTTGACCAGCATTTGATTAAGTCTCCTCAGAAGATTTCCCTGAGCAATTTCTGCTGGTTTGTAGCATGAACCAAAAGTAGCGGCAGCCTTGAAAACATTGCCTGTTTGTGGCAAGGGAGGATAACTGCTTGTCTCCTTGGGGGTAGTCTTTTAAAATGTTTAAGGTTGTGACAAAAGTCCCCTATCTTCTAATCTATTGAAACACGCCACCTCCCTTTCTCTGGCTATTGTGATGTGTCTAAACTGCTTATATGCTTTTATTTCACCTCCTTTCAAATTTTTTTTCCTATTCATCTACTTTTTTAAAAAAAATGTGTCTACAGAAAATGACTAAACCATTCAAGCTGGCATCATTGTCCATTAGAATAATACTCTTTGATGTATGTTGAATTTCTGTGTTATTGTATTAACATGTTGCAGAATAGCATTTTCCTCTCTCTTCCTCTCCCTGGCTCCCATGGGCTAAACACCAAAACAGTACAAAGTAGACTTAAGCATTGGTAATCTATATGTCCAGTAACAATCATTCACTGGATCCAGGCCATTAATCCAAGGTTCTGTAACTTCTAGAACAGACGGTTTTAATGTGCTGCATGGCATGTAGGGCTACCCTTAAAAGTAACATGGAAAGTTCAGCAGCTCACCTGGTAGCTGGACAGAGTGTTACACGTAATTGCATTGGTTACCTGTTACTTTCAAAGCATAATTCAAGATGCTGGTTTTTGACCTTTAGAACCTTGGATCTACCATTTAAGAACTCTTCTGTGTGGTTTGTATGAAGTTATGAATTTGGCTATTTGATTTTGTGGGTGAATTTCTTTGTATTTCGGCACATGGTTCATTTTATAATGGCATGAATAGCTTTATGAAATATTGTACTTTTACAGTTTCAGGTGTGTAGCCATGTTGTTCTGCAATTGAACAGCAAAATTTGAGTTCAGTGGCACCTTAAAGACCAACAAGATTTTCAGGGTATAAGCTTTGTCAGATCTGACAAAGAGAGCTTTGACTCTCAAAAGTGTATCCCCTGAAAAATCTTGTTGGTCTTTAAGGTGTTGTTGGACTCAAATCTTGCTATAGTACTTTTACTATTCTGTAAGTTGCTTTGAGCTTCTGAAGAAGCAGGAGAGGAATTTTAAAATAAATCATCACCAATTTGTCTTCTGTAGGACGGAGCTGATGTTCATGGCAACCAGAGAGCTTCTTCGGATCCCTCAGGCAGCCTTGGCCAAACCAGTGTCTACCCCTTCTAATCTTTTATCTCTCTTCTCTCGCTATGTTGATCAGCAGAAGCTGAATGTGCTAGAGACAAAGTTGCAGTAAGTACAGAATCCCATCCCTACTTTAATTGGAGAAACAAGGAGTGGCAATATCTACAAGAATCTTAGTAATGACCAGAATGGACAGCATTGATGTCTGAAGCTTTGAGGTTACACACTGAAAGGGAGGGTGGGGGGATGGAATCCTGTATCTTTCTCCAGTGGAACAGAAATGGGTAAAGAAGATAAAAATATCTGGTCAACATACCTATGATAACTCCATAGTAGTGATTGAGAAACCTATTTCTTTTATTTTTTTATTCCTGAGCAATTTTGTTCTACACATTCTGTGAAATGGTAGCAGTATGGGTGCCTTCTTGATTATATACATACCAAATAAAACTGCATGCAACTTTTTTCTGTTAAGCCATTTGCTTAACCATTTCCCTGACTGAAATAAGGTCTAGGTATGTGTAACAATGTATGTTCATCTTCATTACTACTTCCTGTTGTCTCTGTCTTTCTTGGGTTCCATACTGTCAATCTTAGGGTCAGTGATCTACTTTTCAGGCCCAGGCCCCAACTTTTTACCTCCCAATAGCAGCGGGGGATCTACTGAGCTGCAAGCTTGCAACAGGAAGTCATGTGACAAAGCAGTCACCTCACTGGAAGAGCCAAAGTTATGACTTCACTGTTGTTGAGGTCAGGACTATGAGCAGGAGACCAAGAGAGCCAGGGTTAGGAAACAGAAGCTGCGCAGCAGAAGATTTACCAAACAAGCCATGGGTCAGAGCCATGGAGGAGTCTTCTCCACTGCTGAGCAACCTCTGCGCCTCTCAGTGTGTGTTTGTGCAAAGAGACAGGCTGCATGGTGTCTTTGCTGTCTTTACATGTGCACCAGCAGCAGGCTCTCCCCCAAAGCAGCCCCCAAATTTGGTAGCTTCGTTGGGGCTTGTGACTTGGTGGGACTCCATGACACACCTGATGGTCCTGACCCATAGACTGGAGGCCACTGTTACGGATTTTAACCTCTTCAGAGCGCCTATCTGTGTGTTTGCTTATATTATGCTGTACGCTGCTGTTATTTTATAAACAGGGAGTTGATGCAAAGGAGAACTTAGTATCAGTGCTTTTTTAAAAAAAATTGTCAACCAGCTTGAGGACTTTTAATTGACTGTTGACTTCATTGTTAAAAAAATATTATTTTCAGGCCTAAGGAAGGGACATGCTTTTACCTTTACAATTAATGCTACTGCAGCCAGACTGATATTGTTGTTTACATTTTCAGGTTGATTCAAGGAATACGGTAGTGGGTCTCAAAATGTCACTGCTGATGGCCATCGTTGCTGACACTACTAGAGTGTTTTGAGTGGGCGAAGAGGAGGCCATGCCTTCTTGGAATCGGTTCTTGTGGGACTGTCTCTCTGGTCCAGCACAGAAGATTGCTCTCTTGCTCTGAGCTTGGCTGGGGCTGTGCTTTCCTTCTGCCCCTCATTGCCAGTTTGCAGTTCTGCATGTCCTTGCTGCGTTGAATTCACCCTTCCCTCCCTTCCCTCAGCATTTTCATGACAGTGCTGCTTCTCCTCTCTACACAGGCCCTGTTCTCCCCAACACACACTACTGATGGACTAGTAGGGAAAGTACTGCCTCCTGTCAATAAGAACACAGAACAAAAACAATAGTTGTAAACTGAGTTGCTCTTTATGGAAATGGAGAGACCAGATGTTTCTGTTTCCTAATTGTTGGATTGTTTTAAATTATGGGAATTCCCTCTGATTGGCCCACTGAGTTGTTTCTCTCCGTTTTCTGTGCCAGGCTTCCCAGTGTGGCAGCACTCATTTCCAAAACTATCATCTTTCTGAACCTTGTGATGAAGCAACATCATCTTTGCACATTAGTCTAGTCTTCCCGAGACTCCTTTTCTACCTGAGCTTTTGTGTCTCAAACGACACCTTGCTTCAAGCTCCAGCTTGCCAAGGACCCTGGTAGACTAACCAGTAAGGTACCAGGAATTAATTCCCCTGGAATAGATATAATCCTAATTAATTTCAGCGTCCATATACTGCTTGGTCCTGCTGTTTTTGCTTGTGTGTGTGTGTGTGGGGGGGGGGGGAATGTGGTGAGGTTTAACTTTTACTTGCTTAAAAAAACAATTTGCACATGTAGGTATTCTACAACCAGTAAACTTCTGTTACTAATCAGCAGCCTCTCCACAGTATTCTCCTCTCCTTTCAACCTCTCTTGTTCTCTTGAATCCACATTTCTAACTTGCTTGTCCTCCTGTCCTATAGCTCCTCACTCTTTCTCAGACCCCTTCCTCTACCCCTTTTCAGTACTCATGATCAAGTGGTCCATTATTATTATTATTGTGCTTTTATTTTTTTTGGTTGGTTATGATGAAAATTTCTAAATTTACATTTTTATAGGGTATTGTAAATAAAAAATATTCTATACTTGTGGGGAGAGTGGTATAGTGTTCTGTATTCATAGACATGCAGGATCTATAAAAGTGGCTGGCAGACCTTCCTTAGGGAAGAGTTTTTGAATCTTAGATTGCTTTTCTTACAGCAGAAATAGCATCAGTTGGGAGTAACTGAGCTTTTGCCATACATCCTGGTAGAAAGCAATTATGGAGCAACAGGTATAAAAGGAAATAGCAAGTATAGCTGCAAAAATATTAGACTGTACTACTTAATTCATTCAGAAGTGATCTGAATTGGGGCAGCGAAATGGCCAAGCTTCTTGATGATAACGGTGGGAACCAAAATGGATTGTGAAGAGGGCTGAAAGAAGATCTCCAAACTGGATGTATGTGTGGCAGTCAGGCAAATAAGGTTCATGGTAAGTATAAAGCAATGTGCAGCCACATAAGGCACACTGCATACAGTTTTGGTTACCCTATCTTAGAAAGTGTATGAAAGCTGGAGAAGGTACTGAATAGGGCAACCAAAATGATCCATGGGTAGGATCACTTTTCCTATGAGAAAATGCTAAAGAATTTGAGGGCTTTTCAGTTTTGTAAAGAAATGGTTTACAAGGGACATGATCAAGGCTTTTAAAATTATGTGATATAGGCAAAAAATTTATATAGGGAGATCCAATTAAATTGATTGGAGGTAGATTCAGGATACAAGTACTTCACATAAATTAAGTTGCAGTGCTCATTGCCACAGGTTGTGGTCGTGGCCACTAGCTAATTTGTGGAGGATAGATCTGTCAATAATAATAATAGCGCTTATATACCGCTGTTCTAGACAGATTAGTGCCTCACCCAGTGCAGTGAACAATTTAGTGTTATTATTATCTCCACAATACAGCTGGGGAGCTGGGGCTGAGAGGAATGGCTTACCCAAGGCCACCTACCAAGCTCATGGCAGTAGCAGGATTCGAACCAGTAGAGTGCTGATTTGCAGCTAGACCACTTAACCTCTCTGCTACAGCAGCTAGTCATGATGGCTGCTAGTCATGATGGCTGAATGGAACCTCTGGAGACAGTAGAGATGTAAATACTAGTTGCTGGGCAATAGAGAGGCTTTGTACTCAACCCGGCTTTGGAGGTCTTCTGGAGAGTATCTGATTGACCACTGTGGGGGAAAAATTGTTAACAACATGGACCATTGGTCTGATACAGAAGGGCTGTGATGTTCTTATTAGTTCCAGATACACTTTGTGACAGATTGATCAATATTACTTAATGTATTATTAGCAGTAGAGAGGACGTCTTCAAAATGTAGATAAAAATTTTTTATTGCAGAAGGCTCAGATCAACAAGGCAATATGATGATGGAAGTGAGTTTTATTGTTCTTTACAAAGCACAACTACTATCAGCTATACATGGATTTCATATACAGAATGGATAATTAACTAAAGAGGTTTTATGTATGTGCTGTGGTGATTTTTCCAAAACAAGGGATGCTGTAATGAGATTTTTCTTTCTTTCTAAATGCTGTAGAAAGTGGAAGACTGGTAAAGTGAGCAATAACAAGGTTTTAAGACAGCATCACTATCAGTTGCAAGCCCAATAGCAGTTCAAATTTCCGGCTTTCTTCCTTGAAAAGGTCTGGAGAAGTCATTGTCTCAGGTTTCGTTACTAATGGTCAGGGCTTTTTTCAGGGAAAAGAGGTGGTGGAACTCAGTGGTTGCCCTCGGAAAAAATGGTCACATGGCTGGTGGTCCCGCCCCCTGATCTCCAGACAGAGGGGAGTTTAGATTGCCCTCTGCGCCGCATGGGCAATCTAAACTCCCCTCTGTCTGGAGATCAGGGGGCGGGGCCACCAGCCATGTGACCATTTTCAAGAGGTTCCGGAACTCCGTTCCACTGCGTTCCTGCTGAAAAAAAAGCCCTGCTAATGGTGGTTTTGCATTCCTGAGAACACATAGCTTACTTTAACACATCGAATGAAACAGAAATCAAGAAAGGTCCAGCCCCAACTGAGCAAAAATACTTATTCTGTAGAGGCTGTTGTGAAAGATCTTCAGTGTAATCTGTTATATGCAATTGCTTTAATAACCCACAGGCAATTTAATTTGTTTATCACAGTGCTACTCAGTTGCCTGTGGCTTTCTGGCATGCCACCTGTGGCTCTTTTGAGTGCAGATCTCCTGTGTGGCAGCTACCCTATATTCCAGGAAAGTATCCAATGTCACTGCCTGGTAGGATTTGTAGGTTGACAGGTGGTTCTCACTTGAAACAGGCAACACTGGTTCAGGTAAGTGAACTTCCCTGAGCTGCAGGCCTCGTGTTAGGGGTGGAAGAGACCTCTGTAGAAACTGGGATAATTTCATCATTAATATGGACCCAAGGTAAACATTTTAAAACACAACTTGTCCATGATGATATCAAGGCTGTGGCTATTTAGGCATTCTATGTATGAGGCTGGGTCACCATATGCAGTTAAATGAAGTGGTAGAATGGGGCATGTTGCTGTTGAATGCTGGCATATAAAACAAAATTCCTTGCAACTAGAAAATTTAGCACAGAGAGAGGTTCTAATCACCCTGCAACACTAAGAGTTCAACCTGAACAGTTCAATTATTTTATGTCATAACTGACTTGCAAGTCCCCACTCCCACTGGACAAGGTTCGTCTGAAGTTCAGAAGTGATGATGAAAGACAACCCTGCATGCTCAGAGATACTCTGGTAATTTAAAAGGTTACAGATACTAAATTTAACATCCTTGTATGGGTGTGTTTGGGTGGCAAACAGTAGTCATGTGGCTGTTTTAGTTGACAGTAATTGTAAAAGTAGCTCTGTGGGATTCAAAGTGAAAATCACTGGTTTACCACGGACCACTGTTAATGGGATTGATGAGCCGATATAAATCTTTCCATGTCCTACCTAGACTCTAAGTCAGGCCAAGATGTAAACACCTAATTCTCTGCTTTAGCTGTTGAACTCCCAACAATAAGCGCATAAGCGCAACTCCCAATAAGCGCATATCTGTCATCTTCTGTAGGAATATTTCTAAAAGTACAAGGAAGGAAGCATATTTAATCTTAACCAATAAACGAGATGTTTAAAATTTTGAAAAGGTTTAGGATTAATTATGTACATGAGAAGGGTAGTCCATGAGAAGGATTAAATTCAGCCCGTATTTGTATAGCAACTCCCCACCCATCTGCTATACTGTACTGTTACAATGAGTAGCTTCATTATTTATAGCCTACTTTTCTCAAACTCAACGAGGATTACACAGTGTAAATCAATAAAATGGGACATCTAATACACAATGTAATAGGATTAAAATGTTGACGTAACCTAGAACAAAGCTGAAACAAAGCATAATTACTTACAGGCCATATTAAATGAGAAGTGGGCAAATTATGTGATGCACTAATAAATCTGAAATATATATACTTATGTTTTCTTGGCAATGTTTTATGTTTCCCTTTGGAATTTAAGATTTAATGGATATCTTTTAAAAAATCTATCAAGACTGCTATGTTACTAATACGTTAACGCATCAAATGATACGTATTAAAAATGGAAACTTTAAAAACAAAAAGCCTGCAATCCTATCCAAACTTACTGCCAAGCAAGGCTTGAGATCAGCAGCCCTTCTTAAACCTCAATATAGGTGGGGCACTTAAGAAATCTTTTGTTGCATATACTAAGGCAGATCCTACCTCTATCCTATCAATTTATTTATTAAAATGTTTCTTTTGCTCAAATTTGGAGGAAGGTTTCAGTTGTCTTCCTCTAAATTAAGTGGCTCTTCCACTGGAGGAAGGCTTCTCGGTGGATGGCTGGATCATTTCTGTTAATTTTTTTTTAAAAAACCCTGCTCATTTAGGAGTAATGAGCTGGGGGCCCTACAAGGAAATGGAGCAAGGAACAATTTGAAATTTCCTGATTCCTTCCATGAGATTATAACTCTTTCCTCTTCAATTGATTTTCAGTGTTGTGTACCCATGGAACATATATCCAGTCCTGGAGAACCATTTAGGGAAAATGAGGAGCCTCTTTATCAGCAGATACATAAAGGTCTTTAAAGTATACCTAAGGAGTCCCCTGAGTAGATAGAGGCCCACTACCCTGCCTGTGGTTGATCTAGAAGACCAAACTGCATTGTGTAAGTGATACCTCTAACCTAGTTTCTCTGGTGTGTGACAGCCTGTGGTTACCCAGCATGCTTCATAATAAAGTGGAGAGCTGAACCCCAGAACCTAGTCTGGCTCACTAACTGCTCCACCACATTGGCACCTCAAAACTGGTAAATAAGCTAACAGGACTAGGTGCAGACTCAGTACACGCTCATTATCCATCTTAAAATAAATGTTGCCTGAGCACGATCCTATCCTCCGTGAAATAGCTACTCACTTTTTCATTGTCTTTAATTCACATTGGCAGTTTTCGTTGAACAGCTTTTTATAGTAATAATAAAGAGCAGGAGGACCGATAATTCTTAAAACATTTATTCGGGTCCTTGAGTCAAAAGCGGAGGAATCACGGCTAACCTGCCTTTTCCTAAATGCTCATTTGCGGGCTGAGAATGGTTTCTCGACCTGCGCATTGTAGACGAATACGGTGGCCCACTATTGCTGGGGAGAAGTCAAAACAAAAGCACAGGTTGTGGATTTAAGCCACAGAACGCAACAGCAAGTCCCGCTGAAATGAACATTTCACAAGTGTGTTTACGATTGGGATAGCGGAACATTTACCCAATTTGGTACAAAAACGTGAACTTGAAGCTGAAGTCCAATGAGGGCGCCTGGGAGTCAGCATGGTTTACTTCCCAGTGAGCGCGCACCAGGTCCGGCCACAGACCTCAGGATTCCTGTCTCAGCTCCACAGGCACCCACGACCGCTAAGTCCAAAATGTCACTTGTGAGTAGCCAATAGTTTCTCGGTTCCGTGATGACGTCCGCTTAAGCACCGATATGAGCATTCTAATTGGCTAATTCTTGAAAAAGACAGAAAAAATTACCAATACGAAGGGCAATAAAAAAAAGCCAGTAGGAGGAAAACGACTGGGCGCGTTCGACCAATGTATTGGCATGTCCCGCCCTGTGGGGATTTTTGCACCAGTAATCACAGGCCGGGGCGGTGCCGAACGGGATTCCGGCCACTGGAGTGGGCGTTGCTGCTAATGGGGAGGGCCGGTGGGTGACGGCGCTACGCGTACCGTTGGGGGGAGGGCGAGGCGGAGGGCGGCGCTCGGCCTCCGGTGGCTCCTCGGCTCCCGTTGGTAGAGTCGGTCGGGACTCACGGGGCGGCGGAGCGGCGGCTGCTGCGCGATGTCGGAGTTGCGAGCTGTGGGACCCGGCTCCGGGACTGCGCCCGGCGGAACGGCCGGCCCCAACGCCTCTGGTCCAGGGGGTAGCTGTGGGCCTGGCCCAACGACCCCTCTGCCCTCGCCCGGACCCGGCGGCGGCAACGCCACCCGAGGAGAAGGAGGGACACTGGGCCCTGGGGGCCCAGCCCCCGGGGGGGGTGGCAAGCGCTTCAGGGGGGAGCTCCTCTTCCGCTTCCGTGTCGACTGGCTCCGCTTCCGGGTCAGCGCGGGAAGGCTGGCTTTTCAAATGGACCAATTATATCAAAGGGTACCAGCGGCGTTGGTTCGTGCTGAGCAACGGGCTCCTGAGCTACTACAGGTGAGGCCACGCCCCTTCCGCGAAGGTGGAGGGCAGCACTTAGCGTCGCCTTCTATTCTTGGCTCGGGCGACGCCCAGGATTTCTGGGCCCAGTTAGCGGAGGCTGCGCTGGGCGGGCCTCATTTTTCTTCTCCCTGTTCGGCAGCAAAAAACCGAGGAACAGCAGCCGCTGCCGCCTCTTCCTCCTGGCGCTTCCCTGCCACGTGGCGGCTCTTGAGATAGAGCCGCTTCAGGGGTCTTCCTGTCTTCTAGACGTTTTAAACACAACTTTTTCAAACCTTCATTTTACTCGTCTATTTCCGTTCTTTGGCTGTCTATACGTAGCTTTTCTTTCCACTCGACCTCCCACCCCGTTATGGCTTTTTTTTTACTTGCCATATCAGATCAACCTCCACAGCACCTGCGACATTTCTGGAGCAGATGTCCTTTGCAGCCATTGTCCCAATCTGAGAAAGATATTCCAGCTCTTGTTTTGATGTCGCTTGAGATGTTGGTACTTTTGGTACTGCGCGTTACAGTAGATGCGTTTTTTAAAAATTAAATCATGCTGGCTCTGTGGTTGTGATCCGCCTAATGAGGTGTCTTAAGCCAGTTGATGACTGCTTTCTAAAAAACCTAGGGTCTAAATGTAGGACACCATGCACATGTAGAACTAGAGGCATTAAACGAAAATGGATGTCATAGATCCTGTTGACATTGGGGGTTACTTGGTCTATAAAAAGCTCTGCCACTAGTACTAAAGATTCTTAATATGACAGAAACTGAACTGAGTAGCAATAAGGTAGGAGCTCTCTGTAGTGTTTCTTTGGAATATACATCCTAGCTAGTGAGGGCCAACATAGGATTCTTGGAATTGAAAGCCTTGGATTCAGACCTCTGTTCCCTGCCCCCTCCCCCAATTGCATTCTTTCTACCCCCTTAGAATGTTTGGAAGGCCAGTAGGTTAAAGCTGAATTGGAACCATCAAACACAGTTAGTTAAATGCTGTTTTTGATATGTTAAAAGAAACCATTAGGGCAGAAATCTCACTTGTGAGATCAAGTGTTGTAAATGATAGTGCGTCACATGTTGTGCTTATTATTGTGGGCTTTCAAACCAGGGACTTGATCATTATGCCAGGTGGTAGGATCCAGGAGAAAGCTTCTTGTATCTGACTGGTGTCCCCCCCCCCCAATCTTCCATCTTTATTACCTCCAGTTTTCAGAGCTCTGCAATCTGTTCAGTTTCAAATTACAAATATTCAATTATACCAGCCAAACAGCATGGAATTTTACTTTCTGCTCAAGCATGAATACTGTTCTGCCCTATAAATGCTTTTGATAGGTTCTGGAAAGCTATGGATACCTGCAGCCGATTGGTATCCATGTTTACTCTTCAGGAAGAACCTTGTTCAGAGGGGCTCAGAGAGGTATCATAGGATTGCAGCCTGGGTCTTCAAATGAGAGAGTTTGTTTAATCTTTTTTACAAATATGCAGAGACAAGCAAGCAAAAATCTATCATTGCTTCTAAGCAGATACAGTTCTGCAGTACAAAAGGCATGTGGCATTCAAGACCAAAGCTCAAGAGCTATGCTCCTGTCTTTAAAAAAGTCCTGTTTGTCTGGATCTTTTGAGCTGTTCTGGAGTCTTTGAATACAAAGGAGGCAATGCTTACTACTTAAATATGTGATGGTACAACACCTTTATTAAAGTGTGTTTAATTTCTTTTCCGTCTCTCCAGTCTAGTTTTTTCCATATTTAAAGAGCTATACTCTGTTGCCACTTTAAGTTTTAAGAAGGGGTATTAGGTTGATGATTTGAGTTTCTGATTGATAGGTGAACAGTAAACTACACCTATGTACTAAATAACCAGGTTCATCTTCCCCTCTACCCAAAATTACTGGTTCCTCAAAGATGGTCATTGTCTCACTTTGGTCATCTCTACACTACAAATTTAAGCCAATTTCAGTGGGGTTTATATAGCACGTTTGGTGTCTGAAGTTTATGAGAGTACTGCAAATTTTCTGTCAGCTTCCAGGATTCCTTGGTTGGAAGCTGTAACAATTTAGCAATTGCAAAAATATTTGCAGAGTAGACATACAGTACTCTTAGTGTTCTACATTTTTGTTCCCCTGTTTTAGGAGTCAGACCTACTTTAAACAGTTTTTTTTTCTCTAACAGGCTTGATGTCACTGATGGTGCATATCTGTTAGATGGACAATCAGTTCAGCTCTTTGGTGTTGCATGCTGTGTGAAGGTCATGGAGTGAGCCTTCCCTTATTAGGTTTGTCTGCCCCCTTGAATGGGGTTCCAGTTAACCCCATGGCCCTCAATCTCAAGGATACACTGAGGGTTCTGTGGCGTAGCGTAAGTGAAGCACTGCAGTAGTAATGCCAGCTTGGCCATTTCCTGAATAAAAATGCTAAACTTTTATCAGGAGATTGGGGATATTATAATTTTATAGGTATGCATGATCCCGATAATAATAATTATGCTTCTTGTAAATATAAAAAGCAAGTGTCCTTGTAGCCTTCTTTGCTGCCAAGTACCCTGAAGCTGTGGATTATCTGTTTTGAAGTTAGCTGGTTCTCTTTCCACTGACATAGAAAAGATGCACATGTTGGATGATCCCTTATTAATGCCTCCATCAGTATCTGTCTTTGCCAGGGACCATTTTCCTTTTTTTACTGGCTGCAAGCCCCTGATGATAGAACAGTCCAAACACTTCCTCCCACGGATTCAGCTGGTGGCTCTTCTCTATTAGTGCTCAAGGTGTGTCTCAAAAATAATCTGGAAGTTCGGAGGGGGGCATTTGGTCCTATGCAGTTATCCCAGCCATATAGCAACCCTAAAATTTTAGCATAAGAGAATATATTCAGTATGCTACTGGAAGCCATCCCATAATGAGCAGAGGTAGCTGCTGTTAAACAGATTCTTAAAGCATAGCCTGTATTATTCATAAAGTAACAAGACTCTCAAGAGGATAAGAATAGCTGGCAATCCAGGCTCATATTTCCTAGGTAGAGTCAGCCAGATGGGAGACCAGAATGCCCAGTTAATGTCTTCCAGACTCCAAGGGAGTAAATTATCAATGAGATCTCTAGTGAGTCTTGGGGGAGCTTGTGTACCATCCCAGAGTTGGGGCATGTTCCTTGTTGACTGTGCATTGTTATTCAGCCTTACAGTGGAAAGGAGATGGCTCTTCCTTGTACCACGTCAATATATAGGGAACTTGGTCTTCTGTTGCTGGGGGGTTTGTTGTGTGAGCATAGAGGAAGGCAGAAAGTATGCACTTGCTAATATATTTGATGTCTGAGCAAACTTGGCAGGGCACCAGGCACAGATTGACTTTAGGAGTGTTGAGAAAACTAGGGACTAGAATGAAGTGTGACATGCCTGTCCAGAGGTCCTTCTCTCCACATCCTGATTGCCTCAACAGTTAGGACAAAGTTTGTACTTGGACTTTAGAGACTTGTAGATGAGATTTCCTGCTCAGCTGTAGAGTTTGTCACAAGCTCTTGTGCCTGCATGAACACAAGTATGTTTTGTACATGTGTACATGCATAAAGATAGCATTCCTGGCAATCTAGGATTGTTGGAGCAGATGAAGAGAAGGGCTGGCATGCCAACCGTTTGACCAGACAGCTCACCCTCTGAATTTTGACAGTGCTTAAATATTGTCAGGTATTCCATAAAGCCAATAATGCCTCTTTGTAGGTGGTAGCTTACCTTTTTATTTTCATTTGTTAGTAAGACCACAGGAGAGTGCTGTTTGCCCTCTTATCCCTGCAGCGATCAGGGGCATACCTAGCAAAGTAGCAAAAGCTGTTCCTACTGGCCACCTGCTGTAGTGGCAACTCTAGACAAAGAACATTGGCCTGCTGACTATTTAGCGTAACTGGCCTTTAAAGACAGACTCTTGTTTTTTAATAGTTGCTGTTCAAAAATGCTTGGAAAAGAAGATAGACTGACCTGGGTATTCCTGTATAAAAAACCAAAGGAAAAACCATTTAGTGAAGCATTTGCACTTTCAGAATGCTTACATGACATTTTTGAAAACTATAATAAATCACTACATTAAAAATTAACGCAGTTGTTTCAGAAGAAGTTAAATAATTTGTTTCTGTAATTATTATAAGTTGTGATCTTATTTAAAGTTTCATTTTCTAGTTTAATTTATTTGGGAAATTTCTACGCCTCCTCTCTAGGGAACTTGCCTGAAGCAGATAAATGAAGTTTGAAAGTTTATAACCAATATTTGACCAGATAACCAAATCTTCTTTGAGTTGTACATATCCTGTCCTGCTGCAAAATTTGTCCTATTTTAAAACCTGTGTTCTTAGACGCCTCTTCTCTCCTCTTCCTGTATTCAGTCAGAGATTATAGTTCTTGCAACTATAAATCCCATTTCTTCATTCTTTCCCATGTTTCTGAGCGGAAAAAGAAAAAATGCCTTGCTTTCAGCCTTTTAAGTCATTAGATTTCCTTTGACTAAACATATATCAAATTTGAATTCTCCCCGTGCAATGGCAGTACTTTCATACTGTAAAAAAATCCCTGCCAGAGATTGAAGCCTTAGTATCTCCATATATTCACACATATATATATGTGTGTGTAAATACATCACCGAGCATTTAGACAAAAGAGTGTTGTCTTGGCTCTGTGGTGGACACACAACCTCCATGATGTATATTTCTTAATGGGACCTGTCACATCCTATGGGACCATTAGTCCATGCCTGGTTCTGGATTTTATGTCCTCAAACTCCTGCAAGTCTTGCTGAATCTCAATGCTGAATGTAAAATCTGGCCCATCTACTCTCTGTATATGGCTGATTTGTCTAGCTTGGTGAAATTATCAGGCAGTGTTACAAAGTTCAAGATACTGCCAGCTGTCCTCACAGTAACAGAAAGGGCTTTTAAAAGAAGCAGTGCTAGTTTGAAAATTCCTTCATATTTTTCATATGCCTGGGAAGGGAGATGGATGTCGCCTAAAATCAGGAACAATTATTTTTGAAAGTATTGCCAAACATTTGAAATGCTAGAGATAAATAGCTTTCTCACACTTTGGTTTAATAATTTTTCAGTGTAAGGAACAGAATACTTATAACTTTGTGAATAACTCATGTTTGGCATACTTTGGGCAAGCTATATACATTAAACAACCAAAATATTTTTATGCCATTTGTGATGGCAGGGGCAGAACTTGGAAATTAGGTGACCAGATAGGGAAGCATATGTGGTCTAATTTGTAGAATAAAAGGCTCTTTAAGTCATGGCATGACATGGCAAAACTGTATAGTTTCACACTGCAGGTACAACTTACCCCTCCTCCCATATGGTGCGGGGCGGGGGGGATGCACATAGAGAAATAGCATGTCAGGCAGAATGCTATGCTAGAACCTCTTCTCTGATCCATGGTTTTCCATATGTAGGGCGATTTTGTATATGGAGAATGATTTAGCCATGCAACTTCCTGTTAGCTGTAGCTTGATGTAATACAGCCTTAGTGTTGCCACACACTGGGTTGTTTGTCTAGACAGATCCTGATCGTCTGAACTTAAATTCAAGTCTTTTCTCTGCCATGGGCTTGGGGCCAAAGCAGACATGACTAAGATCATGGTCTCCATTAATCTTTAAAAGGCAAATAATAGGTTTAAAAGTTGGGTGGGGGGGTCCCTTTAAAATGCCAACAACAGCAAGAGCCAGTTTCAGTTAGCAAATCCATGCCAAGGTTAAAGAGTCAAATCCACTCCTTATTAGTCAAGTAGCATCTTAAAGGCTAACAAAATTTATTTCAGCATGAGCTTTGTGAGTCAGAGCTGGTATCCTCAGATGCATAGAATTGTGAATCTGTAGGCCTGGTTGAATTCTCGAGGGGGGCTGTTACATATAGAGAGAGGGTGGTGTAAACCAAGATCCACCAGCATACCTCTATAATGCCTTGTCTTGCTGGGTGTTTCACCAAGCCTATGGATGTACACTTCTGTGCATCTGAGAAAGAGAGCTCTGACTTCATGCTGAAATAAATTTTGTATTAGTCTTTAAGGGGCTATTCAGCTCTTGTGTAATTTTGCTACAGCAACACAGTTGCCCCTCCAGAATTACTCAGTCTTTTTGGGCCCAATCCTATCACATTTCCTAAAGGAAATTCATGCTCTTTGAGCCAAGCCACAAGAGACAAATTACACGAGGAGCATGTGAAGGGAGTCGCAATGTTAGCTGGGAAGCTGAGTTTTAAAAGAGATCGGAAGGCTTTGTCAATTTCCCCTCTCTACAGAGCCAGTGAGATCCCTGCTCACAAGGTTTGTTGATTTCCTCTTTGTCTCCCAGAAGGCTCTGTCAGTTTCACCTCCCTTTCTAAGAGGTGAAGAGGAAATCTTCTAAGCAGTGATCTCCCTGGCTCTGTAGAGACGGGAAATTGACAACGTGGAAATTTTGGGTGATTTGCTATTATTAGCTTGTCTTTCTGTATTGTTTGGGAAGAGGGAGATGGTGCCGGGTGCTAATTGTCTATCCTAGGAGTTTGGAGCTCCTTTTCTAACATTTTCATCAGACCTTTAACACCGATCACTTGTTTGGTTACCCCTATCTGCTCACAGATCCAAGGCAGAGATGCGGCACACCTGCCGTGGTACCATCAACCTGGCCACAGCCAACATCACTGTAGAGGACTCCTGCAATTTTATCATTTCCAATGGAGGGGCACAAACCTACCATTTGAAAGCCAGCTCAGAAGTTGAGAGGCAGCGCTGGGTCACGGCCCTGGAACTGGCCAAGGCCAAAGCAGTGAAGATGCTAGCAGAATCAGGTAAAGGGCACAGTTAGGGCAATACGTATGAACCAAGGTGTGGAGGAGGGAGGATGGGGTGGCACATTTTGGAAGGAAATACGCTCTGTTTTCCCATTCTCTTGAAACAGACAGCTTGGGTGTTGGCTAATGGCAGCTGTATGATTAGGAAGTAGCTGTGGCCTCACCAGTTTAATGTGGATTTTTCTCTCTTCCCCCTGCCCCTTGCCCTCTTTCTATTTGTAAAATCGAGGCTTCCTCTTGCACTTTGAAACCCCATGCCTTAAATACATACAGGATTAAAGTTCTATGGGTAGCAATGTCTGTTCTATTCTAAACATGCAACAGTATTTATATGTGTGAATATGTTTTCTGGTTTGTTCTATTCCGTCCTATTTAGAGTTCCAACTCCTTGGGCAAAGTTTTCTGCCAAATGCCTGATACTCAGTTTATTCACTGTCCTTTGAATCATATGTCTGACATGCCAAGGCAACAAGCAGCCTGGGGACACTGTACTTCAATATGAGGCTTCTGAAAAAAGGACTTTTTTTTTAAGCATCAGATTCCTCAGACAGTGTTAGAGTTTCTGTTTGGCAGGCCAAAAACACACTTCAGCAGTTGATACCAAAGCTGCCCTTCACGGTACTCAGTCAACTGAGCCACATTTTGAAATCTGATGGCTGCTGAGTACAAATGTCTGTCAGTAGCTGATATATTTGATTAGGTAAACTGAACACCAAAGGGCAGTGTCAAGTGACTGTATGGAATACAGCCTTGTGCTGAAGAGATTATGGGTCCTAAGTTCTCGGTCATTGCTTCTTAGAGAAATGTACTACTCGTGTATTAACAGTTAGTATTAGAAACGTTTTTTAGAATAATCCTCTTCCAGTCTAACTTCTCCGGACTTCTCCCTTCCTAGTCTGTCTTTCTGTGAGAGAGATACTTGCTGTTTGTAGAAAGGAGAACAAGTGGAAAATGCTCCACCAATTATTGCTGGAAGAGTTTATTGTCTCTCCTTGCAGTTGTAAAGACTGGAGATCGGAAAAGAGGCATTAGGAAAATTTACAACAGGGAATTTCAATCAGTATTTTGAAAATAAAATACCATCATGCAGCAGAGGCTAACACTCCCTGTAGCATCCATTTTGTCAGACCGCAGTTCTTAGGTGTCAGAATTCAAATATTAGCTGTATTTTAGCCTCATTGCATTTTCAGCCGCCCCCGTTCTTGTCACTATTAGCCTAAGGAAGTATCAGGAGAGAAGTCAATTTTTTGGGATTGAATTTGCCCAATTCTTTTATAACATGAATTATGTTATATACAAGCAGGGGACCTGCAAGGACTTATCAGAGTTGGGATTTCATTTTCTTCTGTATCCCTCTTTCCCCACACTTTCCTCTTCCCCAGTAGCTTCTCCCTTTTTCCTCTTTCCTTCTTTCTTTTCTACTTTTTATTGCCTCCACCTCCAGCCTTCATCTTTCCTTCCTTCTCCTCGCAGTGTCTCTCCAAGAAATGTTAGGCTAAGTTGCAGAAGTTATGCAGTAGCAAGTTGCTTGATTGAGTTCTTTGGTGGCAGCATCCAGGCCTGGCTAAGTCATGCAAGTTGTGCTGCGGCAAGTCACCTGAAAGAGTTGCAGCTGAGTTGTGCAGGAGTGAGTTGCTCACATAAGTAATTTACTGGCAGCTGCAGGGGCCAGGTAAATTATGTGGTAGTTAGTTGCTTGGTGACAGCTGCCAGGCCCAGCCATATTGCACAGTATCTAGTTGGCCAGATTGCTCAGTGGGCAGCACTCAGCCTAGCCAAATTGTGGGGTAGCAAGTTGCCCAAGTGAGTTGCTTGGTGGCCTCTCCTGGTCCTGACAATCTGTGCACATTGCATAGTAGCAGCTGGCTTGTTGGCCGCCACCAGGCCCAGCTATGTTACACAGCGCTGCTGCCAGGCCTGGCCATGTCATAAAAGTTGTGTAGTATCAAGTTGCCTAGGTGAAGCAAATGGTGGCTGCTGCTAGGCCCAGCCAAGTTGCACAGGTTGCATGGCAGCAAGTCGCTGAGGGGAGTCACTCGGTGACTGCTGTTGGGCCTGGTTGAGTTGCAGTACAGCAGGTTGCCTGCACAAGTCACATAGTGGCTGCCACTGGACCTAGCTGAGTCATGCACATATGGTAGTGAGCCACTGAGTGTTCACCACTGAACCTGGTGCCAGCAAATCCACCCGCGATCAGGGGACATGACAAAGGAGGGATAAGACCCTTTCCAGTGCTGTATTGGCCTCCCAGTGACCCATGCTTCTCAGCCTTTGATTTAGGGAAACCAGTGTTTGGAAGGCTCAGCAACATTGTGGTTGCCTGACAACCCCTAAAATGGCTACCAAGAGCTCAAAACTTCAGATCTTATTTCTGTTATTTGGGGACTTTTAGTCCCTCTATGCATGTGTGTGTTTAAGATTACAGACGCTTCTATAAATCTGGGACTTCCTTCAAGTTTGTAGAGAAATCCCCCTTTTTATTAATGGCTCCCTTGTGTGGATTTTTTGATCCATACACTGTGGCCAGGTTCAGAATGAAATATATGATTGTATGAAGAAGTACCTATGTTTGCCTGCCTCTGCAACTCTTGCTGTTCAACTTCTTTGGTTACCTTTGAACTCTGGTATTATGAAAGAGAAATTTCCCACCACAGTATTTATAATTTCATAGATTTCCTTTGAATAAAGTCAGCTACTCTCCATTCTTTTTCATACATTGCTGCTTACTATTGGAGGGGATAGTTAAACTTTATGAGATTAAACTTTGACTAAGAAATTACCTCAGTTCTCTAGAACAGTTGAGAAACAGGAACAAACTACCAAGTCAAACCGTTGCTTCCAACAGCTGCAACAACCGTGAGCACAGAACACTTAGTTGAGATTGCTGAACAGCGAGATGGGTTTCCCGGAATAAATTAGAAGTGGAAACCTTTCCGGAACAGAGAATATCCTAAATATAGCATGATTCGAATTGGCATGTTTAATTTTACTCATATTTAGTAAACAATTTATTAAAAGTACCTCATGTTAATTTTATGTCCCAAGAGCCACAAATACTTGAACTGAAAGATCAGGAGAAAAATCAAGTATGGTTTAAATGTTACATTCAAACAAATTCAAAGCTGTATATAGAAAATACTTCTATTAAAAGAATACTTTTAAATGTTTAAGACAATATTGCATGTACGTTCCCTATATTGTTAAATGTAACAGGAGGAAAAACAAAGGCACTAAAAACAACAGTAATTTTAGCATGCCTCCAAAACTCTGCATGATACGGTATGGATGTAGTTGTCTTCTCATCTGTTTCAGTTGAATTTAATTCTCATCCATTGAAGTTACTGAATCACCTCATCCATTGCATTGCTTCATATCAGATTGAGGTGACAATATCCTTTCCACTCTATGAAAGGAGACATATAAATAAGAATTTTAATTTTGTTTTTTATTTTACCTGCATAGTGAATCAGGTGTATTCATAATGTGATCTTAATTTTGATTATTATATATATATTTATGGTTATTATATATATTTATGGTTTTATCCCCCACCACTGCTTTAGTTTAGAGTTGGGATTCCTCTTTTGCTATGAAGGTATTACAGCTATTGCTTACTCCTCACAGATGAGTCAGGTGATGAAGAATCAGTTTCTCAGACAGACAAGACTGAACTGCAGAATACCCTGCGTACTCTCTCCAGTAAGGTGGAGGACCTCAGCACCTGCAATGACCTGATTGCCAAGCACGGAACAGCATTGCAACGCTCTCTCAGTGAGCTGGAGACCCTTAAGCTTCCTGCTGAGAGCAATGAGAAGATCAAGCAGGTCAATGAGCGGGCCACACTCTTCCGTATCACTTCCAATGCCATGATCAATGTAAGTGTGCCTCCAGAAGCTGGCTGTGGGCCTGCCAGGTTGTAGACATGCTCTGAGAAGTGGCAACTTCTATGTATGCTCTAGATCTGTGCGGCTTCTGTGGCTAATATACAGTTCAAAGTTACATGATCTGGATCTAAGCTCTTTGAGGCAGAGGTGTCTTTTTTGGGTGGGTTAACAATACAGTTTCTAGAGACATAAATTGTTGGCTTGGATTAGATCTTTTGGGTTCACAACTATGTTTCTGTCTTTGTGAAGAGAGAAAGCTTGATTTTGCTAGGTGGTGGTGACATTTATTAACTTCTTTTAATTCCTAGTTATGTATGGCATTATATGTGCAGGTAAAATATAAACATTGAAGGACTTTTTAAAAGCTGCACACAAGTTCCTATTTGTATTGAATTCCCTGTAGCTACTTTCTTCCCTGTAGCTACTTGTCACACAGGACAAATAAAAGAATATCATTAAAAATCTGAATATCTGACCCCTCGGGAAAGGGCAAGATGGAAATCCAAGTCATTAAACAATTGAGCACTGGGGAAAAGCAGAAGAAAAAGAATGGGTTAGGAAAGGGAAACATTCCTTTATTCCTCATGTTCAAATCCTACACTTCCTTCAAAGAAGAGAGGGAAATGGCAACAGGGTTATCCCTCCCCTTCCCCCATTGCAACTACCCTGTTAGGAAGAAAAAAGCGACTGCCTCAAGATAACCTAGTGGGCTTCATGGTTAGAATTGTCTACCTAGTCCATGTCCAGCACTTAACCACCATGGAGAAACAGCTTTCAGAAGAATTACACTAAGGATGGGTAATACTGAGATTTGGTGAGCTTGTTCATAGCATTCTTAATAGAACTGTAGTTTTGTTACCAACATTATTGTGTGATGTCAAACTAGACCTTCTGGAATTAAGATTGGGGTGCTAAAGAGTACATCTTGCTCAGAGCTCAAGACATCTATAAGCCATCAGAATCCTAGAAGAGGTCTGAGGGAGGTTGTGCTTAAGTCACAATCAAGTGCATATTTATACGGAGACAATCCTGCTGAATTCAGTAAAACTAAGTAACTTATGAGTATACATGTAGGATTGAGGAGGGGCCGTAGTTTGGTGGGAGAGCATCTGCTTGGCATTCAGAAGGATCCAGGTCCAATCCATGGCATCTGATTTAAAAAGGCTCAGGCACTAGGTAATGTGAAAGACCCTGGAGAACCACTGCCAGTCTGAGTAGACAGTAGCTGACCTTGATGGATCAGTGGTCTGATTCAGTAGAATGTGGCTTCTTATCAGGTAGCTCTGCTCCTAGTCCTTGAGCTTAACTATGTAGTCACTAGTGTCCTAAAGGCAGTGTCATGATTCAGAACATTCTTGATAACCCACACACTTGTCATTACCAAAACTGTTCTGGGAAGATCTGAACACAGTTGAGATCAGGTTGACCAGATTTCATCCCTGAGCTCATCATGCCTTCTTTACTCACAGGTGGACAGGGGTTCCTGGGCACATTACTGAGATTTGTGTACATCTTCCTTAAAATTCTTATTTATTGCCTGCTTTGCAGTCAAGCACTATATCTTTAAAGTGTCTGAGGAAGCTTTATGTTTTGGGCAGAGGGTGTACAGCCCAGGGACAAACAAGCGATTGTTAAGAGATTTATTCAAAATGCTCAGGTGCATTTGAATCACACACACACACACACACACGGGTAGAATAGCACTCTTAACATCCTGATTCTGCACTGATGTTAAGTAACATACCAAAGTACCATACCTAGAATTACAAAGAGTCTAGGAGTTACCTAGGTCACTCTGAAAGAGCAAAGGCCTGTTTTGCCCAGCCTCGAGGATACCATCAATCTTGAATCAGCTGGAGAACAGCAGTAAATGACACCGCTGAACTGGACTCCTAAGCCAAACCCCTCCCATACTGAAGGAAGCCTGTTCTTTGAATATAGTATGACATCATAATGACATCATAACACTACAGAAGGATTGAAGTTACACTGAATTCCTCAAGGAATGGAATGGAAGCTGTAGTTCAGAAATTTCCTAGTTAGCAAGGGCCTATTCAGAGGTACCTATTCACCTGTTCAGATATACAGGAAGTCTCAGGGTGATTTCAAAGGGAAAGTTAAAAAGGTGGAAATGAAGACTAGCTTCATCTGGAGAAGTAATCTTTCTCTTGAAAAAACTGATATCCAAGCTGTGTTGCAATGTCATTGCCAGCTATATAGTGCATCTTTCAGACTGTCAGATGTCCCAGCTACCTGTTTTATTAAAGGAAGGGGTTGTTGGGTTGTCCTTCCAGGACCTCCAAGCTGCAGAGGAAGTAATACTACACACATTTCCCTAGCCATCCTGTTAAAAGTGATGTCTGCAAAAATGCAGTTAAAACTAGCTGTTGAAACTAGTTTATAGTTGACACTGAACTTTAGTGCAAAACTAAATGTAATGGCAAACAATTTGTGGCCACAGGTTTGCTGTCACCATTTTAAAGTGTTTTTAAAATGCCACTTAGAACTCCTCCCCACCCTATTTTAAGTGCCAAAATAACCATGGTAGGGAGGCACACAGTGAGACTTGCAAAAATAGATCTGCTTGTACTTGCAACGTTTGGCCTGCTGGTTTATGAAATCTTTTAACTTGGATTAGTAATAAAATTAATGCCCATTGACCCTGCATCTGTGATCATCTCTATTCAATGAGTGTACACAGTGGTGCTTTCTCTGAGGATGAGGCTGGTGCTGAATGATCACTGGATTGTGAGGGAGATAACGGCACATCTCTCATATTTCCCAACAGTTCACTTTAGGCTACAAGAGGGCACTGTTGAATCTGGAGACCACAAAGACCTAAAGAGCAGGAACAACAAAAGGTACGCTGGTGGAGCTTTACCTGGATTTGGGTGGTGAATGGTGTCTCTTGGTGCTCCTCATAGGCTTGCCGGGACTTCCTGATGCTGGCTCAGACACACAGCAAAAAGTGGCAGAAATCTCTTCAGTATGAACGTGATCAGCGCATCCGTTTGGAAGAGACCTTGGAGCAGCTGGCCAAGCAGCACAACCACCTAGAAAGAGCCTTCCGTGGAGCCACAGTTCTACCATCCAACGCGTCTGGCAGCATGGATTCCAATAAAGGTGGGAGCCTAGGGCTTTGGACTTCATCTCTTCCTTGAGCCATGCTCCATCAGGATGGTCACCTCTTTGGGAGAATTCTTTCCCAAGGTTTTTCGTACATCTTCCCCACAAAAAACTTCTGCTGAGGGATCCCTGCTGAGAGCCAGTTTGGTGTAGTGGTTAAGAGCAGCAGGACTCTAATCTGGAGAACAAGGTTTGATTTGCCACTCGCTACTTGAAGCCAGCTGGGTGGCCTTGGGTTAGTCACAGCTTTCTCAGCCACACCCTCCTCACAGGGTGATTGTCATGAGGGTAATAATAACACACTTTGTAAACTGCTTTGAGTGAGCGTTGATTTATATACCGCTGAAGGGCGGTATATAAATCAAATGTTGTTACTATTTTTTAATCCCAGAGGGTCCTAAATAATCAAAACCAAGGAAGAAAATACCACCCTGTTTCTCTTGTAGATCGATGTTTCCCATCTAAAGGGGATCTGAGTGATGAAGATGATGACAATGAGTTCTTTGATGCTCCTGAGAACATCACAATGCCTGAAAACATGGGACACAAGTGAGTGATTCCCCAGGTTCCCTGAAAACTCTTCAGCCCTGAGCTTTGGCACTGTGATTCATCTTTCATATGCCATAGTCTAGAGGCTGCTAAATGGTTAAGCTTCAGTCAAAATCTCACATAACTGAACAGGTTGCCTATTGTACCCTTCCTTCCCAAGTGTGCGCATCTGTCAACTGGGAAGGAAGCAGTTCTGGCCTCCAGCAGGGAGGAAAAGATGAGAGAAACTACCTTCCATGGAGTTAGTCCATTGGTCCATCTAGTAAAGTATGGTTTCTGGCTGTCAGTTCCCCTCTAGAATCTCAGACAAAAGTCTTTTCCAGTACTAGGGCTATAGACAAGAGACTTGTCCTTCCCTCCCATGAAGTTGGCTGAGTCTTTGCTTGGTGGACATAGAGTTTCTTGATCCCCTTTTGCCTATTGAGCATAGTATATGTCCCATAAGTATGTCTGCCTCTAGCTGGCTCCATGCCCTAGCACTGAATCCATAGGTGCTGCACATTTAATCTGGAACTTTCTGTATGTGCTTGCTCACTGAGCTACAGCCCTTCTTGCCTTCTCATCTTGTCTTTCTTTTGCTTATCACACACTTGTTTCTATGCCATCACTCCTAGTTCTGCAGTGAGGAGTGGGGAAGGGAATTCTCTCTCCACACACTCCTTCCCCATCAAGAACAGGAGCTATGAACATATGAATACTTAGAACTTACAGGCTATCAAGAGGAGACAGAATATGTGAGGAGACTACTGGCAATGGTCTCACATATTTGTGGCAGGTGAAAACACAGAGAATGAGAAAAGTAGGTGGGGAGATAAGGCAAACCCTCCTGACTGTTTTATGTGGCCCTCATGCAAAACTTGTTGCCAGCCAGGCCTTAGATGGGTGGTGGGAGCGGTAGCATTGTTTCCTGAGCCATTTCTTTGGTTAGTACAGATATCTCAGTTGGAGAATCCAATTTCCCCTCTCCAGAATGTCTTTGCTGTCTCTCTAATTCCTTTAGACGAACTGGCAGCAACATCAGTGGTGCTAGCAGTGACATCAGTCTCGACGAGCAGGTATTCCCGTCTTTGATTTGAGGGGCAGGAAGGAAACACCAGCTTTTTCATTAGGTGATATTGGGATACCCTAGAGAAAAGATAATTGTTGCCTTTGTGTCTTTTGAAGCTTCTGGGGTGACATCAATGGCTTAGTGGCATGAAGTACAGCTCTTTTGCCTGTTAAAGCAGGGAATGTCTGCATGCAGGATGGGATGTAGAGGGCAATACAAGTGGGTTTGGGGGGAAAGAATTATGAGTGCTTCTTAATGAAAGTGGGCAATTTTTACTCCTTCTCATGATGTCTTGTCTGCAAGACTCACAACATGCCCAGAGGAGTATGTTAAAACAGGGTTTACTGAAAAGGGGGGGGGTATCATCTCTCCTTTTAAGAGGCAGAATGGAGACACACAGTCATGGATATACTTAAACATTTTTATTCACTTTCCACAGAAAGTGATTTTTCAGGTTGATCAGAAGAACAGATATGACGTATCCCATAGGACTAGCTTTAACCCATATTTTTTGTTCATGGGTCTGTGTAAATCTTATTTATGATTCTGCACACCAAAAGGCCTTATAGATGAGGGTAATAAAGAATAGCAGAACAGTTGAATTTTGGGCAGAGTAAAGTAGAAGCTCAGAGACTGCAAGATTTGGTGATTAGCTGCAACCTCCCCACGTGGCTGGACTGGTCTTTTATTTCTTTTCAAGTATAAACACCAGCTGGAGGACACCAAGAAGGAGAAGAGAACCCGAATCCCCTACAAACCAAATTATAGCCTCAACTTGTGGAGCATCATGAAGAACTGCATTGGCAAGGAACTCTCCAAGATCCCCATGCCAGTGAGTCTCCTCATTATAACTTTGGTAGCAAGTTCAAGTCTAGGAAGGCAGCCTCCCTTTTATCCTAAGACAAGGAAGGTCAAGCATATCCAGGCTGCAGTAAGCTCTGTGGCATGATAGTTGATACAAACTCGTAGCATGTTTTATGTGTCTAACACCATGTCAACATGAGCAGTTCTGGAAAGATCTTCTGGCTGTAACTTGCTGTTTCTGCCCCCAGGTTAACTTCAATGAGCCCTTATCCATGCTGCAGCGCCTCACAGAGGACCTGGAATATCATGAACTGTTGGACCGGGCAGCCAAGTGTGAGAGCTCCCTGGAGCAACTCTGTTATGTGGCTGCCTTTACTGTATCATCTTACTCAACCACAGTCTTCCGCACCAGCAAGCCATTCAACCCCCTCTTAGGAGAGACCTTTGAGCTAGACCGGCTGGAGGAGAATGGCTACCGTTCCCTCTGTGAGCAGGTAAGGAACAGAGTGCATTCTTCTTTTGACCCTAAGCAGCAACTCTTGATTCCAGGGTAGTTCTTTTGACATTTCAATTTGAGCTAGATTTAAGTTCCATTATTTGGGTGGAACTTGCTTCCAAACTGAGTGTGCTTAAGGCCTCTTTGAGATATCTAATCTTCAACTTCCTTTCTGTCATGTCTTCTAGGTGAGCCACCACCCTCCAGCTGCTGCCCATCATGCTGAATCCAAGCATGGCTGGACCCTTCGTCAGGAAATCAAAATTACCAGCAAGTTCCGTGGCAAATACCTCTCTATCATGCCGCTTGGTGAGTCTTTGCCTCTGGATTCCTTTTTCAGACTGGTAGACTAATGCGGCAGTTCAGCAAGCTGAGTTCAACTAGTGATCTCCATCTTGGACTGGATTCTGGGGGTCCTGGTCAGTATCTAGCCTCTGGGAAGATAGTGGTCTCCCTATTCTACTTTCTGTCCATCAATGAACACTTGTCCTGTATGCATAAGGCATCCTTGGTGTATACAGTGCATTCATCCTTTTAGTACCCTTTTCTGGAATGTGTGTAATCTTTAGAGTTCTCAGAAGCATCAAATGGGCACTTCTCTAGAAGTAAAATAATGGGTGGATCAGTTAATCCATTAGCTGAGCTTGGATTTGAACACAAGTCTTCCAATACTAAGTCTCAATGGATTTAGGTACTTTACACCAGAACCTACTAAGGGCCCTTTTTATCAGTATAGAGCTGTTCTGAGAACTGCCTTCCTATTTCTAGGTACCATCCACTGTATCTTCCATGCAACTGGCAATCACTATACATGGAAAAAGGTCACCACCACAGTACACAACATCATTGTGGGCAAATTATGGATAGATCAGGTGAGTCAAAAATAGAAAAGCTCTGTTATATGGCACATAGGAACTATATGTATGTTTAGCAGAGCTGGGAGTCAGGACCTGCTATTGATTTGCTTAGTGAGCTGTTCAGCAACTACACAACACAATATTGAACATGTTGCATAAATGGTAGAGCACTTGCTTAACTTTGCCCCTCACAACTTTTTCCTCCAGTCTGGCGAGATTGAGATTCTGAATCACAAGACCAGTGAAAAGTGTATTCTCAAGTTTGTTCCTTATAGCTACTTCTCCAGAGATGTGGCCAGAAAGGTAAGAGGCCATGTACTCTGATTGTTCCATTGGTTGTGAAGGGTTTTGTATGACAGAAAGGGAAAAGGGCTGGTCACTGCTTGGTGGCAAGAGGTGTCTCAAACATAAGCTGAAGGGACCACATGCACAGCAGTGACCTTCCCAATAGGACCAGTGCCTATGTAGAGTGTTCTTTGAATGTGTTGCAGTTGCTGGGACACTGCTTGCATGATTTGGCACTCTGAAAAGCAGATCTGTTGACAGAGCCATACTTGAATGGAGGGGGTTGCTCTTCAGCTTTTGAATTAGCCTGGAGAAAGCTGAAACAGTCTTTCTAGGATTTGTCAATAGTCTTGCTGAAAAGTATCATGAGGATTGTTCTCAATGACCACTCAACTATCTCCTGTACCAGGTGACTGGAGAGGTACTAGATTCCTTGGGGAAAGTGCACTTTGTGTTGCTAGGCACTTGGGATGAGAAGATGGACTGTTTCAGGGTGACAACAACTAGCATGGAGAATGGTAGCGACAGCCGGCAGAGAGTACATGAAGCAGAAGACAGCAGGGTCATGCTGTGGAAGAGGAACCCACTCCCGTGAGTAAGGAAGGTAGCGTGGCTCCCCCAAGGGGGTTGCTGATGCTACTTTTTCCTCTGGAAAAACACTTGGACAGCCTCAAGCGCCACAAAATTGCTTTATTTTTAAATGGCAACTGAGATTCTCAGGATGTGGGTTTCTTTGCTCACATGGTGTCGCAGAATATGCTCAACTGTGAGTAGTTCATACACCAAGACCAGTAGGACTAGAGTTTTGCAGGATCTCATCTCCCCACCCCCCACTCCCTACTATATAAAAGGCTGACTGTGTTCCAGACAATTCACTTCTTACCCTCGTGCGCCTCCTGAGGACGCTGCTGCAGAGGGAAGCCCAGAAGAGGCAGCCTGTCCCTCCAAAAGTGCGCAGTGGGGGGAAACCCAGGACAAGATCAGGCGCAAAGCAGGCAGCAATGCCTGCCGCTCCCCACCTTCATCCAGCTTGGGATCAGGAGCTGAGCAGGTGGCAGTGCCCACCTGCAGCCTTCAGCCAGCTGGGATCAGGAGTGGAGCAGGTGGCAATTCCCACCCCCACCTTCACCCGGCTGGGATCAGGAGCTGAGCAGGTAGCAATGCCCACCCCCGCCTTCACCAAGCTGGGATCAGGAGCAGAGCAGGTGGCAATGCCCACTCACAGTCTTCAGTCAGCTGGGATCAGGCGCGGAGCAGGAGGCAATGCCCACTCCCCTCTTCACCCAGCCGGGATCAAGAGCGGAGCAGGTGGCAGTGCCCGCCCTCCGCCTTCATAAAGCTGGGATCAAGAGGCAATGCCCGCTCCCCTCTTCACCCAGCTAGGATCAGGAGCAGAGCAGGTGGCAATACCCACCCACAGCCTTCAGCCAGCTGGGATCAGGCGCGGAGCAGGGGGCAATGCCCGCCCCTAGCTTTCACCCAGCTGGGATCAGGAGTGGAACAGGTGACAATGCCCACTCCCCCTTCAACCCACTGGAATCAGGCACAGAGCAGGTGGCAATGTCTGCCCCCCGCCTTTACTCGGCTGGGATCAGTCACGGAGGAGGAGACAATGCCTGCCTGCCTGCCTGCCTACCCACCCTCCCTTTTCTAGAGCCCGTTACATTTTTCCTCACAATGTGTTTTGTTACTAGTTACTGCCATAAGAGCAAAGCTATGCCAACTTCCTGTTCTAGAGTTTGGACTTGGCTGCATGTCAGAGCCTTGCTGCTGCCTGACTCCTTTCTCCTCTTTTTCTTAATTCAGGAAGAATGCTGAGAATATGTACTATTTCTCAGAGCTGGCTTTGACGCTCAATGCTCAAGAAAATGGTACTGCTCCCACGGACAGCAGGCTTCGACCTGACCAACGTCTCATGGAGAATGGGCGCTGGGATGAGGCCAATGCAGAGAAGCAACGCCTTGAGGAGAAGCAGCGCATCTCTCGCAAAAGACGTGAAGCTGAGGCCATGAAGGCCACAGAGGATGGTAAGAGTAATTCTGCTAATCACGCCTGAAGTGAACGATGAGCATGCAAAAGTGTCATGGTGTCAAATAATTAGTCCAGCTAGTCCAACCAAGGTCTCCCCCTGTGCTCATGCTGCATGAAACTGAACAAGAGGGTTTGAATCTGGGACCTTTAGCAAGCAAAGCACATTGTATATAGTTATAGCTCCTGTCCAAGGAGAACACTTGGTACTACATTGGTAAGGAGAGATACTAGTCTTGTTCATGAAAATTAAATTTCTCATTTGCACTCTTCTTCTCTACTGTCCTTTTATTTGCAGGAACTCTTTACGACCCTTATAAGGCACTGTGGTTTGAGCGGAAGAAAGATCCAGACACCAAGGAGGTGGCCCACGTATACAGGGGAGGCTACTGGGAGAGCAAAGAGAAACAGGACTGGAGCATGTGCCCTGATATCTTCTGAGCTGGAAGCAGCTGGACTATTAAGAAGAAGAGGAAAAATGGGTAGTGGAAGAAAGATGGAAGGGATCATGTGACTTCCTGCCTAGTGCTTTCCTCACCAAATCTGTCTGTCTTAACCAATCACTTGTTTTGAATCAATCACCCAAAGCAGAATCCAGCAGTGGTGATTGGCTGGGTTGCCTTAGCTGATTGAAGTTGGTGTCTGGATCCCTGGATGGCTAGGGACATATCTGAGTAGAGGACTGCATCCTCAGTTTCCCCATTGCTGAGCTCCCGACCCTGCACTTTTGGGGAGGAAGAGGGGAAAAACATGGTGCTGTATACAGTTTGGCCCCCTTTTCTACTTTCAGATAGAGACAGTTCAGTAGCATGTAGTCAAGACCATGAATGTATGATCCAAGGGGATTTTGGAGGAAATGAAAGAACATCCTGTAGTTCTGCCATAAAGGTTGTTCTGGTTCATCCATCCACCCATTAGGTAGCCTGTCTTTAGGCAAGGTGTCACAAGTGAGGCTTCTGAAGCATTGGATGTCTCTCCAGGAGCTATCATCTTTCAGTCCACTCTGGGAGCAATGCAACTAGTGGTGTCCTAGAATGGAGATGGGATAAGAGGCTAGCTCTTGTCCCAGTGGAACCCTTTTGGGGGGCTCACTCAGACATTCACACATGGGCAGGAAACTAACCTTAATTTTTCTCCCTTCTGGAACCCACACTACACGAAGCCCTGGTATCTTCCCCATGCGCACTGTGGTGGGACACTACGATTAAAGATTTCCTCAGCGTACACCCCCTGGCAACCTCTAGCTTAATGCACACCTGTTTATATGTATATTATATATATGTAGAGAAAGAGAGAGATCTAATTTTTGTTTTGATTTTTTTCCCTGTTCCTCTTCCATCCTGCAGACCCCATTTTGTAATATGTGCCCTACTTGGTCTCCCTCTACTGCCCCAAGACCAAGAGACGTTCTGAAGAAAGTGGCAGTGGAGAATTATTTGACTTGTCTCTTTTTTTAAAAAAATACCATCTGATGCAGGAGCTGAAGCTTGGTAGCATCAGTCATAAGGTTGTGCAGGCATAAACCAGGTGTCCCTCTACCATTAAAAAAATAAGAACATTGTGGGAACTCCCAGCAGGTCTTGGACAGTTCTGGTCACATCTGCTGGAGCTGGATCCTAAGGCTGAAAGGGTGCTGCCACTGTATAGAGATGGATAAGGGCCCAGAGGCTGCCCAAGCCAGGCTCACACTTAGAAGGGAGTGTGGACTGTAAGGCAGCCCCTGGCCTTGGCTAAGGATCAGCAATGAGGTGCCTTCCTTCTGTGTTTATTTTCTTTCTGTTCATTGACTTTTGAACTTTAGCCACTGAAGAGGTAAGAGGAGACAATGGTTCTGCCCAGGGCTGCTTCCTGGTGAAATGGGGACATCTTACCGACCGGGAGAAATAAGACCATGAGCCCTGCCTTCTCATCAGCAAAGGGCAGTGCTGCTGATTGGGAATGAAGGGCCTTTGGATGGAGTCTCTGCATTATTTTCTGCTTGGTCCCTGTTTAAAGCCTGTTCTTTGAAGCTGAAGGAGGCTGATACTCCCTTGGATGGGTTAATGGCAGGCTTTGAGAGAGAGAGAATCCCTGCAATTCTATTTTTGGGGTTTTTTTGCCTTATTGTCTTTTTTCCAAGAAAACTAAATTAAATAATGAAACCTGAAAATATCCAGGTTGGGGTCTCTCTGTGTGTGTGTGTGTGTGTCCCCGGCTCAACTCTCAGGCTTGAGAGGGCTTAGTATATTTGTCTTCCTGCTGGATGGCATGTAGAAGACTGTGCACTCCATACAACTTGCACCTTTGATCTCTCTCTCTTGCAATGTCTTTGACTTTGCTGGTTCAACTTCTAACAGATAGATGTTATGTAAGGTTGCCAGCCTTTGTGGATACACGGATACTTTGTGTAGCTTTGGGGAGGCTTGAAGCAGGCTGTCCTTGGGAGTTTGCCAAGGCTTTTTCTGAAATCCATATGACTTACCAAAGGAATGCACTGGGGGGGGGGGCAGGAGAGGAAGGATGGGATATCCTCATTCTTGGTTCCAGCTGGCAATTTCATCCAAAGTTCTTTCAGTTCCATTGGTGTGTGTCAGTAGCTGCCACTGCTGGGAAAAATACTTGCAGTTACTAGCTTTCAGACTGGGAACTCTAGACCAGGGTAAAGTACTATATTTAACTTGAACATGCCTTGGAAGAAAAACCTTGGAGCATTTATTTGCACCAGGTGTTTGCCATCTAGACCCTTCTAGTGCCTAATGGCTCATCAAGCAAGCTGAGCATCTTTCCTTAGATCCAGGATTGGCAGAGCTCAACCTGAACAATTTTTAGGGCTAAATGATGTTCCACTTTGTTCTTATAGTTAACTAAAGCTGAATTCTTGTGTAGCTGCATTGCTATTCATTGATGGGAAGGTTACTCTTGAGTTTCAAACTGGCAATCACATGTATGTTGAATACAGGGCAGCTGGGTTGCTGCTTTACCAGTGCTGCTGCTTTGACCCAAATTTTTCATATAGTCTTACACTCAGTGGGACTACACTTGTTTGCCCTTCCCCAAGGACTATTACCTACTACTGAAAACCATCAAGCTATATGTCAGAAGCACATTCCTTTCAACTTACCAAAGGCTGAAGCTGTAGAATCATCACTTCTGTGCTGTGGACTATTACATGACTAGGAATTTTCTTGGATGGGAGGGAACCCAAGTTTGAATCACAGTTTTCCTGCAGAAGTTCACTGGGTGACTAAACCAGTCACACATTATCAGCCTAGCCTACATTAGGGTTGTTGTGAGGATAATATGGAGGCAAGGGGGTGATGTAAGCTGCTTTAGGTCCTCGTTGTGGAAAAGGCACTATATACATTAAGTAAATAATAGAGATGAAGATGGGGGCAGATAAAAGTAAGTTGTCTAGTGGGTTTGAAGTAGAGAAGGATGTTGAGAGAGCATATGGAAGCTGCCAGGAGGAGGGAGGCTCCTGGGGGAGAAAAAGAGGAAAGGTAAAGATGGAAGCAGACAACGGGTGGGTGGGAAGGTGAGAAAGGGGAAGAGGCTATGGGGGGCAGTGAAGGGAAAGAGGACATGGTGAGGGAGGAGGAAATGAGATGCCCCCTTCAGTCTTTGTGGGTTCTGCTCTTGTATATTCTAATAAGTTTAGCCTCATCTGCGGAAACTTAAATCCATGGATTGGGATCACACTGACAGAAGGGAGATTTTTCTCCAGATGTGGGAGACTGGCATAAGTTTGCAGAAAAATCTGAAACCTTCAAAAAAAAACAAGCTGGAGGTTTTTAAAAAATCTCAAACAGGAGGTGGTGTCTACACGTGTCTGGCTGGGAGCTGTGCCTGGCTTGGTGCAGATCCCTGCAGAGCAGTGAAGGTGAAAAAAAAGTGGAGGGAGGAAATGCAGGAGGTGGGATGTTCACTCCCCACAAGTTTCTTGCATGTCCCCATTTATCATCACCAATATATATCTAATTATCAAGCTGGCCAAATTGGAGGATACTTAAATCTGGAGATTGGAGCCATAAACAGATAAGATGGATTTTTCTACAAACCTGAAAACCTTCCCAGGTTTGCAGAAAAATCTGAAGAAACAAAAACATTGGAGGGTTAAATACTCCACAAAGTGATAAAAGGAGCACCTATCGCTTAACAAATGGATGCCCTCAGTGCTGTTAGTAAGCAACCACAACAGTTTTTCCAGCATTCCAGGCTGTTTCTGTCAGTAAAAGGCATAGGTGGGAGCAGGGCCATTTCAAGGGTGGTTTTGTCCTTTGAGGGAGGACTCGTGGGGCCTGGTCTAGCAACAACCACTGGGCCACTTACTTGCCCATGACTTACCTATCTGCTTCCTACTGTTAAACAGCAGTAACCCCACAGAAACTAGTGTGGTGTCAGCATTAGTTTCAGACTAGGACCTTGAATACCATTCTGCTGTGGAAATGCACTGGGTGACCTTGGGACAGATACACATGCTTTGTCTAAACACACAGGCAGAGGCAGATTGGCCATTAAGAGCACCAGGACACCTCCTGGTGGGCCAGTGTGCCCATACACTTGGACTGGGGCCAGCCCTGTGACAGAAAGGCTGAGCCTGGCCCACCCTGTGCAAGGCAGGGGAGGTGGTGCCCAAGGTGAGGTCTGCCCAAATTGTGCAAAGTTAGTTTTTTTCACAGTGCAAAGGGTTTTTCACAGCACCACAAAACTGGGCCATAGTTTTCCTGAGTAGAGGCTGCCAGGAGGAGGGTAGAAGGGAAAACTGAAGACAGGAAGAGGCGGGAGATAAAGCTAGATTGGCTGGTGGGTGGGAAGGAAAAGAGGAGGCAGGGAAAGGCAACGGAAAGAAGAAATAGTGGGGGAGGGCAGTTAGATGCCCCCCATCAAGTCGTTGCGAGTTCCTGCTTGTACAGTACTAATTGCATGAAGTGATAAAAAACTTAAAAGTGGCTGCCACTGTTGGTCTTGAAATAATGCCCTGAGTAGGTGAGCCAGTAGTGACAGAAGTTGACCTCTATTTCTGACCGTTGTGTATTTAAAAGATTTTGGCAAGGGCTGGCTGTCCTGCCCTACTGCTGCAGGATAAGACAAGCTGTTCATATCAAAATTTCCTTTTGCAGTGCCCTAAGCTTCCTAGGCAACCGCTGCTCAAATGCCTCCTTAACTCAGACACATGCCTACTGTTTCACAAACTCAAAAGTATCGGTCTGTTGGATTACTTCTCTGTGATGATTTAATTTACATGTTCAAATATTTAGCTGTGCCTGATCAAGTAGTAGCATTGAACTTGAGTCAGTCAAAACTTGTGTACTGACATCACTAGGGTAGGGAGAGAGCCACTGGTGCTAAATATAACACTTAACTGCTGTGCTCGAAAGAAAAAATATTACGTAACCATAACACAGTTGAAAGTTGGCAAAATACAAGCAACTGAGGCAGAAAATAAGGACAGACTTGTTTTTGTAATGTGCTAGCTCTAAAAGAGTATAATTAACCTAAAAAACTACAGGTACAATAGTAGCACGTTGCTATATTCTCCCCATTGCAAATCCTGGCAAAAATACATATATTTCAAGTTATCTTGCCTAGTAGTTGACGGATTATAAATGCTTTCAGAGACGAACTACAGAGTACAATGAAGAAGAAAAAGAGTCCAGTAGCACCTTTAAGACTAACCAACTTTATTGTAGCATAAGCTTCCAAGAATCACAGTTCTCTTCATCAGATGCATGGAGGGCAAGAAGAAACTGGTCAGATATATAGGTGGAGAGGGGAGGGCGGAGTAGATGCAAACAGTAGCTTCTGATATGGAGATCAGTTTGCTTCTGTTACGGAAGTCAGTTACTTCTGATAATGAGACCACCATTCATAGTCTCTATTCAATCCCAGCTTGACTGAGTCAAATTTACATATGAATTCCAATTCAGCAGCTTCCTGCTGGATTTTGTTTTTGAAAGGTTTCTGTTGAACTACAGTGACCTTTAAGTCCTTGATGGAATGTCCTGGTAGATTGAAGTGTTCTCCCACTGGTTTCTGGATGTTGCCATTTTTAATGTCAGATTTGTGTCCATTCTTTTGCGCAGAGGTTGGCTGGTTTGTCCAATGTGCAGAGCAGGTGGACATTGTTGGCACATGACGGCATATATCACATTGCAGGATGAGCAGTTGTAAGAGCCAGAGTTGACGTCATTGGGTCCTGTAATTGTAGTTCCTGGGTAGATATGAGGGCAGAGCTGGCATGTGGGTCTGTTGCAGGGCCTGGTACCTGTGCTGGTGACTTCATTATCAGAAGTAACTGACTTCCTTAACAGAAACAAACTGATCTCCGTATCAGAAGCTACTGTTGGCATCTACTCCTCCCTCCCCTCTCCACCTATATATCTGACCAGTTTCTTCTTGCCCTCCATGCATCTGACAAAGAGAACTGTGATTCTCGAAAGCTAATGCTACAATAAAGTTGGTTAGTCTTAAAGGTGCTACTAGACTCTTTTTGATTTTACTACTACGGACTAACACAAATAACTCCTCTGCAATGAAGAAAAAGACTCCATTGTCTGGGTTAAAACAGATGAGGCAGCCTTTAAAATAGGATGGCATTAAGTTTTGTATATACAGGTGCTCCAGGTGTAAAAATCCACACCCTGAAGCTTTGACAATCACATTTAAAGGGATATTTCATTAACATTATTATGGAATGAGTCAGGTCACACTCCTCACAGTACTCTGAAACCATTTAGTGTCAAATATGGGTGACATCTGAACTGTAAGAAATAGCAGCAGCATTCAACAACATCTTCCCGGCAAACATGGCAGCAAGCCAATGGGAGGAGTATGAAGGAGCAAAACCGGCTCTACCCAGATGTTTGTGGAGGGTGGGTGGGGATGATGCTAGCAGAAGAGTTCTAGTTGAGGAGAAGGCATACCAAAAAAATCTACATAGAAAACAATGGCAGGAAAAGTGATGGTAGCCTAGCACACAGCCCTCACAGACTACTTTGTAGATGGAGGGGTTGTTTTTAATGGAATATTCAGGCACTTCAGCTCCTACCTGCTGTGTGAAATGGTACAGCCTAGAGGTTTACCACCTTGGTGAGAATTAGGTCAGGGTGGGGATAGTATTAAAGGATGGCAAGTTTATTTTTATTTATGTCCAGGGCTTTTTTTCAGCCAGAACGCGGTAGAACAGGATTCTGGCACCTCTTGAAAATGGTCACATGGCTGGTGGCCCCACCCTCTGATCTCCAGACAGAGAGGAGTTTAGATCGCCACCAGTCATGTGACCATTTTCGCTGAGGGCGATTTAAACTTTAAAAAACTCCTCCCCTTGTTTCAGCTGACCCAAAGTGACATCATTGTCTGGTCCCAGAAGTGTGTGTGCACTTTGCACATGCACAAGTGGCACCAGGGGCACCACCTCCTGCCAGGAGTTGCCCCCTGTACTAGCAACCCACTGAGTTCCACCTCCTCTTTTCCCAGAAAAAAGCCCTGTTTATGTCCATTATTTAATGAAGTTTTGTGTTTTTAGCCTCAACTTGAATTTTTCACTTCAAGTTCTGAAGTGGTACTTCTGGTACTTTCCTAGTGAAGAAAATTAGGTGCACAAATCTGCACCTATGCATAATTATTGTATTATAGTATTGTTATAATTTCATCCAGGGTGCTAAAAATACAAAGTATAGTCAGGATGACCAGCCAAAAAGCCCATTTTCAAGCCTAAAAGCTTAGGTAAGTCATCATTTCTCCATTTTAACTACCTCACTGAATACTTAAGAAGATAAAATGAGTTAGCCCTATCTGTGCCAGATTGAGTTCCTTGCAAGCAGACTAAAACCTGAACTCCATGATTTGTTATCCTGAAAGAATGCCACTAACAACGGGCATCCTAAGCAGCCTTAGACTCTTCTAAGTCTATTGAAATCAATGGACTTAACCATTTATTTGTTTACGGTTTTTTTACTCTATTTAAAATGGCGTTATGATTCCTTTAAAACTTTGCTGATCTCTTACCATCAAATATTCTCCTATATATTCATAAATACAAGTTCAAAAGAAATGCAAACGCAGGTTGATTGGCCTTGCCTACAAAGTGGCTGGTTAATATTTTGGTAACCATTTACAACTTGGGGAACTGAATGAAACATCCTTTGCTGGGTAGCTTGTGGCCTCAACCCTGCTCCAATCTTTGGCAGTACTGCCATCTTATGGTCACATTTGAGAGCAGCATGACATTCAGATAAGCTATGCATCTATGATGTTGAATACTTTCATATTGGGGGCTTATATATATGGAATTTAACAAAAGTCGCCTATCTATACCTCACTTTTTTAAAAACCCACTCTGTCAAAAACCATCTAAGAGATATTTTCTTCTGACAGGCTGAATTTCTTCTGTCATTCAGGCCAGACAGAGCTTGGACCTGTGAAGTTGAAAACTCGCTGTTGCAGGACTACAGCGATTGCAACTCTCGAATCCCACCGGATTAGGGCTAGAAAGTAGACAGGGGGGGTCTACTGGTGGAACCCTGACCTGTTTTCAACTATGACGGCAATTTTTGCAAAGAATGATGTGACAAAGGAGATTGTGGGCTGATCCAGCAAGACGCTTATGTTTTAAAGAAAAGTGCATATTCATATGACTCAAAATAGCTTACTTGTGTCTTCAGAGATCTTAACTATGCAAACATACTTTGTAGATTTAATAGTGGAGGACCACAAGGAATTTTTCTTAAGGTGGACCATGGAAGATTGAAGTCAGCCCACCCTTGCCACGGACAGTAAAAGCAGAAATCACAGATCTGGTTCCAATAAGGCTTTGAAATGTCTAGGTGATTGCAGCAAGCTGCAGTGTCATATATTGTAGGTACAAAACTGTTAGAGGCAGAAAGCAGGACCTCAGTGCTTTCTCAATCTTTCTTATTGCTCACAAAATGTTAAGCAAAGGTATTGTGTGTCAATGAACCGAGCCATAACTCTCATGGTATCTGATGAAGTGGGTTCACAAAAACTTATGCTGAACTCTGTTCTTAAGTGTTGTCGAAGGCTTTCATGGCCGGAGAACGATGGTTGTTATGGGTTTTCCGGGCTGTATTGCTGTGGTCTTGGCATTGTAGTTCCTGACGTTTCGCCAGCAGCTGTGGCTGGCATCTTCTGGCTACACCTCTGAAGATGCCAGCCACAGCTGCTGGCGAAATGTCAGGAACTACAATGCCAAGACCACGGCAATACAGCCCGGAAAACCCACAACAACCATCTGTTCTTAAGTCTTTACAGTGCCACCAGACTCCTGTTTGAAAGGGTTAAAGGAAGAGTTCCTGGGCATGTTCCATTCTAAATTGCTAGTGGGTTTGAACCGACAACCTATAAAATCAAGAAATCCAAGCCTATTACACTGATATCTTGCGGGAACGCATGCAAGAAAGCAAACGAATCACGGGATTTGTCCAATTGAAACATATTTACCGAGACTGATAACAGAGTCCACTTGTTACATCTTTGCCAAAGTGTTGCCTGGAGATAAAAGACATGACGAAACTGGGCTGAAGATAAGCATTGCTCATTTTTGTTGTCCTGTATCGGTAATAAAGTGCAGCAACCGCAGCAAGTCTAAGTAAGTCTATCACGCGAACTTTAAGCAGGCAGCTTACACCTCTCAGTGTTGTCCTTGGTCCTTTTTACAATCCTGCCAGGTGAGTGGGTGGGATGGATCGCCTGTTGCAATTCAAGAGATTCAGAGAATCCTTTTGCCTCGGAATCTCTTGTTCAACACCATACCTTGAAGGAGAGTCAAAGAAAAGCATCTCATCAAGGGGACTGAATAATAGGAAAGGCTGGACCTCAGATACCTCCCTGTGCAGTAAGCCAGAAGAGAACAAATGGAATTATCTATTGCAATCTCTGTATTATGAACTTTTAAAGAACGTCAATAAAGGAACTTGAAAAAAAAACACCTAACCCGGAGCTCGCAAAGTACCTGTAAGAGTAAATACGAATCGTGTATAAAAGGGGAGGTGGCAATCTGCGGCCTAAAGAGAAGTGGGGTCGGGGGTTTCCATACCCTATGCGGGGAGGCGCCTTTCCTTTCTTTTGAGTTGATTTTCTCTCGTTCTCAACCGGCAAGAAGGCTTGCAGAAGAAGGCTGCGGTCCTTCTCGCTTCCCCTTCCCAATCTCGTGGCCTGGAGAGACCGCGAGAGGAAGGACTCTACTCTGGGAAATCGCGTTGATCGGTGCTTCAAATCGAAACAGCGGCTTTTCTAACTCTCCTCTGGAGGAATGCGAATGCATGTCTCAACAGAAAAGGATAAGATAAGGGAGGCAGAAAAAAAAACAGCGTCTCCAAGACCGTGAATCCATTCCCTCTTCCGTACTCGTGCAATTTCCTCAGCGATTCCGTGCATACATTGCATGTTGGTACCCGGGGCATTCTAATCCCCCTTGAGGAGTTTTAGCACACAGTCGGAATATGGTAGCTGTTCTGGACTAATAAATGCAACGTACTAAAGCAAACTGTAGCACAGCGGAGCTGATACTAGTGGCTAGAACAGATGGTGCTGTTATTTGGGCTTGAGATAAGCCGATCGCGCTCAGTCTAGTCAGTTTTAATGTATGAGATTCCGAACGGTTAAAAACAAGGGATTAACTTCATGAAAGTGAGTACACTCTTTTTTCTTAGTCACCAGAATGGCCGAGTGGTTAAGGCGTTGGACTTAAGATCCAATAGACATATGTCTGCGTGGGTTCGAACCCCACTTCTGGTAGATATGTTTTAATTTCTTCCTTTCAGACTTCATGGGTGAACTGTAAATTTAACCTGTTTTCTTCTTCACTCCGTATATTACTGCAGTTTCAACCCAAATGGCAAATATTCTTTTTGTTTACCAATGAATTTTTGAAATACCGTTTGTTGTTAGCTAGAAATTAATGGTAACTGTCATTTTAAAAGTAGTAAGAAAATCTTAAAGGTTATGGCTCTGTGGCGCAATGGATAGCGCATTGGACTTCTAGTAAAAGTTAAAAGAAATTCAAAGGTTGTGGGTTCGAGTCCCACCAGAGTCACTATGGAACTTTTTAATCATAAACATTTTAGGGAGGATAAATTTTATTATATTGATGCTGATCTAATTACACTGTTTCAACAGTAGAACAAGGAGACTGTAGTTCTGGAAGTTTCTTTAGTTTTAGTTTTAGGGGTTTTTTTACAGGTGAGCTGTGATGGTAGAGTTGCTGCATGAAATCGCTTGTTGCTCCTGCTTCCCCACCTTTGTGCCAAAAATTTGCGGTCTCGATCTTTCATCTATAAGCTAAAGACAGCTGTGGAATGTATTTTTTGGGCGTGCCCTCTGCAAGCAAGGCGCAAGCAAGCAATAGTAGGCACTGCAACGTGCTCGCTTGCTTAGCAATCGCGGCGGCGGCCGTTTCCTCGGAGTACAGGGAACGAACTAGGCTATGAAAGGTTCCAACGAGCAAAATTCGAACGCTTATTTGCACTGCTGTGGCTTCCGCACCTAACCCCTTAGACCCCTGTCCACGTTAAACAGCTAAAGTAAAAGGTTCTTAAATTACTCAGTTGGACCAAACTGAAAAGCAACCTTGCATCCTTCCTGTTAATACTCTTCCAGTAGCTTTAAGTAGTTAAAAATCACACAGTACTAGCTTACATTTAACGAAGTATTCTGCTTCAAGAAACATGCCTGATGCATATTGTTCCATATCCACACGTATGAAGCTGCATCAGTTCTTATGTTGCTTCCAGAAAGGATAGAATATAAAAAGCACATTATTTGCTTTGCTGATGAATCCAAGGTCTTCAAAAACACCATTTTCAGCAATGGCCAGCCTCTGGGACTTCCCCAGCATGGCTTAAAGGTATTGATCACCTCCTGTTTGCCCTACACAGCCAGTTCTCAGAGATAACTGCTTCTGAATATGGAAGTTCCATTTTGCTATTATGCTACTAGCTTATGAGTGAGGGAACTGTAATAACTTGCAGGAAGTATCTTATTTTCCCCTCCCCCACTATTTCCCTACTTGGAAAGTCCCCATAGCCTCTCCCCTTTTTCTGCTTCCTTCTCTCCCACCAGACATCCTACTTTAATCTATCCCCATCTTCAGCTTCCCATACCCCCATCCCACTAGCCTCTACCCAAGAAAACTATGGCCCAGTCACATGATAAGGAACCAGCAGGGACTTGAGTGGGGACACCTCACTTTCCCTTGTATCCCTTTCCTCTTTCCCTCATCCTGGGAACCCCATATCCTTACTTATTCCTGCCTCCTTTGTTCCTTTCCACCCCCTACCTTTTACTACACCAGTTTGGTGTAGTGGTTAAGAGTGGCAGGACTCTAATCTGGAAAGCAGGGTTTGATTCCCCCCCTCCTCCGGTTGAAGCCAGCTAGGTGACCTTGGGTCTGTCACATCTCTCTCAGCCCCACCCACCTCACAGAATGATTGTTTTGAGGATAATAATAACACACTTTGTAAATTGCTCTAAGTGGACATTATGTTGTTCTGAAGAGCAGTATATAAATTGAATATTGTTGTTGCTGTTGCTAATTTACCTCCCCCCCCAAGTCAGTTTTATTTATTATCTATTTACTTCACTTATACCTACCTTTCTCCACAATGAGGACCCAAAGCAGCTAACATCATTCTCCTTCATTTTTTCCTTGTAACAAATCTGTGAGGTAGATTGGCTCAGAATGTGTAACTGACCCAAAGTCACCAAGAGAGCTTCCAGGATTTGCACTTAAGTTTGCTAATCCAAAACTGTAAACACTATAACATAGTAGCTTTCGTGGGGTGACAGTTGTTGAACAGTAGCAAGCTGTCAGTTCTGTGAGAGTTTTGCAAGTCATGTGGTAGAAAATAGCCCAGGGGGTGCTGCCTGGCCTGGCCCTACTGGGTCCTTCCTCAGAGGCCAAGACAGCCCTGGAAAGGACCCAGCACCCTCCCCCTGCCCTTTCCTGATAGAAACCAAGGCTTGACAATACTGTTGAGATAGCCTAGAAACAGCCCTAAAGGGCATCGCTTTCTTAAAGCTACAGGTGCTCCTTTTATCATTTGGGTGGGTTTACACACACACACCCCATATGTGTTTTAGATTTCAGATTTTTCTGTAAATCTGGGGTGTTTTTCAGGTTTGGAAAGATCTGTCTTGTCATTCATGGCTCCAGTATCTGGATTTAAGTACCCCCCCCCCGATTTAGCCATGTTGAGAATTAGAATATATTGCAGGGGGAATGAGTATTGCAGAAGGGGTTGAAGGGATCCCCACTGGGCTTCCTTTCCACTCCCCCTCACCATTAGCCAGCCACTCTTTGCCTACCATCTTGCAGGCTTGGTGTAGAGGCTTTTCTCTTTTTCACCTTGGTGGTGCTTGGGCAGCTCACTGCTGCTACACCCGGGCCTCTGTTACTCTAGTTGCCTAGTGAAGATCTGCTCATTGTGTAAGTGTTTTTGGGGAGATTTAAACCTCCCATTCCCTCCCCCTCAGGTTTCAGGTTTTTCTACAATTCTGGGAGATCCCCTAAGGTTGCTGAAACTGTTTTGTTCTCAAGTGGCCCCAATCCATGGGTTTAAGTGTCTGCAGATTGGGGCCACTGGGCTATTGGTATATAAGATACAAGTCTATAGATAGACTTTTCTACATGGGTTAGTTGCTGTGGGATCAATGCTGTTGGGAATTCAGTTCCCCTTCTAACTTCCTCACAGAGTTGGTAGTGCATTCATGCACCTTCCTCAACTATTCTCCCTTCTTTCCCAGACCTGATATAAAGATAACAGGCAGTGGTAATGATGATAAATCATAGCTGCATTCTGCAGTCTTAGGCCATTCATTCTGTTTTAATGGCTGCAACCGCTGGAAGCTGGGAATAGTCTTTGCTCAGTGCTGAAGGCAGAGGTTTTCCAAAGAAGCAAATTAAGGCATCTGACAAAGGAAAAAAAAACAATACAAGAGAGTCTCTTAGGAGAGGAGAAAAATCATTCAGTTTTCCTCACCTTCTATTTCACATCAGCAATTTCCCATCAAACCCAGACTGTTGTTTCTGCTGAAGAGCACACACAGGAAGGAGAGGGAGATAGTGAAAACACCTGATAGGCAAACTGTGGAAGTGCAACAACCAGCCAGAAAAGCTTTGTCCAGCCTGATCTTGACCCAAAGTCCCATCATATTCAATGGGATTCCATCCCAGCTCTGTGCACCAGACTGCAGCGATTAAAGGAGAACACCCTCTGCTTAATGATACAGGTGTGTGGTTCTCAGGAAAGCAAGGGCTGGGGGGGAAGACTTTGCTAAAATTTATTCTGTGCAAAACTCTTGGGTGGGGGATTGGGGAATGCTGCAGTTTCACAGGGAATGCAATGTGGAAGTAGCTTAAGACTTTAATATATATGTCCCAAGTGGTTATCTTGGCATTTCATACAGCTTTGGGTACCATTATGATCCCCCTACACATTCTGGAAGACCCCTCTGAGCTTCTTCATATTTTGTACAACAATTGTGTTTGCCACAGCTTCACCAGTTTTACCAACTGTGAACATATAAAATGTAAAGGGCAGATTTGTAATCCTTTGGGTAGATGCTCAGGCACATTCTCTGCCCCAATGCAGGTCTCTGGTATGTTCTTGTGTGCTTAACACTGAGTGCTTAGGGATATTTGTCTGCCCTTCATATGTTACACGTTTACTATGGGAACAACAAAGATTGTGACCACAGACCAACATAAAGTTAAGTAAATTTAAGCTCTGTGAAGTCCTTGGTCTGAAATATGCTTACCTTTGTTTGTGAATGTGGCAAATGGCCTCATAAAATGGGACATCATGTATGTTTCCTGTCAGGACAGATAAGGTCAAGCTGAGGAGGAAGCTTGACCATTTTTGTATGCCTGAAGTTATATATCACATATATAATTTGTGAGTGTGTTACTTTCAGGGTGGCCAGGTTCCCTTACCTAGAAACTGGGGATCAGGAGTCTCCTGTCGGGAGAGGCACTTCTCTTCTTTTGTGTGTGTGTGCTCTGTTGGGTTTCTGATGACATCACTTCTGGTTCAAACCAGAAGTAACAGACCCTCAAAATATAGTAATTTTGCTATGTTTGGGGCCAATACCTAAAGAGTCGGCTCCACCAATATTATTGGAAGCCCCTCAAAATGTGTGCACACCATTTCTATGCATGCTTCAGCTAGCCTTCCCACACCTTTTCCCCCTGCTGGCCCAGTGAACAGTGGGGGGCAGGCATAGCTGGCGGCGGGGGATTCCCCACCTCCAACAGGAGGCTGGCACCTCTACTCACTTTCCAGTGCTTGTCAGTGCTCTCCTAAATAGTCATCTAAGTGGAGGAGAGAGTTCTAGTACCGCACACGCCCACTTTCATGATCCCTTTGAGCACACAGTCCAGGAAGAATTACCACAAAAGGCTTAGGCAGATGGTGGCTTTACATGCCTTGTTTAGCACATCGGAGGGGAGAAGCAGTCGTTTACTTGTCAAAGAGAAGAACTGTAAGGAATATTATACTTAATGGCTCAGCATGAAGTAAACCCATCTCCACTGATCTGGATCGTGAAATATACTGAGATGCTTGACAAACCTTTGGGAACTTTTGTAATACTTTGTATAATTTTAAACCTATTGGGCTACTTATGTTTAGGGGTTTGCTCTTTTGCACTGACTTCCCTTTGCTGTATTTTCAGCCCATCACCCATGATAAAGTGGAAGGTTTGGGCCTGAAGAGCATGTGGTTTGCATGCAGTGGACACCCCTTTGGATTGTCCATTTGGGCTGGTGCAGTTTACCCTGAATTTGCTGTTTGAATGAGCAGGGCCGATTCCAGACGACTAACCTTAAATCGCTCCATGCCGCCCTCTTCCGGATCGCGACGGGGAAAATGCGAAATATCGCGTTTCCTCGCGCGAGTTTTGCGCGTCGTCGCGCAAAACTCGCGCGAGGAAACGCGATATTTCGCATTTTCCCCGTCGCGATCCGGAAGAGGGCGGCATGGAGCGATTTAAGGTTAGTCGTCTGGAATCGGCCCAGGATTCAGCAGATGCATCCGTGTGATCCCTGAAGACAGCAGACAAGTGAATCCTTATGCTGAGCACCTGAACAGTCCCCCACACAGAAGCTTCCTACTTATTAGAACTGTAATTTAAAACACATTATTGCTCAGAATAGTTAGCACATGTTAATGATGAGAAAATCCCCAAGGCCCAATTCCTCCTAATTAACTAATATCCTTCCCAAAACTTTACAGGAAGGATTAGCAAGTCATACAGTCTGGTAGTGAATCAAAAGCATTAAGAGTTACAAAGAAACAAGATTAGGAGCGATGATAAGCAGTAAGTACATATAAATGTTAATGTTTGAAATACACTGTGCATTGAAAAGAAGGGGAGCAGGGTAGAGGCATCTGGCAATCTGACATTCACCCAAAGGACCACAAGGTAGCACCGTGTTTGAGCCAGCACCTGCAGCACTGGCAGAAAAGACAGGAAGCTCAGTCTAGCACCCAACAGCTCCAGCATGCTATTAGTTACACTGTTGCTGAATAGGTCCTCTTGCCCTAAAGATTCTAGCAAATGCAAGACAAACCACACATACAACTGTAAATCAAACTGGTTTATTAAACACCGTAGCAACTAAAGTAACAAGCATGCAAACCAAATATTTCCTCACTCACAGAAATCAGTGGTACCAACAACGTATCTGTTTTTCTCTTCAGATGTAGGGAGTACATCTGGTCTCAGGGTGGCCAGGAGTAAGCAGACACCCATGGCTGCTCCTTAGCTCTGCTCCTGCTGCACTGAAGAGTGTGGCATCAAGCTTGCTTTGTTAGGATGGTCTCTGTCTGTCTCCCTTTCCTACCGCATTGCTCTGAGCTCCCATTGACCAGATGATACATTTTAAAAGAAAAACCATTTCTGTTGCTTGCAATAAGCAAGTTAAAAAGCCGCGTCAGCCATCTTCCTGTAGTTGTCTCTGACCACATGTTGTCCTAAACAAGCTTATTCACATGTAAGCTTAAACAAAATTTATTGTACGTTTTAAAATGTTGCGATCCACTCTGATCTTGCATGTGGGGAGAGCGGAATAGAAATCAAATCAAATAAATAAATAGCAGTGCCTTCCTGTTCACCTTACTCCTGACTATCTTTGTACGTTGTCTCAGGCAGCAGTTTCTGTTCTGATAGTTACTTTCAGTAAGCTGCTTCTGAGTCTTCCAGATGTTTATATTGAGGTATCATCAAGAATACACTTCTGGCCAGTTTATCAACAAATTGTTTAGTCTCTTACTTCCAGATACCAGAGGGCCTTCTACTAACAGATGCTTAATTTAATCACAACATAGCAAACATTCTTCTTAGCTACTGTATTATCACATAATAAAAAAATTGTATTCCTTCCCCCCCCCCCAAATTCAGTTGGGAGTCCTTATTAACGCACAAATTCACACCCTGTCCTAACCATGTAGAATAAATATTCCTGTGTAATTTGGATCATTCTTAAAATTCTGTGGGACTGATGCTGTCTCTCTGAGGTTTGCACTGTTTTTTTAAAGACTTCTTTCTAAGTTAAATTTGTAGTTATCTGTCTTGCTAAATAATTTCACACCAAAACTGGGGTACAAAGCCTATATCATGCAGCTGTTAGTTTCTTTATGGAAATATCTTTCACCTTTTAATGTAAATTCTTTGCAAAATAGCTGAGAAAATAGAAAAGTAAAGTGAAGGGCAATGGGAAAAGTAAAGCTACTGGCTGATGAGGGAAGCAAATTTTATAAACTAACCGATATGCTAAGCCACAAAGCAAGAGGTAATGAGAGAGACAAAAATGAAGAGTATCCATCTGCTATACCATTGGCTGTGCAAACAAATAATACAACAAAGAATCTGAGTTAGAACAGATAGCACCACAGTAAACACTGGCTGTTACCACACAGCCTTATTGTAGCGCAAAACTCGTACATTATTTCGCTATTCTTCCACGAAACCCCATGAATACCTGTAGTATCCTGCAGTCGTGGAGTTCAGTTTATTCCGCTTCATTATGCTTTTTCAGCTGTCCGTGGGAATAACAGGAGACGATTAGCAACTATTTGAAACACTTCTTCAGAGACTTCCCACTTAGCCCATCCCCTTTTTCTTGTCCAGAACCCTTGCAAGCTCCCAGTGATGTCTCCCCCCTTTTTAAAATGAAAATTGTGCTATTGCAATGTTGCTTTGAACCAACAGCCAACCAATATTTTTTTTTTTTAGAAAGGGAAGTGATTTGTGCAATTGCGTTGTCTCAGATAAGGAAGAGGAGCTAGTAGTGAAAATGATGATTGAAGCCTTGAAAGAGTCCACTTAACTCTGCCCTTCCCAGCTCTCCCCTCTCTTGCCTTTCACAACACCTCCTCCTCTGCCACCCAATGCTTTCTTTGCGGCCCTTTGAAAAAGCTCCAAAACAGCTCGCTGGCCAGGCTGCTGCTCCCGGGAGCGATAAACACTTGGGAAGGTCCCTCTCCACCCTGCCATGTCATCGGGCAGGGCCTGCCTTTCACAATGCCTCCTCCTCCGCTGCCCAATGCTTTCTTTGTGGCCCTTTGAAAAGGCTCCAAAGCAGCAAGTGAGCAAGTGAGCGGCGGGGGCTGTGCAGGCATTCTGGCGCTGGCCGAGCCTCCTGCTGCAGTGCTTTGCTTTGCCCCTCCATGCCCCTCCCTTCCCCCAACAGGTGAAATAAGGTGGAAGGCTGTGAAGGGGCTTGAATGGGCTGGGATGATTGACGAGGCTCAGAATGTTCCTATATTTGAATTTGTGATATGGCGCTAAAAAAAAGGTGGAGAAAGTGGGCGGTACAGCCCTGACGCCAACTGTGATACAAACACGTACTGCCCACAGTCACGTGATTTCTGATGAGCAGTGTGAACTTCTGGGAGCGTGATGAGGTGCGACGAAGCAGATCTCAGGTAAGAAATTCATTCTGCAAAATTTGTGGTATATTTGGCACTGTGGAAACGGCCATTGTCTACTTGCTTTAGATGATCACTACTCAGAACCAGGTTGATTTATACTAAAAGCCCTGCACCAGTAGCTGCTCTTCTGGATTTTCTTCAAACCAGATGTTTCTAACATGGGTGTTACAACCTCCTTTCTGTCACGTAGTTAGATTTTGCCTTTAACCCTTCTCTTACACCCTCTGAGTAGATTGCTGACACCAGGAATTATATTCCAAAATAGTTGATTTAAATTTCCCCTTTAATAATGTGCCCAAGTGTCAGGTTCCTTTGTGGGTCTATGTGGCCCTGAGGATAGGAATGGGATATGGGAATAACAGATACTCTGGGATGAAACAAACCAATAAACTTTTATTTTGTTAAGAAGCGTATCAGTTTCATACTGTTAATTAAGCTTGATGGTTTCAAAGATAGTTAACAGTTCTTCATAGACTCAGTCACACAGTTTGACTGAGTTTCTCTTCATAGATTCAGTCACACAGATATACACAAACTTTCCCTCTCAGGCTCACACACAGTTTGCCTGCTTCAGATATCAATTCCTCACACATAGATTTTCACTCTAGGCACACACACAGTTTGCCTGCTTTAGACAGAATGTTCTCTCACAGACAGGGCCGGCGCCAGAGTTTCTGGCGCCTGCAGCCACGAGCACACGCGCTGTGCGCGCGCACACCTCTGACTGCATGATGACGTCATCACGCAGCACAAGATGGATGGGGCGGCGCGCGGAAGCTTCTCCGTGCTCCGCACACCGCCCCAACAGCTGCTCGCAGCTTCTGTGCCCGGCTGAGGCGTGTGGGGGCAGAGGAGCATGCAGCAGAGCTGGCATGGCTGGCTGCAGCAGTAGCTGCAGCCAGCCAGCCCCATGCCGCTGCCTCTGCCACACGCCCCAGCTAGGCGCAGAAGCCCCGAGCCGCTGCTGGGGCAGTGCACGGAGGCTGCTCTGTGTGCCGCCCCAGCAGCGGCTCGTGGCTTCTGCGCCCGGCCAGGGCGTGTGGGAGCAGAGGAGCGCGCAAGCCAGCCCCATGCCACCGCCGCTGCCACACGCCCCAGCTAGGCGCAGAAGCCGCGAGCTGCTGCTGGGGCGGTGCACAGAGGCTGCGCCCGGCTGGGGTGTGTGGCGGCAGCGGTGGCAGCACGGGGCTGGCTGGCTGCAGCAGTAGCTGAAGCCCAGTCGTGCCAGCTTCACTGCGCGTGCCTCTGCCCCTGACACGTCCTCCGGCACTCCTCCAGTGCCCTCATGCCCGAGGCCACCACCTACCTGGCCTCCATGGGCACGCCGGCCCTGCTCACAAGACACACACAGTTCAGGCTTTGACACAGGTTGCCTAAATGAACTAGAATGAGAACCCCCTCAGACTTCCACACAGGTTGCCTGCTTTGCCCAGACTGAATCTTTTCTCTCCACTCAGCAACTAAAAACTGCAGTTCACTCTGCCCACATTCTGTCATCAACCAATTATCTCACTCACTCATCCCACTCTTTCACCCCCCATTCTTCATCTGTACCACAGCAAGCATTTAAAGATACACACACTCTTAAAATCATTATAATGGGACTTAAGCTTTCTGAAGAAGAACTTTGAAGAGACAGCATGACTACTTGAATATTATTCCACCTCAGCCATTTGATCTAGTACTTCTTTTTCTGTAATGACATTTTCTGGCATTTTAACAGTTTCTGAGCATTATGCTTCTTTATTCCTAATTCCAGATTGGGTGCAAAGACTGGAGACTGACTGTTTATTTACAGATGAATAAAAGTCATTTGGCACATGCTCAGAGCCATGCATTCTTTCCCACAGGCAAGTTATAATAATGTGACTTGCAACTGATGATTAAAATCAGATAGCAGGCTGAGCAAAACTGAGCATTAATTTATCTGCTCTTGCCTGTGACCCAATGCTTCACCAACTCCTGAGGCACTACAAACAGATGATAAATATCACTCCTGTTTGCTACCTAATGCTCTTAATTTTCAGTGCAGAGAATAGAAGAGGAAACAAACAGGAAAGAAGCAAAGGGCTCAGGGAGAAAAAGTGAGAGGACCAGAGCTGAGAAGAATCACAGTTTGATCAATAAGAGGTTAACTGACCAATTCCGGAGCATCTTTTACCCTTCCTTCCCAGACTACCTGGTCAAACATTGCTGGCACAATGCACAATGCAATGTGATGCAATTAAAAGGGCTGGAATTTTAGAGCAGAGCAGGGAATATTTCTGAGGGGGCATTGACCTCATATCCCCCACTTACAGCAATGGGCCTGCTTTCCCAACAGAGAAAGCTCTTCCACATAAGAAAACATGAGAATAGAGACCATGGGCAGAGGTGGCTCATGTATCTGCCAATCAGCATGTCACTGTCAGGGCCATTCCTCAGCCTTGTCTGGGCCTTCATCTACGAGCCAAACTAGACAGTACAGGTTCCATCTTGTCTTCCATGCTTTTCAATATCTACATGAAACCTCTGGGAAATATTAGCAGTATTAATTTGAACTTCTTTAGTGTAGATTTCTTGCTCTGGTTTGTAAAAGTACTTTACAAAGGTGTATGTGTGTGTGTGTGTGTGTGTGTGTGTATAAAATAAACTCTCTCTGTGTTCTCTCATTCTTTTCTCTTCATCAACAGAATAACGTACAAATACATTGCTTGAACTACAGTAAAGTGATCTCAGTAGCAGTTACTTCCACATAGTATGCTTAAGATGGAGCAGAGAATGGCATGAAGTGAGGTTGCCAACCTCCAGGTGGTAGCTGGAGATCTCCCAAAAATACAACTGATCTCCAGGCTGTGGAGATCCTTTCCCCTGGAGAAAATGGCTACTTTGGAAGGTGGACTCTATGGCATTATAACTTGCAGAGGCCCCTCCCCAAACCCTACCCTTTCCAGGCTCCAGCTCCAAAATCTCCAGGAATTTCTCAACTTGGAGCTGGCGTCCCTCATATGAAGGCTTGTGATGCATCTCTATTGCTTAAGCAGGTCAGAGACTATAAGGTAGCTACATGTACAAGAGATCACCTGGAAACTAAATGTAAGTCATTCTGAAGTCTGCAGATGAGAAGACAACATCCATGTAAACTGATCGTGAGCAGAGAAGACAGCTTCCTCCCTGTGTAATGCTAAGACCCAGGAAACCTAGATGAGACTGACTTCTGAGAAAACATGCATAGGATCAGAGTTAGCCAACATATTGGTGTTAGGCAAGGGGTGTTGAGATGCAGCATTGTGATTGTTTAGGGGGGAAATGAGTTTAGAATTAGGAGGAAGAGAATGTAATGCAAGTTATATTCATGACAGATTTTCAAGGAAAAAGTAGAAAAGTTCATGAGCACAAAGCTAACAATATTTTTATGCTGAAAGACATAAAACCCTTACTCTGGAGGAGTTATGTCACTGAAGATGCCACAATTTTTCCTTCCAGTGCACCTGCATGGTCATCTTTAACAACTGGTTCTATGGCTTTGATAAACCTTTGGTTTTAATCTTAGCCCTCAAGATCAGCTCATTTTCAAAAGTACAGAACACAGTGGCACACAATGTCTTTTACAACTCTAATTCTCCTAAAGCTTGTAAAGAAGAATTACGAAGAACAGAATGTAACTAACAGAACCCTGGAATGAGTTCAAAGGCAGTGAGAAATTAAAATTTGTCTGAACAGTTGAGTAATGTTATAATTTTTAAAGGAAACATTATCCATCACTCTGAGGCTATGCCTGTTAATATGTCTTCTGCAGCATTTCCTCGTGAGATCAAGGACAGATTCAGACAACCTATTTTTTCTCTCCCACAGTCATTACTCTGTGAGGAGACCTGCACTGGCACAGTCCTCATTCCACATCAGATCTTTGCTGTGGTCTGTTTAACTACCAGACCTTTCTGTTCTATACACTCCACCTGATCTGTGTCCAGAAGCACAGGAATGGGGCTAGTCTTCACTGATGTTGTGACTGGGTCCTACACACATGACTGAACCTGCTCCCATACAAAAAGTTCCCTCCAGATAGAAACTAGATATCAGGAAGAAGTGTTCTATGCTCTCCTCCTTGACAAGCTTGTTTTCTATGCCTAAATGGGTTGGGGGTTGGATGGGGTTGGTAGAGAGAATGAGTCAACCATGTGAGTGCCAACTTGCCATCTAAAGGGATATAACCTGGTCCACCTGTAATATGAAGTTGTAGCAATAGGGTGATCCATAGAATCATAGAGTTGGAAGGGTCCATACAGACCATCTAGTCCAACCCCCTGCCCAGTGCAGGATCAGCCTAAAGCATCTCTGACAAGTATTCATCCAGCCTCTTCTTGAAAACTGCCAGTGAGGGGGAGCTCACCACCTCCCTAGGCAGCTGATTCCACTTTTGAACTACTCTGACCATGAAAAAGTTTTTCCTAATATCCAGCTGGTACCTTTGTGCATGTAATTTAAGCCCATTGCTTCGGGTCCTACCCTCTGCTGCCAACTGGAACAGCTCCTTGCCCTCCTCCAAATGACAGCCTTTCAAATATTTAAAGAGAGCAATCATGTCCCCCCTCAACCTCCTCTTCTCCAAACTAAACATTCCCCAACAGATGAAACAGGAAGAGGTGGCAAAAGTAGTGAGGAAGCAGGTAACTGAGAGCAAAAGAAAGTCCCTGACCTGCCTCTTCATTGCCATCCCCAGCAGCTGGAAATGAAAGCATCCCACCATTAGGTACCTGTGGTTGACATGTCTTATCTTAGGAAACCGCGGTGGGGCACTAATAGAGAGAGGAGACAGCCATGGAGGAATCTTTGGTGGTAGCACATGCATGCATGCACATGCACACTGACAGTGCAATCCTATGCAGAAGTACTCTGGTCAAAGCAATGAGTTTAGCCTGGAGTAACTGAGGAGGATTGTAATATGAAAGCTGCAAAATTCTAGGTGGTTAAAATGTACCTAAAAAGTAATGTAATTGCCAGATTTCATCAAAAGCAAAACTTGAGAAAAACTAGAGCAGGGGTCCCCAACCTTTTTGTGCCTGCAGGCACATTTCGAATTCTGACTCTGTGGTGGGTGCAGCAACAATATGGCTGCCACAAAATGGCTGCTGGAGGAGATGAAGCCAGCCACAAAATGGCTGCTACAGCTTATCTTCAGTCACACAGTGAAGATCCTTGTGCTATGGAAGCAGTTTCTGCCAAAGCAATGTGTTTAAAAATCTGCACAGCCAATCAATACTCCAATGACCAATCAGAAGCCCCACACATTTTCTAAAAACACTTGGTGGGCACCAGAAAAGCTGTTGGCAGGCACAGCTGTGCCCGTGGGCACCATGTTGGGGACCCCTGAACTAGAGGGTTTCTGCTTTGGAAAAATATCTGAGCAATTTCAAATGAAGCTAAATGAGTTTCAGTTAGGGTGAAACTAGCTGAGAAATCACCAATCTCCCAATATCTTTCAAAGGTAAGTTTCAGGTGTGCAAGGTCCATGTAAAGAAGAGACAGGCAGTTTAATCCTCCCATCTGACCCCTCTCTAATCTCCTAAATTAATTAGTCTTTTAGATGCTACAAGACTCTGCCATTTTGGCTGCAACTAACAAGACTACCCTAGATCAGCTCTTGCCTGGGAAATTCCTCGAGTAGGGGAGGGACCTCAGTGGGGTATAATACCAGAGTCTCCACCTTTCAAAGCAGACACTTTGTCCAGGGGAACTGATCTTTATTTGATCTTCAGTGAGGAGGGAAATAAATGTTAATAAAAGAAAACATGTAGAACAGGATGCCTTTGACAGGCAGTGCAGGTTTAGTTAATGAACTGGTGTGCAACATGTTTGAACCAAGGTGGAATATGTGCAAGAAGGTTAGTGCAATTAACTGTAACAGAAATAACTGAAACTAACCTCCTTTGGGGGGAGCTGGAGTGTGTTTCCCCAGTCTGTCCTCACACCAGCTACATAGGTCCATTTTGTTCATTTTTTCTATAGCCCATTCATGTCGATCAGGTAAGAGCATTCCCCTCTCATCCCAATTGGAGCATCTGCCTCCTGTGGCTGGTGTCTGGGCAGTCACCTGACCAGCATCATGTCTCTCTCCCTGAAGAGGCACCATTTGGTGGTGGTGCTTCAAATGGCTCCTCAGGCCAGAAGTGGAGAGATGACCCTCACTCTGGAGAGCTGGCACTGGGTATAGCAAGGGTCTGTTTACTGGAAGTAGTTTCATAGTGCAGAGGTGGTGTTGGCCCCCTTGCTCACTCATGTTGGCAGGTGCCTGTTGAGCTGCCTCCTGTGAGGTGGTCAGGAAGACATAGCAAAACTGGCAGGGCCAGGAGGGGTTGCTGAGAGGGAGGAGTTGAAGTCTATGTCCTCAAGGAACAGCTGCACTCCTTCCACATGCCCAAAGGGTCCATTCCTCCCCACCTTAGGACCTCACAGGAATGTGAAAAGGTGCGTCAGCAAGAATACACTCCTCCATCCCCTCCAGAAGCCTGTGTGTCTCTGGGGTGACCTCCAGCTTGACTTCCTCCATGTCAGCATCAAACATCACACCAAGTGAGTGCTCCCCCTGATCCTCTGGCTGCTACAAAGTCACAACAGATTCCAGAGATTCAGGGGAAGCAGCAGGTCCATGCCCAGCTGCACCCGCTCTCCATGGAACCTGTGCAGGAGGCACAGCAGCAGTAGCAGCCTCAGTTGCACCAGGCAGTGGTGGCAAGGCCATTCTGGGGCCACTCACTGTTCCTTGGCAACCCACAGGGGGTGCTTGCAGGCTGCTCCACTACCAGCCTCTGCACAGATGGAGGGAAAACCAGACACCCCCCTGCCTCTCTGTACCCCTTCCTTACTTAGTACCCTTCAGCAACTGGGGCACTCCAGGGCCCTCTTAAGTGGCCTGCCACTCATTATGTTTGCTGTGAGTGTTGTTCTTCACGATGTGCTGGAATGGCTCTGTACACCTGCAACCTAAGGTTGCTAAGTCTAGCTACATCTCAGCTGCAGTGTTGCCTGTCTGATATGTATGTGATAGTGCTGTCTACTGAACTGTCTACTGACTGGGCTGAACACTGTTGGTACAGTAATATGTAGAAGAGCAGTTTGTTTCAAACCAAGTCCTCCTAAGTACTACTTCACAGGACGAAGCAATGAAAAAGGGCTCTCGTGCCCACTCCTGCAGGCAAGACAGACACACATCTCTAAAGTACCCAGGTCTAAAGCTTACACCACTCTCTCACACACTCCAGCTCGCCACAGGAGTTGGAGCCATCAGAAGTCTTTCTGTCAGTGTCAGGCCTGCAGGGCAACAAAAGATGTTAGTCCAAAGGTCCAAACACAGACACACACAACACAAGACATTCATGTGGTGACTTTGTTTGCTGTTATTTTACTTCCTGAATCATGACATCCATCAGCAAAGCCATCCTTCTTGGCAGGCAGTATAAAAGTATACAGTATACAATTTCTTCCCTTCATGCCCACAGATCATGCAGTGTTACTCCTCCAAGTACAAAAGTTAACCAGATGGAAGAGTAGCATGGCCTAAGCCACACCACCATTACCCTTCTTACATGGCACAGTATCTGATTTCTCCACTCCACAGAACTTAAGAGGATTGGGAACAGGACAGAACCCCCCACCCCTCCCCGGCATTGGAGTGCTGAGGCCCCATCTGCTTGGCCAGTTGGGTCAGGAGTCAGGCTCTGGCTCCCTGGGAGATTTGGTGGACCAGACAACGGCAGTAGAGAGTGGCCTCCTCCCAATCCCATGATGATCATGTGGTGGTGATGAGGCCAGGCCACTAGATTTGAACTGGGGGAAGGATGTGTGTGTGTTATGTGCCTGATACTGACAGAAAGACCTCTGATGGCTCCAACTCCTGTGGTGAGCTGGAGTGTGTGGGAGAGTAGCTTAAGCGTTAGACCCTATGAAGGAAAGACCTCCAAGACGTCCTATCATTAACAGACTTGCTCAGATCCTGCAAACTGGAGGACGTGGCTTATTTTATTGAGTCAAACGATCTCATTTTAGGCCTTCCTCTTTTCCTATTGCCTTCCAATTTTCCTAGCGTTATTGACTTTTCCAGAGAATTTTGTCTTCTCATGATGTGACCACATACGATAGCCTTAGTTTTGTCATTTTAGCTTCTGGGGGAAAGATAGTGGGGGGAGGGATTCTTTCCCCTCCTCCTGAGCTTCCCCTTACTTAATACCCCCTCCCCTGTTTTCAGAAAGAAAATAAAAACAGAGAGGAGGAGTTGGGGATGAATATGGACATACCCGAAAGTGAAGAGGCTCCAGCACATGGGCTCTAAGCCATCAGTCAATGAGATAAGCACAGGAACAGGGAGAGAGACTATGTCACTGCCTTTATTGGTTCTTCTTTCTCTATATTCTGAAGCTGATAGGCGGGGAGGGGTCATACTCCTAGGACACAATTGGTAGGGAAACAATGCTGTTGCACCATACATATTCCCCTTCCACTAACAAAGTGAACTGGTATAATGCTAAGTGATCAGTTTCTCCCCTTAGGATCTGATTGACTGCTGTTAAGGAAAACAAGATGCTGCCAGCCCAGAGCTGCAGAGCCTGCCTGCCTGTGCTGCCACTGCACAGGTAAGAACCAAAATGAAACACAAACACTTTTTGGTGGGGGAGGCTCCTTACAGTTTTGGTTCATTGTTCTGGTTCGTTTGTTTCATTTTGCACACCCCTAATGATGACCTAACTGATTGATCAGATATGGCAGTAACTCATACACAGACCAAAGCATTGTGAGCAGTACCAACTAGATACAGTTGGACAGTTTGTAGCTGTTCCATTTAAATCATTATTCTTGGAACTTCCTGCTTTCTTGGTCCTCTGGCAACTTGGTTTTTTTTTTCAGAAACACAGAAGACAGAAGATGGCGCTGTTGCAGAGAGTAACTCAACTGTTTGAAAGCGTGTATCTGCTGCCTTCTGGGTTTTCCATAGCTCTGCTGCAGGCCTTTCTCAAACCTGCTATGATTGTCTGGGAAGATGACAGGATGAAAGTAGGTGTGGGGGAAGTATGGATGGATAGGTGAAGATTTGTGCATTTCCCTACTAACATTTTGTACCATTCCCCCCGCACCCTGTGCCTGCTGCCACCATCACCTCACTGCTGATGGAGTTTTTGTTGTGGTTTAACATACAACCTATGAGGGGCATGGTGGGCACAGAGGGAGAACAGAGAAAATGGCTGAGAGCGTCTTTCTGGCGCGTTTTCTGACATCATCGCACCATGATGCCGCTCTGGTGGTGCGATGACGTCATAAAACGTGCCAGAAAGATACTCTCACACCGCCTGTTTAGCACTATGCCGGTACGTGTGGATTTGCCCAACCTCTGTGCAGAGGCTCCACTGCCACTGCAAGTGCATGTTCACAGTGGCAATAAGAGCAAAATGGGGAATTGCCCCTGTGCAGAAGCAAGTTAACTCTTTTTTCTTCCAAGTTGACTCTTGAGTTCAACTGCAGTTACACTTGGAATCTGCTTGGCTTGTTTGCACCACTTTATGTGGGATTTTTCTCTGAACTAACCCCTTTTCTGGAGTATATAACACTTTAATTATCAAAACACTTAGATTTTGCCATCAATGAATATGCATATTTCTCATTCCACCCATGAGCTTGATCCACGAACAGAAGCCACTTCTGTCAGTGGAACAGACCTTTCCTGCTTCCTGTACCACTGATCTCCACAAAGTGCCGCTCCTGGGAGTCTGGGGCCCCTCAGGAACAACATGAAGGGCAAATCAGGAGTCTGCAATGTATGGGGGAATCAGCAGAAATTTCACATGCCCCGTCTGTTAGCAGGAAAATTAGTATATATCCAATACAATATCCTTAATCACCAATTCTTCAGTTACTTCTACACACGGATTCTTATGAAGGAGATGAGATATAAATTAAACCATAATGTATACTTCTCATCCTCTGTATAAACGAAAAGCTAACAAGACATTTCCAAATCTTATTTTTCTAAATGACTGATACATATTAATCTTTGCCTCAACTATTTGTTGAAGGATGTTGGGTCCTTATTATAAACTTACATTTTAAAGCAAACTTTACATTTTAAAGCATGTTCTGCTGGTTTTTTTTAAAGCTTCAAAACACAGGCACTGTGGCTTTTCTAGCTCATTCTGCCTACAATGGCCTATCACACTCCCCAAAGTGCCCCAGAAGTGTGGGATACCATATGAAATGGAATGCAGTGCAGTGTGGGGACATGTAGCTAGGGAGGAAGTAGCAAAGAAATGAACCCACAGAAGAACTGTCAGCTCATACTTGGCATCTTTGGATGCCAGCCATAGTCAAGGAAATAACCCAGGTTTAACCCTTAATGAAAAAAAAACAGGTCAACCAGAACAAAATCTAAACAATTATTTAGAAGTCTCTGTTGAAGATAAACAGGAACAAAACCTTATTCTAAATCAGATTACTGATTCAGAACAAGAATTTGACTAAGCACTCAGACCCAGCCTGTATGAATCATGAGGCCATTGAAGCAATTTTTATACATTTTGGGTTTGTCCAGGCAAATGTCCTCAGACAAAGACTGGGTATTAGCAGTTAGGGACTATGATTAGTTTCTGTTGGAATGAATGCACAGTCAGAGTACTTGTTGTTCCTACAGCCTTCTACTTTACAAAGTGGTAGTATAATAGAAAGGCATTTAAATCTTTTGCAAGTCAGTTGAATAGTTTAGATGTCCCAGCCTGTTTGCTGAATGTTTATGGATCTGAATCACAGTTAAATGGGAACACCTCTGCCCCCTCCCAAATACAATGGATAGACTGAAGCTGAGGAATAGAGATTTGATGGGATATTAATAGAACTATTTCAAGCTACAGAAACTGAATCCATCAAAAGGTTAACAAAAATATGCCAACCAATACTGAAAACAAAACACTGGCCCACAGATGGGAAGCATTCAATCTACATTCCTATTCTGGAAAAGGAGATGCCAAAGATTGCAGCAAATATCAGACCATCACATTAATTCCCCATGCAAGCAGTGATGCTCAAAATTCTACAACAAAGACTCTTACCATATATGAAAAAAGAAATGCCAGCAGCCCTGGCGCCAGGGTTACCGGTGTCTGAGGCCATCCTTGCACGCGTGCACGCGTGCCTGGACTGTGCGATGACATCATCGCGTGATGACATCATCACACAGTGCTGCCGGGGGCATTGGCCAGCAGGTGGCTGGGCGGTGTGAGGAGGCTGCCCATGGTCCGCCCGCCTCCCGCCGTCCCTGGCCTGCTGCTGCTGCGCCTGCCCGGGGGCGTTTGGCGGCAGTGGTGGTGGCGTGGGGCTGGCTGGTAGCAGTGTGAGGCTGGCTGGCGGTGGCACTGCGCACGATCCGCCCCCAGCACCCCCTCCAGCGCCCCTCTGGCCTTGTAGTGCCTGCAGCCCCCACCTCACCGCCGCAACGGTGGCGCCAGCCCTGAATGCCAGATGTGCAAGCTGGATTCAGAAAAGGAAGAGGCACTAGATATCATATTGTAAATGTATGGTGGTTACTAGAGTATACCAGAGAATGTAAGACGAAAATTAGTTTGTTTTATAGATTACAGCAAAGTCTTTGACTATGTGGATCATGAAAAGCTATGGACAGCATTAAAAGACATCTGATTGTTTTAAGTGCAACCTGTACACTGGACAAGAGTCTACTGTTAGGTAGAGCTGTGCACTAAGGAAATGTCCATTTCAGTTTTGGATCCAGGGCTTCTGAACTAATTCCATTCCATTGTTGGTTTGTTCCAGGTGGGCCAGTGCCAGTTTATATTTAATCCATTTTGGTTTTTCATTATCATGAGTTTTGGCCTTTTTTGCATCTCTGAAGGTGCATGTTGGCTGCTCATGCGTGCAAGCATGCTCTTCTTTTCAAGGGGAAGTTGGGGAAAAGAGGCTCTGAGGTGGCTGTTTTTGCTCTTAATGGCACCAAAATCACACAGAACACAGTCCTCCCTCCAAATCACTGACCCACCAAGTTTGAGCACACACACAACAGGGTTCAGCAATTATGAACCCCAAAGAATGCTTAGAGAAAGGCATCAAGGTGACTGTGAATTGCTGCATGCACACATGCACACACAAATACTCAGTTCTTTTGGGGGAGGTTGGGGAAATGAGGCTTTATTCATATTTAAATATAAACTGCAAATTCGTTACCAATCATTAGTCCTCCTCTCCTAGTCCAAAACTTATTAATCCAACAAGTTTCCCCTGAAGAACAGAACACACACACACACCAATGGACCTGAAGAAGGCAAGTGTCAGCAGGTGCACACAATGATGGGAAACTGGCTGGCAAAGTGAAGGCAGCAGGCTATCGTTCTTTGGTCCCATCATGAGAAGGCAAGACTCACTGGAAAAGACAATAATACTAGGAAACATGGGAGGCAGTAGGAAAAGAGGAACCCCCAGCATGGGATTGCTTTGACTCAATAATGGAAGCCACAGACTCCAGATTGCAAGACTCAAGCAAGGCTATCAATGATAGGATGTTTTGGAGGGCATTCATTCATAAGGTAGCCATAAGTCAGAAGTGACTTGATGACACATAACATTCACACACAATCCATAGCTGAGCACTGATTTCAACTAGGGTCTCATATCTAAGGGCCAAGCTACAAGTGACGAATGACACTTGAACGGCAAGTGGATTGAGTGGAGGGCAAGTGAACAGGGAGAAATACACTTGCTGTTCAAGTGTCATTCGTCATGTGTAGCTTGGCCCTAAGCCAAACATGGTATCCCTTGCATCATACTAACTCCTGATTTAGCAATATCATCTATATTACCAAATCAACAGAATTTGCCATTTTCATCAGAAAAACTTCTAGGCAGAAATCTCCTAGCATGGGATGGGGGGGACCTCTTGTCAGCATATTGAGAAGAAAGGGGAGGGAGGCAAACAGTACAAGCGCCTGACTGATAGAGGGACAATATGTGGAAGTCTGTGACAGGACAGCACAATTGGTTTGTAGCCATTTCCTCTAGTCCAATTCCTTTTTTAATGGTCCAGCAGGAGGGGCCCACACACTGCACCCAACCTCTTTTTTTAAACACAACATTTTCAGCCATTAACTGCCTCTTCTCATGACTGGAGCACCTGTTTCCTGTAGCTGCGGGAAATATTTTGCCATGTAACAGCTGGGTCTGTGTCAGAATATTGGAGGGGGAGGAATACAAACTCAAAGAGGAAGAATGTAACCTGTTCAGACCACAACAATATGGGGGGAGAGGGGAAGTGATTTTATTTTTCCCCTGTATTGCTTTCATTTTTGTTAATACATCCAATATGAAAAACATAAGGCTTTATTTGAAACAGTACAACCACAGAACCTGTTTCCAAACTTTGAGAAGAACTAACAAGGGAGCTAGATCATGTTGCTGAAGCAGTGTGTTGTCAAAGTCCCTTGTCATGTTCAGGGGTGCCATGTGGCTCCAAGAACATTTGAATCAGCTTCTAGAATAAGGAATCGTGATATGTATCCAAACCAGCATCACTGATCCCTGCAGTTGCCAGCTCCAGCTTGGGAAGTTCCTGGAAATTTGAGGGCAGAGCCTGGGGAGAGTAGAGTCTGGGAATGGGAGGGCTCTCAGCAGAGCCCACCCTTTGAAGCTGCCATTTCCTCCAGGGAAACTGATTTTTGTAGTTTGAAGATAAGTTGTAAGAGCAGGAGAACTCCAGTCCCCACCAGGAAGTTGAGAAGACTGCAACATTCCATCCTTCTCTGTGCTGGATTTATTTCTTCTACATATACATTTACTGCAGATACTTCAGTGGTTGCTCTGTTCTGGTCTGGGTAAATGAAAAGACTTCTGTTCACATGTTTGTCTTTATGGTTTTGTTGATGACGCCCAATTCCAATACTACTGATTATCTCATTTAATGGTTGAACATAAACCTACCCAACCACTATGTTAATCAGCAGAGGCCCTGCTTTGCTTGCCCCCACCACCTGAGACTAGATGGGTGGCTACCCAAAAAAGGTTGATCTTGTTCACGGCACCAAAATTATGGAATTCCCTCTCCAGGGAGATTTGTCTGTCCCTTTCTACCATTGTCTTCCACCTGCCAGCAGATGAAGATGTTTATGTTTTGTCTGGCATTCATTCTCTAATTCTTACTGACCCTCTTTCCTGTTCATGTATCTATAGATTTTATTTTAATTGTTTTATACATGCAGCTGTAATGGAGAGCCAAGCTGTAAAACCAGGACGCCTACATTTCCCATCAAAACTTGAGGGAAGCTGACAAGTGTCCAACCTGTGTAAGGCGTCACTTGTAGCTTGGCTCTCAGTTTGACACTGAGAGATCCCTGTCTTTCGGTGCTACACCTCTGAAGATGCCAGTCACAGCTGCTGGCGAAACGTCAGGAACTACAATGCCAAGACCACGGCAATACAGCCCAGAAAATCCACAACAACCAAAGAAAAAAATGCTAAACAATGTGAATGAGAGAACTGAATTCTGAGACAACTCCCAAGGAGCTTATTTGCATCACACAATACAAATTAAAGTACATTAACTTGTTTGCAACCTTTTGACTGAATGCAAAAATACACTTCAAGTATTGCTTTACATTTATCACAAAAAACTCAGGAAGGCTGGAATGTGATTGTAAATCCACCTTTCTACTTAACTATCAATTAATTTGCAAGTTTGATGAGAGTGCATTTGAAACTGCATTTCCTTCTTTAACATAATAATAGATGGAGAGACATTCAAAAGCACTGTAGATGCTTTCACTTGATTGTACAGAGAGATACAAACAAGAGAAAGAAATGAGGGTGAGATCATTACAAGATGTCAGGAGACCCAGAATGCCACGAAATACGTGTGCTGAATTACATTGTAGAGCACAAATTAAAAATAAAAACTATAATAAGAGCTGACTGGATTGTTTTGACAGGATCTTGTTTTCATCCATGCTCTTCAATGCGATGTAACATACTTGTGTCTTGGCATAGTGGGATACTCTAGCTCATGAAAGTTTGTGCCATATTAAATAAATCTCTTAATCTTTCAATTACCACAAAATTCTTTGTTGTTTAGTCCACAGCAGGCTAAAATGGCTATTCCTATCTGTAATTTGTTATTTAAGAACAACACTTTCAAATATATCCTTTTATTCTGAAAATAGTTCTTTCAATGCCATCTTCTTAATGATAAATATGTTTATGTTTGCACAAATATGCACAAAACATCAAAACTGTTTGCAATTTGAGTAGTGAGCTGCCAAATTAATACTAAGAGTAACATATATCCACAGAGCTTTTTTTGTGGCAGTACTCCCTGGTACTGAGTACCAGCACCTTTGGAGGGGGTGGGGCTCTCCCAAGTCCTGAGGAGAGAATAGGTGGAAATCAATGAAATCTTAGTACCAACACTTTAAAAAAAAAGCATTGCATATTCAGCGTATATCACCAGGGAATTTTTACCTCTGACTTCAGTAGGAGTCCATGACATCCTAGCACCAACAAGCAGAAGTGAGAAATAATATTTCTTTGGGCAATGAGCCAATAAACAGCAGAGATAAGCCACCTCACCAGCTTTGGAAGTAAGATCAAAGTAATCCTTTCAGATACTGTATGTCTATATGAATCTATTGCTCATCAACATCACCACATGCTTCCAAGCTCCAGTATTAAGGGAAAGGGGAATAAAGTTCCCTCTATCCATTCTGTTCACATTATGCATACTTTTATAATTTTATAATACTTTACAATAAATTTATTGCCCACTCACCCAGTTTAGAGAGATTCTTCTGGTACTTTCCCCAATTTGGTTTGCATCATGACAATTTGGTACACTTGGCCACTTATTGCTTAACCCTCAATTCCAGATCATTTGTGAACCAACTGAATAGCACTAACCATGTAAGTTTCCTTGTGCAAGGAATGGGGCCAAAAGATGAATAGAGAGTAGGCATGATACTGATGGATATAGATTTGAAGAAAGGGATTTTATATACTACTTTTATATATCACTTATATGCCTTGCACTTTTTTCTACACTCAGGAGCCAATGTAGTATTTGTAATGCAACCTGTAAGAATATGACACTTGAAACAAGAAGACCAAGAGAAGTATGCTGAAACTCTGCAAGAACTGAGGACTAATAATATACTGCTTGTAGAGCTGCACTTATGAAATATTAGGCATATGTTATATTATTCTATAAGATTCCAATAGGAATCAGTGCCAGAGAGCCTTTTGTAGAAAACTGATTTGATGCAGCAAGCTGGTTTTGGCCACCTGTGGCCTTATTTCTTTAAGGCTGAGAAGAAACTGGGGGAAAGGGCACAGATGGGAAAAACATCCCTTCCTACCCACAGACTTCAGTTATCAGAGGGTACCAAGGCTGCCAGATTGAGAGCCTTGCTACAAGTGACATTTTACACGTGAAGGATAAAGGATAATTTTCGCAAGTCTTTCTGGGAACAAGTTCCTCTCCCCCACCCCTTTTCCTTCTGTTCCTTCCCCTCGCTGCCTGAAGAGACAGAGAGAGCCTACGGCAACATCAGCTTTTACAAATCATCTTGCTGGGGGGGGGGGGGAATGCTCCGGAGAAAACTGAGAAAGTTGCAGCTGCCTGCCACAAAGATCATTGAGAGCAGGCTTGTGACTGGAGAAACGATTTGCAAAAGTTGCTGTTGCCGCAGGCTTTCTCTGTCTCTTCAGGCAGCGAGGGGAAGGAACGAAAGGAAAAGGGGTGGGGGAGAGGAACTTCAGTTCCCAGAAAGACTTGCGAAAATTATCCTTTATCCTTCATGTGTAAAATGTCACTTGTAGCAAGGCTCTGAGACTCATTGGAGCCATTGAAAGTATTATGCCCAGAAGAAAGTAGGTGAGAGGTTAGCAGGTGTCCTTCCAAATTGAGGACAAGATAAGGGGGTTGCAAGATTTGGAATTCCCCCAAGTAGAGGGGCCAACCCAGAATTGCATCTTCAAATCAGAACTGACCCTAGATACCTTACGAGCCAATAAGATAACAAATATTAGAATATTGTAATATTGTTATGATTATCTGAAAGTATTAATTGCTCTGCGCTTCTATTGTAATTTTGATGAGCTTTTGCACACAAGGAGACCGTCTACTTTTGTGTAAGAAAAAGGCTCATCCACTGGCTTAATTAAACCATCTGTTTTGCTTCAATTCCAAAAGAGGACTCCAGGATCTTTATTTTAAATTTTTTTATTGTAGTTGGTCAGAAAAGGGAGAACAAACCACAGAGGCGCAAACTTTTGCGCATAATAATACTGTGTGGAGAAATGGAAAAAGAGAACCTTGCAACAGCTAGAACTGAAAAGCAAGCTTGCTTTGAAGAAAACAGAAAGAAGGAAGCAGGAAAATGGGAGAGGTTATGGAGGCTTTCAGGGAAGGAAAAGAAGAAGTGGGGTGTGTGTGGGAGGGGAGATGGCCTCCTGCAAGTTTTGGAGGCTCTCTTTCTTGTTTTCTACTAAAAATAACCTTTTCAAAGCATTTTTTTGCCCCCAATTGTGGAAAACATGTGGGCAGTTCTTTTTGTTGTTAAAAAGGTGCCAATACTAATTGATATTATTGCAATAATTTGCACCAATTTCCCTCCTCAGGACTTGGGAGATCCCCCCAAAAGGTCCCAGGGTACTGCCAAAAAAGCAAAAGCAAAACATTTTACCAGATAAAAGTAATTTGAAGGTGGCTCTTTTCCATGAGAAAATAGTGAAGGGAGAGGGTTTAATACTTGCTCTCTTGCTGCATCCCCATCTTTAAAACTGCGGGTCCATATTCTTCATTTAGTTAAGAAAATCTATTGAGGAAAAGAATCACAAAATTACATTTAATATATAATTCAACCCACAGTATATCATCTTCATCATCTTCGATATATATTCCACCCTTCAGGACAACTTAACACTCACTCAGAGCAGTTTACAAAGTATGTCATTATTATCCCCGCAACAATCACCCTGTGAGGTGAGTAGGGCTGAGAGAGCTCCACAGAGCCGTGACTAGCCCAAGGTCACCCAGCTGGCTTCAAGTGGAGGAGTGGGGAATCAAACCCGGCTCTCCAGATTAAAGTCCTGCTGCTCTTAACCGCACATCATTCATGCACAATATCATCTTCAGTGCAACTTCCCCTGGATCAATGCCACTGATATTAGATACAGCAGTTCATTTAACTGGTAACTTGGTCTTGATTGCTTGTTATATTATGAACACAGGGAATGCTTTAGTCTTGAACAGCTTGATCATATGTAATCCATAACAGTGACATTCTGCAATATCTAGAAGGACTGTATTGCAGTGGTTCTGAAACTTTTTTTTAAAGTAAAACCCACTTCTAAATTTACTCTGCTTTTTGGGAACCACTTCCAAAGTAACCCCACACAAGTTTTCTGGTCCCTGACATAAATCGCAGGAATTTCATGCCAGTTAATAACGAACAGATTCAGATATTTGTTCATGTTTTGTATTTATAAATATATCCCACTCCTCATCAACAGGCAGCATTTCATGGCCACATCACACAGTATGCAGAGACAAACCAAGGTTCAACATCACACTTCCTTCCCCAGTTCATTGGGTTCATCCTCCTCCCTTGTGGTCTCATGACTCAATTATGAGAATGTCACAACCCACTTTAGTCTCAAGCTTCTGCTCTGTCTGCACTAACGTAGGAAGAAAAATTAAAAATTGTAAAACAGAATTTATTCCAGTGGCTGCTTATACACATTACTACATAGCTTGATCACAATTATATCTTGCAGTCCCAATTATGATAGAAGAATGTGCAGTTTAGTTCTGTGTAAATTTTGAGGGCAAGGGTCCACTCTTCAACAAGTTCCCAGCCCTTCAACTAGACTGGACTTTTGCTATTTGCCTGGTGTATTTTTGTCTGTGTTTATAAAGTCTTTAATTCTCACCTGTGAGGATTACTCATACACAAATTTCCCCTTTAGTCTCTTTCTCAGTTGAATCTCTTCTGAAAAGAAGAAGTCAGATTCGGAAAAGAAGAAATGTCACAGAGTGACAAAAAATGTTTTTTATTTAAGACTTGAAATGGTAACAATGATTATGAAGTTTGCACAAACCCTTTATTGTCCAATGAAATATGCAACTATAATCAAACAAAGATTGCATATGAATTCAGGCTAAAATGATGACATATGAGACCACCCATGCCTCACTTTCCATTCAGATCTTTCATCTCCCACCCTCACTTTTCCAATGTATGCACATTTCTAGTAGGAGATAGCTCAGACTCACGGGACCTGCTCTGATAGCCGCCCGAATCCTTCTACTCTGGGGACTGAAAACATACACCAGCAGTCGGCAGGCAGGACACATCTTTTTAGTCTGAGACTGAAAGCTCTCCCTTCCCAAGGCCTCAGCTTTCCAATCTCTGGGTTTGTTCCGGGGTGTACCCATGTTCAAGTCATGAATTCCAGACTCAGCTTAATTAAAATATATATTATTAGATTTAAGGAGTGTTGCAAAGCATAAAGCACTCAGACACAGGCAACAGACAGAAAACAAATAAACCTCACTGTTACTAGGCAGCTATCTAAAACTTAAGAGCTTACTACCTTTAAGCATCTCTGGTTGGCATACATTAGTTGTTCATCTCACCCATCCAGTAGAATGCTGTCCCCCCCTCACCCCGGAATGTCTAGTCAATATGGCATAGGGGCATGTTGGATGAAAAGAATAGTAAAGGGATGTTGAGTGTATTGAGAAATCATCTTATCCTAAAATTCAGAGCATCACCCGGCAACTTGGGAGCCAATCTGGGTGAAGCTGCTAATTAGCATTACTGCTGTGAGAACTTCTAGGGAGGTCAGACAGAGACTCTCTGAGACAGCCTTCAAGGTCAAATCACTTGCAGGTGTTGTTGATCAGCTTAGCAAGGACATTTTAGGTTAGGCCAGAGCCTGCAACCACTCACAACTGAGCTGAAGTTCAGCCATTCTTATTACAATCCTAGCCTTAACTGGCAACTTCCATACAGGATTAGAACATGTGCAATTTCATTTCTGCTGACAATACGCTCAATTCCACCTTTGTACACAGCCTCATAGAGTTGGTGGAGGTCATGTGAAATTGGGAAGTAGAATTGAAGCCTTAAGAAGGTTTATAATGTTTGTCACATTTTAAAAATTCTTTCAACACACACAGAGCCTGGTCACAATTTGCATTTTGTTTTAAGACTTTGCTACCCCACCTACTGCCTGCGACATACTTCATGGATGCCCCCCCCCCTGCCTGGTAAAGTGGTGCTAGATGAATGGAATGTGGGAAAGCTGCCGAGGTTGTTCTAAAACTGGACTAGGCAATCTTTTTGACCTGAGTGCCAAAAAGATGCCATGTCTCCCTGAGAAGATGCTTGTATGCCAGTAGACAAAGGGCAGGTTTGTACTTAGTCAGATATAGTTGGAGCAAGGTGAACCCCAGCAATGCTGCCAGCACTTCAGGGGCTTGCCTTGGATCTGGCTGGCAACTGCATGGACCCAGGAGGGCAATAATGGGCATGAACCATGCCTACTCCCTTCTGAAACTCTGGTGGGACCCAGTAGCATTGCCAGCACCTCAGTGACTTGCACAGCCAGAGAACGATCCTTGCACGTGGAGCAAAATGATCTGCTATGCTGAAGTTTGGCACATGTGCTGGAGTTGCCTACTGCTGTACTAAGAGCTGGATTTCAAAGCACAGATAGATTTACAATAGAACCCCAATCCTTCTAAACCCATTGACCTCCATGGATTTAGAAGGGTGTAATGCTGCTTAAAATTGCATGTTAGAAAGCAATCTTAAGCAGGTCTATCTAGGATCCTACTTGGGTCTATTCAACGGGTCACTTACTCCCAGGAAAGTGTTCTTAGGATTGAACTTTTAGTGACTTTGATTGGAGCAAGGTTCAAAGAAGGACTTGAGGCTGATTCCAACATCACTTGGAACCAAATCTTGCTTTCCACCATGCACATGTTCAGCAGAGAGCTATGTCCATTCCAACTCCTTGAAGCAGATTTCACTCTGATATGTGTAGTTGAAAAACTTCTGCTTCTTGCATTAATATATTACATGGAGACATTGCATGCCTATGTAATAGCCACAATCCAATACAAAATTCAAGCATACAAGACCCCTGAAATACTGCTGGATTGTGACTAATGTGTAAAGAAGCCCTGAAGACTGCCAGGCCGGAGCCTTGAACAGTGGTGAGTTGAGTAATTGTTTGACAAGGGGAGATACAAGAAGTGGAGTCATTTTCTGGGGAGCAGCAGACACGTCCAGAATATAAGTGCAAAAGCAACCACTAATTGGACTTACCATGATCATCCTTGTTGACACGCAAAGTCAAGGCCTCACTGGCTCACCTTGATGTCTCTGCTTGTTTGACTCCAACACTGTGGTGAGTTGCTTTGCGCCTGCACATGGCCATTTATGCTTCAGGGCTATGACCAGGTCATGTCCTAATAAAGAAGCTACAATTGTAAAAGGAGCTGCAGCTGCTGTTGTGCCTTTGTGGTTGGTGGGCCAAATTTTATTAGGGTTTTCTCTTATTTACTTCCAGCTCAGGACTATTTTCTGCTTATTCAGATGGTCACAGATTTTGCTGCCGCTGCACATACAAAAGGAAGAAGGGTAGGGCTGCAAACCAAGAATCTAGAGCTTTGAGCAATGCTCGTTTTCCAGTTGAGCACAAGACTGCCTCTTGTGCCTTAGTGTCTCCATCAGCCAAATCAGAATGAAGCTTCTCCATGAACGAGCGGAGACTGGGGAGGATTTGTGCTGCAACTAAAGTGTATAATTCAAGGATTAAAAAGCGAATGCCTCCCAGTGTCCCTCCTCGCCCTCCCAACACAGGTCACAGATCACCAATTTGCTGGTACGAGGCATGGATCCAGTGCTTGTGAGTGCCATGTTTGTCCATGAAGGGTCCACATTAGGTAATTGGCAGTTCCATGTCTAGATGAAGCTATCCACTCCATGTTTTATGAATGGCAAGACATGGGAAGATGCCAGATGCTAATTCCCATGTTAGCGTATATTTCTAGATTTACAAGGCATTTTATTACCATCTGTGATGGAATGGACTTTAAAGAAGTTTTCCCTAAGTGCAGCACTCAGAGAGCTGGAAGAGAAAGAGTTAACAATTGTCTAGAATACAAGCTTGGTCGAGAGGTTGTTTCCTTCCTTTCTGATTGATCAGTCAGAACCAGCTTTCAGGATGAGAGTTGATTGCTGACAGGATTTTAAGAGACTGTATGAGAATCTGACAGGGAAGGTCAGACAGGTTCTCCTCTGGAGAGAGGAGAAAAAAATCTTTTGTCCTAACTGTAACATCATTGGTTTGGGAAATTTTTTAAAAGAATTCTAAATATAAAATCCAGCACAAGATGAAACCTGTTTACACAGCTATGATAGAACTAAGGAGTTAGAGGTTGGAAAAGAGTGATTGGGTTGTAAGTGAAGACTCCCATTCAAGCCAAGTTAAGAAGGGTTATATCTTCTTAGGTGAATAAGATTAATTCCCTGACAGTTCTTATTGCATCTCTGCCTGTGCAATAAAGTTGTTTGCTTATTTTGAACAATCTCCAGTGCCATTTCCAACAGTTATACAATCTCCAATGCCATTTCCCACACAAAGGAAGAGAGCTCCTGCTTTGCCCCCATCAAGTTTCTGAACTGGGCTAAAAAGCCAAAATTATAACTGCTTATCAGGGTGGGACACAAAAGAACTTTAAAAGCACAAATAGGGACATGCTACTTGGTGCTGCCCAGCCAAAGCAGGCAAACTTGGATTTTGGTGGGGAAATTTGCCTCAGAGTGGGGGAGTGAAGGGGGGGGATTCGTCATACCACCTGTTAAATAGTGGGTCCAGATACCATGTAGATAAACAGCTCTTTATTCAGCAGGAACACAGAACACAGACTGAACAGAAGCCCTCAATATATATACAGCAGCTCCACCCCAAGAATAACTGATAGCCAATGAGAACACATACTTTACAATACCATTATTTGCATAAACTATATACAATGTATGAAGTAGGCAGGCCACTGATTGGTCTTTATTATAGAGGACCAATTGGCTGCTGCCTTGAGAAAGTAACCAGTGATATTGCAGGGATTATGGACCAATGAGAATGCAGGCATTGGGAGCCTTGACTGAACCTTAAGCTCAACACAGTATAGTGCATTACAATCAATACAGTAAATACCTTAGAGGCCTTGCTCGGCCAACTCAGTCCAGTACACAACACCACCCATACTCCAGTCACATCCAGACTGGATTACTTCATTGTGACTTACATAGGAACACCTTCAAATACTGTTTGGAAGCTTCAGCTAGTATAGAGCAGTGCTGCAAGATTGTTAGTGTGACTATACTTCCCCAACTCTAAAGGAACTTATATATTCACTTCTGGGCCCAATTCAAAGTGCTGACGATTGCCCTTAAAGCCCTATCTGGTCTGGGGTTGCTAACTCCTACATAAACCTTCCTGCTAATTTCCCACTAGGCTCCTTCCTAGGGTTCCTAATTCTAGGTTGGGATATTCCTGGAGATGGAGTCTGGGGAGAACATGGTTTGGGGAGGAAAAGGACCTCAGCAGGGTATAATACCACCCTCCAAAGAAGCAGTTTTCTACAGGAGAATTAGATTTCTCAGTTCTGTGTTGGGAAGTTTCTGGAGATTTGAGGGCAGGGCTTAGGGAAAGGAGGAGCCTCAGCAGGGCATATAGTGCTATAGATTGTACCCTGCAAAGCAGCCATTTTATTCAGGGTAACTGAACTCTGTAGTACGGAGATCAGTTGTAATTCCAGGAGATTGCCAGGCCCTACTTGACAGTTTGCAACCCTGGTCTTTCCTCATGCATCCCCACCTTCAGAGGATGTCCTCTAGAAACAGGGCCTTTTCTTTAGTGGTACCTAGATTGTAGATTTCCTTCTTTACAGTTATCCACCCATTGCCTACCCAATTAAGTTTGAAACAATAGGTCAAACCATTCTTCTTCATACAGGCCTTGGGTTGATTTGTTTCATCTGTGGGCGTCTACTTTGATCTGTTGGGTGGGTATTTTTTGGATTTGTTTGTTTTCCTCCTGCTCCTGATCTATTTGGTTATATTTCATCCAGGGTTACTGTTTATATTGTGATAGAAATGTCTTCACTAAGTAAGGAGTTTTAAATGGGTTTGGGTGGGTATATTGCTTTAATTACATTTGTTAGCCGTGTTGGAAGCTGAGATGCATTCCAAGGTTTTAAATAAATGGAAAGGGTAGCAATTTTTTGTTGATTCTCCTCTTCTACTGCAGACCTTCAACGCGCTAGTCCTCATGGTGTTTCTGGGGGTTTCCTGTCCCCAGGAGCAGCATTCTGGGGAGTATTTGGAGCTTCACTGGAAGGGAGAAAGTATGAAAGGTCCACCGTGCTGATGAAAATCCCTTCCATCAGAGAAACAGTTGTGTAGGGTCTGAGCATATGGTCGAGAGGTGGGATACACTTTTTTTTTTGTAATAAATTTTTTGCATGGTTTAGGAAGAGTTGAAATTGGTTGGCCCAGAATGAGCACACGATGTGGAACCATAAAAAGGTTTGGGTTTGTGGGTTTTAGCAATACTGCTGTTGCTTTGGGATATATGTTCTTATGCATGTAGCATTGCTTGCTTCTGTTCTCAACATGTAAAGAAATAGATTATTACAAATATCCCATAATTTCATGTGCTTTCTGGCAAAAATGAATTGCCCATATAAAAGTCAGCCTCAAAGTCTCTCTATTCAGGAGAAGCAGGAAGTGAAAGCAATACATTCATTGTCCATTTCAATTTCCAGATTTAGCATAAAAATGAGGAAGTACGTAATGAGTTACTAGCAGATGAAGCATGTTCACACCACTCAGCTGATTATTTGTCCTCAACACTGTTCTAGCCATGAGTGATTTCATGGGGATCCTTCTGTTCTTGACTCTCATGGTTTGGGCAATCTGGGCCCAGGAGCCAATGATAAGGAGTCCTTTTGCTGTTGGTTTCCAGGAATGTAAGCAAACTCTAAAACTCCCTACTCTGGAAGTTCTTCCTGGAGGTGGCTGGGATAACTTGAGAAATCTTGACGCAGGGAGAGTGATCAACCTAAATTATTCTTTGTGCAGAACTACAGAAGATGGGGCTTATGTAATTCCCAATGAGGTCTTCACCATCGCCCGTAAACAAAGTTATCTGGAATTTAACTCAGAGATCATAGAATCTTGGCTGGACTACCAGAGTGCCACCTCTGTTTCCATCAATTCAGAGCTGTCATCGTCCTACATCAATGGCAAGTTCTCCAGTGACTTCCGCAGGATGAAGACTCACCAAGTGAGAGACCAGGCTGTAACTACCAGGGTTCAGGTCAGAAATTTGATCTACACTGTAAAATTTGACCCTGCAGCAATGTTAGATGAAGGCTTCCGCCAACAGGTTATTACCATTGCTAACCATGTGGAGAAAAACCAGACTCGAATGGCTGACTACTTAGCAGAAATCTTGGTGTTGAACTATGGTACACATGTTATTACCAGTGTGGATGCTGGTGCCAGCCTTGTCCAGGAGGACCAAATCAAATCCACCTTTCTGAAAGACAGCTGGTCCATGCGAAGTTCTATCACAGCTGCAGCTGGGGTCTCTTTTCGCGACGTTGTCAATTTCAACAGCAGTATTGCAGCTGGCACAGATGATTTTTTAATCAAGCAGTACCAAAGCAACCGCACCAACTCCAGGGTGGAGAGCATTGGGGGATTGCCCTTTTATCCTGGGATTACCCTGAAAGCTTGGCAAGAGAGCATCACCAACCAGTTGGTAGCAATTGACCGTTCAGGTTTGCCTTTGCAATTTTTCATCACTCCAAACCATCTGCCAGAATTACCCACCCCCTTAGTGAAAAGATTGTCCTGGATTGTGAAGTCTGCTATCTTTCGCTATTACACTTTCAATACTTACCCTGGCTGCACCAATGCAGCCTCACCAAACTTCAACTTCCACGCCAACACTGATGATGGAACCTGTGAAGGGACAGCAAACAATTTCACTTTTGGAGGTGCCTATCAGGAGTGTGCCCAGCTAGAGGGCCCTGATGCTGCTGTGCTCTGCCAAAGCCTGGAACAGAGGAACCCCCTCACTGGAGCATTCTCTTGCCCTGTGGGTTATGCACCAGTAAGACTGAGCTCCCAGCAACGTGTAGAAGGGTACAGCCACTTGGACTGCCACCAGGACTGCCTTGTATGGAAGATATTTTGCAAGATGGTTTGCAAGGATATTTTCACAGTCTCCAAAGTGCAATTTAGTGCATACTGGTGTGCAGCAAGAAGCCAGGTCCCTGAAAAAACAGGATACCTCTTTGGGGGGCTCTTTAGTGCCAAGATCACCAACCCCATGACTAATGCCCAGTCCTGTCCTTCCACTTTCTTCCAGCTGAAGCTCTTCGACCAGCTCAAACTCTGTGTCAGCAGAGATGAAAGAGGACAGAGGTATTCTGTGCCCTTTGGAGGGTTCTTCAGCTGCCAGGTAGGAAACCCCTTGGTGGGGTCCCACAATGGAACAGATAATGACCCATACCCCAAAAGATGCCCAGCTGGATTTAGTCAGCATCTGGCTGTGATCAGTGACGGATGCCAAGTGGAATACTGTGTCAAAGCAGGCCTCTTCACAGAAGGACCATTACCCCAGGCCAGACTCCCACCCTTCACTCGCAAACCTACTGTAAGTCTTACTGCTATTGACACTGTCCTAGTTGTGAATGGCAATAGTGATCAGACCTGGGTCAAAGATTCCCAGAGTAAGTTGTGGAAGCCAGGCAGCCCTACTGATATGTACAATATGAAGATGGCTAGTGGAAGCCTATCAGACGGAGAAGCCGCTGGGGTCACTGTCGGTGCCACAACTTGCTTGGCCATTCTGATTGGCCTGGCTGTCTATGGCTGCAGGAGGTACAAGAAAAAGGAGTACAACAAGATGAAGGAAGAGGAGAAGAGATTGGTATCAAACAACCCTTTGTACGGTCTCATGCCGGAAGTGGAGGACACACAGCTGAAGGAAGAGGAAAGGCAAACAGTTTAATGGGGGTGATTATGCTTTACCAATCCCATACATTTCTCCCTTTCCACACCCCAAACCTGCAGTCAGGCACAGCCATAAGCTTCCTCCTGCTGTCTTTTGCTTCTCTTCCTGAATTCTTTGCAGTGAGTAGATGCAAGAGCAGGGACATCAGCTCCCTTATGAGTTTTCTTTTATATTCGCTATGGGCACATTGCAGAAAACTTCTGCATAGGGTTTAGGGTAGGATTATGCAAACTTGCCTTGCTAGCCACGACTGTATATCAAAGATTGTGGGGATCATTGAGATCTCCATAGGCAATTCAGTTCATACAGGGAAGGAGAGGGTTTATTTCCACATAGTCTGAAAATTCCATAAAGATTATAAACTTTTGTTTAATCCTGAGAACTGCTGTAGCACAGTGGTTAAGTGGTTCGGCTGTGAATCAGCACTCTACTGGTTTGAATCCCACTACTGCCATGAGCTTAGTAGGTGGCCTTGGGTAAGCCACTCCTCTCAGCCCCAGCTCCCCAGTTGTGTTGTATTGTGGGGATAATAATAATACTAACTTCTTCACTGCTCTGGGTGGGGCACTAATCTGTCTAGAAGAGCGGTATATAAGTGCAGTTGTTGTTGTTGTTATTAATATTCAAGGACAAGCTCCAGAGGGTGCAGGATTCCAGCTACAGAGAATATCTCAAAACTGGTACAAAACATTTATCTTGGGAAGTTTCTGCACTCTTTTGTGTTTTCACGCCGAGACCTTGTTTGACTAATCCTAGAGTAATTGCACTGTGTCAAAAATTATCACCTGTAAAATGGGACTGAAATTGCGTGGCATTATTCTGCTTCAACATTGCTCCTTTAACAGCAGACGCTGCAACAGCAGAAACATGCAGGGCAGGGCAACATGGTGCCCCACCCACAGCTGCTTCCAAAATTCTGTTGCCTTTTTGTCCACCTCTTGGAGGAGATGTCTACATGGCTTTGGCATGTATCACAAGGCTGCAGATTAGACAGTCTTCATGAAAGGCTCACCACTTTAAAAGGGAAGAGGGGTGCCTAAGTCTGCCATTTAGATATGCCTAAAGACCTTGGTGAGCAAGTAGCTTTGCTTGAGAATCAGATTAACATGACAATGGGGGTGGCATTTGAAGGCCTACACCACACACTCAATATGATGTGCTGTCATTGCCATAGATGCTGCTTATCCATACCCTTTCTTTGCCTCTGTGGATGGTAATGGGTAGGCTGGGATACAAAACAGCACTCGGGCCAGATTGGGTCCATTAGCCTCCACTTGATGATCCTTACCTTTGTTGAAATCCTGAAGAAGGATGGCGTCTCTCCCTCTTGCACTCTATTTCTCGTTAAACTCCTCTAGCTTTTGATGCCCTTTTCCAACCCCTCACAACTAACACTGGTGGTGGTGGAGGTGGAGAAATCACCTCTACTATCTTTAAAATAATATTGCTTTCCAGCTGTTTGTCCTCAGTGAGATGCACTTGTGGCATAGCTCTTTTAGCTGGAATAGCTAGAACACGCAACTTGACAAAGGCACACTCTTTCCTGGCCTCATACAAGTTGAACAATATGAAGATGGAGCAACAATGCTGTGTTTTTCTGCTCTCTATAATAATGCAAAGATCAAGTTTGCTTAGAATAGAGGGCTTAGTTAACCTTTGAAAAATCACTTCAAGCTATGCAGATAGAAGAAAAAGAGAAGAGAAAGCATGCTGTCACATGTGCACACAGCCCTTAAGCTTAAATGAGGAACCGGGGTGGGACTATACATCTAAAAGAGAATTCAGAGTAACTCAAACGTTCAGCCCTTGTTTAATCATACAAAATATTGAGAATCAGAAAGGTGCTGCAAGGGCTTTTATCTTTCCACAAGAACCCGCTCCCCAAAACCTATCACACAAGTGCATCTTTGAATACACAAGGCAGATCATGAACACCTCCTAGTGCAGTAACGCAAGTTTGTTCTACTGAGAAATAGCTTCTCAGTGTTTAGTAACCAGCCTTCTCTCCATTATGAGAATGCAGATAGATATAGGAAAAGATGACAGGAACATGGACCCTTCCATCGCATGTCAATGAGTCAACCATCAATTTGTCTATAAATCACAGTAGGTTATTTACAAAGACTTGAGTGTTTAGTTTTATTTTATCCAGCAAAGGCAATTGCATATGTGACGATGCATTAAAATACACTCCAGATGCAATATAAATACATTGTGCTCTCTTATAAACATGAAATCCAACACATTTGATAAAATAGTGTTTTTGCATAAATGAGCTTTATGAATCAGATGAAGAGCCTCACTGATTTTGTCAGTTGCTCCTCTTTAAGTACCCAGGCATATGTTTTCCTATTTTATTTCTTATTGCTCCATGCCAATGGAAGATCAATTTTAAAAAACAGATTTCCAGAAGGACATAAGAAAGGAAGTAGGCACTCAGAGCTCATTGTAACAAAGAATGGAAACTATACACAAAGTGCATACCCTGGAAATATAGTTGGTCTTTAAGGTGATACTGGACCCAAATTTTGCTCTTCTACTACAGACCAACACAACTTCCCACCTGAAACTAACTATACACATTTAGAAAGTCAGTGAAAACAAATTTCTACAATTAAAATCATAGCCAGTGCTGAGTGTTTATTCTGCACCAAAATATTTATGGATTCGGCACCAAGGAAATCCATACTCTATGCAAAGTACACCTGTTTACATTTATGTGGTTTTGCCTAATTAGCCTCTATTGCCATACTTTATGTTCTCACAAAATATAGTGTTCTTTGGCAAGAAAGAGTAGTAGTGGTTACAGAACAGAAGGATCAGGAGCTAGAACTTCAGAAGGATCAGTGAATAAAGACTATACAAGATGAACAGGTAACTGCCCATCGCAGAGAAGTTGCACTTTCTGACCTTTTAAAGTTCAAATCAGCCTCCCCCAGGTTTTTGAACTTTCAACGTTTACTGACCCCCGTGGTTTCCATCTTTGCCTAGACACCCACAGGGGCAGGGACTAAAAATTTGCTTTAAAAAGAGAAAATTAAAATAGACAAGTTAGAAAACTGCTATCTAGGTGGCATATTCTTTGCTTGCCCAGGAAGTAATGGACAAATGCATGGACAAGGCCCCCAATTGTAGGTTCTCATGAATAACAGACTGCAGAAACAATTTGTTCTCTACCAGTGCCAAATATAAACTTGGGGTTACCAATTCTTGTTCTGACAGGCAGCCATCCAACAAAGCTCTAATTTCTGCAGCACTGCATGTCCAACAGAGAGAAAGGTTAAAATTCCAGCCTGCCATGCAGCTGTTAATGGCACAAAGCCTCTGGTTAGGAAAACCCCCAGAAACCCCAGATGGCTGTGATTCTAAACAGATCCCAACTTCAGTCAGAGGTTTAGCAAGATGCTGCTGCTTTCTTGAGACAAATGCAAATAAATTGAATCTGCTCGAAATGTTAGGAGTTAAAATTTGTTGCTATGTCTAAGAACCCAAGCTGTGCAACTGTAGGGAGTGGGGTTTTCTGTCATTTCACCATTTATCTCAAACTTAACTTTGTTGCAACTGAAACAATGCCTCCTTGTGGCTGTTTGAAGGCTGATGTTTTCACAGCTAAATAAACTGTACACATTCACCTGCTCAGGAAACAGAAACAATTAACAAAAGACAGACGCGCAGACACAGAATACACAGACACAAAGCATTCTGCAAACTGGCAGTAGACTTTTTCTTTTATTGTTACACCTCAAGGGTGGCATCCTTACTTAATGCAACAAACTAGAGACGGGCAAAACGCACCGTTTACAAGCAACAAACGAACAATATACAACATGGCACCCTCTCCCATGCCCCCCCCCAATACCACCACCCTCTCACCCTGCCTTGGGATATGATGAGGACAAAGAAGAAGAGACCCTTCTCATTATCCCTAATGAGGGCATCACATCAGGCTGGTCATTCTCTATGAAGTACAAAATTACTGACAGTTGGAGAGTTATTCAGCCAAAACAAAGTCAAATAAAAGGCAAACTGACTCCCTTCAACTGGGCGCGGATAATGGCTGGAAAGTCACCCTCCAAAACTGCTCCCCTATCCTGGAGGCTAAGTCACATTTGAGGATTATTTAATCAAAAGGGTTACACTAAAATGTTTAAGTGGTGAAGAAAGGTTTCCTAGAGGAATTTCTTCTCCACTGACCACTTAATCAGATTTAATCTGCTGGGGAAAAATACTTCTGACTGGAAATCTGGACAGGGAAATGCTTTCTCGCAGTGGTGGCACAAGCCTTTTGCTGCCTGAGGTAGCAAACACCACCCACCACAAATAACTGCCACCACCTGCCCACCCCCAGAGCTGGAAGATATAACCTTCTCTGCTGCCTCAGTTCTCTTTAAAAATAGCAGCAAGCCGTGCATATACCATTGAGCTTCCTGAACTCTCACAAGATTATTTCCTCTCAAGAGAATTTGGTCACCCTTTTGGTTGCCCAGGCAACAGGCAACCAGAAAAGGTGTTTGAACTCTTGCAAGAAGGACTCCTCTGAGTTTGGGCAACACTGCTTTTAAAGAGCCTAGGGAAAGACAGGAGGTAATAAGTATTATCTCTTCTAGCTCCCAGATGGAGGCAGAAGTCAGGGGGCAGCAAGTGGGCTGCTGGCTGGAGTGGGAAGTTGCTGCCTGCCACAAATCTGCTACCTGAGGGGACTGCCTCTGATCACCACATTACAGAGCTGGCCCTGCTTACTAAGATATATTAAGGAAAGAATCCCTAATGGAAGTCAAGACATTTTAGATCTAGTGATATTCATTGGCCCTTTGTTACTATCATTATGTAGTAGCTCAGGTACAGATTAATGAACTTGATCTTAGAGGACTTACACAGGGTTGGAGAAGAGGAAAGTAGAACTTGGTTTCAGCTCCTTTGCAAAAGTCTAGAAAGAGTGACCCTGAATCAAATTTTCATGAGAAAGTAAGAGGTGAGGGAGGAGAATCTCCTGGCTGCATATACTTAGGAGCTCCAAAATGATTAAGAACCTTAAAAAATACTGTAATATTAACAACCCTTGTGATGTCTCTGGGCCCCTCCTCAATCACACACACACCTTAGCACCACCCTGACAAGCATGCAGACAGTCAGCTCCACAAACATGCTCCTTTCTATTCTCACATGCCTTTCCTCTAATCCTATCCCACCTCTTAATCTTCTCAAGCCTGCCCTAATAAGAAATCACATTGGTTGTTAAGGTCCAAAAAAGCCACAGTATTGACTGAAACAAAGTGGAGGATGAGAATGATTCAATGTTGTTTTAATTCAATAATTTCCAAATTTCTGCACTGTGGAAAACTGTGGAACTTAGCCTCCAGGTCTAATTTGAGTACCATTTTGTTACACATTCTAGCTTCAATATCCTTCTTATACATTACAAATAAATATATATATTTGTAATGTATATACGACAAATCCCCCAAACATGAGGTAAATAAATTCAAATCTGTATCTAGGGGACTCCCCCTTACAAACAGTTCAAAGAACCCACCTTGGAATAAAAACCAAGTATCACACCTTCACCCCCTTACTCCACTCATTCTATCCCACTACAGAAAAAAGCAGACATAAAAACAGTCCCCAGGAATGCTGTTTACAAAGAGAGAAAGTTCTGAGCGCATAGCTCTGTACTGGTTTGGAATTAAGTAAAGCAGTGAGACAAAGAGAACTGATCTAAACTCTATAGCCAAGTGAGCATTGTATTAAGGAACCCAGCTGTGTATGACAGTATCTTCTACAAGAGCATTTTAGCTTGGAACAGACTTATCTTTCTTTGGAGACAGGAGTGGGCCAAATTCTGATAAACCAATTTAGAGGAAGCAAGAGGTTTACTGGCTCTGCTTGCATTCAGGCAAGATCCCAGCTGAGATTAAATAACTGATTTATTCTAATCTAGTCCACTTTATACTGTATGTTGGAGACTTGCATATGTCTGACCCAGCTTGGAATGTAACAGAGAGAATGAATTTTCAGCCTACTTTCCTAAGGTACCAAATCGATTAGCTTAAGTGCAGGCCTGTTTCTTGGAACAAGACTAAGGAGGCAGCCTTGGAATGCATGAGATCTCTAGAGGGAGGGAGGATTAGAACAGCACATTTCTGTCTCACACTGAGCCCACAACATGAAAAGCAGTAGTGACGTGACATGAAACCAGGCGCCTAGCTGGGCAAAAAAGACCAGGGCTGGTTTTAATCCTCAGTGCCTTTGGAACGGAGGTTTCTTCTTGACTCCTGCGCAGTACCACAGAGATGCCCTATGGGGCTGCCTGTCCCAAGACATACTTCCACTTTTCACAGAATTTATAGTGGGTTCCTAGTCTCTCCATATGAATATGCCACCACATCTCAGGACTACAAACATAAAACAGCCATTGCGTGTTAAGGTTAATGTAACCTCTGGCTTAGTTGGGATAACTTCACCCCATGCCCAAGATGAGCTGGAAAAAACTCCAGGTTTGTTTGCTACCACCAGCCAAGTGCTGTGGGCCACTGAACTGCAAACCCATGGTTTCTCACCTGAACATATCCCTAAGCAGACAGCAGGACAAGCAAAACTGAACTTTTCAAGAGGCAGATTGTGGCTGTGGCAAGAGGAGGAGAGGACAGGGCAGGCACAGTGGAAGGGAGGGAGCTTAATCCATGGGATACTGCTATAGTTGTAGCTCCACCCCCAGAGCAAGGCCCTTCCCCTTTCTTTCCACATTCTCAGTCCTTTTCTTGAAGCACACTCTCCTCAGTGATGCCCTGAGCTATTAGCTCAGTCAGCACATTGTCTAGGTAGTTAGGGTCAGGGTAGCCATGGCCAGTAAGATTGGAGCCAAACTCTGTCTTGTGGTGAATTTCATTCCAGATCACAGTATCCGACTCCCCAGTGGTGCTGGATGTGCCAATGGCAAAGATGAGGCGCCGATCCCAGGCTACGAGCAACAGCTTTAGCACCTGAGAGAAGGAAAAATATGAGGGAAGCCATTCATGTGTTAAGAGGAGTTTTTGCCCAAACCACAGTGATCCCCCCATGGGCTATTTCATTTGGTACATATAAAATGCATTTGCAGATAACTGGATTCTGGTATGTAGGAATCCATTCAAGATGTTGGGACAGATTTCCCAATTACATACTTGCAAAGTTGCAAAAGACAATTTTCAGCCTCACAAAATAAGCAGAATACAAGCATTCCTAAAGCACAGGAATGAGCCCAATGGCCTTTCCCCAAACATAACGTGTACAGATGGAATATTTCCCTCCCTTCCTGAAGAGGAGAGCTCTTGTTGATCTAAAACGTGTGAAATAGGATGCTTCAGTATGTGAGATGCTACTTCCCATGAAGACTATGGGGAGCACAGGCCTAAGTTGCAAGGTGAAGAACTGCCTTAGGCAAACCAGATCTCCTCTTTCACGTTTAATGGAAGTTTCCTTCCCATTTAACCATTCTAAAAGGGTGAAGAGAGAATGCTCACCACCCTGGAATATACAGACAACCCTGAGCCAAAAAGAAAACACACTTTTCTCCTTGAATATGGAGGAAAATCTCACTTCTGTGACTGCTTCTAGACTCTGATATCACACTGTCACTGGTTAACCGCAGCACATGCTTCTCAGCCCTTAATATGGGTGAGCTGGGATGAACTGTAGTTCTACACAGTACATCTTCACAGGACACACGCGTGCAATGAACTGACTCACAGTTCATGGGGTGTCAGCAGGGACAGGCCGAACCTGTAACTTCAGTGGCCTTTTTTTTTTTTTTGCAATGAATCAGGAAAGCAGTTTGAGCTGACTATCCTACTGTGCTAAATTATCCCTTCTACTGCTCCGTCAAAACCTCCCACCTCCCTCTGGATGGAAGTACATACACTAAAAAGAGACTCAATATAAACTCATCCATGTATACAGCAAAAGCTGCTAGTCACTACTCCAGCATCATGTCTGCCTAGCAGGTATCCTTTCACCAACTCCTTCCCCGATCTCAAACAGGGGGAAAGAAGACATTCTAAACAATCTTCAAGTGCTACAATTCTGAAGGGGGAACTTAAAGATGTTAACAGACAGAAGATTTGGAGATATCAGTTATGCTGATTCAGTACCTGCCAGCCACGTAAGGCCCACCGTCTTCTTGCTGATCTGTGCTGGTCCAAACATAGCTCACAGGATCCTGTGCACAGTTCATATTAAGGACTGCTGCACCAAACTATCTTAAATATCATGCAATTTTGGCTCTTTTGCAGAGGTGAAGGGGGTTTTGCTTCCCACACTTCTAGTTTAGTGCTAAATCATGCAACCAATATTGAAGGGAACAGGCTCCAGCATGCAAACCAAACCCTCTTTCTACCCCCATTTTATAAGTTGTCCTTTAAAACAGTGTGGTCTACACTGGAATTGGCTTGAGGGAGCATTTTCAACCAGGACACCTGTTTATTTTCTCTCATTTCCCTCTCCCACACTGGAAAGGAAAGGCAGCTAGGTTCAAGCCTGTGTTGAAGGATGAACCAAGAAGGACACTAGATACAAGTGACCTGGGATGGCCCAAATTGGGAAGGATACATAAAACGCAACACATGTACTTTGCATTTATAAATCTTACAAGCCTTTTACAAGAATATTACACAATTGCTTTCATATAGAGATGTGGAGCTATGATATAGTTTGTAGCTGATTGCTCAGGAAGCTGTCAGCAGAGTTAAGAACAGATTAATCCAGGCTAGAACTCACATTGTATCTGAAGCCATCCTTGTCCATCTTAAAATAGATTTTTTGGTAAGCTTGTTCAACTCCTACAATGAAGGAGTGCCACTCACCTTTCTGCCTTTTTCATTGTCTGGGATGTAACAGTGCCGAGGAAATCCTCGGGCAGTAAAATTCTTCCCAGGATTTGGATGCTCTGGTCCCTGGGGGAAGGGAGGGAGGAGGGAGAAAGCTGTAATTAAATCAACTTTTAAAAATATCCTTTAGAGAAGATTCAAACAGTGTGAGAGATCTGCCTAATCTCTAAACACCAAACAATCCACAGATCCACCAGGCAAGAACTATTGTGTCAAGAGCCTGTCACACTTTTCACCAGCTGCAACTGAGGTACTCTGCTATGAACTCTCCCCATAAAGTTTTGAACTTACCTGGACCCCTGGTGGGATGTTGTAGATAATTCGAATGGTTTTACAGTCAAGGTGTCCAGGCAATGAGTGGGGGATGAGGTGATACTCCATCTTCCCAGGAGGTTGGGTGCCAGTCTTTACCCCATAGATAGATTTGCAAGTTGGACACTGCAAGCTCCCATCCTTAAAGCAAGATGGACAAATAGTAAGAATAAGCAATATGCTCCAAACGGCACAGAATAAAACAGGCTGAGAGTAGACAATTCTGTTCTCTGGACATTCAGGTCAGGGCACAGACCACTCAACCATGGCAAACTTGCAAAAGAAAGTAATCTAATGGTGGCTTTTCCCATTAGCAATAGTTACTTCAGAAATTGTTCTGGACTGTTACTCTATATGAAATGTCAAAACAAAGTTCATTGCTGAGCAGAATGCATGCACCAATTTGAGAGGCTGCAGTTCCTCTCCTCAGTAACACACCTTGTTCCCATTGTTGTACATGGCCACGAGGCAGTGGAGGTGATACATGTGGCCACACTTGGACAGCTTGCCCACCAAGTCTGGCTTGACTGCTGGCTGAGGTCCTTTGTATCCTGAAGGAGCAGAAAGGCGTTCCATACAAATGGTACAGTCCTGAAGAGGAATTGAAAACTGAGTTGAGCAGATGAGCAAATATATGCACATAGAGAAACTTTGGTATGAGGTAAGGACAAACTAAGGTTAAAGCATATCAATGGCAGAAATATGTCTTCTGAACTCTCCTTCCCCATTATTTATTTATTTATTTAGAACATTTCTCTGTTGCCTCCTTAGAGTCTTGCTCAAGGCAGCTTACTTCCTTCTTTCTCCCATGCTGCACCCTATGCTTGAGACAGCACCTGCCCTTTATTCATGAAGCTCCTTCCGTCTCCTTTTAAAGTTCTTCCACAAGATCCACTTAAGCAAAGTTTCACTGAGACTGTATAATATATAGCTGTATAGCTTCCTTTGCTCCCATCCTCAGTCACTAAGTACCAGTCAATTCCAGACCATTTTCCTGATCCCTTCTCATTTCTGCAAAATACATGATAAACACCATGGACAAAGATGGCATCACTTCTGTATCCTGAACAAAACTAAGCAGGTTGGTATCTTTGCTAAACAAGTGTAACAGCATTGTACAGAACATTGTACAGTCTGTGCTTATTATTGTTATTATTTTTAAACTGCACCAAGAAATGCTGAATTCTTAACACTCAAGTCCAACACTTGAACGATCGCTCCACACTTGCTTGAAAACTGACAGATGTGCCAGATGCAAAGAAGTAGACTCACCTCATCTGGGGGGTGGCGCACCTTCTGTAAATATTTTTTCAACACTTCCTCAGGGGTTTTGCCTGGGTAAGGAGGAAGACAGAGTAGCATTTCAGGGAAAAATCCTGCAGGTTATCAGTGAGCAAAATGGGACTCCTGTTGGGAAGGAGGAATGCCTGGAATGGAGCTTCTTATAGCTTCATTAAAGGTACTGGAGGATGCACAATAGGAATTCCATTGTCTTCTGCTCTGTGTGACTTGTCTCATTTGCCAGAATCACTTTGAGCAATTAGCTCTTCATAAGCCGTTTCATTTCAGATATCATATCAAATCACAATTCATTATACTTTAGCATGGTTTGGTATGACCTTCAAGGCAACACACCAGCTTGCAATTGGCTACTAAACAAAACCCACAGAAACCATGGGCTGAAGAGGATATGCAGGTGACTGTTTGCACTAGCTATGCTTTGGCTTGATATCCAAATTGACATGCCATAGTTTCCTCTGCCTCTGGTTTCCTCTGCCTATAGTTTCCTCAGCATGAACTCATCCACACTAATCTGCACACAGCCTAGCTCTCTTACCTATACAACAGGTTTCCCAGACATTCGCACCTGAAGATTAAAAGAATACCTACAATAACATCAGCAAGAATGAAGAGACAAATTTCCAGCATAAAACTGAGTTCAGTTTGAATCATCCCCCGTCCATCTTGGGACTCTTTTCCAACTCAGGTGTGAAGCACGTGAGAGAGACATACATCCAGACTCCTGCACATACCAGCTATATCTCCTGCTGGTGCAGTGGCATTCCTGGAAAGTCTCTACCCCAATTTATGGCACCAATTTTCCTTATGTCTCCAGATCTACTGCAGGGGAAGTCTTCTTCGTGATGGCAGAGGTGTCTACCTCTGCTGCTTCCAGTCAAGTGTGAGGTACCTCAAGCATGAAAGGGCAAGCAAGTCATGCTTTTGTCAGAACTGGAAATGGGTATCTTTGCTGACCGAGGGTGATCATAGTTTCAAAACAGGGTCCGAAGTCATAATTCTGAAAGGAGGCAGTCTATAAAAAGTTGTCAGACTCCTAAAAAAAGTCAGTATGTCCATGCATAAAAGCTAGTAAGATGCCTAGAAGAAAACTATAGCATTCTATGGCTTGGCTCAGACATAATGGCAAACTATGATATTTCTGAATTAAAAAACTATAGTTTGAATTTGCATTGGAAATTTTCAGAAACAGTTTTAGGAGGGGGATGGATTTTTACTGTCATTACACCACTTGAATAACATCAATATTGTTATACAGGGCATGGGGAAAACATAAGGTTTATGTTTTAAAACATTACATAAAGGAAATGATTGTTAACACTTGGTGGCTTTTTCTTATTTTTGGGACCCTCCAACTTTTAAAACACTTTTTCAAAAAATCTGGGCATGTCATCTCTAGTTTTCCAAGGCCATGAACTTTTCACATGACAAGGTATTCATTTTTTGAGACAGTGCTGGGTACAGAAAGCCTTCATCCTGGACTAGAAAGCATGCAGACACTTGCTGAGGCTTTCATGGCATGGCAGAAGACTGAGATTTGGTTGATGAGCTGATGGAACCAAGAGAAAAACAACTTACAGAAGCCCTCCTATTACTTGCTGCTCTAACCCTGTCTATGGGGATCCATCAAAGTCAGAGATATGGAGACACAATACGTACAGTTATCTGTTTGAGGAATGGCCCATCTCTTCATTCTAACCAGGTTGTGGAGAGCGTGAACGACCTTTTTAAACTGGGGTGTGTCAGGAAGCAGTAGCTACAGCCCAGTATGTGGTGCAGTCTGAAAATATTTCAAGTATGCCCGGAAGACAGTGCTCTAAGGAGAGTGCATCAGGTGTAGAAAATGGCTCTATCCAGCACTACAAAATGGAAGCTGAGGGGAGGTACATTACTCCCAATTTGCATTCACAGAACTTCAGCTACAAAATACCAAACATCTGGCTATGTGTGGGATTATTGCAGCCTGGTTCTGGAGGTAAATCCCACTGCAATCCACTGAATTTATTCTTGGGATGGTGTGTATAGCACTGGAATCTTCAGCTAGTTGCCTTAGTAGGAAAGCGTGTTTCTAAAATTTCAAAGGAATATGGTTCCCAAGCTTGTTTGGGAATATCACCCTCTGACAGGAAAGCCTTTTCCCTAATCCCCATATGAGGAACTCTCTAGTGAACTGCTGTAAAGGAAAGGCACTCTGCACCTGCCCTGGGGTAAGACTTAACTCATGGAGTGTTCACTTAGGACATATATTCCTTTGTTGACACTAATGGGATAGGAGGAAGGTATGTTGGATTAGAGGTTATGGGTGTCCTTTGTTTCCCAGATGTGCTCCCACCTTCTTTGCAAGATGCATAACAGGAACCAATGAAATTGGCTAGGTTTCTAGTGTCCCCTCCCTCAAAAGACACACAAAAGAATAAATCAAGCAAAAATGAAGTACTCGGGGGGCGGGGGTGGAGAGGAACCACACCAGCAGGGATTGCAATTTCAAAGTACAGAATGCACATCACAGCTGGGATAGGAAATTACAAGGGGGTGGAGTGTGTGCAGGGAACATGTGTTGGGCAATGCAACAGATGGGAATCATTCAGGACAAACTTTTAGAAGATGACACTGGTTGGATATCTGCCATCATCCAGTTATCAGAGGGTGCAGTCACAGAACAGTACAGGAAAGAAATATGGGAGTGGGAAGGGAGTAGTAGAGAGGTGTAAAATGATGCCTTAGAACAATGTTTGGATGACAGTTCTAAGGGATTATGAGATAAACTGGGCAGATGGACAGGGAACAGTTTGGAAACTTTGCATACAAAGGGAAGAACATGTGGCATGAACCCGTAAGAGCAAATCTGCAGTTAAGTCACCCTCCAGGAGTAGCCAGCCAATACTAATACAGCAGGATGCATGGTGTTGCATTGCAGAAGTCAGGAAAGGCTGGGCAGTTGAGGACAGAATCCAGGGACAAAGAGACAAGCAAGCCAAAGGATGAGGTAGTGCAAAGGCAGGGCTTTGCACTGCAAACTAAAATAAGGCAGGCTTGGAAGTTTAGTACTTCAAATCAGGGTCGTCTTAGGACAATCCAGGGCCTGTCCCGATATCTGAATATGCTCGTGAATGCCACACCACAGTCTGGGTTCTGCAAGTTACTGCTGAATGGGTTGATGAATTCTAGACCCCATCAAGGTCTCATCATGGCAGGGTGAAACAGATGGTCCTTTGGCATGATCTGTGAATTTTGGAAGGTGGGAGGGAAGGGTCCTCTTTTCTTACCTTTTTTGGTCTGCTTTTTGGTGGTCTTGCGGCAAGTATTGGAGATCCCAGGGATGGATTTGATTTCACTTTTGCTGACTGGAGGAGGGTGGAGCACCAGCTTTGGGGGCCGAGTGAGGCAGACAGGCAGCCCAGCAGCACTCATGAGGATCCCCGTGATTCCTGGGAGGAGACAAAGGGATGTTTGAGGAACTAGTTTCTCCCCACCTCCGGCTGTGCCCCGCCCCCGATCTGACTTTTAAAATCTATGTGATTATTATTCTCCAGCTATTAACATGAATTAGAATCAGCATGGTTGTTTGAATTATCCCTGCCCTGGTCCCATCATAATTCCACCCTCCCTTACCTGCCAGCGCTGGATTGACTGGGCTTGAGCCATTGAGATTTTTCACAGGAACTGTAGGAACCCTGTGAGGAAGGAACACAGCGTTTAGAAATGGCTGCACCATAGCCAAGAAAACTAAGCAAATAGAGGAGGATACTAGGCACAGACTTCAGAGAACACCTCAGATGCCTCTCAACCAAAGAGCTGGATACACTGTGCAGGCAAGAAAGATGGTGCATTACGTGAGCCCATCTTCCATGGACACTACACTAGGCGGCAGATTGCTCTCAGTCCGCCTCATAATCAAAATGATGCTTGCTAGGATCCTGATGGTTACAAAAAACCCAGCATGTTCCCAGGAACCAGCCTGGCAGGTTATCTTACTGCTTCTGGCTGCTAGCTGCCTGAGGCGCAAACACTCCCTAGCAAAGCAAGGAGACCCAGTCTGGGAAAGGAAAGTCAGCTCACGAGCATGTGAATTAAGGTGTTTGAGACAAAGACAAGAAGATTGGTTCGGTGAGATGATAAGTCAGTGATCATGACAGGCATTGTATCAGCAAAACACCTTTTAAAATGACATGTACAGGGGTTTTCAGGGATGCTTCCCACATTTCCAGTTTAGTGCTACAGTGCCAACTCAAATGTGCAGGACTCATCTATGTGCCACCTCTGGTAAGCTGTAAAATGGAATATGTAACCCCCCCAGCTATCTTCAGAGGGGATGACAGGCAACTTGAGAATTATATGATCCTAAAATACTCCACAGAAACCAGTATATGGTTGAAAAAGTATGACATAATACATTCATGTAACAACACAAAGAACCTCACTCTTTAAAAGATGGGTCTCTGGGATGCAATCTTAAAAGCACTTTCCTGCGAGTAAGTCTCATTTAATAAAACTGGACTTCTGAATAAACATGCATAAGAAGAAGGCTAAATATAACTTTAATTTTAAAAGTGAGCATAATGTGCATTAAAGTTTCTTCTGAACATTTACCATGCTATTTTTTCATTAAGAAAAGAGTTAAAACCACACACTAGAAGTCTCATGTATTTTAATGTTAAAAAAATAAAAGGCATACATCTGCATGTCAGCATGATGTAGTGTTTAGAGTGTTGGACTAGAATCTGGGAGGCCTAGGTTTGAATCCCCACTCTGCCTTGGAAGCTTGCTGGTTCACTTTGGGCCAGTCACACCCTCTCTGCCTAAATTACCTCATAGGGTTGTTGGAAGGATAAAATGGAGAGGAGAATTATGTAAGCTGCTCTGGATCCCCATCGGGAAGAAAGGAAGGAAATGAATGAATGAATGAATGAATGAATGAATGAATGAATGAATGAATGAATTTCAAGTTGTAGCCAGGATGGGACTAGCAAGTACAATAACCAACCTAGAACAATGATTTGCCCAACCTAAGAATTTCAAGATAAGCTTTTAAAATTTGTGGCATGACAGTTGCCATCTGAAGAATAAGATCTTCTTTTTAGAAATGGAATGGTGGTGCTGTCCTCCACCTAAATTATCTGATCAGCTCAAGATCTGCCTTGGTTCAGGGTGGATCTTTCAAGATAATTATCACCTTAATCATGCTTAGGTGATCCTGACCCCCACTTACTTTTGATATTATCATTGAACATAGTACAATGGTTAAAGGGGTAACTTAATGTGTTGTGTGCTTGAGGAAGCTACTGATTATGAAGAGGTTTAAGTTTCTTAACTTAAAAAGGATTTATGCTGTTTGTTTCAGATGCTGACAATTAAATAAACATACAGTCTTGAGTTTGGTGGGGTTACAGACATTTCTATTAACTGATTAAGAAAACATCACTCATTGTCTATTCAGTTCTTTAGACTCATTGTCCATCCTAGAAAACTGCCAGCCACACTTAGCAAGGAAAGCTGGATATTTGGGCGGCAGCTTCCGCTACTTCCAGGTAAAATTCTAATCACTGATGCGGATATATAGGAAAGAAGCTTGATATCTGTGCTTCGCTACGGTATTTAACTATTTTAAATCAATTTAGAATACTTATGGGTATATAATATTTTTTGGTTTGATGCACCATCTCCCCATGATAGGGTTGCTAGCTCCAGGCTGGGAAATTCCTGGAGATTTTGGAGGTGCAACCTGGAGAAGGTGGGGTTGGGGAAAGGAGGACCTCAGTGGAGTATAATGCCATTTCCTCCAGGGAAACTGGTCTCTGTGGCCTGGTAAGTTGTAATTCAAGGTGATCTCCAGCCACCACCTGGAGGCTGGCAATCCTACCCCATGAACATTTAAAAACTCAGTTGCCATACTGACTTTTATATAAAATCCCTATTCACGAGTCTTGTACCATCTTTCTTCAACTGTCTGCAGTTTCCTTTTCCTGATTTTTACCTCAGAACACAGAGTTCCACAGCTGACCAATCAGAGAGAGGGGGGTGCAAGCAGGCAGCGGCCTGCCAGCCACACAGGAAAGCCAGGCCTCACAGGGAGATTGGCAACCCGAGTGAACTTTGAGGGGAAGACTGGGAGGTGCATTTTATTTCAGGACATATTCAATGACTCCCAATAGCAACTGCAGACTGTTTAGAATGGGGGGGGGAGGCCCAATCAGGCTGCATATGCAAATGACCTCTGTGTTTCAACTGTCTCTGGGGGGGAGGGATGAGGTGTGGAATGTTGTGAGTCCCAATCAGCCTACATATGCAAATGACCTTGAAAGGCTGGCCCAATCAAGGAAGAGTGGCTGAGCTAGCACTGGGTGGGGGTACAAGCAGGCAGCAGCCTGCCAGCCACACAGGGAAGCTGTATCCCTTCGGGAAAACACATTTTACCCCTTTTTACCCCCTTAGGGGGCGAATTTCTTAAAATCCCTTCTTAGTGGGTGTTTACATCATGAAAGGAATGTTCTTGAATTTCATGTTACTAGGTCGAGAGGTTTAGGCTGGGCGTTGATGAGTCAGTCAGGATACTTGTCTTTATATATAGAGATTAACGAAAACAAGGTATAATAGGCTCAGATCAGTCCTGCAATGGTTGCCACCTTCTGCTTGGCCTAATGGTGCCACGCAAGAAACCAGTACAGCATAAGTTAAGGACAATGTCTGCAGTAGTTCAGTTTTCTGCTCTCAAATGAGATACTGTTTTCCTAAAACATCCCTGACAGAGCCTATCCAGGATTTTGCACCAAATAGCCACAATTTTACCTTCAAACCATATAATACATATTGTCTAAAAACAAGTATACTTGCAAGGAGGAAAATGTGCATACCTACATTAGAGAGAAGCTGTGTGAATCATATGTCTACCCAGCAGCGGCGCCAGGGTTTTTGGTGCCTGCGGCCGGCCGATGGCCGGGTGCCCGCACACACGCACCGGCCTGCGTGATGATGTCACGTGTGACGTCATCATGGGTGTGGGCGCGCCGCCAGCCCAATTGCTGTGGCGGGCGGCTGGGAAGGCGTGCGGGTGGCCTCCGAGCTCTCCTGCTCAGTTTCCCTGCACCACCGCAGACGCCTGCCCGCGGCTGCTGAGCCTGGCCAGGGGCATGTGCTGGCGGTGGTGGCAGCTCGGGAGGGCTAGGAGGCTGCAGGTCAGTGGCGCGCGTTCCTGTCCCCCGCGCCTCCTCTGGCGCCCCCTCCGGCGCCCCGCACCCTGAGGCCACCGCCTACCTGGCCTCAATGGGCATGCCGGCCCTGTGTCTACCCAGTGTGTGCATGTGACTATCTGGCTCCTATTTGTAGGTAAATCACTGGGTTAGAGCTAGGGTGGGGAGAGATGACATTTGGTCAGATACACTTTTCTTTGCTCACAAATTAGGAAAATGTACAATGTGAAAACTGGCTGATCATTATGTGCAACAGGACTTGGGGAAGCTCAACAGGGATGGGTAAAATCATACACTCACTGATTTCACTTTATGGTAAGAGGGAACAAAGCACCCCATCGTGCTGTGTTTGAAGGGGAAAAAATCTTATTTACATCACAGGTAGTAAGGAACCAGATTGTGGAGAGGAAAAACCCCCACAATCCTGCAATCCTCCAACAGCTTGTCAACATGATGCTTCTGGTTCATTGCAGCATTTCTTGAATTGACCTAGAAAAACAAGAATCTTTTCCTCACTGAATCTTGATGTAAGTGTAGCAAGCCAGTTACATGGACAGCACAACCTATGCCAGTCTCTATCGGCCCTGCAAGCTCCAAAGGAGCCAATCCAGCTTCAACAATTCTGCTTGTCATGAAGCTACCTGGTCAAATCCTGATTGTGGTTTGAAAACCACTGAGTGCCAATCGCTGCCACAAATTTATATAACAATGAACTATCCTGATTTCACTCTTGAGACAAAAAAGGAAATGCAATCCTTGTGGAAGCATCTGGAGCAGGGATGGATGAAGTGTATATCAGACAGTGAGGCTGAATTACAAACAGAGCAAAGAAACTTTCTAGCTGGACAATAGTTGCTGTAGTGACAGACCAAGATCTAACAGGAGACAGAAAATTGTCTAATCTGAAGACAGAGGCATTCCCCTGCACTCCCCCCTTCATAAGCACCATTCTTGTTGCTCCTTTCTCCAAGATTTCTTTAGAAACCTCGGTTGTGTCTCCAAGTTATTCACACAGCCTTTTGTTCCTTTAAATGTCGACTTGGCCCTTTCCTCCCGTGCTTTCTTCCATGGGAAAGTCTCTTGGAAGGGTCACGGGCAGGGAGGGGGAGCAACCAGCAACAGAAGGCTGATGGTAAAGTCAGACAAAAGGGACAAAACACGCTAATTAAATGGCCAAGAAAAAGTGTTTTCATTAGGGTGGAGGGAATGAAGATGGGGTGTCTTCCAGATCAGGCAGCAGCATGAAAAGCTTTCTATAGGCCCTTTTGATAAGAAAGCTCCCCAGATCTGAAGTATATATATAAAAAAAGAATATTTCACTTCCTCATTAAAATTCAAAAGGGGTTTACAAGCATCCCCCATTTTATGCTTAAAGAGGTCTGGGGTATTTGCTGAAGGGGGGGGGAGCAGAGGGCTGATGTGGGAGTGTCAGCCACAGGCAGCCTTAACTCTTCATTAGGAGTTTTCAAACATACTAGCAGTTTAGGCTGTATGTATTTATCAGTGACAAACATCTATCACCAGGCAGCCAACTTGTCCTCCTGTATTCTCAGTTCATGTAAACTAGTGTCTTGATATTAAGACCTATGAAGATGCCTCATTCACAGAATCTCCAATGGCATATACTCCCAATCCAGATAATAGCCAAAAGTGCTCAGTCTTTAAGAAAACATTTCAAGATAATAACTCCCACAAATCATGAGATCATATAGACTGCATGGCCCATCTGGTGTAAAATCCTTCCCTAAATCTATGTAGAAGCTGAAACTTCATGTGCCATCACTTGTAACATGAGAAGATGATTTGATTCACCATCAGTCACCAATAGACAAGTAAGAAAGACTAGTCATGGAGGACCATCTCTGAAGACCAAACTAAATAAAGGGAACAGGTCACAAAGGGGAACCCTCAGAAGAGTTTTTTCTGTATAATTACCCCCCCCCCCCCGCCTAAATGTGCCAGGGTAAAACATCATGACCTCAGGAAAAGTGTGATCTCTGTGTTCTCCTCTTGGGAAAAAAAGGGGAGGGGTACTAAGATCCACAGTTACCTGATTTGGCTTAGATTTTCCAGACAGTTCCAGTGAACAGTACTTACCCAGAGGCGATCAACACACGGGACTGTGCAATGGCTAGGCGCTGCAGGTTGGTACGGTTCAGTGTATTAAGGCTGGCACGGGTCACCTTGCCATTGGCACTGGGTGGGCTGGCAGGGGAGCCAGTTGTGGTGAGGGCTGGTGTGCTGGCTGCCTGCCTCCGACTCACTTGAGATGCCAGGGTCTTCAATGAACTGCGCACAGTTGCTGTTCCATCTTGGGACTTGTGCACTGATGCAGGAGTGGGGAGTTTGGTGCTACCAGAAAGGGATACAGCTTTACGTGGTGCTGTTTGTGGCGGCTGCTGCAGCTGCTGTTGGCTAGTTGTAACTCCAGTCCCCCCGTTGCTTCCAGCTGCCACTGCTGCTTTGATACTCATGACAAGGAGGCACTGTGGACAAGTGCAAGCTGGTGCAAGGGGTGTATTGACTGCACCAGGACTTGTTGGCCATGACTGGGATTTAGGCAAGGTTCCAGTGACTAATGGATACACCATGTCAAGGCGGCGGCGGACACGACGCTTGCGTTGGGTCTGACGGTTGATCTGCCCCATAGTGCTGAAGTCAATAATGTAGCAGAAACCAATGGAAGTGAGATCAATCCAGGGGTGCTGTTTTTCATAGGCATGCTGGATGGTGATACCCACCTCCATGTCATAGGGTGTCCAGGTACCATTGTCATTCTCCCACTCCCATACCACACCTTTTCCTGGTGCCGAAGAAGGGTCATAATAGCTGCGTCGTACTGGGCGAATGGTGCCTGTAAAGAAATCAATGGAAAGAGGATAACTCTAGACCAGGCATCCCCAACCTTTCTGATGCTGCAGGCACCTTTGGAATTTTGAAAGGGGGAGGAGAGTGCTATCTCAAAATGGCTGCCTCAGAAGGTGAAGCAAATGGAATACCTCCCTCCTCACATTTCCCTGGAAGAAGGAAACCCTGAAGGGGTAATGAAACCACTCACTGACTAAGCAAAGTCCTCATCCTCCAGTGGAAAACTCTTTCATTTGAATGAGGGAAGCCAGTAACAAGCCCTGCCTTACAATGGCCCCATCCAATTTATGAAAAGTTCAGCAGATGCCCAGGGAAGTACTGGCAGGCACCATGGTGCCCACAGGCCCATGTTGCGGAACTCTGCACTTGGACATAGGAGTATATTGAAAATTGTGCACAGAAAGCTCTCTTTTAGAAGGTCTAACACAGAGACCTGGTGTGTAACCCTGGAAGTTCCAGGTTGAAATCTCACATCAGCAACAAACTCTGTAGCCTGAAGTAAGCTTGTAATCGGGGAGCAGAAAGAGGCAGAAATACCCAACACATTATAGTAGGTGAATCCAGAAATCAAAACAAACAACAGCTAATACAGTGGCTTACAAACCAGCCGTAAACTATAGTTTGAAATCTCAGTCTGGGGTAACAAAAAGCCTATTTATTTATACCTACAATTACTATGGTGTCTTTCCACCCAAATAAGCAGCAAACAGCAAAACATTTCAACATCAAAACATCAAGTCATTAAAACAGGATTTAAAAATAAAGTTTATATAAAATTAAACAATTCAATAAAACATATTAGCCCACAAACACAAAATAACACAACCAGGAAAGAGAACCAGTAAGCTAGTGGTGGAACACCAAACCAAACAAAAAAACTCCCTTCATCTGCTGGCAGAAGACAACAACAGAGGAAGGCCAACAAATCTCCCTCTGGAGGAAGTTCCAAAGTTTCCACACCATAAGCAAGGCAGCCATTTTTTGCATTGCCCATTATCTGGCCTCAGAGTCTCTCCACACGAGACATCTTACACGGGTGCGCTCAAGTGTAAGGAGATGCAATGTTAGCCAAGAAGTGTAGTTTTAAAAAGCCAGATCCAGCGGAGATCACTCTGCTTCTCTGAAGGCTCTGTCAATTTCACCTCCCCATTTTGGGAGGCAAAGATGAAATTAACAACACTCTGAGAAGCAATCACTACCTGCTCTGTCTTTTTAAACTACCCTGATGTAGAGATGAAATTGACATAGCCTTCTGGGAGGCAAAGAAAAAATTAACAAACCCTCTGAAGAGCAATCTCTATGGGCTCTGTCCTTTTAAACTACACTTTCTAGCTAACATTGCATCTCCCTACACCTGAGCATTCCCGTGTAAGATGTCTCGTGTAGAGATCTCGAATGGTAGGGGCACCCAACCAGGGACGCTGAAGATGACCAGAGTGGATGGGTAGGTTCATATGGGAGTAGGCGGTCCTTGAAGTATGCTGGCCCCATCATACAAGTCTTGGTCAATACCAGTACCTTGAACTGGGCCCAGAAGAGTAGACGGAACAAGACTAGAACAATATGGTCACTACAATCCACTCCAGTCAAAATTCTGGCCACAGAATTCTGTATCAACTGTAGCTTCTCTACAGTCTTTGAGGGCAGTCCCACAGAGGGTGTACTGCAACAATCTAATCTGGATGTTACCAGGGCCTGCACTAAAGTGGCAAGACTTTTTCTGCTCAGAAAAGATCACTTCTGGCTCATCAGCAACAGGAAGCCCAAGCTCAGCAGCATCCCCAAGCTACAATTTAGTGCTTGGAGTTGATTTCCACTCAATCAGCCCCCAGTGCAAACCATTACTTCCACGCCATGCCAGGAATGGGGAAGGCAATACACCAACAGAATCCCAATCCTGTCTTGCACTCCCAACACACATTCTCAAAACTGGAAGAGTCCTGGACAGGACGTTGAGCCAGGGGGAGAGAATCCTGATAGACTACAGCACGTCTCCACCCACCAGGCTTATGCTCAGGGCTGGCACACCCATTGAGGGCAGGTAGGTGGTGGCCTCAGGCACGGGGTGCCGGAGGAGGCGCAGGGGGCAGGAGCGCGCGCCACAAAGCAGCAGCCTCCTATCCCTCCCACCCCACGCCGCTGCCAGCACAAGCCCCCGGCCGGGCGCAGCTACCGTGGGCAGGCATCTGCGGCGGCACAGGCAACCGAGTGGGAGAGCTTGGAGGCTGCCCGCCGCAGCAATCGGGCCGGCGGCGGTGCACTCGCTCCCACGATGATGTCACGCATGACATCATCACGTAGGCCGGTGTGCACGTGCAAGGGGCCCGGCCGGCCGCGATCGCAGCAAACCCTTGCGCCGCTCCTGCTTATGCTGATGCGTCACTGAATACCCCACGGGACACAGTAGGGAGAAATTAAGTACTTCCCCCTTCCCTTGCATTCACCCATCCCAACTAAAGGGTTTGATCAACTCTCCATGTATAAACCATAGTTTGTCATAATGTCTGAATGTAATGATGGAATTAATTTCATTTCAATGCACTCTTTGCTCTGAATATTCTAAAATCCAAATAGATCACAAAACTATCTCATCTCTTCAGGTATTTCACTTGGCCTATCTCACAGAGCAGAAATAGGGATGCCAGTGCTGGGGTGGGGAAGAGGGGGGAAGGTAGGCTGGAAGCCACCAGAGCATGTGGTGAAATGGCGTATGTGATCCAGAGGGCACAGTGATGCAGTTCTGGTTGAAAAATGGAAGCTATGAGGTCTCAGTGGGGCCAAAACAGTCCCAAATATTTCAAATGCAATTTGGGGTCAATTTTGGCCCTGCTGAGACCCCATAGCTATTACCTCCTCCCTTTTGTATTTTTCTGTTGCAAATGTCAGTATTTTGTTTGACACAAGTGTCTAACTCTGAACTATGCTTGTGCAATCACTAAAAGAAAAAAGGGAGCAAAAAGGATTTCCAGTGATTGGATGGCTGTTTCATACATTGCTGATCAGTATATTCATCATAGGTTCACTTTGTGTTTGGAGGCCAAACTCAGTTAACATGCAACTTGGCTGCATGCATTTATTTCCTCATATGTTCACTGCAAGAGCATGCTGCTGAGAACTGCAGCTGACCCCCTGTGCCCATTTGTTTTTGCAGTGAAACAGAACTGTATGATAGCCTTGACAATGGGCCTTCAACTCCATATTCCTCCTTTATGATTGCTATTTCCCTCCCCCCTGCACATACATCTGCCATTTCTGCCCTGTTTTAATCATAATATCCTTGCCAAATTCTATGAATCTCTAGACTCTATCACAAAACCAGCTATGAAAAATAAAGAAATACATGTTTTTTGCATACTTTTATTCTTAGTCCAGCTGCTGAAAAAGGAAGGAAGGAGATTTATTGCTGAAAAATGAAACTGCTGATAGCAAACAAGGAAATTCTTATCTGTGGTTCTGTAAATAACTCTCCCATTAAATACATTTTACCCCATTGGTTAATGTTACCTTAGGCCTCAAGTACGCAACTATTATTAGTTAACAATTATATCAACAGAAATAAACAGGTTTTGAGACATTTGAGACCAACAAAATGTATTACAGCATAAGTTGTCATGGACTACACCCTACTTCATGCACTCCTGCCAAAGTGTTCCAATGACCAAGATATTAACAGATGATAAAAACTTCAGTGGCATACCACAGCTGATAAGGGGATCACATGCAGTGACAAATATTTACACAGGGTTAATAACCACACAGGATCCCCATGGTGCAGAGTGGTAAGCTGAAGTACTGCAGCCCAGGCTCTGCTCATGACCTGAGTTCGATCCTAGCAGAAGCCGGGTTCAGGTAGCCGGCTCAAGGTTGACTGGGTCTTCCATCCTTCCAAGGTTGGTAAAATGAGTACCCAATTTCCTGGGGGTGAAGTGTAGATGACTGGGGAAGGCAATGGCAAACCACCCCGTAACAAAAGTCTGCCAAGAAAACGTCGTGATGCGACATCCCCCCATGAGTTAGTAATGACTCGATGCTTGCACAGGGGACTACCTTTACCTTTTTAATAACCACACATTGTTATTCTATTGCTATTATTAACCCTTGCTCCCCGCAAGCTGTTATCACATGCAGAAGCAGAATTTGACTGCTCTGTGAATATTAAGGTAGTAAAAAAACCCTCATACCCACACATCATGTTGTTTCCTATGCTATTCTGCTGCATAGTTCTACTTACTTTAAAATTTTAAGCCCATCCTTCCTATCTGCTCCGAAAGATGCTCAACCGGGTTAAAATAAAGTAAATAACCATAAAAACAGCAATAAAACCACAGGTTGCCACAGGAGGCAATATATAAATCCTCTCAGGAGGCTAAAGCTGAATGGGGGTGTTTCAACAACCATTCTGCAGCAAGAGAAGATGGCTTGGGCTTGTGACACAGTGCCCTCATTTTATCCATAGAAATTACTAATGAGATCTCGGGACTGTTTTATCTATGAGAGTCAAGTTAATGGGCTTAAAGATAATCTGATTAGTTACATTCTGAAGCATGAAATCCACAGTTCTCATGTATGTGGAGTGGCCTCCCTCAGGAGGTAAGGGTAGCAACAACCCTTTCCAACAACCCCGTTTTTCCTGTACATCTAAGGGCAGAATTAAATGGAACAAGGGAAACAGAGTTCCCAACATCATGGAGGGCATTACAAAGCACAGGAACTAGGAACATTTGTGAGAGAGAATGAGCAAGAGGGAGTTACTTAACCCTTCCTCTACCTGCTGATTCTCTCTTGCAAGTATCTCCCCTCAATTAGGCTGATAAAGGAGAAACCAGCAGAAAGAGTTAAGCACTCCTTCCTCTTCCTTGCATTCCTTCCCTAAGAATATCCTTGCCCCTGTGTTTCTTCAACAAATGTATGTTGATGTTTGCCAAGGTCATATGTACTTCTGTCCTTAACTAGTCCAGGAAGCAAAGTTTAACAGGCAATGTTTTCATCCATTTGTGATGATAATCTTACAGGTGGTCAATGGAACAGCCTCCAGTCCACAGTCTCCTATTACGTAGGCTTTTATCGCCCTGCTCAGCACAGCTTTACACTAACCTAAGAGAACTACCTCAGGGAGGAGGTGATGAAAATTCCTTTATATTAATAAATCCTGTAAGTGAAAAACCAGCACAGCATGCAAAAAACTATGCTAGAACATTTCTCCCTAATGTGCTAATTTTTTAAAAAAGTTTTGCAAGGAATTTTTTAAAAGGCAGAGACATATAAAATGCTTCCCACTTATATTCAGAAGTGGTATAGCCCATTCTACTGCCTCAGGGTTCCAGCACATCATCATTCTTCTGCATGCTAAACCAGGCCTCAATTACAACATCCACTGAGATATCTTCAGAGGGTCTCATGTAATTGTGAAAAAAGCATAAAGAGGGTACTACAATTCTTTCAGAGTCTATTTTCAACTGAAATGGGTTTCAGTCCTAAAAATGTCTTAGAAAAGGGTTGGCATACTGGACCACTGAGTTAAAGATCACTCTAGCTATCCATCCAAAACAGTAATTGTGTCTCATCCCTTTGCCTCAATTTAGCGGGTTTCAAGGGCTATGAGGTTCTTGCAGAAAGGCAAGCAAGCAGATAGAGTGGAAGAAGAGGGAGGGAAGAAGCCTCTAAACACAGACAAAACGTCTTCGCTGGAGGGCCCTCAGCCTGTAGTCTATTCCTGATTTAAGGAACAGGCAGAAGCACTTCACCAGTTATTGACTGGGTCTCACAGAAAATACTGAACTAAACCTTCCCATGTTTTTACAAACAATCAAATTTATATTTATATTTAAAACTCGAATCCACAGTTTTAGAGAACTAACGACATTTGTATGGGAAACCCACAATGATTTCTTCCAGGGCAGTGAGGTAGAAAACAGAAATTCAATGTGACAAAAATGCTGGGCTAGACATTTTTTTCCATCTAATTTCTAGAAAACTTTCTGTGTGGTAATTAAGTGTGTGTTTGTGTGTGCTGTCAAGTTGCGCAACCAACTTAAGGGGACCTCAGCAAGGGGCTTTCAAGACAAGAGAAGAAAAGAGGTGGTTTGCCATGGCCTTCCTCTGCATATAGCACTCCAGAATCTTTCCTGGTGGTCTCCCCTGCAAGTACAGACTCTGCTTCTGAGATCTGACAAGACAGGGCTATAACTTGCCATTCTATCATCTTTAGTTACTAAGACTGCTGCACATATTGACAGTGGCAGATCAACAAGAGTGCCAATAGTAGGGCCACCCTGCTATTGTCTCTCATCATCCCATCCAAGAGCTGCAGTAGGTAATGTCCCTTTCCCCCTCATTCTCCAGGCACTTTTAAAGACAGCATGGCAGACTGCACATGCCTTCTGGAACTTCCTGAGTCAGGGTAGCAATAGGGTCTAGTGCTCCTCCAAAATTCACCACCTCAGGTAGGACTGCCAGCCTCCAGGCAGTTATACCGAACAAGCCTTCCCAAATACAGAACTAGTAAACAAAAGTGGGAACCCACAATTCGGAAAAATGAATAATATTATACAAAATTATACAAAGCTTGTTCATATTTAAATAAAGTATAAAGTGAACAAGTGCTCAATAAATATACTATTGTAACAACATTTTATACAAAATGAATATAAGCAATATCCCAATTCAATGATATATCTCTATGTATAAAGCAGCTCAAATATGGGCAACGGCCAGAAAGTTCATGTAAATGAGTCCAACCACATATTCTGAAGTGTTTTCTGTTTTCTTATAGGTGCGTGGATCCAAGGTGCTCCAGAGAAGGTATGTATAACTTTCACAGGTAAGTAAAAGACAGGTCAAAGACTACTGTCTTAAGTATAAGATTCTCAAATGTTTATCTTTTGTTCTCTCTTCATATAGATGGATTCAGAACACAGTCCTGTGTAGAACCCGACAAGCGGCCAGCTAGATTACACTTGTTTCATATGGAATCATTTCATCAGGGGTTCCATCAACCATTCCACCAAAGATCTACAAATTAATCATAACACAATAAAGAATCTAATACAATCATTGAATTGGGATATTGCTTTTATCCTCGAATCCATAGAGCCTCTTTTTATAATAATACACGTTGTCTGAAATCCGGAGAACCATGCGTAGATACATATAAAAATTAGCCTCCAGGGAGTGGCTGGAGATCTCCTGGAATTACAACTGTGCTGTTAGCCACAGCTTAGAAGCTTGTATTAGCTCTATCAGAAATGTGTGTTGCCTCTTTAAGACTTTGAATGATGGGAATTGTAGTCTACACTGCCACCAATGGGGCAAGGGATATTTGAATCCTTTATTGACCTTGTTCCTGTTTTAGTGTGATTTGTACAACCTCTCTTCCTCCCTTTGTCTGTACTGAGCATCTCCCATGAGGAAGGGGAAAGATGACCGCTTTTACCGCATCTTTAAATAAACTTCTGCTATAATACACAGGAAGCAGCCTTCTCTTGGCTCAACTTAAGTTGGTTTGGGTCATTTGGAATAGAATCCCTTGGGTTTGGGTCATTTGGAATAGAATCCCTTGGGTTTGGGTCATTTGGAATAGAATCCCTTGGGTTTGGGTCATTTGGAATAGAATCCCTTGGGTCAGCAGGTAGCTAAAGAGGAGTGGTAACCTGGAATTCCAGGATAACAACTGATCTCTAGGAGCTAGAGATCAATTCTGCTGGAAAAAATGGCTGCTTTGGAGGGTGGATAGTATGTTATACACACTGAGGTCCTCTCCCAACCCCCTCCCTCTTCAATTTTCACTCAAAATCTCCAGGAATTCCCCAACCTTGAGCTGGTAACTGTAGTCTTCAGGCCACCACTTCACTTCATTTCTCTGAAGAGTCAACCATGCACTGAGGATACAAAAGACTGAACAGCATATTAATTAGCTCTACAAAACCACAGCTGAAATGATGGAAGAATGCAGACTGTAAGAATCGCAGTGCTGGCACTTATGGTTAAGACAGTTATCTCTGTTTATAAATGCAGTTCCATGGAAATAAATATTTTGATCAGGGATTTCCTTTTCTGAAAAAAGCACTAAAAACAGAGAAGGATTATTTACTGAAAAGATTGTCACCAGCAAATATGAGAGGAATTTTTTTACTTTGTTCAAATTAATGATGGAAAGTTGGCAATTTCCCCAGAAAAACTAGTTCCAAAATGGGCACTAGGTAAATACCAATTTACACATGGATATAACCTGTATTTACCAGTAGCTTGCCCAGAAAAGGTGGGGCTATAAAAACTCAATTTGTTATTGGAACCCAATCACTGCAGAAAATACTAATTTAGCAACTGTACAGATTTTACATTAAATTGAAGTTAACAAAAACAACATGCTTGATGTGAAGTAGATGATGTCCCCAAATAAACATGTTGAGCATTTCTTCTCCTTGGTTGTTAAAAAAAGTATTGATTTTCATAGCAAAGGAAAAAAGGAAAGAAGGGGCAATTTTAAGCAGCACTGTTATTCAATGGGGTTTAGGATTGCAGCCCAAGTGTCCTTTGAAGGTAAACATATTAATTTTCCAGGTTCATAACAAACCACTGGCTAGCAGGAGTAAAGCTGTTGATTATTATATGATGATTCCTTGCTGGTATAGAATTCCAGAATGTTTCTGGAGCTCTCCTATCCAAAAAAAGCTTCCCCAACCATTTCAATAGAGGGGAAAGGTCCAAATTCACATGTACTTACAAAGCATAGATGTGTTTAGTGCCTTTTTAAATTCAAGTGAATGGTGAAGCCTGCTTCTGCTGGAACATTGTATACATTCCAGAATGCATGCAAGTTCTAGACCAGGGCAGTGAATACGATATGCAGGTGCACAAAGGTTCTGAAAATATTCAGAAATCTATTTAATGACCTCTTCAGTGTTCCTACTGATCCACACATCCTTGTCAGATTAGACCAAAGAAAATGTTCAGCCCAATATGTGCATTAATGGTGGAACCTAGACGTGGCTCTGATCTGTGAAAGTGAGAGAAAAAGTACCTTTTCCTTTTCAAGATGTTTATGAGTGGGATGCTCTCATGAGGGCATAAAGCTGAAAAACTAATCATTATTAGCAACAACAACAAAATCGCCCTGAAATCTAGGTGTGGAAAAGCAAGGTATACTGAAAAAAGCTACTGAAATTGTATAGCTTTCCGTTTTGTTGTTAATGGATATGTGATTTAAAAAAATAATTATTATAAGTGCAAAAACTTTAAAAAATAAAAAACAAATGAGAAAAAAAGAATGTGATTTGATTATAATCTAGTATTGTTTAATTGATGTTCTGTGTTTTAGCTAGTACAGTGATTTTCCTATTGTCATTAAAATGGCACAACCTTTCTTAAATAAATAAAATGCATAGGACACAATCTGGCAAATTACAACCTCCCATTTTAGTGGTCCTGATTGCTCTGCAATTTTATATGTGCCTTCAACTCCGGCTGCTTCCAGACAGTGAGGATTTTCTGCATTTCTCTCATAGCTGCTATGAACACAGAGACATGCGCACTGGCCACATAGGTTGTGTGCACTGGAGTTTTCGGCACAGTTAATTCCACCACCACCCAGAACTTTTCCCTCCCACACCTGCTCTGCAGCAACTCCCCATTAGCTCTCTGGGGTGTGGTCATCACAGCCACCTTAGGAACTTTTTGCCCCTTTTTATTTCCTTCATGTATGTACGATAACAGTTGTGCAGCAGGGAAAAATGGCACCCTGAAAAGGCTACATTGGAAATAGCACCAATGTGGACCTTTGCAGAGCAGGAAAATGTGCACAATTCTTTCCAGATGGCATGCTAACATGTTTGGGCTGTGAACTTTCCCAAAAGGTTGGAGCAGGTTTGGAATGAGAGTACTGAGGATGGGAGAAACCTGGGAAGAGGATAGTTAGAGCACAACATCCCATGAAAGCTCAAAAACAAAATAAAGCATTCCAATTGGGAAGCCAAGAAGGACAAAAACTTCCATTTGGAAGCAGCCTTTCTCTGCACAGATGTGAGCATTTAACTCAGGGCAGAGTGTGCAAGATGCTGGATTGCAAGCCATGATTCTAGATTATTAAACTACTGAAATCCAAACCTTTAACAAGGCACACTTGCATCCTGACTTCTGGAATTATCAGGAAATAGCTGACAGCTGCAATTTTGAGGAGGAGACTATAGAGGCTGGGATTCTCAACATAAAAGACCCATGACTATAAATTCCATGGCATAGACTGCATTCAGATACAACAACAAACTATACTATACTATATTGTCACCGGAACAAGCTTGTAGTCTTCAGTTCCCCTCCCCCCCTTACAAGCAGCTTACAGACTGAAGGCTTCCACATTCCTCACAAATATGGGTTTGTTCTTTTGCCCAAAACCCAGATTGAACTGTGGTTTGACACGCTGATTTGTATGCATGAAACTAACCCATAGTCTGTTATTTCATCAGATGTGGACAGAGAGAGAAACTATAGTTTCTTGAGAATACAGAGGTTTTTGGTCTCCATACACTCTGCATGATGGGGGGAGCACATATACTAAGCTGAGACTCATTCCCATAACACCCAAATTAAGCTACTGGCACAAAAATAAAGCCTCTTCCTTACTCAGGAGTATCTAAGTATCTAATTCCTCCACATCCCTTTGTTGTGACAACAATCCCACTTATCTCAATGTGAAGCCAAGTCTGCTTGCAAGGAGAGGAAGTGTGCAGCGATAGCTCAACATATAAAGCTGGACAAATACAAGGAGCAAAGCTGCTTATTAAAAGTTCAATTTTCAATGCAAACTAAAATCTATCAATCAAGCTCTAGAAATGATCAAACCATGTGCCACTTTCCATCCACAACATACAAAAAAGGGCATCAGCAGCACTGAGCCCCTTTTGAGGGTCCTATTTTATCAAAATAGAACAATTCCAGTGGTTCTTTCTGAGATGCACAGCAGCAAAGCCTTGCCAATCAGAGTGAGGAACAGGTGCCAGGTACAGATGGCTCCACAGTGGGAATCAGCAACAGACAGCAAAGGATAAACCTAGATCATTTATACCAGTGATTGTTGCTTAGGCCTGAATTACATGAAATGCTTCATGGTTTAGTAGTTAATGCACTATGGCATATATTGTACAAAAGACAGACACTGCTTCAAATGGATTCAATTCCATGAACTGTTTGAAGAATTTATCGGGGGGAACTGCAGAAAGCAGGCATGAATTAATAATGTCAATCAGCTTTCTACAGTTAACCCCTGGAAAAGTTCCCCTTGCTTCTGTTCTCAAAAATTCTTTGACTCATTAGGCTCGAGCAAAGCTAAAATCCTGCATTAGACAAGACCACACACACCAGCACAAGGTATTTCAGACAGAAAGGGGAGATTTTCTGAGAAAATGATGTGGGCAGTGGGCTCCAAGAAATAATCAGGCATTGTAATAGAAAAGACTGTTACAATTCAAAACTACAGTGCCACTAGCAGAGACTCACTATAATTTATTATAATCCATCACAAGAAGGGGAAGGAACCAGCGCTAAGGGGGAGCGGGATGCTGGAATGTCAGCATCTGGCCCCATCCAACTCCATCCATCAACTATGTGGGAAAATCCTCCTGCCATCCCTCGCTCCCTGGGTCCTGCGAGACAGACCGTCAGAGTTCCATTCAAGAAGGGAAGAAAAGGGACAATAGCTATTCAAGGCACTGCCAGGGTCACGACCCTCCACCATCAGAACGCCTTAATGACCCAAAACAACAACATTCATAGCAACTGGGGAGGGAAGGGAGGAGAGGCATGCAGAACAATCCTTCATTCAGCAAGGCAGCTTGGGGTGTGAGGGGAGTGCTGCCCATCCCTCTCTGAGGGGGCTTCACAACAGGATATGACAGCTTTCTTGGTTTCTAAAGAAGCCAGAAAATCTCTGCCAAAATTGTTTGAGTAACTTTAAAGATCTGAGCTCCCCTTCTTACATTCACTGAGATTAGCCCATGTTCACATGCCTATTACTTCATTTTAAAATTAATCTTTAATGTGCTCTCTCTTCTATCTGTCCTCTCTGACAGGCATTTAAAGTAAAGAGGGAACAAGAATGATGGCTTCCCCCATGAAAGACTATGTATCCCTACATGAAGTGTTAATTCAAATAAGTACTATTAAGATGCCTTGTATCCATCATAGAGAGGAAATAATTAATGCTTTCCTCATTACAGCCAAGAAAGCTCGCATCACTATTACTGGGTCTACCTCCAGGGTTTTTCTGATATTTGAAAGACAAAACCATTTTCTTCTACCTTGTCAACACTCTGTAAACTTTAGGGAGCCATAAATTATCATGGCAACATATATACTTAATAAAATACTGAAACTCCATTACGGAAAGAAGTGGGCACACGCACACATGACAAAGTCCATCATGTTCCTTAACCCAACATCATGCCCCCCTCATTCAGCGCCTTAAAAATATTTTTCATAGTCCAGTATATTAAGCCTAGGTCCTGTGAAGTAGTCAGGCATATTATGTCTTTTATTTTTGGATCTATAAAGGAAGTCCCCAGGCACATTCTTTATTGCAGGACTAATTAAATCTGCTAGTTTCTTTTGCCACAGCAAGGCAAAAGAAATGGTGTATGCCCAATGTAAAAGACCATGTAAAATGCAACCTCTGCCACACTAAGACTTCTGAAGCCATGAAAATTATCTGGGATTTACCTTCCTCTTTCATGGGGCTTTGGGTATTAGCGTAAATTTAAAAGTGCATCCCAGTATATAAAACATTAGACCCAGGTTCAAATATTGTGGCCTAACAGCAGTGGCGTAGCATGGGGGAGGCAAGGGGGCAGTTGCCCCGGGCACATAATTGGGGGGGGGGGTGCGCGCCGTGGGGTGCCACGCCGAGGACAGCCTGTGCTCCACAGGAGGCCACCCATGGCGCTCTGGCCACCTGCTGTGCCGATGGGGTGGTCAGCTTGCTGGGCGCTGAGCTGGCTGTCCTGCAGCTGAGGAGCGCGCCGAGCAGGCAGCGGCGGCTCAGGCGCTTGCTGTGGAGGGCTGTCTGAGGGGGTGGGGAGGTGAGTGGCCCTAATCGTGGCAGCACTCCTGCATGATGATGTCACTTCCTGCGCATGCGCTTTGTGCGCACATGTGTGGAGCCCGGGAATTGCCCCAGGCACTCCAAACCCACACTATGCCGCTGCCTAACAGAACAACAAAGAGCCAGGGCTGTGTGGTGGACACAGCGCTGGTCATAAATCAGAGCAAGCTGGGTTTGACCTCATGAAGCTCACAACCTGATCATGAGACAGTTCCCATCTCTCACCTTCACAAAGATATTTATGGCACATAGGAGACTAACAAATATAGAGCTTTCACAAGCCAGAGCACACTATGTCAGATAAAATGGGATAACTCAGCTCCCTGGAAGAAGGGCAAGATACAAATCTGACGTGATATAAAACTTTGCTACATCACTCAGTCATGAAAATTATCCAGTTCTTTAAGAGTATGCATGTGCATGGGAACTTCAGTCTGCAGAGATTCTCCATCCACCGACATAGCTTACCAGAGGCCACTACAAGGCTCAACAGTCTGAATGGCACATCTGCACATGACTCTTGCAAACTCAATGTAGAACCCAATATAACATCTATTGCTCAAATGTGACCTCAGCCTCAGTTCTGTACCTCTAATACTGATGACTTCACTGTTGTTAAGAAGAAGAAAAAGCTAAAACTGTAAGGCACACTCACTGGCTGTTAAAAAACGTACAATATAAGATGACAGAGACCTTGGTTTCTAGATAAAATTCTAAACTCACTAAGCAGAAACCCTTCAGTCTTTCTTCTTAACGAATGCTTCCTCTAACTCCCAGGACCCCCTAAGGTTGAAGGAAACTTCTTTTGGTGTTCTTTCAGCCTTCCCTTTTCCAAGAGTAAAGCAAACATTAATCTCAGCCTGTCTCGCAGCTGACAAAGGGATAGAGACAGACAGGCAGCCTGACCGGCCCACTTTCTTTCTTGACCCACAAGCTCTAGAGCCAAGTTAAGATGAGGTTAGACTTCAAAATTAGTTTGACTTTGCCTTGGCAAATCCAATGAGGGGGTGGGGGTGGGGTGGAAGGAAAGGCAGACACATTGCTTTTATCACTGTGGCAACCGCTGAAGAGGCTAACAGAAGGACAGTGCTTTTATTCAGAGTAAAGGAGTAGGTTTGGGGGAGGGAGGGAGGGTTACCACCACACAGACAGACAAGGAGCTGGTGTGCATGTTAATGACTTTTTTTAGAGGGAGCAAAAGCCCTTTTCAGAATATCAACTTCCTTATGTCCAATCACAAAAAGTGGCCCTGCAATGACATCATAATATGAGGCCCACATCTACCATATGGAGTACTAGGAATGCTAGAGTATCGGTATGCTTTTCACATCTACAGAAATGTACAGACATCCCCAATCAAATTCTGGACAGAGGAAGATCTACTCAACAATATTACTGTCATTGGCATCTTTACCAAATCTTTCCTTCATGAGCATAGTGGGAAAGAGAAAGAGTGAAATAGTGAAGAGCTAATAAAGATATTCTCTCTCATGATATTAATAGCACTATTCTAAGTGTCTATACTCAGAAGTAAACTCCACTGAGCGGAATGGGACTTAGTAAGTGCATTCAGGATTGCCACCCAGGTCTTGGAATGATCCAATAAAACAGAATGACGCCAGGCACAGTAAAAAAAACACAAGAAAATACTCCTTTGTACAATGCATCATTAACTTACAGAATTTATTGCCACAAGGTGATGTGATGGCTACATGCAATGCTAATTTTTTAAAAGATAAGATTAATTCAGAAGGGAAGGTTAAACTTACCAAACACTGGAGACAAACAAGGTGAGACTTCAAACACCACCACACTCACCTTGTGAACTGGGGAAGGGGGGGGAAAGAGTTTTGGCTATCTATTGCTGGAAGAACCATGCAGAACTGGAGGAACTTTGGTTTGAACTAGCACGTTAATTCTTCTATATTTACAGGGTTTGGGCATCCAAGCATATGTTAATTATTGATTTACTGCATTTCCACAAAATTTATTCTCAACATGTTTTTCCATTTTAAAAAGTAAAACAGCAAAAACAATAAAAAGCTGACAGAAAGGGTTCCTCAGTATGGGCTGGATACTGGCAAACAGAGCAGCGCATGCCTTGCTGATTTCCCTGGCAAACTGGGAGATGGAGGGAAGGGGTCCTTAGCGAGAGTTAATGGGTCCAGAAAAAAAAAGATCTGTTGCCTCCTCTGACAGAATCAGCAGTAGGAGCCACTGAGCTGGTGGCTGATTATCTAAGGAGGCTGGCAACAAATGAAGCCAGTGTGTAGGTCTGCATTCTGTAATGGGCAGCATGCAGGTCACATCAGGCCCTCTAAACCAACCTATGCCTTCCTGTTTTTTCCCACTGCCTCAAACATCTTCAGCCTGTATCAACTGTTATGTTACCTTAGAACACTGCATGTATGTCACATCAGCTAGAACAGAGGCACTGGGTGCCGCTACCAGAAGGTAGGTACAAAGGACAGGGGAAGCCTTCCATAGTGGCAGATCTGGCATTGGGCTGCTGCTGCTGCTATTACCACATATTATGGGAAGATGAAGCTGGCACATCATGACAAACTACTCTGTTAATACAGAGGTGTGCTTTTTGAAAACATCCCTCTCATTGCTCGTGCTCTCATGCCATTACTCTACACCACTGCTATAGGACAACTGGAATTTCTGACTGGGCTAACAAAGTTCTTGTATCTGTAAGTGCCCAGAATAGCCAAACCATTAATTACCCCTGAAGCTACAGTGCAGCTCTGCAGCAAAAATACACATTCTGTTTCATAGGTCTTTTGCATTATAGGAAAGATAGAGATCTTGAAGTTCACTGCACTCCCCACTTTTGATGGGGTTCAGTTGACACTTGCAAACTCAGGAGCCTAGAGGTAATACCGGATCCAGCAGCACTGCTAGAGAAGCAAGTTAATATAGCTGCAAAAGAAAGCCTTCTACACACTCAGTCTAGCTAGGAAGATGGCTCCCTACCTTGACACATCTGGCCACTTGGATCCATGGCATAGCAACACCGAGAACAGACTACTGTAATACACTCTATTCAGGTCTCCCCTTAACACCAACTTGGAGATTCCAGTTGGTGCAGAATGCAACAGCTCAATTATTATCAGGAGGTAGGTGGAGCATACATATTACTAGAATTCTGCAGGCACTCCATTGGCTGCCTATCCATTACTGGGCTCATTTCAAGGTTTTGGCTATCACATACAAAGCCTTTCACGGCCATGGTCCCTCATATCTATGGGGCTGCCTCTCTCAGCTTCACTCATCTGAACAGTGCTTTCTGCAGGTATCACTTTGCAAATGTGCAAAATCAACAGCTGCCCATACACATGCATTCTCTTTTGTGGCCCCCACCTTATGGAATGGTCTACCTGAAGAGGTCAGGAAAGCTCCCACTATCCTGGCTTTCCACAAACTGCAAAAACAAATTATTCAAGAGTTTTTTTACACAGGTAATAGGGCTGTTCTGAAAGGAAATGATTCAGAGAGCAGCTTTGGTAAAGGGATGGGGACTGTAGACTATACTACAGTGTACTGTATGTTGCTACAAGTATGCTCCTACTGGGTAGTTTTTGCATCGTTTAACATGTCATGTTAAATTGCTTAAGTTTTTTTTTCAGCATTATTTCAGCTCTGTATCAGATTTCTGCTTTTTCCCCCTCCAAATTTTCTGTAACCCAGACCCTGTTGTATTGTTTATTGAATGTCCCAGCCATTGATCATATTGACTTACACTCTGTAATTCAACTTGAGTCTCAGCAAGAAGGGCAGACTATAAATTAAAAAAAATAAAAAGTTTAACCACACACTAAGCATTACAAATGCCCCATTTCATACAAAGCAGGAGTGAGTGCACAAAAGCTTATTTCTCACCCGGAGTGTGCTCCCTGTTGATTCTTCTAGACTTCTCAGCAGCCTTTGATACCTCCCTATGGTATCCAAGGCACTGCTATGTAGCGATTATGTTCCTATTTGACAGGCATGTAGCAGAAAGGGACACAAGGAAACTGCTGCTCCACTCCATGGGAACAGAGCTGTGGAGTATAGTAAGATTCCACCTTCTCCTCCATACTATATACATACAGTTTTTAGGAGAGGTTATGAGAGATCTGGGAGTTATGTCGTAAGTATGCCAATATTCCCCAAATTATATCTTTCTTTCTTTGAGTCATATTGAGGAAGGGGATTCTCTGAATTGTACCTGGAGTTAGCAATGGGCTGGATAAGGACCATATAACTAAGGCTTAATCTGTATGTCCATGGTCAGTAAAATGGCTGATCTAGGAGTGGTCAGAGGCCTATTTTGTATGGGTCATGCTCCTCCTGAATTTCCTTGGGGTAGCTATGCTAGCCTGTTACAGAAAAAACAAAAACAAAGACTAACATTATTATCACATAAACCTCCGTGGCCTACAGCCCATCAGCCAATTTTCCTTGAAGAATCAGATTATTAATTTGGGGCTGTTCCTGGATGCAGGTTCGGTGAGCAGGAGCATCTTTTCCCAACTTTGCCTGGCGTAACCTCTCTTGAGCAACAGAGATCTGGTTTTGATAATCTGGCATGATAATTAGTTCAGACTACTGTACAGGGCAGCTTTTTGAAGACAGAACAAAAATTCGAACTGGTCCCGAATGCAGCTGCAAGGTTGCTGACTGGCACATCTAGCACTTCAGCAAGTTACCACACACAAGTCACAGTGGTCTTAGTTCTGTGTATGTGAAGATTTATCTCTTGCAATACACTCCCTCCAGCACACTGATGTCATAGAGAAGCACTACTTCATGTCAGACTTCTGTGCCATCTTATACGCATTCCCGGATGAAACTTACGTTGCGGAATACTCTTTTGGGAGGCCCACACGGCCAGCTTCCTACATGTCCTCAGAGAGATGGCTAAAATTTTCCTCTTTTCATCTCATATATTTTCTTAAAATGGTTGTTTTAACAGTTGATTTGAGTTCTTTTAAGTCTTCTGTTGTCATTTTAATTGTTTTTGTGTTTCAACTGATTTTAATTTGTTGTTTTACAATGTTTATATCTATTTTATGCTTGTAAATCCAGGCAAGCCTGATCCCGTCAGATCTTAGAAGCTAAGCAGGTCAGACTTAGTTACTTATTGAATGGGAGACCTCCAATAAAGACCCGGGTTGCAGAGGCAGGCAATGGCAAACCACCTCTCTTAGCCTCTTGCCTTGAACACCCCAGCAGAGGGCATCATAAGTCAGCTGCCACTTGATGGCACTTTCCACCACCACCAAAGTGCTTTAGAGACCTATTTTTGGTTGGGAAGCAGGATATAAATAATAAGGGGGTCCTCCTGACTTGAAAGGTTAGGCTGCAATATATTTCCTAGTCTTTAAGGTGGTTTTGAGTCTCCTTACACCGAAACTGAAGTAACATCAGATGTCATTAAAAAAAACCTTTTCCAGCTTTTGCTGTAAAAATACCAAAGCAAAATGAAGTGCTGCTCCTTTTGGAAGATAGAGAACAAATCAGTTCAGAACTACATATCTAATTTGTGGTATAGTATCACTTTTAGTATGTTCAGATCATATGACCATATGATGGAATGTTGATTATTTCAGTGTTCTATTTAATTATATTTGGGGATGGGATATTTATAACACTTTCAACTTCTGAATGAGCTCCCAAGCTAGCAGCACAGCCCTCTTCCTTGCAGTGTCCTTTGTTCTCCAAACCCAACCCCCCTCAAAGGGATATGCAGTGCTTCTTCTCCCAGACATTTCCCCACGAGGCTTATCTGTCTCCTACCTGCCTGTTTTATATCCTCCCCTGAAACACCCCGTTCACTTTCTCCCCTTTGATTCTAATTCTCCTGTCCCCTTTTCTGAATCCCTCCTTCACATCCTTACAATGTTTACAATTCTGTTCTGACTGTCTGCTGAGCGTTCCCCTGCACCATTACCAGAGTCAAGCTTTCCTTCCCCTCTGTGGAAAGCTGTGGAAGGCTGATTCACCTGCTATCTCCTCCCAGCTCCTCTTTTGCTCCAATAGCTTTACCCCTTCTTGAAGTGAGCTCACTGGCAGGAGCAAACAGGGATTCCCAGCCAAGAAGGCTGCTGGCTTTCCCAGGGTATTTTCCTCTTGTCAGGAAGGACAGCTCTCCTCTCTCTCTTTCCACCTACGCTTGATCCTTCACAGGACTGAAATTACTTTATTGTAGATATTCAGAAACGTTTTCTCTCCAGGCATTCACGCCTCAATACATTTCTTAATCGAGCTGCTGGGGAGGAGCACCCAGCAGCAGGAACACGAGAGCACCACCCACATCTCTGACAACGGTTCCAAACCCTAAGCTGCAGCCCTTGCTACAGTATTTCCGTCAATTTCACATTACTGAAATTCACTACTATTCTGGTCTGTTAAATATTCCTAAATGACAATGGGTCAACTGTCAGCAAATGGCCATCATTTCCTCCAGTTTTATATGCAAAGTTTTACAGATCATCAAAGGTGTCTTAATGCCCACTGAAATTTACTTTGGTCTGAACCTGTAATTCATATTCCCTCTCTCCCTTTCTTCCCCAAGGCTTGAGCTGAATAAAACTAGAACTCCCAGGGTGTTCCCTCAGAATAATTTCACTCACATTTGTTGACCCCTTGACAAGTTTTAATCATCCCCTCCTATTTAGTCTGGATGAGTAAGCAGCAATTTCCAGCTCCCTTTCAATTCACGCTTAAAGGCGAAGCTGAGATTCTAATCTTCTTCATTAGGTATTATTACTATAGAGCTACAAGGTGATTAATTACTCCAGATTAATTGAAATGCACTGCAAGGATTCTTGCGTAATATATGTGCAACATTCTTTCACAGTTCCCTGGGGAATCAATCAGTAATGTAAGATTCTGACCATCTTGTTGCTCATATGAACACACAAAAATCCAGTATTATTATTTGTTATTTGTTTAAACAAGTCTTGACATTATACACACACACACTATCTATCATCTAATTCTCTTCAGAGATAGGCCAATCCTATGCATATTTACTTGGAAGCAGGTCTCACTACATTCAAGGAGTTTACCTCCCAAGCCAGTGAGCATAGGACTGCAGACATGGTTTTCCTTGGTGCTCAGATATCCTTCAGGAGGATGAAAAATATTTTTCTTTGCTTTTGACACAAGTTTTTGCAAGGGAGACTTGCTACTTCACAGACACATATATCACTCTTTGCAGGTGCAAATACTTGGTGTTCACACGCATTTAATGAGGCCTTTGATAACAACTTACACTTGCATTTGGGTCTCAGGGAATCAATGGCATGAGCACTGCAGGAGCTGATTTCCAAAACTTGCACATGCTAGCTGGCACTGTTAAGCAAAGGCACAATTCTATCTACAGGAGGGGAAAATAAAACTAGGAAGACATTCAAGCGGCAAAGAAACACATCTATAGGAGGTCCCTCTTGACCGTTTTGCAGTGACATTATGGGCCAGGGACACGTGACATGCTAACGCACCATGCACACGTCTCGGGAGTCGCTCTCTGGGGACGAGAAACCTCCTTCTAGTGGCCCAATCCGTCTCTGCCCCAACTGAGAATCTTTTCGAGAACTGCTCTCGAGAGCCCGATCCCTCACAGAAAGCTTCTTTATTTTTTACACGTGACGAGCAACGCGGCGGGGTCAGTGTCGGGACGGCGCAGGGTCACTCACCAGTGTCCTGGCGGAACTGGTGCATGGATTGCAGGTCGATGATATAGGGCGAGAGCCGGTTGTCCACCTGGCCGAGGACAACGCTCCCCCCGGCTCTTGGCCCGGCCCGGATCACCGCCTCGATGTGGTGGCTCACTGCCGGGCTGTAGGGTCTCCAGCGCCCGTGCTCGTTCAGCCATTCCCAAACCACCACGGCGGAAGCCAGCAACATCTTTGCAGCAGTCCCTGCCAAGGCTGCAGGCGCCCCCAACGCGGCCAGAGCCCCCTTTCGCTCCGTTAACGTCCGATCGGTCTCATCGACCCCCCCTCAACTCTGCAACGTCACGGCCACTGGCTGCCCGGACGCTCCTTGGACCAGTTCCCAGATTTTCTCCTCCTTGTAATTCTTCTCTTGCGGCGAATTGCTAAGTCTTGCGGCCGGGGGGGGGGGGGGAGAGTCTTCAACCACCTGGTTACTGCTTCACGCAAAAAGGAAAAACCGAAAAGCCCTTTAAATCGTTCATCCCACCTACTTCAGTACTCTCGCCTCATTGCCTGAAAGATCTATGCGTTTAAAAAATAACAAGCACCTATCCACTCAGCGAGCTGGAAAAGCAGGTTCCGTCATTCGCTCTGTAAAGTGCTCGGAGGGGAATTTCACTGTCTCTCCACGGCAAAAGAAGGGTGACTCAGTTACACCAGTTGCATCTCCTCCTACTCCTGTTTTTCTCGCTGCAATTGTACGGGGGATCCTTCTGATCAAACCCTCCTCGGAATTTCATGCTCTAGTTTTCTCCCCCCCCTCCTCCCCGCGCACTAGCTGCAGAGATCCCTCCAGCTCCACCTCCCTGTTGCTTTCCTGCCTGTCTTCTTACGAGGAATCCGGGTGAATGGGATTTCCTCGGCACAGCAGGAGAAACGCAAACCTCCACCCGATGCGATGCCCCCTTTCCAGAGCTGAGACACGAACCCCCATTGCGCGGCCCGGGCGCTTCGCTCCTGTCTATTGCAACCCCCTGCCTCGCCCGCTACAACTTCTCTGCCTTCGCGGCGTTCCGGAGCAGGAGCAGCGGCACGAGCTCCCCGGGAACGCGACGTCTCGAGCGCACCCGCTCCCTCCTCCTCCGCCTCTCCCCACCATTACCTCATGCTCGACCCCCACTCCCAAGCCCACCCTCTGGCCAGCGGCAGGGCGCCACCTGCTGACCACACCAAACCAACAGCAACTGCAGGCGGGACTGAACCACCTAACCCAAAATAGGGGGCGGCGAATCAATGGCCCCCACGAGCAACCGGGAAGGGACGGGAGACGCCCGTCGGCCCCGCACAACGTGTCTGTCGAATCGCCTCTGGTCAGGCCTTTCCGGCCTGTTGTGTATTCTGCTGGCCTGCACCTGTTCTTCACTACGGCCCCTCTCCGGCAGAGAGGTGAGCCTGTTTCATATGTGAAGAGCTTCTTCACAGCTGGGGACAGACTGGACAAACCATTTCCACAGGTCTAGTGATCCTCGAGGGAGTCGAGGCCCTATTAAAGAATTGACACGTTTTAAATTTAAAATGCACGTTCATGTCATATCTGCTACAAAATACATATTTTCAGCTCTGATCAACTTATGCTTTTCCAGCCTGTCATGCAAATAATGTAATTCTCTAATAATGTAATTTTGAAGGCTCGATGTAAATTACAAGTATGGTTAAAGACAGAAATCAGTAAGCCAACACTCTAGCAGCTTTATGACTATGACTTAGAAATATTTCAGCATGCAATGTGATTTACACTTAGGATTGCCCACCTCCCAGTGGGGTCTAAAGATCTCTTGGAATTTCAACTAATTTAGAGATTGCAGAGATCAGTTCCCCTGGAGGAAATGGCTGTTCAGGAACGTGGATTCTACGGCATTATGCCCGGTTGAGGTGCCTCCCTTCCCCAAACGTCACCTTCCCCAGGTCCTCACCCCAAATCTCCAGGAATTTACTGACTCTGAGCTACCAACCTTCTTTACACTTCTTACTGCATTTTATCTTTTTGTCAAATCTTTATGATAGATTGGGAAAGAAGTATTAGGCATAAATGCAGGCTCTTTTCAGTTATAATTTGAAGCTTGTAGATTTGGATGTCTGCATATCAAAAGAGTGTGTTACACACAAAAATCTTGATATATGCAGTCATGATTTTCTGTGAACAGGGCAATGTGTATTTTTCAGCTTTGGCATGTAAAGACATACTTTCAAAAATCCAAGTTTCTGATGGCAAGTACCAAAGATAGAAAATACACACTTAATGTTTCCCTGTTCATACAAAATGGCTACTGTGCTTGTTAAGGGGGACTGTGCATAGCATTCTCTCCTATGACAAGAGGTAGGAGCGCCAAAACTGTAACAACTAAAAGGGACTTCAATGGACTCCCTGACCATTCATGTGTTCCACTTACACTGGCTTGCAATTTGCTTCCAGGACCAATTCAGAGTCTCTCTACACAAGACTTCTGGCACATGTTCTTCATATGTCAGGAGATGCATTGTTAGCCAGGAAGTGTAGTTTTAAAAGATGGAGCTGGCGGAGATCTCTTTGGAGGGGACAGATTCTCTCTCAGCCATCCACAGCCTGTGGTGTGCCAGACTGTCTCCCCTTCCAGAGCCTTTGCCCTGCCAAGGCTCTGTTAATTCAAAGTTTTAAGCAACTAGAGCCATGGCCTCTATTCAGTAAATTAATTCAGTGTTTGTGGTGGTGGAAGGGAGATACTATTGGGCTACGTACTGGTAGCCGTCCCTTTTTCAGGAAGGCAGAGTTCATACCAACAGCGTACTTGTGCAGGTTATGTTGTGCTGTGCTCCTGTCTAAATATTTGGGTACTCCCTGGGAAAAGTTAACTTGAGAAGTGTTAATTTTTCAGATGAGTGCTTTTGGCACTGTTGCAGATGTGACTGATCTCCCCCCCAACCCACCTAGCAACTTTGTACTGGAGGGAGGAGAAGGAGGAGGAACAGATCCTTTCCATGGAGTTGGTGGTTGAGGAGTCACAGGAAGTCTGCATCGACCTCACCACTGAGCTTCCAGACAGATCTATGCATGATGGTTGGAAGTCATAATCAGCATACTACTTTGTAGGTGCCTTGGAAGGAATCTCTTCCGGACCACCAGTGAAGGGTTACTCTTCCGCTGAGGAAGCTGGTGCAGGACAACTGACTACCAGCACCACCACCACCATAGATAGCCTCTCGACAACTGCCCAGGCCATTGTGGGGAGCTGCCTGAGAACCAGTAAGGAATTAAAATTTTTACTCAGCAAACACAGTGGTTAGCAAGCATGGCCGAGTGCCATGCAGTTCCTCTGCAGGAAGTTAAGGAAAAGGCTGGCCTCCCTGGAGGAAGACAACCAAAGCCTTGACAAGGAGAACAAGCTTCTGTGGAGGGACCTAGATGACCTGCGGGCCTCCTCCTCTATAACTCTTCTGCGGGTGGAGGGAGTGTAAATATTGCTTCTGAAATTGTAATTGAAATTCCCTTTATTTAAATGTTAGCTGTAAGGTTAGTTAAGGGATTGTTTTGTAGTTATGGTAGTTATTTAGTGTTTGGGTTACTCATTGATGTTTGTTTGAACTAATAAAAAGGCTTTTATTTAACCAAACAAGGCATCTTTATTTTTCAACAGTAGCAATCAAGTAAACAATCCAACAATCAAATGCATGTGAAACCGCCACATCCTTAAGCAGACCAACCCTTCTTCTCCTGGTCCATCTGTTGGCAAGACACGTTGCAGGCTCTGCAGCAATTGGTGGGTTTTCAGATTGGGGGAGGGTGTGTTAATACAAAGTGAGGCCAGAAAGCCAAGCGATCCAAGAATTGGGTGTGTCACGTTTTTATGGAGAGCATAAATGAGAAGAAGCTCCAGACAGAGTCAAAGATTCAAAATGGGTGTGACCCTCTTTCAAGTGATCCTGGATGGCAACTCAAGATATAAAAGGGTATAAAGAAGGACACTCCCTTTCTGTAATGAGCTGATTATCTGCCACAAACTGTTGAGGCCAAGACTGATAGTATCCAATCTACACACGAATGGTTTCAAATGAACAGAAGAACAGATCAGACCAGTGGTCCATCTAGTTCAGCATCCTGCCTCACACAGCGGATGGATAGCCTGTCTGCCACACGTGACTGCGCATGAAGCTGCCTTACACTGAATCCATTCATCAAGGTCAGTCTTGTGTACTCAGACTGGCAGTGGCTCTCCAGGGTCTCAGGCAGGGGTCTTTCACATCACTTACCTGCTTGGTCCTTTTAGCTGGAGATGCCAGGGATTGAACTTGGGACCTTCTGTATGTAAAGCAGAGGCTCTTACACTGAGTCAGAACCTCTCCCCTAATGTCCTTGTATCTTGATTTATGCCAGGGCTTGTATACTGATTAAATGGACAAATGGCAAATGTGTTGCTGGAAACATGAGCTAGTATTCTTAAATACCTGTTTATGGGTTGGGCCTGACTGTTTTAAAGGGTAAGAAATCCTTAAAGTCACAATAAAAGGCACCTTTAAACTGAAAGACTCCTTTAAAGAAATCTTTGTAAAGATAATAACATCAGCTCTTACTATCCTCAGAATAAGTCAGTAAAACAGAGGTGGGGGCACTGCTGCAGTTCACATCTAGGCAAAAGTGGATTTTAACAACTGTGAGTCTTCACACAGAGAAAACAGAGACCAGTGCCAGGAACTTGGAATGGCCTTGAATTCAACAGGCAAACAGTAAAAATCACTGCAATGAAATATGTTCTAGGAACAAGCTCTTGGATATGTTTACACTGTGCGTGGCTCTGTGAGTGGTGATGCCAGGTGAGCTATTGATTAATTTCAATTACATCCAACTTCTGAGAGACTGAAGGCCTACAAGTGAAGGCCAGAAACAGGCAGCTCCTAGTGCAAGAAGACAGCCATTTAACACTGTGATTTACTGTTCATGGCTGTTACTTACTTAGTGCCATTACTGCTAATGGCTATTCTTTGCAAGCTTCACCTCAGGCACAGGAGTCTTAATCATGACTGCAACTTAATACTATGCACAGTACATTTTAACATGTAGATTTATGCTCAAATGTGTGCTTTCAGAGCTTTTTTTCAGCTGGAACACAGTGGAATGGAGTTCCGGCATCTCTTGAAAATACGTGTCCAGTGGCCCGCCCCCTGACCTCCAGACAGAGATCAGTTCCCCTCATTTCCCTCTTGAGAGTTCCACCACCTCTTTCCCCAGAAAAATGCCCTGGATATAATACATGTTGGGCATGAAACAGCACTTCTAGATGAAGTGTGTGCATAGGTGTGTTTTTGTGTGTATGAGAGAGAGTGAGTGAATGAGTGAGTGACATGGAGTTTTGTCAACAACAATCTCCTTTGCTATTGTATTTTTCCCAGAACAGTAAGAGACATTTTCATCTTACTGATGTATACGCACTAGCACCAGTCCTTCAATATTAATGGGAACCAAACCAATGATGTGCAATGGAATAACAGGAGGAAGACAAAAGCAGGGCCACATCTGTGTCATCTGTGCAGCCCCTAATTCCAGGAGTTGCATGATAGATCAAAGATACTTCCAGATGCTGAGCAAAGTCAAGCAGCTAAGATTTAAGGTTATACTTAACCTAGCACCCACACAGCCCCAAAAGATGATCTCGTGTAATGTAATGAAATAGTGTGTAGCATTCTTCATTTTATTTATTCACGTTATTTATTGTGTGCTTTTCTTACTGGGACTCAAGACAGATTACCAGTACGACCAACAATACAATAGGATTTGACTTGAGAACCAACCAGAAATCTGAAAGAGAGGTGATGCTTGATACATAGTAAGAACTAACTTACAGCAATAGATAGTGCATACTATACAAAGTGGTAGAACCATTTTGTTATAGTACAGCCTTATTTCCCGTGTAAAAAGCTTTCTTGAATAATTCAGTTTTGCATTTTTTGCAGAAAGCCAAGAGAGTGGAAGCCTTCCTGACCTCATCAGGCTGGCCATTCCATTAGGTGGGGTAACGACAGAGAATGCGTATATACAGGCAGGATTTTATTCTAGTGACACCTTAGAGACCAACAAGATTTTCAGGGTATGAGTTTTTGAGAGTCAGAGCTCTCTTCTTCAGATTCAAAAGCTCTCACCCTGAAAATCATATTGGTCTGTAAAGTGCCACTGGATTCAAATCCTGCAGTTCTTCTGCAGACCAACATGGCTGCCCACCTAAAACAATATACAGGCAGTTGTTGATTTTACCCATTTGCAGAGTGGCACCTGCAGAAGGCCCAGATGCTGAAGCTGTCATGGTGGAGCATAGGGGGAGTGATTGTCCCAATGATATGAGAGACCAAGGCCATGAAGAGCTTTGTGTGTGATAGCTACTACCCTAAACTGATGGGCAGCCAATGGAATGACTGCAGAATGTGAGTAATATGCATGCTCCACCTACCTCCCAGTAATTGCTAAGCTGCAGCATTTTGCACTAACTGGAGTCTCTGAATTAATTTGAAGGGAGACCTATGTAGAGTTACAGTAGTCTCTCTGGCCTATCCTGAAATGGGTGTTGACTTCCCACCATTGCCTTTAACCCATCATAATCTGGAAGATGTCCTTTATGTTTATGGCCCTAATTCAGAATATCCAAAAACTGATTTATCTTGATTCTTCCTGGCAGGTTAAGAAATGATTATCACTTCTCTGCCTGTCTCTGTAAAGGGGGAACAGTTCCGCTCAGCCTAAAACCTGAGGATTTCACAACTTAGGAACCAACCAGAAATCTGAAACAGAGGTGAGGCAAAACATAAGTATTAACTTGGTACATTAAAGATGGAAAAATTGCATAGTAAGAACCAACGTACAGCAACAGATAGGGCACACACTATACGAAGTGGTATAGTCCCCCCCAGCCCTTTACCCCAAGGATCTTTTTGAACCATTTTGTTATAGTACAGCCTTATTTCCTGCATAAAAAGCCTTCTTGAATAATTCAGTTCTGCATATTAGCGCCAAACTGGAGGACACCATCATCATTTAAAAACTTAAAATGGGCAAGAGGGCCAAACCCTGATAGGGCCTACTGTGTGGTGGGATGAGGTGCTCTTGTCCACCCCTCCTCACACCAGGGGCCCATAGCTGTTTCAGCACTTTAAAAGGGGGGAGGGGAGATGAGGGTATCTCATCCAGCTATGCTGCAGGCACAGTCAGCATTGGGTTCTTGCAACATTTTAAAATTGCCTATATTAGTCTTTAAAATGGTAGCAACATCCCTGTGGTGGCCTTCAGTTCCCAGGCTAGAGTTTGCTGAGATCAGGGGCCTGGTGTTAATCAAGGCATCATGCACTTTCCAATCACAACAGGATTAATCTGGATTCTCACTAATAGTTTCTAAAGGAACAACATCAGGCATGAATGAATAAGTGAAACGTATGGCAATTTATTTGCCATGTCTCCAATGAAAAAATACACAACAGTAGGGCAGAATATGGTCCTTTGCAGGTCTATTGATCATCTGTGGTCCCATTAAGCTATGTTAGTCACATGATGTTTGGGTGGGATTTGGGTAATATCAGAGATCTTTGGTCTTTTCTGCATGTTCAACTTATTTTAACAGTTGTGGAGTCTCTTTATTTTCTTCCTCACATGCCCTAAATAATCAGGATTTTCAAGTGCAGGTGCTGTCGTCATCGGTGGCATCATTAGTGGCATTGCAGCCTCTTTTTAATTTTTAGCACATGCTTAAATCCCCACAAGACTTGTAATTTTAAAAAAATCAGTTTTATAACATTATAATTACCTAACATTGTAATAATAGATACATCAGGCTCTCTGAATCCCCAGTTTTCATTTATTTTTTTAAAAGTAAGTCTCTAGCCTCTTCCATTCTGGAGAGATGCCTTTTCCTTTGTATCTCCACAATGGAGCGGACTAGAGAACTTTTTAAAAATAAAAGATGGGGATTCAGACAACCTGCTGCATCTATCATTACAGCATTAGGTTGTTATAACATTATGAAACTGACAATTAAAAAAAATTGAAAGTGAAACCAGGCAGAGGAAGGAAGAAGGAGGGAGAGAGGAGTGGTTTGACTATGATGAACAACCGATCATCAGAAAGTGGATTGGAGGTGGGTGGGAGTGGGCAGGACAAACAAAACTAAAAGATCTTCTGCACAAGGAACAAAGGCAACTCAGAATCAGATTTTTTAAAAAGATTGGAGTAAAATTGGTCTCAAAAGAACCAGGAAATAACCGGGGGGCGGGGGTGGGGGGGAGAGAATATCCCAAAGTGAAAATTAAAGGGGAAAAAATGTGTGCAGAAATCAGGAGCTAAATCAAAGCAGTATGGGGTCAGAACCAGCAAAAAAAAAAAAAACCTGGCAGAAAAAGCTCTTTGTCTGGAATCTTGTAAAGGCTCTGCAACACTCAGCCCTTTGGCCCACCTAGATTTGGCATTCATGTTCTTTACCTTTTGCTTATATTGCCATCATTAAAAAAAAATCAGTGGTTCAGGATTGAATGTCAGGATGTTGGGGGATGATGCAGCCGAGCTGCTTTTCCAAGGTTGTGCAGCTGAGAAGGGGAGGGATGGCAAACCCCGTAACAAACTGGTGTGAAAGAAGAGCAGGCCCACGGGGAATACAATAGAACAATATTTCACAAACTATTCAATCTTTAAAGTGCCAGTGCTGTATGATTTAAACATTCATACATATTTGTGTTGTTCTTACAGGAACAAGAGTAAATCCCATATACAAAAAGTGCATTCAAGATAAATATACAGAAAGTGCATTCAAGGTTATTGCAACATGTCCGGGTGTAATAGAGTTTGTATGAATATAGATCCTTGCATTAGACTCTTTCCTTCTTTCTGGTGTCCTTTCCTTACACAGAGCAAACGCAGAGGTGGGAGAGATGTAAAAATCCTCCTCAGGCCCAATCTGGGGCCGGCTTAGAAACCTCAGATTTTGTGTCCTCTTCTACGGGAGCACTGCCTCTGGTTCCATGTGGTTGAAGATTCTCATATTACAACAACTGGATAGGGCAGCCGTCTATTCCAAGGCAGGATCCTTACATTGAAATGAAATCCTGCCTTCAAGTCATAATTGACTTATCGCAACCCCTGGTGGGGTTTTCATGGCAAGAGGCTAACAGAGGTGGTTTGCCATTGCCTGCCTCTGCAATCTTGGTTTTCATTGGAAGTCTCCTGAGCAATTACTAACCAAGGCCAACCCTGCTTAGCTTCTGAGATCTGATGAGATCAGGGTCACCTGGGGTTCAGATGAATATTTTATTTATTTTATTTTATTTACTTCATTTATACCATGCCTTTCTACCATACATCTTTCTCCTCTCCTCCATTTTATCCTCACAACAACCTCGTAAGGTAGGTTAGGCTGAGTGTGTGGCTGGTCCAAGGTCACCCAACTCACTTCCATGGTAGAGTGGAGATTTACACCTGGGTCTCCCAGATTGTAGTCTGATATTCTAACCACTACACACTGACATTGATAAAAGCAACAAGTTATATAGAAGGCTGTGACTGCCCCAAGGTCACCCAGTGAGTGAGTAAGGAGTCAAACCTAGGTCTCCCGGAATCTAGCCTGACACTCTAACCGCCACACCACCAGCAGCTGTCTATACAAGAGCACTCCCCTATACATTGTATTGCCCCATTTCTTCTCAGTTTGTGATTCTATAATACGTATTTTATGGAGTCATATGTCTCCATCCTGGCCTTTTGCCCAGGGCCCCAGAATCACTTCTGTGTACCTCCTGGGTTTCCTCCAGCTTTTCTCCTGTCTTGGTCACTTACTATAGACTACAACTCAGTTGGCACACATCTGTTTAGCTTCTCAGCATACAACTGAAAAAGGCTTGCTTTCAAAATCTATAAATCTGCTTACCACCATCTTGGCTGCCTTCTCTTTTTTTGTAAGACAAACAGCAAACGGAAGACTTAATCATGGCTGGGTAAGTTATGATTGCTGCTATTGACTGGCTAAAGCCAAGTGCAGCTGCTTAGGGAATGATGGGGAGGGGGGTGACTTTTACAGTAGCAGCCGATTACAAGGATTTGTACCAGGTGTTATTGCTTGGAAATCCTGAGACGATATATAGCAATGAGGCCTTCTGCTTCATCTATTCAATCATCCTGCATGCTCAAGAAGGTGAAAGAGATGCGTGGAGAAAGACTTTATGCTTAGGGTTGCCGATGCCCAGGTGGAGGTGGGGGATCCCCAGCTACCAGCCTCCATCTCCACTCCCGCTCACCAGGCCAGCAGGGGGAAGTAGCGGGGGAAGGTGTGCTCTTGGTGTGTTGTGATGACATCACTCACCGAAATGACTGGCTGGAGTGACCTTATTGCACAGGCCCCAGGAGTGCTCCCATGCTTCACGCTGGGCTGATTTGAGCCCCAAACAGGCTCCCTGGGCCTACACCATAACATCACTCCTGGAAGTGAAGTCATTGTGCCATGTGAGGAGACTTCAAAGGTGAGTGCCAGGTCCCCTCCCCACCCACCCACACCCCAGGAGGATGTGGGGACCTGCCAACCCTATTTATGCTGGTGGTCACTCTGCGTGCCTCCAAGCAGGGCTACCAAGAAGTGAGGAATGAGGGGACCCAATTTCCGGGGGAGGGTGTGTGTGGATGACTGAAAGGGAGTTCTAGGTTGCCATCTGGCTGGGAGAACAATGACCTGTGTCTTTCAAAGAAGTTTAATATGTGGAAATGGCTGGGAAACACTTTTCATGGTAAAGAGGCAAATAACATCATATTAAAAGGAACAGGACACTTTTCCCTCCAGGCAGCTGGCAATCCCATCCACTCTCATTGGCACAATGCCTGTAATTTTGTGGCTTCAGCAACAACTAGAAGTCCCTCTATGAATCCAAACTGTTCATTTGAATCATTTGCTTGATCTGAAATCATAGCAAATGTTCTCTTACATCAAGAGACTGCTTGTTATGTTTTCCAGCTAAGTGAAAGGTTAAAGTGAGCAATTATAGATGCTTAGGGAGGTTTGTCCCTCCCTCCCTTGTATGTAGATTGATGAGTTCCCTCATTCATATGTCTTTTAAATGGGAGGGGCCAGAGGAGCTCTTTTGCCAGGAGTTTGTGATGCTTCCTGGGGGGAGTGGGCAGCTAATGAACTGCTGGAAGCAGTGTGGAAATGTCCAAGAATTGGGAGGAGGAGGTAGCCCTGTCAGGATTCAATAGCACATCACCACCACAGCTTAATTCGGAGGAGCAGCACAGCCCCAAATCTCTGTTTAGTGGCAATGAAGGCCAAATCATGTAATATTACCTCTAGGGCACCAAAATGCAAAAGGATGCCCTTGACATAGCATTTATTCTGAGGGGAACTGTGTGCATTTTTAAAACATAGCTGCTTTAAAAGTAAAATGACCTTCCCTACTAGTATAAATATGGCATATATTATCCTGCAGATACTCACACGCTTTCCCATTCCGCATGTTCCCCACCATCACCGTGCCACAATTGCGCCTCCTTTCCATACCACGTGAGAATGGCGGAAATCTCTTTTTGCCCAGCCTTTTTTTAAAGGGCTTTCATAGCGCATTTGCACAATAAAGAAAGGTCGGTATACCGGAAAACCTACTTTGTGAGCAACAAGGTTTCCGGAGAAACCTTGAACAGCGCCGCGGTTGCGAAAAAAGCACGGAAACAAAAAGGAAGTGTGGATTCAGCCAGAGTATGGTTTCCTAAATGTCAGTGACATATGCCAGACAGCTCTGGGGAGAAGGTTTGCAGCTGACAGAGTCAATTGCAGCTGCCACATTGTTGGCAGTTGGACTTCTGGTCTTCAGAAGCATATCATATCACAATGGTTCTTAAGACACAGAACTTGGAGCCCCCATCATTTTCTGCAAGTGCTTACTCACTTCAGCTGGCAGCTTACAGATCCCAGCAACAGTAATCTTCATGATTGCCAAAGCTGTGCCGCACAGGTCTCTTAAGTTACTGAAGTGAAGGCTGATTCTGTACTACAATACTGGTAAACAACTTCATCTTGTACATGTACAAGATGGCTACCCGTTTTTTCTTCAGTTTTTCTCCATAAACATGGGTGAAACATGCTTAGAGAAGTTTCAAGTGGCCTTGGCTCCCTGGTGGGTATTTCTCAGTGCTAGGATTTGGGGATCCCCAGCAAGATGCCATTAGGTGAGAACCTCCACAGTGGGCAGTCATGAGCTACTGATGCATGTCCTGGCCCTGGGTAAGCAAGTGTGCAAACAGCACATAGATTCTCCTGATTATCATGGCCTCTCCATTTCTCACTGTCCTGGGCAAATGGGGCCTCAGGGAAGCAGCAGCCCCTGCCACCTGCCCACCCCCATTCCTGCCAGCACTTACATGTTCTTCAGGGAAGGATCACCTGGATTGGAAAGGTATGGGATACTTCCAATAATGTAGAAAAACTGATCATACATGCACAAACTCATTCTACTTTCCCACAGTTTCCCCACATCCATCCACCCCCACCTCCCCATCTGCTCCCCATTACACATTCTTTAAAAACACAAAACATTAATATTTCACTGTTAATGACTGATAAATGTGAGATGTCTTCTTGTGTTCTTCATGTCTGCTTAACTCCATTAATGGCAAAGGCAGGTGAATGATCTGGATGTGGATCGATTCCTGCTTACTCTCACTCACTGCTTCACACACATGCACACAAACACAATGTGGTCATTTGAATGATACTCAAAAAGAATCATGAGATAAGAAACATGACAAACACTGACTGGATTAGACCCTGGGGGATACATGCTTTCCTTGGTGACCCTGTAGGAGATTCTATATGTCAGCTGCACAGGTACAAAATCTACCTGCATGCTTCACTGTCTAAGGTACAAATGCAGCTTTTTTTACCAAGGCATGAAATGCCTGTGACCTTCCCTGTGACAGGAAAGCCTACAGAAGTGTCTACTGCACAAGTGCAAAGGTGCTCAACATGGACTCTCATTTAAACCATGAACTGAAAATGAAGAGAATTAGTCTTAACGCTCATTTTGGTCACAGTAAATTCAAAAGTTGATTGCATTTATGACTGAAGTCCACTATCCCTGGGCAAGATCACTTCTGGCATTATCTGGAATTTAAGCACATCATAGTCCTATATTTGAAAGACCTGCAGTGCATATAGAATGCCTCCTACTTCCTAATACCACAGCTTCATAGATTTGATGAGACTCAGTCCACAGTCAGCACCCATAAGATGTAAATCCCTTTTGCTAAGGCCAAAAGTTATTGCAGCCAAATCATTTTTTTTTTAAAAAAAATGCATTTATTAGTGCAAAACAAAAACTGAAAAAATGTTGACTCCAAAAACAATATTGACAAATCTATACATAGGCTCTACAGGGCTCTTTTTTGAGGGGGAATGCTCCGGAATGCCGTTCTGGAATTTGTTAAAAATCCCACGTGAGTGGTTATTTTAAAGATTTTTTTTCCAGCCATTTTGGGGATGTTTTGGCCAGGATCGGGGCCGAAACAGCCTGGCTCGGGGCTGAAACTGCTCAAAACGGGCAGGCCCAAACAGGCCCCAAATAGCAATTTTAAGCCATTTTGAGCCCATTTCGGCCGGGATCAGGGCCAAAACGGCCGGGATCAGGTCGATGCTGGGCAGGGGAGGGTTCCCCCACCCGGTACTGACCATTTTCAGCCATTTGGAGCCTGTTTCAGCCAGGATTGGGGCCGAAATGGCCCAGATTGGGGCCAAGATAAGCAATAACATCTGGGCACCATCAAAAATTTCAGTAATTATACTCTGTCTCTCCCAATGGCATGAATTTATCCAATTAATTGAATAATCAGACAAATCACCAAAATTATTAAACATTAATTCAGGAATGAAAGACCAAGATTCTGAAATAAATCATAAAATATCATCTGCATATAAAATAATTTTAAATTCTAAAGAATTATTTATAAAGCCATGTATATTGTTACTTTGTCTAATAGCACAAGCCAGAGGTTCCAAACAGAGAAATAGATCTTGTCTAGTACCTCTTTCAAGAGGAAATGATGCAGAAAAAATACCATTAGTTTGTACCCTAGATCTACGGGATGAATAAAGAATTCTAATCCATTTCAAAAATTCATGAGGGAAGCCAAATTTAGTCAATGCGGCAAAAAGAAATTTCCAATAAATTTTGTCAAAAGCCTTTTCAGTACTGAGTGAAAGAATAGCAGGTTGATGAGGTCTCTTTCTGTTTAATGCAATCACATCAGCAACTAACCTAGGATTATCAGAACCCTGCCTACCTTGTATAAAATGAAAATATATTTCTGTATATATAAAAAATATTTATTTTAGACAATATTTTGAAAGCTCTGCTATCATCTGTTTCCAAAAGTTTCATCATTGGGTGAAGTTGTAGCCAAATCATGCTGGAATTTTTACTTTCTCACATGGCTGTCATAGTTATCATTGCCTCAGGAAAACATCTCAGGAGATGTATAAATGCTTTGAAAATTCATCTTTGTTAGTCACTTAAAGAAGAGACTAGCTATCTTGTGGAGCATGTGACAGCCTAGTAAACTAGGTCACAGCCATTGCCAAGTCTAGATAACTGTATAACATCATTGTCTGTCAAAAAATAAGTACTGGGGGAAGGGAGTTTTTTTGGTCTGATGTTTCTGAAAGCTATATGCAGTCTTTAAAAGAAGAGCCAAAGAGACCACTGTTGCCAATGGTGTGTCCTCAGTTGTTTAGAGCAGGGGTCCCCAGTTGTTTTGACCCTGTGCACACTTTTGAATTTTGAGATTACTGGGTGCCACCATAAAATAGCTGCCATTTGATCTGGTGCCAGTCACAAAATTTTGCGAGGTTTTAAGCTAAGCAGCCCCCCATGATGAAGGCAGGTATGTCTGAATGGGCATTCTCTGAAAACACAAAGATGGTGCCTCCTGGAGTCTTCTGAAGCAGTTCCTGGTGCAATGATGTGGAGGAAAGCCCAAACTGGCCCTTTGCTTTGAGAAACAGAGATGGGCACCAGGAAACATAACAGTGAGAACCCTGCTGCCCATGGACACCATATTGGGGATTACTGTATTAAATACTTAGAATGCAGTCAGTAACACCTTTCTAAGCCTGTTGACTTCAGTGGACTTTGAAGGGTGTAACTCTGCTTAGGACTGTAGGAGAAAAGTCTGTTTTTCGGCTAAATACTCTTGCCAAGCCAGTTAATCTCTCAGAACCTTAGATTGCTCATTTTCTTTACGCTAAGGATAAAAATTACCTTGAGGTGAGGATATGGTACTGTCTGTAATGAGTAATGCCCTCTTGTAATGAGTACACAGCAGTTCACCCTTTTCCAATTAAAACTACCTCATATGTTTACCAACTGTAATGCATCTAACGTCGTCTATCTGATTCAATGCCGTTGCCCCTCATTATATGTAGGCAAAACAAATTGGGCTGTAAAATTAAGAATACTTGAACACCTATCACGCATAAAAAATAAGCTAGCTGAGGCCCCTCTGGTCAGCCACTTTCTGGAAGCGGGACATAAGGAGACGGACTGAAATATACTGTTTTGCACATTTCAAAGGAAAAGTTTCCAGAAGCTATAAATTTGGATTTGCTCAGGAGGGAAACCTTCTGGATATATAAATTGAACACCTTAGCCCCTAGAGGATTGAATATCAGCGATTATACGTGCTTCCTCTAGAGGCCATTTGTTACTTTAAATTTATGTTCAGTTGCCAGCTGCAAGTGATTAGTATAGATGTTGGCTTGAGGCTTTGATGGCACACAGCCTTCCATAGGAGCAGCAACCGACGTGTGGTAGTGATACTTGAACGGAAGTAAGTGCAACATTGATACTGTATACATTCTGTTGAAATAGATGTATGAATGTTTTTTAAAACAGTATATGATCTTTTACATAAGGTTTCTGAATGCTGGACTTTATGTCGCTGTGATAACCATCTTTGATAAAGACTCGGAAACAGGACCCTCCAAATGAACCGGTCTGCCCGTTAGATGGTCTACTCCAACCTGCACATATTCGGGCCTATACTTGATCTAAGACGCTATGAACTTTTTGAGGCGATGATAAAATGGTTTATGGACTTAAGGAGTGTTAAACTGTTCATTGGCTATACCATCATTGTTATTATGCACTAGCACTTTATGTATAAGTTTGTATATGAAGACTGTGTGAATTGATAAGTATTGAATGGCAATTTGAATTACGAAGAAATAATATAAATCACTTTGTAAGTTGTTCTAAAAATCTTTATTTTGTTAGGACATCACGATTTTTGTTCTTGTTACTGGGTTTCATGATTCTCCACACCTTTGCTTGTGTGATACCTATAGAGCAGAAAAGATTCTACAAGTCTGTGTTATTTATGCAACTTATTTTCATATCAGTCTCAGACTGATATGTAGCCTCAGACATGAAATGCAGCTTTGGTAAAACCCCATGCTTCACTGTAATTAACAAAAACAACATAATAGTCTGCCTTTTTCATTGAGATTCAAGGCGGATTACACAGTGTAGGTCAGTACAATTTAGACATTCAAAAACATGCAATAAGGTATATGGAACTGTAGAAATCTGTAGGCTCTGCAGTCTGCATTTCTTGGCTTTAGAGTTTGCCAGCCATGTAGCCTTTTTATGATTCCCAAGTATCTAATGCATTTAGTTGAGTAGATTTGTCACACCAGTGATTTAACTCAGCTGGTAAATCTGACTTGAAGATTTGTAAGCAACTGAATAAATCTTTCCAAGCCAACATTTGTGGCTGTCATTACCTCTTGCGCAAAGTGCAACAGCTGTCTTCTACTTCCTGTCTCAAAATCTTGATATGTTTTCTGTACTAAGAGTTGGTTTTCTTTACATTTACATATTTTTCAAAGGGAAATAACATCTACTTTCTCTCAAACAGTTTTATGGAAACACAGAAAATCTTGCGAGAACAAAGATTTGGCCATCAAATTTAAAATTCTGGGGTGAATATAAGTAGCCAGACTTAATTCCTTCCCCTTAAAAGGTTTGCATCCCACGCATTGCAGCCAAGAGCTTGGAAGAAAACTGAGTGGGCAGCTGCTATATACACAAGGCCAGAATGCGGCAGTAATGGCAGAACACATCTTTGACCTCACTCTGTCTCAGGTTTGTCTGCACCAAACCACTGGCAAAAAGCTCTCCTCTCTAACCTTCTCACTTCCTAAGCCCAGGCCTGTACCACCCTGTGCCTCAGGGTCAATAAAGTGGTCATCGGGAACATTGCATGTCTTGCATCAGAATGGATCACTGCTCCTGACAGAATGTAGATGCTAACAGCACAAATTGGTGCTGCAGTTATGCACACCTGTAATGCAGACCACAGATTTCTATCACACAATGGCACACTTCCAATGTTAAGATGATCTCCTGATTGTTGCTAATGCTCAGGCAGCCTTCACTCTTTCACAACTTGCTTGTATTCCCCTTGCCCCTTTCTAGACATGCGGCCTTTTCAGTCACAGCATTTTTTGACTATTAGAGTACCTTCTAGCACCCTCTAGTGACTATTGCTGCTGCAAAAGTCCCACTGCAATTACAGGTTCAGGATTTTCTTGCTATACAATACAACCAAAGGGTGCAACCTAGGAGTAGTCCTGCTCACCAATAATTACAAACTCCCGGCACAGGATACATCAACCACGCTTTACATACATATAATCAATTTATGAAAAGTGCAATGTGCTTCAAATGCAATTCAAGAATCCATATATACAAACAAATCAGTAATACAGTCATACAATTATAATACACGAATCCAGGGCTTTTTTTCTGGGAAAAGAGGTGGTGGAACTCAGTGGGTTGCCCTCAGAGAAAATGGTCACATGGCTGGTGGCCCTGCCCCCTGATCTCCAGACAGAGGGGAGTTTAGACTGCCCTCCGCACCGCCAAGCAGCGCAGAGGGCAATCTAAACTCCCTCTGTCTGGAGATCAGGGGGTGGGGCCACCAGCCATGTGACCATTTTCAAGAGGTTCCAGAACTCCGTTCCACCGCGTTCCAGCTGAAAAAAAGCCCTGCATGAATCTCTTGGTATAGCAGCCGATATTGACGCTAATATACAAAATAGATGGAATAATCCTTGGAAGACTAGAACAAGACAATTCATGAAAGATGTGCTGTAAATGCTGAGGTAGAAATATTGAGGTAGAAATATAGGAGTATTCAATAAAGTGCAAGGCAATCTTCAACAGTTCTTCAACAATTCTTCAAAAGGTTTCTTCATACAACAACCTCCATGCCCAAGTTTCTTCATTCAACAACCTCCACGCCCTACAGATTATTGGCCATATCTGTTTCGCATAACAATGCTTTTTCAAGGGCTGACAATAAATCTACACAGTCATTCCTCTGTATCACATCTCCATTGAACCCAACTTGCAGAAGAGAATAGCCGAGAACAAGGTTTGATTCCCTACTCCTCCACTTGAAGCCAGCTGGGTGACCTTGGGTAAGTCATGGCTCTCAGGCGCTCTCTCAGCCCCAACCACCTCACAGGGTGTTTGTTGTTGTGGGGATAACGACATACTTTGTAAACCACTCTGAGTGGGTGTTAAGTCATCCTGAAGGGCGATATATAAATCAAATATTATTATTATTATTATTTTCAATCCCACTCCTAATAATCTCTAAAAGCAATAGGCCAATTGGAGTTGGTTGATTGTCTCTTCCAGAGGCAAAACAGAAAAACAAGCTTCCAAAATGTTTCTTCCTACTCCCCACTGGCAAAACATGCTCTTTAAAATTATTAACCATCTTAACTATTATTAAATCACACAAAGAGAAACTTTATGTGATTATATTTACAGAAACTGGAATATAACCAATGTCCTGCTATTTTATTCAGCTAAAAAATTGCTTCTTAAAACAAAGAATTTCTTAGCTCACACAGCTTATATTCGTCAGATGGCTATGACCTCTCATTCTCTCAATGATAAATGTTTAAAGATAAAAATCACTTTGCATTGTGTATAAATTGTCCATCTGGTTGGTTTTGCTGTGGATGGCAGAGATGTTGTTGAGACACTAGGTGGCAGTAGGACATCGGTTTAGAAGCTGCTCCAGGAATCCAGGACTGAAGTGGGGGTGGGGGGGAGGCAGTGTTGCATTTCCCCTGGAAGAGCAAGTTCGTAGCGTGGGGGATGCTGCTGGATCCAGCCTAATATAAGAAGGCTCAAGTCTCCTTTGTGGCACATAGTGCATTTTATCAGCTTTGTTTGACCACTGATTCTTGAAACGTATGATCTGGCCTAGTGTATTTTATCTTGCCATTCCTCCAAGGAACTCAAGATGTCATACATTATTAGACATACAAGCCATCATAACCCTGTCAAAGCAGGAGGAAATATTAAAATGGTCCATCCCCTGAAGGCTGGGTTTCAGTGTATTCTTGCTTGCCCTTTGAGAGATTCTAACTGGCATGGTTGATGCTGCTGTCAAAGTCTTAATTAGTTTCAGAATTAGTGATGACTAATGTGGACATAGTTACTCCTGTATGTCCCCCATCTTCCTGTAGAACCTGTTCTGCTCCTAAGGAACTTGGGACCATAAAGTGGGTTTGCAAGTATCTAGTATGCAAGTAGAGGAAAGCATAAGATCTGGATACTGTCAGGACTTGGTCACCAGAGTTTTAGCAGACCACTATCAGAAGAGCAGTCTAGTTGCAACTTGCAAGTGCTTAGAAGAGCTTCCCTTAGCATGGCCTCAAGACGTGAACAACTTGCTTTCAGAAGTGCAGTTAACCACACTGTGGATTGACCCTTGGATAATTACAACTAGCTGATTGTCTAGTTGGATCTAGGAAGTAGTAAAGGCTTCATTAAAATAGGTGGTGGTCCTGACAACCTTAAAAGAGACAGTTGTGAGGCCCATCCAGAAGAATCTTTCCCTAGCTCTCAACTATCTGTCAGTGGCAAATATTCCTTTCTTGGGCAAGAGTGTTTGAGCAGTAGCCAAGCCACTCCAGATATTACTGGACTGAGATAATTTTAATAATTTTAGTCTGTTTTTGGACCTGGTTTAGGGGTTGAAAGTGCCTTTGTTGCCCTGATGCACATTTACTAGGAAAGAGAAAGGAACTGGACCTCTAGGTGGTTTTTGGTATCATCAGCCATGATGTCCTTCTGATCCAGTTGACCAAGATCAGAGATCTTCCGCGGAGAGAATGAATGAATGAACAATCAATGAGAATTAAAGTGTACCATGCAGAACAAGTGATTAAGGTGGATAGTAGTTAGTCAGTTCTTTGTATTGCTTATAGGACATTGATAATGTATGCTTATTTATATTCTATTTATGGTTATATTTATTGATGAGATAGCACTTGCACTTTGTGAATTATTGAATGAACAATTGTAAATTAATTGACACTGCGCACTTTCTCACCGTTCATTCATTCTCTCCACAGAAGATTTCTGATCTTTCTTGTTGTTGCTATTATTCTGAGGTGCCCTTTGATATATTGAGAATCCCAGTTGGCCAAGATGGCAATTGAGGTATTGCACTCTGGTGTCAGGGGGTGAGTGCTTGGCATTTGTGATATGGAGCTCTGCAGGGTTCCCTCTCCATCACCCTCGCTGTCAAATATTGAAATGAGACTGCCAGGAGTGGTCATCTGGTGACCTGAAGTGAGATGTTATCAGTGTGTTGATGATACTCGGCTCTCTTCAGCTGATTCCTGGGGGTGGGGGCTGTGGATGTCCTGAATGAGTGTCTGGAGAAGGCAATGGACTGAAAAAAGTAATGAGCACCATTTTCGATATTTTCTCTAGTAGAAAGTGCCCTTTCCAGGTAGTTGGCCCAAGCTTTAGCTGCAATGTACAACCAATATCTGACTTCCAAGTGAGGCAGAGACCACCGGCATGACCACCTTTGGCAAAGAGCAAGGTAAGGTAGCAAAAAAGCTGGATACCAATCCATTAGTTTAGAGCTTATTTGCTGAATTTGAAATCTCAATAAACTACTCCATAAACCACACTTCAATATAGTGTGGATTAGTATGACATCTGAATGCAGGTACCAGATGAACTGCAGTGTATCAATGGAAACTGAACTAGGATTCTAAAGCAGTTTGTACCTAGCTTGGTAACTATGAATAAAAGCAAATGGTTACATTGAAATGCCATTGAATTAATTATGTCTGGTAGACTGAACAGGGTACATTTTTGCTTTTGCCTCCCTAGTCAACTTCTGCCCATTCTAATTTAAAGCTAAATTACTTAAACATATAAAGCTATAGTTACCAAACAGATCAAGACTCAGAATGACTCTGAAGGGTCTTCAAGCCTACCCAACTTGAATAAACCTACTCAGTCCTACGCCTTATTAACTTTTCTTGACCAGTAATGACAACAGTGGCATGAGCACTTTAAAAAATTTAAGTCATTCTCTTAAATGTTTTGTAAAGTTTGTTCCAGAGGGACAAAAAATTATGTTCTCACAATAATCCTGATGATACCCAAAACTCTTGCCTTCTTCCAATATCCCTTCACTTGGCTCCTGGCATAAGTGCTTCCGTTATACCATTTCGGGCTTCCTTGCCTTGCAGGGTTGCTTGTGTCAGGCTCTATCAAACTTTTTGCTATTCACAGCAACTCCTGGTTCTGGGGGCCTTCATGTTCCTGCTTCTGCACAAGAATCTTTGCGGTACCCTTCTTTTAAACCACATGATTATGCACACTCCTAGGGTTCTGCTGATGTTCTGTACAACTTAACTATGAGTGTTATCGATTCTGGAACATTGGATAAGCTTTTCTTCCAGCTGCCAATGAAACCCATATCTTTAGTGTTTCAAGAAAGTGGGGAGGATCCAACCAACTGGGGATCATGCAACCTGTATGGACAAAAGCCATGTCGGAGAGGGACTATAGTAAAGATGGGAACTGGTTGGAGTCACCCAATAACGCTTGCAAGTCACTTAGTTGCTTTTAACTCTGTATGAAGATGTCCATTTTTAATTACTTTAGTTCTAGCATCATTTAGAATGAATCTGAAAATCCAATAACTTATAGAAAGGAGGTATAAACATTGTTAGGGTGGACAAAGTGGGAATTTACTTTTTCTCCCTTATCACTAGAACTTGGGACACAATGAAATTTAGGACAATTGATTTGAGAGAGATGAAGGAAGCACTTCGTCACTCAACAAGTAACTAATTAAATGGTGGAATTCACTTCCACAGAATGTAGTGGTGGACTTAAAAGGAGATCAGACATATTCATGGAGAACAAGCCAGTAGTTATTGGTCATCATGACTAAAGGGAACCTCCACACCCAGTGCTAGAAGGCAGCATCAGAGGAGGCCTCGGCCTCTATGAGCTGTTTTCTTTCTTTCTTTCTCTCTCTCTCTCTCTCTCTCTCTCTTTTTCTTTCTTTCTAAGAATTTTGTTAAAGCAAAGAAATTGAAGTAAAGTAAGCGCATGATATAAAAGTTATATAGATTCTAAATTACACAGTAAATTGAAAGTTATACAATCTTATACAACCAATAAGCATATAAACAATATAGGTATAATAGCTTTGGGAGTAAAACAAGCAATACATTCAAGTTTCCTTAAACCTAACCATATAACGGAACCATATAACCATATAAACCTCACCATATAACGGAAGAGGTCTTCTTGTTCTGTTCTCACATTAGTTGGCAAGATATTTAAAAGCATACTTTTTGGATTTAATTCAGATCTGAGTTTGAGGATGTTTTGCATCTCTTTATGTATTTTTATCCAGTATTTTCATGCTTCCTTACAAGTCCATCACGTATGGTAAAATATTGCATCTTTTTCAGAAGCCAATAGTAGGCACTGCTGGTATAGTCCTTTCCATTTATATTCTTTTATTAATACTTACAGACCAACAGATCATAAGCATACAGGAAAGAGTATATTAATATACAAACATTATGAAAAGCACAATGAAGCAATGTGGGAAACAAACATGCAATTTTAAGTATACAGTTTTAGATTAGAGAGTGATGCCATTTAAGGTCATAGACAAAATTTTTACTACTGCCAGTGTCACGTTTGGTTTAGTATCTGATAATAACTTAGCTACAACATCTTGTTTTGTGGCAAAGTTCCATTTTTGGAAATAGTTTTTGATCCATTTGTCATAAGCCAAATTATACTGGTATCCTGTAACATAATCCTCTTAGTGTGTTTCGGATGACGCACGTTTATCCTGATGCGCCTGTCCTCCCCAGCCCAAGCTTTCTAGAGCCTGTTGTATGTATTTGTACAACGGGCTTTGTTTCTAGTATTATAATAAGTCCACTTATAATTCCTGCATGTGTACCTGCATTTGAAATACCCAGTTCCATCAGTGACATTATATTGCCTTTTGAAAAACAAAACAATTTTCTTATTTACAGAACATGGAGCCTTGGTGGCATGCCTTCTTAGCAACCATTTTCTAAGGCGAAGTACTCCAAAGGCACTGCTGACTCTGCTAATTAATACTGTCAGGTAACAACACCTCAGGAGAACTTGCACAACACCCTGCTTCTTAGTGCACAAAAACCATTCTACTTCAACATTTCAGCTTTCTTGGGATAGGATTACTATGTTGCCAGGGCCACATTAACAAGGGCTATATGTCTTTTTTGTGTTTTATATATACGATGTCCTGTAAGTTTTATAATCATGAAACACTGACAGTAATTAATTGCTTGCTTCCTTGGCTGAATACAGACTACCAGTTTATCACATGAAAAATGTGGGAAATCTTGTCACTAGACAGACAATTCATGAAAATGAGTGCTAGACAAACTCTAGACCATTATATAGAAATACAGATGACCAAGCAACCAGATGTCTATGTTCATCCACCAAGCAAAGGGATAGGGAGGGACTATGCACTTTACTACTATTGCTGTAAGTATGATAGACCACAGAATCTACTAATATTGCTATAATTATGATTCTATTGGGCAGTTCTATGTTGGTTAATATGTCACACACTTGCTTATGCTCTGTTTCAGCATTTTTTTCAGCTCTGTATTGGACTTCTGCTCATTTTAAATCTTTGCAAATTTGCATTATATACCCTATTACATTTTTATGGAAATGTCTATGAAACTGGCTGTACTGATTCACACTGTATACTCCGCCCTGAGTCTTAGTGAGAAAGGCAGACTATAGATAATGTAAATAAATAAAAAATGCTGCTCGATGGTTGTTGTGGGTTTTTCGGGCTGCATTGCCGTGGTCTTGGCATTGTAGTTCCTGACGTTTCGCCAGCAGCTGTGGCTGGCATCTTCAGAGGTGTAGCCCGAAAAGACAGAGATCTCTCAGTGTCACAGTGTGGAAAAGATGTTGGCAGATCATTAGTATCTACTCAGGAGGGGTGGGGTTGAGCCGAATCATCCTGTAAGAGTTTCCCAGGGTGTGGAATGCTAATGGCGGGAGGCTTCACTGTATCCTGAGGAGGTTCTTTTGCATATGGATTGGGGCTTGATGTGCTAATCTTCTCTGCAGGGCTATTGTTGAGTATAGAGTGTTTTGTTAGCCTGGTGTTTTTCAGAACTGGAAACCATGCTCTGTTCATTCTTAAGGTTTCTTCTTTCCTGTTGAAGTTTTGCTTATGCTTGTGAATTTCAATGGCTTCCCTGTGCAGTCTGACAAAGTAGTTGGAAGTGTTGTCCAGTATTTTGGTGTCCTGGAATAAGATACTGTGCCCTGTTTGAGTTAGGCTATGTTCAGCCACTGCTGATTTTTCAGGTAATCCAAGTCTGCAGTGTCTTTCATGTTCTTTTATTCTTGTCTGGATGCTACGCTTTGTGGTCCCGATGTAAACTTGTCCACAGCTGCAGGGTATACGGTATACTCCTGCAGAGGTGAGGGGGTCTCTACTGTCTTTTGCTGATCGTAGCATCTGTTGTATTTTTCGGGTGGGTCTGAATACTGCTTGAAGGTTATGCTTTTTCATAAGCTTTCCCATCTGATCCGTAATTCCTTTGATATATGGCAAAAACACTTTTCCTGTAGGAGACTATTTTTCCTTGGTTGTTTGATTCATCCTGCGTTTGATTGCTCTTCGGATTTCATTTCTAGAGTAGCCATTTGCCTGAAGTGCGTGGTTTAGATGATTAATTTCCTCATTGAGAAAGTGTGGCTCACATATCCATCTTGCGCGATCCACTAATGTTTTCATTATGCCTCTTTTCTGTCGGGGGTGGTGATTGGAGTTTTTGTGTAAGTACCGATCAGTGTGAGTTGGTTTCCTGTAGACCTTGTGACCTAACTGAAAGTTTGCTTTGCGGATGACCAAGGTATCCAGAAATGGGAGTTTTCCCTCGATTTCTTTCTCCATTGTGAATTGTATGTTCAGGTGGATGTTGTTGAGATGATTCAAAAACCCCATCAATTCTTCCTCCCCATGGCTCCAAATGATAAATGTATCATCCACAAACTAATGATACTAATGATCTGCCAACATCTTTTCCACACTGTGACACTGAGAGATCTCTGTCTTTTGGTGCTACACCTCTGAAGATGCCAGCCACAGCTGCTGGCGAAACATCAGGAACTACAATGCCAAGACCACGGCAATACAGCTCGGAAAACCCACAACAACCATCGTTCTCCGGCCGTGAAAGCCTTCGACAATACATCAAAATGCTGCTCATTTAGCATTTTTATACTGTTCTTTGAAACAATGCAAACTAATGTGGAACAGGGTAAGAACTTGGATCATGGCTATTTTGATCCAAGTCTTGCATCTCCACATCAGAACAATTCAAATAGGGAGCTATTTCAGAGTCATACCAAAGTTTATGTTCTTTCTTAATTACTAAAAGGATAGAGGACATTGAAAAACCATACTCAATTACGCTGCGCTCCATATCTTTACATTGATAAAGATAACCCGCAGTATGTAATGCAACTAAGTTACCATTTCTATCAAACACAGGTGAACCTGAGGAACCATGAAAGAAAGAGGTGTCATAAGTGACTACATCAGGGTTATTGATTATTTTTAAAAAACTTCTTGGTGTGAACATGTGAATGCACGTAATGCTATCCTCATTATTGCAGTTGACATTGCGTTCTTCCAACTGCTGGAAACGCCATACACATGTCTGTTCACGTACCAGTAAACTGACTACAGAACAGCCGTCAACAGACTTTGCTTCATCACCTGGATGGCCAATAATGTAAATAAGACCATCAAATGGAGAAGGGGATGAAAATTGCACCAAACCTGCTGGAACTCTCTTTCCATTTTCCTTTAGTTTCAGGACAGCAAAATCAAGACGCTTGTCTGATATTTCAAACCACTGCTCAAGTGAGAATGAGTCACTATCTTTAGGGTGTCTGCCTTCGTAAGAGAAAATTACATAAGCCGATTGGCTAATTTTGTATGCCCACTCCTTCTCATCAGTTCCTTCTCCAACTATCAGATTCACCACATGGCGGCAAGTTAGTATGTACTTGTTACAGAAGACAAAGCAAGTAGCACTACCTTCCTTTGCATGAGTGCCCCACACAATATACCCCACTGATTCACTTCGAGCAGTAAGGATCCTCTGCATCTTAATCAGAATGGAATTCTTTGTCACTTTACCAAACTCCTCTCGGCGAGCTAGTAAGAAATCTTTTTGAGGTTTTTGTTGAGCCTTGGTCTTAAAGAAGTCGCTGATGACTTTACTTTGTTCCACCAAGCAAGGATACTCTTGTAGAAGACTACTTGAAAGTATTTTAAAAGTTTTCTGGTACTCTTCGAGAGAGGTCAGGTGGGCTTGTTCTTTTTTTAGAAATGTTGTGACCTGACTTTTAGTCTTCACCTCCTGAAAGGGATGGAGAAATTGTTCTTTATTTAAACCATCACAGGTTTTGGCCAGACTCTCAGTCTTCACGTCATAATTGGCCAGGAGGTTTTGATCCTTACGTGGGCCACCAGTACCTTTGATGCCTCTCTCGGTTTTCAATTCCACCTCAAATCTCTTGTTAGATATATTTTTCTCTACAGTCAAACTATTACCCCAAGATTTTTCATGATCCATCAGTACCCAACTCTTTTTTGGTAAGATCATCCAAAAAGCGGCCATCCTTGCACAAGGCATCCTTTATAGTTTCCCCGTTTGGAGAAAAAACACACAGATCACAGCGTTCTTTAAGAAGTTCCTTGCAGCTAATTATCCGACGGCTTTGTGCTCCACTGGTTTCTAATCTGTTTCCATTTGGACAAATGTAGAACAAGATACAGTCCTTCCCATCATTATACTGGCGATATATACCAGCAGTCTCATTTTTTTCAACTTTGTAAAACTTCATTTCCAAATGTGAATCCTGAGGCAAATACTTCAAAGGCATCCCCAGGTTAATGCATCCCTCAATCCCTTCCTTCCCGATTAAGAAGGGCTCTTTGTTCTTTTTCTTCATGTTGTCTATCTTATCAGAGATGGCTTTAATGGACCTGAGGCCACTTAGCACACTGCTATGAATTCCACCTCTCACCACATGTTTTGTTCCACCATCACTTAAATTCACAGTGATTTGTCGTGTTTGATCCTCTGATTTTTCACTGCTAGATGGAATCTCTCCTACAAGTTGTCTTTCAGTTCCTATTATGGGATGGTATTCTGTGTTTTCTTCCACTCTGGCACCCAAGTTTGCCACACAGAAGTTAGTATTTCTTTCCATCACTGCATTAAAAAAAATACAAGAAAAATTACACACACATTTGCCACACATTATTTCACTTAGATATTCAGTCAGATCCTCATTCCCACGTTTTTACTTTTTTAAAAGCCTGATCTTAAAAATCCTGTCTAGGCATTTGAACCCACATGCTACCAGCTCTACCTTCAACTCTACAACAACTTACAGTAAAGCAGTAGCAGTGTCAGTCCTCTGTATAGCTTGTTGCTTTTATCATTATCAGTGTGTACTCGTTCAAGTATCAGACTACAATCTCGAAGATTTACATTTGAATCTCCACTCTGCCATAGAAGCTTGCTGAGTGACCTTGGGCCATTCACACACTCTCAGCCTAACCTACCTCACAGGGTTGTTGTGAGGATAAAATAGAGGGGAGGAGAATGATGGGCCCTCACTGGGGAGACAGGCAGGGTATAAATAAAGTAAGTTATTAAAGAAGTATTACAAAAAAAGGTGGAAAGCATGTGAATAATGACACTGCAATGGAAAAGATACAAGCAGGAATTGAGATTGAATGTTGACAGTAAAGGTCCCCTTATTTGCTACGCCCAGCAGACTAACTTATTCAGAAATCAAGCCAGGTTTGATTGAATATTTTTTCAAAGACTGTGCTGGAGCTTTGAGATGAGTGCACTGATAACTCCTGGTAGTGCATCTCACATGTGTTAGAGAATATGGAATGGGATGGGTTAAGTGATATTAGGGCATTCCTGTCAACACCACCTGTTAATTTTAACTTTTCATACATAAGTAATGCTTATTCACCAATTGCTATTTAAAACAGGTAATACTAAAATATATTTCTATAATAATCTAAAACCCATTAATATAACATAATCAAACATGAACAACAGGTACAATAAATTAGAAGGCCTCATGTAATAAAAACTGGTTTCAGTTTCCCCTGGAGCAACTGTCGATGGTGCCAGTCTCACTTCCTGGGGAAAACATTCCACAGCCTGGGGGGAGGCAGTTGAACCCCCCCCCCCAGAGTTCCTAACAGTCTTGCTTCTAACAATGCTAGTATCTGCAGGAAGGACTCGTTCGTTCATTTAAACCTCAGGCAGGTTGATATGGGAAGAGGCAGTTCTTCAGATACTTTAACCCATGCCGTTTAGGTTTCAAAATCAAAAGCAGCACCTCAAATAGGGCTCAGAAACAAATTGCAAGCTAGTGTAGTTGTTTCAATACCAGATTTCAATACCTGCTTTCTGGAAAAGGGGCTGTGGCAGACAAACCAGCATAACCTAGAAAAAAGGCACCCCTGGCACCTTCTGCCACTTGTCTCTCTAAGGGCACAGGCTTCCAGGAATACCTGGTCCGGGGGTGGGGGATGGGGAGTGTAACTCCTCCCAGAACAGACTGAGCCCCTATTTCTGAATCAGCTGTTTTTTCTAACCCACATTTCTTCCTTCTAATCTGAATTACATTTCAGTTTGTTCACTCTCATCTTCACTACTTCAAATACTGTCTTAGTATTTCTACTTCTAGAATGTATCATCACTATATAAATGATATTGTGCTCCAAATTTCTGGATGATCCCCCATCACGTAGATATTCAACAGCATGTGGGATGGAGTGGAACTCTGAGGCAACTCATACATTAACGGTGAAAGGGCTGAAAAAATCCCACAGCAAAAACTTCATGGATCTGCCTTCCCCAAAAGACTGAAGCCATCTGAAGGCTGTATCATCCAGAAAAATACCATGGCCAGTGGTATCTAATGCTGCTGAAAGGTCCAAGAATACCAAAAGGAACACATCCTCTCATTAGCAGACTGGGATGGATCATCTATCAAGGCAACCATGGTGATTTCTCACCACAATCATACCCTAATCCAGACTGAAGAGGATCTAGCTATACAGTCTTATGCAGGGATATCTGGAATTGTTTTGCCCCTAAGCTTTCAAGAACTGTACCCAAGAACAGCAGGTTTGATTGACAGCGGCATATAAAAGCAGGTGATAGATGAAGCTACTTACTACATTAGAAGGGACACCAGGAAAATCTACAGGTTACGACCATTTTCCCCACTCACCTTTTAATTGGAAGGAGCAAGCAGAGATTGTTGAACTCCCACAAAATTTGCCAACTCTCAGGTTTATCACAGCACCTTTAAGACACATTATTTAAGATAACATATCAGCATACTGTATTTAGCAATGACAAGAAAAATGTCAGCTGCTCTGTGATATACAGCAAGAGAAACTTTATTTTTGACAGATTTTTAATGAAAAGTTGTCCTATCCACCTTGCCACTGTCTCAAAAAGCATCTTGTAAGACACACAGACATTTCCCCTGTGCGAGTAGCAGCAGTACTAATCAATGGCTTCTGCTGCATTGACAAAAGGAGCTGTGCCAACTCTTCAGCATCAGCCTAAGTGGGTAGAATGTGTTTTCATGCCACTATTAGGAAATCTGTTATAGGTTGTATCCTTCCAGATTTTCCACTGACAGAAGAAGGAGGAAAGTCTTCTTTTGTCCCCCCAAAAGGCTTTGCTGTGGACTTTGGGACCCACATAGACATAGCCAAGTGGGAAAGGAATTGCAGAAGAGTGGGAGAGGAATTAGGTGAGATGGAGCAGGAAAGGTAGTAGGACACAACCCCTTCTTTTGTACTGTATGAATAGCAAGAGGATCAAATTCTTTGTCTAATGAGTCAAAACCTGCTGCTACTACTTCTTGTTGCAAAGAAAGATGCCCTTTAAGCACCCCAATATGCTGAATGTAATACCAAAGCACATGTACTTGTATATGTAAATTAACAGAAATGTAGAAATGAAGGGACGAAATTTAATCAACAACACAGAGAAAGAAGAAACTGAATGTGCAGAACAGCACAATTCACAAAATAACACGAAGACATTAAGAACGGAAGAAAAGCCTGGCTGGATCAGAACTGCAGTCCATCTAGCCCAGCGTCCTGTCTCACATAGTAGCCAATCAGTTACTCTAGAGGGCCAACAGGACACAGAGACCAAGACCTTCCTCAGAGGCTGCCCTAGCACTGGTATTCAGTATGCCTCCAATAACCATGGTTGGTAGCTACTGACTGACCTAGGCCGATTCCAGATGGGCACTAATAAAGCGAGTGCTTTCGCTTTTTCACCGTTCAAACCCGTTCACACCCGTTATATCCCGTCCCATCTTACCTGCGCTTCATGGCGCCTTGTTCCGTGATATAGGCTGCCGGTGTGAACATCCGAGTACGGGTTTGTACTGTTCGCGACGCCCCGTCACCGCTCAGAGGCCTGCCCCTTTCCCCCCCGCCGGCCGATGGCGAGGCCATTTTTTTTTTAAAAAACCGGGCGCAATTTGCGCAAGAACGGGAATGCGTTGATCGACGTGCGAAAATGCGCACTTCGGCAAAGAACGGCAAGGAATTGCCATTCTTGCCTTTCTCCGTGCGGCTGGAAATTTTTTTTTGTTTCCCAGAAAACATTTATCGATGTTGCGAAACATCTCAAAAGGCGCACTTGCGCTTCTTCGCCTCTTCTTCGTTTTTAGTGCGGTCGCCATTTTGTTCCTCTCAAAGAATCCCGCAACGCCACGTATTGTCGACCTTTGACCTGAACTCCCTTGCACGCTGATTTGAGGAGCTTTGAGGGGCCCCATCCTAGGGACGAGAGAATTCCCAACTCGCAAGCACAGTAGCCAACGCCGGTGTTTGTTGCATACGTGGGTATTTGGAGCAGCATGGCCAGCGGGGGGGCAGTTGCTGGGAAGCGGGGAGTATCCTGGCGACACAGAGAGATTATGGATCTCCTACACTTCTGGGGTGAGGAGAAGATCCAGGAAGCTCTGAGAAACACCCACCGGAACTTGGACTACTTCGAGAAAATCTCGAGGCAGATGGCTGAGCGGGGCCACAAGCGGTCGGCTACAGAGTGCCGCTCGAAGACCAAAAACATGCGCCTGGAGTACAAGAAGGTGATGGCACACAATGGTCGATCTGGGAACGCGCCTACAACCTGCCCCTACTTCAGGGAGCTCGACAGCATTCTGAGGGGGGATGCGAGTGTTAACCCAAAGCGGCTTGCAAGAAGTATTGTGCTGGAGGTGGAGGGCAGGACGAGGCCAGACCCAATGGACCTTCTGGAGGGCTCTGAGGAGCTTTTCAGCCATGACCTGGTCACCATCAATGCGGACCATCTTAGGACGTCGACCCCTTTCCCAAGCGGTAGGTGGGGGCAGGGTGGAGTGAGGGATTCCGGTGTTGGGGGGCCATTCGGGCTTGGGGAGAGGAGATCCGTTCTGACGATGCTGGCCTGTTTCCATTAACAGGGCACATTGGCTTCGAGGAAGAAGACCTCCTGGAGCACGGGGATGATCCTGACGCGACCTTAAGTGGACTGGCAGGAACGGGTGAGGGGCCGGGTGGGGGCTACCCAAGCGGGCCTGGGCAGAGGGTGGTGTGGGCTCAGGGACATAGGCACTCTGTGGGGCGGGCCAGACTCTCCCCTCCCCAGGCCATGCCGTGATTCTCTGGGGCTGCATGGCTCTCTTCCTGGCAGCCATGACTGAAACCCCCCCCGCCCTGGGCACAGGCCAGGCCCCCCTCCCCCGGCCAAACTGTGATTCTCGGGCCCACTGCCCCTGAGAGAATCCCCTGCAAGCGCTGCCCAGGCTGGCCTGGGCAGAGGGTGGTGTGGGCTCAGGGACATAGGCACTCTGTGGGGTGGGCCAGACTCTCCCCTCCCCAGGCCATGCCGTGATTCTCTGGGGCTGCATGGCTCTCTTCCTGGCAGCCATGACTGAAACCCCCCCCCCCGCCCTGGGCACAGGCCAGGCCCCCCTCCCCCGGCCAAACTGTGATTCTCGGGCCCACTGCCCCTGAGAGAATCCCCTGCAAGCGCTGCCCAGGCTGGCCTGGGCAGAGGGTGGTGTGGGCTCAGGGACATAGGCACTCTGTGGGGCGGGCCAGACTCTCCCCTCCCCAGGCCATGCCGTGATTCTCTGGGGCTGCATGGCTCTCTTCCTGGCAGCCATGACTGAAACCCCCCCCCCGCCCTGGGCACAGGCAAGGCCCCCCTCCCCCGGCCAAACTGTGATTCTCGGGCCCACTGCCCCTGAGAGAATCCCCTGCAAGCGCTGCCCAGGCTGGCCTGGGCAGAGGGTGGTGTGGGCTCAGGGACATAGGCACTCTGTGGGGCGGGCCAGACTCTCCCCTCCCCAGGCCATGCCGTGATTCTCTGGGGCTGCATGGCTCTCTTCCTGGCAGCCATGACTGAAACCCCCCCCCCCGCCCTGGGCACAGGCAAGGCCCCCCTCCCCCGGCCAAACTGTGATTCTCGGGCCCACTGCCCCTGAGAGAATCCCCTGCAAGCGCTGCCCAGGCTGGCCTGGGCAGAGGGTGGTGTGGGCTCAGGGACATAGGCACTCTGTGGGGCAGCCATTGTAGTATTTCCCCAGTCCGCTGATAATGTTGCCTTCTGCGCAGATGAGACTGAGGCGGGCACTGCCAGCGGTGCGGAGGACACTTCTGGAAAGGAGAACAGCCCACCCTCCCCGAGCAGCGGCTCACCAGGTACCCCAGTGACCCCCATTGTGAGGCCGGGCCTTGGAGGCATCAGTCCCTACGGCTGGCCGACCAAGGTCTGTGCCCCCCCCCCAGACTGGGAAATGGGGAGGCCTCGACTTGATTGGTGCCTTGACCTTGCTGCTGTTCTCTCCCCTTCAGGAGGCCTTCCCGCTGCCGCTGCCCAGCTGTCTCCTGGCACACGTCTTTCAGCAATCAGGCACCGTAAGCGGAGGACCCAGGGAAGCACCGAGGTGGCCGAGAAAATGATGAGCCAGGCAGCCGATCTGCACCGCGAGGAGATTGCCGAGCGGAGAAGGGAGCAGTCCGAGGCTCAGATGTGGCGGGCTGAGTTCATGGAGGCCACTCGTCAGGAGCAGGCAATGTTCCAGAGCGCTTGGAACCAGAACCTGGAAGTGATGCGTGCAGCCGTCAGCACGCTGCAAACACTTGGAGAGGCCATGCTCCGGCGACAGGAACCGGTGGCGCCCGCTCCAGAAAGGCCACCCCTTGTACCGGTAGTGACCAACACCCAGCCTGCGACGCCAGCTCAGGGAGAATTGGACGAGGGAACAATCAGCCAGCCTCCTGCCCCTCCTCCTCAGCCGAGGCAAGGTGTGCCAAGACGCTCCTGTGTTGGCAGGTCCAGGGATCGCCTCACCTTGTAGGCGCCCTTCTCAAAAGCATGAATTCCCACTCCCGGCTCCCACCAATGCACCAAAACAGGGACAACGAGGCGTTCAACAAACCCAAAAACTTTATTTTTCAACAAATAAGTGCTGCAACAGGCATCGAATGGAAACACCCCCACCCCCCGTCATCTCACTGCTCCCTTGCAGTCGACTGCTGTGCGGACAACTGCTGCTCCAGTGCCCGAACACGCCTCTCAAGCGCCCTGTGCTTCCTTCCCTGGTAGAGGAGCAGGCGCTCCACGGTGTCAAGTCTGCTCTGCACATTGTTCACTGGAAAAAAACCAAGCAGATGATGAACACCTCGGCCTCACCACACTCCCGCCCGAACCCGAAGCCCAACTCACTCACGGGTGTTCATGATTCGGCCCTCCAGTGCCTCAATGGCGTTCAGGACGTTGTCCGTCCCCTGAGGGTTGCTCGCTGGTGGCCCTGACATACTGCTGGTAGAGGGGCCTTCATGGGGCGCGCTTGTTGGTGGAGCCTCGCCAACGCTAGAAACTGTGAACAAATTGGGGCTGGTCATAAGTGTGCAGTCAAAGCATGGGATGACCTGTCGGTTGAGAATTCATGCAATTTTGATCTGGTTAGAGTTATGCTGTTTGGTTTGAGGTCACGTTTGGTTAACAGTTATGCGGTTCAAGTTATGAGGGTTGGTGGTGCCCGGGTGGCCCACGCCTGTGGCCTGTGACTCTTGAAGTTGTCCTTCAAATGTTGGGTGTTCAAACAATAAAGTTATATTGATCGGTGAGACACATACTGCCTGTTCATTGAGTGGCGGATGCACGTCAGGCCTGCACCTACCTTGGGGCTGCTCGGCCGGTGGCTCTGGTGGTGCCTCCACCACAGGTCGGCGCAGCCGGCTCTGTTGTGGCCCACGCCTGCCGCCAGGGTCTTCCCCCAGAGCTGCCTCCCGAATGGCCAGGTCTCTGCCCATCCCAGCATCTGCAACACAGTAGGACACAACACACCGCAGGAGTTAATCTTTCCAATGTTGGCAGTCCAGCCGACACCGCTCGCTGTGCAGGTGTGCCCACTCATGCCATCGCATGGAGTGGTGCGTGTCCTGCGCTCCCCGGGGGGTTCCAGAAGCGGCCTCCGGTGGCTGCTGTTGTGCCCACGCCAGCATCTACCTTGGGGCTGCTCGGCCGGTGGCTCTGGTGGTGCCTCCACCACAGGTCGGCGCAGCCGGCTCTGTTGTGGCCCACGCCTGCCGCCAGGGTCTTCCCCCAGAGCTGCCTCCCGAATGGCCAGGTCTCTGCCCATCCCAGCATCTGCAACACAGTAGGACACAACACACCGCAGGAGTTAATCTTTCCAATGTTGGCAGTCCAGCCGACACCGCTCGCTGTGCAGGTGTGCCCACTCATGCCATCGCATGGAGTGGCGCGTGTCCTGCGCTCCCCGGGGGTTTCCAGAAGCGGCCTCCGGTGGCTGCTGTTGTGCCCACGCCAGCACCTACCTTGGGGCTGCTCGGCCGGTGGCTCTGGTGGTGCCTCCAATCCCTCGGGCACACCCTCCTCTTGCTCCTCGACAGCAGGTGGGGGAAGTTCCTCTGGCGCAGGCCTCGCTTCCTCTACCTCCTCCTCCTCCTCCTCCTTGCGCACCTGTGGCCTTGCGCGCTCTATCCCCCTCTGGACTGCTGCAAGTGCAATGGGCGGGGAGGTGGTTACTCTTGGCAGCCATCTCTGTGGGCGTGGGAGATCAGAGGGGTGCGTGTGTGCCCACCAATATATTGCCCACAGACTGTGCACAATTGCCCTCGGAACGAGAGGTCCATCACGTCTCACACGGTGGGATCAGCTTTGGCCGTGGTGGAGTGTCGGGGCACAGGTTGGAGATGGAGTTGTCAACCCTATGCAGGCCAGCGTGTATGTTTTTCCTTGTAAGGCTAATGGATGGCTTCTGGGGCCTGTAACTTATGAGTGCTTTGGTGCAACATTCACACACTATGCACTGAATGGACAATGCAAGAATAGCAATCTCAAGCCACACTGACCTATAATGGACCCTTACAAACTTTGGTCCTTGTCGTGGCGGACTAGTAGTGGGGTGTGGACACGGTGAGATATAAATGCGGTGATACATTCCTGACCACATCTTTTGTTGCATGGGAGTGCTCTTCCACGTTATAGAGTGGATTCAAGCAGCTTCTCTGCTTGCAGAAAAAGGGAGACCGGGTCATTTTTGGACGCAAAAATGGGTTTCCAGGGGATTCTGCACCCATGCGGCATGGCCAATGTTGGATGTAAGGGAAATGGGTGAGACTGAGGGAAGGGGGCTGGAAGTGGCTGGATTCAACCCAATATTCTTTTCATGGGGATGTGGCTTCGAAGGTCGGGGCAGTTCTCTTGCCAGATGCCACCCCTGGGCAGAGAGCCCCGTCTCGCGTGACTTCCTGGGAACAGTGGTAACATGGTGGGCTGAAACCAGCATGTTCAGCAGTCCATGAAATGGCCCCTCGAACAGGGACCAGTTTCAGCCTAGGGGTGGGGTGGGATGACAGGTGTAGCAACACACCTTGAAGTCTGGGTGCAGTGTGCATCCAACATGCCACTCCCAGCCACACCAGCCTGTCTGTTTTCACCCATGGGAAACACTGCCAAAAGGGGGTGGGTGGTGGCACCATCTTATGGAGACCCGTTGTGAGATAGGCTCGTGCCTTCGTGGATGTCGGGAGGGGTTGGTGACATCTCGCGAGTGCGATGATACGCACAGCCACACAAGCCTCTCCTTTCCCCAGGCCTTGCACGCCTCCACTTCTTGCTTACCGGCGTGTCTCCGGTCCTCCCAACTCGGCCGGCCTGCCTGCTCCCAAAGGCGCCGCATCTGCGCAAAGTAGGGCGGCCGCGCAGTCATCCGAGGGATCCCCTGCCAGTGTTCCAGGGCCCCGAAAAAGTCCGCCTTGATCCGCTTGAATTTTGAGCGGCATTGGTCTGCGGATCGAGGGTAACCCCTCGCGCCAAGCTGTCTGGCGACCCTGGAGAAGAGGCTTTTTGTGGGAAGGTGGCTGCTGCACATGATGCGAGCCGCCTTGCCACTCTCCAGAAGTAGGTCAAGGAGCGCCTCAACCTCCCGGTCTTTCCAGAAGCGCCCCTTGATCGCCGCCATTTTTGCTCTGGCTTTTGCGGGGCTGCGTAAATGCGCGGGAACGCGACTGAGCATGCCCGAAATTCAAACTGGTTTTTGCTAGGAGGCCTGCGATTGGACAGTTGAGAGCGGCCATTTTAGGGTTTGCAGAAGTACTGGCTCTCATTTTGCACCTTTTCGCACCGGCGAACATATAGTAGCACAGCCAACCGTGCACAATTCGACCACATCCTTTTATCCCAAAACTGCTTTTTGTCCGATAACGCCATACAGAAAACAAAGATATCGTGCAGGCACCGGATCGCCCTCTAGGCCATGGGCGGGGGGGGGGGGTTATTATGCGGAGATCGAATGCCGCCATCTCACGGGGAGCGGAAATGATCCGGCGCCATTTTGTGGATGATCGAAGTGGCGAAAATCAGGCGGCACACGGCCATCCCTGCATAACCCATACACACTCTTTTAAGGTTAACATTTGGTTGTCTCACATTACCGTTCGACCAACCCACACATCATGCAATCGACATTCTCCATCCTGCGATGGGGGGGGTAGAACACCCTTCGCCAATGCTGAAACTTTGTTCAGACATATAGCGGGGTCGAAACGTGCCGCTGGCATTGACCACATTTTCGTATCTGCGCAAATGCGTCAGCCCAACAGCCCCACAATATACGGCCGCCCATCACTCCTCTGAACTCAAAAGTCGCAGGAGCCGCAAATATTCTCCCGCACGCTTAACAACACCAAACGAGACCGCTTACCCCCTGGTCTGTGCGAATAATACAATTGCGAGAGATGGATGAAATGCCCCCCCTTTTCCCGCTTCAGAAACGATCCCCGCAACGGGGTCCCCTTCAAACCCCAGAATGCCGCTGCCCACACACACTCAGTTGGTCACTGGTAATAACTGCGAGGCCACCATCATTTCATAAATCAAATCTTTATTGTCACCAAAGAGTCTGCATTGCAAAAGATACCGTTGCTGGTCACGCATTCCCGGGGCCCACAAGGAAAACCAGAGCATCACCGCCTGTCCCTTGCATACATGAATGCCGCCATCGCATCACGGACCTCCTTCCCCTCCTCCAACACTCCCCGGTCGTTCTCCCCGAACTCCAGACCATCGCCGGGCATTGTCAAAGGCGTGGGATCCCGCAATGAACCCAGCACGCCATGGCCTTTGGCCTCACACAAATTGTGCAGGATCACGCATGCAGTCACAATTGTCACCACGTTCTCCTCTCTGGCCCTCAGGCGATGCAGGAGACATTGCCAGCGTCCCTTCAGACGACCGAAACTGCATTCCACCTTATTCCTGGCCCGTGCCAGACACCGGTCAAAGTACTTCTGCTGTTGCGTGATTGCGAATTTCCCATAAGGTTTCATAAGCCATCGCCGCATTGGATACGCACCGTCAGTGATCATCAGTGGTGGCACAGATACACCGTTCACAGTCAGGGTCGGATTTCCAGGGACAAAAACGCCAGTGTCCATTGCCGCACAGATGGCCGAGTTGCGGAAGACAAAGGCATCGTGATTCTTGCCACTCCAGCCCACCTCCGCGTCCACAAAACGTCCGGTGTGGTCAACTGTCCCCTGGAGCAAGATGGAAGAGAAGTTCTTGCGATTTCCATATTGGTCCGGCCTCCCCCGGGGCTGACCGATGCGAATGTGAGTTCCATCTATCGCCCCGACACAGTGGGGGAACCCCAGCGCGGAATACCCGTCCATGATCTGAAACGCAAGGAAAAGAGGATCAGTCTAGACCCCGAGTCGGCCACGCACGACATGACCAAACCACACACACACAAAAAATCACTGCGGTCGTGGACTGGCCAATCATTGTTGCGATGGCTCGAAATTCTAAATATCGCTAGTGCGCAAATGCAGATATAAATAAAAAAAATTTCATTAGGGAACAGTCTACTTGGCAATGACACTCACCTTTCCGACCTCCTCCCCAAGGCAAACCAGCTTAGAGAGCAGCTCCTTCTCAATGGCGAAGCAGACCTCCAGCACAGCGTCCGAAACAGTCGATAACCCCAAACCGAAGTTGTCCCCCGCGACGCGGTAACATGCTCCAGTGGCAAGGCACCATACTGCCACGGCCACCCTCTTCTCCACGGAGACGGGCTCACGCATGTTGGTACTCTGCCGTTCCAAGGTTGGTCGAAGCACACCCACAAGCTCCATGAAGGTCCCCCTGCTCATTCTGAAGCACTGGATCCAATGTTGGTCGTCCCAAACACGCAACACTATGCGCTCCCACCAGTCCCAGCTGCGGGGATAGACCCAACAGTCCCGCGGTTCTCTAATGTGCGCAAGTGCATACCACCGCTGGTGAAGCCGATATCTTCGCAAAGCGGCCCTTCGAGCGGTTCTGGCCGGGTTGCCACAATGGAAAAGTAGTGTGGCAGCCCTTCTTCTCCGCATGATGTGCCACAGATGCGCTTGGCACAGCGCCGTCGAGCTCTGGAGCAGGAGAATCACCAGCTGAGCCATCATGAGAAAAATTTCTCTCTCGGGCGCCATGTCAGCTTCTACTGCTCACGACGCACTAAGACAATGATAGAGAATCCAGAAGAGAATCGGCAACCAATACTCTTCCTAAGAACTTCGCGGGTCGAGTTGACCGGCCAATCGCCAGCCAGTTGACGTAGCGTGGTCGCAAAGCTGCGCAATTGCGCAGCTGCGCAAAATACGTAACAAAAAAAAATAAAAAAAAAACACGGGCCAACGAGGGCCCCCGACGTCAACTGTGACGGGAAAAAAGCAACCAATGCCCGGCAACTGCAGTTGCCCGTGCGAGCAGCCGGGAGCGAGACTACACGGGACTACACGGAACACGATGGGACCAAACGCTGCAACGCGAAACGAAACGGATGGCCGGTAAGCGAATATAACCGCTAAAGAAACGCGATTTCTGCCCATCTGGAATCGGCCCTATTCTCCATGAATTTATCTAACCCCCCTTTAAAGCTGTCTATGCCTATGGCCATCACTACATCCTGTGGCAGAGAATTCCACATTTTAATCACTCGTTGAGTAAAGGAGTACTTCCTTTTGTCCTTCCTCAATCTATTGCCCATCAGCTTCATTGGATGCCCTTGAGTTCTAGTATTTTGGGAGAGGGAGAAAATGTTTTCTCTATCCAGTCTCTTTGTCCCATGCAAACATGTATCATGTCCCCGCTCAGTTGTCTTTTTTCAAACGAAAAACTTGCAGTCTGTTTAGCCTTTCCTTGTAAGAAAGGTGCTCCAACCCCTTAATCATCTTGGTTGCCCTCTTTACTTTTTCCAGCTCTGCAATGTCCTTTTGGAGATACTGTGACCAGAACTGCACAAAGCAATACCAAATGAGGCCATACCATAATTTTTACAAGGGCATTATAATATTGGCTGTTTCATTTTCAATCCCTTTCCCAGGACAGAGTATGCCTGTTTCGCTGAGTAGATATTTTCATACAGGTATCTATTATGATCCCAAGATCTCTTTCCCTCTTACTCTCAGCATGTACTTAGTTAAAACTTTTTGTTCCAATGTGCATCACCTTACACTTGTCTACATTGAACTTCCTTTGCCATATGGTTGCTGCTCACCCAGTTTACAGAGATCTTCTTGGGAGTTCTTCAATTGCCCTTGGTTTTTATCATCTTGAATAATTTTGTGTTGTCTGCAAACTTGGCCACTACACTTCTCACCCCTAATTCAATACCATTTATGAATAAAATAGAACTGGCCCCAATACTCATCCTTGTGGACTTCCCTGCTCACTTCCCTTCATTGGGAGAACTGTCATTTATTCCTACTCTCTGCTTCCTGTTGTTTAACCAATTTTTAAACCATAAGAGGACCCGTCCTCTTATCCTTTGACTGCTAAGCTTACTTGGGAGTTTTGGTGAGGCACCTTGTCAAAAGCCTTTTGGAAGCCAGGTATATAATATCTACTGACTCACTATTATCTACATGCTGCTTCACTTTCTCAAAGAACTCCAAAAAGTTGGTGAGGTAGGGACTTCCCATCCCCACTCAGATATGTGCATCTAAGCATGCACCACCACACTCACCAGCAAAAGCCTTGTATTTGTGTACTGAAAGGAAAAAGGGCCAAATGGCGTCTCCCGAAAATGTATGCACGAACCAAAAGAGAGGAACCCTCACGGGAGAGTCAAAGGAAAATGCTTAAACTATATTCAACAGCGTTTTGCTCATATAATTTCACAGACATTATACAAATATCAGGAACATTTCAGTGTATATCCAAACTTTACACCGCACCAAAGTGCTTAATAACCCTACAGTATGTACTGAAGTCCATAAGAGTCCAAAACAAAATGTCCTGCATCCTTCTTAATCCACAGCCGTACGCCCAATCCGGGGCCGGCTACAAACTCAGATTTCGTAAGCCTTCTTCTTCAGGGGCGTGGCCTGATAACAAGTAATAAATTCACACATAGCATTCAATAACTCCCACAATTGAAATACCTTCCTCCTGCACACATCCAGTGACCCCTGCCCCATGCCCAGAAGGTAGCAAAATTGGGTTACAGAGGTCTTCCCTCCCTGCCCCCCACCCCCGCATTGCCTACAAGAACTACGCCTTGCAAATCGGGTCAAAAAAGATTTCTGAACTACCTACCCTTGATTTTATATCCAGGTGCACAGTAGAAGCCCTGAACACGTTAGGTTCCTCAGAAGCCTGTCAATCTGCCTGGGGTCTTCTGTGAGAAAGACAGGCTATAAATGAAATGCATTCATACATATATTTTGTTGTTTTAGGTCTAATGAACCAGGGACCAGCATCAGCCACATAACAGTTACAACAGTCAGTACTCCTTTATCTTTTTCTTCTTTACAGTTCTAACAACTGAGGGAGGAAAGGGGGAAAAAAACACCACCTCCCGCTCCTAAATCCATCCACTTAACTGAAGCACATTTAAATTGTCTTAAGAAAAGTGAGTAATCCCAGTATCTTTCCTGCGTTAATAAGGGGAGCAGGTTTGTTTTAATTAATTCCCCCTTCCTACTGCAGACCCTCACTATTTTATTCCGGAAAGTCCACGGACTTCTAGGAACGAAATCTGAAAAGCTTAGTGGGCTGCAGAGGGAGAGGTAATCAGCAAAAATTACTGCCCTCTCTTAAGAAAACTTCATCTCTCATGTCTGCAAGACTTACATTTTCCTAATCGCGTGGTTGAAAACAGGCCGCTGTCTTTCCCGTACGCCCATCGATAGAGAAAGCGAAAGCCAACCAGAACTCACCTTTCCCAACACCAATCTTTCACTTTCGCAGCCGCTCCTATTCTAGAAGTAATCCGTTCGAAAACGCATCCGGAAGGAGGAGGGGATGCGTTGAATCTTCATTGGGTGATTACCGAAGCGGCGAAGGCTTTTTATTGGATGATGTTACTACCGGAGTGCTTTTGGATTTAAGAGATGTGCAGTTATTTATTAATACCACAGAATGAGATTTTTTTTTAACTAAAACAAAGAATGAAATGGGTATGGTACAGTTTTTCTATGCACTACACTGCAGCAACAGTAACTGAGAGGGTAGTTACCAGTCCCCCGAAATTCAACAGCACTTACTCCTGAGAAAATGTGCAGAGTACTGGGATTGCTCAACTCTCATTTCCTGGAAATTTCAAGACAGAAACCTGTTGAAGGTAGAGAAGCAGAACGATGGAAACTGGCCATTGGCACCCACTTGACCTATCAAATACCTGCAGAGCTCTACTGGATAATTTATCTGTAATACCATCTCTTGCAGAATAACAGTTCCAGCTGTCACTTTGCTAGGCCCTTCTTTCATGAACTAATTTACTGATGAGCTGAAAGCTTGCATTGGCTTTCTCTTTCTTTCAGCCGCAGAAACTCTTAAGATGGCTTAATACAACATGATTTAAATCAACAGCTACATAAACGAACCAAGGCAATAAAATATAAAAGTATCAGAGCCCAGATAAGAAAACCCCAAAGAAATGCAAAGGTTAAGAATGGTATAAATTCTACTACTATTGAATACCATGAAATGGCCAGGCAACAGGGATAATGCTTACCTTGTTGCCAGTGTGTGTGTGTTATGTGCCGTGTTGTCGCCTCTGACATATGGCGACCGTATGAATGAAAGACCTCCAAAACATCCTACCATTAACAGACTTGTTCAGATCTTGCAAACTGGAAGATGTGGCGAGCCAAGCTACAAGTGACAAATTACACTTGCCTGGCCAGTGAACAGACTCATGTGTATTCCTCCCTGTTCACTTGCCATTCACTTGCTCTCCACTTGATCAAGTGGAGAGCAAGTGAATGGCAAGTGAACAGAGCAATACACGTGAGTCTGTTCACTTGCCAGGCAAGTGTAATTTGTCACTTGTAGCTTGGCTCTCTGGCAAGCCATCTCAATTTAGAACTTCCTCTTTTCCTACTACTTGGTGCCTAACTGCTAGCAAAGTCAGGATAGACATGAAAAGAGACTTTTATAGATGCAGTACTATTCTGCCCTGTTTCATTTTCAGCCCTTGGCAGCATTTTGCTACACAGCACCATCATAAACAGACTCACACCCTTCTAAATCCATTGCCTTCAACTGCTTGACATAACTGCTTGATGGCTCTGTGTCTTTGTCACACCTTTAAGTTTTGCCTAGATTTCTTTAGTTAACAAACATTTTAAACATTAAGAGCAGAAAATGTGTTCCTTTGTCTTTCTGGATTTTAAAGAATGCACAGCAATCTTGTAGGAGGACTGCTAGATGATGATGAAGCTTCCTGTGGAGCATAGGGGGAAAATAGAGTTAGATTAGCTCCAGATATTTTACCTTTGATTTTAGTGAAGAATTATGAAAAGATCAGAAATATGTGTGAATTTAACATGTGGATCAAAGAGAATCTAACCAGAATTATTGTGAAATATACACATATTTTGGCAATGTCAAGGATTTAAAAAAATCAGATGGAACAGCTTCCCTTTTGTCATTACTTACAAGTGAGGAAGTTTTTTGTTACAAAAGCTAAGGAGTCCTACCATATAACAAAATTTGACAGACTTTGAACAATTATTGTTTAGCTACAAAAAAACAGGAGCTTTTCCCAAACAAATTTAAATTCTAGCTAATTTGGAAAAAAGAGATTTTACTTTATCAACTAAAACAAGAAAGGGAAGTGAATGTTCTAGAATCTCAGAGTATGGAGAAGAAACAAGGACGTATTGGGACTTGGACGAAGAGAAATTATTTGTCAAGTTCTGAGATGGTATGGCTGGTGCTGTTAGGTCCCATGATTGTGCTGTCAGAGTGAATATGAGACAGAGTAGGCATCTTTGTTTGTTGCAGGCCCTTGCCCCAGAGTCCGTGTTCACATTAGAAAGTGAATTTTGATTAATCTCAAGTATAGCCACAATGTATTTTATTTTAAATCCCACATCTAATGATCCCTAAAAGCAGTAGCCCAACTGGAGCAGAAAAACAAACTTCCAAAATGTTTCTTCCCACCTCACCCCACTGGCAAAACATACCGTTTAATATTATTAACCATCTTAACCATTATTAAATCAGAAACTTTATGTGATTGTATATACAGAAAATGGAACAAAGCTACTACCTGATATTTTATTCAGCTAGAGAATTGCTTCTTGAAACAAAGAATTGCTCCATCAGATGGCTATGACCTCTCATTCTCTCAGAGATAAATATTTAAAAATAACAAAATTGCACTGCAGTATATATAAATTGTCCAGCTGGCTGGATTTGCTCTGGACGGCAGAGATGTTGTCGAGACACTAGGTGGCAGTAGGACATCGGTTTAGAAGCTGCTCCAGGAGTCCAGGACTGAAGGTGGGGGGCAGTATTGCATTTCCCTTGGAGGAGCAAGTTCATAGCCTGGGGGTTTCTCGTGCTGGATCCAGAAGGCTCAAATCTCCTCTGTGTCACATAGCGCATTTTATCAGCTTTGGATGATCATCAGCTACGGCTGTTTCTCGAAAAGTGTGATCTGGCCTGTCAGTCTGCCCAGTGCATTTTATCTTGCCATTCCTCCAAGGAAGTTGAGATGTCATACATTATTAGACATACAAGCTATCATAACCCCTGTCAAAGCAGGAGAAGATATTAAAATGGTCCATCCCCTGGAGGCTGATGGGTTTGGGTGTATTCTTGCTTGCATTGGCTTTCTCTTTCTTTCAACTATCTCCCAAGATGGCTTACATCATCATTTAATCAAAAGCCACATAAATGAACCAAGGCAATAAAATATAAAAGTATCAGAGCACAGAAAGAAAACCTCAAAGAAATGCAAAGATTAAGAATGGCATAAATTCGACTACTATTGAATATCATGAAATGCCTAGGCAAAAAGAATAATGCTTACTTGTTGCCTAACTGCTAGCAAAGTGAGGATAGACATGAACAGAGAGTTTTATAGATGTAGCACTATTCTGCCTTGGGCCATTTTCAACCCTTAGCAGCATTTTGCTATACTAACAGTGAAATCCTAAGCAGAGTTACTCTAGTCTCCAGTCAATGGGCTTAGACTGGAATAACTCTGTTTAGGATTTCACTGTAAAAGCACCATTATAAACAGACTCACATCCTTCAATAGATTTAGAAGAATATAACTGCTTGATGGCTCTGATTCTATCCCAAAGACTGACTTATATTTTTAAAATGTACTAGGCCCAAATCAGTCTAGCACTTGTCTTTCTTCACAACTTTTAAGCTTTGCCTGGATTAGGTAAACAGTTTCTTTAGTAAGCAAATATTTTAAAAACGAAGAGCAGAAAACCTGTTCCTTTATCTTCCTGGATCTTAAAGAATGCACAGCAATTGTGTATGAGGAGTGCTAGGTGATGGTGATGGTGATGAGTCTTCCTATTGGATGTGGGGGAAATGGGCAGCGCAATCCTCAGGCCCGCTGGGGTGCCAGCATAACTGCAGCACTGACGGTCCCTCCCTAAGGAGTTTGGTGGGAGAGCTGCAGCAGTAGCTGGTCCCAGCAAGGCATGGCATTGCAGCTGCTAAGAGCAGCAGCCCCGCCATTCCTCTAACAACCCCACCAGCATTCACAAAGTGCCATGCCCCCCCACCCCTCTATTCCCCACCCCCAGCCTGGGAGCAGGCGGTTGGGGACCATGTACCCCTGTAATCACAGCACCTGCATTGGGGCACCCAGCTGGGCTGGCTGCCTGGTCAAGCAGCAGTGAGGCATGAGGACTACCCTTGAAGGTGCAGCCTGTGGTGTGGGGGGCCTGTGGCAACTGCCCCACCAGAGGGGAGGAACCCATCAGGAGAAACCCACTGAGGGCCTGGCCAGGGCAGCCCCAGGGCCCAACATAGGAACAGCCAGTGGATCCCCCTGGAGGTTGGAGAGGGGGCCATGGCAAGCCTAGCAAGGTGCAGCCTGGAGAGAATGCTTCCTAGTTGCCCTGGCAAAAGCAGCAGAATCCACCAATTGCAGAGCAGCTGCAGTTGACAGTGCCATGATTGGCAGGGGAAGGCATAGCCAGTCCATGGGCTGGGCTGTGTTCATCGTTGGCAGATGCCAATGGCACTCCCCTGCCCTGCAGACAGCAGATACACAAAGCAGACAGATCCCCACAATCAGGCTTGCTGCAACTCAGCAGAGGCACCTGCCTTGAGAGGAGCATTGTCCTATGGGGAGAAGTACACCACCCACCTGCTTGCCCAACCCCCATGTCTGTTAAAGGCCAGGCTGGTAGCTGAAGCACTGCCCGCAGACTAACTCCCCCCACCTCTGCTACTTCAAGAAGTGTGTACCCGCCTCCTTGAAAAGTTAGACTAGAAAGGCAGCAGGACTTGGCGAGGGTTGTGCTCACAGCCCCCAGCACTCAGGATCCACTGCCCTAGTCTCAAAGAGACAGCTCCGTAGAGGCAAGTGGGGAGCAGGTTCTGAAATGAATCACAGGAACACCCATTGGAAACAATGGGAAAGGCTGGAAGGCCCATTGGATATGATGGGAGCCACGAATGCCCATCGACATTCAGTGGCTCTGTTGAAATACATTGCTCCATCAGAAAGATGCAAAGAGAATGTGCAGTGGACCCCAAGAGCCTTGCTCTGGTGCCAAGATGACGACCTCTAGTGTTGAATGATGGCCTTCAGGACCAGCGAACCTGCACCATGGCACCGGCATACTTACACCAGTGTCAGTCTGGGATATGCCAATGTAACTCTTAATTGGCTCCCTAAGCGCTTTTGTGTCCACCCCCTCAGGACTGCGCTGAGTTAGAAGTAGCTCCAGATATTTCACCTTTGAGTTCAGTTTATTTTTACTGAGGAATTTTGAAAAGGCCAGAAATGTGTGAATTTGATATGTAGATCAATGATGTTTGTTGTTTGTTGCCATCCACAAACAGGGACTCATGAACAACCATGAACATGGCCCTGTTCATGAACATGTTCGTGGTTGGCTGTTCGTGGGGGCCAGCAGGCTCTCCTTCAGCCATCATCCAAGTTTGGTCAAGATCCCTACGGCACCACTCCCAGAAACCTTACCGGAGCAGGCAGCACAAAAGGTACCAATAATAAATAATAGCTTGGCCCAGAGCCTGGCAGCAGCCCTGGAACTTGAAGAGGTAGATGCCTATCCCACCACACACGAAGAAAATTCAAGCTCCAATAAACTCTATCAAAATGCCAACAGCAACTGTCTCTCCTTCTCCACTGTCTGTAAAGTCAGAGCTGGGTGCCCCCTCCCGCCGGTCTTTGCTCCCTTGTTGTAACAAATTTGGAGCTCCACACTTGAAAGGAAGACCTGCCTATCAAGCGAAATTGGGCTTAGATTGAGGTTTCCAGGGCAACAGCAGGAGTTCAGACAGAGTTCAGACAACCCTTCCTAAGTTGCCAAGGGAACTGATTGCAGGTGCCGAACAGCAAGACAAACAGCAACGAAGGAGGCTTGCAACGACCACCTGTTCGTTTAGAATGGGGCCTCATGAACAGCTTGTTCGCAAACAGCAGATTGGGCTGTTTGTGGCTTTTTTTTGTTCGTATTGCTGTTCATGCCTATTTCTAAACCAGAACTATTGTGAAATACACACATATTTGGTCCAGAGGAGTTAGCCGTGTTAGTCTGTAGTAGCAAAATCAAAAAGAGTCCAGTAGCACCTTTAAGACTAACCAATTTTATTGTAGCATAAGCTTTCGAGAATCAAGTTCTCTTCATCAGATGCCTGATCAAAACTGGGCAGATACAGAAGAGGAGGGGAGAAGAGAGAGAGAGAGGAAAGAACATATATCACAAAGAGACAGAATGCAATTAGCGTGGAGGCAATCAAAACATTACTTTGCTTGGAAATGTAAACATCTCCTTTTGGTGTGCAGTCAGTTTGCCGTATTAGTTTGTAGCAGTGAAGGTATCCAATTCCTATGTAGTATAAGCCTTCGATAACCACAGCTCTCCCTGCCAGCTGCATCTGACAAAGAGAACTGTGGTCCCCGAAAGCCCACACCAGGCATCACTGGGCTCCCCCAGATCACGTAAATATGTGTAAACACATATTTGGCTATGTCAGGAATTTTAAAAAGTCAGAGAGAACAGCTTCCCTTTTGTCACTGCTTATAAGTGAGAAAGTTTTTTGTTACAAAAGCTAAGGAGTACTACTGTATATAAAAAATTGACAGACTTTGAAAAATTGCTATGTAGCTACAAAAAAGGCAGGAGCTTCTTCTAAAAAAATTTAAATTCTACCTAATTTGGAAGAAAGAGATTTTACTTTATTGACTAAAACAAAAAAGGGAAGTGAATGTTCTAGAAACTCAGTGTATGGAGAAGAAACAAGGACTTATTGGAACTTGGACGAAGAGAAATTATTTGTCAAGTTCTGAGATGGTATGGCTGGTGCTGTTAGGTCCCATGATTGTGCTGTCAGAGTGAATATGAGACAGAGTAGGCATCTTAGTTTGTTGCAGGCTGTTGCCCCAGAGTCCATGTTGTTCATGCTAGAAAGTGAATTATTGTGGGTGAGAAGTTGTTTAAGGTTAAGGGATTGTCTGCGGGCAAGAAAAAGTTTGCCTCCCAATGTCTGAGAGCAGTATCATTTTCACATACAGCTGTCAGCTAGGGTTGCCGGTCTCCCGGTGGGGGTAGGGGATCCCCCGCTCCCAGCCTCCTCCCCCTAACACAACTCACCTGGTCGGGAAAAAGGCATGGGAATGGGCCTCCCAGGGCGTGTTCCTGGCATGGTGCGATGATGCCATTCCAAGGAAGGACGTCATTGTGCAGACCCTGGGAGTGCTCTGTTTTAATATTTCCCCCACAACACCAAGTTCAGTCCAAGGAAATGGAGTCCCTCATCAGTGTCTGCTAACAATCTCCATTTTATCCTGCTGCAAAGCTGGCAACTGAACCACTGAGTCATCTCCATTGGGTCTTGAGAGTGACATCTGTCGGGTGATGCTGGAGCAAACTAACTTTTAAAGAAGTGTGGAGAATTGTTTGCATATTAATTTCCAGTGCATTTTCATGGCCTCCACCAATTCAGGAAGCAGGAAATAGTGGAGGATGGGACTGGAGCTCAGACCAATATGCTCCCTGATAAGATGGTTTATGGCTCCTATATCTAATACAGGAGAAGCACACAGTGCAAATGTAAACATGAATTTAAATGACAGTTGATTCTAGGGCTTGAGATTAAGGGAATAGCAGCAACCTGGCTGTGATACAGAGGTCACAGAGCATGTGCTGTGGGGAAGGCTGTTTCCATATTATCCACATGGACTTTTCTTTTAAAAACATTAGCTGACTATTCCATTATCGAGTTCCTGGTTCCACTGGCAAACATACAAGTTTTCTTTGGGTTCCCAACAGGCTCGGAGAACAACATTGTGCCTCTTTAATGGAGGTTTAATGTGTGGAAATGGGCAACTCAACCTTTTCATGGCATGGAAGTAAATAACATCATCTGGTAAAACAACATCCCATTAAGCCTCTATTAAAGGCTCAGGACATTTTTTTTCTTTCTCCAAGCAATTGGCAACCTTAGTTGCTCCTCAGGAAAAACTGGGTGAATCTAGGTTTGTAGCGTAGCTGTAACTGGGTAACAGGGTTTCCAAAAATAAATACAGAAAAAAAGACCAAAGTTCATTCTCTTTCCCAATCAGCATTATTTTGTGTGAAAAATATGGGTTTCTTGTATAGTTCAACTTTCTGAAAATTAATTTATGTTGCAGACACATTGGAAGGGGAGGTTGTGACTGTTAGCAAGTTATGACAGCTCCTTTCTTAATGTTGCAGGTTGGAGGTGGGGCTATGACCGAATGAGAATGATTCAGAACAACCTTGCACTGTAGTCCAATGCTGTTGTTATCCTTATTTGTAGTTGACATTTAAGCCACATTTTTAAAAAGAAAGTACAGGCTGTGGGGTGTGAATTGCAGAAATGTCACTGGGGGACAAACTGCTTTCCCATTCTGGAAAATTCAAAAATGTAGGGATTGTTCACCACCTTTCCCAGTGCTATTGCTGATCAACTTTGCATTCTCCAAGACCTCACAGACACCTGCATTTTCTTTTAAGAAAAAATTAGAACAGAAGATCCAGAACAAATCTCCCATTGTCATGTGTAGTAAGATTATTTAAGATTATTAATTAAATAGTGTTTGAAAATGCTGCAATGGAAGTTTCATTATATGAGCTTGAACCAGTCCCATATTCTCAATTTAATCTACACAGAGTTGTTACGAGGGAAAAAAACAGAGGAGAGAAGCATGACGTAAGCCACATTAGATTCCCATTTGGGGAGAAAGGTGGGGATGTTAAATAAAAATAAACTCCATAATGTGCATTAAATCTTTATGAGAAAGGCAGACAAGAAATGTAGAAATTAAGTAAGAGTCTCTCAACACAAGACATCTTACATGAAGATGCTCAAGTGAAAGATCTTAAACTTGTTCTCCCATTGGGGGTACACATGCACTGCTAGGGAGACAGAGTATACTTGAATATAAGATAGGGTTGCCAGGTCCCCCTGTCTCTGTAACAGGAGGTGGAGGACCCAACACCTACCTTGCCTGCTTTGTGCATGTGCGCACGTTCCTAGGCCCATGTAATGACATCACTTCCAGGAAGTGATGATATCACACAGCCCACAGCCACCTCCTGGAGCACTCCTGTGCTCCATGGGGGGCTGAATCAGGCCTGATTCAGGCCCAGATCAGCCCAGAATGGGCTCGGATCAGCCCGGAAAGGGCTGCTGCATTGAGTGGGAGTGCTCCCGAGCACTGCAGCGGCCCAATTCAGGCCTGGATTGGGATGCTGCAAAGCGTGGGAGTGTTCCTGAACTCCACAGCGACCTGATCCGCACCCAGTTTGGGCTGGATCAGGCTCGTGGGAGCATGCCACGCCACCCAGGAGTGTGACCCCAGAAGGGTGCTTCCCCCACCGGCCAGGTAAGCAGGGGTGGGGGGTGGAGGGTGGGAGCGGGGAAAGCTTGTGTAGAGAGGCTCACAATAAATAATTCTAGCCAGTGCCCAATTGACTGAAGGTTTCTTAAGAATATAAGAACATAAAAAGATCCCTGATGGAACAGACCAATGGTCCATCTAACCCAGCATTTTGTATCACATAGTTGCCAATCAATTACTCTGAAGGGCCAAAAACAGGGCATAGAGCCTGAGGCCTTCCCCTGAAGTTGCCTCCTGGCACTGGGATTCAGAGGGTCACTGCCTCTGAATGTGGAGGTTCACTTTAGTCACCATGGCTAGCGGCCACTGATAGACCTTTCCTCCATTAATCTATCTAATCCCCCTTTAAAGCTATCTAAGCCTGTACCCATCACTATGTCCTCTGGCAGTGAATTCCAGATTTTAATTGCTTGTTGAGAAAAGGTGGGGGGTTTTGTCCATCCTGAATCTACTGTCCATCAATTTAATTGGATGCCTGGTCTCAAATTCTAGTATTTGGAGATAGATCCAGAGGAGTTAGCCATGTTAGTCTGTAGTAGCAAAATAGTAAAAGAGTCCAGTAGCACCTTTTAGACTAACCAACTTTATTGAGGCAAAAGCTTTCGATAGTCACAGCTCTGCATCTGATGAAGAGAGCTGTTGCTCTTGAAAGCTTATGCTACAATAAAGTTGGTTAGTTGGACTCTGGTATTTGGAGAGAGAGAGAAAAAGTTTTCTCTGTGCACTCTCTTTACTGTCTTGCATGATTTTATAAATCTGTATCATACATAGTGTTCCCCATCCACCTTGTGGTTCTGCTGGACATCATCAGGGGGTCCATGAGAGATCATTAGGGTTGCCAGCCTCCAGGTAGTGGCTGGAGATCTCCCAGAATTACAACTGGTCTCCAGGCCACAGAAATCAGTTCACCTGGAGAAAATGGCTACTTTTGGGGGTGGGCTCTATGGAATTATGCCATGCCAAAGTCCTTTCCCTTCCCAAACCCCACTTTCTCTAGGTTTCTCCCGGTTTCACCACCCAGATCTCCAGGAATTTCCCAACCTGGAGCTGGCAACCCTACATGAAAGAAATAAAAATCTGAACTACCATAAAAATTCCAAATATCCCTCCAAAGATCATGGTTATCAGGTTACATTTAGTTGTACTGTGTCTGTGTTCATTTTGTATTGTTATAGAGCACTGACAATAAAAAGGATAATAGAAATGATTAGAAATGATTAAATACGCAAACCCCACTGGCAACTTTTTCTGGCCTGTAAACATTTTCATAGGAAGGGGTTCCTTGGCATTTGAAAAAATAATTTAGGGGTTCCTCCATGGAAAAAAGGTTAGGAAACACTGCCTTATTATCCCCCCGCCCCCAGTTGTCTCTTTCCCAAACTGAAAAGGCACAGATCTTCAACATTTCCTCATAGGAAATGTTCTCCAATCCTCAAAACATGGTTTCCCCTTCTGTAATATTTCCAGTTATATAATGTCTTTTTGTAGCGATGCTGACCAGAATTGTATTCCAAATGTGGCTGCACCATAGATCTATACAGGGTACCTGGAGCCAAGCCCCTCCCTGCCCTGGACTTACCTGCAAAGCCCTGGATGGTCGCAGGAGCAGCGGTGGTGGGAGCCCGGGAGGCCACCAGTGCAACGGCATCGCTCGCAGCCACCTCTGGAGCCCCAGCAGCAGTAGCGGGAGCCACCTGGCACAATGGTCCAGCTTACAGCGGCCCCTGGAGCCGCAGGAGCGGTGGCAAAGGCCAAGCTTCTTGGCTGCAGAGGCAGTTCTTCACAAGAAAGGAGTTTAAAGGTGGCTGCTAATTTGTTCGCCAGAATACCCCAAAGAATCTAGCAGGAGAAGCTGATTATGTTCTTCTAGCTAAGATTGGCCATTGCTTTTAGAGAAAGGGTTTTTTCAGGCCTTGATTTAAGTAAAATGGATCACTGTCAGGGCCGGATCTACATATTTTTTGAGGGGGGGCAAAAGTGAAAAATGGCACCCCCTTATATTTTTTCTTCATATATACATATATGATCAATGTTTTAATATAGATATATAATAAACAACTCTTAAACCACAGAATAAATTGTGTTGACTTCTATGAATTGTTAATAATAACAACTTTACATTATCTTATCCATCATTAGCTAAGCATTCCTCCTAGAATTCTTTTTGTTGTAGGGAGCTAAGGGGGTTCATAGGCAGACATGCATGTTAGATATTAGGAAGACAGAGTTTAAGGAACTCAGAGGCCTGATAAGAGTCATTCCATGGCAAAAAATACTGGAAGGGAAAGGAGCAAGTGAAGGGTGGGCTCTCCTAAAACAAGAGCTATTGCAAGCTCAAGCTGTCAATATTCCAGTAAGACAAATGTGGTAGGGAACTCACAATGATGGGGGGAAATTTAAAGTCCAACAATGGAAGCCCACTACCCAAATAAAGAAAAAAAGATTCAAATTCTTTATTCTAGAAAAATAACATTTATTGGTTAGCCAAGGCAAATTTCTGACACCCAAAAGAATCCACAGCAGATGCAAAGTAGAGATACATGAAAAGTAAACTCTCTTGCTAGGGCATCATGTCCTTAGGAGAAAATACAGATAACTACTTAACTTCAACTAAAAGTGAACTTTTCTGGCTTTTTTTCCTGCAAAACTTCTCACTGCATCATCATAATTTATGGTATTTGCCACATCACTTTCAATAGACAATATAGCCAGGCTTGACAAACGCTCCTGATACATTGCTGACCTGAGGTAGGTTTTTATAAGCTTCATTTTGCTAAAACTTCTCTCACAGGATGCTGATGTTGTTGGTAGAGTGGCATACGTTCTTAAAGCTATACACAAATTAGGAAATGCGTCCTGTAAATCCTTTGTGTAAATCACAGATAATAGATCTAGGCAGCTCATTTGTTCTGTATTTTCAGAAAAAATTATGAGTTTGATCTCTGAATGTTTCAAGTTCACATTTAAATTCGTCAATATTTAAGTCCTCTGAATATTTTTTTGCCAAATGTTCTGCAGCCACCATTAAGTCTGAGCTACTCATTTTCATCAATTTTTCACCACCAAGAAAAGAAAAATCTGTGTTTAGTCTTTTGGTGTTTTCAAGTCTTGTATGCAATTCTGTTAGTATTCTGTCAAAAACCATGTTAATCTCATGCTTGAATTGTTCTTCTGTTGAAAATGTACAGGCCTCATCGCTTGCAAGTTCACCTGCCATCTTCTTTGTCTTGGATCTTCTTCTCTCTGGTAATGCTGCCTCCACAGACATTGTAGTGGCAATATTTGTTGTATCTTCAAGCCAGCCTTCAAAGCCAGATTTTCGCAGTCGCTGTAAGGTAGTGATCAAACCTTCCATCAAGGAAACTGACCTGTTCAGTATGATGCCACTCTTCTGAATTTCTGTATTTACATGATTAATCTCTCTCAAAATATTGTTCCATATTACTAGATTCAGAATAAACCTAAAATCCATTACTGAATGTAAAAGGCTTCCTGCATCAGATTTAGTTTCGGGAGGAACTAATTTCTTCCAATGCTTGAGCTACTTTACCCAAGTTTTTTTTAAGGGCACTCACAGCCTCCAACTTTGCAGACCACCTTGTCTGGCTGGTTCCCTTTAAAGTGCTGTCTGTATACTTTTTCATAATTTCCCAGCGTATTGTAGATGATACAAAAAAACAAAACACTCTTTGCATGATTCCAAATAGATGCGATGCTTCTGGACACAGTGAGGAAGCATGAACGCCTGTTAGGTTAAATGAGTGAGCTAGGCATGGCACAAACCCAGCCAACTTATTTTTTTCTTGAATTCTTGCCTGAACTCCTTTGTAAATTCCAGCCATATTAGATCCATTGTCATATGACTGTCCTCGACAATTATTTATATTAAGGCCATCACTCTCTAATTTCCTTAGAATTTGACTAGCAATGTAGTCTCCAGTCTTTCCATGTAATTCTATAAAGTCAATAAAGCTTTCCTTTATTTCATATATCCCACCTTCATTGATTTTCACAAAACAAATGATTTGACTCATGTGCTCACAGTGAGATATATCAGGTGTACAATCAAACACGATAGTGAAGTATTTTGCAGACATAATATCCCTCAATATTTTTTTCATGGACTTTCTGAGCCATGAGTTCTATTATCTCGTTTTGAGTGGTACTTGATAAGTAAGACACTTGCCCTTTTTTAAAGTTATCCAACATGTTCTTTAACGTAGAATTGTGCTTTGCTAAAAGAGCTATCAAGTTCAGGAAATTTTCTTGTTTTTTTGAAGCAAAAGTCATGGTGAGTGTGTGTGGATTCTCAAGAGAACCTCGAAAGGGAAGACAATTTGTTGCCAGGAACAGGACTGCATCAATTACAACGTGAATAATTTGGGTCCATTTTTGCTTTTCTGCCTCTATTGATGTTTCTAATGCTTTGCTAATGCCACTGCAACTTTTGATAGTTTTCAAAAGAGTTTTCCACTTAACAACACACACCGTGTGCACTGATGATGATTCCTGCTGGAGTAATTTTTCCAGGATCTTCTTCCAATTTGTAAACCCCGTGGTTTGTAAGGTGGACAACGTTCCTGCAGTGCTTGCTGCATCAAGAAACAGCTTGCATGGAGCACAAAAAAGAGCATTCTCAATTTTTGAATATATTAACCATCTTCTTTTGGTTTTCTCACCATTTGGTAGCTGTTTATACCACACTGAAGATGTTAAGTGCCTGTTTTGCCTTTCTGTTGATAATAAGTCAACACAGCTTGGATATTTTTCAGCTTGTATGGCAACCATTTCAGTTAAAAAGCACCGAGTTTTGTCATCTATTTTATTAGCAGCTGGCCAAGTGCTAGGGTCTGAGTATTCTTTTGATAACTTTGACTGCAGAATTCCTTCACAATCAGTTGAGGTTTCTTTTTCTGTGTAGGTACTGGAAACAGCAGATGAACATGAAGGTCCAGAAGAATCTTCAGTAATTTCTTGGCTTTCAGATTCTGTCTCTTGCTGTAGAGTAACTGTATCACTTGACTTTTTAAACCATTTTTTCATTGAGGCGGCAGTTTGAGCAGCCAAATGTTCCTTCTCTTTCGCTCGCTTTCTGAACTGTGCACCTGAGGGTTTCTGCCTTGGATTACTCATGACTGCCAAATGCTTTCTTGAAAAAAGTGGCCTTTTTGTTCTGAGAGGGGGACTGGGAGGACATAAGTTAGGAAAGGCTGAGAACCACTGCTGTGGACTCCCTATTCCACAGGATCTGCAAGACGCAACAGTTGGCCCCATAAGTAGCGTTGCCAGCTATTGATTCAGATATTTCTGGAGATTTTGGGGGTGAAGCTTGAAGTGTGTGGGGTTTGGGAAGGGAGATGCCTCAACAGAGTACAATGCCATAGAGTCCTCCCTCAAAAGCAACCATTTTCTCCAGGGGAACTGATCTCTTTTGGCTGGAGATCAGATGTAATTATGGGAGATCTCCAGCCTGGAGGCTCGCAACCATACCCATAAGGCTGGATGCTAAGGACTGTTCTTACTGGAGGTGTAAAATGTCCCCGCATTTTGACGCCATAGGAAAAAGGTCTCTCCTCCTTTTTTTTTGCTACAGAAAAATAAACTAGGAAATTTTGGGGAAAATTGATATGTATGCAATACATAACTTACTTTCCTGTCAAACCATTTATTTTATTGATTTAACAACTTAAAATGTATTAGCATATAGAAGTGTGCTATGTTGAATCTCTTTTGGCTGGAGATCAGATCTAATTCTGGGAGATCTCCAGCCTGGAAGCTGGCAACCACCATACCCATAAGGCTGGATGCTAAGGACTGTTCTTACTAGTGGTGTAAAATTTCCACAAGTTTTGAAGCCATAGGAAAAAGGTCCCTCCTCCTTTTTTTTGCTACAGAAAAATAACCTGGGAAATTTGGGGGGAAATTGATATGTATGCAATATATAACTTACTTTCCTGTCAAACCATGTCTTATTTTATTGATTTAACAACTTAGCATATAGAAGTGTGCTATGTGGAATAATTAAATTTAAAAGTATAAAGTATATTAGTATTAGTATCCCATGCCCCTACCTTCCTGCCTTGTTTTGATCATCTCCTTCCGTGCTGATCTCTGAGCAAATACAGCAAATAGAACGGCACCCGCCTGCTGATGGGGTGATGGAGGAGCCCCCCTCCCCCTCCATGCGCACGTGCACTCTGCGCCGTCCCACCTTTTGGTGCGGTGGCATTTCAAGCTCTTCTCATCCCAGGCAGCAGCGCGCAGACGCAGAGACGGGGGGAAAAAGCGAGTGAGTCAGGCACGAGCGCCTATTTGCTGGGAAGAGAGGCAAATGCAGATCCCCCTCCTTGCTGGCACGCAGGCCGCCCTCTCTTTGATGGAGCAAATGTTTGCTTTTCCGGCCGAAGCCATAAGCCATACAAACACCAACAAAATATGAACTGTACACTTGAACATACCCAATTCACATAGACATAACTCGTCATTATCACTTTAAACTATCTAAACTCAGGGAAATCTTGTTTCTTTATCACTGTGGCTAAAAAGGAAGCCACTATAGCAGAGGTTTGATTGTCAGGAAAGTTATCAGACAATAACACTGAGATTGCCCAAGGAAGGAAGGGAAGCTTTTCTTTTAACATAATAGGAATAATAAATCTCTCTCTTTCCTTACTCCACTTAGGGCAAAAAAATATTATATGATCCAAGGTCTCTAACTTTCCTTGTCCACAGTCACAAACTCGTTCAGAATAAGGGAGTCCAGAGAAACGACCAGAAAGCACTTTAGAGAGGAAGGAGTTAAGTCTAGCCAATGTGAAGGCTCTGCATTGAGCTGGAATCTTTAAAGAATAGCAATAAGATGGAATAGCCTCTGGGGGTGAAAGTCCCAGGGATAAGCCCGAACATGTAGGTCTGGCTCTCTGGAGAGTACTGCTGTAATCGAGATCCTTTAGTTTTAATTTTATAACTCTGAGGGCCTCATTTGTCTGTAAAGATGTTATATCAATATCCAGAATTTTTAGTTTCTGGTTAATTAAATTAGTGCGGCTACTCTTATAGGTATCCTGCGAGATCAAATGTGCAAAACCTACTTTCCCTGAAATGTCCTTGTAAATTTCCTTGTTCAAGAACAACTTAAAGGCTGTAATCCATGCTCTCTTCTCAATTGAGGGTTGGGCGAATTCCACCCCAAGTGCAGTACCTGCTACGTATCTCGGGACTGCCGCTATCTCCCTCAAAAATGTGTGTAGAGGGGTGTCAAGGTTGTCAGATACACCTTCAATCCACACTCCACACCCATAAAGTATCTGTGGGATAACCTTAGCATTAAAAATCCTAATGGCTGCTGGTATATGTTTTGCTCCTTTGGAGTAAAAGAATTTTTTAATTGCCATTGATGAAATGTTTGCGGCCTTCAGAGCAGCCTGAATATGTGGTTTCCATGATAGATTGTAATTAAAAGTGATACCAAGATAACTAAAGGAGGGGACTCTCTCCAAAGCCCCTCCCAGTACTCTTATCAATTTGGAGCCATTATGGAAGGACCTGGAAAATCTCAGGACTTTTGATTTAGCATAATTAACTTTAAGTTCCTCATTATTACAATATGTGATAAATGCGTTAATTAGTGATTTTAAACCTAATTCTGTTTTGGAGATAAGGAGAGCATCGTCTGCGTATAAAAGAATCGAAATTGGAGTATTTGCTAGATAAGGGGGTTGTCTGGTATGTGATTTCACAAATGGAATCATATCATTAATGAATAGATTAAATAAGGATGGAGCCAGCAAACAACCTTGTTTCACACCTTTATCGGTTTGAAAACTTGGAGTTAATTGACCCTGCCAGTTGTACCTAATTTGGGCGGAAGTATCAATATGTAAGTTCATAATTAAATATAAAAGTCTTTTATCTATTGTAGATTCTTACAATTTATGCCACAATCTACAACGATTAATAGAATCAAATGCCATCTTCAAATCCATGAAGGCCGCATAGAGTTTACCGCTGGGGGGTGCCAAATATTTGCTTGCTAGATGGTGTAAAACCAAACAATGATCCATAGTCGAGGCCCCTGTAAGGAAGCCTGTTTGTTCAGGGTAGAGTACTGCTTCTTGATCCATCCAATCCGTTAACCTATCAAGAAGTTGTGCCGCAAAGATTTTCCCTGGAATAGAAAGTAGACTTATAGGACGATAGTTATGAGGGTCGGACCTATTACCTTTCTTATAAATTGGGATTATAATTGAGCGCTTCCAGTCAGACGGCATGGAACCTGAACTATTTATTGATGAAAAGATGGGAGCTAAACAAGCCCCCCACCAATCAGGGTTCATTAGGAACAATTCAGGAGGGATAAAATCCGGTCCGGATGCTTTGCCCCGTTTCAGACGTTTTATTATATTAGTTATTTGGCTTGGAGAGACCATTGGCCAAGTTCCAATGTTCTCATTTGAAAAGCAAGGTACTGTGATAGTGGTCTGTATAGGTTCTTTTGTACTCTGAAAAAGGGCACTAAAATGAGAAATCCACTGGTGTGTGGTGATATCTGAGTTTTTATGTGAGTAAGTAGATGAATTTTTGACTAGTTTCCAGAAAAGCTTATGATCATTTATGGAGCAAATGGAGGCGCCTGCTGGCTGCCGGAGCCTGGGGGGGCGGCAGTGGAGCCCTTCCTCTTCCCCTCCCCCTTCACGCACATATGCCTTCTGCTGGCTGTCCCACCGTTTGATGCGCTTTGCTCTTGAGAGTTGAGAGGCAGAAAAAAAAACAAGAGGATGGGCTGGGCACGAGTGGCTGTTTGCTGGGGAGGTGAACTCGGATTGCTCTCTTTGCCTGTTTGCCGCCCCCTCTTTGACGTCGCCCGGGGCAGGCAAACCCCCCTGCCCCCCCCCCAAGATCCGGCCTTGATCACTGTATAGCCCTTTGCAGGTATACGGTTTAGTTAAGAGATTGGTTTTTTATACAGTGTATCTGACATATCTATAAAAAAACTTAGTCAGCCCAGCTAGTAGCAGAAAAGACACATCTCCAAGAAAGGGAAGTTGGCGTAGCTTAGATTTTGACTGTGTACCTTCCTGCCCATTTATTTGCAAGCCAACAGAGACTTACTGTAATGAGATCTTTCTAGCGTGAAAGAAAGAGTCATGTGTAGAACTGAAACCAAGAGAAAGATGTCCACAGTGACCAAGTCAGCAAAGGGTCTTGTGGCACCTTAAAGACGAATGAATTTATTGTGGCATAATTGTTCACAGGCTAGAGCCCACTTACTCATAAATGGGTGCAAAATTGCAAATAAAGCAAGGTGGGGAGAAGATAGGAGAAATGAAGTCAAAGTATCCATCAGTCTCAGCGTGCAAATTGACTATGCAGCAAAATAAGTGGAGTCCACTTTAAAAGAATAACAAAATTTATTCCAGCATAAACTTGCATGAGTCAGAGCTCAGTTTCTCAGACACATGGAGCAAAATAAGGACACAGTCAAAAGAGTAAATGCCCCAATCAATGTGTGCATGGAGCCTCCCAAATGCTGATGAACTGGCAAAGTGAGAAGAACAGTGTACTCAAAAGTTTCTGCGCAGGGGCAGTTACTTTCTAAAGTGAGCTAGGTTCTCCCAAATCTTAAGCCGTATCCAAGCACAATATCTCAAGTCTCTATACAAAGCTGTATCATTCCCCTTACCACACACAAACACCCTCCACAAATGTTATGAAAGAACAAAAACTGTTGTATTTCTGAAATTATATCAATAGATCATATTATGGTTATGGGGCTTGTGACCTTGACTGGATCCTTCTGCGCCCAGGTAAGGTGAAACCTGTCTGTCCCCATCACCGCTATGCTATTGAGCCCAAGTCCGATAACATTAAATCTGCATGTGAATTCTAGCTTAGCAGCTTCATGCTAGAGTCCCCCCTGGAAACTTTTTGCTGAAGTAAGGACACTGTTGATGTCAAAAGTTCAAGGAGGGTTTAAATGATCATCCACAATAAGCATTCCTTTAAATATATCCAGCGCAGGAAACTAGCATCGCGCAAGTGTAGAGTTCCCAGGTGTCCGTCTCATTTGGAATACTGTGTGCAGTTCTGGTCACTGTATCTCCAAAAAGACATTGCAGAGCTAGAAAAAGTACAGAAGAGGGCAACTGAGGTGGTTAGGGGATTAGAACACCTTTCCTATGAAGAAGGCTGAAGAGTCTGGGAAAACTAAGAGGAGACATGATAGAGGTTTGAAAATAAGGCACAGGGTAGAGGTAATAAATTTCTGAATACCAGTGCCAGGAGGCAACTTCAGGGAAAGGCCTCAGCTTCTATGCTATGTTGTTGGCCCTTCTATGCCCTGGTTGGCCATTGTGTAAGGAAGGATGCTGGACTAGATGGATCAACTGGTCTGATGAAGCGGGGCTTTTCTTATGTTTTCTCAGCATTTCCATTCTTCACATGTGATTTGGATTTGTATCCATTTATTCTGCTGCTCAGAAACAACATATATCACACAGAGGATGTGTAGGTAAATGAGCCATTGATGGTATGGCTGGTATTATTGAATCCTGTGGCACTTTCATTAGACTCGGGGACAAAATTTCAGGGATTTGTTGCTAGCACAGTCTGCTAGGTGCATATAACAAATGATATAGTTATGAATGTGGAGTATTCACGCGGGAGATTCTGAGTTCTTTCCTTCCTGTTCCTTGGTCCCCTCCATTTCCCCACCTCCTAGCCACCACTGAGCTTCTTTGATAGCTTTAAAAAAATCAGTACCAGCAGCAGCAGCAGCAAAAAGCTGTCTGAAAGCCTTCTGATGGCTGAGGGGGGTGGCAGGGATGAAGGGATGGGGGACATGGCACTGGATGTGGGTGGGGAACCCCCAAAATCTGTACCTTCCAATCCACACCATTATCAAACCCAGTTTGAGCATAGGGATCCCATTCCCCCAGTGGGGCGGAGGATCCTCCACTTTCACCCTCTGCCCCCCGCCTCCACTTACCTGTCCAGCAGGGGAGGAAGGCATGGGAGCAGGCTTCCTGGGCACGCTCCTGGGGCAGCACAATAATGTCACTTCCGAGAGTGACATCATCACGCCACCCCAAGAGCATGCCTGTGCTCTGCAGCGGCTCTATTTTGGCCCCCAATGGGCCCATTTTGGCTCGTTTGAGGCCAAAAGCAGCTTACTGCAAAGTGCGCCCCCACACCCGCATGATAACATAACTTCTTAGAAGTGACCTCATTGTGCTCAAAGCATCATGGACCTGGCAATAAGGTAAGTGCAAGGTCCCCTGCCTCCCACTGGGAGGCTAAGGGGACCTGGTAACGCTATTTGAGCATGATCCACTAAAGCAAGTTTTGGAAAATATCCAGTGAAGCAGAGGAAACCCAGGAGGCAGAGGACTACACAATGAGGTCCTGCAAAAGCCACCCCACAGTACTGCAGTAGGGGCAGAGTAGAGCAAAATGTCTGTGTAGAAGCAATGACTGTTTGCAGTTGTGACAAACTCAGTCTGCTCATCAGCTGACTACATTTTTGTCCTTTAAATAGAAGCATCATAGAGCCTACCTAGATGAGATCTGTGACCAGTTCTTCACAGGAACACATGAAGCAGGCCGCCTTAGCCTGAACCAGGCCGTTGGTCCATCCAGCTCAGTCTTACCTACTCAGACTGGCAGTGGCTCTCCAGGGTTGCGGGCGGGGATCTTTCACATCACCTACTAATTGATACTTTCATCATTTGTTGAACAGAAAGAGTAGCTGTACAAGGCCCTAATTGGGACTGGGGCAGTGTGGAGAGGAGAGAGGGCTGAACTTTTCTACCTTCTCATGATTCTGCCAATAGACCTCCTGCACAGTTACGATCTTTGGAAAGAGGGGAGGAGATTGGCAACTGTCTTTTGCCCATCTTTTGTTTTCTTTTGAATCTTGTCAGCAGAGTGAAGATGGAGTCAGGTTCGACTGGCAAAATTATGCAGGAGCTCTGCCCCTCCCATGCAGCCCTGATCCAAAGCAGGGCCCTGCTCACATGCTATTGATATTTTTAAAAATGCTTGGAAGGCTGCCTGATCGTGGATCTCCCAGCATCTCATCTAGTGAGACACAAAACAGCCTGACTTGGGTTGACATTTTTAGTATTTATTTATTTACAGCAATATACTTAGCTTTGATGGATCCAAGGAGGCTTCCAATAATATCACTAAAACCATCTTATAGAAAAATTAGAAATAGCAGGTAGCAAAATACGCTTGTTCTTACACAGATTCAGGGTGGACAAAGGTAGGGTTGCTATCTCTGTGTTGGGAAATTCCTGGAGATTTGGGGGTGGAGCATGAGCAAGACAAGGATTTGGGGAGGGGAAGGACCTCAGTGGTCTTCACAGCTGACCCTCCAAAACAGCCATTTACTCCAGGGGGACTGATATCTGTAATCTGGAGATCAGTTGTAATTCTTCTGGGAGATCACCAGCCACCACCTGGCCGTTGGCAGGGACAAAGGGAAGGAATTAATCTTCAGTCAACAAGTAATTAAACCATGGAATTCATTGCCAGTAGCATAGTGATGGCCACTAATATACTTGGGCAGATTCATGGCATCTGTGTTACTAGCCACAGTAACGAAAGGGAACCCCACATCCAGAAGCAGTACACATCTGAATACCAGTGCTAGGAGGCAACATTAGGGGAAGGCCTTGGCCTGTTTGCTCTGCTTGTTTGGCCCTTCATGGTATTTTTCTACAATGGCAACTGGTTTAGCCAGTGTGTAAGATCCAGCAGGTCCTCAGCTAAAAGGCCTATGGAACAAATCAGGCTTGCACTGTGTCTGGAAGCTCAATAAATTAAGAACCTTCCTAAGTTGTTCCAGAGGATAATTTCACCATGTGTGGGCAATCATGAAGAATGCTCAAAAACAGGCAGTAGTTGTCATAACCTACCAGCAAGACAGAATTGTAAGCAGATCCTGATTCCTGGAGCAAAACTGTCACATGGGGGCATACTGGGAGAGAAGGTCCTGCAGGATGAATATGAAGGTGTGTAAAAATGCAGGTACTGGATGCTGTCACTTGATTAATGAAGCCTTCCCCTTCTCAAGCACTATTCTGTTAAGAAAAACACAAATAGTAAGACTTGCATAGTCAGAGCTTCAGTGGGTTACACAAGGCAGAGATAAGTTTTCTATTATTCCCTGTTGGCAAGTTATGAACATTTGTTTCCAGGACGGCTCTTCAGAAAAAGGTTTAGTTCTAAAATTAGACGTTTTCATACCATGGGAGATATTTTCGTCAAAACAGCCCATTCATTCGAAATACAAGCTGAATGCTGCTGGACAACAACTTGATTGTTCTGAGGTCTCGTGGGCAGTTCATAAAAATGTACTACAACCACACAACTCCTCCTCCGATGATAGTGTGCTAGAACATGAGATGGGTGCCAGGATAGTGGGAGTAACATACCGAGAAGGTCACGTTCAGTGAAAGATGTCTTCTTTATCCACTGACTCCAACTCAAATTCTGCCCTTTGTATGGCTTATGGAGCTCAAGCATTCCCTTTGTTGGCCCTGGAAATGCAATATTCCGGCCACCATAGTGCGAGCCCATTTGAGACAACTTTACTGCATGATTGAGGCTTACACATTACAAAACATGTTATCATGCAGTGCCATTACGAATCATTCTCACTCAAAGAACAATGGCATAGTTAGCGAATTCTTCTGACGGAGCAGTTAAAAGCTCAGGAACAAAGCAAGAGATGCAGCCGAAAAGGGAAAGGCAACATCAACAGAATTCAGTTCGCTGGAGCTGGAATAGCCACAGAAGCTGTTACACAGATGATGGGTATACTTGTAAGAAAAGCAGAGAATGTCACTTGTGATACTGGTCTACTTTGCCTTGTTGATAGTCCACCAGCAGTGGCATCATAGGTACAACACACTGAAATAATTTTAAATAAATGAAAATTATGTTGCTCTTTTTTTTTTTAATATTTTTTTTAATTAAGCTTTATAACATACAACAAATAGAAATCAACGATGAACATCAACTGTAACACAACAACTAATCAATAATAGTTTACAAGTTTTGAAGAATATGAACATTACAATAACTTTTAAACAAAGCATACATAATATTACCAAATATCAGAAAACTGAGTCAACGTCTGAGCAATTCTTATTTTGGGATGTAAATCATGCATGTCTATAAATTCAAGAAAAGGGAACCATTTGTCATAGAAATTAGACCTGGCAGGAAAGCGTTCAGCATTGAGGAGATTGTCATCAATTTTATCCAGGATGAAATGGTCCCATATCTTAGAGAGCCACATCTCTTTAGTTGGCACTTTCTTTAGTTTCCAGACTGAAGCTATCGCTGATTTTGCTGCAACTAAAAAAATTGTTATAAGATTCCTGATAGCTTTTGGGATCTGCGGAATATTCCATTGGTCTAGAAATATAATTGAAGGCGATAATGGAATATCGTAACTCGTAATCTGTTTTATTACTTCCAATATTTCTTTCCAAAATGTGGCTATCCGTGGACAACCCCACCAAATGTTGCTCTTTTTATTGGGTGCATACTGAAAATGTTTTTGAGATAAATGAAATGATTTTTTTTGGTTAATTATTTTCCTTCTAGTCATCAAACTGAGTCACCAGAAGGGAAGAAATGGTTTTGAGAAAGTGACTGGGGGGTTGATGCCATGGAGGGCTCCTGGCAGGCAGGAGCAAGAGGAACCATGCCCCAGTGGTGCTGCTGACACTCCCATAGGGGCTGCTCAGCTCAGACTCAGGAAGTAGCAGCACAAGGGGAGGGCCCTGGAGGGGTCAGCTTTTGCTTATCATTGTCATCGCTGCAGGCTAGAGCTAAGGCAGGTGTCCCTTCTGGGTTTGCTCTTGGGCAGCCCCTGGAATGCAGTTGGTTGTGCGGATTGCTGGCCAGGCAGGACAATGAGGCTTAACTCAACGGACTGTACCATCAGACACACCCAAGCTCTTGTGGCAAAGTAGTGACTTGCAGAGAAATATGTGGTAAGGCTGGGCAAACTGTTTTTGAACGGCTACACAGAACTACAGATTTCCACACACTTTGCTCCTGAGGTATGGAAAATTCTTCTCACCTCATAGCAGATGATAGCAATGATCAAGATATCTGAGAATATGAGAGAATTCACACCAAGGTAGGTTTGGCCATCTGATTCTGTTGTTTCATCAAAGCTTGTCCGTCACTACAGACAAGATGTTCTTATTGAGAAGATTCCCAAGATTCCCGATTCCCAAGGGCATCTGGACTATTTGAAAGCCATTGGCATAAATCCTGCCACTCCGTCTCCCATGTTACCCTTGTCCATCATTTCAACATCAGTTATCAGGAAACCCCCACCATCACAACTGCTGACCTTAAGACTACTGCTTAGGAAGATGAGTCAACTGATTGTTAAAACAAGTGAGCAGCTACATTTAAAGAGTGATACTCAATTATTCTCCAAAGGTTAAGTATTTACTTTTAGGCACAGCCACACTGGGGAACATATTCAGATCTGCATGAGTTAAGGCTCATGTATCAGCTTGCAGTGGCTTGTGTACTGACAAGCTGGGGCCACAGAGCAATTCAGCATTTATTCTGGAACTGGCAGTTAGTGAGCACTATCTGTCTTCTTCAATTGCCTTTTTATGCAAGTAAAATCTTATCAAAACAGCCACACCCTTCATCTAACTCCTGTGGAAAGTCTCTCCACCCCCCACCCTTTCAATTAGCTAGCTGACCTTTCTGTTCTTGCAATTTGTTTTCCTCATGCTCTAGTCCAGTGACTGCTTCCATATTCAGAGTTAAGATCAAGCACACAACTTATTTTGCAAACTGTAGTTAGAGTAGCAAATTTGCCTGAAGGAATTACAAAACTTAAGTGTACAAGGTGCCAAGTATGGCCTAGAAAACAGGAGTTTCCACTTCTCCCTTGGCCACAAATCACTGGATGCTCTGACCAGATGCTGGTTTATTTCTTTTTCTGCTGGGAGAGGGAAATTCCAAAGTGGACTTGAGCCAGTTCTAATGCAAATATATCAAAGTGAAGCCCGGGCAGAAACCATGTCAGTGGCTGCAAGAGAGCACCAGAGGGGGTTTTTCAGGACAAGTTTCTCTTTCGCTTTTGAGTGGAGACAGTAGAATGAAGTCAGATGACTTGGTGACTCATATCCCTCGAGGCTGGGCACACCCAGCAGAGTTTTGCCTTCAACAATGCGATTGGACAGCCAAAGTTTTTTTCCCTTCCTCTGCTTCCCTTTTAAAAATCACTAACATCCTTTAGAGAAAACAATCTCAGTGTGTTTGAGAAAGATACAGCAGCTGTGGAAAAAATCAAAGGAACTGGAGACCAAAGAAGAGAACTTTTCCTAGGACTGGGCAAGTAAGTGACCTTTCCCTCCTTCCACAATGGCTCTTTGGCTCTGGCCACTTCTGATGTTCCTGATGGCGGAGGACACAGGGGCGCAGGATCTTGGTTTCCAGGCCTGTAAGACTGCTGGTGACTTGAAAGTGCTGGAAGTGCTACCAGGGGGTGGCTGGGACAACTTGCGCAATGTGGAGATGGGAGAGGTGATGAGCCTCGATTATTCCCTGTGCCGGACTACTGAAGATGGAGAATACCTGATTCCTAATGATGTCTTTGTGGTGCCCCACAAGAAGAGCACAGTGGAAGTGCACTCAGAGCTTATTGAGAACTGGATGGTGTATACAGATGCTTTTGCTCAGTCCATCAATGCAGAGGCTTCCTTCCTGTCTGTGCTTAATGGCAAGTTCTCAGAGAGCTCCCAGAAGACCAAGATGCACAATGTCTATGATGAAACAATCACCACACGGGTGCAGGCACGGTACCACATCTATTCCGTGAAAGCTCACCCATCCTTCACCTTCCAGAAGGACTTCCGTCACCAACTTGTGGGCATAGGCAACCAGCTGGAGAACAACCAAAGCCGAATTGCTGACTACTTGGCAGAGATGCTGGTACTCAACTATGGCACACACGTCCTCACAAGTCTGGAAGCTGGAGCCAGCTTAATACAAGAGGACCAAGTGAAGCGCAGTTTTGTGATGGATAAGGAGACAGAGAAGGGAGGAATCACTGCCTCAGCATCTGCCACCTTTTTCAGTAAGATCAATGTGGGAATTGGGGGCTCTATACAAATCCAGGATGAGCTGACTAAGAGCTATGTGGAGAATACTGTGGATTCCAAGATTGAAAGCTTGGGCAGTGTGCCCTTCTATCCTGGCATCACCCTCCAGAAATGGCAGGAAGGCATCCCTAACCAGTTAGTGGCTATAGGCAAAGCTGGGTTTCCTCTGCCATTTTTCATCACCCCCGAGGCCTTGCCAGAACTGCCAGGACCTACTGTAAAGCAAGTAGCCACCACAGTGGAAAATGCTATCCGCCTCTATTATGCTGTCAACACCCACCCAGGCTGTGTCAAGCCTGATTCTAGCAACTTCAACTTCCAAGCTAATGTAGATGACGGGTCATGCCAAAACCCCAACACTAACTTCTCTTTTGGTGGAGTCTTCCAGGAGTGCCATGGTATATCAGGCAAGAACACAGAAGAGCTTTGCCAAACTTACCGTATCCAGAACCCTCTGACAGGTAGCTACTCTTGCCCAGCTAACTTTTCTGCTGTATTGCTGCATGGAGAGGAACGTACCACTAGCAAACCCCAAACAGAGTGCCATGAAGAGTGTGATTCCTGCTGGCTGTTCTTTAGCTGCTGCAAATCTGTGTGTGGTACGCGCTACTATGCCAGCACAGTGCAGTTCAATGCCTATTGGTGTGCTGCTACAGGAACAGTGCCTCAGGGCTCAGGTGTCCTCTTTGGAGGGCTCTATAGTACTGGGCAAGAGAATCCCATTTCCAGGACCTATGCCTGCCCATCCTACTTCTTCCCACTAGTTTTGTTTGATAATCTAAAGGTGTGTGTGAGCAGTGACTATGAGATGGGATCTCGCTTTGCAGTGCCATTTGGTGGCTTCTTTAGCTGCCAGGCTGGTAACCCTTTGGCTGGGTTATTGAAAGGACAGAGCCCAGGGATCCTCCAGGACTTTTTCTACCAGGGCTCCCCTTCCAAATATCCCATGAAATGTCCAGTTGGATATAGCCAACACAAGGCTTACTTGAGTGATGGCTGCCAAATCCTCTATTGCTTGCAGGCTGGAGCACTTTTTGGCCAGCAGTTAGCTCCTGTCAGGCTCCCACCCTTCTTACGTGTGCCATCCTCCAATGCTAGCCTGCCTGAAACCATCCTGGTGAGTTCTGATGGCAGCCAGGCCTGGGTGAAAATACATCAAAGTGGGATCTGGAGACTGGCCAATGACACAGATGAAAAGGAGATGGCACGTCTTTTCCAGGGACAGTTGAGTTTGGGACCAACTGGGGGCACCATTGCTGGAATCTCAGTGGCAGTGATTGCTGTCTTGGCTACAGCCGTTGCCATAGCTGTTTACAGGGTCTGGCGCTACAAGAATAGAAGATACCAGGAAATGCAAAACCCACATATAGTAGAAGACCAAGGCAGCTATGGAGCCACAGCATCTTCACCACAACTCAGCGCTGCCTGAGGCGTCTTGTCCCTGGAACAAAGATGCGTATTTTCAGTGGGGGTGGGAGTAGTGGAGTATGACTCCAGGAAGTGGGCAAAATGATAACTGCCGGCCAGGGTGGGGGGAGAAGCAAGTTAACTTTTCTGGTACAGAAACTAATGTTTACATAAATAATTTGGGCAGAATAATAACCATCTCAAGAGGTGATAGTTTGCATATTGTTAGGAGAATACTTGTCAAAGTAGCAATTAGTGAGGAAATAAGGTGGTAGTAGCTGCAGATGTGTTTAGGAGGGTTAGGGTTAAGCTTATTTTGCAGTGAAAAGAACTTCAGATCATGGCAAAAAGTAATTTAATAACAGTCCTGCATTTACAACAAAAAAGTCTACATCTCGGGGGAGGGGGATAAAAAGCAAGTCAGGGTTGGTGTGTGATTTGGATTGCAGATAAGCTCTCAAACAGACACTTTCTGCTTTGTCTGTTCATAAACTCTTAAATGAATCTGTACAGAAGTGGGGGCGGGGGATGGGACAGTATTCCTTGGCTGGCAACTGGGGCTTCTTTTTATCTGATACAATACATTGTTATGCTTTTACCTCTGGTGAGATCACTTTTCATCACTATACTATGTTTTTGCTAATTGGATGAGGAGTATTGACTGCTAATAGATTGGGCTGCTGCAAAGTAAGTGGTTTATGGATAGGGATGGATAGAAAGAGGCGGGTCAAGCCAAATATACTTAATAGTTTTGTAGCAGGAACCATTTCCGAAGACTTTTATCCACTCCCTGAACTGGGCCCTTGTTATGTTTTCGTCCCCCCTCCTCAGAACTCAGATGAGCATACAGATAATTATTTTATTTAGGTATTTTATTTATTTTATTCATTTAATAACAGTCCTACTAAATAGATTGGGGGGTTACCCAAGGCTTCCCACTGAGTTTCATAATCTAGCTGAGATTTGATGCTAGCAATCCTTAGTCCAAGACCAACAGTCTGCCTCTATAGACCTGGGGTATATTTTCTAATAAGAAAACAGACAAAAAAGCTTGAAATCTCATTTGCATAGACTGTAGCTAGTTTATACATTCTGTGTGGTGTGGCGTATCAGACTAGGATTGCCAGGTTCCCTTACCCACTCAGTGGGGGGGGGCTGGTGTTTACCTTTTTATTGCTCCCATGGTGCCCCCGCACCTGCGCAATGACATCACTCCTGGGAGTGACATCATTGCACCACCCTAAAAGCGCTTCTGCGCTTCACAGCTGGCCAATTTTGGCCCCAAACAGGCCTGATTTGGGAGTGACACCATCATGCCGCCCAGGAGCACGCTTGGGAGACCCATTTCCTGTGGCTTCCCCCCCCCACCAGCCCGGTGAGTGGTGGCAGGGAGCAGAGGGTGGGAGTGGGGGATCCCCCACTCCCACTGGGGGACCTGGGATCCCTAACACAGGGGAGGCCCTGGATTTAATTGCCACTCAGGAATAAACTCATTTGGTGTCCTTTAGGCAGTCAGTTTCCACCTAACCTACCTCAAAGGGTTGTTATGAGGATAAAATAGAGGAAGGGTCATGTATGCTGCCCTGAGTTCCTTGGAGGAAGGGGGTTGGGATACAAATGTAACAGATGACAGGCTTTTTAGAGGCCTTTCTTTTCAGTTTACTAAATAAGGGAATTTGAACTACTAACAGTGTGATCCTAACCAGAGTTATACCCTTCTGATTCTTTTGAATTCAATGGACTTAGATTTGATATAACTCACTTTACTAATAAAATGATGAGATTACCTAACTCCTGAACAGACAGTGTGCAAGCATGTGATCTTTCTGGCGAGTCAGCATTGTGCTGACTCAGTTTTTATTGCTTTTGCTTACACATCAACAGCTACTCCCATTCTTCAACAGAAGCCAAAACCACAGATAAGCATGTGTTGTAACAAACTTCTCAGAATTCAGTTAAAAACAAATTGGTTTGCAGTATAAATTTACAGTGACGTGGGCAACCATTGTTCAATCATTGCCAATTTATTCCCCATCCATTCTTGTTTCTTCAGTTGATAAGAGGTCTGGGGCAGGGATCTGTATTCTGGCTATACACCTTTGCCTACTATCATGTGTATGGGTGGTACCATGTGCATTATCCTCACCTTTCTGCCAGCTACATCTTTAATTTGAACAGGAGATGAAAACCCAAAGCTACCCCCTCTGTGAAGATAATTTCAGATGAGTAACTGTGTTGGTATGCAGTAAAAGGGCAAGATTCAAGTTCAGTAGCACTTTAAAGACCAAGCAGATTTTTTAGGGTATAAGCTTTTGAGAGTCAAGCTCCATATCTGACAAAGCGAACTTGACTCTCAAAAGCTTGTATTCTGGAAAATCTCATTGGTCTTTAAGGTGCTACTGGACTTAAATCTTGCTACCATGTGTGAAGTTGATTAAACTACCAGAATCCTTTGCTTTTACTTCCACAATTTCTACATATTGTTATCCCCATAAAATGCGGATGGGGGCTAATACATAGACTTGCATAAGGCCACCTAGTTAGTTGAAGGCTGGAATGAGATTGGAACCAGGGTTTTTTCAGAAGACAAACAGGATTATTATTAACCACTTCCGTAACTACATAATGATTGTGCATGTGATCATCAGTCTGGAAAATAGGTAGCACAAAATTGTGCTGTGGCCCCTTCGTATCACAGCAATGTTGCAAGTTAAAACACACAAAGCAGAGAGCACAATAAGATTGAGAATCCATTTTGCTTGAAGTAAAGGACAGCAGACTCTTGCAGAAAAAGGGGAACTTGCGCTATCTTAAGCATCAAGCCCACCACAGAAAATGCCTGCCAGGTGTTTACCCGCATCCTAGACACTGTTGCATCTGCTCAGAATATCATCAGATGTACTAGCAGCCAAATTTCAGATACTTACATCTCCAGCAATAAGATACTCATTAACAAAACCAGTCATCACAATATGCTTCAGGGTTCAGGTAAGATGCTTTCTAATACTGATGGTTAGTAATATTTGTTGAAACTGACGTGAAAATGTATCAAGAGGTGGCGGAGAATAACCTATACATGGGACTCCCTAATTGCAGTGAATATTGAATTACAGCATTGACTTACAGTCCAGAGGACACACTAGTATTAAATATTCTGATCACCATCCACCTTACACAGTACGATTCTCCTATCTCCTCCCTGCTGTGACAGCTCCAACTGCTACCCTAAAACCTTTTTTTAAATAAAATTTTTATTTTATTGAAACAAAAAGGGGATACAGAAAAGAAGGGGGGCAAAGGGGGACAAGCAAAACAGGTATGTAGCTGTGTGCTACAAAAATTATTAAGATACACAATACAAAAATCACAACCTTTATAAATATTAAGATAGTGATTAGAGTAATAAATTTGTTTAGTATATATTTTTTCCAATTAAACAACCCATAAAGAATTCATACCTATTTCTACTCATTATATTAATAATAATAAAAGAGACAAAGAGAAAGAAAGGGGAAAAAAAGACAATTGTTCACAGTGAGAATGCTTATTACTTAATAAAGCTAGTCGTCTTACCCTCTTGGATTATTAAGGTAAGTACTGCCACCCTAAAATCCTGTTTGACTATTAGAAACAGGATTTGAGGGTATCTCAGGCTGCTGCAGGAGAAGGCGCGAAAGTCACACGCTGTGGGTGAAGCCCTTGCATCTTCAGAAATGCTGTTCTGCATCCAAGCCACTGACTGGAAGGACGGCTAAACAAGGAAGATGTTTCTTATTTTCCTAAAACAGTAGCTGCAGTTTCAGCATTTAAGATTGCCTTTTTGGGTTGTATTATTACATAAACATGTAGGTTTGCCTATAGATCAGCTGGGGAATTAACCAGCAGGGGATTTGTATTTAATGAATGAATTTCTGTGCGCTTTTCACTTAAATCAGATATGGGCATTATATCTCACTATGTGGTGGTGTTATTTGAATGTGGGGCTAGTGAGGCACCAGATCCTTTGAGGTAACAAGGGCAGCTGAGAGCGACTCTTATAAAATCACAAGTGAGCAGAGGTGTGGATCCAGGGCCAACATAGCTTGCAGGTTCTTGTGGCTTCTGTTCAAGTGGCTCTGTTTGAGAGCACCACCCTGTCAGTTAAGCATAAGGGTGGGTGAAAAGGCTACCAGGAGAACATTTTCTAAAGCTACTTGGTTATGAGCTTTTGTCAATTTTCACAAATTGGCTAAGGGTCAAACTAGATGTGAAGATTTTTTTTTAAAGAGTTGAGTTTGGTTTTCCCAGAATCAGCTCGGGTTCCCTGAAGCCACATAGCAGCTGTGGAGAATGGCTGTTTAAAAATAAAGGAAAGCCCAAATGGCCTCAGAATGCCACTGCATTGTGTGGGAGAAGGGCATGCTCCTGTCTCCTCCCTCAAAACATTTCCCATGTCAAAATAGCACAGAAAGGGTATTTCCCTGTCTTCACTGCTCCATATACACAGAATACTCCATGTAGAGCAGCAAAAAAAGAGATATGCCACACACACACCCTGTTCGTTATTTTGGAAAATGGCTTGAGGGTGAAGGCAGGAGCCCTTCCTCCCCCTACGGTGGTGTTCTGAGGTCGTTTGGGCTCTCCTTTATTTTTAGCAGCTATTTCTGCTGTGTGGCTGTGGAGGACCCAAGTTGGGTCTGAGGAACCCGAACCCAACTCTTTAAAAAACCTGCACATCTAGTTAGACCCTAAGTTCACTAGAAGATACTCCTTTCTTCTTGAGTCTATAGTGCTTCACAGCAAAATGTTTGAACTGCCAATGGTTGCATGCTCTCCTATTGCTAAAGCAGAGTGGAAGCAGAGAGCCTACCATATATAGGATGACATATGACAGTTTCTGTTCTGCTCCTTGTGTAGGAAAAGGCATGCAACTTGCATGTAAATAGTCAAGTGCTACATGGGTTACTTATTCCATGAATACACAGAGAAAATATATACATTTGTGACTATCTAGGTCACACATTGGCCTGCAGGGAAAGACTGCCAGGCAGAGAAGTCCAGCTGACAAAGCATGTGAGGGGTAATTGCCAGATCTATCTATGCCTGGTCTAGGAAAGCTGAAATTACTGAGCAGATTGTTCTGCTGTATAGTGTATTAAAACAGGGGAAAACAAGACAAGGTAGGACTTTCTCTTCCCTTCCTCCACGTCACATGCAATGCAAGCAATTCCAGGCCTGGATATGCTCACCTTTAGCTGCGTTAACAATACTATAGAGCCCTTGAGGACTTACAGTTAGTCATGGGAACCTGATGATTGCATCTCTTGGGACTAAAAACCTTATCCTTAAGCGTATTTACTTTGAAGTTCAGTTCAATTGAGAGCAACAGGCCTTAAGAGGCTCTGGTGTCCAGGAAAAGCTTTGAAATGTGCTGGGCTCCAGGACAAGACAATTGTGTGTTGCTCCATCCCCTTCAAATAACATTTCAGAACTGAACAATGCAGGAAGAGAAATAAGACTCCAACCCACTACTGACATTCAGTACTAAGAATCAGCCTTGGAACAAGTGAAATAATAATTTCAATAAGGGGTTTTCTGAGTATGTGCAGACTAGAAAGTACCGTTTGCAGTGGTCAAACACGTGGAATTATGCAGGGGGGGTTAGCTGCTTTGAGCAGAGTTAAGCTCTAGCTCTTTGAGCAGTTAACTACAGGGATCAACAACCAATAAGATCAGTCTCTCTTCCCATGCCTTCAAAAAGGGATGTACCCAAAAACAAAAATGTAATCTTACATTTATTGGAGAAGATAATACACCATGGAGCACAGCACTCCCTTCTTTCCTTGAGAATGTAAAACAATTCATTCAGAAATGTTGATTGCAGAAAAAAAACATGAATAGGGATAAGGTCTTGAATAGTGAAACTCTTTGAGCTAAACCTGGCCTGGAGCAAAATGTTCAGGAAACAATTGCAAGCATTATGATTATATTTAAGAAGCGCAAAGTTTTATGCAGGAATGGCTGTTTTGTGAATGTTTGTACTTATGCTCTCTGCTGGTGGCAATGAGACCTGCACTTCTCTTTTCTTATCCCCATGAGAAGAAATGGCCTGAAATAAAGAAGCAATTTTAAAATGTGGGCGGTTCCAATAAGCACTGCAAATGCACTGTAATAGACAGAGCAAGCATTGTTTTAGTTAAAAATAAAGTAATTTTATTTAATAAAAATCAGTATAACACATTTTGGTGCAATCTGTTTAATAATGTTATATTCTTTTTTCCATACACAAGAATTCTTCAGGCAATGAGAAAAACAGCAATCATGAAGTAGTTATGATGTTTTTCAAGTTAAGGATTTCAGAGTTTGTTAGGCTTAAATGTATCCCCATCAGTTCTTTAGGTATAAAAATAAAGAAACTCCCACAAACATTAGCATTCACGAATTTCTGAAGACATCAAAATTTGGAAGGAACATTTCACATGTTAAAAAAATATGACAAATCTAAACTTCAAGTTATACACAGCAATAGTCAAGCTACCTTTTAATCATTTTAGTGAAGTGTATTCGCTGATAGCCATAAGGGGAATCCTTGAGCATATGGATGCAAATCTAAGCATATAAAAGGTTTGTTTTCATTATGCAATTCAAAGAGAACACTGTTTTTATTATGAGCCTTTTGCAGAACATGTTGAAATCTCTGGATTTGATTTTTTTAATTTGATAACCACATTGTCTCTGAGAATTACATTTGTTTGGATGTTCACAGCTTCTGTGGGGCGGGGAGAGACAGATACCAGGTCCAGAGTCAGACATTGATTTCTGAGCCCAGCACAGATTTGTAAAACTCATAACTCTCTCTCTCACACACACAATCCTTCAACCCTGCTTCAGATCTCAACTATCATTAAAAATTTGCCTCTTTCTGCCTCAGCACATTTACCACCTTCTAAGATTATTGAAGCCAGTGAGTTTAAAAGAATGCAACTTTACTACTCTGTACTGTATATCATGTTAATTGGATTTCAGATCAGCACTGCCTGGCATCCCTAGGCCCTTATCCATACACATAATTCATCTGTGGAAGAATCACACACCCTCCACATCCTCACACAACCTGTCATCTTCCATCTGTGCAGAATTTTGTATGGATCTGGTACATACAATTAGAACCTGGGAATTTCACCTTTATGACTAGGCCATGGGGCTCATTAGGAGAACACCTGCTCTGCATGTGGACAGTCCTTGGCTAAATCCCTGGCATAATTAGTTGAAGGATCTCAGGCAGCTGATGTTGCAAACTACCTTTCTAGGCCTCCAGTCATGGAGAACTTAGTACTGTCTACTCTAACTAGCTGGTCAATTGGCTCCAATGCTCAGATGGTGAGTTTGTGGGTCCCTGCCTCTCCCTCATAATTTATTCAGAGGGCACACTGAGATCAATGACTCATACTCTCAGGTAGGCATACAGAACAGCCCCAGTCACATTCCCCTTTCCACAAAACTTTTATCACTCTCTTGTCTCTTTCCTTCCAACAATGTTCTTGCCAAAATATCCCAAATTCGGACAAAATAATCAGTTTGAGAATATATGTTTGCTTTTTAATGATGTGAATGTTTAGATTCTGGGGAAAGAATTTGGGTCATTTTGCACAGAATACAAATACTTATTTCATTTATACCCCATCTTTCTCTCCAGTGGGAACCCAAAGGAGTTTGCATTATTCTCCTTTACTCCATTTTATCCTCACAACAACCCTATGAAGTGGGTCAGGCTGAAGGTACGTGACTAGCCCAAGGTCATCCAGTAAACTTCCATGGCAGGATGGGGATTTGAACCTGAGTGGGGAATCTCCCAGATCCTAGACCAACACTCTAACCCTCTGCACAATGCTTCCATGCCTGCAACATACACAAGTCCTTTCCACAAAGAATCCTGCTCTTAAAATTAGCCAAGTGGGTGCAAGTCATATGTCCCCTTTCATTTCCTTCCTGGGCACTAATCAAAACCTCTCTTCTTCCACCTTTGCTTACAGTCATCAGCAGAAACCCAATTTTAAAAAGATAGTCTTCTACCCCATTAAATTCTGCTTTGCATGCTTTTGCATTAGAGTTACCAGCCCAAGGAAAGCTACCTATGCAGTGTCCCCCAGCGCGACAACATCGCTTCTGGTTCATACCGGCGATGCTAATGCAAATGGATGATATTTTAGGATACACCTGAAACTCCATGGCTCTTCCATGATTCTACCATGGAGTTTCGGGCAAATATTAGATTGTCACCCTGATACATCGATATCAATTCCAGTTTGCTCTGGAAGTGACATTGCAATGCTAGGGAGGGGGCACACCAATTTCTCCCTTTTCTTCCCCCCTCCCCACCACTGTTCTAGCAAGTTGCAGCAACAGCATTGGGCTGCCGGCAGGAGGTCTCCCACCTTGGCAGAAAACATGGCCTACCTATTCCTCTAGACTAAACACACTAGACCACTCACTTGCATCAACATCTGAAAATCTCAGGTGGCTTCTAAAGTCCAAATCTGAAATACAATATATTCCTGTAAGATTGTTTAATCAATGTGAATGGCTCTGGGCTAAATAACAGGGTTACCAACCTCAAGGTGGGGCCTGAAATTCTTCCAGAATTACAACTGATCTCCAGGCTGCAGATATTAGTTCATCTGGAGGACATGGTATGTTCAGAGGGTAGACTATGGTGTACCACAGAGTCAAGGAGAAACAAAAATCCTAGAGTGATATATCCTCCTTGAGCTTCTCCTCCTCCTCAGACTCTGTTGTTCCCAAGCACTGGTCTAAATCTACAAAGGTTTCCCAAGCTGGAGTTGGTAACTCTATTAAAGAGGGTTACCCTGTACCCTTCTTTACATGTATAGTATTGCAATACAATGTTAAAAATTCAAGTTTTTAATTGAAATGGATGAGTTCTGATCATTTGCCATGGCAGTATTGTGCTCCCACTCATAAAAATAAAAGCCTTTCTGTGGGCGCCACCAAGGAAAATGGAGATTCTGAAGATAAATGGTATGCAGATGGGTGGGACTCTTGGAAAATGCACATCATCACTTCTATACTGCTGGAGAATGAGCATGAACTGTGCTCTTCCAGTAAAGATCAGAGAAAAAACCAGGCAGAAAAGCAAAGCAGTGGTCACCCTGGAAAACAGGACAATTGGAGCATGATACTCCCTCCTTAAAAAAAAAAACTTGTTTCAAAGCTAAGGGGAGCAAAATTTCCATGTGGATCCACCACAGGACAAAACAATATTAGAATGTTGTTTCTAAACTATCGTGGAAGTTTCCTCACTGGGAGACAGAAGATGGTCCATTGATGGCTTTATTTGGAGCACCTGTTAGAGCTTAGTAGAAGTAACCCATCTCAGGTGAAGGAAGAGCTGGGTGCCTGCAAAGCAATACTAGTTTTTGAGAGTAGTACAGACAGAAAGAAGGATTCAGACATTGCTGTGAATTGGCTGAAGTACCTGCAGAATTTCTGTTTTTCTCTGAAAGAAGCAGACCAGCTGTCCTCTGTAGGACTGCCTGTTTGATCCCACCTGTGCTCTACTTGTATATTTGTAAATTAAGCAAATATTACAGCACTGCTATAATTCCAGCACTCTCCCCTTCAAAAGAAACCAGTGCAAGTAAGTATTGCTCCTGGAACTTCTCACCACTGACAGAACTTTCAAACAGGTCCTTTTCTTAGAGTTTTCCCTTTTGGTTCTGGCTCCATACTGGCTCAATTTATCCCCTGATTTCCATACTCATTGTTTGCCCTTAGGTTTCACTTTGGGTTTTTGGGTTCCCTCACCACTGTCTTTTCCCCAGTTCTTTTGCGACCGCTTTTACCCTGATCTTTTTTCTGGAAGCCAATTTTGAGTCTATTTTTTCCTCCTGCATCATGTTTCTTTCAAGTTTTGTTTGTCCCGCCCTCTCACACCCACTGTTCAATGATTGGACATTCATAATGAAACCACTCCTTCCCCCGCCCCTTCCTGGGAATTCAGAGCATCTGCTCCAGCTCTTATTACAGATCAACATAGCAATATGAAAATGACCATTTAAAAAAAAATTGGAAAAGCCCTGGTGGCCCAGGAGAGGGGTGGTGGTGGCTACTTATGGCACCAGAAAAAGCAGCACAGCTTGCTCTGGGCTTCATCTCAAACAGAGGTCAGTTTGCCCCCCAGCTGCCAGTCTGTCTGGGCAGGGCTGTCTGGTTTGGAGCACAGCAGGAAGCTTCAGTAGGAGTGGTAAAGCTGCTCCCCTTTTAGACTTCCCCATGCAAAGAATTCCCCATTTGATCATTTCATTTTTTTTAAAAAGTCACCCCTTATATTGATAAAAGCATGCACAAAAAGGAGAGGATGCTGTGATATCACCAATGATGACAGCACCCTCAGTTGAAAATCCTGGTTGTTTAAGGCACACGGAGAATAAAATAAACTGACTTCACAACTGTAAAAATGCAAAGGGAGGAGAGATGTGTAGTAGAACCATACCCAAACCGATTCCAATCCTTGGGTGTTGACTGCTAAGAAAACCAGGAATAAGTTGAGTGTGTGAGAGAAAGTCCTTAATGGAATAAATTAAGCTACCAATTTCCAAAAGCTATAACAATTTGTTTGCCTTAAAATGGTCAAGGTAGCAAGTTACCCCCCTAATAGATATTCATGCTCAGTGTTATCCAAACCGTCTCAGTACAGGAATTTTATCTGCTACAAGCTCCTCAGCTACAACAACCAAGAGAATATATTAGAGATACGTGAAAGCTCTATTTAAAAAAGTGGTTTAAGCCTGCAGAGTCTTAAAATGGAATACATGGATGTACTACGGACCTCGGCTGTAGACCTAAAAAAACTTTCCTGGAAACAAGTCCAATTAAATGAAATAGGACCTATTTATTTATTTACTTCATTTATACTCCATCTTTCTCCCAGTGGGGACCCAAGGCAGCTTACATTGTTCTCCTCTCCTCCATTTTATCCTCACAACAACCCTGTGAAGCAGGTTAGGCTGAGAGCATGTCTGGCGCTCAGTCATCCAGCAATTTTCCATGGCACAGTGGGGATTCAAACCTTGGTCTCCCAGATCCTAGTCCAACTAGGATCTAACTACTAAACCTCACTGCTGACTTACTTCCAAGAAGACCTACTTAAGCATACTCCCTTAATTAGATTGCACAATGTTACATGCAAAACAAGTGTCAGGATATAGAAGCAAAAAATGGCCACACTCCATCTGAGAATATATATATAAAAAACAGCATATTGATCAGATGTCATCCCAACAGTAATCCCTTCTAAGGTAGAGTAGAAGAAAAAGTGTTGAAACATATTTAAAAAGCTGTATATTAATATTAGATGATCCAGTAGATGAAGAATCAATAGAAACCTCATAAAAAGGTTTTACATGACTTGTTTGTGGACCAACATATCTACCTACAGTCTTTGTCTAAGCAAAGTTAGAACTCAGTTCTAAGAGACATACTCTATAGCTGTATCCTTAAGCATGCTGCTTCTAAGCTGAATATTTCACAACAAACTTTGAGAATTTTTTTCACTAACTGGCTTGCGACAATAACTTTTAAAAAAAGTTTCTAGGAATGTGCATCAATTCATGTCCAAGTTCAGAATGTGAAATTATATGGCATAAAAATGGTAATGGTAAAATTGAAATACCAAAGAAGCGGATTTGGCCAGATTCTCCTCACTGTTGCAGCCCAATCCTGCCTCCCCGCCATGCCCATGAACTTGCTGTATTTCTGCTGTCCCCAAGAGGCGGAGCTCCAGCCAACGATACCACTAAGCACCAATAGCTAAGCAAGCTGCTCATGTCTAACACATCTTTGGACCCAGTTTATAATTTCAACGGGGATGTATTCAGATGGATTAGTTTAGATCAAACATGTCTTCCTCTGAACATTTCTTTTGATGTAAACTACATGCCACTAATTATTTGTAGCTTAAAAACCTATCACACTATACTGATGAAAATGTCAAAGTAGCCAGTGCAACGCAATAAATGGTGCTGAGTTTAGAGGAGAGACAGATTATAAGGATAGAAATCCCTCCTTGGCTTTGAAACTGTGTTTGGCCCACTTCATTCCACTTCAAACTGTGACAAATTTGCTACAAGCTCTATTGCAACCCATCCTGAGCCCTTTGGTGAAAGCCGGAAAGAAGTCTTAATCAATTAATAATCAATAACCAATTATCAACCATGTGATCATTTCACACACACAAAAAGCCTGATGGTGGAAATACATCCAGAGTTAAAACTGTCGAGGATGGATATCTCAGGATTATGTAGAAGGAAATAATACTAAACATCTAGAAAGCACTACTCACTTCAACCCTCACAGAAGGCTCACTCTGTTCACACCATGTCATTCTAGTACATCACCGCTGAGGACAGGGAAGGCCTTTGAGAAGGTAAGAGCCTAACAAAGAACAGCCTCACTTTTTCAGAGCCAAGCAGCAGCTCACATGTGGGATGGCCCCTGTCTGAACAGGCTTGGAAAGTTGGCGTAGGTCCCGGACAGACCTAACAGACCAGTGAGCCAGCTCCTGCAGCACCTTCATGCCTCTCAGTTTCTTCTCAAACAAACCCCTTTCACGAGCACCCCTGATACCTTCCAGCTCTTTGGCCGGCACACTGTGCTCCAACATCACCATCAGTTCTTCCAGCTGGTAAGCCAAAGCAGAGACTTGGAGCAAGACTGACTGGATAGACTCATGGAAATCTAAATCATTTGGTGTCAAGGAGGACCTCTGCTCTTCCAGGATCTCATTCAGCAAGGTCTGAAATGCCCAATATGCCTTCAGGTTGTCTCCCAGCCGCTCAGCATCGGAGGCTTCACTCCATTGTTCAGTACTGGCTGTTGGCACACCATCCACCAAGTCAAGGCTGAAGTTTTTGTCCAAACCCTGCTTCTCGACCTGAAAATACGGAAGGGGGGGGATGCATTTTTAGAAGGATTATTTTTCACACTTTCTCTTTTACAGACACTACCCTGACCGCAGATCCTTCTGCCAAAAATCCCTCGATCCCTATCACCAAGGAATAGGGCATAATTTCAACATTTAACTAGTTGGCAGGAAGCTCTTAACTGTGTGACGTTGCATGTGCCCAGCATTACATGTGCACCATTCTCATGTCAGTGTAATGGCCATCCATGCTACAGATCCCTGGGGTGATAACCCTGTTGGTGTCATAGCTGAGGGCCCCATTTAAATGAGATGCTGGGCATGTGCAATGTTGCCTGTTAGCATTGTGGGCCTGAGACATTAACAGAGACACCAACGGTGGGGATTCTTCAAGGAAAAGTTAAGGCAGCAAACAAATCTGAGTAACAATAAATCAGTTGATCTCAGTCTATTGCACAAAGTTGGTAATGGAAGTGTTGGGAGAATGTGAATGGGTTGCTATAGCCAGTGCATCTAGGCAGGAGCTAGAACAGACTTAAAGCTACCCCCTACAACTCATTCCCCTATGAAAGATCTGGCACTTTCCCACAATTCAAGTGACAGCAAAACTGGATATGAAGGAGCATCCATGTATACTTCATTTCTATGTCCACTATTAGCGTGCAAAGCAGCAATTGGAGGAATTAAAAAAAAAGAGGTGAATATACAAGTAAAGGGAGCTAAAATTCTGTCTCTTTTTTCTTGCTGGACTAAGATCACCTTTTCTCCATGGTCGAATCCACATTACTCATTCTAAGTCGCATGTTCCCCGCATTCCCCACGCAATCCCGAGTGCCGGTCACATTACCTCATTAAACAGACGCGTTTCATTTGCATTTCTCCCAAATATGTGGTCACAGGTTTTCAACGGGAGTTTCACAGTGGCCGTGAACGGGCCAATGCGCAATTTACGCAGTTTTTTTAAAAACCACCCCCCTTCCTGTCTCTCCAGCCGTTCCGAGAGTTCCTATTGGCTGATTCAACTTGCAAGTGCTCCGTAGTCTGCAAAAGACTGTTTTTGACTTCATAGCATTGGATTTATTGATTATGCTGTTTCTGAATCAAATCTGGTAGTTTGAAAAATCATTTTGGGGTGAATCCATCCTCAGAACGGACTCGCGAAACTTCCTTTTTAACTGTTTTTTATTTTTTTTATTTTATATTACTGTAATATCGAAATTACGAAATATCAAAATAATGACACTCCAAGGAAGTGAAACTTCAGTAAAATTCAGGCACTGAACTGTCCTGCATAGGAAATGCCCACGAAAGCTTCCCACATGCTTCCAAATTTCCAAAAAGGAAACAGGAGAGAGCCATCAGTGCTGTCAGTGGGGGAAAGAGAGGCATCATTATCTTCAATGATGTTTCTTTATAAGGCAAGATCGAAATAATGGAAAAGTGCGCTTAAAAAAAAAATGGGCCGGAAATAAAGGTCCTGCCCCAAAAAGCGGTTTTCGAGCGGCCGTGTGACCGGAGGGATGCGCGAGAAAGACGGATTAGAAGCAGGAATGTGAACGAAGAGGAAAAAATTGCGGATTGGAGGCAAACGGAAGATATCCGATAAACATGCGGGTAATGGGTGAATGTGGATTCGACCCCTGTTTTGCATCAGAGCAAGTAAACACATCTCTGAGCAGCACAAAACAAAATACTAAAGGGAGGAAGCAGACCCATACCCAACTCAACCCTGTAAGCTGGGAGTGAATAGATCAGTGAAGCTCAACATGGGGGCCATGAGCACTATAAGGAGAGCCCTGCTGGATCAGGCCAGTGGACCATCGACTCCAGCATCCTGTTTCACACAGTAGCCAACCAGTTCCCTGGAGGACCAAATAAACAGGGCAGAGAGGACGAGGTCTATTAGAAATAGTTATATTTTGTTTGGTAGCAGAGTTACCCAGTCAGAAGCGTTTCCCCCAAAGGGCAGTAATTATGGGCCCCCCTAAATCTAAACAACAGGCCTTTTACCACAACAGATTCAGCTGCTATGCTCATATCCCATTTCCTTTCCTAGAATCTATACCCATATTTGAGCAAGTGACGTCTATTCTGTTTTTTGCCTTTACCCAGGCTTGTATCCTCCCCACAAACTTTGTAATCAATATCTGCAAATCTACCTGGCTTAAAAAAAGTACAAACATTAAAACCGTACAGTCTGCAGTGGCCTTTGGCTACAGCAATAAAGTTTGGTTGAAATGTTTAGTCTTTTAAACAAAATGACCACTCTAAATGGGGCTTGGCTCAGGTGGAGTCAGGCAAGCAGAGAAAATGCACAAAAGTTGTTGCTGTCTTTTAGAAATCCAGTAATCAGGACAACAAGATGCTATTAATATCTTGGCATCGGAGAGCAGAAGAGAATCTGTAAGGGAGCTTGGTGTAATGGAAGAGATCAGTTTGGTGTAGTAGTTAAGAGCATGGGACTCTAATCTGGAGAGCCGGGTTTGATTCCCCACTCCTCCACTTGAAGCCAACTGGGTGACCTTGGGCAAGTCACAGCTCTCTGGAGCTCTCTCAGCCCCACCCACCTCACAGGGTGTTTTGTTGTGGGGATAATAATGACATACTTTGTAAACCGCTCTGCGTGGGCATTAAGTTGTCCTGAAGGGGCGGTATATAAATTGAATGTTGTTGTTGTTAACCAGACAGTGTTGTGTAAGGATGAGGGTCATGGAGACTTGGTTTTAAATCCTTACTGGGTATAGTTCATGCTTTACACCAGAAGCTCTTCTGCTACGTGGGATATATCAGTTATTAGTATCAGACTTTCTCTAATTAGGGGAGTTATATACGTAGTACCCACAAGATGGCACTATATTATATAGAGTGATGGCACTCATCATCTCCCACCCAAGCTAGATCTACTACTGTTTCCCAGCCCGTTAGGAAAGCCACTCATTTCTCTAGTAGACGGCTCCCAAAGTATTCCGCAGTGAATGAATTTTGCTCGCATATGTGGACTGTAGTGGGGGATGGAAATTACTTTTCTCGAGCGTTTCCTGGTCTCGCCTTACAATATGTGGCTGTGCCCTAGCGCTGGAGCGCTCTGGCCGGCACGCACCTTTTTGTAGCGAAGTAAGAGACCATGGATTATAAATGTGATTTGGAAAGGTGGGGGTGGACTGGCTCAGGTTACAGGTGGGTGGTTATGCCTTTCAGCAAAAAAGGAACAAAAGACGTTTTGTCTCTTGAAATTCTATGCTACTGTGTCCCAGTAATTCATCCCCCTTACTGTTAAACGGGGGCAGGGGGAGCCGACTGTAGCCTTCGGATCATCCGATGCCCTTCCTCAACAATCGAATTTAGCTAAACCCAGTTTAGGTTACAGTCTTAGCAGTTTTAAACAGAAGATAGTAATCCTAAACAGGCCTGGAATGGTGGAGAGTGCCCTCAATTCATAGATGACTTATGGCAACCCCTCACAATCTATTCCGTGAGGCTTGCTCCCAGGAAAGGGTTCTTACGATTACATTGTAAATTTATTTATTTTCACTTCTGTTATTTATAGCCCGCCTTTCTTATTGAGACTCGAGGCGGATCACACAGTGTAAAGTCCATGTGATCGACAGCTGGGACATTCAAACAGTCGGGGATGATGCCCAGGAGGATTTGACTAAGCCCCTAACCAGAAATCACTACACTTGTCTCTTAACTGTAAAGATCCAAATTAAAGGCATCCCAGACCGGCAATGCTAACTAGGAAAACGTGTATGATTTGTGAAAGAAGAAATAGAAGTACATGAAACTCATTCTTCTCCCGGAGAAATACTTTCCCCCGTTACCTTGTAAGAGCTTCACATCAGCCCATCCGTCTGGTTTTGCAGGCTGCAAGAGCTAAAGCCCCCCGGGGGGGGGGCGGAGGAGCAAGCCAGACGCCGCTTTGCCGCGCTTGAAATGAAGCGAGGGGCGCCTAGCCCCCGAGAGGCGACAGCCCCCCAAATACCGGAGGTGACTTGTTTTGAAAGAAGGCGACTTACGTAGGCTTCCAGGAGGCGGCTGACATCGGCGCGCATTTTCCTCAGGAGGAGGACGGTCCGGCAGCAGAGGTCGGTGTGGTGCGGGGAGCTCCCGGGAGACCGCCTTGCCGCAGCCATCCCCCGGCTCGGCTGCTCCGCAGGCGACGGTTGAACGGCGCTCACGCCGGGCTGCTTAGCCCGCAAGCTCCCCGCTTCGCTGGCGCATTCCAGCCCGGGAGAGAACTCGCCGGCCGCTTGTGCGCCGCCCCGCCTCCCTCCGGCCACCGCGGGCTGCACATTCCCGGCTTAACCCTCACAGCTCGGCCAAGGCGCCCGTTCACCTTGCCGCGCCTCTCGCCCCAGCCCGCGCTTGGCAAGCTGCCTGGACCACGAACGGCTCCCCTTCCCCGTGTTCTTTTTCAGCGCCTGATGTCGATCGGCCAGCAGCCAGCGCAGGGACCTGTTAATCCCAGGAAATGCCATGCCACAAAGCCGTTGGGCGGGCACGATAGCGGTATGTTGCAGTCAGCACAAAGAGAAAGATTCAGGTCCAGTAGCACCTTAGACCAACTAGATTCCCAGGGTATGGGCTTTCCAAAATCAAAGCTCCTTTCTTCATTTAGAAGTTGGGTATTTAAAAGTAAGGGTGTAAGGTATAATGCTGCAATTCGCTTGATAGAGTTGATGTGTGAAAAGCAGAAAATTAGCATCTGTAGTGAGAGAAGAATCTAGTCCCTATTAAGAGGGGGGGGGGAGTTCCATTGTTCAGAATTTGCAAATAAACTCAACACAAAGGGGAGGCTTCTGGCACTCTAGTTACCTCTGGATCTTTCTTGTGAAAGCATTCCCTTCTTGATCTAAGGCCAACAGATCATTCCCTCCCACATGATATAATAAGGTCTTACCAGGTATGTAGCATTGCCAACAAGAAAACAAATCTTTTGTCCTGCCTGTTGTCTGTTTCCTCAAGGTGCGAAAGGTGTGCAAGATGGAACAACAAATAATTTTCTGTCATTTCCTTTCCAACACTGCTGCTTTCATTCACCTCTTAGTTTTGGGAGAACATTTTAAACTTAAATCCTTTTAGCAAGGCCTACCCTGATCTGTATTGGAGTATAGTCTGCTCCAATTCCATGTTTCTTTGCTTAGAAAATTTTAAAGTATTTTAGCTAGGTACACCTGAAACTAATTCTACAGTCCATTTTTCTTTAGCTCTTATTAGCTAATGGTAAAGATGTTGCATGGTATAGTACTTAAAGTGTCAGAATAGGATCTAGGAGACCTAGGGAGCAAGCCTAGGCAAGTCTACTCAGAAGTAAGTCCCATCTTATTCAATGGGGCTTATTCCCAGTGAGAAATAGGTCAGATGAACACTACATACAGCTTCATTACAACATGCAGCATGTTTAAGGCCAAAGTTCTTTGTTGACCGGTGTTATCACACCATAAACATTGATGAGGAGAGCTACTGGATTCCAGTGGGGTTAGATTTCTGTCCTGAAGTAGGGAACCCTATGTGCTAAGCATCTGTATCTAAGTAGGTTTCCTTTGAAATTTTAATGTATCAAAACAATATAATCCCCTATAAAATACCACTTGATGATTTCTCGTCAAACTCATGTCTCAAACTAAAACAAATAGGAAGGGTGGGAGGTGAAATTCCAGGGAGAGGGGGGCTATCCCTCCTCTTGCCTCCTCTCATTGATAACTAGTTGAATGTTAGGTAGTAGAAACCTCTTGCTGACACGTTGAATTTATGGGGGAAATTTCATCACTACTGTAAGCTCATTCTCGTCTGATTAGTAATCAAGAAGCTTCTATTCCTGAATATAAAGGACAGGGAACAGTAACAAGGCATAGGCATGTCAACCATGATTCCATTACCTTCAAAGGGTGTTAGGACCATATTTTTTATTCTTGTTTCATTCACCATCATACATTATATTACACCAGACAGAAAGACTGGAGAAGAGCATGTGCAGGAAGACTGGAGAAGATGCCTGTGCATTACAGTCCATGGTGGGCTGGGGAGAACATTCAGAGATGCTTCCCAGTATACCTATTCCTTCCCATATTTTATCTGCAGCAGTTTTAGAAATCACAGCTCAGTAGCAGATCTTTGCGAACATCTTGTTCCCTCAGATGCACTCTTGTGGAGATTCACCAAACCCTCCAACTACTGGACTCTGTTCCGATGACAGCACTGATCAGTAACAACAATGGTAACAATCTTATGCTCCTTCCTCTTCCTAACAGTTAAAGCACACCTCTTCATCGTAAATCCAGCTTGCAAAAATCAATTAAAAGGAGACTAGAATAAGGGGCAAAAAGAATTTGGCAAGCAATCTCATCAAATAGGTGAGAGGCCACACCATGAATATTTTACTGGGCGGGGGGGCTGGAGTTGGTTTGTGGTATCTTTAAGACACGAGGATGCCAATTCTCTAGGGTAGTAAGTGATTCCTATAACACTGATGCCTTGCAACTGGCATAATTAGTATTGCTAAGCTGAACTGTAACAATGATTTACAAGCAGTAATTTCAAGCAGCGAACAGCTATTACCCATGCTATATTGCCACATGTACAGGGTTTTGTTAAACATTATTACATTCTAGGCTATCCTTCTGGAACACTAGCACATGTCTGCATGCCAGTTATCAAAGGAGATATTTTGATCTACAGAACTTTCCTTTTAATCCGTTTAGATTGTCAGTACCAATTTAAGATATTTTGACATAAGCCTCTTGTCTCTGCTTTCCAGTTACTTACCTATTAGCCATGTATAATGTACTCTATCTTACAGCAAAGATGAACAGAAGGAAATGTGAACAGTGAAATCCTTTACTATTGCCTCCCCTAGTCTTCCTGCACTAGATAAGGTACTAACTCAACCATTCTCCAATCTACTGCTGAGTGATTCTGTCTGGAACACATCATTTGGCTGTCTAGGCTGTATCAGAGATAACATACTCTTCTCCTTAACTCTCAAGTCAGTTTGAGATGAAACCAAAAGGATTCCTGTAGCTTAACTAACCGTGTTAACCAACGTTTTGAGGACCAAGAAAGGATGCTATGGCAGGATCACCAGGAGCTAAGACCCCATTTCAATGCAGGAGTCTGATGCAGACTAACAAGGCAACTCTGATCACACTCTACTCCTTGATGGGCACTGACCAGGGTGGTACTACCCATCACATACCCTTTCTTGTACCCTCAGCAGCAGGGATGTAGTAACTTCCTTCAGCATTTAACATTCTTGCCATATGTGTATATATAAGCACACTTCAGGCCCACAGCTTCTGAAAATGCAACTTAATTGTAAAGCAAATACAAATTTTTATTTTTGTGCTGCCACTAAAGCTTTTGCTGTCAGCATCAGCACTAGGGTGACACTCCAGACTAATGCGTGCAGTGGTTAAAATATTTTATGAACGTTCTGGGCATAGAAATGTGGAATACCTTAAGAGGACAGTGATTCCAGTTGCAAAATTGAACAGCCAATCATTTATACTCATCCAAACATTTTTATTCTATTGCCAACTCCCAATTCTTTATTCCTGGCCCAGAATTCATGTTATTCTCATTCTTCTTTGAAACCAGTTTTTTTTAAGTCAAGCAGGTATTCAATATTTGAATACCGTCAATTGGACCCTACAAACTGCAATCTTTCCTCCTTTTTCCTTCCTACAGCAGTCCCAATACCCTGAAAAGTCAATAGAGAGCCTGAAAGCACCAAGATGCAGATAATTGCTGTGAGGAGCAAACAGACAAAAAAAAAAGCCCCCACTGTACTGCAGGAGAAAAAACAGTGATCCAAGGGAATGCAAGTGAAGCAAAAGGATTATTCCCCCCGCCCCGCTCCCAAACACAGAGATCTCCACAACCTACAGCTTTGGCTTTTAGGTCTTGAGGGACTGTTGGGGAAAGACAAGTGCTTTTTGCATAGTTCTTATGACCAAGCACAGTGGCACCAATCTGATTAATCCACCTTCCTATATAGCTTGACTTAATACAACCCCTGCAGAGATCACATGAAGCTGCCTTACAGGAGTCAGACCATCTATCAAGGTCAGCAGTAGTATCTTCTCTGACTGGCACCAGCTCTCCATAGTCTCAGATTAAGGTCATCTACAACTTGATCTTTTAACCAGAAAATGCTGGGGATTGGGCCTGGGACCTTCAGCATGCAAAGCAGATGCTCCATCACTGAGCCATGGCCCCTCCCCAGAACTGCATACAGAAATCAAATGTGGGATAAGGGTTAGTGTTGGACTGGGAGATATAGATTCAAATCTTCACTCTGACAAATCTTTCTGGATGACTTTGTCATTCTCTCTCAGCCTAACCTACTCCACAAGGCTGTTGTGAAGACAAAGTAGAAGAGACCTATGTGCGCCTTAGAGGAAGGGTGGGATGAGAATATACTAGACAGCCAGAAGATGCCATGGCATTTTACTCTAATTATAGATGTCTTAAACAGTTTAAGAAAGACAAGAGATAAAAAAATAGAGTATCCCTTTTTATTATTTTATTTACTTTTGTATACACAACCCTTTATCAACATAGATTTAACACTGCCCCTCCCCCCCCAGCTCCCCTCCCCAGGTATCCACCATCACTGTGTGGGAAGCTCTGTATGCAACAAGGCTTTTAAGCAATCAAAGACTTGTCAATTCCACCATCCCTTCACTATACACTAAAAATAGGGGTGTGCCACAATGCAACACAGCTCTGTTGCCACCCAGTGGCTACTACTTCAGGTAGTTCTGCTATTTATCGCAAATCCTGGCTCCTGTCTTCTGGTAGGATTCACAACGCAAGTGCAATTTACCCCCAGCTCTTCACCATCTCCTTGGAAAGCACTGCCAAGGGTTTAAAAAAATCTCCCCTTTTACCACAGACTTCAGTGTTGTGCCATTGTTCAGAAACAGCAGCAGTGAAACATCTAAATCAGATGGACCATTTTCATGTACTAAGTATGCTAGTCTTTGCAAAACTCCTGAGATTCCTGTTCTCACCAGTTCTGTTCTATTGCCATTCAGGTGAAATGCTGGAGAAAATCCCCATTCATCCAACTAAGCAACACGCTTGTCTCTGTTCCTTAAAAGGGGGATGCACACCATCCCCAACCTTAATAATAAAGGATCCAATGCTTACAATTCAAAGACTTTACAGATAAGACAAGACTATGGAACTGCACCTGCAGTGGGTCAGTGTCAAATTAGTTACTGTAAACTATCCCATGTTAAAGAAGAAAAGAGATTATATAGCTTAAGCTCCCAGCACCATGCTTCCTTCCCAGAGGAAAAAAGCTTAATAGAAGGAAATACAAATAATTTATTGCAACTACAATAATAAATTGAAGCAAAACTGCATGCGTATGGTGGGAGATACATATGGGGAAACAGTAGGAAAGTTTTCTATTAGGAACAAATTGGTTTGATTTATAAATCCAGAGTGGAATTTGTAATGGTCTTATCTACACTGGAGTGCAAGAGGCTGTTGTCATTAAATACAAGATGGTTACTTTCATACACACATCCACATGAAAGCAATCAACTGAACTGTCCCAAAATGGCGGTAATGAGACTGACAAGTAAGTCAAACGGGGAAAAAATACTTCAAATGGATCACCTATTAACCATCTACAGCATCTCTTACCTGGAAACCTACAAGCCTGCATAAGCTGAAAACAGTTTATATAATGAATTCTCTTGGTTACAATGAACGGTATTCCACAGAAGGGAATCTCCTTAAGCAGAGCACAGGACAAGCTTTCAATCCCAGACACCTTTCTAGTGTGACTTTATGATAGAGAATCCATATCAGCATGCACAACAAGCAGCTGCTATGCTGCATGCAGCACACCACCAAGGAGATCGTTAAAGACTCTAGTCATACTAGAGAGGAACAGAACAACCTAAAGCCTGACAGGCTGCAGCACATGTGCAGTTCTGACCCAGGTTGCCTCACTTTATAGTGCTTCACGTAATCCCCTGCTGATGCTTAGCTTCCAACTAGATATAATATTGAGGCTCCTCTTCAGATAACGAGGATTATAAAGCTGTGGTTGGAAATGAGTGTAGTTGCTAGCAAGTGCTACAACAGGATTTAGAACTATGTGAGGTAGAGTGCTGGACTAAATGCCTTTTTGTCCTTTTAAGTATCAAAAAACTGCTCTAACACAAGTTGGCAACACAAAACTCTTTAATTATAATCATGCTCTAGAGAACTCCTCAGCTCAGTCCTTGGACGTGTGAACATGCTAGGTTATTTTTAAAAAACCCTCTAGAATTGCAAGGATATTGTGCCACCACAAACTCTTGGATAACAGCCAAGAGCTCCCAGCATTCATATCTTAAGAAATATTTAAATGTCATTGTTGCCTCCATAATTTCCTTAAACTTATTTCATTCCCTGATGAGACTTATGCCACTAAGTTTCACAGAAATAAAAAAGATGTGCATGTAAGTGAGAAGACTGGATGTATGGCTGAGGAAAGATGGAGATGCCACCACTCGATGTCAGTTTTGCCTCAAAACAGATTTGAAAAGACTAAGTCAAAATGTCTAAGAGGCAGAGAGTGTTAGAAGGCTAGCCACAAAGCTGTTTAGCAGTTAGTACAACCTCAAGACAAGACTTGTTGCTTTTCCAGGCATTTGCCTGTCCAAGCTACAGAGAAAGTCAAAGCGAACAATGCAACATAGTGAGATGGAGGTTAAGAAAGCTGAAGGATTAATGACTGCAGACATATGAAACAGCCATTGCTTCTCCTCAACCAAATCCTTTCCCCCTCCAAAAAGTGGTGAAGTAAACAGGCTCCTTACTGTTTACCAGAAAGGGCAATGAGACTTACTCCATGACACTAGCACTTTTTCCCATTGGGGAAAAAGGAGAAATTCCTAAACATGGTTTTCTGCTCCTGCTGTACATAACTTAAAAAGAGATTTCAGTTTTGGAAGGGAAAAATCTCCCCTAAACAGCAACTAAAACAGCCCTTAAAAAAATTCAATAAATAAGGAATCCTGTTATCCCAACTTAGAAAAAAACATGTTCAAAGTGCAAATTTACTTTTACCAGCCTAGCACCCATTCTCCCTGCCTCTCTCACACAGACTTTTGCATTGAGAGCAATTGTACAAAAAGGATGTCACCCCTCATTAAGAAAGTGTGCACCATCAGTGTGCCAGTATCCCCACTCTTCCTTACCAAAAGCAACATGGAAGAATGTCAGAAAGAGGAATAGATGCTGTTTTACAGCTCATCCTGCAGAGGGATCCTAAAGTGCCAAATTATACTCCCAAGCCCCAGAAGGAAAAGTAAGAGCCGGCAAGGGTCAAAGTGTAATAATGCATAGAACGGGATGAGTGACTGAAGCAAAGGAGAATTCCAAGATTGAGATACTGGTCCAGAGCACAAATACCTTCAAACTTGCAACATGGTCAAGAAGCAGGAAGTTTGCTTACTTTGGGAGGGCAGGGAAAGGGATAGGCTCTGGCTGCTTCCCGTCACCACATTGCAAGAATTCCTTTGCTTTGTCAGACTGTCTGTGTAAAGGCAACATTCCTCTCCAAGAAGGGACTCTGAAGAATGTGCAGTGATCCACTCAGGGAGGGGGTGGTTGAGAGGGGGAGCAGGCCCTTTAGTTATCTGACTAGTAATTTTAATTTGTTTAGCTTCTCTATGTTGAATAAGTTTTTTTCCTTTTATTCTTTTAAATACAAGTTCGAGTTGTCCCAACACCCATGTTCTCGCTTCCCACTAAGGTCCTGTAGAATCAGAATCTTCAATTAGAACTTCAGTGGTGGCTCCAAGGATCTCTGTGTTCATGACCAGCCCTTGTGTACTCTCACCACTACCACTGCCCACAAAGATTTTTCCATCTGCCATCAGACTGACACGGTCACCCCCACTGCAGTATGCCTTAGGCATCCCATCAGGGTTCAGCAACAGACACTCTCCAGGAGTGGTGTTTCCAAGGGGATCTGGAAGAAGGGGAAGGCCCTGGCCATCAGTGGGTGGGGCAACAGACTCTGCATTGGTGCCAAGGATGTCAGTGCTGGTGATGAGGGCGCCTGCATTAGCTGCCAGTGCTTCAGCAATAAGCACCTCAGGGTGGCTCTTTGCCTTATGTGCCACAACGCTGTCCTTTTTCTCAAACTTTTTTCCACAGATGTTGCATGAGAACTGGTAAAAGGTATCTGCATCATGCTTTTTCATGTGCCAGTTCAATGATGCCTTCTGTCGGCAAGTGAATCCACATATCTCACATCTAGAAAAAATGGGGGGAGGGACAGAAAAGGCAGGTTACACTTATCATGGTAAAAAATTGATATTTACAGAATAAATGCAACTAGAAAATGAAAAGGCAGCCTAAAAGAATAAGCAGCCATTACAAAGACACAGTTGGAACAACCCCGCATCAAAACAGTGAGCAAGGCAACAAGACACTACTCACTGTAATGGCTTTTCGCCTGTGTGGATCATTCGGTGAACTGCCAGATTGTGAGAACTCTTGAAAGCACGAGCACAGTATTCACAGATATAGTCCCTTTGATCTGTAAAGTAGTACATGGTATCTCACAGTGAGATTTGCTCCTCAAACAGACCCACATTTTTCCATTTGGAAATGGCCTTGTGCTCCCATTCACAATACTATTAACATTTTCTAACATTTTCCCTTTAAGAGAGTGATGGTTTTTCAAAAGTAATTGGGAACTACTTCTCAGCTGCAAATATGAAAGCACATAGGAGTTGATAGAGGGCAAAAACCTTGTCCATATTTATGCAGAATGCACTTATCAATTCCAGTTTATTCTTCTTATACCAAAGCAGACAAAGCTCAGCACCGAGCATTTGAAAGATTGCACTATTCCTTTCTGCGCAGATCACGGGCAGAAAAGAGTCTTTGCATTGGGTAATTCTTCTCAGTGGTGATGCTGATGTCACATTCTGCCAGTTTTAAAACTGGTTGGCACACCACTACCCTCTCTACCATATATGCACACATACTCATCCAGACACTTCACCCCAGCTACCTCCACGGAGGTGGTTTGGGTTAGGCCAAAGGCAAGGCAAAGTAGTGGAGAAGGTGTTGGAAATGGCAAGACAGGAGGTAGAGAGGGCCTAATCAGGCTGAAAGGGACAAAGACATTCCACCTTTGGATTAGATAAAACCGAGTTCTTCAAAAGTGGGAAGAAAACAGTGATAATTAGAAACAGTAATTCATATTAAATTAACGGTCTGTGTCTACTATTAAGTTTTTCCTTTTATTCATATCAGTTGCAAATTTCCAGTGTTGCATAATGGCTCTCATTCCAGTGCAAAGGATAAGTTCAATGTCATTTGACTTATTCTTTCAGAAATAAGGGACTATGGTAAGGGAAAACAGCATAATATTTTTCCAGCCTTCTGAAACAGTTTCCCTCAATATTTTGTATGTATATAAGTAGCAGAAAATAAAATGAATTCTGCGCTCTTAACACAACTGTAGCACAAGTAGAAAAAAAGGCACATTTTAAACTTGCTTATTATAGTGAATGTCTGAAATTTGGAAAGTATCAGAATTCACATGTCAACACTGATAATCTCAAAGATATTCTATAAACATTCAAAAACATACATATGTATACCAGTTAAACAATGGTCTGATGTTCACTTATGTATGCTGAAAAGTAGAGAACCTATTCTGATATTCAGAAAGTGTGCCTGGGAATGTTAATATTTGTACGTGGACATGAATATCTACCAAATTTTCAACATTAATACAGTTTATGTTCAAAATTTGGTAAATACTTATATAAAGTAGATAAGAATACAAATCTACGTTTTGCTCATTAACACTGGTATATTTGGGCATGCAGTGAAATTATATAGATTGGTAAATTCTGCAGATTCATTTGCAAAAATTGGCTGGGAGAACAACTCTTTAATGCAGGGTCGGATTGACGGGGGGGGGGGGGCGCAGGGGAGGGTAGTCTGCCCCCAGTGCCTCCAAAGAGGGGGCACCGGGGGCAGCTGCTGGGAGTGTGGTGGAGCTGGCGGCGGCAGCGTGCAGGCGGCTGAACGGAGGGCTGGGAGTCTGTCCGCACCATTCGCTTGTCCCAGGACAGAGAGCGCAAGGGCAAGCCAGCCACCCCGTTAGCGGGGCAGGCAAATGGCGCGGGTGGCCTTGCAGCCCTCCGCTCAGCTGCTGGCTGCGCTGCCACTGCCAGCTCCGCAAGCTGGGGTGGCCAGCTTGCCATGCAGGCGGCACGCACCAGCTCTGCGTGATGTCACAGAAGTGACATCATCACACAGTGCTAGAAATGCGCACACATTACACATGCGTGGGGGGGCAGAGGCCGGACTTGGGTTGTCCTGGGTGCTGGCAACCCTAGATCTGGCAGAAATAGACTAAATGCTCTTCCAGGTGCAGGACTAAACCCAGTAAATATCAAAATCCCTGATATTGGTATATCGCCATAAACTGAAAAGAAACCTGAACAACATCTTAAAGTCATATAACAGGATGACCTTCAAAGGGTACAGCTTCGCAAACAGAACAGCTCTATGTTGGTAGAGATTTTTTTCTTTCATGCTCTGTAACAAAGCAATTTTTACACAGTGTGCTTTGCATACATGGATTAAAGCTTCTCAGGCTCAAGAAGAAAACTGTCATTTTTCTATTCTTTCCTAAGCTGTAACTGAGAATTGTGGTCTTTAATCTACATTACCTGTGTGGTGTTTGGCATGCCGCAAAAGTTGCTTCTGGAGTCGAAAGAGACGCCCACAGGAGGGATGGGGACAGACATATTTCTTTTTCAGCAAGTGCTGATACTTGATGTGATGCTGAAGTCAAGGGAAGTTTTAAAGGTTTATTAGTCTTGGGGAAAATCTACCAGTAAATAACTAAAACCATTTTGTGAGAAGGTAATTTAGAGTACAGAAGCAGCAGGAGAGAAAAGGACATGTCTGTGTTTGATATCCTTTGAGGGAGAAAGAGGAGAGAGAACAAATTTGAATACATGCATGCAATCCAGATAAGAATGAGGTGCTGTAGGTTAAGAGCAAGACTGCTAGAGGAGAGGGGCTGCACTCTCCTTGATGGTGCAGGTTTGCAATTTAAGGGGTTCTGCAAGATCCTGGCCTACAACTGCAGGCTCAGGTCTTCTTTGTGACATGTAGTGAGCCAGTGTGGTGTAGTGGTTAGAATGTTGAACTAGGCTCTAGGAGACCCAGGTTCAAATCCCTGCTCTACCATGGAAACTCATTGGGCCAGTCATACTTTCTCAGCCCTACCCACCTCACAGGGTTGTAGTGAGAGTAAAATGAAGAAGAGGAGATAGATGTAAGCCACTTTGGGACCCCACTAGGGAAAAACACAGAGTATAAATGAAGTAGACAATAAGCAGTGTAGCACCTTTTATCCACTTTGGCTGAAATTTCAGCTGGCCCAAAGTACAGCAGCAAGGCTACCACCACTCCTGTGCTGAAAGATCTACACTGGCTGCCCACTGATCTCTGTTTCATGTACTGCATCTTACTTTTAAGGCCCTAAATCGCTTTGGGGGCAGGGTACCTAACGGATCACCACTTCCTGTACCATCCATCCTGCCAATTAAGAGTCTCCCCATAAACCTTGCTCTCTGTGCCTCTGCCTGCAGAGGCGAAACAATTGGCAAATAGAGATGGGGCTTTTTCAGTAGTAGCTCCTTGCTTATGGAAAGCCATTCCCCTTGAGGCTCATCTAGTACCTGCTCCCTTTTATATGGCAGGCCAAAATATTTTTTTATTCAGAATTTTAATTAAAGGGTGAACTTATTCCTAGACTCCTGCTAGCCTGAGAACAATTTTATAAGAATAATTTTAAGCTGCTGTGTTTAATGCCCTAGTTGGATTTTAATAGTTTAATTTGTAAGTGATGACTGGGGAAGGCAATGGCAAACCACCCAGTAACAAAAAGTCTGCCAAGAAAACATCACGTTGCAACATTCCCCCTATGGGTCAGTAATGCCTTGGTGCTTGCACAGGGGACTATCTTTACCTAATTCATAAGTAACTTTAAGCTGCTGCATTTATTTCATCAAGTTTTATTTTGAAAGCTGCTTCAAGAATATTCTCTGGAGAGCCAGCATAGAGATTTTCCAAACAAGGTGAACTAGATGCCATATGGAGCAAGGAAATGGTTTCAGGAAAGTGAGTTTAAGTGCATGTGTGCATACAAACACAGTTCTGAATTCTCTTCTCCCAATGGCTTTGTTAGTTTGCTTGTCAATAATAAACAGGTACCTGAAAACTGTAGCTTGTTAATATGCAGTAACTCAACATAAATTAATAGTGCCATTACAATGGTCTATGAAGGAAGTTTCTGGTGCATTTTGTTACAAGGAGCAGCAAATGCAAGTGGAAACAAAGAAACCTGTAATGTAAATAGTAGCAGTGTATTACCCCCAGATGGCTACAAACTAGTAGTACAACTGTTCTTACCTGTAGATACCGAGGATGTGCAAGAACTGTACCACATCCTTCCATCTCACAGCGAACGTACTGTATTGGAGGCTTTTTCCTAAGAAAATACAGTCAGAGTGGAACAGGCATAGGAAGCAACAAGCAATATTTTAATTTTTTTTTAAAAAAATACAACACTGTACTTTTCTAATGCAGACATTGGTGAGGATTATTCTTGTCTCCTATACTCCGGCCTCTTATAAGAAGCAGCCTTTCAGTACAATCCTAAGCACAGTTACATCCTTGTAAGTCCACTGACTTAGAAAGGTAGAATTGTGCTTAGGACTGCACTTTTACCACAGATTCATTACCAGGATCAGGACTTCTGCTGAAAATGTCCCATAATTGCTGTATTGCCTAGTTTGACAATAGTAGTGCTACCCATTCCCACCAATATTTGTTAAAAGGAGTATTCAAATAATTTTATCTTTTAAGTTGCCTGCCACCCTCAGAAGATGTCCTTTGGCTCAATTAACATCTAGAAATTAGAATCATACAAGAATCATAGCCACAAGGACTTGTAGGGGGGGCATCTCATACCCCACCCCCCATTTCCTCTGTCCCTTCTCTGAAAGCCCACGTAGCTTTCCTTTCCCTGGTCTCCTTCCCTGCCCCTCAGCTAACCTACCTTTATCCGCCACCTCCGGCAGCCTCTCTCTGGGTAAACTCCAGTGGAGTTGTTTGGAGCTGGCTGTGTTGGACCCAGCTGTTCAATAGGGAACCTGCAAGGACTTGCAGGGGTATGTTAATTTATCCTTTATCCCCTCCTCACAGTATTTCCTCTTTCCCTCCTCCCAGCAGCCTGCATATCCTCATGTTTCCCTGCTTCCTTCTGTTCTTCCCACTCACCAAGCATCCTACCTTTTATCTGCCCTCCCCCCATTTTCAGCTATGTTCATTATTTATTCACTTCATTTATACCATACTTTTCTCACCAACAAGAACCCAAAGCAGCTGATATTATTATCCTCCATTTTATCCTCACTACAACCCTGTGAAGTAAGTTAGGCTAAGAGTGTTTGACTGGTCCAAAGTCTCCCAGTGAGCTTCCACAGCAGAGTGGGGATTTGGGAACCTAGGTATCCCATATCCTAGCCTGAAACTCTCACACTGGCTTCTGTGGGGTGGCTTCTGTTGAACAGTAGTTATGGAAGTTGAGTGGTAGCAAACTGCCAGGTGGTTGCTGCAAGGCTAGGCCCAGTAAGTCCTCCCTCAAAGGCTAAAACAGCCATGGAAAAGCCATGCCCCCTCCTCCTGCCTTTCACTGACAAATGCTGCCAAAACTGTTGCAGTTGGCCACTGCAAAAGTTGGCTACTAAAGGCATCCATTTTTCAAAGCTACAGTGCTTACTAGCCTTTTAACATTTGGAGGTGAGTGTGTCTTTGTGTAGATTTCAGATTTTTCTGCAAACCCTGGGTGGTTTTCATGTTTGTAGAAAGATCTGTCTTTTCTGTTCAGGCTCCAATCTTCAGATTTTAAGTATCCACAAATTTAGCCATACTGAGAATTTAATGATGATATAAGATAATTCATTATCACGTTAAAGGGAATTGCTTACAGTTAGGAATGTGGTCTTGTTTAGCTTTCTGTCCACAATAAACACTACATAAGCATGGATTTCTTGATCAAGTCCCATAATGAAATTAAGGACAGGGGGGGATCACTAACAAATATGTTCAGCACCTTTATGGAGTTCACAGTCTTGATTCTGCAAAACTGAATTCAGTCAAACAAATTACATACAGGAAAAGCACCATAAGAAAATGTAAACCCAGGTTTGCAACTTGCAGTTGCAGAGAGAAGTGAAGATTCTCCTCAAAGAGATTATCATTTAAACTCAATTCTTCAGTTTATTTAGACAGCAGGAGCACCTACTATTTAAAGCTTTCTGCTGACAGCAGCACAGAAGCCACATCCAAATGGTACCACTGGATCTGCCTCCCCAATTCATACAGCAGAAATCAGATAATCACCTTCCATTTTTCATACAATGAAGCAAAAGACATAGGGTCTGCCTAAACAGCAACTCTGGATAACAAGTGGTCGCTTAACTAGGATTATACTTTACTCTAGTAAAATAAAAGAACGTTGGGGTCTTGAAGGACACTGGCAATAGTTAGTCCTGTGTATATTACAAGTTTTGTTCTAACTTTATGTTATTTGCTTTTTAGTTTTATTGCTGGTATTTTATTTCTTTTATCCACTTTGGGTCCTATTGCATGAGAGAAAGGTAGGCTTATATATGTTTGAAATGAATTAAACTCACCTTCTTTTGGGTAGTCTTGGGCTCTTGTCGTCTTTTCTCCTTCTTCCTCTCCTAGGACAAGAACAGAAAGACAAAAACACATTTCCACTAAATCAGACCAAACAACTTAATGCTACATCCAAGCATACAGGTGCGAAGCCCTCAGGATTATATTCCAGGAACTGAAAGCAGACTTCAGTTTATGGAATGCAACTCCACCCTTCGCAGCTATCCTATGTTGCCCACAGGGTTTAGCAAACCTCTAGGAACAGCTCTGGACTTGATGCAAGAATCTTCCATGTGTTAAGTGTGTGGGTGGGTGGACCTTGGAAAATACACCCCCTCTTCTGGCAGAAGATGAGCAGGGTTATATAACCCAAATTGTGGGAATGTGTGTTTTTTGGGGGAAATTCTATTAATATAGAATGATATATACATTTTGCCTTTGCTTACTAGCCAAGCCATCTGTGGTTGCTACTATCTCAAGTCTTGCAGCATAAATAGACAACTTGGGAATAAAGGAGCCTTGGGCTCTTGCTAAAGTTCAAGCAGTGCCTCATGGTTCCTAGTGGCTTATATAGAAGTCCAATGAAAAGGGATAGAAACCCACCCTTGTGTTCATGGATAACTCGGTTAGGAAAGGAGTTCTCTCTCTTTCCTTCCCACAAAAGCCTAACACAGAGAAGAGAAACCACCCCTCCCCATGTTTCCTATGGAGGAAAAGGAGTGGTAGTGTCTCTCCTGGGATCTGGGCTTATGCTGGATGCAAAAGGAAGCTCACTACTAGCAAGCAAACAAGTAAATTTTCTTAGTTTATTTTAGGAATTTCTACCCAGGTTTACCATTAAAATAACCTACATCTTCTTATGGCCAAACTACACAACACAATGAGGAAGTAAATCAATCAGGGTTTTCCTGAAATGATTCAAATTCACTACAGCCACATGGCATCTGTTGCCTTTATCATCATTTATATGCTGAGTCAGTCCATCCAGCTTTAACATTTGCCTAATCTCCCAGGTCCTAAAGATGACTTGTAAATGGTCTAGAATAATAGGCTTTACAGGCAGACCTGTAAACAGGCGCTTATAATCAGACTGGAAATCAATTACTATAGAGAGAATTTCCAACCCATTGTTAGGGGCTACATTCATAGCCTCGCAACTGGATAAGGAAATACCATATCAAACAGAATGCAAAGAACACTCTTCCACTTGTGAGACTCCTGACCACAGAATGCATAGTGATATATGCATTTCCCGTACCAGACTGGCCAAGTTTCAGGTGCGTAGCTGTATTAGTCTGAAGTCAAAGAGCAAGATCCCGGTCCAACAGCATCTTAAAAAACAATTAGATTTCCAAGGTATGAACTTTTGAGAGTCAAAGCTCATAGCTTAAGGGTTAAGAACTTGCAGAAATGCCAAGATATTCTTTAGGTTTTTGTATTAACTGAAGATATAATATGCTAAATATAAGTTAAGCAACTGTTTCCATAATAATCCACAATCAGCTGCAATAAGAGGTATTTATCCCACTTTTATTGCTGTGTAACTTTGACAAAAGTGATGTTTTGTATCCCTTGCTCTGCACAATGGGATTCAAACTGTATCCTAGTCTAAACACATAACTGATTGTGAAGAGGCCCCAACCCATGTAGATTCTTAAATCCAATGATCAGGATCAGTTTGGATCAAAACAGATATTTCTGCAAACAGGGAGCAACCCCCCCCCCCCAACTTGCAGAAAAATCTCGTAACTCAAGGAAGTACACTGGGGTTTTCAACCCTCCCCCAACAAATACTCTGAACAACAGTATTTCTGATACATGTGCAAAAAATGCAAAGGCCAGTCCTAGGCAGTGCCACAGTGAACCAGAACAGTGAGGGGCACAGCAACAGAGCATTGATCTATGACGGTCCTGGGAATCATCATGGCATGCTGATAGAGGCTGCTCATGGACAGTACCATGGTGTAGCAAGCCAACCTGGGAATGGTGAGCGCTGCTGTGCCCCCAACCAAGCCAGTGATATCTACCACCGAGACACAGATAAGCTACGGGAGTTGAGGAAAAGCCTATTAGGAAGGCACTGAAGCAAAGGGCAAGAGTGTTAGGAAGAGAGGGAGCAAAGCAGGAGAGTGTTTCAACTGGGCTTGAGGGGGGGGGGGAAGGCAGAAATACTGGCCATCTGGAAGGGGGTAGGAAACCCGATGAGGGCCCCCTGCAACTCTACCTCCCATGATTTTCACAGGGGACTCTGATTGTTATTTCAGTATAAGAGTGCATTTTCAATAGTACTTAATTATTTCATAACACAAAGACAGCCACAAACCAGTCTTCTCTTGCTAGTCTTAAAAATAAACTGGAGTTTTGGGCGGGGGGTGGGGGTGGGGGAACAATACAGGAGCACAATAGTTTCAAGCGTCTTCAAATCAAAAACTACACAAGAGAATGAAAAAAGTCTGTCCTCTTCCATGGCTTCTGTTCACTGAAAGCTGCCCTCACTGCCATATACTGCGCACATTCCAAAGTCAGGCCTTCATGCCCCTCAGCACCATAACTGGAACTCCATCAGTTTTGCATTCTCTCACCCTCTTCCACAAAAACAGAAACCCTCGAATTTAAGACTGGAATTGTGATTAAAGCTCCACTCACAGAAAGGACCTTTGCTACCTCCCTTTTCACACTGCAGTATCTTGAGCAGCCCCAACAGCTGCTCCAGAGATTGTGGAGACCCTGGGGAATGTGGAGGCTGCAGTAGAAAGAATTGGCAGAAATAATACACCAACCCCTTTATGGGAGTGAAGCACCCTTCTACTCATGCAATTCAAGTGGAATTGGAGTGCAATACACAAATGGCCCTTCAATATTTGCAGTCTTCTCATCAGAGCCTCACTTAAAACTTTTTTATCAGCCTGTTCACATCTAGTGTGGTTGTGGCACCAAAATCACTGAACTTCCTCCCCTCTCTATCACTGTCTTCTGTCAGCAAGTGAAGACATTTGTTTTGCCTGGTGTTCCCTCACTAACCCTCTTTCCAGTTTGTGTGTTTGGGCTTTATATACATATTATATTTATATACATATATACAATGTTTGTGTGTGTACGTTTTAAAGCTTGTTTTAATGTTTTTAATTGCTCATCACCTTGAAGAATCTAAGTTGCTTGAAAAGGTGGTATAAAATGTTTAAAATCAATATTAATGTGGGATCCAAGCAGCAGCAAGCTACTCATCTAGAAACAGATTGTGTTGTGAAGTGATAAGTGAAATCATCAAACTAGTTGCTACTTGATATCTTACAACTAGAGATGGGCATGAACCACAAGATGAACTAAAATTTGTCACGAACTGGGCCAGTTCATGCTTCACAAACCAGTGGTTCATGGAAGCCCATTTCCCACGAACTGGTCTGCTGGTTCATTTGGTTTGTATTAAACCCCAATACCCCTTAGCAGCAGCAGGGAAAGGGACATTTCCATGCCCCAATCAGCTGATTGTCGGGGATCTCCTCGACAAGCAGCTGATCCAAGCCTGCGGGGGTGAAATGCCCCTCTCTGTGCCACTTCAAAGCGGCAGGGAAAGGAACACTTCAACCCCTGGATCAGCTGCTTGTTGGGGATCTCCCTGACAAGCAGATGATCCAAGCTGGCGGAGTTGAAACGCCCCTCTCCGTGCTGCTTTACAGAAGCACGGAAAGGGGCATTTAAACCCCACGAACCAGTTCACAAACTGGGACGAACCATGAACCACATGGTTTGGTTTTTTCCCGGTTCGTGCCCACCTGTACTTACAATACTACAGTTACAGATCAACAACTTACTTGGGCTAACCTATTTTCAGACTTTGGTGACACGGAAACAGGTTGTCACCACTGCACAGTTTTAGTTTTACCTGCAGTTGAAAATACAGTATAAGAACAAGCGAGCATACACACAAATGTACAGAATCTCTTACTTTCTGGGTGGCTCTTCATCTTCCCGAAATTCACTTTCTTCTTTGACTTCTATCTCCACTTTAATTTCTTTCTGTTTCTCTTTTTCTTCTTTTGCCTTCACTGATTTTTTCCTTTGTTTGGGAATTTCTCTGCAGACACAGACATAAAAATTTTCACAAAGACTTTCCTCTTTAAATAACCTCTGTAGTTTAATTACACCTTGCAGCTTTTGGACAACTGATCAGCATGGACCTTGAAAAGTTTCATAATTCCTATTCCTGAAAATAACTAATTGGCACATATTTGATTTCTTTTTCAAAGCAGACACAAACAATAAAGATTTGACTTGAGTTCTTATTGACAGACATTCCCTCAATGGATCAGACAAGCAGCATACAATCCCTCTGCCAAAAAATTGAATACAAAGCACCTGTCTAAATGCGGTTTATAGGTTTCATCTCTTGGATCGTCTCTGAAAGGAACCTCTTCTTCACTGATGAGCATTTCTTCTTCATCACTGTTGATAGGAGGGAAAAAGGGAATGCTTGTATTATTTATTTACATACACAATATATTTTTGGCCAGAGCAGACAACAGAGTTAGACAGTTTTATTCAGTGACTTATACTGACTGTTGTACACATTGCATTCTGTATGGAAAGAATATGGAGAACAATCAGATTCCTATGACAGATCAAACAGCCACTTCCAAATGCATAGCGGAAGGAGCCTGCTATCTCATCTATTAACTTGCATCAAGGCAAAATAAATAATTCTAATTATCCAATAACATCAATGATTTCATTGCACATTTTTGCAAAGTAAGCAGAACTAATAGGATCTAAACCCCTTTAACTTTTTTTCCTATCCTACTATATAAAAGGCCAACCGTGTTCCACACAACTCACTTCCTACCCTGGTGCACCACCAGAGGACATTGCTGAGGAGGGAAGCCAGAAGAGGCAGGCTGTCCCTCCAAGAGCGGAAGGAAGCCCAGGCCGGGATCAGAAGCGGAGCAAGTAGCAATGCCCGCTCCCCCGCTTCACCAAGCTGGGATCAGGTGTGACGCAGGTGACAATGCCCGCCTCCCTTCATTTGGCCGGGATCAGGCACCAAGAAGATGGCAATGCCCCCCCCCTTTATGTGGCTGGCAAAAGGAGTACAGCAAGTGGTAATGCTCACCCCCCACCTTCAACCAGCGAGGATCAGGAGTGGAGAAGGCGGCAATGCCCGCCCCCCCTTCATCTGGCTGGAATCAGACGCAGAGCAGGAGGCAATGCCCACTCCCCCTTCACCTAACCGGGATCAGTAGTGGAGCAAGTAGCAATGCCCACTCCCCCTTCACCCAGCCAGGATCAGTAGCAGAGCAGGAGGCAATACCTGCTCCCTTCACCTGGCTGGGATCAGTAGCAGAGTAGGCAGCAATGCCTGCCCTCCCTTCACCCAGCCGGGATGAGAAACAAAGCAGGTGGCAATGCCCTCCCTCCCTTTACCTGGCCAGGATCAGGATCAGTTGGCAATGTCTACCCCTCACCTTTACCTGGCCAGGATGTGTCACGGAGGAGGAGGCAATGCCCACCTGCCCACCCTCTTCTTTCTAGAGCCCGTTGTATTTTCCCCCACAATGGTCTTTATTACTAGTTAGTCTTTTAATCTTCCAGCTGACATGTTTTCTGCTTCCTTATTTATAGGAAGCTTAAATTTCAGAGGAAAGAAAGATGAGCATATAAAAAGCTGCCAGGGCAAAAAAAGAGGATGAATGTTCCTTTATATGGCAAAATCAGGTAGTAACATTACTGAAACTCTGATGCCTCAAACCACGTGGGCTCTAGCAATTGACATCATTAAAACAAATCAAAAAGAGTCTAGGATAATAATTCCAAACCGTTCCACAACAGGGTGAAATCTTCCCACTGAGACAGGATGCAAGCAGTCTAGTAAATATTTCAGAAAGAGATTTTGAGTAAAGATCATAAAGCCTGTCAGATACAGCACATGGGTCTCTTAAAATTCTGCTAGCACCTGAGGAGTCATTTCTGAAATCAGAAAAGATTCATCCATATTTTTAAATAATTGTATTGTAACTCCACCCTCCATATGTTTTGCCACAAGGGACTGTATTAACAAGGATCAAACAGCAAACAGTCACCTGAGATAAATCAGTGACATCTTGGGATATATCTTTAGAGATCACCTATTTAGCACGTTGAATTCCTGAACTGGAATAGAGACTAAAGGCTCAGATTAAGTAAGTGGGCTGGTCCATCTCATGGCAAATTCAGAGCTCTTTGAACGAAAGATTTAGCATATGAACCATTTAATGCCACCTTAGTGCCATTTGTTACACCTGTATTCCTCCTATAATTTACTAAAATGTCATTTTAGCCTTCTGAAATTTCTACATTCAAGCTAGTAATCTTGCAAATACCCCAGATGGGGAAGAACATGCCAATAAAAACTTCTTACCTGATTCCAGATGGAGAAGGATGCTCTTCAGTGACTTCTGAAAAGAGCAAGCAATATTCATTAAATGTCTATTTAGTTTGAGCAAGGACCAGTATTTGCAGTGTCTCTATCAGTACAGAACTATTTGAAAATAATGTAACACTCTGAAGTTCCACAACATAACCCAGGGAAGTGCTTCTTACAATGATTTGGGCCAGAAAATTTGCTGTAATGGATTCTTTCTACATAACTTTTTCCATTTCTAACTTTTCCATTTCTAAAAATGTACTACTTTAAAATTAGCAATGTAACAAATATAATTATAGCCAAACTGGAAAACTAAAAATCTCCTGAAAGAGATTAGTGAGCATAGCTGTTTAGGTGTTGTCAGATTAGGTGCTAAAGCTTTTTTCTTCTTAAAATGTAAAGAACATAAGGCAGCAGTTTCCAAATTATGTGCTGGGCCCCAAAGGTGGGTCACAAATCTGTCCCAGGTGAGCTGTAAAGGAGGAACAGAGTGAGTTAGGAGAGGAGCCTCATTGGCAAATCTGAGTTTGTTTCTGCATAATGTCCAAAACCACCATGAAATTCAGCCTGTTCCTCATGAACACTGTATTCTTACAAATATACACTAACTACGTATTAACTGATGTTACATCCCTATGGTTTATGTTTGGAAGGGAGAAAGTATCATAGAGTTACTTTGCAATTAGGCCCCACCTCGGCTATCCATGTCAGGTTGGAAAACTTAGAGGGTACTAATTTCACAGGATGTAAAAGTAACATGGCACAATTAAACTATGCCTTTAACCCACCTCTGAGGCATCCTACTATCTTCATATAAATCATAAATTTTATATTAATGCAAGTAACAGTTCCAACATTTTCATTTTTCAGTAATTTAATGCAGCTCGTACCAAATTCTAGCTGATCTGTGTTTGGCTCCGACTTGCAGATGAGCTGCAGAGATCCAGTCCTGGATCTAGAACTTCGTGAATTCTCTGCTTCACAGTGGTGAACTCCAGCAGCTTCCCTGTTGCTACGCCAACCTCGTGTGGGCCTGGCTGAACTGACTGGGATATCAGGAGCAATAACATTTGTGACTTCTTCTTCTTCTGTTTCTTCTTTGGGATCTGTAATATAAACATGTTAAAATATATCTAGATCAAGAAAGGAAACCCATCTCTGCTCTTAAAATTATTGAATTAGGAAAGCTCAATTATTTTTTTTCCACATATCACAAGAAGTGAGGACTACTAATCTATCGGCCCACAAAGATTAGTGCCAAATAGAGAGCTGATAAACTACAGAAAGGTGTTTCCAGAATATATGGTTCAGAACAACTGACATCACTTCTAAATAGGCAGAACTTTTAAAACTTTGTTAACTTTGTTCCATTATTTACACACTGTTCTTTGCAGCTGGTTCCAGTCTAAATTCATTTGAACGCTGCATCCAAAGATATAGACAGAACAAATGCAGAAGTCTACCAATACTTTCTCATAACGATTCAAGAACTGTCCTCCTTCCTTTTCCTGAGCACAACCTGTATGTAGAATGGCAGAGAAATCAATATATGTTGATCCGGAATGACAGGTATCAAAAAACATGACTCATGTTTAGGCTTCAAAAACTTTTGAAAATTAAAGACAATACAGAGTCTTTGATAGAGAAGCTTTTGCAAGATGGAAAATAATTTCCCAACAGCACAGTTCTAGGCAGTTACATTCTTCTAAGTCCATTGAACTCAAAAGGCAAGGGGGGTTGGTTTTGTTTATTTATTTATTTATAATTTCAATTCATAAACTGCCCTTCATTGAATGCACACAGCTCAGGGCAGTGAATATAATGATAAAACATGAATAACAACAATTTAGATGATTCACAGTAAAAATATTCTTAGGATAACAATAGTACTTCAGTGAAGTCTTTCCTGATCTTACATATATTACCATTTCCCCCCACTAGCACCCAATCCATGATAGCTTCCCACTGCCCCATAAACAAAAGGGGGAAGGAAGAAAAAGGAGGAAGGAGAGGAGGGAGTGCCAGTAGGATGGTATCCATTACTGTCCTCAACCAAAAGCCTGGCAGAACATCTCTGCCTTGCAAGCCTGGTGCACTGCACTAGGTATTGCAGAGAGTTCCACAAAGTGGGAGCCAGGACAGAAAATCAACAAAGCAGCCAGAGTCAGCAGGGCTACTGGATAACAGGAAGTGCACAGAGAGCATAAGGTAAAGGTAGTCCCCTGTGCAAGCACCGAGTCATTACTGACTCATGGGGGGACGTCGCATCACAACATTTTCTTCGCAGAAAAAGTAAGACTCGATTCTTTGCTTTTGGTTTATATGAAGATGCTAGAGTTAATGTACACATCTTCCGGCTATGCATCAAAACAACCACATCAATTATTAAAGAACAAATGAAACTGTACAAATAATTGGCAACAAAATATCCAGTTGGCACTCCAACAAAACTGACTGGCATTAAGTTTAGTATTAGCAGAAGCAAGTACTTCACACAATGCCAAATTAACTCATGGAACGCATGATGTTTTAGATAGATTTTAAAAGGATGATACAAACATACAGATAAACCAACCTAAACCAACAATTTTTAGATACGATTGCTAAAAGTGAAACTATGTCCAAAATCAATATACCTCAGACTATCAAATTTTTCAGTTTCTCAGGCTAGTAACCACATTTAACACAGACTTCCAAACTTGCGGTTTTAAGAACATTTAAAATGTTACCTTTCACAGCAACTTTATCCAGGTACCTGAAATAAACAAGGTATAAAAACAAGTGGTGAATTTCTCCTGTAAACACTCAACATTATGAAAGGGGCTCATTCAGAATACTGTAAAGCTTCCTGAACAGTCTCATCATAAATCAAATACACCACTCAGATCACAAGTGTTGACCTAACAGGTTTAGGAAAAATTGATAGCACTTTCCACCACATTTATTAATACCCTAGAACTCAGTGAAGTCTTTCCTGATCTTACATATATTACCATTTTCCCCCACTAGCACCCAATCCCATGATAGCTTCCCACTTGTTAGTTCTTGTACACAACTCATGACAGCCCTACCAAAACAACCAGCAAAATCAGTTAGGAAATTAATCCCATTATGTTCAATTTTAGTAACATTCAGTACAACTGTATGCATTTTAGTTAGAAGCAAATCCTACAGTGATCAACAATATTTACTTCCAAATAAACATGCATAGAGCTGCGCAGAATGTTGACTGCTGTTTATTACAACACTTGAAGATAAAGAACAGAAGTGTTCAGAACAAAAGCCACGTAATTGAATGGTTCACAATGGCACATTTATAAGGGTACAGAATTGTAGTCTACTGCACTTTTTATTGTATATATTACTTTCTTCTTATTACATTGTCTTCTACTATTGTAATCAATTTCCTCATGGTACATCAGGCCTCATAGTACATGAGGCCTCAGAACAGTTTTTGTTTGTCTGTTCTCTATTGAATGTCTTATGCTTTCCAAGGCATTATTTATATATTTTATAATCATTCTACAGTCTCAGTAAGAAAAGTGGGCTGTAGTCTTCCAGTCACAGTAGAAAACTGAAATGGCCCAAAGCTACATAATTTTTTTAAGTAGTTCCACATGCAAACTTAATGCTGTGATTTCCCTCCTCCGATAAATTGTTTCAGCGTGAATACTGAAGTGTCTTGGGGTGTGTGTGTGTGTGTGTGTGTAATAAAAGGCAGGTAGTGCCTGTGACGCTGTATGCGGTTTCACACGAGGAAGGCGAACAGAAACAGTAAGATTCAGAAGTACCGCATACTCGGCCAAACAATAACCGAAGGTGCTGCTTCCACGCCCTATGGCTGGTGAGCTTCCCGGGCGCATCTAGCTGCCTAAGGACGAGAGCGTGAGATCCGCCACCCCGCCACGGCAGGGCCGCATGACATCGAAAAACGGGCATCTCTCCTTCGTCCCTCCCAAGCGACAGAGAGGATACTCACGCGCCGCGCGGAGTCGCCTTCCTACAGGCAGAGTCAAGCAGAGTGGCAGTTGGCGGCGGTTCTGCTTCGCCACCAGGCGCAAGTTCCTCGGGCTCCTGGTTCTGCCGGACGCCAGGACTGCTGCGGCGACGGCGGGGGTATTCAGCCTTCCTCCGGCGTGAGGCGGCGGCGGCGGCGGCGGCCGCCCGGCCTCGCTCCCGGCCCCCTCGAAGGACCCGACTGCCGCCAGACTCCTCCTCCGGGTCGGCGATGGCAGGAGGGGCCGGGGGCCGGCGGCGGCCGCTGGGGGGTGGGGTGCGTTCCTCTTCCCTCTCCGGCTGCTTCGGCGCTTCTTGCTGCGTCTCCGGCTGCTCAGAGGCTCCCGGCATGGGCGCTGCTGGCGGAGGGGGCCCGGCAGCGGCTCCCCCTCCTGCTCCTGACAGCCGCGCTGACTGCTCACCCCGCCTCTGCTCGGCAGCCCCTCCCCCTTCGAGGGAACCGGCCCAATGAAGAATGAGTTCAGAGTTCAAGACGGACGCAAGATCCTCCCACGGCAGCCAATCAGGAGAAGAGATGCAAGGTACGCCCCGCCCACCCTACTCGCAAACCGCCCAATCAGAGCAGGACGCCGGGCTGGCTCGCCACGGGCCAATCACTGGGCGAGTCACGTCGGGAACGCGCGTACCGAGTCGGAATCCGGGCCGTGGCGCGCGCGCTTCCTACAACTGAGCCGTTTTTCTGTTATGTCCTTCACGCTAAGTGAAGAGTCCTTCGTCCCGGGCGCTTTGTGTAAGCGGCGAAGCGATAGATGTTGCCAGCTAACGCTGTCTTTAGAAAACCGTTAGTCCTGTTGTCGCCCCCCTTTCCCTGCAATACGAGCCGGTTGGAACTCCCAAGCCTCCGTTTTCAAGAATGAAACGAAATGGAAACCGTTACCTTTGGGAAATATGTTTTCCAGTTTTCACGTCGTCTGCTTTTTTCGAAGTTACATGTTTCGAAGGATTAAAAAAAAAACACTGTAGCTTCTCCTTTAAGAAAAAAGTACCGTCGTATGGCGGCTGATGGTCGGTGACAAAATGGCGTCTGACGAGAGGAGGTGGGACTCGTGGTATACGCCCATTTCCGCTCATTAGGCTGATACTGCACATGTCTAAGAGTTGTGTCATGGGAGCTGTAGTTTTTAACGGCGCAGAGGAGTTAGCCGTGTTAGTCTGCGGTAGCAAAATCAAAAAGAGTCCAGTAGCACCTTTAAGACTAACCAATTTTATTGTAGCATAAGCTTTCGAGAATCAAGTTCTCTTCCTCAGATGCATGGTCCAGTTTTCTTTCTACTAAAAAGGTAAACCCTGTGCAAGCACCGAGTCATTGCTGACCCATGAGGGGACGTCACATCACGACGTTTTCTTGGCAGATGTTCCCCCGTCTAAAATTATTGTAATTGGTAAGAATCCTCTACGTGTGAGGCTTCAGAGAACGAAAACCCGGGGGGCGGGGCGTGTGTGGAATACACAAACACACGCCCATACGTTTAGAGACGCCAGTTCTTTGCGTGCTTTGAAAAGTCTTCTACTCCAAAAGATACAAAGCTAGATAGGCAGTCATTTTAGTTTTCCTGGCTGAGAGATTCGTGTTCCTGACAGTGCCTGTGTTTTTTTAAATAACTCTTATATAAGCAGAAATACATGGAGAGGTAGTGGTGAGAGTTTCTATCAAATGTCTTGAGTTTTAAAAATTCAGGGATATAGGTTATATGGTTTATTTTGCTGCACTGGTTTAAAAACAATATCTCAAAGTAAAAAAAAAGAGAAAATACAGAAGATAACAGGTATGGGGAGAGTCCTGTGCTGTAGGTAAAAAAAAAATATTCAGCTTGATAAATGTATCCCTCGATTAATTTTTATTCCACTCAGAATGGTGTGGATGGTTTTTTCTCCTGCTGCTAGACTGAGAGTAGCAGTTAACTGGTCTGGTGAACTTCATATCAAAGTGGAGATTACTTGGACTGAAAAGAGACAGGCACACTGGGTTTCCAAAATGTTTGTTTATAAACAAATTAAGTTTATACCTAAGCAAATTTACTCCAGTCTAAGCCCATTGATTTCACTGTGATTTCACTGTAAGTGCCTGCTTTGTGCTGTCTACCATCTCCTTTCCCACACTGACCAATTATCTTAAACAAGCAATGGGGTGGGGGGCGACAGAGGCTAGGAGCAGGGGAATGAGATCTCTAATTCCCACCTTAGGCAAAGAGTCCCTCTACATACATGAGACATCTGACACATGAACAACACTTGTTGGGCGATACAATGTTAGCCAGGAAGGGTAGTTTAAAAACACAGAGCCAGCAGCAGGGCAAAGGCTTTGCTATATACTGGGACTGTGTGAAGGGCCTGTAAAATGCCAGAAGGAAAACTTTAGCCCATTATAATGTCTCTTGGTCCAAGCCCAGCTCTGGAAGGCAGCTCAAGCCCATTTCCATGCCTCATGATCCCACGCCTTCCGGGAGATGAAGATGAAATTAACAAACCCTCTGAGGAGCGACCTCTGCTGGCTCTGTCTTTTTAAACTATGCTTCCTGGCTAACATTGTATTTTCCTACACTTGATGAACATGTGCCAAGGCGTTTCATGTAGAGAGACTCACAACTTACTCTCAAAAGAGCTATATATACATGCAGAGAGAATACCGTGCCCCACCCCCACCCCCGTGTCCAAGGAATGCTGAGTCGCCTATTCCATCAGTTGTGAGTGTAAAATGGAGGAAGAAAGAATGTTGTAAGCTGTGTTGCATCCACACTGCCCTGTTTTTGCTTTACTTGAAGGCCACATAAAATTAATTCCAATTAGTTGAAATGAAAGTTGTATGAATTTTAAAACCTCTTTTTGACAAAAACACAATAGTATTTTGCCACAATGTGTGTTGGGAAATTGGCCTTAATTTTCATCTACTCTTTGTTCTGATGCTATCTGACTGATCTTGTATTATTTAGCTGTTCATTGTGGATTAAAAAGACATTTCGTAAAAGTTATTTGTATCATTGAGATTTTTTTGAAAACAATAAACAGAATTTGGAAAAAGAAAAAGACATTTCCAAGTGCTACCCAGCAAGTCTAGGGCTGTTCTGCAGAGAAATTAAAAGGCCTTTTGTCAATTTCTACATGTGATTTTTATGCATGGGATTTTAAAACAATTCCTTTCTAAAGACTGACTTAACAAAACATAAAGAGAGAAACACTGAGAGAAATTTAAAGTCCGGCAGCTATTAACTCCAGCTGTAGTTATGGCCTTTGGGCAAGCACCTTGATCTTCTAGAACACTTCCATGCTTGATAACAAAGATGGCAAAGCAAACATGCTCAAATATTTGATTGAAAAATTAACTGTATATTAGCAACAGGAATAATTTTTATATTAAAGATAACTCTATACTTTAAATGTTACAGAAGAATAGCTGCAGAGGAGTTAGCCGTGTTAGTCTGTGGTAGCAAAATCAAAAAGAGTCCAGTAGCACCTTTACTCTCTTTAATCTTTAATCTTCGTCAGATCAACCCGAAGCCAGTGCAGCTGGTGCAGGACAGGTGTGATGTGTGACTGGTAAGGTATACCAGTCAGGACCCGTGCCGCCGCATTCTGTACCAGTTGTAAAATCAAAAAGAGTCCAGTAGCACCTTTAAGCCTAACCAATTTTATTGTAGCATAAGCTTTCGAGAATCAAGTTCTCTTCGTCAGATGCATGATCTAAACTGGTTAAATACAGAAGAGGAGGGGAGATAGGGGAGAGAAGGGGACATATATCAGAAGGGGACAGGATGCAATTAGCGGGGAGGCAACCAAAACATTCCTTTGCTAGTAAATGTAAACATCTCCTTTTGGTGTGGAGTCAGTTTGCCGTGTTAGTTTGCAGCAATCCACTGCAATTGTGAGGATGTTCCATTGCTACTCCGAATGCCTCTTGTTTTACAGTGGCAATCAGAGGCAGATCTACTGTGAAACTGAAGAACGCTTAAATTCTTGATGCATATTGTCTCTAGAAAATGACATTACAAGGAAACTCGCATATGACAAAACTGTATGTGAATATGTTGCTAGAAAAAAACGAAAAAAGTATTTTGTAAAATGCGCTTCATGTAGTATGTATTCTTATAGGTATCTAAATTATATTAACTGTGGTCTTTGCTATGTTTTATTTTATCATTATGTGATGCATCATGCATGTATACAGCAATACATTATGTGATGCATCATGCATGTATACAGCAATACTCACCAATAAAAATTTTCTAAAAAAAAAAAAAAGCATTTCCCTAATTTTCATCCCCCATAACTCAGGAACTATAAGGCATAGCCTAGGAAATTTTTGTTCACATAAGTGACTTTGACATGTGAGATAACCCAGTACAGCTATTTTAATCAAAATCTGAGATATAGCGGTTAAACTTAAAAAAAAATTGTGGTGATGAGCCATGGAACAACTCCCCTGAAGAAGATAACAGTGGTTACTAGGGTTGCCAGGTCCAGGTTGGGAAATTCCTGGAGATTTTGGGGGTGGAGCCTGGAAAGAGTAGAGTTTGGGGAGGGGAGGAGCCTCAATGGGGTATAATGCCATAGACTCCACTCTCCAAAGCACCTGTTTTCTCCAGGGGAACGGATCTCTGTGGCCTGGAGATCAGGTGTAATTCTGGGAGATCTCCAGCCACTACCTGGAGGCTGGCAACTCTAGTGGTTACCCAGACCTCGTTGCTGGTGGGAAGGGGCTCACAGTATGGCCCATTTTCAAGGGCTCCACCCCACCACCCCACTCTCCACCATTTGGGCCTCGAGGTCTTTGCAAGAGCAGCAAGGCCCTTTGGACCTTGTTGAATTTTGCCCTATTGTTGCTGGTTGCGAAGGGGCCCCCATAACAGTTCAAGCTTCAGGGCCCCGAAAATGTAGATCCACCCCTGGTGGCAATTCAAACATCATGGAGATTGTTACCATGTGGATGCAGCTAAGATTGCTGCTTGTCAGAACTGAAGAGTTATACTTGTTCAGTAGAGTACATTTTAAAGTGATAATGTTATTCACAGTTTTAAAAGAGAATTACTGAACTATCGGCATCTGAGCAATGTTTTGAATTCAAGCAGGAAGGTTATGTATTTGCTCTTTCTCTCTCGTGGTGCTGCTCTGACACCCAGTGGCCATTTTAAGTAGTGCAAGGTGTTTTATTGAAGCAAAAAAAAAAAAGCAACAGGAAACAGCAAGTTCTTCACTATTATGGTGGTGGTGGTGGTGGAAAGTGCTGCCAAGTCTCACCCAACTAATGGCAACCCCATAAGGTTTTCAAGGCAAGAGATTTCAGAGATAGTTTGCCATTGTCTGGCTCAGGAACCTGGACTTCCTTGGTGGTCTCCCATTGAAGGACTAACCAGGGCTGACCTTGCTTAGCTTCTGGATCTGATGAGATCAGGCTAGCCTGGGCACCTACCAGTATACCTTCCTATTATAGCTGCCAATAAGTAAGGCTGCCAACTTTTCAAGCAACCTCTATATAATAACACATGAACTATGCTGAATCAAATTAAGCATCTGTCTAGTCCAGAATCCAGACAGCTGCTTCTAGGAAGCCCAGAGGGAAAACATTATGGCAATAGTCCTTTTCTGCCACTGCCGTTCAGCAATGGGTTTCTAGTAGAATCCTACTTGGAGATTCTTTGAGCCTTAATAGCCAGTAGTTGCTGATAAACTTGACTGCCATTGAGTTTTCCTAATCCCATTTTAAAGCCAGTGGCAGCCTCTAAAATGAATTCCATGTATTAAACATGCGATGTGTGAAGTACTTCAGTTTATCTGACCTGAGTCTATAACTACTCAGTTTCATTAGATGTCTCCAAGTTATGGAGAAGAGAGGGAAATCTATCCACTTTTTCTACTTCTATACATAATTAGATTTTTATTTTGTTCCTACTTTTTAAAGTTTCCTCATCATATAGGCTCAGGATTTAATTTTGTCCTTAAAACACACTGCATTCACAAGATTTCACTTGTACATTTGCACATCTGTGCTGCAGTACTATGTAGAATGTGGGAAAAGAGGGCCATGGTATCGTCGACACTGGATTGTGAAGCAGTAAGATTATAAGATCTTGAATAAACTGGACTTTTAAATCTACTGAATAAAATGACCAGGATCTCTACAGGAAACAAATGCATAGGCATCATGGACCAAGTTCAGCATAATTTTTGTGAGGCTTTAATGGTGATAGTCATTGGGGGAAGAGAGATTCCCTACCCCTAATCTTTGGCTGATTCTAATATAAGGATTTTACCCAGGTGGAACACAGTAGGCCCCCATTTTTCTGGGGAGCTTCCACAAGAGGTTCAGCTTTTTCCAAGCATGATGTGTGGGACTCCTGTGTCTTTCCTCTTTAAACCAGAGCAAAGGATAAATCTCCTTTGCTCTCACTTAAAGGGTGATTGTGAGTAGAGCATCCTATGGAAGCTCTACCTGCAGCCACTCTAGAGACAGCTATGCCCCACCTTCAAAATGGCAGAGCTAAATTCCATTTTTCTCCCCCTCTCCCTTCAGACCTTTAACAGACTCTATTAGATTCATAGCTGAGCCGTACCAGGGGGAGGGGAGGTTTCAGGTGTCAAAATTCTTGTCTCATCAGTACTGTTGTGCTGATGCAATGGTGAGGTGAGGACAGCAGCCAGCAATATGGGAACTTGGTGAGTGGACCCCATCCCTGTCTGTCCCCACCACTTGCACCATAGAATGGCTTTTCCCACCCCCTACCTCCATGTAGAAACAGCCCCAGTGGTATAGTTGCTTTCGTTCCTTTAGCTCTATTCTCATGTTGCTTTATGGAATACTGCCAGAAATTTCTTGAAAAGGCAGGAGCATTTCAAATGCTGGGTTGCATTCACTATGGGTTGGATTCTGTAATAGAAAATAATGGGAAGTTGTTTAAACTCACTTCCCAAGCATCACTGCTCTGTAGACCCCACAAAATGTTACCTGTTCCAGTGTCTTTTCAACAATCTGAGTAGTGTGTGTGCGTGCATGTGTGTGAGAAAGAGAGGGGCAGATCCCAATATGTAACTATTACTTTCTGTGGGTTTTTTTTTTGCATTTGTCAAGTAGTAATCCCATTGATTAACTTCTTCCCAGGTAAGTCACCCTCTTGAAGAAATCCAAAGAACATCTTGCCATCTGTCAGTAAAATTCCACTGCTTGATACATTAGGATAGGTGCCTTGGCTGCAAGAAAGATGGCAGAATGATCACTTGAGATCAGCATATTCCTGATAAGACCAAACTACCCTCTCTTCCTGTTTAACAATCTGTGTACATTTTTTGAGCTGCTCAAAATGTGATTTGCTGGAGCAAACCTCAACCTCAAAAAAGAAGAAGTACAGCTAGGAACTGAATAAGTCCGCCTAAACCACAAACCCAGTCACCATTTTGCTCATTTCCTCTTTGATTCTATCATAAAGTAAGCCTGAATCCCACCATCTCAAGGAGCTCCTACAGAGAAGATTCTATTATCAATAAGCAATGGATGAGTTAGGTAAGTAACTTTCCAGCTATGGAAAAACAGCAAGGAGTGACAGCATAGAATTGACCGAGATGTACTTGTTTTCATTAGAGTGCTTGTTGTGGGAACACTAAGCAATTGTAGGGGTGGCGCCATGTTTCCTGACAGAGGCTTTGTACGTTTAACAGCTGCACAAAAAAACAGGCACTTAACAGGTGCCGCTTTCTCCTATGATAGGGCAAAGATGGGTGTGTTGAATTTCTGACAGACATGTTAGGAGAAATGGTGGCAGCTTTATTTTGTCACTTGTGCTCTGAGGTACTGGTATGGATGAAAACAACACAAGTAAATGAATTATAGGGATGGAAAACTTAAACACAAGTGAAAGGTGCTTATTAGTTTACAAACAAGGGGTAAGAGGAGATACTTTACAAATGCAGCAATAGGTAATGAACAGAAAGATTACAAATATTTAAATAAGGTGGTAGGTCCAGGAATTAATGAGTACAAACTGGATGGGAGCAAGTTTCAGACTGGAAAACAGAACAAGATTTGTAATTGTTAGAGGAATAAAATACTAGAATGTTCTAGATGTAACTGGATAAATGTAAATATCATAATTTTGCTTTCAATATCAGTTTAATCTGCAGCAATTATCCACCAGTGATGTTATTTAGCTCCACTCACCATAAAAAATTTCAACTGCCCATTTCCACATATTAAAACACTATTAAAGGGATGAGGTGCTGTTAAGTTGCAGCAATGTATGCAATGCTTAACCAGCAAGGATGTTTTAAATTAGGAGGAAGCAGGGAGCCTGTGTAAATTCTTGTCCGGTCCAGTGTGGAAGGCCTCCTTAATTTCTGATTAGTCCCTTAAAGAAAAAATGGCAGCAGCAGATCCCTGCAACAACAAGCAGTCCCTCTGTAGGGCTAGGCAGGAATTGATGCAGCACTCTGCCCTTCCCACCCAACCCAAACAAGGCTGTAGATTTGTGGTTACAAGGCAGCCTGCTTGTTGGAAAACATTCTCCTTTCAAATAAGTGGTGACTGCAACAGAGGAACTCCTATACCTCCATTGTAGGGTTGCCAACCTCTAGAGGGAGCCTGGAGATCTCTTGGAATGACTACTGATTTCCAGACTACAGATATCAGTTCCCCTGGAGAAAATGGCTGCTTTGCAAGGTGGACTGTATGGCATTATACTTAACTGAGGTCTCTCTCCTTCCTAAGCACCGATCTCCCCAGGCTACACCCCCAAATCTCCAGGAATTTCCCAAAGTGGGGCTGGCAGCCCTAATCCATAGTGGTATCTTGCAAAAGAATCTTTGATGGAGAGAAAAAGGAAATGAGAGGTGGGGAAGAGAATAGAGGCTAGTGGAAAATGAGATGTAAAGCTAAAGAAAGAAAACTCCCACAAAGCCAACTACAGGAAGATTTGTACTTGTTAAAGTAATCAGGTTCTTTATCCTTCGTCTGGTTTCTCCAGAAAGAGTGTTATTTCAGTGGGCAGACAAACCAGGGTATAAGGTGATTGTTGCTGATGAATTAGGGTGAATTTGTGGGTTATGCATAATGTGGAAGACTTGAAAAATGAAGATGAAATAGTTTTACTGACAAGAATTGGATTATACAATATATACACAGGTTAGTGTCCAGTCTTTCTCTTGTGACTCATGTCACACCTCTATGATCTTGGCCCATTTATTGTGTAATAAGAAAAAGCCACTCTTAACCACATCTTTCAAAAGTAGAAAGGACCAGCGTATGCACACTCTCAAAGCTACTGGCAGGAGATTCCGGTCCAGATTCCACTGCAAGAAACAGAGATTAGGAAGAAGCTTTTAAAGGCTCCAGCTACTGTGAGTGATGTGACAGTTGGGATGCTGGGCGGGGGGGGGAGGGGAGCAGTTTCATATGGCTTGCATTCTTTGGAGGAGTGGCAATGAGTGTAGGATAGTCTCTGGACAGAAGATATACTAATGTTGAACAAAGTAGAAGAAGATAATTTGGAAGACACATTGACGATTAGACAGATTCATGGAGGATAGGCCATGGCAGTAAACCTCTGAATACCAGTACTAGGTAGAGTTGCCAGGTCCCCTTGCCCTCCTAGTGGAGGGGGAGACTTGGCCCTTACGTTTCGGATGTCCTGGATGTCACTTCCAGAAGCAATGTCATTGCACAGGCCCCGGAAATGCTCCCAGGCTGCACATCAGGCCAATTTGGGCCCCCAAACAGGCTGAATCGGACGGCACAAAGCCCAGGAGCGCTCTTGGGGCCTGCATAAAGACATCACTCCTGGGAATGATGTTGTTGCACTGCATTGGGAGCATGCTCCGGGAGGCCTGTTACCGCTTTTTTCCCACTGACTAGGTGAGTGATGGCAGGGGTAGGATGCTGAGAGTTGAGGAATGGCAACATTGGGGAAGGCTTCTGCCTCTATTAGGGTTGCCAGGTCTTCTTCTGGTAATCCTCTGACCCCTGCAGCCACTCAATAGATCAGCACCACTGTGGGGAGGGGAGCATGGTGTGAAGGGAAAAAACCTCAGTTGTGGCAACAGCATGATATCGTTTCTGGACCAAACCCAGAAAAAACTATAGAGTTTTCACTGAATCCTAGAGTGACATGACAGCACTTCTAAGTTTGGCCTGAAAATAATGCGCTGTTGATATGATAGCATCCCCCATCTCCTCACTCCCATCTTCCACAACCATAACTTCTATGCCATGTTGTTGGCCAGATAGAATAACTGGTTGGCCACTGTATGAGACAGGATGATGGACTAGATGGACCACTGGTCTGATCCAGCAGGGAAGCTCTTATATTCTTATGACAATTGTATGTTGGTTGATACAAGAAAGATGTAAAGCAAAGAGAATATATTCAATAAACTTTTGCCCAGTCCTATGACTTAACTTCAGTTATTTTAAAGCAAATTATTATTTAGAGTACAACATGCAACTACTAAACTATCCCAAGAGCATGTGAAGCAGCCTGCCTTCAGACTTCATGATGGGATCAGATACACGTCAAATAAATATACAGTGCCATCCTAAGCAGAATTACACTCTTCCAAGCTCATTGACTTCAGTGAATGAACTTAGGAGGGTGTAACTGCTTAGGACAGCACTGGTAGAATCTGACCCTGGGAGCCACCTAGAAGAGATCTATGAGTGGGGTTATGTTCAGCAGCCTCCTGGCCAAAAGATCTTATACTGGTGCACTGCTTTTATATTGGTAATGTCTATGGGAGAATTCAAAGGTTTAACACTTTCCCCATTGATATCAATGAGTAAGAAATCGTTCTCCTAGAGGAATCATAATGAATCTTTTCCTCCTGTAGGTTCTTCATTAATTTTTTTCCCCATGACAGTAGCTGCCTGGACTTGCAAGAGCCTTGCTCATCCAAACATAGCCCACTGAAATGACAAGTATTAGTTACTGATAAATACAGAAGCCAAGTTGCCAAAACACTTGCAGTCAGATACACCAAAGGGTATGCAGAAAACAAAAAAGGAACATACAACATTCACCACATATTGGCTTTGTTCAGATGCTTTGTTGGCAGAATTGGAACTAACCTCGGAGATTTTGAGTGAAGGTGACACAGAACCCCCAAAGGTTTGCTATCTTCTGGAACGTGACAACAAGGATAAACTAGACTCAGCAGCAGCACAGTCCAGTGTCCTCCAGCACAAGAACCTAATTACCCCAGAAACCAAAAAGGTATTTTCATCAAAATTCCTCATTAACAAGAAATACAAGTTCCAAGTTATAGAAAGCTGAGACTCCTCAAGATGAATTATCTAGAAACTTTCCCCTGTAGAATATTCATTTTGCTCCTTGGCTCATCTACTCCAATCTATAATGCTTCCATTTTTTCATTACTGCCTTGTAATAATATATTACGGTTATGTAACACAACATGTAGCTGAAGAATGAAAAAGTCTATTGTGAAATTAAGTTTTAAAAGAACTGTGTGAGAACCATACACTAAAATAGACTATAAGGAATGTTTAAAATTTCACTAATCAGTGACATTTTAAACATTCCTTATAGTATGTAGAACCATAAATGTAGTGTTGCCAACTCTGGGTTGAAAAATTTCTGGAGATTTGGGGCTGGAGCCTGGGGTGGGGGGGTGGGGAGGGGAAGGGACCTCAGTGGGATATAATGCCAAAGAAACCCCTCTCCAGAGCAGCTGTTTTCTCTAGAGATCAGGGAGATCTCCAGGCCCCACTAGGAAGCTGGCAACTCCAAGTGGAACACATGCATTGCATATGTAAACCTGCACAAATCTGTCCCTGGTACCTAGGAATCCCAGGTCCCCTGGTGGGGTGCCAGAGATCCCCCGCTCCCACCCCTCGCCACCACTCCCCTGGCCAGCATGGGAATAAGCCTCCCGGGTATGCTCCTGGGGTGACATGATGATATCATTTCATGGAAGTGACATTATCATGCCTCCCTGGGAGAACTCCCATGCTTCGCAGCAAGCCAATCTGGGTGGCTATCATGGCTTTTGGATAGTGAAGTCTCCCCGACCCCCACCCCACTGCCAAAGCATCTTAGGGATTGCTTGGCAATTCCCAAAATGGCAGCTGCAATTGTGCAGTTGCAAGATCTTTTTAAAGTTTTGGAATGTTTAAATCCCCATCATCTCCCCCCCCCCCGCCGCCCACACACATATACAGAGAGTGTTTAGATTTTTCTGCAAACCTAGAGGTTCCTCAAGTTCTGCAGAAATATCTCATCAATCAGAACATTGCCTTTTTTGTGGATTTTTTGATCCGCATTCTGATGCCATTGTTCACAATTAGATGTACGACTGGAGAGCAGTACCTGTACAAGTGATTTTGTATGTAGACAATGTTTTCTTTATACAGATACTTTCTGTGTGTATCCCTAGGTACAACCAGCAGTGAGCATTCAATATCATGGAGAAGATGCAGACAGTATTTACAGGTAAATGCTACATCAAGAAAACACAGCAGCCCTCATATTGCACTGCCCTCTATTGTTTCTTGTATTCTAAGGGAAACCCTCCACAGATAATGGTCAAACCTGCGGTGTTTAAACTACTACATTTACTCAAAAGGAAGATGACCTCGAACATATGATGAACTCCCTGTAAAAACATGTCTCCCCCCACACATTATTATTGGATGCAATTCTAACTGGGATGCAAATATAAGATGACGTTCTCTTTTTAAATGGCATTCCTGGGAGGAAAAAAAAAACTAGTTTTGCATTTGATTAAGAACCATATTGCAGTTTATTTAAGCCACGGCTACCAATTCACGCAGTTACAAGACAAACCATGTCCCAATATAGTTTAACGACTTCTTAAAAGGCATATAGATTATGTTCCGTATGAGAACTCCAGCTGAACATACCCATAATAGAAATGTTTTAATTTAAAAAAATCATGTCTCTAATCTCAACAAGAATTAGACTTCTTACTAATGTGATTTTACCCAATGGCAACTGCAAAATTGCTCCCTAGGCTGCAGCTAACTTATTTTTGCCAAATCAAAGGAATAATTTTTGAGATTAGACAAGTACAGTTGCTGATTCAATTTTGTTTCATTTGAGATTAAGAAGGAATCCTAGCCCTGTTCATATGTTACAGTGAACATGCATACAACCTGCATGTATGTGCATATGCCTGTTTGTAAGAAAGAGCCAACACACATTCATTTTACAAATGAAACTGCTTCTGCCTGTGGCCATCACTACAATTTTATAATCTATTTTATGCCTGTATTTAGCCAGGTAATGGTCTTAATGCTTCAGATAAATGAATACAGCCAAAGAAGAGGTGGTAGACTGGTTAAACAACTCATTACAATTTGACTTGTTTCCCTACTGTTAGAAAGTCTGTATGGTTCCTGTGAGAATGGCCCTGTTTTACCATCTACAAAGAATTTTTGACCTTTGTAGTGTCAGTTTGACACTAGCACTTAACAAGACATGCATGAAAAAGAGACATCATGGTACATGGGGCTTGTGCAGTAATCCACAGTATGAACTGTGCCATCCTATTATCATATAGGTACATGAAAAAGATGCTTTGCGTTAATACATCCCCAAATATACTGTGGTGATACGGAAAAGTTACTTTAGATTACCGGCATACCCAATGGTGCACTTTTGAGACTAATAGTGAGTAGCAGAGATTGGAGCTTGGCAGAGATGATGTTATAAATTATATTAGAACTGAGGAGTGTATTTCTCTTCCATCATAAGTATGATTTTATCTCCTCTGCAGCAAGGTGCCAACTCCACAGCCCCTGGTCTCGTCATCGTCTTCCACCTCAGCTGCTCAACAGCTGGATGACCTGCTGGCTGGTTTGGGATCAGTGCAGTCCAAGGTGAATCATGGCCTTTCTGACCTCTGTAGAAGGAACAGTAGCAACCCCTCAGTTTGTAATGATGCCTGCACATTCCTGAAAGAGTGATGCTTGTTATATTACATTTTTCGTGTACTTAATTTTGTAAATTGATGCATGACGCAGGAGTGACCTGTGCTTGTGTTCTGTGTAGAAAAGGAAGAAAATGAAGGGAGAAAAGAGGGTTTAATAAAGGTAACAAGAATAGTAATTTGTGAGGGTTGTTCTTTTCAAGGCCTAGCAGTTGCTCCTAAGGTGTTCTGAGGTGGGGTAAGGAAAGAATATGAAATGGGAGAGTGCAATGAAAATATGTCTATACGTAATTTCTAGGAATGGCATGACGGAAGAAGTGGGCTTTGAGGACGGAGACTGTGGCTTGACAGATATAGAAGATGGAGGTTCTTTTGTGTGTGTGCAAAATGCCATCATGTCACAGCCAACATATGGTGACCGCCCCCCCCCCCCGGGTTTTCAAGGCAGGAGTTAGAGATGGTTTGCCATTGTCATCCTCTGCACAGCAACCCTAAAGTTCCTTGGTGGTCTCCCAAGTACTAACCAGAACAGACCCTGCTTAGCTTCTGAAATCTGACAAGATCAGACCAGCCTGGTCCATCTAGAGCATTTTTAGGGATAGTTAACATGAAAAAGGTAGAGGGAAGTATAATGAAAGTCTTTACAAAGAGCCAAATAAGTATCTTCCAAAGGCCAGTTCAGATAAGTGATTAAATGGGCAGATGGATGGAGGATATTTTAAATGTAACCAAAGTACATGGTGAGAAAAGGTTAAGTTGCTTCAGTAACACAGCAATTTTCCTCTGCTGGGTAGATAGAAAAAAACTGGAAAGATAAGGGAGAGAGAGGGTTCAGAGAAAGGATACTGTGCTAAAGGTTCTCATTTGCTTTTTCTGTAGCCTTCATATGGGACAGAAGGTCCTGGAGAGCCATCATCAGGAGAACAGAATGCCCCTGACACCCTAGACAGCATGTTGGAAGGACTGACTCAGGGACTGCAGGACCTTGGAGTGGCTGCTGTGCCCAAGGGCAATTGTGCTTCCTGCCACAAACCTATTGCTGGAAAGGTGAGAAGTGGTGGGCCATGAATCCTGATGGTAGTAGTAGTTCTCAGGCCTACTACTGGTGTTGCTATTGATAATCAGTTACTGCTGCTAGAGTGTCGATTGTTCTTATAATATGTGTCACATACTGCTGAGGGTCTTTTTTATTATTAGACTTCCAAATATAAAACAACATATGTAACTTAACACATTTAATACTCCCAATTACAGAAAGAAACAAAGAGGTCTTATAATATCTCATAAAATGAATAGAACACTTTCTCTCTTACCTTATTATTCCAAAACATTATAAACAGTACCCAGTGCTCAGTACATTTATGCTGAAAATTATTTCTCTGGGCTCTTTGATAATATATTAATTTAGATAATAATGCAATATTCCATGCTAGTCTGTCAGATTATTTTAAAGGATGCATTGCCCTTTCAGGTAGACTGATTTTGGGCTTACTCATCATATCACTGCTAAATGGGCAATAGCAAAATGGGAAAAGTTAGAACCTCGTTCAGAAATTGAATGGTTGGATCAAGGGATTTATTACAACCTAACATTTCATTAACAAACTGAATTACAAATTTCCAAAAAGGTTGAATTTTGGAATACATACAAAATCTTCCATAGATGAGCCTCACCACTATTTCTCTATATAGTGCTGAGGGTCTTACGATCTCAACCAAGATCAGGGGTTCTATGGCTTGCTCAGCTCTGTGGATTCCTCATTAGAGCCCTCTGGGAACCATTGTTTTTACGGACAGACATTTTGGTGGAAAGGAAAGTGTCTCTCTGCACTTACAGGACCATTATATGGTGCTTGCTGATGTTTAGGTTGTTACAGCGCTGGGACAGACGTGGCACCCAGAACACTTCACCTGTGCCCATTGCAAAAAAGAAATGGGTGCCAGGCCCTTCTTTGAACGGGACAGCAAGGCCTACTGCCAGGAAGATTATCATCAGCTCTTTTCTCCTCGCTGTGCTTATTGTACTGCACCAATTCAAGAGGTATGCAATTTTTCTCTCTATAAAAGTTTCTGATTGAGACCTAGGGTTGCCAGGTTCCTGTACTCTCCTGGCTGGAGCAGGGGACCCACCAGCACTCATCTTCTTTTTGTTCCTTTGCTCCTGCACCTGCGCAATGATGTCACTTCCAGGAGACATCATTACTAGGGTTTGCCAGGTCCCTCTACCTTCCTGCCAGGAGGGCAGAGGGACCTGGTACTTGCCTGAAGCCAGTAGTGTGCTCCTTCTTTGCATGCACGCAAAGCCACATGCACCCCAGGGCTGACACAACAAAGTGACATCATCATACTCCCGCGCTCTGCACAGGACCAATTCGGCCTGTTTGGGGCCCAAATGAGCCCCAAACGAAGTACGGGGATGCTCCTGCAGCCAACAGAATGATGTCACTTCTGAAAGTGACATCACCACGCTCCCTGGGAGCGCACGCACAGCACGTGTTCCCTGGGTGCTTGCCGGTGGCGGGCAACCCTTGGGGAGCTTGCTGCCTCCTGTCGATTACTGGGTGATTGCCGAGTGAGGGGAAAATCCCTGGGAACCCTAGTAATTTCATAGGTGCAGGAGTGTGTGCGCACTTCTCAGTGGGCCGATTTGGGCCTCGAACAGGCTGAATTCAGCCCATTTGGTGCCCAAATCAGCCTACTGCAAAGTACAGGAGTGCTGTTAGGGCAGCTCAGTGATATCACTCCAGGGAAGTAACGTCATCATGCTGCCCCGGGAGCGTGCCGGGAAGGCCCATTCCCATGCTTCCCCCCCAGCCAACCAAGTGAGTGGTGCCAGGGGGTGGAGGGTGGGAATGGCAGATCCCCCGCTCCGACCAGGGGACTGGTAACTTTAGAGCTGAGGCCACTTGGAAGATTTTCCATTCCCTTTGCCTCTCTTCCTGCTCCACTAGCATTATTCTTTCAACTATTAAGGCTTTCCAGTAATGAAATTCCATTACCCTGTTTTCTTTTCTTTGCAGAAAGTTCTTACAGCCATGGATCAGACCTGGCACCCAGAGCATTTCTTTTGTGCCCACTGTGGGAAGATGTTTGGCAATGAAGGTCTGTTCTTTTCTCCCCTTCCCTCCACCCAGATCCCTGACCTTCCCTTTGACTTTTGCATGGCTGCTTACACAATACCTATCCATAGGGTTTTTGCAGAAGTTGCTCTTTTAACCTTTACTTGTCATTACCGCCTATTTCTAACTGCTGCTTTCCTTCCAGCAGTGCTAAATCTGAAGGATCAACATAGTCTTTTTCTGTGGAGACCTTTAGGACTGTGGCATTTTGTAGTAAAGAATACAAGGAAGATAGTACCCCAAATCTGCAAAACTATTCCATATCATTCTGCAGTTTCTTTGTTGTTCCCATAACTGGTCTTCCTTCCTATATAAATATTTATATAGAATGTGAATTTACATTGGGAAGAATTTCAGAAATGATACAGGCATTTCATTAGGCGACGAATCAGAGGATGAATGATTTAAGGATGAGTAGCATTATTTTCTGGGCTTCTTATTTCCCATTATTGTTAATATATTTGAATGTACTAAATGTGAGCTGAGAGCCCATCCATATGTGAACATAAAAACATAAGAAGAGCCCTGCTGGATCTGAACAGCACCCTTTAGTCCAACATCCTGTTTCACACTGTGACCAACCAGTTAATATGGAGGGCCAACAACGGGGCACAGAGGCTGAAGCCTTCCCCTGATGTTGCCTCCTAGTACTGGTATTCAAAGGTTTACTGCCTCTGAATGTGGCATTTCCATTTACTCACCATGCCTAGTAGCCACTGATAGATGGATCTTCCATGAATCTGTGTACTCCCCTTTTAAAGCTTTGTGTAATCTACATCCTGTGGCAGAGAATTCCACATTTTAATCACTTGTTGAGTAAAGGAGTACTTCCTTTTGTCCATCAGCTTCATTGGGTGCACTCACATTCTAGTATTTTGGGAGAGGGAGAAAGTGTTCTCTCTGTCCAGTCTCTTTGCCCCATGCAAACTTGTGCCATGTTTTGTCGCAGCTGTCTTTTTTCTGAACTGAAACGTCCCAATCGCTTTAGCTTTTCCTCATAGGAAAGGTGCTCCACCCCTTTAATCATCTTGGTTGTCCTCTTCTGTACTTTTTCCAGCTCTGCAGAACTGCTCACAGCATTCCAAATGAGGGTCCTCCATAGCCTTCTACAAGGACATTATAATATTGGCTGTTTTATTTTCAATCCTTTTTCCAGCACAGAGTATGCATATTTCACTGCTGTGGCAGACTGAGTAGATATTTTCATACAGGTATCCATTATGACCCCTAGATCTCTTTCCCTTTCATTCTCAGCAAGTCCAGGCCCTATTAGAGTGTACTTAAAGTTAGAACTTTTTGTTCCAATGCACATCACCTTATACTTGCCTACACTGAACTTTGTTTGCCACATGGTTGCCCACTTACCCAGTTTGCAGAGATCCTCCTGGAGTCCTTCAAAGTTAGCCTTGGTTTTTACCATCTTGAATAATTTTGTGTAATCTGCAAATTTGGCCATTACACTGTTCACCCCCCCCCCCCCGTTTGAGATTATTTATGAACAAATTAAATAGGAAACATTTGAAAGCTTATGGTTGAGAACTGGGGCACAATCCAGCTAAAGCTGAGCATTTTTAAGTTGCTTTGATTTTAACAGGAGCATTCTGCTTAACGTTCCCACTGAAATCATGGAACTGAAAAGATCATAATTTTGGATGGATCATGCCTGGTTTTTAGCATGGGTACCACTGTTTGCTGGTGTTACCTTGGGATCAGGGCCGAGGAACGTATTGACCATTTGTTCAGGAGCACTAAGCAAATATGACAGCTTGGATATAGCAGTAGAGGGTGATGATGACATCAGATCCAGCAAACATGCTTGTACAAGGAATTGGCAGAGCAGATATTTCCTTGTCCATTCCCCAAGCAGTCTTTGTCCTGAAAATATTGCATCAGTGGAGGAAAGAACAATTTTACTCGATTCCTTGTTGCTGTAATGCCTTCTACTTTGGTGCTTTTAGTGTGGGAAGCTTTCATGATGCTCACAAAAGAGTTTCAGGACAAACATGCTGTTTGGGGAAGGGAAGGCAGGGAGTGATCAACTTCTCCTATAAACTCTTCCGCTGGATTCAATGCATTATGTAGGAATGATTCCTAACTCATTCGTATTGACCTGTTGTAAGAATCAGCTAGACATATTCGTGACTTTTTGTTTTCTAAGGCATTTTGATAAAAGAGACATGTTTGACATTGCTGGAATGTGGCACTGAATAGCCTCAAGTATCAATGTGGCCAGTCCCTCAGAGATTGTGTTTGGAATCATTATGGTACCAGTGGTGATTCTTCCTATGGAGTTCAACATCAGCTCTCTTTTAGAAAGTGTTGTATTTCTCTCCTGGGAGTGTGGCTCTGCAGTGCCTGTGTGTCTCTGTGTGTGAAAGCTAAATTTGTTCCTAGCTCAACAGCATGTCACAGAGACTTATTATTTTCTTTCCTTGGGAATAGCCATTAGAAGAGCATAAACATACTCATGGCCTCTGTGGGACTTAGATCACAAACTAGCACTAATAGGCTCCCGTGAGCCCAGTTCTAGTAACTGGGCCCCAGTGAATCTTTGAGCACTTAGTGGTGAGCTCTAGTCCCCAAACTGCTAATTATAACTGGAGCATAGAAAGTTTTGCTGGTGAACCCACTTCCTTCCCAAACCCTAAATGGCCTGGGTTTTTTTTTTAACCAACTAATGGCAACTACTCTTTGTCATCATGGGCAGCTTCTCCTGAGAACTACTATTATTGCTTCATGCTAGAAGAAACAACTTTCAGAAATGTGCATGCATTAGTAATAGTTTCTTAATCCTTGGTTTGATGGCTCATTTCCCAAGTTCCGGTGCAAAAACTGTGTTGTGCAGTCATGGGTTGTACCCCTCTTGAGCTGTAAGCATCTCAAGAGCATTGTCACCGCAAGTGTTTAGAAAATCTGTGACCCTGCTATGACTGACCTTGGCTGTACCAGATTACTATTTTTTGAATCAGTATGTATTAAAATAGTTAGGTGACCAGCAGAGTGAACAGTCTAATCAATCTGGAGTAGCTACACTTTGATGTTAGGGAGAAAACATTATACCTGCCTAGAACATGAACTCCACTTTGTCATAATAATGAGCCTGTCCAGAAAAACACGTGTGAGTCCAAAAGCAAGCATGTTCCTAACTCAAGGTCTTCTTGGATAACTCTGGTGCTTTAGACACTTTTCAGTCTGGATGCAGGTCGGGCTATGGGAGAGAGACTGCTCTGGTAGCGTTAGTTGATGGTATCTGCCTGAATGTAGACAAAGGCCATGCTTCCTTTTTGCTCCTCCTGGATCTATCTGCAGCCTTTGATACAGTAGACCATGCCATCTTGTTGAGGAGTCCAGAGGCAGAAGCGGGTATCAAGAGATGTGCCTTGGACTGGTTGAAATGGTTTCTCATGGAACATATTCAAAAAGGTGCTGTTATCTTGTGAGGTTCCACCAAGTGCAATTGTATGCCCCATGTTATTCAACCTCTATGTAAAGCCTTTAAGAGAACCAGGGCTTTTTTTCTGGGAAAAGAGGTGGTGGAACAATCTATTGCAACATGTGCACTTGCGAAGCACACGCGCATGATGATGTCACTCCCGGAAGTGACACCGCTTTCCGGAACCCAGCACCATGCATTATGACGAGATAAATGTGGAAAATTACACTATTATGAGAAAGAATTTTTTTCCTTTCTGTATCCTCTACAAAAAGTGAAATCTTCCATTCCCTTTCCCAAACATTTCATTTCTTTGGAATCATATTTTAAAATATGCAAGAAGGAGGGGGCCTCTAAAAATCTAAAACCCATCCCACAAATCTGAATTCTAACAGATTCCCTCTGCCAGCGTAGAAAAAAAATCCAAAATTCTTTCTCAAAATTCCACAGAGTCTGAAATTCCTAATCTAATGAATATTGAATTTTCAAATTTTCAGGGAGGGTTTTGCTTTACTGGAGCAATTCAAAAGAAGATACTCAACTTTAGCTGCATTAGATTGATACTTAGTTTAAAATGGCTTTTTTTTTGTTGACTGCCAACTTTACCTTACCAATGGCCAAGCTGTTGTGACATTGTGAAATGCTCATAAATACTCCAATGTTCCAGACAAACAATATTCATAAAACTTCCTTAACACCCATATGTCCACTGCAATTTCAGTGATGTTAATCAGCTGAGGGTGGGAAGAACCATTTGAGTTACAGCTATTAAGACATAAGAACACCTATATGCTGATGAATATATTGATGAAAGCCTTCTGTGACTTGGACACAGCTATCCATTCCTAGCATAAAACTGGAATAACCATAACTGATATTTTAACTAACACAGAACCAATCTGCATTCAAAAGCTGTGAGAACCATAACAATGTCAACGTCAGTCAACAAAAGAATAAAAGCAACACACACACTCACATACATGCACAGCCCCACCCACCCCATGAAAAGAAAGCAGAATGAACTCAAAGCAGCACATGTGCACACACACACACACAGCTCCACTCCCCATGAAAAGAAAACGGAATGAATTCAAAGCAGCACATGCGCACACAGACACAGCCAAAGCAGCACACACACACACAGAAACCCCTGAATGAAATGAAAACAGAATGACCTCAAAGCAGCACACACACACAGCCCCACCCCCCACTCCCCCAATGAAAATAAAGCAGAATGAACTCAAAGCAGCACACACATGCACAGAAACTTCTGAATGAAATAAAAGCAGAATGAACTCAAAGCAGCTTGGCCTCCTCTGGAGAATCGGCTCCAGCGGCTCTGCTTGTGTTCTCTCTCTCTCTCTCTCTCTCTCTCTCTCTCTCTCCACTCACAGAGGAATGAAAAGAAAGCAGAATGAACTCAAAGCAGCTTAACTTCCTTTGCAGAGCCTGCGCCAGGCCCAAGCAGCATCTGCTTTCTCTCTCTCTCTCTCACTCTTACTCACAGAGAGAGAAAAGAATGAAAAGAAAGCAGAATGAACTCAAAGCGGCTTAACCTCCTCTGCAGAGCCCGCGGGGCCAAAGGAGGAAGGAATCATGTGGGCAGATTTCAGAGCTGCCAGAACGCCGTTCCAAGGCGTTCCCCCTCAAAAAAAAAAAGCCCTGACGAGAACTAATTCATAGCTGTGGAATTAGATGCTATCAATATGCCAGCTCTATATCTCACCATCTAAATCACTGTGGGATGCCGCAGAGATCTTGGGTCTGTGTCTGGCAGCTGTGGTCAAATGGCTGAAAGCAAACATGCACAGCCTCTTTTAAAGGAAGTGTAAGGCTTCTAGTCTCTATGGTAGCTTTACCATAGAGACTAGGAGGGAGACTCCTAGAGCGTTCCTGCCATTTTTGAAAATTCAATCTGCTGGCAGAAGGGACTTTCCCCAGGACATTGCTGGGCACCTGGGAACCCTAGCTGCCCAGCCTGCTCTCCTGGGGAGGCTCTCTTCTGTCTCCAGCAGGGGAAATCAAGGAGAATCAGGTGGGCAGGGCCACCATTCATGTGACGATTTTGAAGAGGTTGCTGGAATGGTGTTCCTGGGCATTCTGGCTGAAAAAAAGCCCTGGGTTTTATCCTAAAACACATACTGGGATTAAACATGAAAGATTTCAAAATAAAAGAACAGATTTATAGCCAGCTAACTTTCTGCTGCCTCTCTGAGCAATGTCTTAAACCCTTCTTTGCCTCAGTCTCTCTCTAAAGCCATCTTTTCCCTTCAAGGTACTCTAACTTTAATTGGCCCAGCGTTCCACCTACTCCCGTTGGCTGTCTCTCAGGAGAGGTGGAGCTGGAGCCAGTCCTGTCCGTCACACATGGCAACCTCAAGACTTGACTACTGTATCGTCACGCAGTGTACCTAGGTCTCCCCTCTAACTCTACTTGTACACGCATTCTCTGTGGTGGTCCTCACTTTATAGAATGGTCTACCTGAAGAGGTTGGGAAAGCTCTCACTCTTCTGGCTTTATGCAATGGTTGCAAAAATGAACTATTCAAGAGGGCTTTTTATTTAGGAGACCTGTACTGTAAGGAAGTAATCTCAAAGAGGAATAGGGAGGGACTATAGAGTTTACTAGTACTATTGCTGTAAGTATGATAGGCTCTACGACTATTGCTATAAATATAATCCTACTGGGTAGTTACTATATTGTTTAATATGTCAGTCCTAGAATTGCTTATGCTCTGTTTCAGCATTTCTTTAGCTCTATATTGGATTTCTCCTGGTTTTAAGTTTTTACAAATTTGTATATACCATCTTACATTTTTATGGAAATGTCTTTGACTGTACTGGCTCACACTGTGTAATCCACCTTGAGTCTCAGTGAGAAAAGTGGACTATAAATAAGCAAACAAATAAATAAAAACAACAAGCCAGGCAGATCAGCTGAAGAGATCCTGACTACAAACTTTATATTCCCAAGGAAAGAGCCCCAGGGAAGTAAAGCAGCTGGGGAAAAAGAGAACAGTACTCTGGTTCTCTCCAGAACAATCAATCAACACAAGCTGATCAGGGCACACATCCTACTCAGCCATTTCATGTGGCACTAATTGGGAGGCAGCAGGCTAATGTTCTACCTCTCTACCAAAGCAAGAGTAAGATCCTATGTACAACTCCCATTTTTTCTGTCTAGGGCAGACAGACAGGAATAATTGGTGGTTTATTGATGCCCTGAGAGGGTGCTGCAAATGACTAATGTACTCTGTTTGATTTGGTTTGGATGTTGTGCAAATTTTATATAAGAGATAAAAGTAAAATGAGCACTGGAGCACCTTTGTATTTTCTGCTTTCCAATTGTGAAATACCTCTTGAAGTTGAAGGCGGCATTGATGAACAGCTATCCTAAGGGTCTGGGTATGATGGATCTTGCTTTGGTGCTGAGAGCACAGATGACTCTTTGAATCAGTATCAAGGTTTTCCAGTTTTAGAGGATACCTTCCCTCCATGTACTCCAAGTAGAAAGATGATTTTTAAAAAAAACTTTGCATGCTGAATCCTTGATTCCATAGTAATCTTCACACACCTGCCTCCATAGGTTTCCATGAAAAGGATGGGAAGCCATACTGCAAGAGAGATTACCTGACTCTTTTCTCTCTCAAATGCAAAGGCTGTGACCGGCCAGTGATGGATCAGTACTTGTCAGCACTGAATGCTGTCTGGCATCCTGAGTGCTTTGTGTGTGGGGTAAGCATACAAAATAGTCCATGGCACTTAGAAACCACACTAAATAGCTGGACAAAGAATTTATATGTCATGAAACTGTATTGAAGGTATTGGAGAAAATAATAGGAATTATAAGCTCCACATAGAGCTGAATTTGGCTTTTATTGTAAACCCAATTAGGATGTTTAAATCCAATCAAGTTCAATTTATTTATTAAAATATTTTAGATCTGAATTTAAGATGAACAACAACATTCAAAACAATAGAAATGAATCAGGATAAAATAATCAGTTCAATAACATATCCCCAAAGGCATGACTTCTGTGGTAATACTAATCCTAAATAATTCAGTTTTGCAAACAAGGTGAAGGCCTGCTTCACTACCTTTCCAAAGTAGAGAGTGGCAACCAGGAAGGCTGACTGGTCTGCAGAGAGATTTAAGTAGCCTAATAGTACCGGATTGGAGCCTTATATATGAAGGTTTCCAAATGCAAGCTACCAAAGCTGATATTTTACAAAATTTGAATTGCATAGATGGAAAAAAAAACATTATGAATCTCAAATCTTGGGTTTCAAAAGCCAAATATTGGGTATAATATTTTAGCAACTCAGTCTTAACTACTAGATTTATAGCTTCATATTGAAACTGGAAACAGTATTTATTTAGATAGCTATACCCCACTTTTCTCTCCAAAGGGGACTCAAAAGCAGTTTACAGCACCAATCTCACCTGTTCCATTTTATCCTCACAACAACCCGCTGAGGTATATTTCCACTTGAAATTTCAGGATTTAGGGCTTTTATAAAAAATTTTGGAATTTAAATGTAGAGCTTTGAAACACAGATTTTTAATTTAAGTCTTTATATCTAATTTACAAAAATGTAAGCAGCAGCAGCAGCTGACTGACCATGTCCGGAACCAGCCCAGTGCACTGAATTACTAGTTCATAAGGAAGGCCCAGGAATATTCCAGCACCATGATGCTGTCTTCCTTTCCTTTCAGGACTGTTTCTGCAGCTTCTCCAATGGAGCCTTCTTTGAATTAGATGGGCAGCCCTACTGTGAGCTTCACTTCCACCATCATCAGGGGACAGTGTGCCATGGATGTGGGAAGCCCATTATTGGGCGCTGTGTCAGTGCCATGGGGCACAGGTTCCACCCAGAGCACTTTGTCTGTGCCTTTTGCCTCACCCAACTGCACAATGGCATCTTTCAGGAGCAAAATGACAAAGCCTACTGTAACCCTTGTTTCAACAAACTCTTTTTTTGACTTTCCTAAAGAAATTAGCCTTTTTTGGTCATTACGTTTTTGGTGCTTCTTGCCTACTGAAAGAAGGTGGTGCTACATGCGATACTCTAAGTATGCATGCTCACGATTTTTATGTGAACAAGCAATACGTGTATTTTCCAGCGTTGGAATGTGTGAATGCATACCTGCAACAAACCTGATCACTTTACTGAAGCTGGAAAATTTAGACATTGTACCCCATCCACACAAAAGGGCAATGGTACATATTGAAAGGATTGCACATAGCAAGCTCTCCCAAGTATGTGAGGTAGGAGCATCAAAAAAGTAATGACTGAAAAGGATTTATACTCAAAGGAAATTGGAGGAGGAAAAGGAAAGGTATTGACTCCAATCCTGTGCATACTTATGTGGGTCTCATACCACTGATTTTAGTGGGATTTACTCCCATGTAAACAGGCATAAGATTGGTGATAGAAAATATAGCCATAATCTCAACTGCCATAATGCAGCAACAAACTTTAATGGACTCTGGTGTTTCGTATATATTCTACTCCACTGGATTTCAAACAACTTTACTAGTTTGTGCTAGTCCAATATTTTATCAGGGACATTTACAGCAGCTGTTTCCATGAAGTCTCAAGAAAGTAGTATCTGTTCTTCACTGAAGTTTCTTACTGCATTTATGTTTCACTTTCTAGGAATGTCTCCGTCCTGATTGGTAATACCAAGTAGTTTTTTTCCTCACTGAAAAACAGTCATGTCCACCAAAGTATTCTACACTGATTTTTTGTAACAAAAATCATACACAACCCCATCTTTTTTACAAACTGAATCTCCTATTTTGAAGTTTTTTACTTTTTCAAGGAAAAATCTGAAAACTTTCAATCAAAACATTTCCCACACGGATATAAGAACTGCATACCGTGTTGAGAGCAAGACCTGAAGGCTTTCTGGCACATGATTAGCCTTCTGATTCTGTGGATGTCCCTAGTTGTCAAAAAATTTCCACCATGGCATTGGCATTTCAGTAAATTCTCAGGTGCCCTGGCAACCTAGTCTTCCTTTTCAACACTCAAGTTGCCCATTCTCTCTACAGTCATCTGTTCTGTTAAATTCACACATGCATGCAAGGAAGCAAGCAAATTTTTACAAATTGCTTTAGATAGAATCTTATCCTTAAATCCTCTCTTGATTTTTCATTTATATTGTAACAGATGCCTAGATAATCTTTAGCATATTGTCTGTATTTGAATGACCAGAATGCACAAAACAATAAATATTATTTTTTGTATTGGCCATGCAATTTGGCATGTTTCTTTGTTTTTAGGAGTGTGTTTGTACCTTTTCACTTTGATATACATCACTAGGAACATAAGAACATAAGAACATAAGCAAAGCCATGTTGGATCAGGCCAGTGGCCCATCCAGTCCAACATTCTGTCACACACAGTGGCTAGAAATCCAGTGCCATCTAAAGGACTGTCAGTGAGGCCAGGACACCAGAAGCCCTCCCACTGCCTTCCTTCCAGCACCAAGACAACAGAGCACCACCTCCCCACAAAGAGAATACCATCTATCTCCTGTGGACTATTATAGTTGTTGCTGGACAGTATCTGGTTTAATCAGAGCAAGTGTTCTATCCAGAGATCACCCTTCCTTTTATTTTAGAGTCTTCCAAAGGACTGGAATGGTTTGAGAGGCAGGAAATTAGATGAGTCAGCTGTTGCTTTTCCTGTACCAGCATATATGGATTGGTCAACAACCATCAAGTCCTGCAGCTTCATCTGGGTGAGAATAATTTTAATCAGACTTTAGAACTATTGTGTGTGTTTATGTGCCTTCAGGTTGCAACTGACTGCTGACTCGAGCCCAGCAAGGAGCTTTCAATGCAAGTGAGAAGCAGACATGGTTTGCCAGTGCTTTTCTCTGCAGAGACTTCCTTGGTGGTCGCCCATCCAATTACTGAGCCTGCTTAGCTTCTGAGATCTGATGAGATCGGGCTCTACCATGCTGCCTTCCCTCCCTTAGGACTATTACTTCAGGATTATTATTTCCCTGGACTCCAACCCTGCTTCAGGGAGCTATTGACCTATGCTTCCTTTCTGGTTTGAAGGTAGGTCAGGAGAAAGTGCGAAAATATTGTGTAGATATGAGGTGAACCTTGCAGCTGCTTTGCTTCTCATTTCACCAAATGATCAGGCACGTTTTGGTACTGTAACTCAGTGTTTTTATTTAGTTTATGTTTTAAACATTGAGTAATACAGAAGCTAGAACAGCTAAGGATGTCAGGAAATAGATATAAAAAGGACTTAAGGAAGTCTGTCAGACAGAAGAGGAATAGATTGGTACTGTCCTACAATTTAACAGGAGTAGAGGATATGAAAGGCAGCCAAAGGTGTTGTAAATTTATGTTCCTAAACCATAAGTTCTGAGTTTTTAGCCTCACAAGTGAGTTAGGGAGTTAGTGGGGGAGGGGTCACTTCCCTCACAGGGATTCTTGTTAGTCGTTTTACTATTTTTCTCTTCTAGCCCAACAACCAAACATCTCTCCCCTGAACCTGGAGAATAGATTCAATATTTTCAACAGAAACATTTTCTCTGTCCACTCCTGGTCCGTGATCAAATCAACTGTTAATTGCTCATTGGGGAAGAACCTTAGCTATTATAGGATAATAATGAGATGTTAATCATTTAGCAACAGACTGATAGTTCTGGGATAATGGATCAGATATTCTCCTGAGACTCAAAAATCAGAGTTCTGTTCTGTGGTGTATCATCAGAATGATATGTTCCATTCTAGAACTAGTATTTTCAACCCTGTAGCTGCAATCCCTGGGAGATTTGGGGTTTGGAGCCTGTGGAGGGGGGAGCATCACAAATACCGTGACATCACTTCTGGGCTATCACCCAGAAGTGACATCACAGTGCCTGCAATATTCTAGAAACTGAATCTTTTTTCATGTATTTAAACTATGTACATTTGTCATTGTATCAAGTAGGTTAATCTGACCATACAAAAACAAAGTTTGCAATTTAGATTTAATCCAAATATACAATGGGGGCGGGGGGGGGAGTTCAAAAATGTTTGTGTGGCTCTGATATCACTTCCTTATCAGAAAGTGAAACATAAATGCAGTAAGAAAAATGGGATTGTATTGTGGGTGTGTATATCTGAGAAAAAGGATGTATATGTACTTAGATACTAAGCAAATGGAGACCAAGGCTGATTCTGCACATGTTGGATTATGCACTTTCAATCGTTTGAGGTGGATTTTTTGTTCTGCACATGAAAAAATCCATTCCAAATGATCTATAAAGAGGATTGGAAATGCATTATCCCATGTGTGTGGAATCAGCCCAAATAATTAATGATGCTAAAAGATACAAGTTATGTAAGTAAATATATATAAAGTCATTATGTAAATCATAAGTTATTATCATGCTGGACCCATCAAATCTCCTTTATTGTGAGATGACTTTGGGGGAAATGTAGGAATAATAAAGCTTTGAGTAGAAGAATGGAAATTTAGCAAGTTTTTTTAAAAGTTATAGCATAAGATGATTCGAAACATTTATGTGAATGGCATTAAGTTTAATACAAATTATTTAATTTTATTGTACAATTGTAGACCAGCCCACCAGAGATTTTCTCAAGACTTGTGATATTTGTCAAAATTCAAAATTGTGGAGCTCACATTAGTGAACTAAAGAATTCTTCTCCTCTTTGACCTCATTACAACCTAAGTCCAAAGTCTGCTGAAACTGAAGTTCAGCTTTTAATGAGTTCACCCTGGAAACTTCTTTCAATTCCTCTGCAGTTGCCTCTTTTCCTTTCACCAAGACTTATCAGGCAACAGCTGTAGTGACTGGGGTCTTAATGGGTAGCTTTTCTGAAGCACTTCAATTAGACCCTGGAGCAAAGAATGTTGAAATGGTAATATTTATATTAAAGGCTCTGGAAAACTACACATCTCAGAATCCCTGGGCCGCTGCCATCTCAGCATTATTTGGTTTAAGATTTGTGGGGAGGCAGGGAAAAGTGCTGTGACCTATGTAGGGTTGCCAGGTCCCTGGGGGGGATGCAAACAAGGGGATGGGGGGCATGGGGGAGTCATGGGGGGAGATTCACCTCATGTGCTCTCTGGAGTGCTCCATGTCCCACCAGGAATGATGTGGAAGTAATGGGTTGCGCCAGGAGCCAATTGAGTGAAAATCGGCCCTAAATGCTAAATTTGGGGCCTATTTTCACTCAATTGGCTTCGAGTGTGACCCATAACTTCTACTTTGTGCCAGGAATGATGTCATTCTTGGTGCACGAGCACATGCAGGGACACTCCGGACCACATGGGAGCATACTTTGCCCCCTGCACCTTGTTCCCTCACCTTTCTTCCCCCTGTTGGCCAGGTGAGAGGTGGCAGAGGGGGAATGGCAAGTCTAATCAGGTGCATAATGATCATCAGTCTAGTTACAAACCAAGCACTGTATTATTTCCTATGTTGGCTCTTTCCTGGTTGGAGGGACAAACAATGCAGTATGCAAACAAAAAAGGAAGGTTATTCACCAATTGTGAAAAAATGGTGTAAACTATATACTAAACTTTCTGAACATGAAAGAGCATAGAATGTAGAACTTACTATAGCCAGTGAAGCAATTATGGCAGTACTGTCAAGTAGACATGGAGTAGACCGTGAGATTCAAACTCAAATATTAATAGAAGCTACAAGGTGAAAAGAAACATTGGAAAGATTGTTGGATGTTACCTTATTTTATCATTCCAAAGAGATAATAATCTGATAAGTAACCGTGGTAACTTTCTTGGAACTCTTGAGATTATAGCTCATTATGATAGCTATACTCATGACCATTTGACTAAAGTCAAACAGAAGAAAATGGATAGAACAATGAAAAAACAGGCTTAATTATCTGTCATGGGAGCATCAAAATGAATGTATTGAATTATGTGATATGAGTGTGCAGAAGGCCATACTTGCAGAGAGAGGAAAAGCCATTTATTACTCAATCATATGTGATGTGATGCTACTGTCTCATGAACAATGTGTTATTTGTCATTTGCAACAAAGAGGGTGGTACATTTATCATCAATGAAAGGTTTCTTGAGTTTATCAACTTTGAACCCAAAAAAGGAGAACCGATGACTGAATTGCTAGTGGGCAGCTTGAAGCATCATAATATTCCTCTGGATGACTGTAGAGGTCAGGGATTTGATAATAGCGCTAACGTGTCATGGAAAATAAAAAGTGTTCAGGCTCACATTATGCCCCAAAATAAATTTTCTGTGTACTCTCCTTGTGATTCCCATTCACTTAATCTTGGGGTTAATGCTGCTGCACCCTGTACTGAAACATTAACATTTTTTGGTTGTGTTCAGCAACTTTTTGTGTTTTTCAGTGCTATCCCTGTGAGATGGAAGATTATAACACATACGATTCACTGCTCACTCCACATTAGAATAGATATTTATGCTGACCAACAGAGGTTGCTGCAACGAAGGCTGCATCTAGTCAGTCAGGAACTGGAAATGCAGCTTCTAGACACGGAGCTAAGGGAGGCATTATGCCTCCACTGTTGCTTGCAATAAAGCTTGAGTCAGCGACGCTAGGCCGCTGTTTTCTCTGGGGGGGAAATTAAAATGCTACTCTCAGTCAGACATATGGTGGAGTACACATGAAGTTGTTGTCTGTCCACTGACACAGCATCTTCCAGGTATCCTAGAAGCACTGGAATGTGCGCTAGAGTTAAACTTGACATGTCAAACGCAATCACCAGTAGAATCACTGAAAAGGTACTTAAGCTCATTTTTTTTACTTAAATTTTTTAATGACTTTTGATGGCTAGACTCTGGTACAAAATTCTTTCAACTACTGAGGACAAAGACAAGATTTTACCAGCCAGAGGAATCTCTCTTGAATTAGATGCAGCTCTCACTGCTGATATTATTGAAGAAATAAACAATTTAGAGATCGGGAGCCCAAAATTCTACAGGAAGCACATCTTGTAGCAGATAGCATGGGAATTCTGGCACAATTGCCAAAGAGAGGGTGTCCGACGTGGAGACCCATGCCAGACTTGGCCAGGACATTCCCCTGCCCCGTAGCTGCCCTGCACAGCCTTACCAGCATCCCCAGGGAGGCAGCCAAGCCTGGAGGTCTGCCATGAGAGCCAAGCAAGAGAAACAGCACTGCCACAGTCACTGGGGCAGTGGGCGAAGTAGGAGTAGCTGCCACCACCAGAGAAGGCAGAGGCGGCGAGGGAGTAGTAGCCGCCACCACAGCAGCCACCGCCACTGCAAGAGCCTGCTGTGGCCTGGAGCCCACTGACAAGGCGGGGGCTGCGAGGGAGAAGCAGCAGCTGCTACCATTGCGTCTCAGAGCCCAGAGGAGGCAGAGGTGGAGAGGGAAGAGCAGCCGCTGCTGCAAGAGCCCTCAGCCCCCGGCTTGGGCTTGGGATGGCTGTTGCCTCTGCCAAAAGAGTGAGGTGAGCTCTGGGGCTGGCCAGGTGTGCTCGTGTTGGCGTCTGGGTGCAGGGGCAAGGTCTAAGGGCAGAGCCCTGGCCCTCTGGACAACTGGACAAACCCAGCTGAGGGAGGAAGGTGGCTTAGGACAGGCCAGATGGGCTAACAGCCATCTGAGGGTGGGCAGACAGCCAATTGACCCAAGGTGGGGATTGGAGGGCGAGAGGAGAGAAGGATATAAAGGGGCTGATCCCAAGGAAGCTGGGGACGAGTGGGTTGACGTGACCCTGGTTGTGGAGAGGCATATACAACTGGGTAGGAGGATGAATACAGCAAGGCAACTCCCTCCCCTACTCCAACTCTGAGGCTTAAGGAAGCCCCACCCCTTTGATGACTAGGTAGGGCAGCACGGCGGAGCAGCAAACCAGCAAGACGGGCTGGACAGGGCCTGACAAAGTGATGGAGAATGCAGACACGGGGCCTGTACTAGGGCACCTTCTGCCACACCTACCAACCCCAGCTGGGTGGATGACACAGAGGACACTGAACTGCACTCTAATCCTACCCCACCCTGAAGTAAGGGCTACTGGGGCAATCCTCAAGGAGCCTCAGATGACAGTAGCCCAAGGAGAGATGGATTTGACTCAGTTCAGCCAATGACTGGCCGAACACCAGAGCCAACTGTTGCAAGAGGTGGCACAACAAAGAGAGGGAAGCCCAAGCCAAGTGTTGGCCCAGCAACACTGACAAGCACAGACTGCTCTCATCCAAGACCTCCTCTAGGTGTTGGGGCTGGCCCTGTGGGAGCTGTAGTGGTAGGGGCAGCCACTGGAGGTGCCACTCCAGACTTAACTGGAGCCCCACCCTTCCACCTAGCAAAGTTGGGCCCTGAAAATGATGTGGATGCCTACCTTGAAGCATTCAAGCACACTGCAGAGGTGGTGTGGTGGTCAAAAAGCAGTGGACATTTATCCTGGGGCCCTACTCAAAGGGAGAAGCCCAACCTGCATTGAAAGCCCTACGCAAAGCCAAGGGGGCTAATTACAACCGGCTGAAAGCAGCTGTACTTGAACAGTATAAGATCACCCCCAAGACATTCCGGCTGAAGTTTAGGATGGTGGCTTACAAGCGGTCTGACTGACCATGGTCATTGGTGGCCACCCTACAGGACATAGCGTACCAGTGGCTAAAACCCTCAATGGATGATGGCCACTGCATAGCCAACCTGGTGATCCTGGAACAATTGCTACAGATTATACCCCTCAGGCTTGCAGCTGAGTGGCCTGCACCAAACCCAAGTCCTTAAAAGATGCCACGACACTGGGAAAACTACATGGCGGCTGAGGCCCACACAACGCCCCTCAAAGTGGGACATACAAACCTACAGCCTGCAGGAAGTCCCCCAGCCCCCCTCTATGGGCACACTAGGAGTGGGTGGACCTACCAGAGCACTCAAGCCCTGATGCTCCAAGCCCTGATCCATGACAAGCTGGCATCAGCTAACCCCAAAAAAGGATCACGGCCCCCCATAGGGCCCAGACCTGCCAGGAAGATGCCCGCCCCAAATTGTGAGGGTGAATGAGGATCGCGCTTCACATATGAGAAATGGGGGCATTCGAAAAATGAATGCCCCCTGATGGAAAGCAACTTAGGGTGGGACACCGCGATGCAAATGACAACCGCCCAACCCTGACCACTCCCCCTGCTGTCCATGGTCCAAGTAGCGGGAAGATGTTTAACAACCCTGTTGGACAGCGGCAACTCTGTGTCCATGATATGGTTGTTGCTACCCTCCCTCCCCATGGTGTGGATGGCTGTCATCTCTTGCTTTCATCAGCATGTGCAAAAGTGTCCTGTGGTCTAGGTCTTGATGAAGTTTTAGGGGCAAGTAAAGGAAGTGGAACTTGCCCAAGTACAGGCATTAACTTATCCTGTGCTCTTGAGCCAAGATGTCCCATATTTCCACCCAGCCATCCAGGCCCTGACCCTGCCATCAACCGAGCAACGCGAGGCAGCACTAGCTGAGGAGGAGGACCAAGACAAAGACCCAGGGGCCCGATCCACTAGACCACAGCTCCAGTCTTAGTGGAAAGCCGACCCGCAGTTTGCGGCTGCCCAGGAGGCAGACGACAGCCTGGAACCCCTGCGCCACTGAGCGGTGGTGAGTGAGGGGGTGATACTAGATGCCCAATGGGCCACCTGGCTACCATGGGTCATATGCCAAGGGGGGGGGTCTGGTACTGCCTGGCCCTGGGGCAGCCTGAGGCCATCCCCCAGCTGGTGGTGCCCTCGGTCTACTAGGCTGCCGTTTTGGCATCCACCCATGAGCACGCCTGGGCTGGGCACCAGGGGGCCAAGAATAATGAAGCCTGCATAGCAGCCCATTTTTTCTGGCTAGCCATGAGCAAAGATGTCCAGCAGTTTTGCCAGACCTGCCCTGTCAACAGGTCACTACCTGGGCACCACCCTGCGCCCCACTGGCACCCCTCCAAGTGATCCGGACGCCATTTGAGAGGGTCACTCACGATGGACTTTGTGGGGCCCCTACCTCGCACCCCATGAGGGTCTTGCTACATTCTCATCCTGATAGATTATGTCACCTGCTACCCCGAAGCTGTGGCCCTCCGGAACATGCAGGCACCGGGGGTTGCCCAGGCCCTGTTACACTTCTTCTCCCAAGTCGGGCTTCCAAAGGAGATCTTGACAGACTGTGGGAAACCCTTCACAGCAACTCCGACACACCAACTCTGACAGGCCCTCAAGGTGCGGCAGATATTAACCAGCATCTACCACCCCCAAACTGATGGGCTGGTAGAGTGCTTCAATCAAACCCTGAAAGCCATGTTGAGGAAGGTGGCACACAAGAAATGGGGCCAGTGGGACCTCTTCTTTGACTTGCTTTTATTTGCAGTACAGGAGACTCCTAAAGCCTCAACGGGCTACATGCCCTTTAAATTAATGTACGGGAGGTGACCCTGTAAGATCCTGAGCCCGATGGAAAAGAGGTGGAGACCTCAGGAAGATGAGAATCCCCGTCCCATCCCTGTGTACATGCGGGACCTGCGGCTACTGGCAGGTGCCAATGTACCTGCTAACCACGAGAAGACAGCCTTTGCTACCCCTCAAGGGCTGTTTCAATTCTGCATCATGCCATTCAGCCCACATAGAACTGCTGCAGCCTTTCAGAGGTTGGTCGACTGTGTCCTGGCGCAGTGCCAAAGCTTCGTGAGGGCGTATATCAACGACATCATTATCTTTAGCCCTGACTGGCCCACACATCAACAGTGCCTGGAGAAAGTACTTCAAGAAAGAGTAGGGTGGGATTCCAGGAGCTCACTTACCTGGGGTGCATCGTTAGCAAAGGTCAGCTCAGGCCAGCGCCTGAAAAGGTAATGACCCTGGAACAGAGCCCCTTGCCACACATTAAGCGGCAGCTGAGACGCTTCCTGGGGTTGGTTGGCTACTACAGGAAACTTGTGCCACACTTCCCAAGCCAGTCCAGCCCTTTGTCAGAATGCGTACGCAAGGACCCACCCAATACCCTTCAGTGGACACCCCAGTGCCAACAAGCATTTGAGACACTCCAGAAGGCCCTGTCCCACTCCCCGGTACTACATAACCCAAACAGTTGTTTGAAGTCCACACCGAAGCTTCTGAGGTGGACCTGGGGGCGGTCCTCTTGCAGATCACCCAAGGCCAAGAACATCCTGTGCTTTTCATTAGACGGAAACTACACCCAGCCAAAACCAAATATGTGACAGTCAAGAAACAGGCATTAGCAGTAAAATGGGTTGTAGGGGCCCTACAGTTTTATTTGGCCAATAATCATTTCACACTTGTCACTGACCATGCCCTGCTGTTATGAATGTCTTGAATGAAAGAACATAACCTGCATATCCTGAGATGGTATCTCTCCCTTTTCCTCTTTAGCCTCACCCTCCAGCACCGGCTGGGCTGAAGCCATGCAAATGCAAACTACATGTCCCAGATCCACAAGGATGCCTTGCCTGGCAAATCGACCTCTACCCTGAGAGGTGGGGTGTGTCTGACTCAAACTTGGCTGGGACATCCCCCCACCCTGCAGCCGCCCCACATGGCCACTTACCAGCATCCCCGGGGAGGCAGCCAAGCCTGGGGGTCTGCCACGAGAGCCAAGCAGCAGAAACAGCACCCCCATGGTCACCGGGGTGGCAGGTGGAGGGGCGACTGCCACTGCCAGAGAGGGAGGAGGCAGAGGCAGCGAGGGAATAGCAGCCGCAGCAGCAGCTGCTGCCACCACAAGAATCTTTTGTGACCTGGAGTCCACTGGGGGACGCTGGGGACTGCAAGGGAGAAGCAGCCGCTGCCACCACTGCAGCCACTGCCACAAGATTGTTCCACGGCCCAGAGCCTGATGAAGGAGATAGGAGCAGCAAGGGAAGAGCAGCCGCTGCCACAAGAGGCCTCAGATCTCGGCTCAGGCTTGCGATGGCTGCCACCACTGCTGAAGAACAAGGTGAGCTCTAGGGCTGGCTGGGCATGCTCAGGTCAGCATCTGGGTGCAGGGGCAACATCTGAGGGCAAAGTCCCTGGCCCTAGCCCTTTGGACACTTGGGCAGGCCCAGCCAAGGGAGGTGGGCGGCTTAGGACAGGCCATTGGGCAGGGAGGCCAGAAAGGCCAACAGACATCTGGGGGTGGGCAGACAGCCAATTGACCCAAGGCAGGAATTGGAGGGAGAGGGAGAGGGGAGGAGGAGAGAGAGAGATAAAGGGGCTGATCCCAAGGAAGCTGGGGATGAGTGGACTGACATGACCATGGCTGCAGAGAGGCATGTACAACCAGGTAGGAGGAGGACTACAGAGAGGCAACTCCCTGCCCTACTCCAACTCTGAGGCCAAGGGAAGCCCCACCCCTTTGGTGACTAGGCAGGGAAGTACAACAGAGTAGTGGACCAGCGAGTCAGGCCAGACAGGGCCTAACAGAGGGATGAAACAAACTATTTCATGATGAGAAATCTCAGCCTGAGGAATCATATTCTACTGTATTGGGTGAACTAGAATCTTTATTCAGAAGAAAGGTTTTCAATGCAACTTTGAATGTCATCTGTATATTAGAACACATATTCAAAGCAACAAATACCATTTGTTTTACATTCCATTCAGTTTTAAAATATGTGACACCAGAGCCTAGGGAACTGAAAGAAGTTTCTAAATGTCTCCCTCACAAGTATTATCAAGTATTATCTAAGCAAGGGTAGCCTTTTTCAGAAATGTAGAATATATAAAAATAATTTCAGAATTAAAACATATTTTTTCATGGCTCATATGTATGGGATAAGAGATTGTGGTGTTGGTATGGAAGGGGAGAGGAGTGTATTACAAGTTTTTAACGGGCCTGAAAAGATAATGCTTGCCCTGTTGACAGCTGTCCTCATGTGTGAACTATTTGAGCCCTGCCTTGAGATTAATGAAGGCTAGTGTGGTTAATGAAGACTGTGGTTTGGGATGATCCTCACAAAATGAATTTTCTTGCAACTAGAACAGAGAAGGAGTGTTCTTCTGTTACAAGTTTCATCCCTCATTTGTGATAATTATACCTGTTTCCTATATAGAGGAAGGGCACGGTCTGGGACAGGAGGCTTGCAATGAATTTTGTATACTGAATTTATTCATTTAAACAGAACTTTTCACAACTGTGAAAAGCAGCAGTGTCTGACAATTCTATTGGGAATAATTCATGTCTCTTGGAAGGAAGCTAAATACTACCCTTACTGACTGGAGAAAGAGGTTATAGCAATGAATGAATAGCTGATCTTTGATTCCAGTTAAGTTTCACAGAGGAGGAGGAAGAGGAGGAGAGGAAAGGCCCTGTGCTTCTTCTCAGATTCCAGCAAGCAACACAGACCTACCCAAGGAGACACTGCTACTCTGGATGGAAAGCTCAGATGAGGCTGACTGGGAAAATCAACTTTTCCTTGAATACTGCCATTTGTCCGACTCACTGATGGAGGTCCAATGAGATTTGGCTCTCACTTTTGCCCCCTTAGGGTCAAAATCCCAGCCAGAGGGCAGCAGGAGCAGTGGCCGCACTATTTGATGGTAGCTGTCAATGTGAAAAATCCCCAAACGGTAAGAGCCCTTTGCTGAACTTCACAGTCATAGCTGACTATAGATTGTTGTTACCATGTTACGCCTAAAGAATAAGAGTCTTTCATGCAAACATGAAACATTCCATACAGCAGGATTTGTATATGTAACCACTTCCCATCTGTATTTTTCTCACTGTAACCTGTATTATATTTATTTATATATAATATGAACTGCAGCATGGCTGCTTCCTTTCCACCTACACATGTTCACAGCAAGACTCCTGAATATCTGGGACTGGAGACAGACTGTTGTTTTAAAGGCAATTTGAAAGGGTTTCAGAAAGGCTTCCTGTATGATACGAGTTCAATGGCACCTCAAAGAAGTCTTCCAGGGGTAGAAACCCTTGAGAGTCAAGCTCCTTTCATCAGAAAGAATTCCTGTACACCCACATTTCTTTTGTCCTAATATTGCTTTTGGTCAAATGGATTTTTACTTTTCAGAACCTGTTTATGAGAAGCAAAACAATGGATGTTGCACACTATGACCAGCAAGCCCTCTTTCATACCACCTGTCTAGCCTGACCAACTGAGGGCAAAGAGACTCTCTTTTATTATTTATGTTCGGGTCTGATTGTTCCTATAGATAAATAAAGCAGAGGAGATTGGTAATGCAAATGAACATCCTGATCAGTGTGAGTTTTACATTTGCATCATAAATCTGATTGAAGTAACAACAGCTTAAAACTTCAAGTGTGAAAGCAGCTAGTAGAAGAGAAACCCTTGACCAGATAAGCCTCAAGACTTACTGACTGCAAGAATGAAATTGACACATTTGCATCCAGGGAGGAAAGCTGGATGATTGTGTATGCCCATGAGCAACAACCCACCCCTTTCCCATACCACAAAACTATACCATCCTGCCAGATTGAATGATCAAGAGCAGAGAAGGATATCTTTCAGACAGAGCAACTTCTCTTGCAGTACTGCCAGTCAGTTCACCCTGAGGGTGCAGTGATAATACAAACTCTATATAAATAAATAGTCTTTTGGAGTCCAGACTCAGAGTAGGGAGAACTAGACTGGCTGTGGGAGAAATTATGTTTGCCTTTTTAAAAAAAAGTCCTGGAGAATTAGAACAAAAGTGCCCCAAAGAATATGGTTGGTTTTCAAATCAAGAGGAAGTGTTGAAGCAGGGAAGGGAGTAGCCACAATAGATGATTATATGCATGTGGTAAGTTACTTGAGTCCTCACTCAGCCATAAAGAGTGAATTTGGCCCAGTTACTGGCTGTTTCCACATGCACTTACTTTCCCCATTTTTTCGTGCAATGGTGGTGTTCATGTTGATCCTGTTGTGCATATTTTGTGCCTTATCTTGTTTTAGCCCAATTGGTAAAGAAGAGTACACAGGAGTCCTACTGAGAGAAATAAACACAGGCCTTTTATTTGCTCATAAGCAAAGGAAGAACAATACCGTTACCAGGATACAGGCTCCTTGAACTGATATGTTCTTTGGAGCTATGATGCTACAGTCCAAGCATTTATATCCTTAGGTTAATTAGTATAAATTATAAAAGTCACAACCTTGAAAATGCATTGGTCAAGTAAATGTCCGGCCCAAATGGTTTAAAGGTCTCACATTGGTAGAACAATTCTAGACATCATTACAATATGCATACTTCTCAATATCTTATCAAGGATCATCTTCTTGTGTTAGCATTGCTTAGCACTTTAGAACATTGCTCATATCAGTTGAAGGACACTCAGGGAACATCTTCTGTCTTTCTCACACTTTCCCTTTCATAAAGGTCACATTATTTCCTGCCCTTTGGCGTCTAAATGTCGCTTCAGCAACCTTGTGCTTTAGAGATTGTTCCTTTAGATACTGTGGGAGGGGAGCAATCTCCCTCCTTTGGAATGTAGTTGAAGCTATGTTCCCTGGTTCTCCCACTCGCAGCTGGCTTCTTTCTGTCCTGCTCCACAGCTACCTCTGGCATGGTTAGTTCAAAAGGAGGTTTCTCTTATCAGTCTATGCATAGTACTACAGGTGCATCTGACCATCCATGAGCCACCCCAATACACATAGGTGGATTGCCATTCTTCAAACTACAACAGCAAGCATTTCACAGTCACTGGCATACATTCATGTCTTTTGCCTTAGTGTTTTGCTACAGTATACACTCTCTGCTTTGTACAGTAAAAATACAGTCCAATTACATGAAAATAGGGAAGACACATAAAATATCTTAGTCCATTAAATTCACTTTCCACGATCCCACTGTCACTAGATGGCGTTCACATTCCCTCTCAAATCGCTTGACTTTTTTGTCTGCATGGTGCCATCATTAATTCACATGCCTCTGAAAAAGCGTGATATAGGGCGAAGCACTAGCTATTGTCACCTTTGACGAAAGCACATTCACGCCCCCCTTTAAAATTTGTTAAGATTTATGCTATATCGATCTTGCAATGGTTTACTTTTTGAGATCCCCTTCCCCCATTGCAGCCTGTGATTGGCTTCTGTTCTGCCTGCCAATTTTACTTGAAAGTCATTGGTGCCTTGTCGTGGCGACCAATTTTGAAATGATGTAAATAGCAAATGTCCCTCAAAAATCCCTTTGTCTGAGGAGATTATCCGCTCCAAAGACTCTGCGCCATGGCACCACAGGAAGCTGTTTTGCTCTTGATAGCACAAGTGGTGGTGACTATGACTCAGTGCGCTATGGATCTGTGTCTCACCCATCTGAGGTACATCATCAGGAAGAGAAGGGCTTCTGCCCAGTTCTTTCTGTCTTCTTGAAGGCAACCAGCATTCTGTCTCTCAGCCTAACCTATCTCAAAGGGCTGTTACAAGGCTAAAAAAGAACAGTTCCCTGGGGGATGGAAGGGATAAATATGTGACAGTGGGCTACTTGAGCATTTATGTGGAGAAGCGCTCACCATTAAAAAAAAACCCTTTTCTTAAAGCATGACAAGTCTCAAAATGTTCACATGTAGCATGTATGTTCTAGCCCATATAGATTTCATAAGTAAATATGCATTTAAAGTCTCATATATAAAAATGTCCAGACTGCTGTTAAAGTCAGTTTTCTGAGCAACACAAGCTTTATCCCTTGCAACTAAAGGTACACGGTGATTTACCAAAACCATTTGGGACAGCTACAGGTTACCTTTTTTTTTATTAATATTTTTCTGCTGCTCCAGACTGCCTCCATCCTGCTTCCCCTCCCTACTTCTAGGGATCCAGATGTGTTGTATGTTCAATTTTCTTCTAAACCTTGGCGATTAACAACCATATTAAAATTTAAATTCTGGGGCTTTCATGGTTTCTGGAATATCATATTTCCCAAACTTCTTCAAAATGAAGGACTGGTAAACCAGTCCCCAAACCTAGAAAACAAGTGAAAGAACACATGTTGAGAAATTTAGGATGGTATTAGACAGGATTGCCAGCTTTGGGGATTTTATTACAAGCCTGTTTCTTAATTTCAGGAAAGGGTGAGCTATTCCTCCTGCTTTTTAAAATCCATCTTTTAAAAACTGAACAGTTAGCTATTCCAGAAGTTTATATGTTGGGGAACTCTGTGGAAATGAGTATCAAGGAAGTTAAGAATCATTATGTGGGATTTTATATTCTTGTTTCTTCAATTTGCTGCTTATCAAATAATGTGGAGGGCAAGTGATACAGATTATTATGAGTTTGGATGCAAGTGATACAGATTATTATGAGTTTGGATGCCACTTTAGTAAATGTTTTATAAATATTGATCCTATTTCATACTTACTTCCAGGAGTGTACCAGGTACTGCACAGGATATAAAAACAATACCATAACAACTTGAGATTACTTTTTAAATTAGATGGAGAAGTCTAAAGTTGTCAAATATGTTCCCAGAACTGAGTATCCCATATCTAGAATCTGCACTGGAAGACAAACTTGAATGACATATCAAAGATTAATGCATTGTTTTTTCTTAATAGTGGCAGAAGAGATGCATCTGGTACACACAAACCAGACCATCCATTCGATTGCCTCCGAGTTCATCTTCCAGGCATTCTCCACCATTCCTGAGATACAGCGTCTTCTCTTCACATTCTTCCTTCTGCTCTATCTCACAATTATCTTTGGCAATGTGTCCATCATCTGGGTGGTCTGCACTGATGAGTCCCTCCACACCCCCATGTATTTCTTCTTGGGCAACCTCTCTTTTCTAGAGATCTGTTACACTACTGTGGTAGTACCCCAAATGCTGGCCAGTGTTTTTGATGTCCACAGAACAATCCTCTTTGCAAACTGCGGGATCCAGATGTTCTTGTTTGTGGCACTAGGCAGTACTGACTGTTTCTTGTTGGCTGTTATGGCATATGATCGTTATGTGGCCATCTGCCATCCACTTCGTTACACCCTGATCATTACCTGGAAGGTGTGTGTATGGTTGGTTGTTGGCTCTGTATTGCTTGCCCTGGCACTGGCCCTGGAATTGACTGTGCTGATTTTCACCTTGCCATTCTGTGGTCAACAGCCTCAAATCAACCATTTTCTGTGTGATGTGCCTCCTGTGTTGCGGCTGGCATGTGCTGACACTCATCTCCACCAGACTGTGCTGTTCAGTGTTGGAGTCATGGTTCTGACTATCCCCTTCCTTCTGATATGCATATCCTATGTCTACATTGTAGTTGCCATCCTGCAGATCCGTTCTAAATCTGGTCGGCATCAGGCCTTCTCCACCTGTTCCTCCCACTTGACAGTGGTGATTCTGCAGTATGGCTGCTGCAGTCTTGTTTACTTGCGTCCCAGGTCAAGTTCATCAGAGGATGAGGACCGGAAGCTTGCTCTTATATACACTTTTGTCACTCCACTGCTAAATCCCCTCATCTACAGTCTGAGGAACAAGGATGTCAAGCAGGCTCTGAAGAAGGTCATGAAGAAGACTACTATATGTTAGGCACATTAACATTTTATTATCATAACCATTTGTGGTATAGTAAAGTCCTCACAATTTGGCTTAATTTCATTATTTTTGCATGGTGTATATCTATATATACACAAGCTTCCAAACCTACCTTCAGGGTAGTGGATTAACTACTCCAGATTCTCAGAGATATATCTTGGACCAAAAAGTGCTTTGCCTTCGGTTCACTGATCGCTTTCCCTTTCTGTTTTACCACCTCTCCTGAGCTAAGAGGGGTCACTTCTCCAAGCTCTTATTTAAGAACTAAACTATCAGGGCACTATCTTCCCTTTGAAAAAACTTCCCCAGCCGTAAAAACATTACTTTTTTTTAGTAATTTCACAACAATACTTTTAAGGTAGATATAAATCTTGAAGATTATTATCATGAATTTTATCCTTTCTCCAGAGCTGATCAAAATTTGTGGCCATATTTTGTTAGTTTTAATATCATATAGTTGCAAAGCAACCTACCACGATTAGACATTCAGTGTTTCCCAAAACAATTTTAAAAAATCAGACGTTTTAAAAATACTATGCAAATCTGGGAACTTTATCATAAAAAAGAACCCAGTACCTCTAAGTTATGGAAACTTATTGTCGAAGGCATTCACAGCCGGAGAACAATAGTTGTGGATTTTCTGGGCTGTATCGCCGTGGTCTTGGCATTGTAGTTCCTGACGTTTCGCCAGCAGCTGTGACTGGCATCTTCAGAGGTGTAGCACCGAAAGACAGAGATCTCTCAGTGTCAAACTGTGGAGAAGATGTTAGCAGGTAACATCTTTGTTACAACAGTTTGACACAGAGATCTCTGTCTTTCGGTGCTACACCTCTGAAGATGCCAGTCACAGCTGCTGGCGAAACGTCAGGAACTACAATGCCAAGACCACGGCGATACAGCCCGGAAAATCCACAACAACCATTATGGAAACTTTTCAGTAACTGTGTTTTAAGAATCTGTAATTTACTATAATTTTGATCATGATGATCTTTCTACGTTTAAATAACATTTTAAATCGTCATTATCTGCTCAATCCTTAATTCAGTGTTTCACATTGATTCACATATAACCTGCCCAGTTTCTGAAGTTGTCTGGGATTAAAGGCCTACTTGACTCCTGCCCCTAAATCACTCCTCAAGGACTTGCAAATTAACACCCTTCCTGCAGTCCTTTTGATGTACTCTGAGTCTGAAATCTTATTTATTCCTGAATGCCTTTGAATTGACTGGTTAATATACCTAGGGTTGTATTTTTATTGTTGTGTATTTTTACTAATTATTGTATGTTATATTTTTATTTGTAAATTGCCTTGGCGTACTTAGAAAGGTGATATATAACAAAATAAATAAATAAATAATAAAATGCAAGAGGAGCTGCTGCATGAAAGGGCTTCTACGAGGGACTGTTTTACACATGCATCTTTTTTTTTTGGCATGACCTACAATGATAGCACCTAGGGTGACCAGCTGCAGGTTGGGAAATTCCTGGAGATTTGGGGGTGGGTTTGGGGAGGGGCCTCAGCAGGGATGGGATATGTCCAGCCTCCAAAGTAGCCATTTTCTCCAGGGAATTGATCATTGTCATCTGGAGATCAGTTGTAATTTGGAGAGATCTCCAGGCCCCACCTAGTGTAGGCCTATATTTTTCAAATCAAAAGTTGGCAATCTAGTTGACTCCAGCTGGGTAGTGGTACTTCCTCAACCGGGGCAGGGGGAATAAATCCTGTGAATTCCGTATATTCCGTATTATTTTTTCCATGGGGTGGTAGATTTCCTCACTTTCTTTACCTTTTTATTTATTTATTTTTTTAATCCAAGGTGAAAGTTAAGTCCCAGGATGCCATTGCCAAGAGCATCCCAATTCCTGACATGGGCTGTTTGCCAAAAACTATACAAATCATGGAGCTCAGGAGGTGTGCAGTTTCTGGATTTGTCATTGAAATGTCCCTTCTCACAGAGAATTGTATGATCTGTGCCACCTACATCTGAGACCAGGGTCACAGAGCATGTAAAGTCTGTATTACTGGAATATGCTCAGCCTAGCTGCATGAAGGAAGTCTCTTGTTTTGTCTCTTACCCATTTGGCTAAGTCTGGCCTTATTGTTTTTACTTTTTGTCAAGCAGACACTGTCTGAAATCCTTTGCAACAGCTATCATGCCTCTGCTCCATTTTTTCAAACTGATCAACTGCTTTGCAACTTTGTTTTTGCATAGTCCCAAAAACTGCTCCTGCAGTGGGGTTTATGCTAGCTTCTAATCATGTTTGCAGTTTTCTTTTTCATACAAGTTACTAGCAGCTTCTTCATCTTTTGCTGTTTTTTTCTAAGCCACTGTGGTGTAGTGGTTCGAGTGATGGACTAGGATCTGGGAGACCCAGATTTGATTCCCCACGTTGCCATGGATGCTTGTCAGGTGACCTCAGCCTAATTTACCTCAGAGTGGTTGTGAGGAAAAAATGGAGGAGAGGAGAATGATGTAAGCTGCTCGGGTCCCCCATTGGGGAGAAAAGCAGGATATAAACAAACTTGAATGAATGAATGAATGAATGAATGAATGAATGAATGAATGAAAATGAATGAAGAGCCAGTTTGTTGTAGTGGTTAACAGCGTGGGACTCTGATCTGGAGAGCCGGGTTTGATTCCCCACTCCTCCACTTGAAGCCAGCTGGGTGACCTTGGGCTAGTCACAGTTCTCTGGAGCTCTCTCAGCCCCACCCACCGCACAGGGTGATTGTTGTTGAGGGGATAATAATGACATACTTTGTAAACTGCTCTGAGTGGGCATTAAGTTGTCCTGAACGGCAGTATATAAATCGAATGTTATTATATTATTAAATAATTAAATAAATAAACTCTGTTCAGTATAAAGTTTAAAATGTTTTCCAGGGTGTTCACATCTCAAACTCACTTGGAATGTTTAGGCATTGACATGAGAGCCATACTCCTCCAGGTTATTAACTTTTTTTACTGGAGTGATGGTGGTAATTACCATATCCACTCCATCCTGGAGTAAACTAGAATGAGCAGAAAGGACTAGGGGTGGGTAAGGGAGCAAAGGCCCAACTGCTATCCCTGGATGTGATCCAGCCCCCTACACCAGCTTCTGCTACAGAAAAAAAATTACTAATAGTTCTCCAGGACTCTTTCCTTCTGCAGACACTTGGGGTGACAAAAATAGGAAAGGACTCTTTACCATCAGCCTAGCTTGCCAGTAGATACTCTAGCTGAGCTAAAAGAGGCTTCAGTTGCTTCCATACAGGGATTCTTCTCTGCAGAGAGAACAGGAAACAACCACATTTAGAGGGAAAACCCACATGACTCATGGCTTTCCCAGGGCTTTCTGCTTTAAACTGGACTCAAAGTAAACTCTTTTGGTCCAGTTCAAAGTGGGTGGGACATACAGTGTGGCTGTCCCATAGCAACAGTGAGGAGGGGGCAGCATTTAGCTCCACTTCCTAATAGTGCAGTTCTCTGTACCCCCAATAGCCCTTTAAATGGCCCTTTTATTTATTTGTTTTGATTTATAGCCTGAATTTCTAGCTAATGGGGACCCACAGCAGCTTATCACATCATTGTCCCTTCCATCACTCTGTCCTAACAACCACAAACCTATGAGGTAAGTTTGGGTGAGACATTGTCATACAATGAGTTGGCTGGGAGGTGGAAATCATGGCTTGTGTATTTTAGGAAATATATATAGGACCATAATAACTCAATAATGAGAGCGCAGGCAACACAAGCAGTTTCAAAGGAGTCCAGAGCGTTCTCCCTTTCTAAAGAGGGCTGTTCCAGCCATGCGTGCAGAGAGGACGACGTGGCACAATTTCACAAAATGCTGTCTAACCCTTTGTACAAAGCCAGCCCTCTGACAGTTATTGGTGAGCATCTTTCCAAAAGGCTGAAGCAGGAGAAGGAGGGAGAACCACTCTAACATCCTCTTTTGGACGACTGGAGAGTGCGAGAGACTGGAATTCTTTTTACGCACATGACCCTGGAGTTCAACATCCCTTTCAAGTCCACAGGATTATTATGACCTCGAGTGACCTCATTTTCTGTCAACAGAAATAATGCTGCCAGCTCTGCCGATTTGTACTGCAAGCTGTAGCTACAGCCTGACTTTATTGTTTTGTTGAGAGCTCCGTGGATCCGTGATTATCCTCATCGCCCACTCTGTGTTAATCACAAGCCAGCTGTTGTTTCTGAGGAGCAAAGTTTAAAGCACTGTCCTCGCCACTGGTAGTATTTGCACCAATCCCCTGAAATACATTGCTTATTTAATCAAGGTTAATGGCTGCTGTTCCTTCCTGTTTCCACGCACAATTAAATTTAAAATAAATCTCTTGGTTTAAAAAAAAAAAAAAAAGAATGTTGATTCATTACAAATTTTGAGGTGGAGTAACATCTCATGACTCATTAACAGTTGTTCTAATAATATAAGAACAATGATGTGTACGATCTTTAGGTGGTATTTTGTAACATGTGGTGTCTTGTAATGGTTATTCGCATACTGAAGAAGAACCCTCCAAAATAGGACTACATCCAGATTCCTGTCATTTGTTATTCCTTAGTCATTCTTGTCTTCATTGTTGTTATTCCTTAGTCATTATTATCTTTGAATTGTATTTGAAAGTGAATATTATTTCCGAGTCATTGTAATTTTGAACTGTATTTATTCTTTGTTACTGCATATTTTTTTCAGGTGATGCAATCATCATACTCTATATTCATACCGTTTGCTCAGCATTGCAATTTTTTTTGTTAGCTAGCTCTGTGATTCCTCTTTATTTGTTTATTTTATTCTATCCACTATGCAATGCTGTCCTTTACAGTTTGGCTGTGCCGAGAAAGGGAAAGTGTAAGGAAAATGAGGGCTTCTGGATCACAGTGGTGACTCTACAGTTGGTCTTCTGAATACGGAACCCTGTAGAACTTTGGACAGAGTTGCTTCTTGGAGTCTTCTTCTCCCCCTGTGAAATGGAGCCCTGACTCCTTTGATTACCAGGTGAAATTAAAGTGGTATGGGAAATGACTAAAATGTAGTTGCTTTAAGACTTGTCCCAAATCATACAGGGCATGCCATAGGAAAAGCCTATGACAAGACTCAACAAAGCCTAGGCACCAGGTTGCCATGTTGCCTAGAAATTTCATTGTAGTGCCTAGTATTTTCAGAAATTACTAGACTGTAGCATTATTCTACAATTCTTAGGAGAAGTACAAAGTTTTTCCACTGGTCAAAAAGAGAGGAAGGGGTCCTGTTTGACCACCAAAAAATCTATACTTGGGATAGGGTGATGTACGTCTTGTGTTGCTGGTGGTGTATGCTGCTGGAAGAGGAGGATTTAATGCTGTCCCTTTCCTCAGGTTTCAGGGGGTGGGGGGACAAACCAAAGAGTTAGAAAGAGAGAGAGGTCAGGGCAATCTGTTTACTGTTTACTGCTCTGACTGTCCTTTGATATGTAGGCTGCTATTCTCAGGATTTCCTCCTCCTGACTTCCTCCCTCTCACCTTTTGTCTTCCAGGCATTGTTCTAGGCAACACCTCTCCTCCTTCCTCCATCTTGGCAGCATGGATGCAGGCCTTGTCCTGGCATCCCTGTCCACCCTTAGATTAGATAGGAAGTTAGGAACTACCTTTCCTCCTTTCCTATCAGAGTATGGAGTTCCTACAATAAAGAACTCTTATTTCTTTTATAAATATAAAGCAAGTGTATGGTTTATTATTTTCATTAATGCGCACACACCAGGCAGCAGAACGAGCTCACAACCACCTATAATCACGCTTCCTATACCAAATGATAGACTCTGCTAACAACCCAAACATGGAATCCTTTAATTAGATTTCTGGGGCCTACATAACAATTTATTTATCATATGCTAACTCTAATTTCCATCAGACCATTCTTTTCAGAGATGGAGTCATGGTGCTATCCATCCCCTTCCTTCTGATAACTGTTGGTTACATCTACATTGTGGCTGCCATCCTGCGGATCCGTTCTACATCTGGGCGACACCAGGCCTTCTCCACTTGTTCTTCCCACTTGACAGTAGTGTTCCTGCAGTATGGCTGTTGCAGTCTTGTTTACCTGCATCCCAAGTCTAGTTCATCAGAGGATGAGGACCAGAAACTTGCTTATATGCACACTTTTGTTACTCCATTGCTGAACCCCCCATCTATAGCCTGAGGAACACGGATATCAAGCAGGCACTTAAAAAAGTCACAAGGAGGACTACTGAATCCCAGGCACGTGTGCAATCCAATGTGCTATCATCACAGCTGACGAAAGCGCAATCACTCCCACCTTTTCTTTTTTTAATTTGCATTAAGAATTGTGCTATATCACTGGTTCCCTGTCAATAGTAGAGTCAATTCCCCTCCCCCAAACAAGGCAGTGATAGGCTGTTCGAGTGCCCACCAATTTACTTTTGAAGTCATTGGTGGAGCATAACAGTGACTGATTTTGAAAACCATGACATATTAAATGTGCTTGGAATACCCTTAGTCAGTTGTGATTGCCCATGCATGCTCAGCTCAACCTACTTGATCGTTATGTTCCCACTCAAAAATGAAGTTGTCTATGCATGTATGATTTAGAAGTTGTGCAATAGCACCGTTGGATGGTTCAAACATTTTAAAAAATGGATTCAGGCTTGTATTCTCAACACCAAGAAGGGAACATCTTTATTGCAGATTATTGTAATATAAAATACAGCTATGGGTTTCCAGTGCTGTCTCCATTACCAGTGTCAGGATTTTAGTGTTTTCTTTCCTGTTTCTTTTTTTATTAATATTTTTTATTTTATTAAAGCAAAAAGGAAATACAGAAAAAAGGGGAAGAAAGGGGGACAATTAAGACAAATGTAAGACTGTGTGCTACAAGGATTGTTAAAATACAGAGTAAAAATCATGACCTTTATTGATATTAGAATAGTAACTAAAATTGTAATTAAACCTAATTAGTATATATTTTCCCACCTATATTATACATACAAAATTCAGATGTATTTCTGCTCATTATTTTGAGAATAAAAAACTCATTATTTTGTTATTGCTCCAACTTATCCTTTCCATTTTTTAAACCATAACAGCTATTAACAATAGCATTGATTATTCAATGTAAATGATTATCATAGCCTTTAAGAGTATTAATATAAAGTACTATAGAAGAGTCTGACCTATTTCTACTCCTTATCTTAAAAAATGAAAAAAGAAAAAAATCCTTATTTCCCTTCTGTTTGTCATCACCTCTTATGTATCCTCTATCTATTAATAATAATGTTGACTTTTTGTCAATATTTCCATATTATACAGACTGTTCTACCAATTATCTTTATATAACTAATTATCTTACAATCAAATTATAAAATATATCAATATACAATCATTTTCAGATTTACAGGACTAACAGTGACATCCTAAATTCTGACACTTTGTCCTTCCAAATTTCTCTAGTTGGGCATTCTCCTTCTTTCCATTTACTTGCCATTACCACTCTTGCAGCCGTCAGCAAATATCGAAATAGTTCATGTAGTGTTCTGTCAACGTTATCTGTTTTTATTCCCAACAACATAGTCTGAGGTTTCATGGCAAAATTAGTTCTTAACATCTTCTGAATCTCAATGCATATATCTTTCCAGAATTTTTTTCTTTTTTTTACTTGTCCACCACATATGAAAAAAAGAACCACCTGTTCCCTACGCTTCCAGCACTACCCTACATATTTCTTATCAATTTTTTCAATATCTTTTGGTGTAATGTACGTTCTAAAAACATCTTGTACCAATTTTCCTTTTTCTCATTGCAATAGCGCAATGAAAATATAGTAAAGGAACAAAAGGCGGGAAGTTGTGACTGCGCTCACAAAATACTGGGAGGATCACTGTTCTGAAGGTGGGGAAAGTGAGAGAGGAGTAGTAGCTGTATATGTGTTTTCTTAAGAAGCACTTCTAAGCGTTCTCATGCATTGTGAGAAATGCTTGAAAAACCCATATCCAAGAAGAAAAACCGGTAGAAGTGCATTCTAGGATGAACTGCATCAGAAATGAAAAACTGACGAGATGTGCATGGCTGGATAACAAAGACATATAAAGAGATGGGAATAAAATGGCAGAGTGTGCCGAGGGTGTGCCATTCCAATCAGGATGTATGGAAACCACCCTAGTGCCTATGCATGCATGTGGACAAAAAATGCCAGTGCACTGTTTCCCTTCAATTGTCCCTTGTAGGGATGTGCGTTTCGGCTTTCTGAATGCCGAAAGAAAGCCGAAACAAAAGTGTTTCGGCTTCTTTCGGGTTAGCCGAAACGTTTCGGAGAAAGCCGAAACGTTTCAGCTAGCCGAAAGAAAAAAAGCCGAAACGTTTCGGCTTCTTTCGGCTTTCTTTCGGCTTTTCAATGGGAAAATGCCTCCGTCTTCCCGGACGTCTGGGGGAGGCATTTTCCCACCGAATCAGCCCAAAATTGGTGGGGACCTTCCTCTAACCCCTCTCTAAAAAACCCCCAAGTTTCAGACCAATTGGACTTTGGGGGGCCATGTTATGGCCCCCCAAAGCAGGTCCCCCTATCCTCCCATAAGAAAGCGAAGGAGCAGCATATTGTTAGCATGCTGCTGCTCATCTTTTTCATTATTTCCTATGGGGAAAAAATGAAGCAGGCTTCCTTTGCCAGGGGTGGCATTTTGCATGCAAAATGCCCCCTTACCCTCAGGAGCCCTTCTCCCACCCTTCCTCCCACCCCCCACCAAGGCTCAGCCTGCTCCCACTTGGGGGGGCATTTCATGGCCTCCCCAAGTAGGTGCTCTGCTCTCATCTCTACCACTGACAGCTGGGGGAGGCTTGTCTTGCCAGGGGTGGCATTTTGCATGCAAAATGCCCCCCCAGCCCTCTGGGGCCCTTCTCCCACCCCTCCTCCCACCCCCACCAAGGCTCAGACTGCTCCCACTTGGGGGGGGCATTTCATGGCCTCCCCAAGTAGGTGCTCTTTTCTCTACCACTGACAGCTGGGGGAGGCTTGTCTTGCCAGGGGTGGCATTTTGCATGCAAAATGCCCCCCAGCCCTCAGGGGCCCTTCTCCCACCCTTCCTCCCACCCCCCACCAAGGCTCAGCCTGCTCCCACTTGGGGGGGCCATTTCATGGCCTCCCCAAGTAGGTCCTCTCAGCCCCTAAAGTCCACCCCTTACAGCCCCACACAAACCCAATTCCCCCCAGATGCCACACACAGACCCAAATCCCCACATTAGCCCCTCACAGACCCAAATCCACCCCCACCTGCCCCACACCCATAACCCCAGGAACAGGCTGGCAAAGGCCAGCCCTCTCCCTTTGTTCCCTATGCTGGGAACTTCTAAACTCTCTTTCCCTGGGCAATTCTGCACAGCCCAGGGGCGCCACAATGGTGGGCACACTTCTGAGTGCCAGCTGGTCCCTGTGAAAGAGCACCTGAACCACAGACACCCTCCCTCAAATTCCCCCACCACCTACAGAGATGGCTGGCCAGCCAGCCCCATTGTTCCCTGTGATGGGAACCAACTGCACAACAAAGAATAAAACACGAACAACACAAAATAAAGTTTTTTTAAAATTATTTTCTCCCTTTCAAAGTACAAGTAGGCAAAGCATTATGACACATTACACCAGCAGTCCCCCACACAGAAAAATTAACACAACTCACTTAGCAGGGGGGGCGCACCAAAGGGCATGATAGAAGTGTACTACACAAAATAATACAACCCACTTCACCATTTTTGACAGCAGTTGTGTTTGTGTGATTCTCTGATGTGAAGTGAGTTGTGTTATTTTTATGTAGTACACTGCTTTCATGCCCTGTTGTGCCTTCCTACTGTGTAACCTAAAGCAGTTAAGGAAATAAAGTGCTTCTGACAGCAATATTTTGGGGTGATTCTCTGATGTTAAGTGAGTTGTGTTATTTTTGTGTAAGATACTGCTGCCATGCCCTTTGGTGCGCCCCCCTGCTGTGTATCCTAAAGCTGTTCAAGAAATAAAGTGTTTTTGACAGGAATTGTGCTTTTGTGATTCTCTGATGTTAAGTGAGTTGTGTTATTTTTGTGTAAGATACTGCTGCCATGCCCTTTGGTGCGCCCCCCCCTGCTGTGTATCCTAAAGCTGTTCAAGAAATAAAGTGTTTCTGACAGGAATTGTGCTTTTGTGATTCTCTGATGTTAAGTGAGTTGTGTTATTTTTGTCTAAGATACTGCTGCCATGCCCTTTGGTGCGCCCCCCCCTGCTGTGTATCCTAAAGCTGTTCAAGAAATAAAGTGTTTTTGACAGGAATCGTGTTTTGTGATTCTCTGATGTTAAGTGAGTTGTGTTAATTTTTCTGTGTGGGGGACTGCTGGTGTAATGTGTCATAATGCTTTGCCTACTTGTACTTTGAAAGGGAGAAAATAATTTTAAAAAAACTTTATTTTGTGTTGTTCGTGTTTTATTCTTTGTTGTGCAGTTGGTTCCCATCATAGGGAACAATGGGGCTGGCTGGCCAGCCATCTCTGTAGGTGGTGGGGGAATTTGAGGGAGGGTGTCTGTGGTTCAGGTGCTCTTTCACAGGGACCAGCTGGCACTCAGAAGTGTGCCCACCATTGTGGCACCCCTGGGCTGTGCAGAATTGCCCAGGGAAAGAGAGTTTAGAAGTTCCCAGCATAGGGAACAAAGGGAGAGGGCTGGCCTTTGCCAGCCTGTTCCTGGGGTTATGGGTGTGGGGCAGGTGGGGGTGGATTTGGGTCTGTGAGGGGCTAATGTGGGGATTTGGGTCTGTGTGTGGCAGCTGGGGGGAAGTGGGTTTGTGTGGGGCTGTAAGGGGTGGACTTTAGGGGCTGAGAGGACCTACTTGGGGAGGCCATGAAATGCCCCCCCCCAAGTGGGAGCAGGCTGAGCCTTGGTGGGGGGTGGGAGGAGGGGTGGGAGGAGGGCCCCTGAGGGCTGGGGGGCATTTTGCATGCAAAATGCCACCCCTGGCAAGACAAGCCTCCCCCAGCTGTCAGTGGTAAAGAGCACCTACTTGGGGAGGCCATGAAATGCCCCCCCCAAGTGGGAGCAGTCTGAGCCTTGGTGGGGGGTGGGAGGAAGGGTGGGAGAAGGGCCCCAGAGGGTTGGGGGGCATTTTGCATGCAAAATGCCACCCCTGGCAAGACAAGCCTCCCCCAACTGTCAGTGGTAGAGAAAAGAGCACCTACTTGGGGAGGCCATAAAATGCCCCCCCCAAGTGGGAGCAGTCTGAGCCTTGGTGGGGGTGGGAGGAGGGGTGGGAGAAGGGCCCCAGAGGGTTGGGGGGCATTTTGCATGCAAAATGCCACCCCTGGCAAGACAAGCCTCCCCCAGCTGTCAGTGGTAGAGATTAGAGCACCTACTTGGGGAGGCCATGAAATGGCCCCCCCAAGTGGGAGCAGTCTGAGCCTTGGTGGGGGGTGGGAGGAGGGGTGGGAGAAGGGCCCCTGAGGGCTGGGGGGCATTTTGCATGCAAAATGCCACCCCTGGCAAGACAAGCCTCCCCCAGCTGTCAGTGGTAGAGATGAGAGCAGAGCACCTACTTGGGGAGGCCATGAAATGCCCCCCCCACAAGTGGGAGCAGGCTGAGCCTTGGTGGGGGGTGGGAGGAAGGGTGGGAGAAGGGCCCCAGAGGGTTGGGGGGCATTTTGCATGCAAAATGCCACCCCTGGCAAGACAAGCCTCCCCCAACTGTCAGTGGTAGAGAAAAGAGCACCTACTTGGGGAGGCCATAAAATGCCCCCCCCAAGTGGGAGCAGTCTGAGCCTTGGTGGGGGTGGGAGGAGGGGTGGGAGAAGGGCCCCAGAGGGTTGGGGGGCATTTTGCATGCAAAATGCCACCCCTGGCAAGACAAGCCTCCCCCAGCTGTCAGTGGTAGAGATTAGAGCACCTACTTGGGGAGGCCATGAAATGGCCCCCCCCAAGTGGGAGCAGTCTGAGCCTTGGTGGGGGGTGGGAGGAGGGGTGGGAGAAGGGCCCCTGAGGGCTGGGGGGCATTTTGCATGCAAAATGCCACCCCTGGCAAGACAAGCCTCCCCCAGCTGTCAGTGGTAGAGATGAGAGCAGAGCACCTACTTGGGGAGGCCATGAAATGCCCCCCCCACAAGTGGGAGCAGGCTGAGCCTTGGTGGGGGGTGGGAGGAAGGGTGGGAGAAGGGCCCCTGAGGGTAAGGGGGCATTTTGCATGCAAAATGCCACCCCTGGCAAAGGAAGCCTGCTTCTTCATTTTTTCCCCATAGGAAATAATGAAGAAGATGAGCAGCAGCATGCTAACAATATGCTGCTCCTTCGCTTTCTTATGGGAGGATAGGGGGACCTGCTTTGGGGGGCGATAACATGGCCCCCCAAAGTCCAATCGGTCTGAAACTTGGGGGTTTTTTAGAGAGGGGTTAGAGGAAGGTCCCCACCAATTTTGGGCTGATTCAGTGGGAAAATGCCTCCCCTAGACGCCCAGGAAGACGGAGGCATTTTCCCATTGAAAAAGCCCAAAGCCCAAAGCCGAAAGAAAGCCGAAACAAAGCCGAAAGCCGAAACGGCTGGCCGTTTCGGCTTTCGGCTTATTCGAAAGAGATTCTTCTTTCGGCTTTCGGCTTTAGCCGAAAGTTTTTGGCTTGCACACCCGTAGTCCCTTGTCCAAATTATAAATGTTACTAAATGTTTGAACATAACAATATAAGAACCTAAGAAGAGCCTGGTCGGATCTGATGAGTTCATGAAAGCTGTTTCAAACCCTTAGCCATCTTTGTTCCCCTCTTCTGCACTTTTCCCAGCTTAGCATTAACTTTAAAGATACAAGGACCAGAACTGTATATATATATATATGCCAAGTGAGGCTATGCCATAGATATATACAAGAGCATTACAATACTGGACATTTTATTTACATTCCCCTTCCTAATAATCCCTAACATGGAGATTGCCTTTTTGAGTTGATAGTTGCAAGTATTCAGTAATGAAAATCATGGCAGGATCTAATGGAAATGTTGTCCATATATACCTGTCTCTGCTGTAGTCACCAATGCTCCCTTCTTTTCTCATCATGTCTATGCAAAAGCACAGACACATAGCTGATTTCAGCATATGCTTGCCATTCCCCTGCCGGGGGTGGGGGATCCCCTGCTCCCACGTCCCCCCCACTCCCACTTACCTGGCCAGCAGGGGGGCATGCCCCCTGGGGCACCCGCCCACAGCATGGATGCATTCCCGGGCAGCGTGGCATGCCCCCACGCCATGCCTCGGCACACTCCCACACCCCGCAACAGGCCAATTTCAGGCCGAATCGGGCCTGTGGGGGTGATTCGGCCCTTTTGAGAGAACATACGTGCTCCCGGGCCTCCCTTTGGCCCACGTGATGGCGTCACTTCTCAGAAGTGACATCATCACGCACACCGAGAGCACGTGTGCATGACAGAGAACTCAGAAGCGGGCGCAGGGTAAGTGCCAATGTCCCAGTCTCCCACCGGGCGACTTAAGGAACCTGGCAACCCTATTTCAGCACCCCCTAAAGCTCTGACCTCTCCCCCCTTTCACCTCCCCTTTCCTTTCCCTACCAAGACATACAGCATGGCTCTGATTGGAAAAGGGGAAAAAAAGCATTTAAAGGGCTGAAGGTGGGGGGGAATGTACAATTTAGCTGCACCAGTTTGAATGCAGCCCTATAATGACTATGGATGTTCCACCTGCAGCTACTTAGCAGTTTCCCCTTTCAGACAGATTAAAGTAAGTTTATTTTTTATTTGGCTTAAAAAGGAAAAATATGAGACACAGACAAGCCCAAATTGGGCCTGATGTCTGCATGCTCCCCAAGCTGTGGGGGGGGGGGGTGTCCACTGCACATTCAGGGGGAAAAACACCATGTTGAAGTTGCCTGAGCCTCCATTTTTATTTATTTATTTATTTTATTTATAGTTCACTTTTCTCACTGACACTGAAGATGGATTACAAATATATTTTAAAAATTATCAGACAGCATAAGGCAGTTGAACTCCGATTACAGAACTGGAAAACAACGTAAATAAGCAAACAAACAAAGCCCCATCTAAGGCATGGTGGGTAGTGTTGGAAATTGCAATGTCTGGTGTACTGCAGCAGCAAGAAGGGAAGAAGTGCCTTCTATGCAGGGGGAAGCAAGGATCACTTAGTTAGGACAGTGAGAGCAGCATCTCTCTTGTTTCCTGGGGGTCGTTTCCTTGTTTTGTCTCCTATTGGGCTAAACAGGGCAATATCCTGCTGCTTCTCTCTCCTGCCTTATTCACTCTTCTACAAGATGTAGTCAGATAGCAAGGATTCTATCTCTATCTCTCCTCCTTCACTCTCAAGTATGTATTTCCTAAATAAACCTTTTGCCTCTTTAATCAGCACAGCGTAACTTCTCTGCTCTGTTTACACTCCGCTAACAGGTAGAAAGCAATGTCTAAAAGCAAGGTAACACATACAATAAGTGCTGCACTAGACTACAATCCTATTCCCTTATAGAAATGACCAACATCTCAACAAAATGGCATGAACCACAGTATCAAAGGCTGCTGATAAGTCCAGTAAGATCAACAAAGAGGCAAGGCCTTGTCTCTAAGGTCACCAGTGCCTTTTCTGGTCCATAGCCCAGCCTGAAGCCATACTGAAAAGCCAGCAGATATCCAAGATGACCTGGAGTTGTTCTGCTACTGCTCTCTCAATCATCTTGGTCAGGATAGGCAAATTATAGATATTTGGGCAATAATTGGCCACTTCACTAGTGACTTTAAAAAAAAATAGTGGACAGAAGACTGTCTGCATAGACAGTCTTAGGTGCCCTGTATTGACTCTCATCCCCCATCCCTGGTGGCTTTCCTGGCTACTCAGGTCCCCTAGGAACCTCCAAGAGCTGTGGTCATTAATTTTGAAGCTCTCAGGCTTCCTGGGTTCTTTTGAGTGTGTGTACCTCTTTAGCAAGCAACACTGGATGCAGGCTGGTAGAATATATATTTGGAGTTTATTACAGAAAGAACATAGGAATGTATGCAAGGCAGAAACTGGTCATGAAAGCGTTTAGGCAAGGCAGAAAACAAATAATAGCTTGCTGATCTGAATATGTTCTAACTGGCTAAAATACTACTGGCTAGCTAACTGACTAAGCATTCTCTGAGTTAGTTCCAAGGCTGGTTGGTCTTAGCAAAGTCCATTTATGCCAGTTCACTCTAGGAATCCTGGATAGGGGTGTGCAAGGCCTGCCTGTTTCATTAAACCTGATTCGGTTTTAAGTGAATCAGGAAACCGTTTCGGTATTCAGGGAATACCGAAACAGCAAGCCAATTCGGTATTCGCATTTCGGCTTGATTCGGCCATTGTTTTCAATGAGAAAACATTCTCCCAGCTTTCCGGAAGTCTGGGGGCGGGTATTTTCTGTCCAAATCACACCAAACTTGATGGAGACCTTCTCCCAACTCTCCTCTAACTACCCTCCAAGGTTAAGAAAGATTGGACTTTGGGGGGGCATGTTATGCCCCCCCAAACAAGGTGCCCCCATCCTCCTACACTCTCCATGGTTCTCTATGGGGAAAAACAAGTCATCTTTCTAGGTGGCTTGGGGTGGCATTTTGCAAGCAAAATGCAATCAACTTTCAGGGGACTTGCTCCCACCTGTCCTCCCACCCTCCACCAAGTTTCAGGCAGATTCCACTTTGGGGGGCCATTTTACGGCCTCCCAAAGAAGGTGCCCCTATCCACCTCCACTCCACTATTCCCTATGGGGGAAATAAGACAGGCTTGTCTGGCTAGGGGTGGCATTTTGCATGCAAAATTCCCCCAATCTTCAGGGGCCCATCTCCCACCTGTCCTCCCACCCTCCACCAAGTTTCAGGCAGATTCCACTTTGGGGGGCCATTTTACGGCCTCCCAAAGAAGGTGCCCCTGTCCACCTCCACTCCACTATTCCCTATGGGGGAAATAAGACAGGCTCGTCTGGCTAGGGGTGGCATTTTGCATGCAAAATTCCCCCAACCTTCAGGGGCCCATCTCCCACCTGTCCTCCCACCCTCTACCAAGGCCCAAGCTGATCTCATTTTGGGGGGCCATTTTATGGCCTCCCAAAGATGCTGCTCTTAGCCTCCCCTTTCTCCATTATTTCCTATGGGGGAAATAAGAGAGGCTTGTCTGGCTAGGGGTGGCATTTTGCATGCAACCTTCAGGGGCCCATCTCCTACCAGTCCTACCACCCTCCACCAAGGCCCAAGCTGATCCCACTTTGGGGGGCCATTTTATGCCCCCCAAAGGTGGTTCTCCTGCCACACCACTTTGTCTTTCTACTGTGGGGAAGACTTCCACACCGCAGAAACACATGGGATTGGGGCTGCCAATGGCCACAGCCACAGTCCACCTGCACCCAAACTGCCAAATACCACACACACCCTCCCTAAAACCTAACCTCCCCTGTCCTGTGGCCAGCAACTTTCTATTGATTCCTGTTATGGGAAAATCTCCCACAGCAGGAACCCACGGAATGTGGCATCTATGGCCACAGGAACAGTCCCCCTTTTAAATCTCCCCCCCACAGCCCCACACTGACCCAAAGAAACCCTCCCCAACATTCCCACACTGGCCACTACCCCAGGAGCAGGCTGGCCAGCCATCCCCCATTGTTCCCTGTGATGGGAACTTTTAAACTCTCTTTCCCTGGGCAATTATGCACAGCCCAGGGGTGCCTCAATGGTGGGCACACTCCTGAGTGCGAGCTTGTCCCTGTGAAAGAGCACCTGAACCACAGACACCCTCCCCCAAATTCCCCCACCACCTACAAAGATGGCTGGCCAGCCAGCCCCATTGTTCCCTATGATGGGAACCAACTGCACAACAAAGAATAAAACACAAACACACACTGAATAAAGTTTTTTAAAAAATATTTTCTCACTTTCAAAGTACAAGTAGGCAAAGCATGGTGACTCATTACACCAGCAGTCCCCCACACAGAAAAATAACACAACTCACTTCACATTAAAGAATCACAAAAACACAATTCCTGACAAAAACATTTTATTTCTTGAACAGCTTTAAGTTGCACAGCAGGGGGGCACACCAAAGGGTATGCCAGCAGTATCTTACAAAAAAAATAACACAACTCACTTCACATTAAAGAATCACCCAAACTCAATTGCTGTCAAAAACACTTTATTTCTTTAACAGCTATATGTTACACAGCAGGGGGGCACACCAAAGGGCATTCCAGCATTCCCCTACACAAAAATAACACATCTCACTTCACATTAAAGAATCACAAAAACACAATTCCTGTCAAAAACACTTTATTTCTTGAACAGCTTTAGGTTACACAGTAGGAGGGCACAACAGGGCATAAAAGCAGTCTACTACACAAAAATAACACAACTTGCTTCACATCAGAGAATCGCCCAAACACAATTGCTGTCAAAAACGGTGATGTGAGTTGTGTTATTTTGTGTAGTAGACTGCTTTCATGCCCTGTTGTGCCCTCCTACTGTGTAACCTAAAGCAGTTAAAGAAATAAAGTGTTTTTGTCAGGAATTGTGTTTTTGTGATTCTCTGATGTTAAGTGAGATGTGTTATTTTTCTGTGTGGGGAACTGCTGGTGTAATGTGTCACAATGCTTTGCCTACTTGTACTTGGAAAGTGAGAAAATATTGCATGTCTGTCAAGCGTTGGGACACACAATGTTAACCAGAAAGCTTAACTTTGAAAGACAGAGCCGGTGGAGATTGCTCTGGAAGGGATGGATTCTCTCACAGCCCTCCACCGCCTCTGGCGTGCTAGACTGACTCCCCTTCCAGAGCTCTTACCTTGCCATCCTTGCTGCTTAAAACTTTGTATTAACTGAGACTCAGCAGGGCAAAGGCTCTGGAAGGGGAGATGCCAAAAGTGGTAGAAGACTGTGAGATAATCCGTCCCCTCCAGAGCGATCTCTATCTTTTAAAGCTATGCTTCCTGGCTATCATTGTGTCTCCCAACATGTGAAGAACACGTGTCAAAAGTATTGTGTAGAGAGACTCTGTGATATATGGGGTCATCAATAATAAACTCTATGGGCTCAAATTGTATTGCACGCAACTATTTTGTGGCAATTAAAACTTCAGGTCTGCTGAGAAGGGATACTGATTATTCCCTGGAGGTAAATGCGCTAGATCCCACGTGTCATAAACCAAAGAGATCAAACTGGTTCACTCTGGAGATTTCATGGAGGTGTAATACTGGTAAGATATGCTTGTTCATCCAAAGATGTATAGTAGTTCACAGACTGTAGGATATATCTATTCTCAGGCAGGTAATGATAATTTAGATTAGGCTATGTTACTTTGCTACTTTCATGAGAACATCAACTGCCTAATTTAATCCACAGTACAACAAATTTCTCATTTTAGTAGTTTAGAGGGAAAAGAAGAAACCCACACAACAACAGCAGAATCTCCAGTTTGCTGTCCTGGGGTGAGTTACAAATTTTGAAATATTTTGAGGTTCTTTGGCAATCTAATCCTTCCAGTTTCTGGAGCACCATAGTATGTACAGGGAAGCTGAGAGATTAGAAGGATTGAACCTCCTTTTTCACAAGATCTTCTGATCGGCATCTGTTTATTTTCATATTGGTTTAATGCCAACAAATCCCTTTCACTAAGTCTGCAGAAAAGGATGTTTTGGCTCTTTGTCTCTTTTTTCCAGAACGTAATTATCCTGGCCTGGTGAGCCATTTATAGCTTATTTTTTAAAACATTATGCAACAGTGCAAACCAGTACATTTTGACCCAGCAGTAGCTTTTGGAGGAACCTGGTATAGTTGAGAGGGTTGTTAGATTTTTTGCTTTATGTGGTATATGAAATATGGTGGTGGCTGTGATAGTATTGTGTAACATTGTGCTGTCTGACCATCATGATTAACCTCTTATTGTGAGACACCTCGTAGGCCAGTGGCTCCCAGCGTTTTTGGCAAGGTGACTCCACAAGTCCACATTTCATTGGTATGGTGATTCACTTTAAAAAGTCAATACACAATGCATGAATAAATCAATAAACTGCAAATGCCTGGGACCCACTTTCATAGGCTTTGCAACCCTCTTCTGGGTTGGGAGGGACCCACAGGCTGGGAAACATTATTATAGGCACCAGTGCCTGAGTGTGAGTGAATGGGAACTAGGTAGATAGGATGTAAAATAAATCAATGTGTTTTACAGTAAACATACAAGAAGATCTTGTCATTGGGGACAGATACTGTTAATTTTTTTCTGGGGAATATAGCACAGAACCACATTTTCACTCCCCCTTGCAGCTTATTGAAGGAAGGGGATGACTGAGCAGTGCTAGGGTTGCTGGGTTCCCTTACCCTCCTGGTGGGAGGGGGGACCTGGCACTTAACCTTGCTTGATCTTCTCTCGCACGCATCCAAAAGTGACATTATCACACCTGGTTGTGGGCATGCTCCCATGTTTCACAGATGCTGTGAGCATGGGAGCATGCCTGCCACCAGGGGCATAACATCATTCAAGGAAATGATGTCATCGCACCTGCTGGGAGCACACCCACTGTAAGCTTGCCTGGGAGGTCTTTTGCCTCCCAAATAATTCCACAGGCCTTTCTCTCCCCCTCGCCACTGGCCAGGTAAGTGGCAATGGAGGGCAGAGGCTGGGAGCAGGGAATCCCCCACTCCCACCAGAGGTCTGGCAGCCCTAGAGCAGTGCAGAAGTATCCCACTGTAGAAGCTACTCGCTGTTGCTTTTTGGAGCCTGTCATAGCCCAGTAGTAAAGAGTCCAGTAGCACCTTTAAGACTAACCAACTTTATTGTAGCATAAGCTTTCGAGAACCACAGTTCTCCTTGTCAGATGCATCTGATGAAGAGAGCTGTGGTTCTTGAAACCTTATGCTACAATAAAGTTGGTTAGTCTTAAAGGTGCTACTGGACTCTTTTTTAATTTGCTACTACAGACTAACATGGCTAACTCCTCTGGATCTATGTCATAGCCCAGGACACCTATTGCTGGGGAGCCACAGCCCTAAGGAAGGCAGCTGCCCAGTTGGAGAGGTGAGAGAGGAGCCACTGGGGTTGATAAGAGCAAGGCAGCAGCAGCCAAGAGAAAGATCTACCTCTACTAGCTCTTTATGGAGTAATAGCCTCTTCTGCGGTAAAGGCCTCTGTGAGACACAGGGCTGCTCAGGAATAGCACAGGAAAGGAGGAATGTGGCACAGCCGGCGGAAGAAGGATAAAAGGATCCTACTGAAGGAGGTGAAGGAGACTGCTGAGGGGAATTTGGGAAGTTGCTATGGACGGTCAGGCTGAGAGTTTTTGCAGGCCAGCAAACATCTTGCCTTCAGGTAACTTGGAAGGTGACATTCCTGGCCCAGAGGGAGACCAGAAGGATCTTTTCCAACCTAACCCAGGCAGATTGTCTCCCCGATACCCCCAGCTTAACCCTTCAGAAAGGGTGCGGTGTCCAAGACAGGAGTTTAAGGAGCTGCAGGACCTTGGTGTGAGTAGGTGGAGGTGATGAGGGATGAACTGGCCAGGCCACAAAGTGGAGGTTAACTGCTAAAACTAGCATTGTAAAAGAGCCAAGCACTGGTCGCCCTTTGGATGGTAAATCTGTGAGTCTGAAAAGGTCTAAAAATGTAAAAGCCCATTCCTGAATGTTGCCCTCAGGGAAGCTATAGGCTGCTGCCGCCATGCCAGTTCTAAAGAATTTGTGGAGTTTAAAAAATGTAATCAGTCAAAGCATGACCTGACCATGTCTTTCACAGGATACTCCTTAAAGCCCAATGCAGTAAAAAAAATATAATAGCCTGTCAGCATGCAATAAACAGGGAAGATGCTGGCTTCAAACAACAGATGGCTATCACCATTGCACCCTGCTAGCGAACTTCATGAAGCATCTGGCTGGGCATTAATAGAAACGATTGCTGGACTAGCAACACCTTGCTGTGAACTAGCAAGGCAATGTTTTCACTCATGAGGCTTACGCTGCCTTTGAGCTGCTCTTCCACTCTTTCTGCTAGTGCCTGATCCTTGTTCATGTAGATGGCAAAGCAGGAATGCAAATGCACCTTCTGGTCAACACTGGTGGCATGAGCAGCTCCTAAAAATCTCATCTGTGAAAGTCAGTAGAAGAGAAGCCTGGAGAAGCCCTTTGCAGTTCCACCTAAACACCTACTGGCTTAAGTAAGGATGAAATGGATAAATTATTACCAGATGCAAAAACTGGATGAGCAGGCATACCATGAACAGACCTAACCCTCTTTCATATTCCCTTCCTCTTTTTGAAAGTAAAACCCTATCCCTCCTGAATAACTGAGGGAAGAGAAAGGCCATCTTTCTAAAAGAATAATATGAGGGACTTCCCTTGCCGTGTTGCCAGGCTGCACTGCAGGAGCAAGAAAGGGAGGCTAGTCTGGATGTGAAATTATGAAGTAGTAGTAGTAGTAGTAGTAGTAGTAGTAGTAGTAGTAGCAGCAGTAACAACAACAACAACAACAGATTTCTACACAACCCATCAGGACTAGAGATGGGCACGAACCACAAAAAACACAAACCATGAGGTTCGTGGTTTATGGATTTTCATGAACCAGGAACCATGAACAGGCTCGAACTGGGGCTAGTTTACGAACCAGTTCGTGGTTAGTGGGGTTTGAATGCCCCTTTCCAGCTGATTATCAGCAGCAGGGAAAGGGGCATTTGACAGTTTAAAGGGCCCTTTCCTGCCTTGCAAGTGGCAGGTCCCTTTAAACTATCAGCTAGCAGGCGGCAAGGGGGATCCCCTCTTGCCGCCTGCCAGCTGATAGTTTAAAGGGACCTGCTGCTTGCAAGCGGCAGGGCCCTTTAAACTGCCCAGCCCCTAGCCCCAGCCCCACACTTATCTTGCCCTGTGGGCCTGCGGCATCCTCCCCCTCCTGCTAGGGGCGGGAAGGCTGTGTTTGGCCTCTTCCGCTGCTGCATGGGCCCACAGGGTGGTGGAGGAGGCTGAAAATGGCATTCTTGCCCCTCAAATGATGGCCACAGTGGCCATTTGAGGGGCAGGAAGGCCATTTTGGCTTCCTCTACCACCAAAAATGGCCTCCTTGCCCCTCAAGTGGCAGCTGTGGGGTGGGGAGGCTGTTTTTGGCCTCCACCACCACCCTGTGGGTCTGCACAGTGGTGGAAGAAACCGAAAACAGCCTCCCCGCCCCTCAAATAGCCACAGTGTCGGCCATTTGAGGGGCAGGGAGGCCGTTTTTGGCAGCGGAGGAAGCTGAAATCGGCTTTCTCGCCCCTCAAATGGCCACCACAGCAGCCATTTGAGGGGTGGGAAGGCCATTTTTGGCCTCCTCCACCACCCTGCGGGCCCAAAATGGCCTTCCCACCACCCGTGGGAGGAGGGGGAGGACACCGTGGGCCTACAGGGCAAGGTAAGTGTGGGGCTGGGGCTGGGGCCTGGTGGTGGGGGCTGGGGGCTGGGGTTTGGGCAGTTTATAGCCCCCCCCGGCTTGCAAGCAGCAGGTCCCTTTAAACTATCAGTTGGCAGGTGGCAAGGGGGGATCCCCCCCTGCTGCCTGCCAGCTGATAGTTTAAAGGGACTTGCCGCTTGCGAGCTGCAAGAAAAGTTTATATGGCCATTTCCCTGGGGAAATGGCCATTTAAACTGCCCCTTTACAACCCAAACGAACCAGTACACCAGTTTGTGGAAGTTTGTGGAAATGAGCTTCCACAAACCACAGGTTCGTGAACCATGAACCAGCTTGGTCCGTGCGTTTTTTTGGGTCGTAATTCGATTTGTGCCCATCTCTAATCAGGACAATTTAACATCCACTCAGAGCAGTTTACAAAGTGCGTTATTATTATCCTCATGACAATTATCCTGTGAGATGGATGGGGTTGAGAGAACTCCAGGAAGCTGTGACTGACCCAAGGTCACCCAGCTGGCTTCAAGTGGAGGAGTGGGGAATCAAACCCAGTTCTCCAGATTAGAGTCCTGCCGTTCTTAACCACTACACCAAACTGGCTCTTATATAGCCAATATAAGTTTTACATTTACCTTATAGATGTGTTAATAACAAAACAATTTAACTGCCAGTGTATAAAATTCCATGAAGGCTGGCAAAACTGATTTTTCCACAAGGAGAGCCCAGGCTACCAACGTTTTATGAGTACACAGTGATTTTCTCCAAAAAAACATTCCCCCTTTGATGGTCATGTTTCTGTTTTAAATCCCCTCCCTACCCAGCTTTAGCAGATGTTGTTATAATTTATGTGTTTCTAGTTTCCTCTGAACCTTGGGGGCTAGAAATCTATATTAAAGAAATTCTAGGGCTTTCATATTAAAAAAACCATATTTCTGTAAGAGGGTGGGGTATCCCTAACTCCCATTAGGAGCAAGGCTGTGCCACTGTTGAGGACAACTGCTTGTCCTGCTAGGTGGTAGCATTTTTGCCATGATGGGAACTCCGTTGGCCACTCATCGAGGGGCCAGGAAGACAGACATGGCCCAGCAAAGTCATAGGGATCAGGAGAGAACTTACGGGGTTAAAACAAGGAAAGAATGAGTTAAAATAAGGATAGTGAATCTGGATCAACCAACCAATCAGCTCTCTAGCTCTTAGGGGAAGCCCACCAGAGCCAGGAAGCTGTGGGTAGAGCTGCCTCCTCTGTAGGCTGGGCTTTAAAAGTCAGAGACAGCAGCTCCTACCAGTGGAGGAGCTACTGGCATGAAAAGAGGATAGGAGAGTGAACACTCAAGTAACTCCTCTTTTTCCATAGCTGAGGCAAGCAGCCTACTATACAAGGCATTGGGCTGGTGGATGGGAGCTTGAATGTGGAAAAGAACCTCTCCCCTCCCACCCAGAGACATACTGGATATGTGGATGCAGGGTTTGGTACCAGGGGTTGCAAGGAGGGGGCCTGATGTTGTTCCTGTGGCCTCCTTGACAACAATCAGAATCAAGATAAAGGGATTTTCTGACTTTTTGTCTTTAAAAACATCCTAAATGTTGTGATTCTGCATTCTAAGTCTTAGATTTGGTTTCCTACCTTAAAAATCTAATAGTTCTACACATATTCTTAATTTCATTATGTTTTTTAAAATGCTATTTGATACAAATTTCTGTCACATTTTGGCTTTCTACCTGCTCTCCCTCCTTATTTTGTTTTTCTTGTGACTTGATCACATTCCTGAAGAAAATGTCTACAATTAATGGAAGCTGGAAATAAGTCTCAAAGAAGTTTTTCCACTTTCGACTTTTTCTTTTAATAACTACTCATGCTTACTTTCTATATTTTGAACTTTCTGGATTAATCTTTCATTGGTTTTTTTTAAACTTTGGAAATAAAATTCTTAATGCGTTGTTTCTGATCTATATTGACAGATGAAATGAATCTGACACTTCCAAATCACAGCAACCAATCCATTGCCTCCGAGTTCATCTTCCAGGCATTCTCCACCATTCCTGAGATACAACGTCTTCTCTTCACATTCTTCCTTCTACTCTATCTCACAATTATCTTTGGCAATGTGTCCATCATCTGGGTGGTCTACACTGAACAGTCCCTCCACACCCCCATGTATTTCTTCTTGGGCAACCTCTCTTTTCTAGAGATCTGTTATACCACTGTGGTAGTACCCCAAATGCTGGCCAGTGTTTTAGATGTCCACAAAGCAATCCCTGTTGCAAATTGTGCCCTTCAGATGTTCTTCTTTACATCATTAGGTGGCACAGATTGTTTCATGTTGGCTGTAATGGCATATGACCGTTATGTGGCCATCTGTCATCCACTTCGCTACAACCTGATCATGACTTGGAAGATGTGTGCATGGTTGGTTGTTGGCTGTCTAGGACTTTCTCTCATGCTGTGCCTAGAGCTGACTGTTATGATCTTCACCTTGCCATTTTGTGGTCACCAGCCACGAATCAACCATTTCCTGTGTGATGTGCCTCCTGTGTTGCGGTTGGCATGTGCCGACACTCATGTTCATCAGACTGTGTTATACAGTGTTGGTATCATGGTGCTAGCTGTCCCCTTCCTTCTGATAAGTGTCTCCTACATCTACATTGTGGCTGCCATCCTGCGGATCCATTCTACTTCTGGGCGACACCAGGCCTTCTCCACTTGTTCTTCCCACTTGACAGTAGTAATTCTCCAGTACGGCTGTTGCAGTCTTGTTTACCTGCGTCCCAAGTCAAGTTCTTCAGAAGATGAGGACCGAAAACTTGCTCTTATATACACTTTTGTTACTCCGTTGCTGAACCCCCTCATTTACAGCTTGAGGAACAAAGATGTCAAGCAGGCTCTGAAGAAAGCCATGAGGAGGACTGCTGAATCCTAGCCATATTAAGAACTGATTTCCACATTCTTTAGAACTTGAGTTCCAAGTGGTGGTGGATGTCTGATAACTCTAGTGCATATAATTTATTTAGAAATTGAATATGCCACTTTTCCAGAACCTTGCTCAAGGCAGCTTACAATAAACAGTAAAACAAAACCATTACATGTAGTTTTTAGAGTGTGTTGTGTTGGAATAGGCGACTCAGCCTGCCTTTGGACACTGGGGGGTGCTGCATATCTCTTTGAATGTAATGTATAAGTCTAGCAATCTGCCACTCTCTTGTCTAAGGTGGGAACGCCTACTGACTCCTCCTCTCTTGCCTCTGTGCCTCTTGGGAGATTTCACACCTTCCCTCATGCTCTTCCAAGAGAAAAGATGTAAAGCCACCATGCTCCTTATGGAGCCCTTCTTTTGTCCACAACCCACTTCCAGCCTCGCTGCCTAGTTTCAGGCCGTAAAACAACAAATATAACTGTCACCAACTAACTAATACAACTTAAAGGAATATTCAACACTCTTATATGCAAAATTACAAAATTTACTCGTACAGCATTGAATCATAAATATAATCCAAACAGTTCAAATAGAACAGCCGTATTAGGGCATGTGTCGTATTTCAAAGGAAAATAACACGGGGAGGGGAAAAGATTTTCAAGCCAAACCCCTATGTTTTTTTGCAGAAACACAATCACTTCGAATAGGGCTGTAAAAAGCCTCCACATAGATAGATACAGGTTTCAGTATATATAAGGCACATACATGTTGCTCCAAGCAATATTTCAACACACATTAAACAGAATCAACATATTCTAAATTGTAACTGAACGGGTCAGCCAGCAAGAGGTCCCGTTTCCGGTATCCCCTTCTTCAGAGCAGTTACAAATACGATGATTCAAATAGTGCTTCTATCTCACTTACGGCTCGCTCACTGGCGTATGATTGTAGTTTCAGGCCGTGGCATTAGACTAGAGAATGTAACTCTTTAGAATAGGATCTTTCCCTTATTATTACCAGAAGATATTGCTATGGAAGAAATCGGCTACAATAAACTGTAAGTTCTATCTTTCTATGCATTTTGTCTGAGGATTAATTATTGCACGTTTGTAAGGGTTTAAACGCTTCTGACTAAATTGCTCTGCTATGTTACTCTGCTAAGTTACTAAACTAAATATATAAATACATAATCTCTAACATGTTGCACTTTGCCTGTTGAGCTGCTACCTGTTGCTGCTACTCTTTGATGAAATCCATATAATGCATTTGTGAGATGCGAAAGAACTGTGCATTGTGCTTCTCCAACTGAAATATCCCACCAGAGAAAACACCCAATGTCAGTGCAGAGCAGGAAGCAAGTGTTCCCAAACAGAAACTTTCCAGACCATTGCTTATGAGTACCAACTAGGGGTGTGCGATTCAGGATTCTGATTCGGAATAAACACCTGAATCAGGCTCGATCTGTAGCGATTCAGGATTTCCAAATTGGCCCCAGCATTGCGGGCCTGATTCAGAAATACTGAATCAAAGCTTTCCAAAGCAATTTGGATCATTTCAGGAAGCTTTGGGTCAAGTTTCAGCTGACAGGCGGAGCTTCCCTGCCTGTCAGCTGAAGCAAATTTAAAGCGCCACTTTTCATGTTGCTCGCTTGCCAGTGGCATGGAAACTGGCACTGGCTGCTGTCAAACACCCCGCATGGTGGGCCGCTCTTTCCTGCCGATGTGAGTGGGAGGAGCTCCCTCCTCTGCTAGTCAGCTGAAGCCACCCATGATGTTTGTATTTAAAGTGGGATTTGTATTTAAATCTCCTTAAAGGGGAGCTTTAAATACAAACCCCATGGCTGGCTTCAGTTGACTGGTGGGGGAGCCGATTAGCTGAAGGATAAAATAAATTGTGAGTGGGGCAAACTTCCTGCCCACCATTTATTTCATCCTATGGGAGGGGGAGGAGGGAATTTCCTCCTCCCCCTCACCAGATGGGAGGGGAACTCCCTCATCCTCCTCCCATCAGGTGAAATAAGCGGCCGGGCAGGAAGTTTTTCTGTGTGCTCCAAAGCTTTACAGAGCATACCGAAGTGAGTTAATAAGTGATTTCCAAAATGGCTTGCTGATTCAGAAATCACTTATTTCCGACTCTTTTCCCCTATCAATAAATCTCTGCTGGTGGCCAGAGGCTGTGTAAACAGTGGCCTTCTTTACATGCCTAAAACCTCCAGAAAATTGTGCAAAACTCACGGCATGATGGCATCTTTATAGCGTGATTTCCCATTTAATGGCGTGATTTCTGACATCATCGTGTCATTAAACAGGAAATAACTGGGTTTTGGTTTTTTAAATATAGTTTTTTATTAGTTTTTGAATATAAATCACAGGTATTGAAAAGTAACATAGCAAGTTATATGGGGGGAGGGGTAAACTGCGGAAACGGGAATGGGGTAAGAAAGGGGAAGAAGGGGAATGTCTTCATATTGCTCTGCTCACAATAGCCTCTAATATATCTTGCAATATTCTTGTTAAGTACATTGTAGTGTTTATAATAGCTCATATAGTTTCTTTTATATTTTATAAAGAAAAGGAGCTTCAACATTATTATTCATATTTTTTGTCATTCCAACAGTATGCTCTACCATCTAGCAATCTCCTCTGTCTCTTACAGTCTTTGCTACCTTTATCTAGGAAAAGCTTCAGTAACTAAAACATCCCTCTTAAACAGATATAAATGTCTATACTATACTATGAACTCATATATATATGATCTAGTATCTAACCGCTATATCAAACCTTAGAAAGCTGTTTGGAGTTTTAAACAATTACTCCTTCTATTTACTTAACTTGGTATATACTTTGCATTTTTCCTAGCCTTTACTTAAAATAGTCTTACACATTTTACACCAATTATTTGAACATATAGTAACATCCCTAAAATTTTTTGAAGAGAGTGCTCATTTAACTTAACATCTTAATTAATTTTTATTCTGGTTTTCTATCCTTTATTTCATTATTCTACTTCTTTTCTCCTGGGTTGTTTCTGAGAGTACTTAGTCTTATATTCTTTTACTTTTTTCATTCTTTAGTGTAAATATCTTTTTCTTTTTATCATTTCATCCATAACATGTCGCACAGATTATTATTATTCTTACATTGCTCCCCCCTATATCAATTTTACCACTTTCCCTTATCAAAAGAATCAAATTTCTTCAGCTTGTTTTCAACAAACTTTCTAGGTCCCAACATTATCATATTTCATAGATACATATCTAGTCATTTTCAAGTCCTTGAATTCAGCTACCAATTATCATCCTTCCAGCAAACTTAGTGTTTACTGAGCTGGGTATCCTGATTATGCTCTTTTCTTTTCTTTTTTCACGTTTTTTTCCAATACACTTTCAGTTTGAATTTTGGTTTTTTCCCTTGATGATTAGATTTTAACGTTGGTTTCTTCAAATCCTTAAACAGGCACTGGTTAATGCAGCTTGGGCTGGTTTGCCGTTCAAGTGTGGAGTGTAGCAGAGTAGTTTCCAGCTTGTCTTCTTTTATGTCTTCCAGATGTTCCTCCGTCCTCTTCTTTATACCTTTTCTTTGTTTTCCGGATCCCTTTTGTTGGCTTTGTTTATTTGTTAATCTTTTTATCTTCCGTTCTTTTTCATATTTCCATTTAAATTTCTGTTGATACACTCTTTCTTTTTGTGTTTGTATACTAGTCCCCTGTTTCAGGTCTGCTACCTCTTGGAATTCAATAGGCTGGGAATTCTTACCATTCATTATCACCTTCAGTTCTATTATTTCCATTTTGAAGTTTTCAACTTGGTACATCATTTGATCTAGTGTGCTATTTATTTCACTGGTAGCTGATTGTAACCAATCCTGTAACTCAGTTCTGGTTTTTTGTAGCAATTCCATTATCCCCCCTTTTCCAGCAGATGTCAGTAGAGAAAGTCCAATCTGGTGGGGTTAATATCGGTCAAGTAACTCAACATACGTAGTTTCTGTTTAGAAACTTGCTATCTAGTCCAACGATAAGAGGAAAGCAGGGGCCGGAACTCTCTCCATAGAAAGAAAGACAGAAATGATTTCCCTTTTCCCCTGTATTTTCTTCTATAGCAGTCCTTAAAATTCCATTTTCCTTGCACTCCTGTCTCCAATATCTCTAATGTCAGGATCAGAACGCTCTTTTGTATACCTATGCTTAACCGACTCCATATTTAATCCTTTCAGTGTTCAGTGCTTTCTTCCCCAGGTGCAGAGGTTCCCAGGCAGCTATCTCACAGACCCGCATTGTTTTGGCTACCGACGTTCCACCAAGAACCGGCCTTGGGGAAGCTTTCGCTTTTGCAGCTTCAAAGGGAATATTATGAGAACTGTGGGGGGAGGATGGGTCAGCTATGATATTTAATATGTATCTCTTGCTTTGCCTAGCATTGGTAACAATGCATATGTACCAACCTGGATATTGCATTCAGGCCAGTGGACTATAATAATCTTTTTCTTCATTAAATGCTTTTTGGAAACAATGGACTTTTGTCTAATTGCAGAAGGCAGACTGGAGTAAGGATTTTATCTAGCCACAGTTCTGACATTTTGTTACCAATCCTCTTTCCAATGCCTCAACCGGATCAAACGGACTCCAAAGCTGTCCCGCCCCGGGACCCTTTGTTCGATCCGTATGTCTCTCCCGGTCCTCGAGGCTCGGAATCGTCTCAAGTTGTGCCAAGGAGACAAGGGTCCACGGTTACAACTATTTTTACCCTCGCTCCCAGTACGGAGAGAACGAGGCCCAGGGCATCAGCCGTTCCATTGTTCAGCGTGCCGACCCTGACGCAGTGGGGCGCCCGGCCCAGAGAAACGAGGGAGCGGAGGATCAGCGCGATGTTTACCCAAATACAGTTGGATAGCCGGCGTAGCCTGGGATCTATACCGGAGCAAGCTGAGGGCCGTCCATGGCTGTTCTGGGACCGGACGGCCGAGCGAACGGAAGGGGATACTTCCCAACGAAGTGCTCTGAGCTGGGACTATTCCGAAGTCACCCCGAGAGCGGGGGAGCCAGATGTTGGAGAGCATCAATGGGCACAGCTCCAGAGTAGAACCATTGCCATTGATTCTGGGATTTCAGCAATCACTGGATTAACCAAAGGTGTACTTGCTGCGCGGTCGCAGGAGGAACAAGGAGTGGAAGCACCCCTGCCGTGGCAACAGACGCTGAGCACGGACCACCCGAAAACCCCTCCAACTACTGGGGATACGGGGGATCCGCAGCCGTCCACAGACAGAGTACAGAGATTGGAGAATAGACTACAGAATATGGAAGAGAGTCTAGCCAACGCTGTACATCTGCTTTCAGTGTTAGTGGCGAGAGACAGAGACCGGGCCCCGCCAACGGGCCTGTCTGGAATTAGCCAGAGTCTGGCTAACTTGCAAGAACAGATATGGCCGCAGCAACCGTCGGAAACGGATGAGGAGATTGGGGCCACTGGAGGGGGATCCCTCTTGACGGGAGAAGGTGGTGAACCGTGTCCGGATGACCGGTACCCAGACCAGCCCGCAACCACTGATACCAGCAGCAGCGAGGAGACGGAGACGAAGGAGGAGGAACCGCCACGCAGACCGGCTTCTCCTATAATTCCTCCACCAACCACCCAAGCGAGTCAGCCCACCACACCGACGGTGGTTCCAGGAACTTTGCCGACACAACCACGCGGGCCGACCTCCCCTATAGTTTACCCACCGACAACTCAAGCAAGTCAACCAATTACGCCGCGGGTGGTTCAAGGAACGCAGACCTCGCCGAGGGGACCTCGCCCCACCCGACCAGCGCCAACCCGACCGACGCCGCGCCAGCCGACACCGAGGGGACCCCTGCCATCTCCGGGGTCGATACCGCGAACGGGGCCGGTGGCCCCTCCGCCTCTACAACCTCTGCACCCGCAGCCAACGCCAAGGCAACCGGTTCCCCAACCTCAACCGCATTCCCACCCGCGCCAGCCTCCGCTGCAACTGGGGCCAATGGACGTTTATCCCATGCCAGACCAAACCCCCAGACAGGATTTACCCATGGGATGGGTCAAACTGGACGCTACTTTTGATGGAGACCCTTCCAAATTGGGATTTTTCCTGGTACAAGTGGTGCAATTTTTTAATCATTGGGGACACCTGTTTGGAAGCGAAGCCAGCCAGATAGAGCATCTGGGATCGCGTCTCCAAGGTAAAGCGGCTGACTGGTACGTGGGACTATATAATGTGGGGGCCCCCGAGTTAGAAACTCTCCAAGGGCTAGTGGATGCCATTCGGGCACAATATGAAGATCCCTTGGAGGAAACGCGGGCTAGAACGGAGTTGCAAGCAATTAGGCAAGGCAGCATGTCGGCTAGAGACTATGCCACACAATTCCGACAGCTCGCTGCCAAATGCCCGAGGTGCGAGGAGTCCACCAAGATCATCTTGTATAAACAAGGATTGAATCCAAAATTACTAGACCGAGCGCTCATGCAAGACAATCCACCTACACTCTTAGGATGGATACAGTTGACTTGCGAAGTGGAAAATAGACTCCTGGAAGTTCGCCTAGCGGAACAACATCAGCAACCCCCGAGTCAAAGACGCTCCTCCACACCTTTGCCTCTGAGAGGGAGCCGGGGAACTGGGTATGCCACCCGGGGAGCGTGAGATGCTAGATGGCAACAGGGATTGTGCTTACAGTGCGGCCAGGGTGGCCATTTCGCAGCGCAATGCCCATACCGGCCTGTCCAAAGACCTCCGCTCCAATTACGACGCCCAGCTACCCTAACCAGCCCGGCGCTGCCGCGTCCTTCTCCGGTACCCAGAGCTGCCCCGAGGAGTAGGGGAGCACCCAGAAAAAGTTTCCCAGATAGAGGACTGGAGTTGGAGGAGATCACCGAAGACGATCAAACAGCCCTGATCGGGGAAGGAAATCCCGAGAGCCCGGAGTCGGGAAACGAAATGGATCTGTCGTAAAAGGACCCAAACGGCAGATCACACGTAAGTCTGGTCCGGTGTTAAACCAACCCCCGGGGTCCATACTGTTCATTCCTGTAACGTTAGTAAATGCGGACAAGAAGATGCACATCCGTGTGCAAGCCCTTATTGATTCGGGCTGTTCTAGAGATATTATCGCACCTGCCTTAGTTAATGGACTAGTACTTCCAGTGAAAGATTTGGATATACCTGTCATTTTTGAACAAATGGATGGCACTAACATGAATCCGGTTACCACAGAGACTGCTCCGATCATAACCGGCATGGGATCACATTGGGAAATCAGATCCTTTGTCATTAGTGCCACAGCTAAATATCCCCTGATACTGGGAAGCCGATGGTTGTGTGATCACAACCCCCACATCGATTGGGCAGAAGGGAGTATTACTTTCACCCATGAATCTTGCAAAAATCATCGTTGGGATCAAAACTGGGGAAGGAATCCCACTATATCTGATTCAGCTCTACTCACCCAAGAAGAAATTAACCAAATACCTAAACAATATAGGGCATTCACTCAAGCCTTCACAGAAGAAGAGGCCAATACTCTCCCTCCGCATAGGAGGACAGACTGTGCTGTGGAAATTTTACCAGGGGCTTCACTACCAAAGGGTCGGTTATACCCTATGAGCCCCAATGAAAGAGACGAACTTCGGAAGTTCATTGATCTCAATTTGCAAAGGGGGTTCATCCGCCCAGCTAATAGTCCCCATGCAGCCCCAGTTTTGTTCGTGAAAAAGAAGGATGGGGGCTTGAGACTGTGTACTGATTTTCGGGGACTGAACGCTGTGTCCGCTAGCAACGCCTACCCCATTCCACTCATCAAAGATCTACTCAACGTCGTGGCCCAAGGTAAGATCTTTACGAAATTGGATTTAAAAGATGCTTACTTCCATGTCCGTATCCGAGAAGGGGATGAATGGAAAACCGCGTTTAATACCCCACTCGGACAATATGAATATTTAGTAATGCCTTTCGGCTTGACTGGCGCCCCGTCAGTTTTCATGTCCATGATCAATGAAGTCCTACATGAATTTCTGTACCAGGGGGTAGTGGTGTATCTTGATGATGTGTTGATGTACTCGCAAACGGAGGAGGAACATGTGGAACTTGTACAAAAGGTCCTAACTACACTCATGAATAACAAACTGCCTATTAAACTTTCCAAATGTGAGTTCCACAAAACAAAACTCAATTATCTGGGCTATTGTATATCATCAGAGGGCTTGAAGATGGACCCAGAAAAAATACAAGCGGTATTAAATTGGCAAGTCCCCTCCACCAGAAAAGAATTGCAGTCGTTTCTAGGGTTTGCTAATTTCTATAGAGAATTCATTGCTAATTTTGCCCAGACCACGCTTCCCTTAACTGAACTGTTAAAAACGAAAGACAAGGGGGAGCAAGCAAAGAAACCTGGTGCAAAGCTTTCATGGACACCCGAATGCGAGGCAGCATTCAATCAGTTAAAAGAGCAATTTGTCTCAGAACCCGTCCTACAACACCCCGATGAAAACCGCCCCTTCATAGTACAGGTCGATGCCAGCGATATGGCGATTGGGGATGTGTTATTGCAACGAGGAGAGGACGGGAATCTCAAACCTTGTGCCTTCCTCTCTAGAAAGTTTTCTGAAGCAGAGAGAAATTGGAATGTGTGGGAGAAGGAAGCCTTCGCTGTTAAAGCGGCGCTCACAAATTGGAGACATTGGCTAGAAGGAGCCCGACATCCGTTCGAAGTCTGGACGGATCACAAAAATTTAGAGGCCCTGCGCAGCCCTCGCAGACTAAACGCCAAGCAATTGCGATGGGCGGAATTCTTCTCGAAGTTCAATTTTACATTAAACTTCCTACCAGGCAAAACTAACTTCCTCGCTGACGCTCTATCACGCATGCCCCAACATAAAAGCAAAAGGGAGGAGACAGTCGACACGGTGTTTTCGCCTACGCAATTAGGGGGTGTGATGACTACGCGCAGCCGCGCTAAGCCCTCCCCGTCACCCGATCAGGGGTGGAGAGAAAAGCTGAAAGCCGAAGTGGAAAAGGAGGGGGGGGAGGCGCCCAAAGACAAACTACAACAATCCGCCACGGGGGAATGGCTTTGGGGAAACCGTTTTTATGTGCCTAAATGTCTGAGAAAGGATGTTTTACAACGATGTCACGATGCCCCCACAGCGGGACACTACGGTTACCTAAAAACGCTGCACTTGGTGCAACGCCAATTCTGGTGGCCAGGCATGCGCAAAGACATTTCCCAATACGTAGCATCTTGCCCCATCTGTCTCAGCGCCAAATCCCGAAAAGGCAAACCGCCGGGACTTTTGCAACCCTTAGAAACGCCAAGTCGACCGTGGGAGATTATTTCTATGGACTTTATTACTGACCTACCTCCCTCTAAAGGACATAATTGTATTTTGGTCGTGGTCGATTTGTTTTCCAAGCAAGCACACTTTATACCGTGTACCACCATTCCCTCCGCTAGAAAACTAGCTGATATTTTTATGAAAAACATTGTGAAAATACATTCTTTTCCATCCAAGGTGATTTCGGATCGCGGCGGGCAATTCGTTGCCAACTTCTGGCGGGAGCTTTTGCAACTACTGGGAATTGAACAAGGGCTCAGCTCAAGCCACCACCCAGAAACAGACAGACAATCCGAAAAAACTAACCAGATATTAGAACAATTTCTAAGATGCTACATCAACTTCCAACAAGACAATTGGATTGATTTGCTCCCATTAGCAGAGTTCTCCTATAATAACTGTACATGCATCTACAGGAGAAACTCCTTTCAAAGTAATTTATGGCTTCCACTTCAAGCCGTTCCCGTTTGAAGCGCTCCCCCCTCCTATCACAGCTTCTCAAGACGTTACCAAGTGGTGGGGGGAAGCAGCTCAGCAATGGGCTCAAATCAAAAAACACCTCGACAAAGCCAAACAGGACTACAAGAAATATGCAGACCGCCACCGTGCGGCGGAATGGGATTTACAACCTGGCGATCTTGTCTATCTGTCTACAAAAAACCTAAAATTATCCCAAACAAGCAGAAAACTAGCTCTGAAGTTCTTAGGACCTTTCCCAGTGCGTAAAGTAATCAACAAAGTGACTGTTTCTTTAGATTTGCCAAAGAACCTACGCTACGTGCATGATACTTTCCATGTCAGCCTCCTAAAAAGGGCTCCAATAGATAACCAGTGGCACATCAAAGGCCCCCCTATTCCAACGTTAATCGATGACCAAACCCACTATGAAGTACAACAAATACTGGACTCAAAAATTAAACGAAACCAGCTGTTTTACCTAATTAGGTGGAAAGACTTTGATTCTGGGTTTGATGAGTGGGTCAGTGCTGTACATGTTCATGCCCCTAGACTAGTGAAAGCGTTCCACTCTCGCTATCCACATAAACCGGGGGGGGGCTTCTTAGGGGGGGCAGAATGTCAGGATCAGAACGCTCTTTTGTATACCTATGCTTAACCGACTCCATATTTAATCCTTTCAGTGTTCAGTGCTTTCTTCCCCAGGTGCAGAGGTTCCCAGGCAGCTATCTCACAGACCCGCATTGTTTTGGCTACCGACGTTCCACCAAGAACCGGCCTTGGGGAAGCTTTCGCTTTTGCAGCTTCAAAGGGAATATTATGAGAACTGTGGGGGGAGGATGGGTCAGCTATGATATTTAATATGTATCTCTTGCTTTGCCTAGCATTGGTAACAATGCATATGTACCAACCTGGATATTGCATTCAGGCCAGTGGACTATAATAATCTTTTTCTTCATTAAATGCTTTTTGGAAACAATGGACTTTTGTCTAATTGCAGAAGGCAGACTGGAGTAAGGATTTTATCTAGCCACAGTTCTGACATCTAAGTCATTAATTGTCTCCAGCACTCATTTGCACATTCAGCATATGGGGCTGATAGCAGAAGCAATAATGAAGAAGCTCATAAGTCTGCAAATCATACCAAGCTTCAGCAGTTTTCGTTTAGTTGTTATATTAACATTCCCATCTTATCAAATGTATTTAACTTTGGTCCATGCAACTTCTTAATAGGGATATTTTCTAGTTAACAATGTTGACGTCCCAGAATCTTCTTTTTTCCCTATGTAATTTGAATTATCTACTAATTAAGCCATAAAGTCAATCTTGTAAACAATTCACGACCAATTAACAAAACTCACACATCCCACAGAGGAGGCTGTCAGTAGCAGTTGTAAGCGGAAAGTCTTTGCAGAGAAAGATAAGGTGACTTATCGGGGGCTAGCAGCTAAACACCATGATGGCTCTGCCTCCGTCTTGAGCTGAAGGATTGATTCGGGGAGATTTTCCTCAGCTGCATCCCAGGATCTCTTCCAAATAGCATCCAAGCTTCAGGGGTCTTCTCCAAAGCCCCCCTAGGAGTCCAGAAAAGTCTGGACCCCCTCCAGATGGAGGAGAACAGCTGTCTTGAGGAGCCCTTCCCAAGCACAGCTGGCTCTCACTGCTGCCGTTCCGAAAAGCCAACAGGAAATAACTGTTATGGAAGTTTCTTTCAAAAGTACTCTGTTTTAATTTTATTTTCCATAACAGCTGTTACCCTCCATTAATCAAGACACCATACTGTGATCAATGAAGAAATATGAGTTTTATTAATAATAAAGCTCATATGCAGATGCCCTCATTAGGACATACGCATAAAGATCAGCCATAGCAGAGAAACTTACATACTTTCCAAAGCTAATTGTTTACAGAAAAGAGATAAAACTGTTATACAAAACTAGATACAAACAATTCTTCAGAATCAGATTCTTCAGGAGACATGGCACCAAAACAGGCCTGATTGACAAGACAGTAAACTCTCTCTCTAATATAAACATGCTACATATCTGGTGCCACACAGGAATCTTGGATATCTTCCTAAGAGGGTGCTTATCCAAGCTAAATTCTTGAGTACAAAGTCAAAACAAGAGAGTCTTCTTTCTGAGAGCAGAACCACAAGTGACAGAAGGCACAGATTGGACACTTGTCAGCTTCCCTCAAGGTTTGATGGGAAATGTAGGCAGCTTGGCGGAATGTTGGACAAGTGACAGTTGAAAAGTCCATTGGACAGCAGTCAGAGAGCGAAGCTGCGAGACCAGGATGCCTACATTTCCCACCAAAACTTGAGGGAAGCTGACAAGTGTCCAATCTGTGCCTTTTGTCACTTGTGGTTCTGCTCTTACCTGCAGTGTCCAGTGTTCTAAACTGTGTCAGAAGGAATCTGCTTACAAAGAAAAGCTTTTGCCTTCTGTGTTAGAGGGCAGCTCCAATAAATGCTCATACTTAGATCTTTAAGCTAGAGGTCATAAAAATTCCTTATCATAATACTATGAAGATGCCATTGTGCCATGAGGTTCGCGCAATTTTCTGAAGGCATTTACAGGCGTGTGAAAATGGCCAGTGAAGGCCTTTATAGTGGATCTTCATAGAAGTGTCTGAAGAGGAAGGTATAATTATCTAGTTAGTTCTTACAATGCATTGTATATGAAATTGATGTTGATTAGATTAAGTAAATCAGATTAAGAATGGGTCTTTGATAACTGAACACTTTTTTCTTCTGTTAAATGAATACAAGGTGTGCAAAGAAAAAATGTGATAATAAAGAACATTATGAAATGTCTGATCTAGAAGGGTTAAGAGAACCACTACAGCATCAGTTTATTGTATTTGAACAGAAGTCTAAACTTAAATAATACAAAAACAGAACTGGTAAAATATATGGATTACATTAAAAACATTTGACTAATTTAGAGGAAGTTAAGGTTAACTCAGAAAAAAACCCTTTTGAATCTATACAGGAGATGCAGAAGGTGAAACAGGAAATGATATAACAGGTACAAGAGGAAAATAAGCAGATTAAAAAAACAAGAAGAGAATAGAAAGCAGTTTCAAAATTTATAAGATAAGAAAAAGGTATTAGAACATAACACCGAACAGCATTAGAACATAAACGCAAACAGCAAAATTTGAAAATTAGAGGACTGAAAGAAAGAGCTGAAGGAGAAAATCTCGTAACATTTCTTAAGGAGAACTTTGCCTTGATACTGGGGTTAAATTTTAATGAAAGCATCTTTGTTGAACATGCATATAAGAAGCAACCCATTCATTCAACCCCTAAAAAATCACTGTTGAAAGTGGTGAGAAACCAAGACAGGCTTACAACTGAAAACCAAGAGATACAATTTCTTGCAGACCTGCCAAGCTTGGTATTACAGAGGAGACATGAATTAATTTTTTTAACCATTTTCAATTATAATGTATCCTGTACTTCCATTTAAACTAATGATCCAGCAAGAAGAGAAGTAGAAAATTGCAAGAACTAGACAGGAGGCTGAGAATTTTTGAAGCAAATTAATCTGTTGGAATTGGAATCATTGACATCAATGACATGCTAGCAATTAATGAAGCTAAGAATATTGGAAACAGGCATCAAGTAGAGCTTCATGAAGCAGTCTCTGTAACACAGTAACCTTTGGGCTCAAATGAACAGAACAGCTCTATTGGGAACTCAAGGAGAGAATCTTTGTCAGTACAATATAGGTTTATCTCCAAAGTTTGTGAGATTTGTCTCCCCTCCTCCCTTTTGTTTTTCTTTTTTAATAAATTAACTTTGATGTATGTTTGGAAATAATATGGAAAGTAATCGTGATATCTCAGTTAAATTTAATATTGCTTAACCTCAATGGGTTTAATAATTTCCTGAAGAGGCCGCCCATTTCTAAAGAGCTAAATAAGAGGAATTGTGATATTATTCTGTTGCAAGAAACTCATATAAGGAAAGACCAATTTAGAAGGGCTGAGATTAGGAGAAGTATATGGATCTTCAGTGAAAGAAAAAGAAGGGGCTATTTTCGTCAATCTGAAATGTAACTTTCAGCTTAAATAATGTAGAAAAGATACGACTGGACATTGCATGGTAGTTGTTGGGAGATTTACAGTGCAATCCTAAGGCCCACTCTGGCACCAGCAGCTGTGTGCCAGCACCCTTGCAGTGCCACTTGGATGCTCTCAAAGCACTTTCACAGAGATCAAAGTTGATGGCCAAGCCCTGCAAGGTGCAGTGCGGCCACTAGTGAGTGTACCCGCCCCACCATTGCCTTGACAACCCCACTAGCATCCGCCAATGGCTACCTTGTCCCCATGCAGGCCTGTGAGTGGCAAGCCCTGGCATAGCCAATGTGTGGGCTGCAGTCCCTGCTGCCTGCCAACATGCCTGCAAATCACAGGATGGACACTGAGTACCCCGGAGCTGCTGGCAGGCTTCTGGCCACAGGCTGGGGGAGAAGGGTAGCTGTGGGGCCCTGGGCCAGGTGAGATGTAGGCCCCACTTTACCCCACTCCCCGACTAATCCCCTCCTCCCCCGGCAGCCCCCATGCAGGAAGATCTTGCTTGATGCCCATTCTTTATGTCCCCAGTCCTAGGTATCTGTCTATTACACTTCCTGCCAGCACTGTATGTTGGGTGGTGTGACTATGCCAGAGGAGGTGCGATGCCAGGCAATATCAGGAGCATATCTGCACCCTCACGATCTTGGACAGCACCTGCCTTGACCAGTTCGGCCTGGACAGGATGGCTGTCCATTCAGGACCTCTGTGTTATGCACAAACTTGTGCCTTAGGTGTCCCTCTCACCAATCACAATAAGAGACACACACACCACGGAGTTCTATAGAATGAAGCAATATATGATTGTTTAATTTAAACAATGGAGGAGCCCATTTTCACAGGAGTAGGTAGTCTCCTTGTGTCCAGAGCTCATCAAAATTACAATAGAAACACAGGCAATTAATACTTTCAGATAATCATAACAATATTACAATATTCTAATATTTGATATCTTACTGGCTCATAACATATCTAGGGTCAGTTCTGATTTGAAGATGCAATTCTGGGCTGGCCCCTCTATTTGGGGGAATTCCAGTCTTCACAGTTTTTTTTCCTCTGCCCTCATTTTGGAAGGACACTGTCTAACCTTTTACTTACTTTCTTCTGGGCATAATACTTTCAAGGGTGCCAATGAGTCTCAATCTGGTGCCTTGATATCTTCTGATAACTGAAATCTGTGGATAGGAAGGGATGTTTTCCTATTCGTGACCTTTTCCCTAGTTTCCATCATCTGTGAGGAGCTCGCCCCGGCACTTCCACTGGTCCATTCCCATCCTGCAGACTGTGCTGCTCTCCTTCCAATTCTTGTCCACCAGTTCATTCTAAGGTGTGGTGGCCAAGGTTCTGAAGGTCTCCCAGTCCTCCACGTGCTGCTGTCTGTATGGCTTCCTGGATGCCATGCAGGGCTGCCTCTAGGAGCATGTGCATTTCCACATGGAAGAGGCAGAGCTCTCCTCCATCCTGGCCGGGTTGGCTTCCCTTGCAGGGTTCCCAAATGTAGTGGATGTGGTGGACTGTATGGCCCAGGTATAACAGAATCACCATCACTTCTACATCATCAACATTCAGGTGGCATGCGACCATCAGAGCCTCTGCACAGAGCTGATGGCCATGTTCTCTGGGAGCATCCATGATTCCCAGATCTTTGTGGCATGCGGGCTGAACCAACTCCTTGCTGCATGGCTGGAAGGCAAGGGCTGGCTGCTGGGTAGGTGGCCCAGGGAGGTGCTGCGGAGAGGGAGCATCTGATGGCTTGCCATCTTGTACAGGTGACTGGGGCTACCTGCTCCTTCCATACATCCTGACCTCATACCCCACAGACAAGCCAGCAGACTGTGACACCTACAACCAAGCTCACTGGTGCACATGGATGGTCATCAAGTGGGTATTCGGCCAGCTGAAGATGTGGTTCTGATGCCTGCGCCATATGGGGAGCTGCTAGACAATGCAGCAGCTGGCTTTTGTGAAACTAATGGCTGCATATGTTATACTCTATAACATTGCCACCCAGCAGCAGCTTCCACTACCTGTGACAGAGGGCCCAGATGAGGAACAGTGGGAAGGGACACTTGGCCCTGCCATGCCTGAACCACAGGAGGAGTGCTATGACAGAGTTGCGGCAGCTCATAAGTAGGTGTGTGAGCACCTCTGGCGCAGTGGCCGATGAACAGAAAATGGCACCTGGGTTGTGTGGTGGGCTGCACCTTGGGACCAACTCTGTGGCTGTGCTTCAGGGATGCCCCTTGCGAGAGGGCACTGTCAGTCGCAGGGAGGCAGACTGGTGAGAAGCAGATGGATGTGCCACATGGTCCGTGTCCATCTGCCAGGAGCGAGGGGGATGTCTGGGCACGTGGGGCGGGGGAAGCAGAGAATGTGGAAGGAGCTGAGGGAGCAGACAGTTCATGCTGTCTGGGTGTCTTGTGGTGGGTCACGGAGAGCTGGGCCATTCTCGTGACACTAACGTGCATCAAGGCCACCCTCTTGTCTCTCCATGTTGCGCGTCTGGGCCCAGTTGCCACCACTGGCCTGGGCAGCAGGCAGGCCTGCCTCATTGCAAGGGGTAGGGTTCTGAGGTGCCTGACAGCAAAGTTGTCTGTGGCAGGGGAAGGCAAGCCCCATTTCTCTTTCCCCCCCACATCCATGGCACCAGCATTCCCCTTTAGCTAACAGATACATGAGGAGTGAGCAAGGCCACTGGTTTACCCAGTTGTACCCAGTGAGCGCCGGGAAGGAGCCTGCATGAAAGAACCTCATGAGTCTCCTGGTAAGAGTCCCTCCTGGTCCCCCTCCTCCACCCCCAACCTTCAGGAGGCTGTGGTGCGCGCTCTGTCCCTCTTGCCCAGTCCACTTGGTTGGTGAGGGAGTGGGGAACTGGAGCCCTGTCCGTGATGCTTAATCATGTGGGCTGGCCAGCTTTCTTGTCAGTCCTGTGCACAGCCCCCCTACAATGGCATGCCAAGTGGCTCAAGTGCCAGCCCTTGTCCCCACTGTCAGGGACCCTGGGATATGCCTCCTGTGTCCCGCAGGGCTGGAGGCTTTGTGACCCATTCTGCCTCACAGCTGGCAATGAGCCAGGGCTGGGTCTGACCTGGTCTGGGGGGGTAGGGAGAGCGGCCATGGAACAGACATTGTCCTGCTGAAGCCTATGCCCCTGGCAGGTGGTCCCCTAGCAGAAGTAGGCAGGCTGGGAAGGTGGTGGGAGCAGAGATGACCATCTAGCATAGGAGGAGAGCAAGGGCTGCGATGAGGGGGGAAGGAGTTGGGGGAGAAACTGGGTGGAAAGTTAGCTGCCAGCATGAGGGGAACCTGGGAAGGGCTGTGGAGCACCTTCAGTCTTGTGGGAAGCCTACCCCATGGGACAGAAGACCCTGTTCTGAGGCATGGGCCAACCTGGGCCAGGTCCTCCCCTGGTGTAAGCAAGGGGCAATGGTCCTGGTGGCTAGATGCCAGGCCTGCTTGGACATTGGTAAGTGAGGTTCTGTGCTGGCGTCATGGTCCTTTGTTCACCCTTCCCACAGTGCTCCCAGAATCACCACCACCCCCGTGATGTCCCTCCT